>NC_141875.1:257834328-259084328 GCF_056163025.1 Triticum urartu
GCGAACGAGCGAACGCTCGCTAATTAAACTAAACCGAGAAAAAAATGATCTATCTAAAAAAATCAAATCTAAAAAAAACCGAAAAAACCCGGTGAAAACCAATGGTTTTCAAAAAAAAACCGGCGGGGGGACAACCTCGTCGGCGGCGAGCTCCGGCGGCGGCGGCAGCGGCGACGACGGCTGGGGTGCGGCGCGTCTAGGGTTTGGGCGGGCGGCACGGCTTGGGCTGGGGCGGCCCAGGGTCGCGCTATATAAAGCCCCCCGGCCAGGCGGAGTCCTAGCCGGACACGACCCAAGGTCGGTTCAGATTTTTTTTAAATAATTATGCTCAAAAAAAACAAATGTAATACTAAACGGGCTCCAAAAATCCAGAAATAAATTTTCCCCAGCTTCTAAAACCGAGCCGCACAGGATGAACATTTATTTTGGGCCTAAATGCACTTTTGAAAAATGCGCATTTTTCCTAAATTCAAATAAAATAGCAAATAAATCCAAAATAAAATCTTATTTTATTTTTTATTAAATCCTCAATATTTCTTTATTTTGGGAAAGTCATTTTATTCCCTCTCTCCTATTTTGATAATAGAAATAATTGAAGATAAAATAAATAAAATCAAATGATCCTATTTTCAAAATTTGAGAAAGCTCAAATATGAAAATAATGAAATCCCCAACCCTCTCCAAGGGTCCTTGAGTTGCGTAGAATTTCTAGGATCAACCAAAATGCAAATAAAATATGATATGCAATGATGTTCTATTGTATAACATTCCAAATTGAAAAATTGGGATGTTACAAACCTACCCCCCTTAAGATGAATCTCGCCCTCAAGATTCGGGTTGGCTAGAAAATAGGTGAGGGTGGTCCTTCAGCAATTCTTCCTCTCGTTCCCAGTTGGCTTCATCCTCCGTGTGGTGGCTCCACCGAACTTTGCAAAACTTGATAACCTTGCTGCGGGTGACTCGGCTGGCATGCTCAAGAGTCTTGACTGGTTTCTCCTCATAGGTCAAATCACTGTCCAACTGAATCGCTTCCAGCGGCACTGTGTCTCTCAGCGGTATATCAGCCATCTCTGCGTGGCACTTCTTCAACTAGGAAACGTGAAACACGTCATGAACTCCTGACAATCCTTTGGGCAATTCCAACTTGTAGGCTAATTCTCCCATACGCTCAAAAACCTTGTATGGTCCTACAAAACGTGGCGCTAACTTTCCCTTAACTCCAAAGCACTTAACTCCTCGAAGTGGAGATACTCGAAGATAAACTTGGTCTCCGACTTCGTAAAATGTCTCCTTGCGTTTAGAATCTGCGTAGCTCTTTTGCCTAGATTGGGCTACCTTGAGCCTATCACGAATCAATTTTACTTTCTATTCAGACTCCTTAATCAGATCCGGTCCAAACAACTGACGGTCTCCAACTTCATCCCACGACAATGGTGTCCTGCACCTCCTTCCGTAAAAGGCTTCGAAAGGGGCCATCTTCAAACTTGATTGATAACTATTGTTGTAAGAGAACTCTGCGTATGACAAATTCTCATCCCAACTAGATCCATAATCTAGCGCACAAGCTCTCAGCATATCCTCCAAAATCCGATTGGCTCTCTCGGTCTGTCCATCTGTCTGTGGATGGAAAGCTGTACTGAACTCTAGCCTGGTACCCAAAGTTTCATGCAACTGATTCCAGAACTTTGAGGTAAACTGAGTTCGTCTATCTGATACAATGCTCCTTGGAACTCCATGCAGACATACGATCCTGGTCATGTTTATCTTTGCCAACTTGGCACTAGTATAGGTAATCTTCACTGGAATAAAATGAGCTACCTTTGTCAAACGATTGACTACAACCCAAATCGAGTCATAGCCTGAACGTGTTTTGGGCAATCCTGTAATAAAATCCATGCCTAACTTATCCCACTTCCATTCGGGTATCGGCAATGGTTGTAACAATCCTGCTGGCTTCTCATGCTCTGCATTTACTCTCTGGCATACATCACAAACTGCTACATACTCCGCAATATCATTCTTCATTCCGGTCCACCAGAAAGTATCCTTCAAATCCAAATACATCTTGGTATTTCCTGGGTGAATCGAATATGGTGAATCATGGGCCTCTTGCAGAATCAACTTCCTGATCTCCGGGTCATTAGGCACATAAACACGGTCTTCAAACCATAAGGTATCGTGCTCATCCTCACGAAATCCTTTAGCTTTTCCTTTGCTCATTTTCTCCTTAATAGAAGCGATCTCCTTGTCGGTCCTTTGAGCTTCTCTGATCTTATCCATCAAAGTAGACTGAATCGCCAATGCTGCTACATACCCTTTCGAGACTATCTCCAAACATAGATCACGAAGATTTTTGGCTAACTCCCTTGGTAAATCTCCCGTCATTAGGGTGTTGACATGGCTCTTATGACTCAGTGCATCGGCTACTACGTTAGCCTTTCCGGGGTGATAATGCAATCTCATATCATAATCCTTGATGAGCTCCAACCATCTCCTTTGCCTGAGATTCAACTCCTTCTACATTAAAATATACTTCAAACTCTTGTGATCCGTGTACACCTCACAATGGTTTCCAATGAGATAATGTCTCCAAGTCTTCAATGCATGCACTACGGCTGCTAACTCCAAATCATGAGTGGCATAATTTAACTCATGAGGCTTAAGCTGTTGTGAGGCATAGGAAACAACTCTTCCTTCCTGCATAAGCACTACTCCAAGTCCTCAATGTGAAGTGTCGCAATACACCTCATAATCCTTGGTCTGATCCGGCAAAATCAACACTGGTGATGTAACCAAACTTTTCTTCAACTCCTGGAAACTGGTCTCACATTCCTCGGTCCATATGAACTTGGTATCCTTCTTCAACAACTCCGTCATAGGCTTTGCAATCTTTGAGAAATTTTCAATGAATCTCTGGTAGTATCCTGCAAGTCCAAGAAAACTCCGGATCTCTCCAACTGTTGTTGGCACTTCCCAATTGGTTACAGTGTCAACCTTGGTGGGATCTACTGCTATACCTTCTCCAGATATAACATGTCCGAGAAATCCAACTTCCTTCAACCAAAACTCATATTTGCTAAACTTGGCATATAACTGATGTTCTCTGAGCTTACCAAGTACCAAACGCAAATGCTCCCGATGCTCCTCTTCATTTTTCGAGTAAACCAGGATATCATCAATGAAAACTACGATGAACTTATCCAAAAACTCCATAAACACTTTGTTCATCATGTTCATAAAATATGAAGGTGTGTTAGTCAGACCAAATGACATAACTGTATACTCGTACAGCCCATACCTGGTGGTAAAAGCCGTCTTAGGTATATCCTGTTCTCAAATCTTCAACTGATGGTATCTTGATCGCAGATCGATCTTGGAAAATACCTTAGCTCCTTGCAATCGATCAAACAGATCATTGATCATCGGTAGTGGGTACTTGTTCTTGATGGTTACTTCATTCAATCCTCGATAATCAACAACCATCCTTAACGATCCATCCTTCTTCTCCACTAGAAGTACTGGCGATCCCCAAGGCGAAGAACTTGGGTGAATATATCCTTTATCCAGTAACTCCTTAATCTGCTTCTTAATCTCTTCCAAATCCTTTGCGGGCATCCTATATGGTCTCTTAGATATTGGCCCTGTGCCTGGCAAAAGCTCAATAAAAAACTCAATATCTCTATCCAGTGGCATGCCTGGCAACTCTTCTGGAAATACATCAGGGAAATCCTTCACTACTGGTACTTCCTCCTGCACAACTCCTGTTAACGAATTCACTTGAGTCCTTTTAGGCACATGCCGGGATACACACTTGATCCTTCTCCCTTCTGGGGTGGTAAGCAAAATTGACTTACTGGCGCAATTGATGTTTCCTCCATACATCGACAGCCAACCCATACCCAGAATTACATCCAAACCTTGTGATTCCAAAATGATTAAATCCGAGGGAAACACATGCCTACCTATACTCAATGGCACTTGAAAACATCCCTTACTAGACATATACTCCGCTCCTGGTGAGCTTACTAACATGGGTGTTCTAAGAACTTTGGTGGGTAGGTTATACTTATCCACAAATCCCCTTGATATGTATGAATGCGAAGCACCAGTATCGAAAAGAACGAGCGCAGTAAATGACTTAACCAAAAACTTACCGATTACTGCATCCGGCTGCTCTTCCACCTCCTCCACGTTAACGTGGTTCACCTGTCCCCTATTGAAAGGGTTCGGCTTCTCCCCAGAGCTTCCATTGCCATTTACATTCTGGGATTCAGGACATTCATTGGCATAATGTCTGGTCTTCTGGCACCTAAAGCAAGTGACTTGGCTCAGGTCTCTTTTAGCTGGGGTTGATGGGTTGGTACGGTTCTGGCCGTTGCTTCCTCCATTCCCATTACCATTCTTGGTGCCATTATGATTGTGCGAGCTACCTCCTCCATGGGTATGCTGAAAATGTCCTCCCGGTCTAGGGGTAAAACGTGGCTTCTGCTGAGCTCCTGAATTGTACTTTCCTTGGCCATACTTCCTCTTGCGATTCTTAATCTGCTGCTGCTTCCCTTGAATCATGAGAGCACGATCTACTAACTCCTAGTAGTTGTTGAAAGTTGCTACCATCAACTGCAAACTCAACTCATCATTCAGTCCTTCCAGAAACTTCTCCTGCTTAGCTGCATCCGTAGCAACGTCATCTGGCGCATAACGTGCTAGCTTACTAAAGTCCTCCACATACTGGCCAACTGTCCGTCCTCCTTGGCGCAAGTTGTGAAACTCTCGCTTCTTCATGGCCATAGCTCCTGCTGAAACATGGGCAGTACGAAAAGCCTGCTGGAACTGGTCCCATGTGATAGTGTCGATAGGGAAAGTGGCGGTGAAATTCTCCCACCATGATGTCGCGGGTCCTTCAAGATGATGTGCGGCAAACTTCACCTTTTCTGCATCTGTGCATCCTACTATGGTCAACTCCCTTGCTGTCTTGCGGAGCCAATCATCTGCTACTATCGGCTCAGTGCTACTGGAAAACACCGGCAGATTCAGCCTAAGAAAATGGGCTAAGTGATCAACAGGTGGTGGTGGTGGTGGGTTGTTGTTGTTGTTCCCCTGATTCTGATTCTGGACTAGCAACTGCATCAACATGTTCTGCTACTGGATCAACTGGGTGAGCACTGGTGGGAAGGTAAATTCGTGGCCATGTCTCGGAGGCATCTAAGGGTTTAGAAAAGATGAGATTTAAGAATAGAGAGGGGTCTAGAGAGAAATCATTACCCACATGCACATGAGGCAAAAGCAAACAATCCACTTCATTCAATCAAACAAGGGCATACAATCGATCTAACTATCGCAAAAGTGCTCGGACTACTGTATTTACATGGTGGACTACTACTACTGTTGGGGTGGTCTACTAGAAATATTCTTCGGTTGCAGACTCCATGAT
This sequence comes from Triticum urartu, assembly GCF_056163025.1. Classification (NCBI taxonomy): domain Eukaryota; kingdom Viridiplantae; phylum Streptophyta; class Magnoliopsida; order Poales; family Poaceae; genus Triticum; species Triticum urartu. The sequence goes on from NC_141875.1 coordinate 257,839,760, forward strand.
ATCTGCTCCTGCTTCATCAACATAGTCATCATCGCTATCATCTAGATCCGGGTCGGTTTCGTCGATGATGATGTAGTCTTCCGAGCGAATCTCCTTGGGTTCTTCGTCTTCTTCTACTCGTGTAGGGCCTCCCATAAATATTCCGATCTTCTTGATCAGATCGTCATTCTTCTCCACTAATACTCCGATTTCCTCTTCATAATCTTCATGTGTGGCCTTGAGTTCTTCCTCCAGTTCCTTGATTCTTGTCCTTGCCTTCTTCAGATCTATCATGTTGGCGCACATCTGGTTCTCCTGACGTCGAATGTGCTGGTTTAACTCCTGGATAAAAGCTGCAATTGATCTATCCTTCCTGGTGTTGATCTTCCATGCTCTATCCTAGACTCCAGGTTGGTGCATCAAAGCAAAACTCTATGGGCTCAGTGACTGGCATGAACGTCTTTCCAGGAACTTGAACTTGAATCATCCAACGCTCTTCTTCAGGTAATGTGGCGTTGTAGGTTCCGGTGAAGCTTGGTACTCCTATGTTCAGATATCTAGTGACTTCCTTCAAGTGACGTCCAAAGGGTGTATCTTCATCCGGTTGTGTGAACTTGTTCCTTGCATCCGCCATCCTAAAAGAGTAGAAAAGATGAGGAGTCAGAATGAGAAGAGTGAATAGTGATCTAGGGCTTTAGCTTAGTGGTCGTGTCCTATAGTCAGCGTGTGCTCTGATACCATCTTGTAGCGACCAGACCTCAAAAGGTCCAATCTCTGTGCTCCGGTGTCATCCCTGGATCAGTAATGCTGACACCACACAGTACTTGAAGGATTTATAACAGAGTAGCAATCACACACCTATTACATCGAGTGTCTCAAAAGAGAACTTATTACAATAAATATGGCTTAAGGCCATCTAATAACGATAAATGCGGAAGGCTTGGAAGATAAGTGAGTCCATCAACTCGAACGGCATCACTAAGTATAGAACCACGACCTAAAAGCACCTTACTCGTCGTCTGAAAAGTGTGCAACATGAACGTTGCAGCCCGAAACGGGTCAGCACATGGAATATGTTGGCAATGTAACACATAGAGAACAATGAAGGAATAAGACTATACTACATGCATATTTGGCTGGTGGAAAGCTTTATGGTTACAGTTTTGCGTAAAGCCAATTTTTCCCTACTGCAAAGGAATAAATTTTATTTAACTATCATGGTGGTTGTTAAACATTAAGAGTATAGACACCCTCTCAATCCCAATTAAAGATCACCATTAAAAACCCAACAAATTAATTAGAGTAACATGATGAGATTCACATGATAATCCAAGTACTAGATACTCAAGATGTCCATAACCGGGGACACGACTAACCATGATTAGTTTATACATTCTGCAGAGATTTGCGCACTTTTCCCCACAAGACTCGATCTCCTCCGTTGGGATTCTCGCACTACATGGTGTTTGAGAAATGGATGACCGAGACATAGTCTTTCAGAAGCGCTAGCACCTTACGAACGGGTAGACCGTTACACCTACTTTCCCCTACATCTGCTAGTCTACCACTGTAAGAGTTTGCACAACTTAGTCAACTATGCTAGAGCCCATAGTAGCTTGTGGCTGCACACGGAAGTTTCTATTATGAATAATCTCATGATCCCTTTGAGCCTGGGTCGCGGTCCAAAAGAAAAACAGGCAATCGCTGGAATACCCAGGTGCCTCAATCCATCCAGATGTGTGTTTAAGTTGCCACCTTAGATAAACCATTAATTTAACAAACTCACATCTGTCATGGATTTCACTCACCCAATCCACGTCTACTAGCATAGCATGGCATAATAAGCAAATGTAGAAGTAACTCCCAAAGGTTTGATAATAAAATAGGTGGTAGGTACTACCTCATCTACTTCCCAAACCCAAAATTTAATTAGATCCTAATCATGCAATGTCTGAGGATTGATCTAATGTAATAAAACTGGGTTGTAGGAGGTATGATCAAAGTGTTACTTGCCTTGCTGATGATCTGCAAAACCTAGCGATTCGAAGTAGCAAGAAGCGCACTCCGGGTACTCTATCGCAAAAAAACAAGCATACAGTAAGTACTCAACTAATGCATAGGTAAAACTCAAATAAGAGATCTAACCAGAAAGTTCAACTTAAGAACTCCGGTTAGCAAAAAGAATCAAATTGAACGAAGCAACGAAAGACAAACGGCAGAAGAAACAAGCTTCGTTTACTATTCTGGATCTAGGTCAAATTTTACAAAGGCAAAAACTTGTTTGAGTTGGTTAAACGGAAAGAGGGTTTCGAGACGAAACTCCAGGCGCTTGAATCGCCTGCTTTCGATAAACGAGCGAAAAGTTATACTAGAACGAAAATCGGATCAGAAATCACGATCAGAAAAATCGCGGATTTAATCCGAGAAAAAGAAAAACGACGAACAGATTAACGAATGAAAGTTCGTTATCTGGATCTAAACGATGAACACGTTCGTTAAAACGAACGAACGAGCGAACGCTCGCTAATTAAACTAAATCGAGAAAAAAACCGATCTATCTAAAAAACCGATCTATCTAAAAAAATCGAATCTAAAAAAACCGAAAAAACCCAGTGAAAACCAATGGTTTTCTAAAAAAACCGGCGGCGGGAAAACCTCGTCGGCGGCGAGCTCCGGCGGGGCGCGGCGTGACTACGGTATGGGTGGGCGGCGCAGCTTCGGCTGGTGCGGCCCGGGGTCGCGCTATATAAAGCCCCCCGGCCAGGCGGAGCCCTGGCCGGACACAGCCCAAGGTCAGTTCGGATTTTTTTAAATAATTACGCTCAGAAAAAAACAAAAGGAATACGAAACGGACTCCAAAAATTCCGAAATAAATTTTCCCCGGCTTCTAAAATCAAGCCGCACAGGATGAATATTTATTTGGGGCCTAAATTCAAATAAAATAGCAAATAAATCCAAAATAAAATCTTATTTGATTTTTTTATTAAATCCTCAATATTTCTTTATTTTGGGAAAGTCATTTTATTCCCTCTCTCATATTTTGATAATAGAAATAATGGAAGATAAAATAAATAAAATCAAATGATCCTATTTTCAAAATTTGTGAAAGCTCAAATATGAAAATAACGAAATCCCCAACTCTCTCCGAGGGTCCTTGAGTTGCGTAGAGTTTCTAGGATCAACCAAAATGCAAATAAAATATGATATGCAATAATGTTCTATTATATAACATTCCAAATTGAAAATTTGAAATGTTACAAAAACATAATAGGTTCAGATCTGAAATCATGGCACTCGGGCCCTAGTGACAAGCATTAAGCATAGCAAAGTCATAACAACATCAATCTCAGAACATAGTGGATACTAGGGATCAAACCCTAACAAAACTAACTCGATTACATGGTGAATCTCATCCAACCCATCACCGTCCAGCAAGCCTACGATGGAATTACTCATGCATGGCGGTGAGCATCATGAAATTGGTGATGGAGGATGGTTGATGATGACGACGGTGACGAATCCCCCTCTCCGGAGCCTCGAACGGACTCCACATCAGCCCTCCCGAGAGGTTTTAGGGATTGGCAGCGGCTCCGTATCGTAAAACGCGATGATTTCTTCTCTCTTATTTTTTTGTCCCCGAAAGCAGTTATATAGAGATGGAGTTGGAGTCGGGGGGTTTCTAGGGGGCCCACGAGGTAGGGGGCGCGCCCTGGGGGTGCCCACCCTCATGAGAAGGGTGTGGGCCCCCTGGCCTTCATCTTTGGCAAGGATTTTTTATTATTTATTGTAAGGTATTCCGTGGAGTTTCAGGTCATTCCGAGAACTTTTGTTTTCTACACATAAAACAACATCATGGCAATTCTGCTGTAAACAGCGTCAGTCTGGGTTAGTTCCATTCAAATCATACAAGTTAGAGTCCAAAACAAGGGCAAACATGTTTCAAAAAGTAGATACGTTGGAGACATATCACCTCCCGAGACTTTACCACGATGTCGTCGACATAGGCCTCAGCGTTCCTCCCGAGCTGCAGGCTTAGGGCGATGTGCATCAGCCGCTGAAAAGTCGCCCCAGCATTGCGCAGTCCGAACAGCATGCAAGTGTAGCAGTATACCCCACATGGGGTCACGAAGGCCGTCTTCTCCACGTCCTCCACCGCCATCTTGATCTTGTGATAACCTGAGAAAGCATCTAGAAAGCACAGTAGGTCGCACTCGGCAGTGGATTCGACAATTTGGTTGATGCGCGGAAGCGGGACTAGGTCTTGAGAGCAGGCTTTGTTGAGGTTGCTGAATTCGATGCACATACGTTCCTTCCCGCCTTTCTTGGGCACAACGACAGGGTTTGCCGGCCACTCTGGGTTTGAGACCTCCCGGATGAAGGACTGCTTGCGGGTTTCCTGGACAAAGAAGGACTGCTTCTCTGTGGACTGTCGTTGCGCCTTTTGCTTCACAGAGCACCCATTGGGGCACACCCTTTAGTGATGCTCGATTACCCCCCCCCCTTGGGAACCCCACCAGCTCCTTGGGCTCCCAGGCGAATACCTCCTTGTTCGTGCACATGAACTTCACCAGCGCTTCTTCTTGGTCAGGGTCGAGGTTGGCGCCTATGGTGAAGGTGGCTCCCGAGGCCCCGTCCTCCTCGACCGACACTTGCTTGGTTTCAGCCCGATCTTGAGTGAACAACTACTTCTTCTTTGCTGGCGCAGCTCCCTTAGCCCCTGGGCCGGCTCTGTTGGCCGGGCATGTTGCCGCAGCTGCCCTGAAGGCGAGCTTGAGAGCCGTCAGGGCTTCCTTGGTGTCCCCGAACACGATGAGAACGCCGCTGCTCCCCGGCGTCTTCATTAGGTTGTAGGTCGGGTGGGTTGGTGCCATGAACTGAGCCAGGGCAGGGTACCCGAGGATGGCATTGTACGGGAGACTGATCCGGGTGATGTTGAAGTCGATCAGCTTGGTGCTTTAGTTGTGGTAGGTACCACTACAAAAAAAATACAATTCCGTGACGATACGTGTTTGTCACAGTAGGTCACGTTTTCTGTCATGCATGTACATCCATGACAAATTTATGACAGAATCAAGATAGTCATACCTGTGCTGTCGTAGAAGTGTTCCATGACATTACCAAAATTATCATCACGGAATTGTCCACTTCCATGACGATAATTCGCGCGTCACAGAAGTGCTTCCGTCAAGGGTGACCGACACGTGGCATCCACCGTAACGGAACGCCATTAAGCTATCGGGTTTGGTTTTGGATCCGATAACCCGTTAACATCCCCGGCCAATGGTGATTTTCCACGTGTAAAATCATCATTGGCTGGAGGAAACATGTGTCGGCTCACTGTTGGGACAGATGTCATCCACTCATTGGACCCAAAGCGCCTACGATACGCCGACACGTGGCACAGCCCAACAGAGGCGCATTCCTGTGAAAAGGCCGGCCCATTTGACTTGGTCAAAATGTGGTGGGCCGGCCCACGACAAGCCTGTTAAAGGCCTGTTCGCATATAGTCCATTTACAGCCTGCTATCCTAGGGCCTGTTTACGGCGTATCCGAATTAGGCCCAATAGCATCATTTGGGCCATCCAATATAATTCCAGCCCATTTTAACTTCCGGCCCATGTATGGCCCATGATGTCTTTCCACCCATATGAGGCCCTTATTAACCCTCCTCCCCTTAACGTCCCGTGGTAAAACTAGCCCGTAATGAATAGTGTATCACTTTCTACCCATTAACGTCCCATTATACCGTTGGGCCATTTCCAGCCCATGTTATATTTCGGCCTTCTCAAGGCCCATTTATTCTTGGGCTCATTTCCAGCATTCGTTTACTTTCGGCCCGTTACTGCCATTTTCTGCTTGTGGGCCAAATTCAGCTTGTGGTTACAGTCGGCCCGTTTGTGGCCCATTAATATGTTGGGCTGTTTTCATAGCGTCATTAAATACGGCCGATTAATGATGGCCCGTTATGGTCGGCCCATGAACGGACGATTTCAACTCTAGCCCATTTACGGCCATAATGTGGTCTGTTATTGGTCCATGTTTGGCCAACCGATCATACGGCCTGTAGAAGGCCCATTGATGATACGGCCCGTAGAAGGCCCATTGTGTCTACGGCCCGTATAAGGCCCATTGTTTTTACGCCCTGTAGAAGGCCCATTGTTTCTACGGTCCTTACAAGGCCCATTGTTTCTACGGCCCGTAGGAGGCCCGTGTTAACTACAGTAAATATGTAGCCATTCGTTAACGTGGCCTAGTTTTAAAAAATAGGCTATTGCGACCACTAGAAAACCACGGAAACAGAACTGCACCGACTACAAGAAAATAAATAAACAAGACAATAAGGAAATAAATAGGCAAGCAACTTACGCTAGGCTATCACGGCTATTACACATATTACATCCACTAGGCATCAAAGTTCGCCACCAGTGCAAATATAGGGAACAAAGCAGCATATAAACATCGTAGTAAAACAAGTCCAGAACTGAAACCACTTCAGAAGAGCTCAAGAAACAATATCCTGGGTACCCATATTGCTGGCAAGATTCTTAGCAAGCTTATTAACTTTCTCTTGTTTGGCGCTTAAATCCTCCAGCACTTGCTGTTGCACCAGAAAGTATGCATCTGAATTCTGCAGGGACTTCCTTGGTCCTTCGGCTTCCTGTCGTATAACATCTGATCGATGTCTTTCAACTTGAAGTTGAGACTCAAGAAGCCGAACTGATTCAGGCAATGAGTTCGAAGAGATGGTGCCGGCAGTAGTAGCCAGTAACTCGAACACTACATCAAGACAGGACTTTGGGGTTGTCTCAGTGTCTTCAATATAGTTTTTATCAGCTTTCTTGGAGACCAACAGGGATGTCTCACTATATTGAACCTTATCTGCATTACTTCCTGTACCATTGCATAATGGGGTACTCTTCTCCAATATTTTATCCGCATTCTAAATGAGAAACGAACAAACACATCACAGGTTTACAATGTAGTATATGAAACTCATTTTGGTAAACCAGTTCAGTAGTAAGGTGGACAGGACAACATCATGAAACAAACATATATCTATGTAGTATGGTCAATGTATGGTCTATATCATTCTAGTTTATGTTGCCAAATTAAGATAGATGCAGTTCAAATCATATCTATTTAAGACAAAGCAGCTTAGACAGAATATAAGTGTGGGAAACTACACAACAATAACAACACTTGTAAGGTGCATGACATGAGAATATAACGGTTTGTTCAATTGAAACTGAAATCAACATAGAGCAAGTTACAACAGCAAACGCGTTAAAGAAATAGGTTTAAAACATACCTATTGCGCCACTGGAGTTTCAATTGCATCCTTCAAATTTGAAATTAGTTGGTATGAGTAAATATAGTGATGCAAGAGTAAAGTAGTATGACCCATGGCTACGGAACCTGACCTGAGAACAATTCTTCTTCTGCTTTAAGTGTTGACTTGGGGTTCGGAGTGGTGGTCCTCGTGCTTTGGGCACTGGAGTTGCCTTACTAACTGCTCGTGTTTGGGTGCTCTATGGTGGAGACGGTGCTATGTCAACGGGAACTGTGTTACTATCTGCTTGGGTTGGGGTTAGAAGGGGTGTAGCTGGTTCTCTGTCCAACTAGGTAGGGGTACAATCTGCGAGAGTCTGGGTTATGTGTGGTGGGGCTGGTTCTTGGCCAAGTACAACCATTGTTGTATCTCCATCGACATGTAGGACGATCTTTTCCAAAGACCGTGTTTTTACTCCCACAGATGCTGCCATCACCCCCTCCAATTGAAATGACTGATAAACAAGAGAAGTAATTGAATGTACAGACATTGTAAGATAGATAGGTGCAATGGATAGTAGGGAAGAAAACAGGGCATGAAATAATTCACATTTATGTTGTCTAACCAAACAGAATAGCAGGACATAATTTCACATATATGATGGCTAATTAAACAGGATAGCATGACACAATTTCACATGTATGATGGCTAACTAAATAGGAAATAATGACATACTTCAAAATATGATTACTATGTAAACAGGATGACATGATATAACTATACGATGTGTCTATTAAAGTGGTTGGCATGCCATAAATCACAAACATGCTGTCGATGGAAACATGATGGCATGATATAATTCACGGATAGAATGACATAATTTAAAATATGATGACTATGTGAACAGGATGAGATGATATAACTATATTATGTCTTTATAAAATGGGTTGGCATGCCATAATTCAGATACATGTTGTCTATGTAAACATCATGGCATGATATAATTCAAATATATGATTTATATACTAAGGAGGTGAGCAGAGGGCAATCGCATATATGATGTGTCAACTAAGGAGATGGCATTCAATATCGTGTATATGATGTAAAAACTAAGCATTGCAATACAACATATGCATGATATGAGTAATATAACCCTGCCAAGTTTGAGCATACACCTCAAGGGGATAATAGGACTGGTCATCTACCTATGAATCCTCCTCTGAAGAGCTATCTGTAACCAGCAAGATATCTGCTTCACCAGGTAGCATTGTCTTCTCTGAAGACCTTGTTTTCACTCCAGATTTCTCCATCACCAATTCAAATGGCTGATGCACAGGAAGAGCAGTTGAATATACAAACAGTGTCGACAAAAGCAATGAGAAATACAAAAAAGGGTGGCATGATATAATTCACATATATGACGCTTGGCTAAACAGCATGGCATTGCATAATTCACATATATAATGCCTTGCAACAAGATAGCATTGCATAATTTACATATATAATGTCTTGCACCAAGATGGCATTGCATAATTCACATATATGGTAATTAGACACTAAACAGGTGGCATTCACACAAAGCATGTCTAAACTAAGCAAATGACATAGCAATGCAAGATACCATACTCACGATATGAGCATTATAACCCTACCAAGTTAGAGCATGCACCTCGGGGGGGATAGGACTGGTCATCTGTCTCTGAATCCCCCTCTGAAGAGCTATCTGTAACCAACAAGATATGCGCTTCGTCAGATAGCATTGTCTGCTCTGAAGACCTTGTTTCCACTCCAGATTTTTCCATGACCATGTCGAATGGCTGATGCACAGGAAGAGTAATTGAATGTACTAAAATTGTTGACAAATTTAACACGTAATAAAAAATGATGTCATGATATAATTCACATATAAGATGACTGGCTAACTAGGGTGGCATTGCAAAATTCACATATATGATGCCTGGCTAAACAAGATGGCATCGCATGATTCACATATACGATAAAGAAACTAAACATATGGCATTGACACAAAGCATGTCTAAACTAAGCAGATGACATCTTTGATGTATACAGTAAGCAATGCAAGGCAGCATATGCATGATATTACCAACACCAGCATGCCAAGTTAGAGCGAAGACCTCATGGGGTAAATAGGAGTGGTCTTCTACTTCTGAATCCACCTCAGAACAGTTATCTTCCTCTTGATTACAATACGAAATGGGTGGAGGGGGCTGCCTTTGTGCCCACCATGGAGCGATGTCTGCATGAAATTTTATTGCCACGCAAGGCTCGTCTCTTTTGCTCTACATGTTCAGTTCCATTGTGTACAATAACTGACATGCATATGAATAAAACATAGTGAGATTATGTAAGGAGTGCATGCACAAATCCAGAGTGATGGTAGCAAACTGTGGATAGACCCAAAACAAATGATAGCAGGCAGATAATAGCTTTTGTTAAAAAAATACAAATATTGGCTCCTTTAATGTTTGTTTGCACCCAACATGAAACTCATAGTAGTCACCCGAGATTAACCAGATAGTACTGATTGCTGCCCCAATATGTACCCCACAACCATTTAAAAACTCAAGTTTCAGCATAAGTTTGGACCTGAGTCGGAGTCTAATAGGTGAACACGACGATAAAGTAGCATGTCATCATATTAAGCGATGCATAACATAAGCAGACACGGAAGAGTGCGACCTCTCTTGCGGACCCGTGTAGTCCTCAATCTCATCTGCTCAGTTGATGATGGTAATGCAGTTGTCGTGGCTGCTGGTGGCGGGGAGGAAGATCTGAGGCAGCAAAAGGCAATCTGGAGAGCGGATCCCTGCTGTGGTGAACACTTCCGTCGTTGGAGCAGCTGAGCTGGGGTGAAACACAGCACCGCAGTAGCAGGACAAACCATAGAAGGTTTTCTTTGACACATATCTGTAACAGAAGTAATTGTGTAGGGGCTTGTTTGAATTTGAGGATTCTAAAAATGCAGGGATAGGAAATAGACAGGAATAGGATAGGAATGCACGTGGAAAACAGAGAATTTAGAAACACTGGATTTCTGCCAGTCTGGGTGTTTGGTTCACAAGAATTGGAAGATCACAGGATGCAAAGAAGCATGTTGAGATTAAGTCAAACCACAAGAAGTGTACAACCTCTTTGGCGAACCCATGTCGATCTCAGCGTGATTGGGTTGGTCAGTGAGGATGCTCCTGCTGACTTGGCTGTCCGAGGAGGGGAAGAAGATCTTAGGCGTCTGGAGATGGAGCCCGAGGTACTGCTCTGCTGTGATGGAGGGTTTCGTTGTTGGAGCAGCTCCGGTGAGTTGTACGACACCGAGGCTGAAGCAGGACAAGAGAGACAACGTTAACCTAAGTGGAATTCTAATAGCATCTCTAATAGATGACGTAAAATACATAACCACAAAGTGCTAGATGTATACATCAGCAGCTCATCTCTGAACTTAACTGTCGAAACTGAATTTAACTATCGAAACTGAACTTAACTGTCGAAACTGAATTTTGCTGTCGAAACTGAATTTTATTGTCGAAATTGAACGCACTAGAGGTGAGGCTACAAGTCAGTCGACTGACTTTTTCATCTCTGGTCAGTCGATTTTGCAGATGTTGGATACGAAATCAAGGGCCTGCAGTTCATCTTCAACCTCCACCCCCCTGAGCCACCAGCCACCACCCCCCAAACAGCCGCTCCCCGCCGCCTGCTGCCGGCGATGCGCTGCCCGCCTGCCCCGAAAACACTCCCCACCACCGGTCCGCCGCCGCCCCGGCCATCCCTGTAGCCCCCCTGTGCTGAGCTTTTTCTCCGGCGATCCCCACGCCACCTCCCCACCACCGCCCCCACCCTGAACCCTAAGATAGGTAGTGGGGTACCTCTCCGGCGAGCCCTCCTCCCCGCCGCGGCTGATTCTTCCTTAACACCGGCGAGCCCCCCACCCCCTGAAAATCGACTGACCCAAAAGTCGATTCGGTCGACTGAAGTGTAGCTAAATCGGAGCAGCATCACAAGCAAGAGTAAGAGCGAGAGCAGCAGCGCGAGCAAGAGCAAGAGCGAGAGCAGCAGCGCGAGAAAGAGCAAGAGCAAGAGCAGACCAGGCAGGGGACCGAGAGCAAGAGCACAGCAGCAGCGCGAGCGAGAGCTAAAGCAGCAGCAGCTCCTACTGATGTGGACATCGCCGCCGAGGGAGCGACGTCATGGAGGAAGTGGCCGGCGACGCCGGCATGGATGGAGCCGCGCCGTGTCGGCTCGGGACGGAGCGTCGGTAGCACCGTGAGATCGAATCAAGAAGAAAATGCGGCGATCAGTGTACAACCTCTTTGGTGGCACCGATTAGGCCGCAACTTCATCCAAGGAAACGGTGATGATGATGCTCTTCCGGTGGGCAGGTGAAGACGGTGGTGTGGGAATGGAGGTGGCGCGAAAGATGAGGGGAACATCAGGGCAGCTCCTTGGAGGTGGAGGACGGGGTGGCTGAACCAGCGGGACGACCAGATCGACGACGGATCATCATCCGGTACGGTGGATGAGGGACGTCGAGATATTGCTGTGGATGACGTCGTTGGGGAAGAGGCTCCGGCTAGGTGCCAGATGGAGGAGGGTGTGGGGCTTCGTGGGTTTTGCCGGCCTCGGTGTACGAATGGGTGGGCGGATGGGATGGGAGTGGGGAACCATGGCTTAGGGACGCGCTTGTCCGAAATTGTGGGGTAAGTTATGAAAGTACCCCCACCGATTTGAGGCGGTTTTTTCGGTTTAGGGGTATCACGGGCATTTCGCGTGTCAGGATTTCACAGGAGGTAGGAGTTTTCGCGCGCATTGTAATTTTGGAATAGCAAGCCGCGGGTTGAGATGGAGGGAGTTGTCGGATCACAGCGAGACAAAGATATATTCTTAAATATTTCGGGCTAACAAGGCGCGGGTTGAAGAGGCGGGAGTTTCGCAGCACGATAGACAGAGACGCTATCTTGAAATTTCAGCATAACAAGGCGCGGCTTGAAATTTCAGGAGAACAAGCTTAACATGTACCCAAAAAAAGACAATTTAGACTAGTATGATATACTACTTACAATGTGTTTAACACGCACGACACACACACAGACACCATTTAGATTAGTAAGGTACGCGTGCATTGCACGCATGAGATTTGGCGACCAAATTATGAATAAATACTACATTATAGCATGTAAGCTTTGAGTCATATATGCATGATGTAGATGTTCGTTTAATTCTGATAGTTCATTTCATCCGAAATCATCTAGTTTTTATAAGAAAGCTAATCTATTTTAAGACTCATGGAATTGTGCGTTGTAAGGCATAAAGTAAAAAACAAATCATGTAGAAAAACATTTGGGCAATTATGATACGGAAGATTCTATAACAAAGACGAAGTGCTTCTATTTTGAGGTTTGTGCATTATGCTTAAGTTCAACCATAGAGTCTTCTAGATTGTACATGTGGCAAAATCTGGTGGAATCTAGATGATATCCAACGACCAGTAGTGCCCAAATTTGCCAGCTCTGCACCATCGGATTGGCCTCATCCAACGACCATCTTTCAAAGTTAAAGTTATCCGCACACTATATAAAAAATAAAAAATATAATATATATAGGGGTATAGATATAGATATGTGATGCGAAAGCCACCCATCATCTCCAATTAGGATAGTTTTTCCATGCATAGTTGCAAGGTGGCCAAATGATGTCTGCCATTGGTATCTCAAATTCAAACCAATTTGACCTCATTCAATGTGTATACATTGCAACATGCTCGTTTCCAAACCACACCGCGCAAATCTCCGTTATATTCATGCATGCATGGGTTTCAAACATCATGATCTCTTATTCAAATATTTGAATTCAACTTTGCATTGATTATGACCTCACCTAGTCTTTTACACCCACACATTGGTCTTCTCTTTATAATTGTACCACTAACTTTCTCTCGTGCATGCATGCACACACATTACCAGTCGGCATTATCCATCGCACACATGCAATCTTTTTCTTCAGTCGGTCTCCCATGAAGGCACACACACACACACATCCCCCTTTCCATCATATCAGGCATTCTGTATCTCTGACATGCATGCGCAACGATCAATGTTCCTCTATGTGTGTGTGTGTAGCTAGGTCTTTCATAGTTTTCCACATAAAACGATCAATCTATATATCTAGTGAGGTCTCACCCTCTTTCCCACGTCCACATCGATCAATCTATTTCTCTCCATATAGGATTACATATATAGCTAATACACCCACATTAATTATATATCCAACGCCCCCCTCTCATCATCCATGCCTTCTGCTTCATCTCTCAGACACGCACACAATGGCCAAGACAGGGGGCAGCAAGGGCCCTGCCCCCCCTAACATCACTATGTATCGAGGCTAATATGAATGTGATCATTAGACAATTGCTAGTAAAAATGGTTTAAGTTGATGAATTGGCCCTCCTCGTAAAGGATTAGCAATGCTTGGCCCCCTAGTTCATGGGACATTTTTCATGGCTCCGCCACTGCACGCAACAGCGCACGTTCTCGCCCTCTCTCTCTCTAAATATTGATCTCACAGTTGTGCACTCCTTCATAGTCTCCCTCCACTCGGCCCCTCGCACCATCTTCTAGCCCCCCACCGGGTTTTGCCACATGTACGATCTATCAGACTCCATGGTTGAACTTAAGCATAATGCACAAATCTCAAAACAACAGTGGTTCTCCTTTGTTCTAGAATCTTCCGTATTGTAACTGCCCAAACTTTTTTTCTAGTTGAATTGACATTCTTTGTTTGTACTTTATGCTTTACAATGCACAATTCCATGAATCATAAAATAGATTAAGGGCTTCTTTGATTCAAAGGATTCTAGAAGGAATTTTGGGGGATTCTAATTCTTAGGAATTTTTCCTATCTTGGTTGTTTGATTCGTAGGATTGTAAACCATAGGAATTTTTCCATATGATTTATTTGCACTAGATTTCATTGGAAACATCCCATCCACTCAAACCTCTTTGAAAGAATTCTGCGTTTTTTCTATGCACAATCAAACACGCGTACCATCCTGTAGGATTCAAGATGACATTCCACTCTAATCCCATGTTCTTCCTATTCCCGTGTTTTGGAAATCCTACGAATCAAAGAGGCCGTAGGTTTTTTATAAAAACTAATTGATTTTGAATGAGATGAACTATAAGAATTAAACGAATGTCTACATCAGGCATATATGACTGAGAGCTTACATGCTATAGTGTGGTATTTATTCGTAATTTGGTTGCAAAATCTGACGTGTGCAATGCACGTGTACCTTACTAGTAATTCGAGTATGTGCAAAACACAATGGCATGCTACACAGTGTCTCTCTTACAGTTCATGAAGCCACGTGGGCATGTGGCACATGTGGAGGCGTTGTCGTGACATCCTTGTGTGGATTGATCACAGTTACGTGTTGCTGGTTCCAGAAGAATGTACTCGTCCTCCCTGAGCCGCACTCGTGGTACATGCACGAAGCGAAGATGTGCACGCACGCCACGCACGCACGCACTCATTCCCTCGCACGCACACGCGGGTACACGGGCGGACGCAATTTTGTACCAAGATCCACCCCATATGATAATTTGACGTGTGTAAAGTCCTTCATTTCATTGATGGTCAATTAATACATCGCATGCAAATTGAGTGGACGTGAGGGCGGAAGAAATACATTACTACTCCACTGCACGCATGCGACTAGTTAAATCATGGGTTGCTAGTAGCACTTCCATTGGCCTCCTTCGTATTTTGTGCCAATTTTTGACAGTAACATAATATTTACGCATCTGAGCTGTGAAGTCTACTTGAAATTTATGTTCCACTAAACTCATAGGGAGCCGTTTCGGGCCTCGAAACCAAATACCATCAATTAATCTTTACCTTGTTCCCATCACATTCGAAAGTACTAGTGCTACAATTAAGTGCAAGCCTGCTCACACCTACCATTACGTACAAAACCTGAACGTGTTCCCACTTTGCAGGTTTTAGTACTAGTGCTAGTACTTAGGTTATAGAAAAGGGGAACTACCTAACCGAAAATGACTGCACATTCCTCCTCAACTCCTCATCCACAAGAAACAATCAATCCATAGCTAGCTTGAGTTCTGGGTCAAGAGATTTCCACCAGGGAGAGGTGAGAAAGGAAGAGGAAGCACGAGAGATGTCCCGCCTCGCCTCAAAAGCAGCCGACATGTCCAGCCGCGTAGTAGTAGCAGCACAGAGGTCCCGCCACACCATCGAAGCAGCACAGAGGTCGCGCTGCACCGTCGATGTAGCAGACTGATCCGGCCACGCCACGGAAGCAGCAGAGATGTCCCGCCGCGCCGCCGAAGCAGCAGGGAGGTCTCGCCGCGCCGCAGGGGCCTGAGAAAATTTCTCGCAGGCAGGCGAGGACTCTTACAGGCGCATGAATGCGATAGTCCATAGCCAGATGGATCAGATCTTCGGCTGGGCGAGGATGCAGGACGATGCTACCGGCGTCATCCGGCAACTCGGGGAGGGCAATGCGAAGCTCTGGGGCGAGCGTGGCCTGCTGAGGGCGAAGATCGCTGGAAGGGCGAAGCAGGAGGAGGAGACCGCTGCCGTGTTGTAGAGGACGGGCGTCATCATAAAGAAACTTATGGACGAGAATGCCATGCTCCGCATCGAGCGCAATATTCTGGTGGAGGAATCCATGGATGCTGCCAAGCAGTGTATTAAGGACATGAGACTGAAGAAAGAGATCATCGCCCGCCACGAGAATTAGTCTCCGCGACCTGCAGCGCATAAAGAAAGTAGAGATCAGCGAGCCAGATCATTGTATGCGTCTTCCTTCTTATTTTGCCCTTTTGTATTTCGGGCGTAGCCGCATGTGGCTTTTTTAATTATATTCCAAATTATGTAAGACAATTATTATCCACTCTCGTCATCCTTATATATATTCATCAGTCTTGCTATAAGTCGCAGTAGTTGCTATATAGGTCCGTCGGATCATACATCAAGATCCGTGCAAAATTTTCTTTTCAGATTTTCTTTTTTCTCTCTTAAATCTCAGTCGAGTGAGACATTGCCACGCCATTAAAAAGAGGCTTGGGCACCATTAATGGTACCTTGGGAGAGAGGTGGACGGCAGATGGAGGTCAAAGGGCTGTCCTCCCGATAAGCATGCGCATGGATCTCATCGCACGCCTCCCGTACTCAAATAGCTACCCTACAAAGCGCCACCTAGCTAATAAAAAAAGGGGACACGTGGCGGCACGTAAATGGTAAATAGAATGCCAACGGTTTCAATAATACTTGTGTTTCCGATTGTAACGTGACAACACTTCTTCCAAAATGACTTTGTTGATTGTTAATGTGTGTGCCTTCGCAAATTGGACAGCAAAATTACCACAGCATGTTGGTGCCATGTCATGGCACTAAGCCAAGTTTCATGATTTTCATGCGTGTTTCAGATTTACAGGAATTAAAAAACCAAGTCTCTCAATGTTTGCAGCCGAGCCATGATGCCCAGATGTTTGAATTTCATTCCGATTTCTGGCATGGGACCTACAAATTTACCCGAGGACACACATGTGATTTTTCAATCAGCTTTGGTGCACTGGAGCATGTGTTTGTGTTTAAAATTTGAATTATGCACACAAAGGTGACACGTTCCCTCTCAGAACCACGAGCCTTCTTGAGAGAAGCTCCGGTTTGCAAGAAACTTATACCAAAACTTGTTCCTCTTCTGCATTTTTTTACCACAGCATGGTAGTACCATGACATGACACCATGCCGAGTTTCATGACTTTCAAGCGTGTTTTGGATTTACAAGAATTTTAAAACCAAGCTTCTCAATGTTCTCGACCGAACCACGATGCCCAGATGTTTGAATTTCATTCCCATTTCTTGCATGGGACCTTGAAATTTACCCGAGGACACACATGTGATTTTTCAGTCAACGTTGGTGCACAGGAGCACGTGCTTGTAGGTCAAATTTGAATTATGCACATTAAATGACCAGAAACTCAATTATTGTATAAAAAGGCCAAACAAACCCGGAATAATTCCAAAATTTAACAGGGCACTAATATAGTTCTATGTTGCCTCTATAAAGAAAATCTGGTGGTAGGCAGCATATATTGTTTCGCACACAAAGGTATAAAGAAATGAAGAAATGAAGAAATAAGCCCTATTTAATTCTAGGGTTCTTATTATTTATGCCACTAGTTGTGTATCACTACTTAGTTTTGCCATTAGAAGTTACAACTACTCAAAAAATGCCATCGATCCATGAGATGCCTGCTCAAAAATGCAATTAGATATCTAAAAAATGCCATCATTAAGTTAGATGTTTGCTCAGAAATGCCATTATACAATGTTATTTTCACATCAAACCCTGTTGACCATGTTAGATGACAAAAATAAGCCAATTATCACAATGATAAGTTAATGGTGTCCAGCACAACACACCCCTCAAATAAAACTAAGCACCCTGGAAATCTTTGACAAAACTAAGCACCCTGAAATTCTTTGACAACTAAACTGCTGGCTATATGATGTTGGCCATATATATTGTACGTATATAATGTCAAGAAACGAGTGGTAGTACTATACCAACTAAAAGATGAAATGTACGAAATATAACAAGAAGAAACATAACATAGTTCTGCTGGGGGCTCAGCACAACACACCCCTCAAATAAAACTAAGAACACCAGATATTAAATTAAGCAACTAATCCGATAGACACTACATTAGAACCACCATGAGCAACGACACTGCCACCTTACTCGAAGTCCTCGTCCACGTCCTCGACTTCATCCTTGTCCCTCTTCCTCTTGGCCGATACTTCTTTGCTTGAACCGCACACTTGGCTCTTTCTCTTCATCCAACCCTTGTAGATATTGAAACAAAGGTAGCCATCCATTTCAGCATAGTGGATGCGGTCCATATCTAGTACATTCCACTGCCATGCATGACGATGAAACATGTATGGAGGTTTCTCTAGTTTACCATACGAAGGATGAACAATGGCTCCTTCCAGGGTCAGCATTGAAGGCTGATCAAAGGAGGGTACTAGCCCTTCCTTCTGGAGGTCGAAGGGGTCGCCTACAACGAGGCCTATCCGAACCAGGATTTCCTTGTCATTCCTAAAGTCTACAGTAACGAATTTGACTCGGCCACCCTTGAGGAACTTCTTAAATTCCTCGCACTCAACGTCGGCATGGCATATGTGGTAGACCAAGCATAAGTCATGCATGCAAACTTGGATCACGGCGGGCTTCTTCTCTGCCTCCTTTAGTTTCTTCTCGCTTACCAGGACTGTGGTGTACTCAACATCTAGCCCAGCGACCCACTCATCATTTGAGTTTTCGAACATGCGTTTGAAGCGAGCAAGGCATTCTTTCACCATTGCGTAAGAACGGGTGTAGATGACGTCAAAATCATCGTCGATTATGGTTCTAACCTTGTACTCACCGCCGATCATGGAGATTTGGGACGCCATGAATTTGGGAGGAGGGTTAGGATTAGTGGAACTGCCGTAATGTGAAAGGATGGGACGACTAGGAGCGGTTTATCGATTGTAAAAATGTCGAGTGGGGGGGGCACGTGCGAATGGCAGGGTAGTGGCTTGCCTAGTGGATAAATGGATTCATGCACAGTACTATGGGGGCCCAATTAGATGTCATGTCTACTCGACGCCCAATTAAATGGCTTTCGATGTCATGCCAAGCTTCAAAAATTACAGGTGATACGAAGCTTTCCATTCTCCCATGATACGGGATTCCGAGAGCCCTTGGATCTGAGATCGAACGGTTGCACGGCGTGATTCTAGACCTATGGGTGAATATCCTATCCTGGAGGGTTATTTTGCAAATTTTCAGCAACTTAGCATGCGACCGTTCGATCTTAGATCGAAGGGCTGCCAGCATCCCGTATCATGGTCGCGCCTACCACGACCGTCGCCTCGCTCGCCCGGCCGCGCCCTTGGAGATTTAACACGGTGCGTTAGGCTATCTGATGTTGGCATGTCATACATAGTCATCACTTAGTCACTCATACAACAAGGATAGCTATAAGGTTGGCTATAAGAGTATTTTTTTTTTGTTTACTTCTCTCTATCTCTTTCTTCATAGTATTCATTGCATTTGCCAAGGAGTGAGCTCTTCCAATAAAATTGTGCTTAGATGAGGTGCTATGGGCATTAAATGGCTTAGCAACTCAAGTCCCCAATGCATAGGTGCTTAGTTTCTTGTTGCTAAATTTGCTTCATCTAGGTACACGCGCTTATCACCATTTCTTCCTGGGGTCACCAAACTAGTCTATCTCTTCTTAATTAACTTGCCACATCAGACTTTATGCCTATGTGGCAGGCTTAGCACCTATAGGATAAAGTACAATATTGGGCTATAAGCCCGCTTTACATGGAATGTTTGCATATGTGGGGAAAAGAGGCAAGGAAAAATTGGACGAGTGGGCTCTCAAGCAAGAGCCAGCCTCTACATGGTGGAGCATCGGGAGAGGCACCTGTATGGAGGTGGTTAGGAATCGGGAGACTCAAGCCAGTCGTAGCGCCGTAGTTAAAATGATAATGGCAAGTCAAATCACCGAGCCCCACCTGTCCAGCAGTAACTCACTGTCAAATCACACGACCCTATGTTTGTAGCAGCCTACTCCCTCATCTTCTTGCGTCTCTGTCGAACCGACTAGGTGAAACTGCCCCGCCTACCGCACGAGAAAAGTCCCGCCCTCGACTTTTAAATAGTATAGTATACTATTTTTGTATCCATGGATTGCGCCATGGAGCAAATCGTCAAGAAAACGGCGGTACACATGTACGGATTATACAACACGCCCGTCACGTTCGCGTCGCACCCCAGATGGTTGGTCGGTCTGGCACGCCGCTCTCCGAATGGAACGCGCATCATATTGCGTTTGCACACACATGTGGGACCGCAATTGAGAACTGACCATAGGCACACTCCACGGCCCCGCAAGTCGGGTTAGTTAATAGAAGTAGTACATACGTTGGTACCTGGACGATCCCTATAAGACACGGAAAATCAGTTCGTCCATGCATGTGACCAGACTCCAGCAGACACGCCTGGATTGGCTATCGTCTACATATCGTGCAGTCTGTGTTGTACAGGGATGTAGTTCTAGTGAGAAATCTCAAAAAAGGTTTCTTGTCATCTCACAAAATTAGGTGTCATGTGCTTCAGATCACTGCGAGGGTTAAACAGCGACAACTGAGTTGGGCTAGTCATTGGGGGCACATGCACGAAGACTACTCGGCCTCCATCTTGGACAAGCCGGCAATGTTAATTAGGACATCTATCGACGGACCCCTTTTCTATGAGTTTATATTTAATTTGAGCTTTGATCCTCATCTAGTTTGTCCGTCGGGATTCATCTTGTCTCCTTTGGGCAGTGAGGTTATGATTTCTTGTCATGTGGCATTTTTTGTGTTATATGTTATAATCTGGTGCTTCAGATCAAAATGACGACAACTATGCCTCTGGGGCACGTGCATGAAGACTTCTCAACAGTCATTGCCGAGGTCAAGCCAGCTCAGGCCGGTAGACAAAAGAAAACAAGTACTCCACTATATAGGCAGGAGCCTCCGCGCTTGCTTGCTAGTGTTGCTCTCTTCACACTGTCTCGTCCTCTCCAGATCTAAACACGATAGCGGTGGCCACACTCTCTCTCTACTCACCGCCGGTCATAGATCCAACCGGACCCTCTCCGCCGGGGAAGGTGAGAAGGTACAACGTTCACGCGGTCGTCCTTGACGACGGCTCTTACCCACTGCCGGTGCATCCCGATCAGCGTGCCTTGTCGTTCTCTCCCAAGCATCGCTGGCGAGGGAGGGCCTCCCACCTCTTCTTCCTCGCTGCCGTAGTGTGGGCAAATCCGGCCTCCCGCTGCCCACCTACCGACATCCCAGCGACCCTCAGGTATAACTTCCTTCGAAATCGGCCTTGCTCTACGTCCCGAGCTCCTCACATCGCTGCATTTGTATCTTTTAATATTTCTCAAGCCCCCTCGTGTAGATAGGATCGATCAGCTGTTCTAAAACCACCTAATTTTTTACTGTTAAGAGGTAAAACTAGTTCATGCACTCGAATCTAGTAGTAGTACTTGGTTCAAACAAGGAAGAAAGGGGGTGGGGGTGGGGGAAGATTTGTTACCTAAATCTAGGACTTGGTCGAAAGAGGAAATAATGGGGGCGAAAAGTAGCAGAGACTGGCTATCCAACTGGTCTCTAGGTCTAATAGGGAAATAAAGGGAATGCAGTACAAACTCTATATAAACCCGATCTATTGGTTGAAAAAGGAAACAAAGTGGGGACTGGGGGACAAGTCAACAGAGTAAGTCTAGCACTAGATTTGCTAGCCCCACACAGTATAAGGTGGCTATATACCGAAGAAAATGGGACCAACCCAGATATCCTCTTCTCATGTTTGTTGCCCCGAGCCGCTCTTATGTAATGCCACTAGTAAAATGTAGCAGTCGCACTATTAAAAGTAAGGACATGTTAAACCAATGTTGTTTTCAATGTAATGCCTCCAGTAATATGAATCAATGGCACTTTTTTTCATGTCCTGCTAAATTTCCCATTAAGAGAAGTTGCTTCTTTTCGTTAGAGATGCAACTATCCTGGTCCGCCTACTCTCCAGGAGCTTCACGACCAACCTTGATGTTGCTCAATTTTATTGCAACTAATGAAGAAGCTCTATGGGTTTCGTTTTCTGATGGAAATGGAACCGGGGCTGGAGCTCTTTTCTTAAAAAAAGAATAAGAAGAAGCTGCTATCTCATGGGACATTGCTTCATTTTAGGTGAAGTACACCAAAAGGTCCCATGAATTGAATCATCCATGTTGGTGATTGGTTTCATCCTTTCTACGATGGCGTTGACTACAGAAATGGTTCCCATCACGAGGTATGTTCTTTTTTGGTCTGACCGTTTGCCAAAGATCCTGCATATTGATAAAGCCATGATAAAGCAGTAATGTTATTATTTTGCACCTTAATCCAGTGACACTATTAATTTGAGGCAATGTTTTGGCACCGCTAGTGCCACTGTTTTTTTATATATCGAAAGAGGGGGTTCCTTCCGATTTCATTAAAGAAACCCAACCATAGAGAACCATTATCCGACAACATCTCAGTGTAAACGGGCAGTTAGGCAACTACTACTAGAACGGACTGAGTACTAGCAGGAGACAAGTTTGCCACATAAGCTAGGCAGGTAGGGGTTGCAGCACCAGCTCGACAAAGTTTGGATTACAACCCAAATGCTACCACAGAAACATTAGGGGGAAGATACGGACTGAAAGAGCCAGCTTCATCATCCCAGTCTAAGCACCCCCGGCCATCATCCTTGCGACGGACGGTACACCTCGTTTGCCACCTGCTCGACCCTAGTGTCATTAATAAAATGAAGTAATAATACAGTTAAATAGAGCGAGTGTCCTCTCTATCATTTCATTTGCAATGTAGATAAAGAAAGTGCTTCTCTTTGTTAATGTATGTTTCATCAACTAGTCCCATTGTTAATGTTTAAGCGTTTCTCCAAACTAGGGTGCTTAATTTTAGTTGATCTGCACAAAAATAGAGATTTGAATGTCTCAAGGCCCCTCCTTGTACTACCGCTGTACACTGATGTTCATCACAGGGAGAAGGTGTATCGGGGAGACTTGGGTCGATTTCCAGTATGATGTAATATTTTCTTCTATTTATTACTGTATGTTTCATCAACTAGTGCCACTATAATCTAATCACGCATTTTCATTATCTGTGCAAACAGGGTTATTCAGCTGCATTTGGTGGAAGTGCACAAATGTACAGATGGAACCGGCATATATGCAGAGTGCGAGGTGCCAAGTAAAAATTACCGACACCAACCCTTCTCTATCTAAGCATTGGCATCCGCCACCATCAGTGGGATGTGTGGCGCTCACTGTGGACGGATCTTTCTCGGCAGCAAATCCTCTAACCAAATACTAGTAGCTTAGACTTAAAAAAATACTAGTAGCCTATATTGGTAGTTTTCTAGGGCAGTACTCTTTTCTGAAAGAAGCACCAATCTATTTTTCTTTATTTGTACATAGTGTCACAACTTTGACCCAAAGGTCCAGAGCTATTTTAGGGTGATTGGCATAGTACTCGGAGACTGATTGTAAGCATGATTTTTATTAGTTGTCACACTGATTGCAAGCATGAGCAGATGGAAGATTAGGTTAGTGAGAAGCTTACCTTAAACCCTACCGACGCCGTTGAAATGAGGCGAGCGTCGAGGGAACCATGGAGAATGGCGGGGAAGTGACATCACGCCATCTAGCCTCCTCTTGCGGTGGGAGACTGAATACTCCTGTGGCTCTGGCTGGCTCTACACCCTCACGAACGGCACACCATACTCGATCGATTCGTTATCCTCTGGGTGCTCGACCTTCGACATGTACGCCCACCACCTCCACCTGACTTTTGCCTCAGGCGAATCTGTCTGCTCCATCGCCCAGAGGAGATACTTGATGAACTCGAAGGACTGCAGCGTGACTGCCACCGAGGAGTACATCGCCGCCCTCATCGCCGTCGTCTCGCTCTTTCACATACATTTCCACATGGCCCTCACCGTCCTCGAAATCTCCCACTCATTGTCAAACCAAGTAAGGATCTCCTTCAACCTTGCTAACTTTGCCTGGTCGCCACCGGCGATCTGCCAGATTCGTTGCTGCATCCCCTCCATAGATGTCCTTTTGAGTGGTGCGGTGCTAGCTTTGGAAGATGGGAGGAGAGACGATGGTCTTGCAATAGAGAAGAGGGAGAGGCGAGACGGTGGTTTTGAAATGGAGATGATGGAGAGGAGAGGTTCCCCTGTCTTTCGATCGCTGACAGGTGGGCCCCGCGCTTGGTGGGACCCATGTGTCAGTGTCTCAATGGCAGGATGGGCTACGTCAGGGGATCCTCGTCCGAGGAGAGAGGAGGTGGTTTTGCAATGGTGAAGAGGGAGAGGAGAGACGGTGGTTTTGGAATGGAGACGATGGAGAGGAGCTGGCTTTGCAATGGAGAAGAGGGAGAGGAGCGTGCGGCAGCGATTTAGGATTGGACGAGAGGGCCGGCACCCTGTGACTGGATCAAAATCAAAATCAATTTACCATTCAATTAAGAAAGCGACCCCACATTAAATAGTCTCCCTTTTATTCTGGGTCATAATTGACCATGATTTTTGCAAATAAAATATATTTTATACATTGCAAAAATAATATAATTTGAAAGTACATTCAGATACAAACCAAATGATACAATTTCTGGTGACATGCATTCACATTTTGCTTGTCAAATACAGTATGAGGTCAAACTTTGACCCAAAATACGCAAAACAAAAAAATACTTCCAAGACCAGCACCGCTCTTCTCCTCTTAAACCACCGCCGCTCCTCTCCTGTTCCAATCTAAATCCAGCGCCGCTCCTCTCCTCTTCCATTTCAAAACCACCGCCCCTCCTCTCCTGTTCCAATCCAAAACCAGCGTCGCTCCTCTCCCGTTCTAAACCAAAACCAGCGCTGCTCCTCTCCTCTTCCATTCAAAAACCACCGCCGGCAAGTGAAGGTGCCGCGGAGAAGTAGATCGATGGAGGAGTACAACTGATACATGAGGATCGCAGACGGCGACCCTATGAAGCTAGCTAGGATGTTGGAGATACAGTCTTGGTTTGACAACAAGGACCAACTAGCGGCGACGGCGACATCCATGGCCAAATATCTGCAGCAGAGCGAAAAGGCGGCGATACTCCCGGAGGGAGTCGCGCGTGAGTACATAGAGCTGCTCCTCTGGGCCATGGAGCAAACAGATTTAAGGAATTCAATCGTGAGGGAGAGGTGGTGGGAGTATCGATCCCAGATGGAGCATCCACCAGAGATTGAAGGATCGAGCATCTACAGGGTGCCGTTTGTGAGGGTGACGTGCCAGAGTGAGCCGGTGGAGTCTTCATCGACCGAACCCAACTACAAGAGGAGAAAAACAGTTGGCCTGACGACGCTTCCCCGCCATGCTCTCCCTCTCCGTTCACATCGTCTCACAGGGCGTCTGTCTGCTGCCGAGGAATAGTCGGGCAGGTTGTGAATTGTCAGGAGGAGCTTAGGGTTGTTAGTATTTGCAGGTTGTGAATTGTGTTTATTGTTGTGTATTTTGATAGTACTTTCCGATATGAATGTCTTTTGAATTTCAGATTTGTAGTATTGAGCATATGAAGTATTTTATGAATTCTAGAGATCTATTTTTAGCACTTAAAAAATGTAGTTTCATAGGAGTATAGAAGTGCAGACAATGTGATTCTTAGAGAAGAAACTGCAAGTTTCAGTTTCAGATAAGAAACTCCAAGTTCAGTTTCAGATAAGAAACTGCAACTTTCAGAGGCGGAGCATTTATATTAACACGACCTTTTCAAACAGTGTTAACATCATGCTGGAAGTTTTATTCATGGTCGAAACTGGAACTACCAGCCAGTTAACATCATGCTGATCAACATTCATGCATAGCACATCTTCATATGATGCACAGTCAAAAATATATGCTATTTTCAAAATGCCCAAACAATGTCGAGTGTGCGTAAAATAGAGAAAACGAGGGACGAAGTTTTGGCCGGTGTAGGACGTGGTGTGCGTAGATGACAATTGGGACCCACATGTCAATAAAGGCAGAGGCAAAAAATTTGGAGATATTTTCTCTGCACAGGTGGAATCGAACACGGGTAGAATAGCCGTCGGGTAGTTTCACTCGACCACTGGGCTAGTTCAGTTGTTTCGTTAGTAGTAAGGCACTTCCTCAGGTTGTCGGATCTCCTCCCGCGACTTTGTGCGCTCTCCGCGACACCGCTGTCTGCCATTGTGAACATACTGAACAAACGAGAGGAATCTAGAGAGGCGGACAGTCGGGACCCAGCAGGTCTATG
The DNA here is from genome assembly GCF_056163025.1 of Triticum urartu. Lineage (NCBI taxonomy): Eukaryota > Viridiplantae > Streptophyta > Magnoliopsida > Poales > Poaceae > Triticum > Triticum urartu. The sequence continues at coordinate 257,865,957 of NC_141875.1, forward strand.
GCCGTACGCAAGCAAGTGCCTCATCGAAAAAATACTTCCTCCTAATGCTAGACTGACGTTGGGGCCCACGGGTTTGTCAACATTGTTACATTTTTTAGGTGCTTCAACGTAGTTTCTATAGGAGATAAATTCACAAGGAAGCCGGGGAGCTGGCAGGTATCATTTATTATCACTGGGGCTGCCCCGTCTAGGCTTTCTTTTCTAACATGTGCAGCCCACAACCTCGGATGGGAGGTCCATAAGGATGTTTGTATTTTCTTAAGGGCCGTCATGTATCAACCGACCTATGGACCTCCCATCCGAGGTTTTATTTTTCCTGAAACATCGGCAGCCCAATTTATGTATTTTTTTGAAGAAAACACAGAGGTCTGTTCTATTTTTCTATATAAGAATAGGAACACCTGGTCCAACTTATGTTTCCCTTCTAACTATATTATATATATTTAAATTATTATATATGTTATTATATATTATTGTTATTGTCATCATATATTTAAACATACTTACATATGTAAGAAAACAATATCCCACATCTTGTTAACTTATAAAAATAATTTCTTAACAATAAAATCCTGGATTTTTTTTGGCAACGAAAATCCTATTGATTGTGTCCAAAAGCTTGGTAAGATTTAAGGACCAATGTAATAATAAATCACTTATTATTTAAATATATATATATATATAACAAAAAGCTCTGCCCCTATTTATTTTTAGATAACATTGCTGCGCCCACCCCAACATTATAATTAGAATCAGCCTAGAAAAATCGTGTATTTTGAGAAAGTGCAAATGGCCTGTATTTTTTTAGGAAAACATAAATGGGCCACATGGACGCTACATTATTTGTTCACCCATCCCAGCTAATGGACTATAATTCAAAAAAAAGATCAAATTGACTGTAAATTCTACCCCGCAAAAAAAGACTGTAAATTCTGAAAAATGGGTTGAATACGTGCCACATTTTTGGAGGCTGAAATGTGGGCCAATAGGCCGATGCCAATGCAAGTCGTTGTCAACTTAGTAAACAAATGATTCTGACACCGTTAGCCATTGGATTTACATCCAATGACCGACATCCATCTTCAATCTCTCGTCTTCTTCCTCCAGCGTTGCCGGGACCACCTGCTCCCGCCTCCTGCTGCTAGTAGCTCTGCTTAGCACGCTTCACTGTGAAGCGCTACTCCACCGTTGGCCAGGGCATCCCTCCACCCCTCCACACCTCCTGTTCTTCACCACCGACTGCCGAACCACAAGGCACCAGAACCAGTTAACCCTCGTGCACCTCTCTGTCTGCAACACTACTCCCGCGTCTTCCCATCTCTGGCTCGTTGCTGTCCGGGGCCTCGTCGTCGTCCACCACCTTCGATGCGCTCGGTGCGTAGTGGTCAACGTGGTCAACGAACAACACCATCGGAAGTAGACTGTGCGTGGAGAGGCTGACAGCTGGGTCCAGGGACGCACGCAAGGAAATGCCTCCTTATTACGCGCAAAATAATGATTCCTCTAGCTGACAGTTGGGACCCACCGGAAGGGCCTCTGTATTTCACGAAAAAAACGTTCCCATCGCTGACAGGTCGGACCCACCAGCTATTTCTTCGCACGCAAGGAAGTGCCTCCTTATTATGCACAAAAAATGAATAATCACCCTGCTAGTTGGGACCCACCTTGGTTGGAGGATGACTTGTGGGCCTACTAAGTTGACGGGGACGGAGGGCTTTCTCAACTTAGTCAATATGAATGATTCTAGCTCCAGTGACCGTACGATGTCCATCCAATGGTCGTAGTGCTTCTTCAACCTCTGGTCTTGTTGCTCTAGCCACCCAAAGCAGCGCCGGTCGTGCCGCATGCTCCTTCCTCCCGTGGCCGATTGTGCTTCCACGGAGGCCTCACAGCCCCCTACTATTCCCACCGCTGGCCAGGCCATCCCTCTACTCACCCACACCCCCTGTTATTCTGCGGCAACGGTAGCGTCACACCGCAGCGAACGAGTGAACCCTCGTACTTCTCTTCACGTGGGCATCCACTGCCGCGTCTTCCCCGACTTCGCGTCGTCCCCTTCCTAGGCCTCACCGTCATCCACCGCCCTGGTGCTCTCAGCGCGGCGTGGTCAATGTGGTGAAGGAACAGCTTCCATCAGACGTGGACTATACGTGGAGAGGCAGACAGCTCGGTCCACGGCCGCAGCAAGGAAGTGCCTCCTTATTACCCGCAAAATAATTATTCCTCCACCTGACAGCGGGGACCCACCGGACGGGCCACCGTATTTCACGAAAAAAATGTTTCCCCCTGACTGCTGGGACTCACCAGCTACATCTTCGCACACAAGGAAGTGCGTCCGGGCAAAAAAAATGATTCGCCCCGACTGCTGGGACCCACCAGCTACATCTTCGCACGCAAGGAAGTGCCTGACAGTCGAGACCCACCTGGTCGAAGCGTATGTAGCTTTGTCATTCTGGTCGCGAATGTGTACGTACATATTGGTCGATGTAGAGGTGCGCACGAGTCCTAGTAGAGGCGCGCACGTAGCATGTACACGTACGTACAGCGGCAGGGTGCAAGAAAGTAAATACGGCCACGTACGTACATACGGGCGTGGTCTCGAACGCCTACTCGCGCGTACGTACGGCCAGGGCTCATTTACACGGCTGGGTCGGAACGGAGAAACAGCGTTGTCGTCATATTCATGGGGAGCCAACCAGCTGGGTCGGAACGGAATGTGTTGTCATGTTCATCGGGAGGGCTTGGATGGAGCAGCCGATGGAAACGAGGCCTGGCGTACCGCAGAACGGAGGAAACGGCCTTGTGTTCGACCGACCACGTTTGAAACGGGATCCTGTTCATCGGGAGGGGTCTGGCGTACAGCAAACCAGAGGAAACGGACCTCCTACGGTCGAAACGGGGTCCTGTTGATCGGGAGGGCTGTGGTGTACCACAAAACGGAGGAAACGGACTTGTGTTGGAGTGCTACGGTCGAAACGAGGGTCTTGTTCATCGGGAGTGGTGTGGCGTACCGCAAAAAGGGAATCCACGGGATATTGTTCATCTCCATCGTCGATCCCCACCAGCCTCCACGGGCTACTATTGTAACGCCCCGGATACAACTTTCCATATTTGTACTCCGAATCTTGCCTTTTCCGTAGATGTGATACGATATTCCCTTTGTGGTTGGGTTTTGTTTTCGTTTTGCATTTTGTTCATGTCATGCATTTTATATCATGTCATCATGTGCATCTCATTTGCATACGTGTTCGTCTCATGCATCCGAGCTTTTTCCCTGTTGTCCATTTTGCAATCCGACACTCTTATGTCATCCGGCGTCCCCCTCTTGTCTCTTTTCGCGAGCGGGTGTTAAACATTCTCGGAGTGGACCAAGATTTGCCATGCGGCCTTGGTACACCACCGGTAGACCTCCTGTCAAGTTTCGTGCCATTTGGAGTTCGTTTGATACTCCAACGGTTAACCGGGGAACCGTAAAGGCCTCGTGTGTGTTGCAGCCCAACACCCCTGCAAAGCAGCCCAATAAACCTTCCAAACCCCTTCCGTGTCCTCCGTCGTCGGATCACGATTGCGTGGGAGAAAACTACACCTCATTTTGACACTCCAAACTCCTCCTACCTATAAATATGTGTGTCCCTCCGTAATCTCGCCGACGGACATGTCCACCCCGCCGCCGGACCGCACCGCCCCCTCTGGCGAATCACGCGCCACCACCTCAGCCTCCGCCGCCCCGCGCCCGCCGCGGTCTGCCAGGCCCGCGTCTGGCCCCCGCGGGCCCAGCGCTGCCGCCCGCCGCCCGGGAACTCCCTCGTAGCGACGCCCAGCTTCGCCTCTCCACCGCCGCTCGGTTCTCCGCCGACGCCCGCGGGCACACCCGCGCCGCCGCATGCCTCCCCGGCAGGCGCCCCATCTCCGGCCGACCAGATCCGGCAAGGGATCGGCCAGATCCGACTGGAGCCGCCTCACCGGCACCGCCCCAAGCCCCGCCAGCCACCGCCTCTCCTTCCTGTTCCGGCGAACTCCTCAGATCCAGATCCAAACGAGGGTTGATCCGAAGTTTCCTCCAAGTCTTTTCTTTTTTGCATCCTGAAGCCCTGCTCAACATGCCATAACTCCTCATCCGTAGATGCGTTTTGCATGCATGATATATCAAAATGTTCATCATGATGTGCTCTTCATTTTTTTCCATTGTACCAAGCTTGTTAGAGTCCATCTTGATGCCCAAATCGTTGATGCAAGAGTGCTATAAAATGTTTTCTCCTGTTTCTTATCAGATTATGAGGATTTGTCATTTTTGTCACATTTGTTGTGTGCATCATATGGGCATGAGCTCTACATGTGTTTTGGTCTATGCCATGCCATCTTTACAGGGGTGTATGGCATGTATTTTTGTCATCTTTGTGGTGACTAGCACAAGCATGCAAAGTAGCTCTCGTGATATTGCTGATTTTGGAGACTTAGAATTTCACTAAGTCATTGCTCTGCTGTTATTTTTATGCCATGTATCCATGTTGCTACAGTGAGATCCATGCTTATTTTGAGTATGTTCAGTAAGGATGATTTTAACATATGGTTATGCTCTATCTATCCATGCCCCTGTTTTCATTTGTGGAGTGCCCTAGCATGTCTCAATCTTGCTCTACTTTTGCTATACAATATTCCTGGCAGATTGTTTTTGTGTTAATCAATTTTGCCAAGGTTGTTGTAGTTGATCCATGCGTGCTATGAGATTGTTCTTGCCATGGTTAGCTTCATGAACATTTCTTCTTGCTGATGCTATGCTTATCTTGTCATGCAATGCCTTGTCTTGAGTGAATCGAGCTCGCAAACATTCTTTCATAATTCTGTTTATGCCATGCCCAGTTTTCTGCTAAGTCTGAATCTGTTAACGAATCTTGCTATGTTTACATGGGTGCCATCATATCTTCTGATCCTTTTTGGCTCATGGTCAGCCAGGGACTTTTGTTCTATGCTTTGATTGGATTCATGCAATGCCTTGTATTTCTATGATTTGTTCCTATATCATGTTATTAGCTTGCTCTAAACATGTCTTCCTGGTGTTAATTCCTGGCATGTTGTTATTTTCACAAAGTCTGTGATACTGATATCTTTTGCACTTTTTCCATGCTTATTTGAACTTGCTCTTGTGTGACTTAGCCATAGCTCAGTGCTCATATTTTGTGAAGCGTCTTGAGTAGATCACTGGCATCTGCTTTGTTGCTATGTTGGAGTGCAGTAGCTTAGTTTCTTGTTGCATTCTAGATGGCATCGTGCTGTTAATCGCAGAATTGTGCCATTATTGTTTTGCTTGCCATTTGCAAACCGTGCATCCGATTCCGGTGATCTTTATATCGATTTCGACCGAAATCATCTCATCTTTCCAGCAGCACACTTGGTTTGCCAAGTTGGTGCCTTGATCAATCTTTCCCTTCCGAAGCACGCATATGCATTGCATATCACATCTAGCATATCATGCCATGTTTTGCATCATGTTGCTTTCGCATTCCACCATTGTTGATTGTTGTTTCCTTTTCTTGTGTTCTTGCTTTGGGTAGAACCGGGAGACGAGTAAGTGATCGAGGAGCCCGTTGAGTATGCTTACGAGGATCAAACTTTCGTCAACTCTAAGAACTTTGCAGGCAAGATGACCATACCCTCGAAATCACTTCTATCTTTTCTTGCTAGTTGCTCGCTCTTTTTCTATGCCGCGTTACCTACCACTTGCTATATCGTGCCTCCCATATTGCCATGTCAAGCCTCTAACCCACCTTTCCTAGCAAACCGTTGTTTGGCTAAGTTACCACTTTCGCTCAGCCCCTCGTATAGCGTTGTTAGTTGCAGGTGAAGTTGAAGTTTGTTCCATGTTGGAACATGGATACGTTGGGACATCACAATATCTATTGTTTTATTAATGCATCTATATACTTGGTAAATGGTGGAAGGCTCGGCCTTATGCAGGGTGTTTTGTTCCACTCTTGCCGCCCTAGTTTTCGTCATACCAGTGTTATGTTCCTTGATTTTGTGTTCCTTACGCAATTGGGTGTTATGGGAACCACTTGACAGTTTGCCTTGAATAAAACTCCTCCAGCAAGGCCCAACCTTGGCTTTACATTTGACTAACAACCTAAGCCTTTTTTCCTTGGGTTTCTGGAGCTCGAGGGTCATCTTTATTTACCCCCCGGGCTAGTGCTCCTCCGAGTGTTGGTCCAACCTGGGCGATGTCCGGCGCCCCCTGGGCAACCAGGGTGTATGCCAACCTGACGTCTTGCTCATCCGGTGTGCCGTGAGAACGAGATACGTGCGACTCCTATCGGGATTTGTCGGCACATCGGGCGGCTTTGCTGGTCTTGTTTTACCATTGTCGAAATACTCTTGTAACCGGGATTCCGAGTCTGATCGGGTCTTCCTGGGAGAAGGAATATCCTTCGTTGACCGAGAGAGCTTGTGATGGGCTAAGTTGGGACAGCCCTGCAGGGTTTTGAAATTTCGAAAGCCATGCCCTCAGTTATGTGGTAGATGGGAATTTGTTAATATCCAGTTGTAGAGAACTTGACACTTAACTCAATTAAAATGCATCAACCGCGTGTGTAGCCGTGAGGGTCTCTTTCCGGCGGAGTCCGGGAATTGAACACGGTTTTTGAGTTATGCTTGAACGTAAGTAGCTTCAGGATCACTTCTAGCTTCTCGATCGTTGCGCTGCTTCTCTTCTCACTCTTGTTTGCGTATGTTAGCCACCATATATGCTTAGTGCTTGCTGCAGCTCCACCTCATTACCTTTCCCTACCCATAAGCTTAAATAGTCTTGATCTCGCGGGTGTGAGATTGCTGAGTCCTCGTGACTCACAGATACTTCCAAAAAGTTGCAGGTGCCGATGATGCCAGTGCAGGTGACGCAACCCAACTCAAGTGGGAGCTCGATGAAGATCGTGTTCGTTGTGTTGTTTCATTTCCTATTGATCAGTAGTGGAGCCCAGTCAAGACGGTCGGGGATCTAGCATTTGGGGTTGTCTTCTTTTATTTTGGTTCCATAGTCGGACCTTGATTGTATTCTGGATGATGTATGTTTAACTTGTATTTGTGTGAAGTGGAGATTGTAAGCCAACTCTTTATCCCTTTCTTATTCAGTACATGGGATGTGTAAAGACTACCCCTCTTGAGACATGCCTACCATGCGGTTATGCCTCTAAGTCGTGCTCCGACACGTGGGAGATATAGCCGCATCGTGGGTGTTATAACTGTTCATCCACCGTCGACCTCCTCCAGCCTCCACCTGCGACTATTCATCCATGGGCTCCTGTTCATCCATCCTCCACCGCGCGCTACTCCACCGGCTACTGTTCAACCAGCCCTCTCCACGGGCTCCTATTCAACCACCCCTCCACGGGCTACTGTTCATCCTGCCCTCCACCATCTACTGTTCATCCTGCCCTCCACGGGGTGGTCCTGTTCATCCTGCCCTCCACGGGGTCCTATTCATCTAGCCCCAACCGGCTCGATCGATCGGGGTAATGTTCATCCAGAGGCAACACCACGGGGTCCTGTTCATCCACCCCCCCCCCCCCACAACGCTCACTATTCATCCAGAGGCAGCATCGATCGGCTTCAGTTAGCAGCAGTAGCGAAGGAATCGCTCGATCGGGTTCAGTTAACAACCATCGATCGATTGCTCGGGTTCAGTAACGCGTAGCCTGCAGTGCAATCACTCGGGTTCAGTTAGAGCCCAATGCCTCGCACACACGCGCGTACGTACGAGAGAAATGCGCGTCGCTCGGCCCTCGACCACTCACCGTAACCGGGGACTCCCCGATATTTTCCGTGCCCTTGCTTCTACCACGGTTTTTTCCGTCATGGACAACCCAAAGAATGTCATGCAGCCGTGTCTCCGGCCCGCCCAGGACGAAAAGCCCATTTTCTGTAATGATTTTTTGTCATAGAAGTAGGACCCGACCACATCTATGATGATACCGTGTTTTGTCATAATTATTATCATAGAAGTGTCATAAGTATGATAGAAAAAAAATTGTTTGGCCCGAAATGTCACGGATGTGTCTATTTTTTGGAGTGTACCGAAGGTGACCGGGAGACGTATTTGCCCTAGGGGGGCGGTGGAGTTGATGCCGACTCCGGAGAAGGGCTTGGTGGGGCAGCGCTGGCCGTATGGTACATGAAGCAAACTGAAAGCTTCCACGGAGAGCACGTTGAGGCCAGCTCCACCGTCGATGAGGGTCTTGGTCATAGCTACGTTGCAGATGGTGGGTGTGCAGAGCATCGGGAGCGCGCCCGAGCCAGCAGTGGTCACGGGGTGATCCCCCGAGTCGAAGCTGAGGTTGGCCTTGGGCGCCCATCCTGGAGGGGCTCCCTATTACGTGGAGGCCGCGCCAGTCTAGTGGAAAAACTGCTTGGTGTGGCGGTCGGAGGGCGGTGTCTGTGAGCCACCGAGGAGGGCCGCAACGGCGGGTGGCGCCGGCGTCGCGAAGCGTGCAGTGAAAAGGCTGCGCAGCTCCCCCAAGAAGCCACAGAAAATCCTGGCAGGCCGAGCAGCCAAGCACGCGGCGCGCTAGCGAGGGCCACGGGGAACCAGTTGGCCATGACCTTGTCGTCACCTCCAGCTTCCAGAACGGCCTCCTCGTACACCAGCAGGAAGGCCGCTGGATCTGTCGCGCTGTCATAGTGAGGTGGCATCTCTGGCTTGAGCTTGTGCAGCCACTCACTTGCTGTAGAGAGAGGGTGAAGACCCGGATGCACACGGCGCACCCGCAGGTGTCTGCCGACCTAACCGGGGAGTGGCGTCTACCATGGGAGCGGGAGAAGCAGGCGAAGAGGCGAAGCTTCGGCACACCCCTACCTGGAGCGCCAAATGTTGGATTCTGTTTTCCGGCAAACCCTTGAGGTTCGAACACTAGGGTGCGCATGAAGAACACAAACTCTCTCTCTCTCTCTAGCTCGCTCGCACAACGATCTCAAGGCCTAGCTCATCGAACCCAAGGAACAAGAGGCACAGAGGTTTATACTGGTTCGGGCCACCGCCGTGGTGTAATACCCTACTCTAGGGTGGAGGTGGCGGATTGCCTTGAGGGCTAGGGATGAACTAGTACAACGGATGAACTGCCTCCTGAGGAGAGGTATTCTTGAGCTCGATGAGCTGGTTTGTGTGAGGGTGGTCCGAATGATCCGTCCCCGGTCTCCCCCTCCTATGGTGCTGGCTAGTCTGATTTATAAAGTCCCGGATCCTCTTCCCAAATGTTAGGCGGGAAGGGATCCCACAATGTCCAATTTAAAGGGAGACAACCAGTATAAGCTATCCTGACAAAAGGTGGTCTTCGCCTACCAAAGACTCTGGTGGTGATGCTGCTGTGGGCTCCGCGGTGACCTTCTTCATGCCGTCCTGCTGGCCTTGGTCTTCTTGCACCGACATGGAAACCTTTGCCTGATGCCTCGGGACTCCTCGCATGTGCCTGCCTCTTTAGCACCAAAGAGGAAACTGGTACACTACGCCCGCTGGCACCCGCCTGGCCTTGGTCGTCATGGCTCACGTCACGTGAACCTCGTGAGGTGCCCCTTGCATAGATATCTCTGCTCCTCGGGAGCCAGCCTAGTGACTGCCCCAGGGAGGTCTTGGCATCGTCCGCCTCACAAGGCTTGGCCCCTCGGGAGGGTCTTGAGTTGATGCTGCGGATGATGGGCCATACCAGGCCGCTTGTGGAGCCACGTCCTGGGCCGCAGGCAGGAAAGTCTGAGTACCCCCGTTCCCAGGACGCCGACAAGTACGTATAGTATGTTCCTTGTCAGGAAGGGAAGCAGGGACATCTTCATGCAACATCTGATAGAGCTAGCCTGTACGTGATCGATAGGCTTTCAATTAGTAGCGATAATACAACACTGTATTTTCCAGCCAGTTCCACTTTCCCGATTTATATATCGTAGTTATGGTGTACCCCTTTTATGTACACTACGATCTGCCTAGTTGTTGTGTGCTCTTGTTATCATGGTTTGGCAATAAACTCTCTATACAATATATTATGAACCTATCATCTGCCAACTATCCTTACTTCTGGAGCCTATTTTTTTGTGTACTTGTGCCAGATTATATTAATGCATGCACCATATTACAACACACATGAGGTCTCTCATCAGAATCCAGTGATAGCACACAAGGGTTTATAGGGGCGCCCCTATATTGCAATATCCTCTACATTACAAAGATAATCTCACTACTATTTATGTTTTCATGGTTCTCAGATATTATACGTAATTACAATGAATATCAGAATCTGTGCATCAGAAGAATATTGTGGAACACTACAATGACTTACAAAATTAGCACCAAGGCATTGAGTGCCATTCTGGATGCAATGAAACTCATACGCTGCCCACCTGTAGATTCTTGTTCAGAATATGATCCTAATGACTATTCTAACCTCGAGGAGTCAAAGGCAGATGCCCTGTCCTGTTCACCCATCAAGGTGCCTATTCTAATTTGGCAAGATTTTGTTGATTGCACGTATCTTGCGTATGTTGTCTTGCATTTCTTCTACTTTGTTGCACTGCCATCTGCTTAGTTTACTCATGATATATGTCGAGATGCAATGCCCATCCATTATCAATACATATTCCATCTATCATCATACCATGTTTTTCCACTCAAATGTTGTTCTTGTGCATCACACATCAAAAAGGAAGAGGGTGATTGCCGAACCTGAAGGAGCACCAGCAAAGTCCTTGAAAAACGTGGTGGTGCCGGAGAAATCAGACAGCACCCCGCTTATATTGGCTGTACAACCAGTGACACAAAATGTAGGACCGACTCCAGCAGACTGTAACCTTACTTCACTGGCCACACCACGGGCCCCACCACACAAGACTTGCACTCCAGCAAAAGGTAAGCCGATTTCAGTTGCCATACTTCCAGCCGTACCACAGAAAAATCCCACTCTAGCAAAAAGTACAGCAAGTCCACCGGCCAAAGACCTGTCCCAACTGCAGAGACAGCCAATTCCTGCAGATTGGAACCACATTCTAGTTACTCCCAGTTTAAAAGACAATGCTTTCAATGTTGTTAGGGACTACGTGCATATATTCCCATCATGGGAAGATTATAGTGAAGACAAACACCATTTTCACATCTTCCTGTCCCAGTTATGTGTAAGTGCTATTATTCATGGTGATTATTTTCCTGTTTTCTGCTGATTGAACACATCAATGATTTAGATTACATTGTTGTAAGTAGGCGAGGGTCAATCTGGATAGTCATGATGAGAAAAAGCTTGCTTGCGCTTTTCAAGGAAGCATTGTAGCAGTATCGGTGTTACCTGAGGAAATCACACTTTGATGGCAAGTCTATAAACGAATTTCCAGTGAAGTCTCCTATGCTAAATTTAGAAGATATTGAATGGAAAAACCTTGTTACGCACTGGTCTCTTTCCCGGGATGAGGTACTGTCTATGATATCACATGACAATTTGAACTTCTACTTTTCCGCATGTGCCTTATGGAACTTTTTTGCAGGAAATCTGCTCGAAGAAGAATTCCGGTTTGAAAAGAACGACATGATATCAGAAATATGCTGCCCACTGCTTTGCTCTTATTAGTACCTGTTGTCTTGTATCACTGTACTTGCATACATACCTGGTTCATTATGTGCTAGCAGTTTGCATGATAGCTTGCTTATCAATTGTTAGCTCCAAATTATCTGATCTGTATGAATGGTTACATTAGTGTAGAATATATCCAATGCCAACAAATTTTTTTAGCTCTGCGTTGTTCTTGTAAGTACCTGTTGTCCTTTATCAATGTACTTATATTGACGGGTAGTTGTTCATGTACCATCACTCTGCAGCTTATTTTCCTTTGCCCTCCATTTTCTACACATCATATCTATATTTACTCCTGCCATAAGGTTGGATAACACCGTTGGTACTGCAGAAGTTTAGCTCTGCATTGCTCTTGGTTGTACCTTTTTCCTGTATCGATGTACTTACATTTATAGCTACTTAATTATGTAGCATCACTCTTCATCTTATCTTAAATATTCTCCATTTTTTCTTATATTATCACATCTATATTTACTCTTAAAAAAATGCAGAATAAAGGCAATGCTTATCAAGAAGATTCTGTGGTAAACTTCTTGAATCCCCCCCCCCATCAGCATGGACAAGAGCTTTATAGAGCCTGTCTTCACCAATAATGTAAGTTTTTCCTTCTCAAGCCTTCAAACTTTGTTGTGTACATTTGGTTAGGCATGACTGCAACGGCTGTTTATATTTGCAGTTTGCATCAAACTGCATGTTTAAATTTTATTATGTAGTTCATAAATAAAAGTTTGTCCTTCTCACTTTAAGTTTTCAGTTGTATAACCAAGTTCCTTCTTCAGACCATGTAAATTAAACTATACAGAGTAAGTGATATTCTTTCGCACTGCATCTTTGCTTCTGTTCTTGATCCATAATCCAGTGGTGTGGTGAACCTACTTGTCGGCGTTCTAGGAACGGGGGTCCCTAGACTTGCCTGCCTGCGGCCCACGGTGTGGCTCTGCGAGCGTTCTACCAACAAGCATTCAAGACCCTCAGGAGGGGCCAAGCCTCGCGAGGCAGACGACACAAGACTTCCTCAGGAGCGGCCTCACCAGGCTGGCTCGCGAGGGGTGGACCGATCAAGACAAGGCAAACCTCGCGAGGTTCCAGTGACGTGAGCCATGATGACCAAGGCCAGGCGGGTGCCAGCGTGCAGTGTCCTTGTTTCCTCTTTGGTTCTAAGGAGGCAAGCGCAGGCGAGGAGTTCCAAGGCGTCAAGAAAAGGTTTCCATATCGGTGCAATGAGACCAAGAACAGCAGGACGGCAGGACGGAGGTCACCGTGGAGCCCAAGACGGCATCACCGCCAGAGCCTTTGGCAGGCGAAGACCACCTTTTGTCAGGATAACTTGTACTAGTTGTCCCCTTTCAAAATTGGCCGTTCTTGGCTCCCTTCCCGCTCAATATTTGGGGAGAGGACCAGGGCCTCTATAAATAGGACTAGCCACAACGTTAAGGAGGAGAAGGAGATCGACCCGAACAACCACAAGTTCACCAAGCACAAGAACACCACTCCTCAAGAGGCGGTTCTTCCCCTTATACTGTTCATCATCAGCCCAAGAGACAATCCACCACCACCACACTGGAGTATGGAATTACACCGCAACGGCTAGCCTTAGAAATCATGAAGTGTGTGAGGGCGTGATCGGCGAGGGAGAGATCTTCGCGCGCACACTAGTGTTTGAACTTTAAGGATTTTGCCGGAACACGAAATCTAACATTTGGCGCGCCAGGTAGGGGTGCGTCGGAGCCTCTCTCACGCTAGTCGATTCACCGACACTTCGCCATTCGAATGACCGGTGACTCAAGGACCAACGCCGATCGCTGGCCAGCCTGGCCAGCCCGGGCGGCGCCACCTGCCCAGGAAGACCTCAACCCCGCGCTCTAGGCGACATGAGCGCCACCTGATGCTGCGGGGCACGGGCAACGCTTCCAGATGCCGTCCACCCTCACCCCACGACAGGTGCGAGCTGCTGCAAGGGCCGCAAGCCACGCCACAGAGACGGCGCCGCACACCCGGAGGGAGCAGGCAAACATGTGGGCTGCACTCACGGTGGCACGGGAGCTGTTGCGGTGCCGGATGGTCGAGAGCGGCCAGGATGCGTGATACGTCTCCAACGTATCTATAATTTTTGATTGCTCCATGCTATATTATCTACTGTTTTAGACATTATTGGGCTTTATTTTCCACTTTTATATTATTTTTAGGACTAACCTATTAACCGGAGGCCAAACCCAGAATTGTTGTTTTTTGCCTGTTTTAGGGTTTCGAAGAAAAGGAATATCAAACGGAGTCCAAACGGAATGAAACCTTCGGAAACGTGATTTTCTCATCAGATAAGATCAAGGAGACTTGGACCCTCTGTCAAGAAAGCCACGAGGTGCTCACGAGGAGAGGGGCACCCCCTAGGGCACGCCCCCTGCCTCGTGGGCCCCTCGAAGCTCCACCGACGTACTTCTTCCACATTTATATATCCACGTACCCCCAAACAATTGGGGGCGGAGCCAAAAACCTAATTCCACCGCCGCAACTTTCTATATCCACGAGATCCCATCTTGGGGCCTCTTCCGGGGCTCCACCGGAGGAGGCATCGATCACGGAAGGCTTCTACATCATCATCCAAGCCCCTCCGATGAAGTGTGAGTAGTTTACTTCAGACCTACGGGTCCATAGCTAGTAGCTAGATGGCTTCTTCTCTCTTTTTGGATCTCAATATAATGTTCTCCCCCTCTCTCGTGGAGATCTATTCGATGTAATCTTCTTTTTGCGGTGTGTTTGTTGAGACCGATGAATTGTGGGTTTATGATCAAGTTTATCTATGAATAATATTTGAATCTTTGCTGAATTCTTTTATGTATGATTGGTTATCTTTGCAAGTCTCTTCGAATTATCAGTTTGGTTTGGCCTACTAGATTGGTTGTTCTTGCCATGGGAGAAGTGCTTAGCTTTGGGTTCAATCTTGCGGTGTCCTTTCCCAGTGACAGAAGGGGCAGCAAGGCACGTATTGTATTGTTGCCATCGAGGATAACAAGATGGGGTTTTTATCATATTGCATGAAACTATCCCTCTACATCATGTCATCTTGCTTAAGGCGTTACTCTATTTTTAGCTTAATACTCTAGATGCATGCTGGATAGCGGTCGATGAGTGAAGTAATAGTAGTAGATGCAGAATCATTTCGGTCTGCTTGTCTCGGACGTGATGCCTATATACATGATCATACCTCGATATTCTCATAACTATGCTCAATTCTGTCAATTGCTCAACAGTAATTTGTTCACCCACTGTAGAATAATTATGCTCTTGAGAGAAGACACTAATGAAACCTATGGCCCCCGGGTCTCTTTCTCATCATATCAATCTCCATCACTTTACTATTGCTTTGCTTTTACTTTGCTTTTACTTTATTTACTTTGCATCTCTATACCAAAAATACCAAAAAAAAAAATTTACCATCTCTATCAGATCTCACTTTCATAAGTGACCGTGAAGGGATTGATAACCCCTAAGCGCGTTGGTTGCGTTGACCTATTGTTTTTGTGTAGGTACGAGGGACTCGAGCGTAGCCTCCTACTGGATTGATACCTTGGTTCTCAAAAACTGAGGGAAATACTTACGCTACTTTGCTGCATCATCCCTTCCTCTTCGGGGAAATCCAACGCAGTGCTCAAGAGGTAGCAAGAAGAATTTCTGGCGCCGTTGCCGGGGAGTCTGCGCAAAAGTCAACATACCAAGTACCCATCACAATCCCTATCTCCCGCATTACATTATTGGCCATGTGCTTCTTGTTTTCCTGTCCCCCACTTCACCCTTGCCGTTTTATTGGCCCTCTCTCTCTCTCTATCCTCCCTCTCTATTTTCCTCTTTTGCCCGTTTGCTCTTTGTTTGCTCGTGTGTTGGATTGCTTGTTTGTCGTGATGGCTCAAGATAATACTAAATTGTGTGACTTCACCAATACCAACAATAATGATTTCCTTAGCACTCCGATTGCTCCTCTTACCGATGCTGAATCTTGTGAAATTAATACCGCTTTGTAGAATCTTGTCATGAAAGATCCGTTCTCCGTCCTTCCTAGTGAAGATGTCACTACACATCTTAATAGCTTTGTTGATTTGTGTGACATGCAAAAGAAAAAAGATGTCGATAATGATATTGTTAAATTGAAGCTATTTCCTTTTTCACTTAGAGATCGTGCTAAAGCTTGGTTCTCGTCTTTGCCTAAAAATAGTATTGATTCATGGAACAAGTGCAAAGATGCGTTCATCTCTAAGTATTTTCCTCCCGCTAAGATCATCTCTCTTAGAAACGATATTATGAATTTTAAACAACTTGATCATGAACATGTTGCACAAGCTTGGGAGAGAATGAAATTAATGATACATAATTGCCCTACTCATGGTTTGAATTTGTGGATGATTATACAAAAAATTTATGCCGGATTGAATTTTGCTTCTAGAAATCTTTTAGATTCGGCCGCGGGAGGCACTTTTATGGAAATCACTTTAGGAGAAGCTACTAAACTCCTAGATAATATTATGGTTAATTATTCTCAATGGCATACTGAAAGATATACTAAAAAGGTGCATGCGATAGAAGAAATTGATGTTTTGAGTGGAAAGATGGATGAACTTATGAAATTATTTGCTAATAAGAGTGTTTCTTCTGATCCTAATGATGTGCCCTTGTCTACTTTGATTGAGAATAGTAATGAATCTATGGATGTGAATTTTGTTGTTAGGAACAATTTTGGTAACAAGGCGTATATTTCAATCCTAGGCCTTATCCTAGTAATCCCTCTAATAATTATGGTAATTCCTACAACAATTCTTATGGAAATTATAATAAGATGCCCTCTGATTTTGAATCTAATATTAAAGAATTTATTTTTTCGCAAAAGAATTTTAATGCTATGATTGAAGAAAAATTGCTTAAGATTGATGATTTGGCTAGGAACGTTGATAGAATTTCTCTTGATATTGATTCTTTGAAACTTAGATCTATTCCACCTAAGCATGATATCAATGAGTCTCTCAAAGCCATGAGAATTTCCATTGATGAGTGCAAAGAAAGAACCGCTAGGATGCGTGCTAAGAAATATGGCTTTATAAAAGCGTGTTCTTCTACTTCCTATGAAAATAATGATGAAGATCTAAAAGTTATTGATGTGTCCCCTATTAAATCTTTATTTTGAAATATGAATATTGATAATGATGGGACTGAATATGATCCACCTTTACCTAGAAAGCGTTCTAAGAATTCGGAATTTGTTGATCTTGATGCTAAATTTGATAAAAGTGGGATTGAAGAAATTAAAACTCTAGATGTTGCTAAACCCACTATTATGGATTTCAAGGAATTTAACTATTGAAATTGCTCTTTGATTGATTGTATTTCCTTGTTTGCAATCCGTGCTAAAATCTCCTCACGCTTATAGTCAAAATAAAGCGTTTACTAAACATATCGTTGATGCCTTGATACAATCTTATGAAGAAAAACTTGAATTGGAAGTTTCTATCCATAGAAAACTTTATGATGAGTGGGAACCAACTATTAAAATTAAAATTAAAAATTATGAGTTTTATGCTTTGTGTGATTTGGGTGCTAGTGTCTCTACTATTCCCAAAACTTTGTGTGATTTACTAGATTTCCGTGATTTTGATGATTGCTCTCTAAACATGCATCTTGCGGATTCCACTATTAAGAAACCTATGGGAAGAATTAATGATGTTCTTATTGTTGCTAATAGGAATTATGTGCCCGTAGATTTTATCGTTCTTGATATAGATTGCAATCCTTCATGGCCTATTATTCTTGGTAGACCTTTCCTTAGAACGGTTGGTGCAATTATTGATATGAAGGAAGGGAATATTAGATTTCAATTTCCATTAAAAAAAGGGCATGGAACACTTCCCTAGAAATAAAATAAAATTACAATATGATTCTATCATGAGAGCCACTTATGGATTGCCTACCAAAGATGGCAATACCTAGATCTATTCTTGCTTGTTATGCCTAGCTAGGGGCGTTAAACGATAGCGCTTGTTGGCAGGCAACCCAATTTTATTTTTATTCCTTGCTTTTTGCTCCTGTTTAGTAATAAATAAATTATCGCCTCTGTTTTGGTTGTGTTTAATTAGTGTTTGTGCCAAGTAGAACCGTTGGGAAGACTTGGGGAAAGTCTTGTTGAACTTGCTGTAAAAAACAGAAACTTTAGCGCTCACGAGAACTGCTGTCATTTTTAATTGGAAAGTGATATTTAGTTAATTCTTTTTGAAGATGATTAATAGATAAATTCCTCACGTCCATAAATTTATTTTAGAATTTTTGGGGTTCCATATCTTGCTCTAGCTACAGATTACTACAGACTGTTCTGTTTTCGACAGATTCTGTTTTTGTGTGTTGTTTGCTCATTTTGATGAATCTATGGCTAGTAAAATAGTTTATAATCCATATAGGAAGTTGGAATACAGTAGGTATAACACCCATATAAATAAAGAATGAGTTCATTACAGTACCTTGAAGTGGTATTTTGTTTTCTTTCGCTAACGGAGATCACGAGTTTTCTACCTTAAGTTTTGTGTTGTGAAGTTTTCAAGTTTTGGGTATAGATTTGATGGATTATGGAACAAGGAGTGGCAAGAGCCTAAGCTTGGGGATGCGCATGGCACCCCCAAGATAATATAAGGACACCTAAAAGCCAAAGCTTGGGGATGCCCCGCAAGGCATCCCCTCTTTCGTCTACTTCTATCGGTTACTTTACTTGGAGCTATATTTTTATTCATCACATGATATGTGTTTTGCTTGGAGCATCTTTTATGATTTGAGTCTTTGCTTATTAGTTTACCACAATCATC
The DNA here is from genome assembly GCF_056163025.1 of Triticum urartu. Lineage (NCBI taxonomy): Eukaryota > Viridiplantae > Streptophyta > Magnoliopsida > Poales > Poaceae > Triticum > Triticum urartu. Next base: position 257,884,378 of record NC_141875.1, read on the forward strand.
CTTGCTGTACACACCTTTTGAGAGAGCCATACATGATTTGGAATTTGATAGAATACTCTATGTACTTCTTATATCTTTTGAGCTTTATAGTTTTGCTCTAGTGCTGCACTTATATCTTTTAGAGAACAGTGGTGGATTTGTTTTATAGAAACTATTGATATCTCATGCTTCACTTAGATTATTTTGAGAGTCTTAAAAGCATGGTAATTTTCTTAAAATCCTAATATGCTTGGTATGCAAGATTAATAATAAAACTTTCATATGAGTGTGTTGAATACTAAGAAGAAATTGATGCTTGATAATTGTTTTGAGATATGAGGATGGTGATATTAGAGTCATGCTAGTTGAGTAGTTGTGGATTTTAGAAATGGTTGTGTTAAAGTTTTTGATTCCCGTGCACATATGGTGAACCGTTATGTGATGAAGTCGATTGTCTTCCTTATGAGTGGCGGTCGGGGACGAGCGATGGCCTTTTCCTACCAATCTATCCCCCTAGGAGCATGCGAGTAATATTTTGCTTTGATAACTTCTAGATTTTTGCAATAAGTATATGAGTTCTTTATGACTAATGTTGAGTCCATGGATTATACGCAATTTCCTTCCTTCCACCATTGCTAGCCTCTCTAATACCGCGCACTTTTCGCCGGTATCATACACCCACCAAATACCTTCCTCAAAACAGCCACCATACCTTCCTATCATGGCATTTCCATAGCCATTCCGAGATATATTGCCATGCAACTTTCCACCATTCCGTTCATTATGACACGCTCTATCATTATCATATTGCTAGCATGATCATGTAGTTGACATCGTATTTGTGGCAAAGCCACCGTTCATAATTATTTCATACATGTCACTCTTGATTCATTGCACATCCCGGTAGACCGCCGGAGGCATTCATATAGAGTCATATTTTCTTCAAAGAATCGAGTTGTAATTCATGAGTTGTAAGTAAATAAAAGTGTGATGATCATCATTATTAAAGCATTGTCCTAGTGAGGAAAGGATGATGGAGACTATGATTCCCCCACAAGTCGGGATGAGACTCCGGACGAAAAAAATAGGCCATAAAAAAAGGAGAAAGGACCAAATAAAAAAATAAAAAAAAGTGAGAAAAAGAGAGAAGGGACAATGTTACTATCCTTTTACCACACTTGTGCTTCAAAGTAGCACCATGATCTTCATGATAGAGAGTCTCTCATTATGTCACTTTCATATACTAGTGGGAATTTTTCATTATAGAACATCGCTTGTATATTCCAATGATGGGCTTCCTTAAAATGCCCTAGGTCTTCGTGAGCAAGCGAGTTGGATGCACACCCACTTAGTTTCTTTTGAGCTTTCATATACTTATAGCTCTAGTGCATCCGTTGCATGGCAATCCCTACTCACTCACATTGATATCTATTGATGGGCATCTCCATAGCCCGTTGATACGCCTAGTTGATGTGAGACTATCTTCTCCCTTTTTGTCTTCTCCACAACCACCATTCTATTGCACCTATAGTGCTATATCCATGGCTCACGCTCATGTATTGCGTGAAGATGGAAAAAGTTTTGAAAATGTCAAAAGTATGAAACAATTGCTTGGCTTGTCATCGGGGTTGTGCATGATTTAAATACTTTGTGTGGTGAAGATAGAACATAGCCAGACTATATGATTTTGTAGGGATAGCTTTCTTTGGCCATGATATTTTGAGAAGACCTAATTGCTTTGTTAGTATGCTTGAAGTATTATTATTTTTATATCAATATGAACTTTTGTCTTGAATCTTTTGAATCTGAATATTCATACCACAATTACAAAGATTTACATTGAAATTATGCCAAGTAGCACTCCGCATCAAAAATTCTATTTTTATCATTTACCTACTCGAGGACGAGCAGGAATTATGCTTGGGGATGCTTGATACATGTCCAACGTATCTATAATTTTTGATTGCTCCATGCTATATTATCTACTGTTTTAGACATTATTGGGCTTTATTTTCCACTTTTATATTATTTTTGGGACTAACCTATTAACCGGAGGCCCAGCCCAGAATTGCTGTTTTTTGCCTGTTTTAGGGTTTCGAAGAAAAGGAGTATCAAACGGAGTCCAAACGGAATGCAACCTTCGGAAACGTGATTTTCTCATCAGATAAGATCCAGGAGACTTGGACCCTCCGTCAAGAAAGCCACGAGGTGCTCATGAGGGTATGGGGGCGCCCCCCTAGGGCGTGCCCCCTACCTCGTGGGCCCCTCGAAGCTCCACCTATATACTTCTTCCTCCTATATATATCCACGTACCCCCAAACGATCGGGGACGGAGCCAAAAACCTAATTCCACCGCTGCAACTTTCTGTATCCACGAGATCCCATCTTGGGGCCTGTTCCAGAGCTCCGCCGGAGGAGGCATCTATCACGGAAGGCTTCTACATCATCATCCAATCCCCTCCGATGAAGTGTGAGTAGTTTACTTCAGACCTACGGGTCCATAGCTAGTAGCTAGGTGGCTTCTTCTCTCTTTTTGGATCTCAATACAATGTTCTCCCCCTCTCTTGTGGAGATCTATTCGATGTAATCTTCTTTTTGCGGTGTGTTTGTTGAGACCGATGAATTGTGGGTTTATGATCAAGTCTATCTATGAATAATATTTGAATCTTTGATGACTTATTTTATGTATGATTGGTTATCTTTGCAAGTCTCTTCGAGTTATCAGTTTAGTTTGGCCTACTAGATTGGTTGTTCTTGCCATGGGAGAAGTGCTTAGCTTTGGGTTCAATCTTGCGGTGTCCTTTCCCATTGACAGAAGGGGCAGCAAGGCACGTATTGTATTGTTGCCATCGAGGATAACAAAATGGGGTTTTTATCATATTGCATGGAACTATCCCTCTACATGATGTCATCTTGCTTAAGGTGTTACTCTGTTTTTAACTTAATACTCTAGATGCATGCTGGATAGCGGTCGATGAGTGGAGTAATAGTAGTAGATGCAGAATTGTTTTGGTCTACTTGTCTCGGACGTGATGCCTATATACATGATCACACCTAGATATTCTCATAATTATGCTCAATTCTGTCAATTGCTCAATAGTAATTTCTTCACCCACCATAGAATACTTATGCTCTTGAGAGAAGCCACTAGTGAAACCTATGGCCCCCGGATCTCTTTCTCATCATGTCAATCTCCATCACTTTACTATTGCTTTGCTTTTACTTTATTTACTTTGCATCGCTATACCAAAAATACCAAAAAACTATTATTTATCATCTCTATCAGATCTCACTTTCATAAGTGACCGTGAAGGGATTGACAATCCCTAAGCGCGTTGGTTGCGTTGAGCTATTGTTTTTGTGTAGGTACGAGGGACTCAAGCGTAGCCTCCTACTGGATTGATACCTTGGTTCTCAAAAACTGAGGGAAATACTTACGCTACTTTGCTGCATCATCCCTTCCTCTTCGGGGAAATCCAACGCAGTGCTCAAGAGGTAGCAATGCACTGCTGGAACACGTCGTTGAGCTACTGGACGCAACGGCCACGGGAGCACCACCTTTCTGCTACCAGCTCATGCCCCGGGCAGTGGTCGGATCCCACGGCGGGCCTCGCCGCGCCCGCGTGCCCCTGAGTGCACCCGGGGGCCTCGTCGACACCAGCGCGATCCACGGTGGACGGCGCCCCATCGCACCCGCACCACCCCAGATGGGTGCGGGAATGAGCATCGCTACACACGGCCCCAGCAGGGCACTACCCCACCATCCTCAGGACGGCGTCATGGGCCGGGCGACATGGCGTGTGGGGCACTTCGGCGAGGTCTTTGGGGCAACGGCCTCGGAGGCCTACGTGCCCCGCATGATGAACCAGGAGTACACACTAGAGGATGAACCCGGCTCGTTCCTCGAGCCGGGCTGGGAAGAGGAGGCATTAGGAGCTGAGGCCTTCCAGCAGCCACCCGAGAGCCCCACTAACCACGTTGTCGACAACAGCTACAAGGTACCACTAATCTCCCAGGGGTAGGCTTACGCTAACCATGAATCGCAAGTGAACTAGGTCACAGCGCCAAGCGATGTTTTCAGTGCGGCGCTATCCGTCTCACCAGGAGAGGCTCACTGGGGGCTGCGTGGGAGGGGCCAGGAGGAAGGCCCCTCCCCGCGTCGCACAGAGCAAGGCATCGCCCGGAGGTAGGCCCTCTACCGGGGAGGTGCTGGTGAGCCTTCCCCCGGCAGAGGACCCATCGTCGCCGAGGGCACCGCTGGCGTCCCCTTTTCCCCTTGGTGTCGTCCTGGTCTCCGGTCGCCACCAACGGTGGTTGAGGAAGGCACAAGGTGGGGCCCTCGTCTGGTGATATGAAGTAAGGCTCGCGCCTATGAAGGTCTCCGCTCGTGACACTCTCACGTAATACTAAGTGGGGCTCTACACGCCCCGTAGTCTCAGGAGTGCCCCCCTTGGGCCTCAGGGGCTCCCTCCCATGTCCTAGTGGTAGCACTTAGCTCCGTGCCAGTGAGAATACAAGAAGACTACACTAGGCGCCGGACGCGGCCATTTTCTTTGGATCTCTTTTCTATAAACCTGCCTTCTGGATTTGCATTTAAGTTGAAGTTGAATTTTCATTGATGCACGCGGGGGGTGCCTTTTCTCGTTCAAGCGATTTCTTGCTATCTGGTTCTTGCCTTATTTCAGAGTTCGTGCCTGTTGATTCCCCCTCACGGGCCCCTCGTGAGCGGGGCTGGGCATGACGCACACGCCCCACGCGCATTTCGCGCCACAGCTAGTGCTTGCTTATCCCGCGGCCCCCTCGGGCGTCTCGACGAGTTCCTCAGGAGTTTCCCAGAAACTCGCAACCTCACGAGCCGGTTTGGGGCTCACCTAGGCTAAGGTAAACCGCAACAGCAACTTTGCCCCAGGATACATGAGTTCACGAAGACACATATTAACTCGACCTAAGAAGATAGAGGCAGTAGTAAATTTACATGAGGGGCTTCCCCTCCAAAAATGCTCTTACAACCTCAAGGCCTGCGCTCGAGCTTCTGTGTGCAGGACAAACAGCCGGGAAACACGGGATCAGTCAGACATGTCGCTCGCCGCGTCCCCCGGATCGCCCTCAGACGCGTCGCTAGCATCGCTGCCACCATCGCTGGCATCACCATCACCTCCACCAGCGCCGCTGTCGACCACGTCGCCTGGGTCCGCCACGACCACCACCCCATCGTCATCGGAAGTGAAGGCCCTGACCAGCATGTCCACATTTTCATCCACCCATCTCGACAGGTCAATCCGGATGGCCTCGGGTATGGGAGCGATGGCGGCGTCAAAATCGAAGTTGGGGTTGGTGTTCTAGATATGGCTGAACACACGGGAGAACGCACACCAGAGCATGCCGCGGCTCCTCTCTTCAACAAGTTGGCGAGCTCTCTCATAACGACTCTCCAGGCACGTCACCACCTTGGTGAAGAAGCAGAGGTGGTTGGCATAGTCGTTCGCATGGGGATGAGGAGCATTCTCATCGCAGATGTGGCCCAGGGCAATATTGGCCCTGTTCCTAAGGTCCTGGAGCATGGGGGTGTGCACGTGCTCCAGTGTCCGCCGCTGAAGCACTTCCTCCCTATTCTGCCGCACGACGGACTCGGTGCCAGTGACCCACTGCTGAAGAGTGACCAGCTCGGTGCGGGCAGAGGTCAGTTCGGCCTGCGCCGAGACCAGGGTGGCTGCGGCGGCCTCCTTGTGTCGCTCCACCTCGGTCAACCTGGACTTGAGGGCAGCAGTCCTACCATCGGCATCAGCTTCCACGAGCTTCTGCTTCAGGTCGTACCTGCCCTCGAGATCCGCGTGAGCCTCAGCCACCCGACGATCAACCTCCTCCTTGGCCTTGGCCTCGCGCGCACCAACGGCATCCTCCGCTTGGGCAACTTAACGGTCCCTCGTCTCTAGTTGCTCAAACTCAAGGCTGTTGTGACGCCCCAAGACCGGAGCTTCAGATTCCTTCGAGGGTTTTCCGTGATTCGTCGTGTGATTTCTTTGGTTCGTTGCTTTCATTTTTTTTCATCATGTGCATTGCATCATGTCATCGTGCAACATGTTTTAAAACTCAACCAAATAAAATCAGCTGGATCTTTGGTCCATTTAAATTGAGGGATATTCACATGGTGAAATCCTCTTTTTAACATATCTCCCAATAGGTATAGGGAGGTAAAATAAATATTCCATTCTTTAGGAATCGACCACAACACACTCACTATATAAATCCCTTGGGTTCTTTTGCTTCAAGTTTCACCTCCAAACCTTGGTTGTAGTTCTTTCTCCATCTATCGAGGGTCCTCCAAAAACCCTCAACATTTTTGTACACCCCTTTAGCCTAGCCTCCATTCAAACTCTTTTGGCTCAAGTCAAATAAGTTTGAATTTAAATTCTCTTAACTTGTCGGAACTATTTTTGTTGAGGTGGAAATATTCCATAAAGCAATACAAAAATGTTCCATAATTTTGTTCTTCTCCATGGCCTCTTCTCTTAACTATTTTTGGCCTATCTATTTTTGCTGAAAAGAGAGATTAAGAGAGAGAGAGCCCAGCAGGCCCAAACCTCCCTAGGCGCAGCCTTCCCTCTCACTGGGCTGGCCGCCCTAAGGCCCAGTCATCTCCCCCCGTAACCCTAGGCCTCCCGCTCGATCCCCTGAACCCTCTCCCTCGTTTCCCTCCCTCACGCCGCTAGGAGAGAAAGGGCACCGCGCTCGACCCCTCCTCTCGCCCGTGACCCTTCTCTCCCTCGACCCCCATCTCTCCCTCTCGACCAGGCCCCGCCACCAGGAACGACTGCTCCGACGCCCTGCGCATGAGCCCCGCGCCTTGGTCTTCTTCCCCGCCTCCTTGCCATGGCCACGTACTCCTCGAGCCAGGGGACGAGCCCCCGTGCCCGATCCCCCCAGCGCTGCGGAGATGACCGAGCCGTCCCCGGCGAAGCCCTTCTCCTCCTCCGCCTCTCTACGCCTCCTCCTCGCGTGCCGTAACCCCCCCTCAGGGCCAGCCTCACCGCCTCTGCTTCGTCGTGCAGCACCATCCACCAGGCCGCCGCATCACCAGGAGCTCTTCTTGGCCCGTGCGCCGCTGGCCGTCCATGATCGCAACCCCGTGTGCTCCGCCGCCCTGCGCCTCAGCCTCACCGGACCTGCTCCATCCTCCGCTGCTACCGCGAACCCACCATAGCGCTGCTGCTGGGCTTGCGTCCCGCTGGCCCCTGCTGATGCCATGGCTACCTCGTCAGCAGCTTGCCTCCGCCTCTCCTGCTACCCCGCCCGGTCTAGCCTCGGCTCCGCTAGCCCCCCTGCATCGCTTCCTCACCAGGAGCTGAGCTCCATCCAGTTCGGCGCCACTCCCTGTACAAGTTCAATTGCATCGGTTCGCCTAGGTTGTTCGTCCTCTGCTCGTAGCTCCATCCATGACAGCCTCTGTTCATTGACCGCCGAGACCCGAGGCCCTTTTGTGTTGCTTCGCTTTGGATGCGCCAAGATCTTCTCCGACAAGTGTACGACTACATGGTGACTCGTGTGTACCACTACCGTCGCCCCGAAGACGTTGGAGTCATCAAGTACCCCTCCGAATGAACATGAACGACTACCATCGCAAGAACGGGACCGGCGGGTCCGAAGACCCCAAGTACCACGACAACCCCGAAGGGAGCCGAGTTCATCAAGTTCAGCTTTGAAATGTGTACCACTACCGACGGCTGAGACCATGGATTCGACAAATTCCTCATGGTGACCCTGAACATCTACGGGACATGCACGACTTCGAACCGTGTACCACGTCGAACATGTACGGCTACACGATGAACCGTCAAGACCCTGAACGACTACCGCTACCGAAGTCCGCGAGTACAACTACTTCCACAACGCGTCGTGTACGACTACCATCGCTTGGGTTTGACAAGACTCTGAGTACCACTACGTTTTCCATGAACAACTACACCAAAGTCCGGACCAACAAGTGCCTTGAGAACGTCTGTACCTCTTCCGTCGCCGAGGACCGAAAGTACCACCACGTCCCATCGAACCCAAACCGTCTCGTTTGCATGCTTCGAAGGTATAACCGCCGAGACGAGCTTCCGAGAATGAATGCATGTTGTTTGAGATGCTCGTGCTTGCTCCGTGCCCGAATTGTCGGTGCACGTTGCCCCTCTTTTGCCTTTTCACCGTCGTCGACTCATGGGACACCCGGTATCCGGGAGTGCCGCACCTTCTTTTGCACGCATCCGCACACTTCTCCTTTGCATCGGTATCTCAATCGAGTTACCGAAACCGGAACGTTGCAGGGGCACCATTTTCGTTATCGTCGCCGTGGCACCCCTTTTGTTTCCACCACGATGACAAATTCCTCATCTCTTATCATGTCAACTTTTTATAAAACTTGCATAAAACTTGAACATGTCTCCGCATCATGTTAACAACATTTGAATGTTTAAAATTGTTGTTTGCATTAATTTACTAATGCATATGGGGATTTACTGGATTTGTTGTTTGCTATATCCGGCCCCATTTAAATTGTTTAGATAGATAATCCCTTTATGTTTCACCTCTTGACATGCTTAACAACATTTAATATTGTTGGGTACATAAACGATATCGAACTAAATAACTTGAATGTGGTGTTTCAACAATGTGCAACGGAGTTGCATATTGAACTCCACTTAATTTGTAGGGTTGTTTGTGCACTTTGCCATGCCATGCCTCATTAAACCGGACATGCATCATAATTGTTTGCGCATCGTTTCATGCTTATGTGGTGGTTGTTTACTATGTTGTTTGCTTCTTTCCGGTGTTACTTCTTCGGGTTGGTTCCGATAACGTTGCGTTTGTGAGGATCCGTTCAACTACGTTCTTTTGTCTTCTTCATGGACTCGTTCTTCTTCCTTGCGGGATCTCAGGCAAGATGACCATACCCTCGAAATCACTTCTATCTTCGCTTGCTAGATGCTCGCTATTTTGCTATGCCTATGCTTCGATACCTACCACTTTCTATATCATGCCTCCAATGTTGCTAAGCCAAGCCTCTAACCCACCTTGTCCTAGCAAACCGTTTTTTGGCTATGTTACCGCTTTGCTCAGCCCCTCTTATAGCATTGTTAGTTGCAGGTGAAGATTGGAGCTTGTTCCATGTTTGGAACATGGATATTTTTGTTGGGATATCACAATATCTCTTATTTAATTAATGCATCTATATACTTGGTAAAGGGTGGAAGGCTCGGCCTTTTGCCTAGTGTTTTGTTCCACTCTTGCCGCCCTAGTTTCCGTCATATCGGTGTTATGTTCCCCGATTTTGCGTTCCTTACGTGGTTGGGTTATAATGGGAACCCCTTGATAGCTCGCCTTGAATAAAACTCCTCCAGCAATGCCCAACATTGGTTTTACCATTCGCCACCTAACCTCTTTTTCCCTTGGGATTCGCGCTCCTGAGGGTCGTCATTATTTTAACCCCCCCCCCCGGGCCAGTGCTCCTCTGAGTGTTGGTCCAAACTGGGCAGCCTGCGGGGCCACCTCGGGGCAACTTGAGGGTTGGTTTTACTTGTAGCTTCACCTATCTGAGTGTGCCCTGAGAACGAGATATGTGCAGCTCCTATTGGGATTTGTCGGCACATTCGGGAGGTGTTGCTGGACTTGTTTTACCATTGTCGAGGATGTCTTGTAACCGGGATTCCGAGTCTGATAGGTTCTTACCGCTAGAAGGAATATCCTTCATTGACCGTGAGAGCTTGTGATGGGCTAAGTTGGGACACCCCTGCAGGGTTTGAACTTTCGAAAGCCGTGCCCGTGGTTATGGGAAGATGGGAATTTGTTAATGTCCGGTTGTAGAAAACCTGAAGATGATCTTAATTAAAATGCATCAACCGCGTGTGTAGTCGTGATGGTCTCTTCTCGGCGGAGTCCGGGAAGTGAACACGGTATTGGAGTAATGCTTTACGTAGGTTGTTCTAGGATCACTTATTGATCATAGTTTCTCGATCGTGCTTTGCCTTCTCTTCTCGCTCTCATTTGCGTATGTTTAGCCACCAAATATGCTAGTCGCTTGCTGCAGCTCCAGCTCATACCTTTACCTTACCCATAAGCTTAAATAGTCTTGATCGTGAGGGTGTGAGATTGCTGAGTCTCTGTGACTCACAGATACTTCCAAAACCAGTTTGCAGGTGCTGATGTTACCGAGAAGGTGACGCAACCAAGCTCAAGGAGGAGCTCGATGAAGACCTTGTCCTTTGTGTTGTTTCGTTCTAGTTGATCAGGAGTGGAGCCTAGTTGGGATGATCGGGGATCTGTGTAGCTTTTGGGGTAGTCTTCTTTTATTTTGGTTCCGTAGTCGGACCCTGATTGTACCTGGTTGATGTAATGCTTTATTCATGTAATTGTGTGAAGTGGCGAGTGTAAGCCGACTATGTATCTTTTCCCTTATGTATTACATGGGTTGTGTGAAGATTACCTCACTTGTGACATTGCTTTCAATGCGGTTATGCCTCTAAGTCGTGCTTCAACACATGGGAGATATAGCCGCATCGAGGGCGTGACACGTTGGTAATCAGAGCCTTCCCCGACTTTAGGAGCCCCCTGCTTGATCGAATCACTGGCGTTATTGAGTCTAGAAATGTTTTGAGTCATTTAGGATTATATATATCGAAGAGTTAGGACTTCTTTTTACTCCTCAGTCCCTTCATCGCTCTGGTGAGGCATCCTGACATAGAGTTTTGACCCTTCTCTTCTCAAATTTCACGAAAAAAAATTAGGATCACGCGGGTATCTTGGAATCGTTCCGATGGTTTTGTGACGAGAACATTGTTCTTGGTGCCTCCTGACATTTAGGGGTTGTGGCAGTGTCCCGGGGAGTTGAGCTCCGAGGTGTTGTCATCACAATTTTATCGTTGCAGTTCTGGAATACCTGAGTTTAGTTTCACCGACATCGAAAATCTCTTTTATGCAGTTGTTGGTGAGATAACCTCGACGCCACCCAGTACTGGGGCGGGAGTTCGGGAGTATTGCCATAACTCGTATAATGGATGCTTTTCGAAGGTTGAGGTAAACGATTTCCGAAGGTTTCTTGGTTATGTGTTGAAGGATGGATACATCTGGATGTAGTATTTGCTAGATTTGGGTGAGATATTATGCTTCCCCTGTATCCCCAACACCTGATTGCATAACTGGAAAATTTCGGGAGTTTATAAGTGGGAATTCAAGTAGCTCCTAGGATATCTTTCCGACAGATGTATGATATGAAATTGGGGTTCGACGTCTAGTGGTCCATCTATCCACGGTTGGTTTTACAGTGGTCTCGTTGTGTCTTAAAGAGTCCTTGGCTATGCCGACTCGGGGACGCTTCATAAGTCATGTGCACTGCCTTGTACATGATGGTGTTGTACGATCGAGCCCGTGTAGGCCCCACCGCGAAAACTTCGGACGAAATCTCTATCATATGTTTGTTCTGGCTTATTTTGCAAGCCAATCCTTTGTGGTGTTTTGAGTTGTGGTATTCGAGTTGCTTCAAAGTCAAATGTTGATTCCATACCTTGCATAAGTGGTGTTCTCATATTCCTATGTGAATACTAATTCTTCTGGATCATTGAGATTGTCATGTCAATTCTTTTCAACCGGTGTGCTTCTCTTCTAGTGGATCCAATCTTTTCAACATCCGCAAGGTCAACTCAATTTTCGTCAACGGTGTTTGTTTTATCCGTCCCAAGTTGCCTTTGTTTTCCTGCCCTCCCACCCTTTTTCTTCAAGGACTCGGATTTCTTAATTCGTTATCCATTTTATGGATGCGAAGTCTCTCCATTCTTTCCAATCAATGTTCTTACCCGGTGATGCTCATGAAGATTCTAACGGAGCCTCAAGTTCATCATTCTTCATTATTTTCTTCTCCGGTAGATTCAAATCAAGCTTTGGTGTTGATCATATCCTTTTTCCTCGTTTCAAATGTCTTCTCATGCCGGTGCACCTCTTAATCTTCCCCGCTTGCTATTCTATTATTCCGGAGTGCTCAAGATATCTCGAAGATTCGTGTGTCCACTCTACATTCGTTCAAGCTCTTGGTTATCTCATTCAAGCCATTTAATCAGCCGGTGTAATCTCTCTTCAAAATCATTCAATGGTGTATCTTTTGAGTGGGCCCTAACCCACAGGTCCTTTTCCAGGATCTTACCTGACTCTTCTAATTCTTTTCCGGAGTTACTCCCAAATTCTTTTTCCAAGTTTGACGTAAGAATGATTCATCATTAGTCATATGTATTTCTCCAAGATCTTTCAAATTCTTCCATCATTGTCTCAACCTTTTCTAATTTTCATTCCGGAGTGTCTCAACAATTCTTGGTGGTGTTTCTCGTCGTAATTCTCAGATTTTGAAGACCGAAGAAGAGTTTTCCTCCATATCTTATCCGTTCTCTCAAAGATTCGTGATTCTAGCTTGTTGCCATCCTCTCATAATTGTTTTTGATTGTGAAAATTCTTTCCACCCATCCGGAGCATTTCATGAGTTGTTTTCCATTTCTTTCCTCCGAAGGCCATCTTTTCAAATATTATTCATTTCATCTTGCAGCTCTCGCTCTCCAAATCTTACCGGTGCATCATTCAAATATTTCTCTAATCAAACTTCTTCGTTCATTCGCTAACCCTTCCCGGTATTCTTTATCTTTTCCTCGGTCATTTTAATTCTTACGGTGGTTCTTCCAAGATTTTTGTCTTCCTTCGTTAATCATATTAATTCTTTCATTGTTTCATTCTACCAGTGGTTCTTTGAAGACCTTCTCAAGTTTGATTTATATCTCTCTTAATCCTTTCTACGAGAATAAGTAATATGCCAAATCCGTTGCTTGTCATCAATTAAATTGGTGAAGGATAAGCATAATGTAATTCTTATTCTTGTTTCATCCATATGTTAATCTTTTCTTCCGGAGTTTGTTCACGATGATTAAATTCTCAGTTTCTATTGCTTTATGTTTTCTCCCGGTATTCCAAGTTTCTCTTTATCTCGTCGCAAAGCTTCATCTAATCATTGCAAGGCTTCAACCTTATTCTTTCCATCCTCCATTTCGTTTGATCATTCTTTTTACCGGAGTTTTCATGAAGGCTCAACATGGTGGTTCTTCAAGGATTTAATTCCTTCTCGAAGTGTTCATCAACAATTTTTTTCTAAGGAGCTCAAGTTTTTCTTCATCTTCTAATCCGGAGTGCAATTCTTTCTACCGTACCATTGGAGGTGGTATTATGTCATTCTTCATGATTTCCCTTCGTGCTTCGTGAGTCACAAGTTATCAAGAATGAGATATTTTAAATCCATCAACCTTTTCGTTGGAGTTATCTTGGGTTATATTTCACCTAAAGCTTTTCCTAAGGATTGTGTCTATTTATGGTGCTTATAAATGATCCAAGTTCTTCATTTATCCTCCCGGTGAAATAAGTTTCTTGTCCCCTTGTTCTTATCAATCCAATTCTTTTTTCCGTGAGTGGCAGGTTGTCACCTCATAATTTGAGATGTATTCCATAAGACCATATCAATCTTATTCTTTTCATTATTGGTTTTCCAACAACTCCGTTCTAGCATTTGTTGTAAGCATGCTCTCGTTTTTATTCCCTTCGTTCATTCCATTCTTACTTTTGTTCCGGAGGCATTGTGATGTTGCTCTCTTCAACCTTCTTCTGTTTTTGTCAGGATCATGTTCTTTCCTGTGCTTATTCAACTAACCGGAGTGTTATGTCTTCTCTTCTAGTTCTTTTCATCTAATAAAGTCTTGCATCCCTTCTCAACCGGAGTGCTGTTTGAATTTATTCTTCCTTGTTCCTCTTTCTTAACGGAGTGCTTTCAACTTTGTTCTTCTCTATTGCTTTCTTTCTTTCATTCTGCTCAACCTTTTGAAGGTTCTTTGGTCTCACTCGTTTGTCAAAGAAGCAACTTAGTTTTACCTCTTCTCTTTCTCTTCCGTTTTCCCTCCGGTGCCATTCTAGATCTCGGGACGAGATCCTTTCGTAGTGGTGGAGTGTTGTGACGCCCCAAGACCGGAGCTTCAGTTTCCTTCGAGGGTTTTCCGTGATTCGACGTGTGATTTCTTTGGTTCGTTGATTTCATTTTTTTGCATCATGTGCATTGCATCATGTCCTCTTGCAACATGTTTTAAAACTCAACCAAATAAAATCGGATGGATCTTCGGTCCATTTAAATCGAGGGATATTCACATGGTGAAATTCTCTTTTTAACATATCTCCCAATAGGTATAGGGAGGTAAAATAAATATTCCATTCTTTAGGAATCGACCACAACACACTCACTATATAAATCCCTTGGGTTCTTTTGCTTCAAGTTTCACCTCCAAACCTTGGCAGTAGTTCTTTCTCCATCTATCGAGGGTCCTCCAAAAACCCTCAACATTTTTGTACACCCCTTTAGCCTAGCCTCCATTCAAACTCTTTTGGCTCAAGTCAAATAAGTTTGAATTTAAATTCTCCTAACTTGTCAGAACTATTTTTGTTGAGGTGGAAATATTCCATAAAGCCGTACAAAAATGTTCCATAATTTTGTTCTTCTCCATGGCCTCTTCTCTTAAATTATTTTTGGCCTATCTATTTTTGCTGAAAAGAGAGATTAAGAGAGAGAGAGAGCCCAGCAAGCCCAAACCTCCCTAGGCGCAGCCTTCCCTCTCCCTGGGCCGGCCTCCCTAAGGCCCAGTCATCTCCCCCCGTAACCCTAGGCCTCCCGCTCGATCCCCTGCACCCTCTCCCTCGTTTCCCTTCCTCGCGCCGCCAGGAGAGAAAGGGCACCGCACTCGACCCCTCCTCTCGCCCGTGACCCTTCTCTCACTCGACCCCCATCTCTCCCTCTCGACCAGGCCCCGCCACCAGGAACGACTGCTCCACCGCCCTGCACACGAGCCCCGCGCCTTGGTCTTCTTCCCTGCCTCCTTGCCATGGCCACGTACTCCTCGAGCCAGGGGACGAGCCCCCGCGCCCGATCCCCCCAGCGCTGCGGCGACGACCGAGCCGTCCCCGGCGAAGCCCTTCTCCTCCTCCGCCTCTCTACGCCTCCTCGCGCGCGCCGTGACCCCCCTCAGGGCCAGCCTGACCGCCTCTACTTCGTCGTGCAACACCATCCAGCAGTCCGCCGCATCACCAGGAGCTCTTCTTGCGCCGTGCGCCGCTGGCCGTCCATGGTCGCAACCCCGTGTGCTCCGCCGCCCTGTGCCTCCGCCTCATCGGACCTGCTCCATCCTCCGCTGCTGCCACGAGCCCACCATGGCGCTGCTGCTGGGCTTGCCTCCCGCTGGCCCCTACTGATGCCATGGCCGCCTCGTCAGCAGCTTGCCTCTGCCTCTCCTACTACCCCGCCCGGTCTAGCCTCGGCTCCGCTAGCCCCCCTGCATCGCTTCCTCACCAGGAGCTGAGCTCCATCCAGTTCGGCGCCATTCCCTGTACAAGTTCAATTGCATCAGTTCGCCTAGGTTGTTCGTCCTCTGCTCGTAGCTCCATCCATGGCAGCCTCTGTTCGTTGACCACCGAGACCCGAGGCCCTTTTGTGTTGCTTCGCTTTGGATGCGCCAAGATCCTCTCCGACAAGTGTACGACTACATGGTGACTCGTGTGTACCACTACCATCGCCTCGAAGACATTGGAGTCATCAAGTACCCCTCCGAATGAACGTGAACGACTACCATCGCAAGAACGAGACCGGCGGGTCCGAAGACCCCAAGTACCACGACAATCCCGAAGGGAGCCGAGTTCATCAAGTTCACCTTCGAAACGTGTACCACTACCGACGGCTGAGACCCTGGATTCGACAAATTCCTCACGGTGACCCTGAACATCTACGGGACATGCACGACTTCGAACCGTGTACCACGTCGAACATGTACGGCTACACAATGAACCGCCAAGACCCTGAACGACTACCGCCGCCGAAGTCCGCGAGTACAACTACTTCCACAACGCGTCGTGTACGACTACCATCGCTTGGGTTTGACAAGACTCCGAGTACCACTACATTTGCCATGTACAACTACACCAAGTCCGGACCGACAAGTGCCTTGAGAACGTTTGTACCTCTTCCGTCGCCGAGGACCGAAAGTACCACTACGTCCCATCGAACCCAAACCGTCTCGTTTGCATGCTTCGAAGGTATAACCGCCGAGACGAGCTTCCGAGAATGAATGCATGTTGTTTGAGATGCTCGTGCTTGCTCCGTTCCTGAATTGTCGGTGCACGTTGCCCCTCTTTTGCCTTGTCACCGTCATTGACTCATGGGACACCCGGTATCCGAGAGTGCCCCACCATCTTTTGCATGCATCCGCACACTTCTCCTTTGCATCGGTATCACAATCGAGTTACCGGAACCGGAACGTTGCAGGGGCACCGTTTTCGTTATCGTCGCCGTCGCACCCCTTTTGTTTCCGCCACGATGACAAATGCCTCATCTCTTATCATGTCAACTTTTTATAAAACTTGCATAAAACTTGAACATGTCATCCGGATCATGTTAACAACATTTGAATGTTTAAAATTGTTGTTTGCATTAATTTACTAATGCATATGGGGATTTACCGGATTTGTTGTTTGCTATATCCGGGCCCATTTAAATTGTTTAGATAGATAATCCCTTTATGTTTCACCTTTTGACATGCTTAACAACATTTAATATTGTTGGGTACATAAACGATATCGAACTAAATAACTTGAATGTGGTGTTTCGTCAATGTGCAACGGAGTTGCATATTGAACTCCACTTAATTTGTAGGGTTGTTTGTGCACTTTGCCATGCCATGCCTCATTAAACCGGACATGCATCATACTTGTTTGTGCATCGTGTCATGCTTATGTGGTGGTTGTTTACTATGTTGTTTGCTTCTTTCCGGTGTTGCTTCTTCGGGTTGGTTCCGATAACATTGAGTTTGTGAGGATCCGTTCGAATACGTTCTTTTGTCTTCTTCATGGACTCGTTCTTCTTCCTTGCGGGATCTCAGGCAAGATGAGCATACCCTCGAAATCACTTCTATCTTTGCTTGCTAGATGCTCGCTCTTTTGCTATGCCTATGCTACGATACCTACCACTTGCTATATCATGCCTCCCATGTTGCTAAGCCAAGCCTCTAACCCACCTTGTCCTAGCAAACCGTTGTTTGGCTATGTTACCGCTTTGCTCAGCCCCTCTTATAGCGTTGTTAGTTGCAGGTGAAGATTGGAGCTTGTTCCATGTTTGGAACATGGATATTTTTGTTGGGATATCACAATATCTCTTATTTAATTAATGCATCTATATACTTGGTAAACGGTGGAAGGCTCGACCTTTTGCCTAGTGTTTTGTTCCACTCTTGCCGCCCTAGTTTCCGTCATATCGGTGTTATGTTCCCGGATTTTGCGTTCCTTATGTGGTTGGGTTATAATGGGAACCCCTTGACAGCTCGCCTTGAATAAAACTCCTCCAGCAATCCCCAACATTGGTTTTACCATTTGCCACCTAGCCTCTTTTTCCCTTGGGAGTCACGCTCCTGAGGGTCATCATTATTTTAACCCCCCCGGGCCAGTGCTCCTCTAAGTGTTGGTCCAAACTGGCCAGCCTGCGGGGCCACCTCGGGGCAACTTGAGGGTTGGTTTTACTCATAGCTTGACCTATCTGAGTGTGCCCTGAGAACGAGATATGTGCAGCTCCTATCGGAATTTGTCGGCACATTCGGGAGGTGTTGCTGGACTTGTTTTACCATTGTCGAGGATGTCTTGTAACCGGGATTCCGAGTCTGATAGGTTCTTCCTGCTAGAAGGAATATCCTTCGTTGACCCTGAGAGCTTGTGATGGGATAAGTTGGGACACCCCTGCAGTGTTTGAACTTTCGAAAGCCGTGCCCGCGGTTATGGGCCGATGGGAATTTGTTAATGTCCGGATGTAGAAAACCTAAAGATGATCTTAATTAAAATGCATCAACCGCGTGTGTAGCCGTGATGGTCTCTTCTCGGCGGAGTCCGGGAAGTGAACACGGTATTGGAGTAATGCTTGACGTAGGTTGTTCTAGGATCACTTATTGATCATAGTTTCTCGATCGTGCTTTGCCTTCTCGTCTCGCTCTCATTTGCGTTTGTTACAACCAAATATGCTAGTCGCTTGCTGCAGCTCCACCTCATACCTTTACCATACCCATAAGCTCAAATAGTCTTGATCGCGAGGGTGTGAGATTGCTGAGTCTCCGTGACTCACAGATACTTCCAAAACCGGTTTGCAGATGCTGATGTTACCGAGCAGGTGATGCAACCAAGCTCAAGGAGGAGCTCGATGAACACCTTGTCCTTTGTGTTGTTTCGTTCTAGTTGATCAGTAGTGGAGCCCAGTTGGGACGATCGGGGATCTGTGTAGCTTTTGGGGTAGTCTTCTTTTATTTTGGTTCCGTAGTCGGACCCTGATTGTACCTGGTTGATGTAATGCTTTATTCATGTAATTGTGTGAAGTGGAGATTGTAAGCCAACTATGTATCTTTTCCCTTATGTATTACATGGGTTGTGTGAAGATTACCTCACTTGCGACATTGCTTTCAATGCGGTTATGCCTCTAAGTCATGCTTCGACACGTGGGAGATATAGCCGCATCGAGGGCGTGACAGCTGCGCACCATGGCTTCTAGCGCCAACGCTTCCTCGCGCTTTCGGATCTCTTCCTCTTCGACAGGCGTCCCCCTCATAGACGCCAGGGTGGCTCTGCACGCCTCCACTTGCTCCTCCATGGAGGCGCTCCCGGCTTGGAGCTCCCGCGTGCGTTTCTCTGCGATCTCGCGGCGGCGGTCGGCTTCTCGAGCTTCTTCCAAGGCTCGGGAATAGGCCTCGCGTGAGGTCGCGAGGGATGCCTCGGCCTTCACATTATCAAGCTCATGCTGGTGGCGCCCAAGGTTGATGGCCACCTTCAACTTGTGCCACTCCTCCACCAGCCGAAGACCCTCGGCCATTAGACACGTGTCCACGTCCACGAGCTCTTCACCAAGCCGGTTCATCGCGCCCATCGCCTCCTGAAAGAGCTCATGGCGGACGACCACTCCTTTCTTGCGCCGACTCGAGCATGTTGCTGACTCCGTCCTCCGCCACGGGGACAGCCGATGGGGCCCGGAGCGGCTCACCCCCTTTCAGCAGGGGGCTGGGGGCTGGCACCCACCAAGTTGCGGGCCAGCCCTCACGAGGAACCTGAACGAGTGAAGGCCCGCTGCTTGAAGAGGAGCCCAAGACCGCAGCCATCCAGCAGCCGTCCACGACCAGGGGAGGAACCCTTGGTACACTTGCTGCATTCCACGCAAGGCCTCAAAGGAGAGACGGTGAAGGCACGAGCCCTAGACGCCTTATCGACGGGTTGTCTTCCCTAGTTGACTCCACACCGTGAGTAGCGTGCAGGTTTGCAGCGCTTGAGTCTAGCAGGAGAAACGAGGTGAGAGGAGGCTGCTTCTCAAGAGATCCTGCGGCCTTGGTGGAAGGGATCCTGAAGAGATATTGTCAGGAAGGGAAGCAGCACGCGGAGAATCACCAAGATAAGGTACTTACTCGTCAACGGCAATGTACTTTCTCCGTTTTAACGGCCCGAAGGTGCTGCTGCTTGGGGACCCCTTCCTCTTGCGGAGGTCTTCGAAGTCCACGCAAAGCCGACCGAAGCGCTGGACATGGCAGCCAACATGAGGCGCAGCTAGAGAAGCTCTCGAAGGGGCTGCCTTAGGAGCGCCAAGCCGAGGGGAGCTATCGAACTCTGCCTCACAGAGACCCACCGAGGTCTCAGGAGCCCCGGCCTTGGGAGACGCGGGCTGCATCACCCCTTCAATCAGCGCCCCAGGGCAAGAATCGTGAGTTCCCAAGGACGACACATCAGGATCCCTGGACGGCATCTGCATGTTGGCACCTTCGCCATCGGCCCCCAGCGGTGCTCGCCCATCTGCATCCACACTTGGGGCGAGCTCGACGCCAGTGGGAGGAAGAGGAACCACGACGATGGGGTTCTCACAGGGCCCCATGAGGCCGACTGGACATAGCCCCCACTCATCGAAGGAGGGCATCTGCTCCGTGAATGCCTCCTTGTTCAAGCAGCAGTACAAAAGGGAGCTCTTCCTTGCCATGTGGTCTAGCAATGGGACACCCGTCAGGACCTCGAGCACCGTTCGTCATGCCTCAAGGGGAGCCCGGACTCCTGAAGTCGCATGTGGTCCTTGCTGTTGAGCAAGGCCCACATCGGTCGAGGGTGGCGCTGAAGCGGAGCGATCCGGCGCCGGACGAACTCCTTCACCACCATAGGCGCAGTCACATCAAGGTCCTTGAGCCTCTTCAACCTGACCCAGACAGGGGCAAGGCGCGAATCGACAAGCCTTTGGTGGCACCAACCGGAGTTGGGAATGGCGGGCGCTGACGGAGAAGAGAGTAGGGGCCTGAGCACTCCGACATCAACAAATACCCAACGTGTCTAGAACCCTCTCGTGGATGGTGGGAGCTCGAAGTCAATCCCTGCGCCGGCCGTTGCCGCCACGGCCTGAATGCTTAGGCATCCTGAGATCTGTCGGGGATCAATCAGGTGCAGCGAGAAGAAATGGCGGAGATGGGCAACGGAAGGAGCAATGCCTACCATGGCCTCGCAAACAAAGGAGAAGAACGCGAGAAGGGTCACGGATTGGGGATCGAGGTGCAGCATGTGGATCTAATAATGCGCAAGCACGACATTGAAGAAGGCAGAGAAAGGAGGAATCAAGCCAGCCCAAAGGGCGTCGATTAAGAATGGGACCTCGGTGGCTGTCTGGTCGACACGAGCATGAGCTGCAGGCCAGGCCACCCCCCCCACTCATTCAAGCTGGAGGCGAGCATGGGACGCACCTTGTCCATGGCTTCTTGGTTGAGCACCAGCGACCTGCCAAAGGCAGGCCCAATGGTCGGGCGTAGCTCGGCGGAGGACAGGGGATTCTTCCCTTTCTCCAACTGGTCAGGTGCCATGGTGATGGATGGATTGAGCTCGGATCGGATTAGGGGGGAGGCTGAGCTACGAGGAAGCGCAAGAATTGGAGAGTGCGCGGCAACAGTGGGAGGGAAACTGTCTAGACCGCGGTGGCCGCCTAGCCAGGCGGGTATCAAGGCAGCGTGGGGAAGCGGAGATGCCCACGTCCAATCAACCGCCACGCGTCGACCAAGTCCACAGGCTATTGGGGCTCGCAACGCTCCGCACTTGCCCTTTGGCTTCGCCTCGAAGCCAAGCCCGAGCGCGTCTTAGGCTCGGGGGCTACTGTCGGTGTTCTGGGAATGGGGGTCCACAGACTTGCCTGCTTGCAGCCCACGGCGTGGCTCTGCAAGCGGGCCCGTATGACCCATCTTCACCAACAAGCATTCAAGACCCTCATGAGGGGCCAAGCCTCGCGAGGCGGACAACACAAGACCTTGTTAGGAGCGGCCTCACCAGGCTGGCTCGCGAGGGGCGGAGAGATTAAGACAAGGCAAACCTCACGAGGTTCCAGTGATGTGAGCCATGACGACCAAGGCCAGGCGGGTGCCAGCACGCACAGTGTCCTTGTTTTCTCTTTGGTGCTAAGGAGGCAAGGGCAGGCGAGGAGTTCCAAGGCATCAAGCAAAGGTTTCCATATCGGTGCAACGAGACCAATACCAGCAGGACGGCAGGACGGAGGTCACCGTGGAGCCCAAGATGGCGTCACGACCAGAGCCTTTGGCAGGCGAAGACCACCTTTTGTAAGGATAAATTGTACTAGTCGTCCCCTTTCAAAATTGGTCGTTGATGGCTCCCTTCCCTCTCAATATTTGGGGAGAGGACTAGGGCCTCTATAAATAGGACTAGCCACCACTTTAAGGAGGAGAAGGTGATCGATCTGAACAACCACAAGTTCACCAAGCACAAGAACACGTCTCCTCAGGAGGCTGTTCTTCCCCTTGTACCATTCATCATCATCCCAAGAGGCAATCCACCACCACCACACTGGAGTAGGGTATTACGCCGCAACGGTGGCCCGAACCAGTATAAATCTTGTGTCCCTTGATTTGTGAGTTCGTGGAGCTACCCTTAGAAATCACAAAGTGTGTGAGGGCGTGATCAGCGAGGGAGAGATATCCGCACGCACCCCAGTGTTCGAACCTAAGGGTTTTGCTGGAACCCAAAATCCGACACTACCCACTACAACACAATGTCATATTCTGCAATGTCTTAACTATGAGCAATGTCATATCATTCTACTATTATTTAAACCATCTCTTTATTTTCCAATCTGAAATGGGATAAATTGAAAGCACACTAACCATTGATACTTATGAGTTCTTGATCTGTAATCCAGTGGTATTGTGAAGCTGCCAACTCCTTCACAATGTCATTTCCTATCATGTCTTGACCTGAACAATACCATATTGTGTTAATGATATTTTAAATTGTGTCACTTTATTCGTTAGTAAGAAATGCGATGAATTGTTAGCACTGATACTTATATGTGCAAAACCTATCATATGTATGCTTGTTTACTTTTAGAGTGAGGAGGATATAAGTGTCAAACAAGCGCAGTCTCATCAGCTTGCTCAGCTGCTTGGTTGCAGCTCCCGAGCAGAGCTAACCTTTCTTGAACTCTATTGAAGTGTTGTCGGTTTTGTATATTATTTTTTCCGCGTGTTTTTCTGCACTGGTGGCGATCTTTGATGCCCAATGTATGTAATCTGTTGTCTGCTTGTGCTTTATTGTCATAATGGCGAACTTTGATGCCAAGTGGATGTAATATGCCATAATTTATTTATTGTATAGTCTAGGTTTTTTCTTATTCACGATGCTCCGGTTATTTTACTGTATATATATCCTGTCTTCGCAGTAAACCGGCCAAACCGTAAAATTATGGTGCATAATCGGGCTTCCATGCAAATCACTATGTATGATCTGCATCATGGGCCCAGTCATCTTGGTCCGTTAACAGGCCTAAATGTAAATTGGCTCACTAGTAGATTCAGGCCTTGAATAGGCCGAGTAAACCGCTGGCCCTATTTTCGTAAGAAAACTCAATGGGCTTTTAGGAGGCGGAAAAGTAGGTTGGGCCTGAAACGTGTCAAACAGCTCACGGGCCGGCAGCAGGCCGAAATAAACCCCGACCCATGATTGTGCCAATCACATCACAGGCCATTAATAGGCCAAAATTGTCTCAGTCCTTGTTTGGCCCGATTAGATTATCGGCTGTGAGAAGGTCGGATGAAACTGGACTGTAGTTAGGCCCAACTATATGACGGGCTTTTAACAGGCCAAAATAAATATAGGGCCGAAATGTTAAACAGGCCTTTAACAGGCCGAAACTAATATCAGGCCGAATTACTAAATGGGCCTTTAGCAAGTGGGCCCAAAAGCATAGCGTCCAGTTGACGGGCCGAATCTGATATGGGCCATAATTTAGCCCAAAGCCTCTTAACGGGCCGGATCTCATACAGGCCTTTATTAGGCCCGGAACGTGGCAGGCTATTAATGGACCGGATCAAATATGGGCCGGCATTTGGCACAAAACACGACAGCCTGTTAATGGGTTGTACCACTAGTGTCCTCAAAATCTTGTGGTCCTTTAGCTTGGTCGACCCATTATGGTCGGCGAAATCTCATGGGCCTTTAGCTGGGTCGGCCCATTATGGTCCGCAAAATCTTGTGGGCCTTTAGCTGGGCCGGCCCATTATGGTCCACAAAATCTTGTGGGCCTTTAGTTGGGTGGGCCCATTTAATATTTATGGGCCACTTTTGGGCCGGTCCACGTGTCAACATATCATAGGCGCATCTCGCCCATTGGATGAGTGACACATGTGCCAACGCAGTGCTGACACATGGTTCCGTCGGCCAATGAGAATTTTACACGTGGAAAACAAGCATTGGTCGTGGCTGTTAGCAGGTTATCGGATCCAAAACCGGACCCGATGGCTTAACGACGACCCGTTACGATGGATGCCACATGTCGGTCACCCTTGACGAAAGCACTTCTATGACGCGGCATTTATCGTCATGGAAGTGAACACTTATGTGATGATAATTTTGGTAATGTCATGGAACACTTATATGACTGCACAGGTATGACTATCTTGATTCTGTCATAAAATCGTCATGGATGTACATGCATGACAGAAAACGTGACCTACTGTGACAAACACGTATCATCACAGAAGTGTATTTTTTTGTAGTGTATTGACATTAAGGCGTAAGCATCATGGTTCGTACATGCCCTCGTAGGGCCCTTTACTATTTTAATGCAGGAAATAAAACAAAAGAAGAAGTCCCCCGAGGACCACGGTTCAGGAGGAACCGCCAGCGACGTCATGGCGCCTAGACGACATCATCTCCCTCCTAGGTCTAGGCGTGACGGCGCGGCGGTTCGCTGTAGTCGTCGTCCCTCGAGCTTGGCCTGAAGTAGGCGCCACTGTTGCTAGAGGGGTAGCTTCCAAGGGAAAGTTCACCACGAGAGGCTTTGCCGTCACCATCACCGCCCCTGGGTAGCACCGCAGGCGCCGGCTGTCCTCCCCGAAGACCTTGAAGAAGAGCATCGACGTCCCTCGTACCTGAAATGAGGGGCATGCCTCCTTTCGGAGCCACAGACGTGGGTGACCGTCCCCCATCCCCGGGTCATATAGACGACGCCGGGGGAGGTGGCCTCAACCTCCGCATGTGAGGCTTTGCCACAACAGCCATTAGGATGTAGCCACAGCTCCACGGGTCCCCGCAAAGGTAGCTCCTCGGCCAAGGTGTGCAGGAGCCGGATCCAGGTACATGGTGGCATTGTCACCCACACCTCGAACTCACGGGCCGTCGTGTCCGCATGGGCCCGTGGGTGAAGTGGACGGTTGACTGTCGCCCGCTTCCCTTCGCGGCCTCGTCCTCTGCTATGCCCGTGGCCTCCCCAGTGGTTGGGGCCCGTTGCACGGACGATCTGGCAGGCACAAGCCCTCGGCGGTTTACACTGACATCGGGAAGGAGCGGCCACAGGCGGCGCGACGGATCGGCGAAGGCGGTTGCGGCCCATCTTCGATGGGTATGGCTCTAGCACTTCCCGCAGAGCCTTCCCTTTCTCGGCCGTAGAGAACCTCCTAATTGGCGCCATGAACGTCATCATGAAGGTGCGGGACACTAAGGCGAGGAGACGAGAATGAGCTAGGGGGTCTGCCTCCCTCGCCATCTTATAGGTAGTCGAAGTCTAACCGACGCCCTTCCATGTTTTGCAGCAATGATGGTGCTGCTTCATGCGCGAGGCAGTTGTCAAGTCGGGGCGGTTGCTGAGATGGCGTGGGGAAGTGGAGTCGTCTGCAACCTGTCAAGCGCCACACGTCAACCTGACCCGCAGGAGGTTGGGGCCCACGGTTCTTCAACCTTGCCCCTTGGCTTCGCCTCGAAGCCAGCCTGGGCGCGCCTTGGGCCCGGGGGCTACTGTCGGCGTCCTAGGAACCAGGGTACCCAGACTTGCCTTCCTGTGGCCCACGGCGTCACACCCTCAACAGCCTGGTACGACCTATCTGCAAGACCGCCAAGACAAGACCCGTGTGAGAGGCCAGGCCTCGTGAGGCGAACGACACCAAGACCTCCCGAGGGAGCAGCCTCCCCATGCGGCCTCCCGAGGAGCGAAGATTTATATGCAGGTATCCAGCCTCACGAGGCTGCGATGATTTGAGCCATGACGACCAAGGCCAGGCGGGCGCCAGCGGGCCAGAGGAGGCAGTTTCCTCTTTGGTGCTAAGGAGGCAAGGACGGGTGTGGGTTCCCGAGGGATCTCCCAAAGGTTTCCATTCCGGTGCTACCAGACCAGGACTACAGGCTCGGTAAGATGGAGGTCATCACCGAGCCTACTGCTGCGTCACGACCGGAAGCTTTGCCGGAGAAGACCACCTTTCGTCAAGATTAGATGTACTACTTGTCCCCTTTCAAATTGGCCGTTGTGGGATCCCTTCCCACCTAACTTTTGGGGAGAGGACCAAGGCCACTATAAATATAGGTTAGCCACCACAGTAGAGGGGGATCGGATCCTTTCCACCCTCACAAGATAGCCCTCACGAGGCCGTTCATCCACTTTACTAGTTCATCCTAGCCCCTCGTGAGGCCAATCCACCACAAAGCAGAAGTAGGGTTTTACACTGCAAGGTGGCCCAAACCTAGGTAAACTGTCGAGTTCATCTTCTTCCTCACCCTCACGAATCCGGTTAGGCTAGGCTATGTGGGCGACGAGCTTTAGACTTGAGAGGTTGAGATCTTCGTACACGCCCCTGAGTTTGAACCCTCTTGGGTCCGTGGAGCCCTAAATCCAACACTATGTAAGAGGAGTTGGTGCAGTTCAAACTGAATGATGTTTG
Organism: Triticum urartu; assembly: GCF_056163025.1. Lineage (NCBI taxonomy): Eukaryota > Viridiplantae > Streptophyta > Magnoliopsida > Poales > Poaceae > Triticum > Triticum urartu. The sequence goes on from NC_141875.1 coordinate 257,910,651, forward strand.
GAAATTGGTTGACAAGCCGAATCCTAAGAAGCATAATATCATTGACACCAAATGGATATTCCAGAATAAGCAAGATGAAAATGGCATTGTTATGAAACAAAGCACGTCTTGTCGCTCAAGGGTATACACAGGTAGAAGGCATTGATTTTGGAGAAACATATGCTCCTATTGCACGCCTTGAGGCAATTCATATTCTTCTCGCTTATGCAAATTACAATGATATCCTACTTTACCAAATGGATGTGAAAAGTGCTTTCCTTAATGGTCAAATTGATAAGGAAGTATATGTTAGATAGCTAGCTTTGAACACCATGAAAAAGGCTCTATATGGGTTGAAGCAAGCCCTCGAGCTTGGTATGACACCTTGAAGAAGTTTTTGCTCGATAAAGGGTTCAAGCCAGGATCCACTGATCCCACACTTTTCACTCATGATGTTGATGATGACCTTTTCATCTGTCAAATTTATGTGGATGATATTATCTTTGGCTGTACTAACAATGCTTGCAGCTTGGAGTTCGGGAAAATGATGTCCAAGAAATATCAAATGTCTATGATGGGTGAACTCAAGTTCTTTCTTGTACTGCAAATACGTCAACAGGACAATGGAATTTTCATGTCTCAAGAGAAATGTCTGAGAGAATGTCTGAAGAAGTTAAAAATGCAAGACTCCAAATGAAGGGCTACAAAACTCCAGTTCCCACGAATGGTAAGTTGGACGTGAATGTGTACGGTACAGATTACGATCAGAAGGCTTATCATTTGATGATTGGTTCTCTTCTTTACCTAGGTGCTTCCAGACCTAATATTATGTTGAGTGTTTGCATGTGTACCCACTATCAAACTGCACCCAAATAATCACATCACCAGACGGTCAAGCGTATTCTGAGATATTTGGCTCACACCCCCACCTTAGGTTTATGGTATCCTAAGGGAGCATGGTTTGATCTCGTTGGATATTCAGACTCAGATTATACATGTGACTTGGTTGACAGGAAATCCACTTCGGGGACATGTCATTTCCTCGGTAGATCATTGGTATGTTGGTCATCAAGGGAACATAATTGTGTATCTCTCTTTATGGCTAAGGCCGAATATATTGATGCTGGCACTTGTTGCACTCAGTTATTGTGTATGAAGCAGACTCTGAAGGATTACGGCATCAAAGTCAAGAAGATTCCTCCATATGTGACAATGAGAGTGGGATCAAAATTGCACAAAATCCAGTGCAGCATTCTCACACCAAGCATATTGCCATCAGACATCATTTCATTCGTGATCATGTTTCTCGAGAGGATATTGGCATCAATCACGTCAATACCGAAGACAATCTCGCTCATATTTTCACCAAGCCTCATGATGAGAAAAGATTATGTGCATTACAGTGTGAGCTAAATATCCTAGACTTCACAAACATGAAGTAAGTGACTCAGCACCCGCGGCAACACTTCCACATATTAGAAGGAATGGGTGCGCAACACTCGAAGAGTTTGAAAATTTTGACAAAGTGAAATTTCTTTTTGAGAGTTAATACATTAACGAAGAACTAGACTACCCAGGTGCCATGATAATTGTGCGATGCTCGGGGTCATACAGTTCTTATACGGTGGGTCATGCCACCACAATTTCTCTATGTGGAGTTTCTTTTCGATTGAAGGATTTTGTGTTTGTCCCAATGTATTTCACTCGTAGTTTTTCATTTGGGTGTTTTATTGTGTCTTTGTCTGAGTGAAATGCCTAGGACCCTGTTTTCCCTCTATTCTATCTCTTCCAGTCTATCATGTTTCGTTATGAATGCTCAATTTCATCTAGTAACGAAACTTTATCTGGTGTCCTTGACCACGATGAAGATTCGGTCCGAACTTTAATCCGTTTTGGGGAAAGCCATCCAAAATTTGGGGTTTCCTGCCCAAGTCAGGACCACGATCTTTTATGATGGTTGCCATGTGTTATCCATCATCTGCCACATTAGCATGTGCGTTGAATCGCAATAGTCATTCAATTGTAGCCGTTCGATCGGATCCAGTCGATGCGGTTATTTCCCCTCTCATATAAATACGGCATCGCCGCCGCTCCTTCATTCACTTCTTCTCCTCATCGCCTCCATCTCCTCTGAAGCCCTACCAATCTGCTCCTCCTAGAGCTCGACGCCGATGATCCCTTCGTCGCTTTGCTACCAGAAAGTGGTCCTCAGAGTCCTTCCTCACCGACACGAAACATCTCTCTCCCTGCGCCACCGTAGCTATTGCACATCACCAAGCTAGGGTATGTGTAGTGCAAACTTAGTCTTCCGTTCTTCTCGTTCGAGTTCATCCGCAGTTGAAATTTCTGTTTTTATTGCATTTCTTAGGCCTTTACTGATAGGTAACTTGTGCGGATGTGGTTTATAGTTGTAACGCCCCGAGACCGATGCTTGAGAAGACTTCCATATATTCCGGGTTTCGCCTTTTGTTTCATTTGTGCTTGCCCTTTTATTTTTGCATTGCATCATGTCATCATGCCATCATCTCATAAATCTTTTGCATCTCAACTAAATAAATTGTGTGGATTTTCGATCCATTTAAATCAAGGGAAGAGTGACTTCTCTTTATAACATATCCTCCCAATATTAGGGAGCTATATTAAATATCCCATTAACTTGGAATCACCCATCACACAATTGCATTACTCTTCAACTCTTCTTCTATCCGACTTAACTTCTTATATTTTCCTTGTCATCTCTCTCTCAAGCCATACCCATGCATCATCCCTCCCACTTCCTTCGTTTTTCATGTCTTTGCAAGCGACCTTATTCCTCCTCCATTAATGTTCATCTTTTCCCTATAAATCTTGCCTTTTTCCTACACCCTCTCTCTCAGATTTCATCCCATTCGAAGTTGTTTTGGTCAGGTTCAAAAATGATTGAAGTTTGAAAATAATTCAAACTCTAATTATTTTTCTACCTTCTAAAAATGCCGGAGCAATTTATTCAAACCCTACATAAATCCAGGGTTCCAGATATATTTTTATATATCTCATATTCCTAACCAAAAACCCTTGGATTTTCCCCTTTATTGGTTGTTTATTTATATAAACAATAATTTTAAAAAAGGGAGGATTTTGGAAAGGAGAGGGAGCTCAGCCCAGCTGCGCAGCCCAGTTGCACCGAGGCCCAGCCGATTCCTAACCCTAGGCTAGCGAGGCCCAGCCGCATTCCTCCCTCTCCTCTCGATCCTTCTCCTCCCCGTTCCCTTCTACCGCCGCCACACAGGCATCGCTCAGCAGAGGAGAGACCAGCGTCGCTCGATCCCCATCTCCCTCGCCTCCACCCCGCAGCCTACCTCTCCTCGATCCCCATCTTCCTCTCGATCCCGTTCGTCCCCATCTTTCTCCCGCTCTCCCTCTCTATGCCCGACCTCCTCCTCCGCCAGCCCCGTGCCCGGGTCTCCTTCTCCACGTTCGTCCTTCTCGCTGGGAGCCCCGGTGGATCCCCCTCGCCCTCGCTGTTTGGCACCGGCGCCGCCCTGCCGCTTCAGCCCCGCGGCCACCTCTCCTTCCTCCCGCAAGACCATGGCCAGGCCACCCCGGCCAGTCGCCTGCTGACGCCCTCCGCCAACCAGGAAGCAACATGGCTGCCCGTCCATGGAGATGAGCTGCACCACCTTGGTCGCCTTGTGCTCTGCTCCACGCGCCCGTCCTGGAGCGCCCTGGCCTCGGTTCCGGTGGGTTCATGTGTGCCCTCTCCCGACCAAGTCCCCGTCGCCAAGTACCACGACGTCGGTGTCCCTCCAAGTGTGATGTTGGAACGTGCATGACAACACGGATTCGCCAAGTACCACGACGCTCGAAGACCTCGGTTTCACCAAGTTCCCACGACAACGAGTGTGACCCTTCGGATGCGCCAAGTTCGTCTACACGAAAATGCCAAGTACCACTCATGTCGGCAAGAACCGCAAGTCAGACCCCGAACGATCGACGTCTCATGGACCGTGTACAACTACCGTCGCTCCGAAGACGTTGGAGTCATCAAGTACCTCTCCGAACGAACGTGAACGACTACTCCCACTACCGCCGTCGCGAGAATGCCTACTTCCCTCTACGAACTTGATCTGTTCCGATAATGCACCCTTCGAAGGTATAACCGCCGAGACGATGACCCGTGGACCGAATGCATATGTTGTATGAAATGCTCGTGTTTGCTCCGTGTCGGAGTTGTTCGGTGCACGTTGCCCCTCTTTTGCCTTGCCACCGACTTGTGGGAACCCCGTAATCGGGAGCACCCCACCATCCTGGCATGACACGCTCCTGTAACTTCCTTTTGCACCGGTATCCCCGTGGGCTACCGGATAACCGATATGTTGTCGTGGCATCATTTTCGGATTCGTCGTCGTGGCACCCTTTTCCTTTCCACCACGATGTCAAATGCTTCATAATAATGCTCTTGTCATGTTTTAATAAAAATTGCATAAACTTGTTCATGTCATCTGCATCATGATAACAACAATTAAAATGTTTAATTTGTTGTTTGCTTTAATTTGCTAAATGCACATGGGGATTTACCGGTTTTGTTGTTTATTATATCCGGCCCCATTTAAGTTGTTTAGATGGTATAGTTTGTTATGCTACACCTCTAACCATGTTAACCAACATTTAATATTGTGGAGTACCTAACCGAGAGTGAACTAAATAATTGATGTGGTATTCGGTCAATATGCAACGGAGTTGCATATTGAGCTCCACTTAATTTGTAGGATTGCTCATGCACTTTGCCATGCCATGCCTCTTTAATCCGGACACGCATCATACTTGTTTGTGCATCATGCCATGATTATGTGAGGGTTCTTTACTATGTTGTGTGCTTCTTTCCAGTGTTTGCTTCTTCGGGTTGGTTCCGTTAACGTCGCGTTAGTGAGGAACCGTTCGACTACGTCCGTTTGTCTTCTTCATGGACTCGTTCTTCTTCCTTGCGGGATTTCAGGCAAGATGACCATACCCTCGAAATCACTTCTATCTTTGCTTGCTAGTTGCTCGCTCTTTTGCTATGCCTATGCTGCGATACCTACCACTTGCTTATCATGCCTCCCATATTGTTGAACCAAGCCTCTAACCCACCTTGTCCTAGCAAACCGTTGTTTGGCTAGGTTACTGCTTTGCTCAGCCCCTCTTATAGCGTTGTTAGTTGTAGGTAAAGATTGAAGCTTGTTCCTTGTTGGAACATGGAGATGTTGTTCCTTGTTGGAACATGTTTACTTGTTGGGATATCACAATATCTCTTATTTAATTAATGCATCTATATACTTGGTAAAGGGTGGAAGGCTCGGCCTTATGCCTAGTGTTTTGTTCCACTCTTGCCGCCCTAGTTTCCGTCATATCGGTGTTATGTTCCCGGATTTTGCGTTCCTTACGCGGTTGGGTTATAATGGGAACCCCTTGACAGTTCGCTTTGAATAAAACTCCTCCAGCAAGGCCCAACATTTGGTTTTACCATTTGCCACCTAGACTTTTTTCCCTTGGGTTAGGCCAGCCCAAGGGTCATCTTTATTTTAACCCCCCCCCCCCGGGCCAGTGCTTGTCTAAGTGTTGGTCCAAACTAGAACCCCTTGCAGCGCCACCTCGGGGAAACTCGAGGGCTGGTTTTAGTTGTACGGATTGCTTATCCGGTGTTGCCCTAAGAACGAGATATGTGCAGCTTCTATCGAGATGTCGGCGCATCGGGTGGTCTTGCTGGACTTGTTTTACCATTGTCGAGGATGTCTTGGAGTACCGGGATACCGAGTCTGATCGGAATGTCTCGGGAGGAGGTCTATTCCTTCGTTGACCGTGAGAGCTTGTGATGGGCTAAGTTGGGACACCCCTGCAGGGATTTGAACTTTCGAAAGCCGTGCCCGTGGTTATGGGCAGATGGGAATTTGTTAACGTCCGGTTGTAGATAACTTGAACCTTAACTTAATTAAAATGAGTCAACCGCGTGTGTAACCGTGATGGTGTCGTTCCGGCGGAGTCCGGGAAGTGAACACGGTGTTGGAGTTATGCTTGACGTAGGTTGTTCTAGGATCACTTCTTGATCATACTTTTATCGACCGTGCTTTGCCTTCTCTTCTCGCTCTCTTTTGCGAACAGGTTAGCCACCATATATGCTAGTCGCTTGCTGCAGCTCCACCTCATACCTTTACCTTACCCATAAGCTTAAATAGTCTTGATCGCGAGGGTGCGAGATTGCTGAGTCCCCGTGGCTCACAGATACTTCCAAAAAACCAGCTTGCAGGTGCCGATGATACCATGCATTTGACGCAACCAAGCTCAGGAGGAGCTCGATGAAGATCTTGTCCTTTGTGGTGTTTCGTTCTAGTTGATCAGTTGTGGAGCCCAGTTGGGGTCGATCGGGGACCTTGTCGCATTTGGGGTTCTTCTTTTATTTTGGTTCCATAGTCGGACCTTGATTGTATTTGGATGATGTAATGCTTTATTCATGTAATTGTGTGAAGTGGCGATTGTAAGCCAACTATGTAACTTCTTCCCCTATTTTAGTACATGGGTTGTGTGAAGATTACCTCACTTGCGACATTGCTTTCAATGCGGTTATGCCTCTAAGTCGTGCTTCGACACGTGGGAGATATAGCCGCATCGAGGGCGTAACAATAGTTGTCCTTCGCATCCGACATTTTTCAGATCTAAAGTTTGTGTTATGTCTCGTATGAATGGAATGCTTAGCTCGCTGACTAGTATATTCTTCGAACCTACTAGTTTGTTCTACACATTTCTTTCATTCGAAACATTTCTCAAAGTATGCATCTAATTCTTCTTAAAAACATTTTTGTTCGAAAAATCTTCGGTGTGAGCATTCGTAACCCTGTCCCCATTTTTTCTCGCATATACTCTTATTCACAGGTATATGCAATCTGTTGAGGATTCTGCTCGACCAATGAGCATGGCTGATGGAGAAGATATTATTTTGCATACAGCAGATGAGTCGAAAGCTCCAAATGTAAAGGGCCCAACGGTAGGCCCATCAACTGGCAAGAGAAAAAGGAACGAGCAAAATGCTGACGAGCAAGAAGAAGATGCTCCGAAGCATAAGAAGGGTGGCAGACAACCATATACAAATACAGTTGAATACATCTCTCATGATCGGTATAACACTATTCCAGGAGAATCAAAGCATGGCTGAGATAAGCGTCTGTGATGGATTCGACGTCACTAGGTGCGAAAATGGTTTAATTATGAAATGATTCATCCTTGGTTTGCGCAGAACTTCGCATTTCATCCTCCATGGGCTGAATGCCGTGAAATTGGCCTCATCAGACCAAGTGATCCCTAGGAGAGGCCGCCGCCACAACGAAATGCTCATGAGTTCTCCCTTCGTACTCCCACATCTTATCCTGATGAGCTTGCTAAGCGTCAGAAGAATGCCATCAAGCGAGCCAAGAAGGCTGAAAAGGAAAGGTCTCGTGAAGAAGAAAATTGTCGCCTTCTCAAAGATGATGTCGAGAAGAAAAAGGATGAAGGAAAATCTGAAGGTCACTCCAAACACAAACATGATCCTGGTGCAAAGCGAAAGAGTGCACCGAAGAAGAGACCGGCTGAACCAACCAGTAAAAATGCTGAAAGCAGTTCTTATGAAAAAGATGATCCTCCGCTCACTAGGGATGAGGTTGAAGCTACTCTCAGCGAGCAAGTGAATATCACAACTTCTACAGTGCTGTCTAATCTTCGGGTTTGAAAATTTTGAATAGCACCACTGAAGAAAATTGCTGCTAGAAAAACTCCACCGACCACAGTCATCATGAAAGATTTTCTGGATACAACTCCTCATCCTGAGGCTATCAACTTGAAGGATTTGGTAGTTGATGCTCCTGTCGGCACTTCCACGCTAGGTGAACCAAATCCAAAGCCAAAAATGAAGAGAATCAAGGATCCAACCACCGAGCAAACTACTCCTCAAGATACTGCGCTGAAGGAAAAGGCCACAAATTTTGCCCCAACAATGATGCGGTCATTGGCTCCTATGCCTCCATCTGAGCAAGTTCCAATGCAACCTTCTCCAAGTGCCCCGTCTAGTGCTCCTCACTGTTACAATCATGTGTTCATCATGGAGCAGCTTGATAAGTTTGTGGACAATCCATTCGATGGTGAAGTGGCATCTTTTCCAATCCCTCATGAAGTGATTTCACATGCAACTGAAGTTTTTCAAGAAATGAGAGAAGGTTCAATTGAAATCAACAACCTCACTGCCGAACTTAATGACCTGGATGGTCGAATGAAAACTACTTCTTCCAAGTTTGTCATCAGACAACTTGAAGACTCCTACAAGGATATCAATCGAGCTTTGACTCTAATTCACAACAGAAGGTTGCATGATATAGTTCGCAAGATTTGCAATGAGTATCAAGCACATGTCACTGGCTACAATGATTTAGTTAAAGGCCATATCGATCAACCTACTGAGCAAACAAAGAAGCAGCGAAAGAAAATTGTGAAGCAAAATGCTCCTCCTGCTATGACAGAAAAGTCACGTAATCAAGCTCAAGCTCAGCCTCAGAAAGAAAAACCTCCTAGGCCAGATATTCCTTTGCAACACAATGCTCAAGTCACAGATATTCCTCCCTCGCCAAGGCCAACTGAATCAGTGTTGTGGCCTCCCTTGTTAGAGCTGATATTCCATCTCAGCAAGTTGTTTCTGAAGAAGGTGAAATCCCTCACTCTGAACCTCAAGCTTCTCCAGCTCGTGCAACATCGAATGTTTCGGCTCCTCCAACTGATCAGCAGCAACAGATTCTCGAAGAGCAATCTCAACCACCTTCAGTGCATATCGAAAAATAATCTGCTTCATTGCCTACTGCTTCTGCAGCTCAAAATATCATGGCATATGCTCCTTCTCAACTGAAGTTGTCTATCGACACAACACCAAGAATTTCAGATGTTGGTCTGCCCGGACATAAATCTGCCTATGCTCATCATACTGACTCCATGGTATATGGAGATGAAGTGATTTCAATCGAGGGCAAACTCAAATATCCATATCCTTGTGAAGAAATGCCTTTCTTGTCGACAGGTGCTGGCGCCAAAGGTCTTCTTTTCAATCGGAATACGAATCCCAATTCTTTCAGGATAGTTCGTATAATGGGTCGCGCACCTGTGAATCACATCAGTTCTGGACAAAAGAATATGCCATCTATTACTCTCGGGGTCCTATATGAGAGCCGGAAGATATTCCCTCATGAATTCCCAAACATCCCAGCTATGAAGAATATTGGTTGCTTTAATCAGTTGTTGCAAGATCTAGAAGATTTCTGCCTCACCAATGTATTTGCATTTGATCATCCTTGGAACAAGGAAATCATCCTTCGGTTCTATGCCACCTTGTACATCTTTGGTGATGAATCAGATAGCTCAAAATGGATTATGGAGTGGATGACCGAAGGCAAACGCATCAAATGCTCTTCAATAGATTTCACCTCGCATTTTCATTTTCCTCGCTTTGAGCATGGTAGCAATGAAATTCGAGTACACAACATTGATGCAATTTCAGATGAAAATTTTTGATGCACTATGGATGAAGAATAGATTCTTAATTACAATGGTCCTCCCAGGCCTGAGCATTTAACATTCGAGAATCAGACTCTGTATCACATGCTCACTTACACCATTTGCCCACTGGCCGGGAAGAACACATATAATACCATCTCTGGTGTACTTAGGAATGTTATCTATGCAATCTCTAAGCGATATATCTTTGATGTTGAGGACATGTTTCTGCGTATCTTGAAGGATTCAGCTCAATATCCAAAGTGCCTCAAAGTTTATGCGCCATGGATCCAAAAAGTGGTTGATCATGCTATGCACACACAGTATTGGCGAAGATTAGTCATAAGAGCTTCATTGCTCCAGTTCGCCATACCTTGCAAGTCATGGACAATATTTCTTCGGGTAAAGTGCCCATGTCAAGCCCTCAAGATTATCACAAGAAATTCGATGGGCCACGTCTGCCTCAACGCGATCGACAGATATCTCATCAACCTCTATCGCAACTCGAAGTGAGTTTGTGCACACAACAACTGCTGCTGCAGCACATTCCTGAGGATCGACAAACAAAAAGAACATCTTGCCTCCGAGCTAAATGCAATCAACAATATGACCAAAATCATGCATATGATTGCTGATGAGAACAAGAAGCGGCTCTGGAAATTACTTCAAAAATTCTTTACCGAGAAACAACTCCTAAGCGTAAATCTCAAAGATCTCTATGAGTATATTAACAAAGGATTTTTTGTTGAAGATTTCCGAGATTGCAGTAGTCCTCCTCTGTTTGCTCGTGAGCCAACAACTGATCTTCTTCATCTTATGCTTCGCAAACCGCTCGAAGAATCTGAAGCTACCTCACCAACAGAGAAACCAGCCGAAGGAAATGTGCTATCATGTGTTACTCAAGTGACTAATCCAAATGTGCCTTCATCCTCACACCCTCAAGCTGTTATTCCTGAAGAAAAATCAGCTGTTGTGGATGATGAAGCTACTCCAGTTACTTCCGAAGAAGAAGTCTCCTCGGACAGTTCTTTAAGAGATGCCACCGAGTGAGCCAAGTTCTCAGCTTCTTTATTCATGTTATTCGTCACCTTCTTGACACTAGTTGACAAAAAGGGGGAGAATTACATCGAGTATCAATAGATTTGCTTTGTGTGTTTCTTTGGTTTGGTTTCATGTGAGATTTCAAACTTCTGTCTTAAAGACTATCTGCTCTATGATGTAAAAATTATGTGATGTAATCTTAATAACCCCGTCGGCGTCACGATGACCCAGGGGATCAATCGTAGTCCTTTCGATAAGTAAGAGTGTCGAACCCAACTAGGAGTAGACGGAAATGACAAGCGGTTTTCAGCAAGGTATTTTCTGCAGGCACTGAAATTATCGGTAACAGATAGTTTTGTGATAAGATAATTCGTAACGGGTAACAAGTAACAAGTGTAACAAAGGTGCAGAAAGGTGGCTCGGTCCTTTTTATAGCAGAGGATAAGTCTGGATGAACTCTTATATAAAGCGAAGCGCTCCTGAAGACACATAGGAATAGTTGATTTGATCTTGCTGAAAAACAGAAACTTTTGCACCCAGAAAAATAATTCTCATTTTTAACAGAAGCACGATAAAATACTGATTCTTTTTGCACAAGATTGATATACAAATTGTCTCTATTTTCCTATTTTCCAGAATTTTTGGAGTTACAGAAGTATTCAATGTTTACAGATTGATACGAATTGTTCTGTTTTTGACAGATTTTGTTTTCTATGTGTTGTTTGCTTATTTTGATGAATCTATGGGTAGTATCGGGGGGTATGAACCATGGAGAAGTTGAATACAGTAGATACTACACCAATATAAATAAAGAATGAGGTCACAATAGTACCAAAATTGGTGATTTTATTTTCTTATACTAACAGATCTCATGAGTTTTCTGTTGAGTTTTGTGTTGTGAAGTTTTCAAGTTTTGGGTAAAGATTTGATGGACTATGGAATAAGGAGTGGCAAGAGCCTAAGCTTGGGAATGCCCAAGGCACCCCAAGGTAATAGTCAGGGACAACCAAGAGCCTAAGCTTGGGAATTCCCCAGATGGCATCCCCTCTTTCGTCTTCATCTATCGGTAAATTTACTTGAGGCTATATTTTTATTCACCACATGATATTTGTTTTGCTTGGAGCGTCTTGTATGATATGAATATTTGCTTTTTAGTTTGCCACAATCATCCTTTCTGTACACACCTTTTTAGAAGGACACGCATGAATCATGATTTATTAGAATACTCTATGTACTTCACTTATATGTTTTGAGCTAGGAAATTTTGCTCTAGTGCTTCACTTATATCATTTTAGAGCATGACAGTGGCTTTATTTTACTAGCACATATGCCCGTGAGATGCAACGGGAGAGATATTTTATTTACAACAAGCAATGGGAAAGATAATCAATGTGTCCATAAAAAAGGTCTCCACAACGGTAGGCGACAGAGTAAGGAATTGCGGTCTTCTCACTGGACGTGTTTGGCCCGTGAAATCTTAGTAGTGGTGGGGTTGGTAAGCGTGGTGGCGAGCACCCAACTCATGCCTTTTTCTTTCACGTCCGCCTCCATCTCGGGGTTGTGCATGCCTCCTCATTTGGTGGGTGTGTGACGATCTTCGGGACATGGTTGCGTCGACCACTCTATTACAATGGCGTAACCGGATGGATTACTAATTGCAGCGCATAAATCCTGTTTCATAAGCATAATTAGGCATGGATCTCCCTTCATTATGACGGTTTATTCTCTTTGATTATTTTAGCGCTCATGTATCCATGATTTTTTTCCTAATTAGAGTCAAACAACATATTCTCTTTTATTGGCACATGTCCACAATTTTTTAAATTTATATCCAACCAGGATAGAACAATCGTGCGCTCTAACCAATGGCCAACACAAATATTTATGAAGATACCATAGCTTCAGATTTGATTTGTTTATTTACTATTTTGAACATTCAAAGAAATATGAACTTCCGAATATCCTTGGACGTTAATTTTTTTGAAAGACCGAAGAGTTCTAAAAAAAATGTGAACATTTTTATTTTGAAAATTCCATAAAACTTTGGAAAAACACAAACAAAATTAGAAACAGGAATAGTAATTGAAATTGAAAAACAATATTTTGAAAACATAAACCATTTATACCACACAACATTAACATTTTTGTTGAAAAGGGGAACACTCCGAACATTTGTTAAAAATGTTTTCTTAGACGCAAACATTATTTTATTTTTGTGAACTTTTCACTAAAATAGGAATATTTTTTTGAATATGGAACATTTTATTAAATATTAATTTTATAAGTAATCACGAACAATTCTAAAACATTTTTTTAATTGCAACATTTTTTAAATGTTGACGAAATTCCGAAACCAAAATTTTTAAAAAGTTTCTAATATTTTTCAAAACAGGAATAAAAAACTTTAATGCTATTTTTTGAATATTAGAACAAAAATTGAAATTCGGAATTTATTTTTTTTATTTTTATTTCACGAAAAAAATACAGAAGTGGAAAATGAAAACGAAACAGAAACCGAACACTGAAAAACAAAAACGGGCCAACCCAGTCCTCGGCAACCTCTGCTTACATTCAACTATTTGTCGCCACATGCGACAGATAAGGTCCAACCAACGCATGGGGAGGATAATTATTGGGTTGGCTTTGTTGGGCTGGATTGTGCCTGGCCCAGTTGCGGTATCCTGGACAAACTTTTTGTCTTTTCCTATGAGAGACACACAAAAATTTAGTACCACCTCGGATAGCAAAAAATTATTTTCGGTGGTGAACGGATGAAAATATTGGAGAAACGCACCTTGCTTCATTAGTAGGTATAGATAGATATATTATTTTGAGAGTCTCTCTAAACAGCATGGTAATTTGCTTTGGTTATGAATTTAGTCCTAATATGATGGGCATCCAAGAGGGATATAATAAAAACTTTCATATAAGTGCATTGTATACTATGTGAAGTTTGATTCCTTATGATTGTTTTGAGATATAAAGATGGTGGTATTAGAGTCATGCTAGTGAGTAATTGTGCATTGCTAGAAATACTTGTGTTAAAGTTTGTGGTTCCCATAGCATGCATGTATGGTGAACCGTTATGTGATGAAGAAGCAGCATGATTTATTTATTGATTGTCTTCCTTATGAGTGGCGGTCAGGGACAAGCGATAGTTTTTTCCTACCAATCTGTCCCCCTAGGATCATGGACGTGGCACTTTGTTTCAATGACTAGTTCATGGCAAACCACGGCCACCTATGGGACCAAGGGCCCCTTGCTGGTTCGGCAGGGGGGGCGTCGCATTACACAAAGAGCAGACGAGCGCGGGGCAGCACGATAGTGATCACACAGTCAATTTTACCTAGGTTCAGGCCGCCGTGAGGCATAAAACCCTACTCCTGCTTTGGTGGATTGATGGTGGAAGAATGGTGTTGGGGCGTAGTACACTTGCCCGGCAGGGGCGACAGTGGCTACGCGCGTATGGGTGTGTGAGTTGCCCAACCTTCCAACCCTTTCTACAGTCTCCATGGGCCTCCTTTTATAGATTAAGGGGTTAACAATGGCAAAGTAGTAATTACGCACTGATAAGATAGCAAACAGTGCTATCATACCTAACTCTGTAGGCTGATAGGGTGCATTAAATGCACCGCTTAATGTCACGTCATTGGGTGCCCGGCAAGCCTTGCCGGGCTATCTCGCCAGCCTGCTTGACACGTCGCAAGACGGGTGTCACCCGAAGGCATTTCCTATAGAAAGAGTCCGCCATGTGGCGAATGGCTGCCACTTAGTCACTTTGCTGCTTGACACCGCACTGATTGACGACGTGGGTCGTGGCGGAGTGGTTGGGTGAGGCCGGGACTTCTTGGACGTCTTCTTCCGGGGGTGGCCCCGTCCTTTTCGAGGTCGCCTTCCCGGCAAGGGAGGTTTTTCTCCTAGTGACATTTTGCTTCTTTGGTTTAACTTTGGTCCTCTTGATCTGCATGTTGGTCCTTCGATGCTCTTGGTTTTTTTTTTGACTGGGGACTGTAGGGAAAAACCCCCACAGCAAATCAAAACTTTATTCAAAGGCAAGACAAGAACAAGTACAAGGGGGATTACAAGGGGTAATCAAGCTAAACTAAAAGGAGGAAAAACAACAAAACGGATCAAGGTGGAAGAAAAGAGATCCATTTAAGGAGATCATCCTTAAAAGCAGGCTTAACCCTATATTGCATAAGGGCAATATCATGAAGAAAAGCTGTTCTCCATTTATTAAATCCAGCTCTCTCATGCCTAAAGACCTTAGCATTTCTGACAATCCATATATTCCAGCAAGCTATAAAGACCACTTCAGTGAAGAAAGGTTTCCTAAAACTCCTGCTTGCATTGATGACTAGCTCCTTCATCGAGGCACCTGAGGACCAATCAATTTGCAAATAGTTCCAGATCCTGACACTAAAATTGCAATTGAAGAACAAATGATCTCTTGTTTCCCTAGTCTGCAAAGGGCAGAGAACACAGTTTACTCCATCCTCCAAATGCCAATGCCTCCGTTCCACCATATCTTTGGTATTCAGCCTATCCATAATGAGCATCCAAGCAAAAACCTTTATTTTCATAGTGCAAGAGGACTTCCAGATCCAAACTGTCAGGGGGTTGAAAGATTGTGACACAAACATATGTGAGTAAAAGAGCTTCGGAGAGTATCCCTTGGCAATGCCATTCCAAAGCCAGATATCCTTGGACCCAGTGACTCTATCATGGTTGTCCAACAGAGATTGAAGAATAAGCAGCTCATCAAAGGCCTGGCTAGACAAAGGAAGATGGAAGTGTTGATACATGTCCTGAGAGTCCAAGAAATCCTTAACAGAAATCCAGGGATCTTTAACATATGAAAAAAGCCTGGGAAATCTGAACTGAAGCCTAGAGTCCTGATCATCAAGCTTCCAAGTGTCAGACCACATTAGTGCAGTGTCTCCTTCATTTATCTGAACCCAAGAACAGTCCCTAAAGTTTTTCAAGACTTTGCATATATCCTTCCACCAGAAGGAGCCACAATCAGAAGTTCCTTGGGGTACTCTGCCATGATAGTAAGAGTCCCAAACTAAGGACACCCAAGGTATATTCTTTTTATTGAGGAAGTTATTGGCATGTTTGAGCAATAGCGCCACATTTTGAACACCCAGGTTGAGAATACCGAGGCCTCCCTTGTTTTTTGGCCTGCAAATAAGGTCCCAAGCAGCCAGAGAAGGAGCAGGTTCACCCCTATTTTTCCTCGAAAGGCGTTGTCTCTGAATTCTCTCCAATTGCTTTAGAATGCCAGCCGGGACAGCCAAACTACAAAGAAAGAAGATAGGCATAGAAGATAATGCAGAGTTCAGAAACTGTAATCTCTCCCCCTGATTTAAGAAAGAGGAGCTAGCTGTCATTCTTCTCTCCATGCAGTCCACCAGAGGCATGAAGTCCACCATTTTAGGCCTAGTAGTACCTTCTGGCAGTCCAAGGTATGTGAAAGGCATTTTCCCAATTTGACATCCAAAAGCAGCAGCTAAATCTGCCATGACAGCAGTGTCCACATTGATGGGAATGATAAAGGATTTATGATAATTCACATCAAGCCCAGTAGACCCAGAGAAGACCTTTAACATGTCCTTCAAAGCAATTAACTGTGCCTTGTTAGCAAGCAAGATGATCAAGGTATCATCAGCATACTGAATCACAGGATAGTCCTAGTCATGACAAGGTATTGGGAGATGAAGTATGCCCCTTCTGAACATGTCATTAATTACAGTCTGCAATAGGTCAGCTGCTAAGATAAATAGCAGGGGAGAGACTGGATCTCCCTGCCTAACACCCTTTTTACATATGAATTTCCTACCAGGAACACCATTTAGCAGAACAGATGATGTACCTGTAGACAAAAGCTGTTTCATCCAAAGAATCCACTTTTCATTGAAGCCCTTATATCTCAAGATTTGGACAATTGCCTCATGCTCAAGAGAATCAAATGCCTTCTCAAAGTCCAATTTAAGTATGACAATTGGCCTCTTGGACTGATGACACTGGTGTAAGTACTCAAAAGTCCATCCAATACAGTCCTGAATAGTTCTGCTTTTTATAAATCCATACTGGTTTTTGTGGATACACTGTATTATTACCTCTTGGAACCTATTGGCAGCCATTTTGGAAAGGAACTTAAGACCCATTCCTGTTAAAGAAATAGGTCTGAAGTCCCCCACCTCCTCAGGTGAGTGTTTCTTAGGCACCAAAGTGATATATGAATCATTGATGTTCTCTAGATGAGCAGAACCATCATAAAAATCCTGTGCCAGTTCATAAAAATCTGGAGAGATAATGTGCCAGCACCTTTTGAAGAAAAGACCATTAAAACCATCTGGACCCGGGGCTTTATCAACTGGCATATGTTTGACAATCTTGTCCATTTCCTCTTTCTCAAAAGGCTTAGTGAGAACATCCAAACCCTCCACTGGAACAATTAAAGAGGAGAGATCAAAGCCCATGTGGATGCCCCTTGAAGAGCCCATTCTATTTTTAAAACAATTTCATATAATACCCTCCATTTGAGAGTGATCAGATACCACAGTGCCATCAGGTAGCTTTAAGCTAGCAATAGAGTTCCTTCTATGCCTCTCAGTAGCCATAGCATGAAAGAACTTGGTGTTTTCTCCACCCACTTTAATATATTTGATAGTACATCTCTTTTTCCAATAAAGCCATTGAAGGTGAAGTTACTTTTCCACATGATTTTTAACCACTCTTCGAAAATTAGATTCATGCCTGTACAATGGTCTGAGCTCCTCAAGTTCATCCAGTAACAGAATAACCTTATTACATTTACAAACAAGCATTTTCAGTTTGGAGATGTTCATCTGCCATCTTTTGAGACACATTCGCAGGGATTTGAACTTGTCAGCTATTCTAGCTGTGATATGTCCCTTTCTAGAAGTTCTTTGCCATGAAGAGGCAACACAGTCCATGAAACCCTCAAGCTCTAACCAGTAGTTCTCAAATCTAAAAATGTTAGACTTGGGGATAGAAGTTTTGATGGAAACCACACATGGCACATGGTCAGATGCAGTCTTTGCAAGGGGCGTCACCTCAGTCATGGGATAGTCAGATATCCAATCAACAGAAGTGAAAAACCAATCTAGCTGCTCAAGGAGGGGAGTATCCTGCATATTAGACCAAGTGTATGATCTACCTTTGATGGGCAATTCCAAAAGGCCCAAGTGACCTATAATTTCATTGAAGATAAACATGTCATTCAGGTCCCCTCCAGGGAAATTTCTGTTATCCAGCGAGCGCATAAAATTGAAATCCCCCAGGAGCAGCCAATTTTCATCCACTGGAATATTCAGGTGGTACAACCAAGTAACAAAATTATCCCTAGCTTCCCCCTGACAAGGACCATAAACAGCAACAAGAGTCCACCTCTCATTATTTTGTCTGGAGACAAACTCAACTACTACTGCAAATTGTTGAATTTCCAATAAGGTCCCCTCAAGAACAGAGGAGTTCCAAACAACTATGATTCCACCAGAGGCCCCCAAAGAAGGAGCAAAAGCAAAACTGTCAAATCTTTTAGGACAAAAACTTTTAACTGATCTGGAGTCAAAAGAAGCACATTTAGTTTCCTGCAAACATGCAATTGCACAGTGACTTTCATCGATCTTTTGCCTGACAGCTCTTTGCCTAGTTTCAGAGTTCAAACCCCTGACATTCCAGAAAAGACATTCCAGCTTTTACATTGAGAATTCATAGATAAAGATCATAAACAGGTCTCCAAACCACACAGCACACAATGCCATATGTCCAAAAGCCACATCAAGTTCTGAACCAACATTATTACATATCCAAAATTCAGAAAGTAAAGACATGCAGGGAGCAAATTTTGGGGCTTGCAAAACCCAGCATTTGGATAGCACACTATGCATTAGGAGCTTGGTTGGTTGCGGCAGAAGGGTCCACCATAAGTGCATCCTCGGTGAGCAGAGCTGCATCAATGTCTAACTCCTTGCCAAGAGCTTGCAGATGACTGACAGGAGTGGGAGGAGGGACATCTCCATATGCAGTGGTGCTGGGCCTCTCAGCAGCAATGGGCTTAGCCTTGGGCTTCTTCTTCTTGGGCTGTAGCACCAGCTCATGGAAAGTGGGCTTAAACCCATCACGCTGGGCCGAGCTTCTGGTACATCTGCGAACAGACGTTTCAACCAGAGGTGTTGGCGCCAGAGTTTTACGAGGTCTCCTTGGTCTTGCGCACATAGGTGGAGGGGGGACAACAGCAGGCATAGCTTCACCCGTGTCATCTGCAAAAAGAGCTCTTGCCACAGGTCTAACCAGCTCCGGCTCGTTCCACGTCAGCAAAGGAAGATCATCAGGCTGAAAAGCAAGGCTCCATCTTCTCTTGACTGGCGACAAGGGCTTAAGCATTAGAGGCTTCGGCACCTCAAACACCACTGGTGCATTCAGCAAATTCTCAAAAGAACGCTTCCATATCATTTCAGGAGGCAGAGGGGGTCCAAAAGGAACCTTAAATACAGGTTGAGCAAGGGCCTGAACATCAATAACTGGGGGTTGATAAACCACGATCGCCCAATTGCTAGCATCTTCCACGTCCTTGGCAATGTTCTCCGGGTTACTTCGGGTTTCCGTTGCAGTTCTACCAATAAATGCAGGCGGCTCCTGAAGCTGCACGTCTGAACTTGGCTGAGTAGAGCTTTGTTGTGCCGAAACATTGAAAACCATGGACTCTTGGTCCTCCACAACTGGTTCCACAGCAGGCTCATCCCAGTTGCCCCAGTTGTCCTCTTGATCATGGGCAGGAGCAGGCGGCGGTGGTGGCACATCGTTCCATCCCAAAGCAGGGAATGGAGGCAGGACAAAAGGGGGCATTTCTGGAAAGGGCACTCCAGGCAGCGGATGAGGGTTGCCATTGATGGGCATCCAGTCCTCATCTTGGGGCATTTGTTCGGCGAAATTGGCACCCAGAATGTACAATGGCGCCGTCCAAGACACTCTGGCACCACCCCAGGCTGCATACTCCATGAACACCACATCCCTGGGCACAAGAATATCCTCGGGGAAAGATGCAAAGACCAAGGAGCGCACAAGATATGGGTCCTCACTAATCCAATGATGAAACTTCCCAAAGGTGTTAACTGCTTCCTGAAGACCATTCTCATTGCGAAGATCAAGCGGAATCCCCAAAAACATAAGCAAACCCTGTCGGAAACCCTGAACACCTCTAAAAGATTCCCCCTCATCATGCTTCATAAACCGAACAAAACGATCATTACCCAGGGGCTGAGGCGGCATCTGAAGAAGTGAAAATCTGACAGCAGCATCCCGTAACTCAAAAAGACCCACCGATCTAATCCAAGGTTGAGCAGACCTCACCAAAATCCCATGAGCTTGTAGCCATTGGACGACTTCCTCCCTAGCAACCCCAATCTGATCAGGAGGGGGGATGGGCATTACCTCGGCCAGCATGAACTCCTCATGGCGACGCACAATTGGGGTATGTGGCGTCACGAAGGTTCGCGGCACCCGAGCCTCACCGCCATCCACAATGTGGTGCCCTGCCGGCACATAGAGCAGAGGGTCAAGGTGAAAATTTTCCATCGGAGAGGCACGTCCCGAGCTAGCAGCAGACGGCGAGGACTCCGGCGGAGGTGGGGTTTCCGGCGGTGCAGTCGAAGGTGTTTTGGGACCAGGGCTGATGGAACGGGGCGAAAGAGTTAATGCAGAAGTGCAAGAGGAGTCCAAGTTTGGTAAAAGTTGCGTCAGAGAGATATTCTCGATGGGAGCTGAGGGATCCTCGAAAGTTGCAACGTTACCGGGTTTCGGTTTCCAAACCAAGCCCAAGATCTGTGCAAACCGGTTGCAATCTTTTGCAACATGCCCCACCCGCAGACACGAGTTACAGTGTAACCCGGACGTGCACGCCGTAGCAAAATGGCCCTTGCGCAAACATTTTTGACATGTTAAGATTACATCCACCATATCTGAAACCAAATTATCAAAATCCACTGCAGCTTGTTGAGAGGAAGGAATAGTGGAAGGCCCAGAAGATAACACCGGCCCAACTTGATCCGCGGCACGTGTAGATGATGGCCCAACATGAGAGGACACGTCCACATTCGAAGAATCATAATTCCCGCCCGAGATAGACGGCGTCCGAGTCGCATTAGGAGGGAGGTTCCCAACCGTGCCGAAAGATATGGATGGAGAGGTTGACGTCCACCGGAGCTCAGCCGGCGGCGGGGGATGGATGACCACCCTTTCATGATCCGGGAGAGTATACCCTGCATCTTCAATAGTTTGGATACAGTCCTGTGTGGCTGGATAACGATAACCACGGCAAGCAGGATAACTCTGGAACGTTGAAAAAGAAAGCTTCTTGGCTTGGGCATGAGTAGATCTTACCGAGGACTTTTGGGGCTTGGAATGCATGGCTAGCATGCCAAGGGCAGCTCGATGTTTGGAAGGACTAACAAGAACCCATTCTGCATCACATTCCAACTTCCATAGCTTGAACTCACGGCCACAATTTGGGCCGCCATGACCCCAAAGATGGAAGTAACATTTAAAATGATCACAAGAATAAGAACGGAGCTGAGGAACAATCATAGCCACAGCCTTACAGGAAACTTGAAAGCCAAAAACCTTATCCTTGAGCGGAAAAACCATGTACTCAATTGCAGAACCCCCAATGGCCGCCTCAATTGCTGCTACTACTGAATCTTCATGCAAAGGAAAAACATGCCGCCCAAAAGAGATTACCATGGTGAAGAAGCCCGTGTCATCCATGGGATGTACCATAAAACCAGTAGATTGAAAGACCTTTTCCGCAAAAACCAAGC
This sequence comes from Triticum urartu, assembly GCF_056163025.1. Lineage (NCBI taxonomy): Eukaryota > Viridiplantae > Streptophyta > Magnoliopsida > Poales > Poaceae > Triticum > Triticum urartu. Next base: position 257,932,040 of record NC_141875.1, read on the forward strand.
CCTTGGAGAAATCCAAGCCAAGGGTGGATCCGACATCAGAACCCATGGAGATGGGTATTGGAAGGTAGATCTCAGTGCGCCGGAGAGATCTAGCGGAGAGAAGAGGAATTTTAGTAGCTAGGGGAGGAGATCACCGGAGAGGTGGCGATCGCCAAGGAGTCCGCAAGCCATCCTAAAGGATACTACTAAAGGACTCAAGATCCCCTATTGGTGTGGCTCTTGGTTCCTTGTACTCTGACTTGGGTTGGTGCCTTAATCCTGTCCCCATGCTTGTGCACAGTCTGGGCAACAGACCTAGGGTTTGTTGCACCGAAACGAATAGACTTTTGCAATAAGTATGTGAGTTCTTTATGACTAATGTTGAGTCCATGGATTATACGCACTCTCACCCTTCCGCCATTGCTAGCCTCTCTAGTACCACGCAACTTTCGTCGGTGCCTTACACCCACCATATACCTTCCTAAAAACAGCCACCATACCTACCTATTATGGCATTTCCATAGCCATTCTGAGATACATTGCCATGCTACTTTCCACCATTCCGTTTATTATGACACATACCATCATTGTCATATTTCTTTGCATGATCGTAAGCTAGCTAGCATGATGTTTACACGGCTTGTCCATTTTTTGATGTCATTTGCTATGCTAGATCATTGCACATCCTGTTACACTGCCGGAGGCATTCATATAGTCATATTTTGTTCTAAGTATCAAGTTGTAAGTAAATAAAAGTGTGATGATCATCATTATTAGAGCATTGTTCCAAGCGAGGAAAGGATGATGGAAGCTATGATTCCCTCATAAGTTGGGATGAGTCTCCAGACTTTACAAAAAATGAAAGAGGCCAAAGAAGCCCACCATAAAAAAATAAAAAAGAGAAAAATGAGAGAAAAGAAAGAAGGGGCAATGTTACTATCATTTTCCACACTTGTGCTTCAAAGTAGCACCATGATCTTCATGATAGAGAGTCTCCTATGTTGTCACTTTCATATACTAGTGGGAATTTTTCATTATGTAACTTGGCTTGTATATTCCAATGATGGGCTTCCTCAAATTACCTTAGGTCTTCGTGAGCAAGCAAGTTGGATGCACACCCACTTAGTTTCTTTTTGAGCTTTCATAAACTTATAGCTCTAGTGCATCCGTTGCATGGCAATCCATACTCACTCACATTGATATCTATTAATGGGCATCTCCATAGCCCGTTGATACGCCTAGTTGATGTGAGACTATCTCCTTATTTTTGTGTTCTTCACAACCACCATATTCTATTCCACCTATAGTGCTATATCCATGGCTCACGCTCATGTATTGCGTGAAAGTTGAAAAAGTTTGAGAACATCAAAAGTATGAAACAATTGCTTGGCTTGTCATCAGGGTTGTGCATGATTTAATACTTTGTGTGATGAAGATGGAGCATAGCCAGACTATATGATTTTGTAGGGATAACTTTCTTTGGCCATGTTATTTTGAGAAGACATGATTGCTTTATTAGTATGCTTGAAGTATCATTGTTTTTATGTCAATATTAAACTTTTTTGAATCTTATGGACCTGAACATTCATGCCACAATGAAGAAAATTACATGGATAAATATGTTAGGTAGCATTCCACATCAAAAATTCTGTTTTTATCACTTACCCGCTCGAGGACGAGCAGGCATTAAACTTGGGGATGCTTGATACGTCTCCAATGTATCTATAATTTTTCATTGTTCCATGCTATTATATTATCTGTTCTGGATGTTTTATATGCATCATTATGCTATTTTATATTATTTTTGGGACTAACTTATTAACCTAGAGCCTAGTGCCAGTTTCTAATTTTTCCCTTGTTTTTGAGTTTCACAGAAAAGGAATACAAAATGGAGTCCAAATGGAATAAAACTTCATGATGATTTTTCTTGGACCAGAAGACATCCAAAGGACTTGGAGTCCAAGATAGAAGAGCTACGAGGCGGCGACAAGGGTGGAGGGCGCGCCCCCTACCTTGTGGCCCCCTTGGGGATCCCCTGACCTAGCTCTTAGTCCTATATATTCACATATATTCCAAAACCCTCAGAGGAGTCCACGAAAATACTTTTCCACCGACGCAACCTTCTGTTCCTGTGAGATCCCATCTTGAGGCCTTTTCCCGCATCCTGCCGAAGGGGGATTCGATCACGGAGGGCATCTACATCAACCCTATTGCCCTTCTGATGAAGTGTGAGTAGTTGACCACATACATACGGGTCCATAGCTAGTAGCTAGATGGCTTCTTCTCTCTTTGATTCTCAATACCATGTTGTCCTTGATGTTCTTGGAAATCTATCCAATGTAATCTTCTTTTGCGGTGTGTTTGTCGAGATCCGATGAATTGTGGATTTATGATCAACTTATCTATGAATATTATTTGAATCTTCTCTGAATTCTTATATGCATGATTTGATATCTTTGTATTTCTCTTCAAATTATCGCTTTGGTTTGGCCAACTAGATTGGTTTTTCTTGCAATGGCAGGGGTGCTTAGCTTTGGGTTCAATCTTGTGTGATTTAGCCCAGTGACAAAGTAGGGGTAGCAAGACACGTAATGAATTATTGCCATCGAGGATAAAAAGATTGGGTTTTCATCATATTGCTTGAGTATATTCCTCTACTTCATGTCATCTTACTTATGGCGTTACTCCGTTCTTTATGAACTTAATACTCTAGATGCATGCTGGATAGCGGTCGATGTGTGGAGGAATAGTAGTAGATGCAGGCAGGAGTTGGTCTACTTGACACGGACGTGATGCCTATATATATATATATATATATATATATATATATATATATATATATATATATATATATAGCCGGTCTATTCTGATAATATTATCAGAATAGTTATTCTGATAACACTTCCGCACTGCACGCTCAATGCAAGTGCACGTCATTGCTTGAACCAAGTGTGCTGCAGTACTCACACGGATAGATATCGTCGAGGCGCATCTTTTTCATATGTATTATTTTCCATAATTCGTTACGGTTTAAGAGCAGTTTCGAATTTACTAAATCGCGGAATTCTGTTTTTTGAAATTTTCGATATTGTTTTCGCTCCAGTTTTCTAACCGTTTGTCGAAACGAGGTGTGTAATATGTCCTTGGAAAGCTATGGGCGAGGCGCAACTTTCATAAGTTGAATTGTTTTTGAGATTCCTTATGGTTTTAAGTTAATTTTGAAAACCATGCAGCGGACGACGAGTGGCAGCGGCCGTTTTTCGTGAAATTTTCACAAACCGCTGGTCGAAATGATTCAAATGATATGCCGTCGAAAAGATATCGATGAGGCGTGTCGGTGTACAAAAAGAGGGGTACACTTTTTGTACCATTATAACTGTGCACGGGCAGTCTGAGCCGCGGGCACCACCACACCAAGCAAGGCAAGGGAGGTGAGACAGGGTAAGACCGAAACTCAAGAGAACTACAACGCCAAGGCCAAGACCACGAAGAGCAAAGGGGACGAAGCGGACTCCCCCGGCAAGATCCTTGTCGGGAGACAGTTCTAGCAGCCCCGGCAAGACCCTTGCCGCGGCAACTCGTCCCGTGCCTACGGAGCAAATCACCCTTGAGTCCACTGCCCCCAAAGGGCAAGGATTCGGGAGACATCCCCGTGGCGGCATGCAGATCTTCGTGGAGACATTCAAGATTAGATACGCACTAAGGAGACGACAACCCTTGGTGGGATCCCAGCCGGGGAAGACCACAAGGCCCCCGGCAAGTGCCTTGCCGGGGATGACAGCAGGCGCCTCGGCAAGACCCTTGTCGGGGCCCCGGCAAGGCCCTTGCCGAGGACACCCGCAGGGCCACCATCAGGCCCACGCCGACTAAACCTCCACCGCCGTTCGCATGCAGCTGCCGACCCAACCAGCTGGGCAGGCACCTGCGTGGCGGCATGCAAATCTTCGTGAAGACCCACCACTGCGCCACCTCAGCTGCCTGCCTACCTACGTGGCATCGCAAGCGTCGCTGGCCCGGGCGCGTGTCGACACAAGAAGGAGCGGCGACGGACGAGGCAGGTCTCTCCCCCGTCCCCGATAAAGCAAGGACACCTAAGCAAGACGCATTACATGCGCCTTGTCATGTAATGCGAGGGATAACCTCGCATCACTGTACCCTTTCCACCTCCCGTGTGCCACTGTGGCAACCCCTTTTCCAATAAAAGGAGGCCCGAGGCGACCAGGAGAGGGATTCGGCTGTTTGGAGCTCCTCACGCCCCATAGCTAGCTCAAGAACACATATATCCAATCCACCAAAGCAGGAGTAGGGTTTTACGCATCCTTGCGGCCCAAACCTAGATAAATGAACCGAGTGCTACCTGCTTGATCCGCTCTTCTCACGACCTCATGCCCCGCTAACCGTAGTGGGGATTCTCGTGATCCCATAGGTGTCGTTCCCACCGACATCTCTGGTGCGCCAGGTAGGGGGGCGCAGTTGTGAGAATCGGCTTTAGCAGTTAGTTCGGCGCTTCTTCATCATCATGGTGCCCAAGAAGAAGACGACGGTGGCGGTTGGCCAGTCGGAAGCCGGACAGCCCGTCCCGACGCAGGCGAGCAGCGGACCGGTCGCAGAGAGGACCCAGGGCGCTGCTCGCGAACACCAACATCATCCCAGCAGCCAGAGTTTGGGAGGCGGCGATGTTTGTGTGCCTGGTAACGGGCCACACGTCGCCAAATCCAAAGGCAGAGCCAAGTCCTTCGCGGGTGGAGCGGGGACTTCCAAGGTCATCGCCGCCCCGCCCGAAGGCGACGCGAGGGCCTCCAAGACTCCCACGCTGTCGGATTCCGGGTTCCGGCAGACCCTTGAGGTTCGAACACCGGGGTGCGCGCGGAGATTTCGCCTTCTACCTACCTGCACCCCTCCGCCTCGCTAAGATCTAAGCTATGGAAAGAAGAGCACAAGAGACACAGGGTTTATACTGGTTCGGGCCACCGTTGTGGTGTAATACCCTACTCCAGTGTGTGGTGTGGTGGATTGCCTCTTGGGCTGATGATGATGAGAAATACAAGGAAGAACAGCCTCGCGAGGGTCTGTTCTTGGCTGAGGGGATGAACTGCTAGGAGGAGTTCAGTCACCCTTCTCTCTCTCTCTCTTCTCGATTCTCTAGTCCTATTTATAGGCAAAGGCCCTGGGCCTCTTCCCAAATATTGAGCGGGAAGGCCGCCAACAATTGGCCATTTTGAAGGGAAACATCTGGTACACTTATCCTGACTAAAGTTGGTCCTCGCCTGCCAAAGGCTCTGGTGGTGACGCTGGCTTGGGCTCCACAATGACTTCCTCCCTGCCGTTGGACTGGTCTTGGTCTCGTTGCACCGAAACGGGTGCCTTTGCTTGATGCTCTCGCCTGCGCTTGCTCCCTTTGCACCAAAGAGGAAAGGAGGACACTGCGCGGGCTGGCGCCCGCCTGGCACCCTTGGTCGTCATGGCTTGCGTCACGGGCACCTCGTGAGGTACCCCGCCTTGATCTCTCCGCCTCCTCGCGAGCCAGCCTGATGAGGCTGTGCCTGAGGAAGCTCCGTGTCATTCCCCCCGTGAGGCTTGGCCCCTCGTGACGGTCTTGGGTCTGTGTTGATGAAGACGGGCCGTGCTGGGCCCCCTTTGAGCCACGCCGCAGGCCGCAGGCAGGCAAGTCTGGGGACCCCCGTTCCCAAAACGCCGACACACGCCGGCGTCAACAGCGCGCTCCTCCCAGGCAGCGCGCGATGAACGGCGTAATCACGCCGAAGATCCCGGGCATCGTCGCGGGAAGAGCCCCGAGCGCCAGTCCCGGGACGTAGAAGACCTGCCCACTCGCCGAGGCGCTGGTGAAAGCGGCATGCGACCGCGGGGTCGTGATAGAGCTCCTTCTGACATGGTCAGAAGACGAAGCGCTTTGCGATCCGTGCAGATTTCTCTGCCGCCGATGCCAGCAGAGGCCCTGGCGCGCGCGTAGTTGCTCGTCGATTTTCCTCACACTACGGGGAAACTCGACGAATGGAGAGCCACTATCCGAAGCCTTGTTGTGGTTTCCAACAAAGACGAACCAAGTTCGGTGAGGCCCCCGGGTCGATGCTCCGATGGAGTCCCGTGGACCAGTGGAGGAAAAGCCGGCGACGCCGCGACCATGGTGCATTCACCTCTTCCCCATCCGGTACCGCAGACGCCGGCTCATCGCGATGTCGCGGGCGACGCCATCTCCATAGCATCGTCTGACCCGCGGACCCACTATGATCAGCGCCAAGTTCTTCGGGAACGAGCCCATGAAGACGCTCGAACCACTATCGAGCGCCGGTGCGGAGCGCGCCACCAGTCAGACAGGCGAGCAGGCCTGCTGTGAACCACCCGACCCCGGAGAGCCCTGGAGGCCTACCTTACAAGATAGACTGTCCGGCTTTTACCCGTGAGCTGCAGCAGTTCCAGTGGCCCACTCACCGCACCTTCAAACCTGACGTTGGCGAAAAGTACTACGGCAAGACTCACCCGTCTGAGTTCCTCAGCATCTACACCATCGCGATGCAAGCCGCCGGAACTCGCGACGATAAGGTGCTTGCGAATTACTTTCCATTGGCTCTTAAACCCAATGCCATGTCGTGGTTGATGCACTTGCCGGTAGACTCTATTTCCTCCTGGTCGGATTTGTGCCATGAGTTTGTGGGCGCCTTTACTGGGGGTCACCAAGCCCATGGCCAAGCAAGCGACCTGCATGTCATTCCCCAGAAGGGAGGCGAGAGTTTGCGCAAGTATATACAGAGGTTCAGCCAGGTACAGTACAATATCCCTGATGTTCACCTTGCCGCCATCATCAGGGCATTCCATCAGAACGTGCGTAACCACAAGATGCGCGAAGAACTGGCAATGAACAAGGTGAAAGATGTGGCAGAACTCTATGTTCTTGCTGACAAATGTGCCCGGGCTGAAGAGGGAAGGAAGTACCCCGGCGAAGATGCCGGCGTGGAAACCGACTCCTCGGAAGAGGATACTGCCGACCCGGCGAAGAAAGGCTGGCGCCGCAACAGGAAGCGGAAAGGTAAAGTTGTGCTTGCCGTCGAGGGATCTGGCGACTCCGGCTCCACCAAGAAAACCAAGGCAGATGACCCCGGCAAGGAAATTGCCGGATGTGTCGCCTGCCGGGCCTTGGCGGCTGCCAAGAAGCCAGGAAACTCCGACAAGCAATACTGCAAGATCCATCGCACCAAAGGCGATGATCTCCAGAACTGCCGACAGGTTGAGCTCCTTGCTGAGAAGCAGAGGGCTGAATAAGAGAGGCGGGACAAGGAGAAAGGCCAGGACGGTGCTGAGGGGTCCGGCAAGAAGCGTGACGTCCAGGCGGGCCGTCGCAGCAAAGATAAACTGCGAGAGAGGCCTGACCGGGGCCGTGACAAAAAGCCAGAAGACGATGATCACGAAGAGGATGATGAGTCAGGTGACCAAGGATTTCAGAAAGCTACAGAGGCCATGTGCGTCGATGGCGGCGCCTCACTGCATACCTCTCACCGCTAGCTTAAACAGTGGGCGCGTGAGATTACAGCGGCGGAACCGTCGTTTGATGCCCAAAGGCCGCTGAAGTGGTCCAGCACACCTATCATTTTTGACACTAAGGATCACCCTGATCGCACTACTGTAGTCGGGTGCTTGCCATTGTTGGTTTCACCAACAATACACAACCTCAAGGTGACAAAGATGCTAGTCGATGGCGGGGCCGGTCTAAACTTAATATCGCCTGCCGTGATCGAGAAATTGTAGATTCCTGATGAAGACCTCGAAGAGACGGGCACGTTTCAAGGGGTCAACCCGGGAAGAAGTCAACCTAAGGGAAAGGTCACATTGCCCGTGACTTTTGGGAGTGATCTGAACTACAGGACAGAAAGGGTTGTGTTCGACGTTGCCAAGATCCCCTTGCCTTACAACGGGATCCTTGGCCGCCCAGCGCTGGCCAAGTTCATGGCGGCGTCACATTATGCCTACAACACCCTGAAGATGCCGGGGCCTATGACGATCATCACCGTCCCATCAGACAAGAAGGATGCACTAATTTGTGCTGACCAACTCTATCAACAAGCAGTTGCAGCAGCCGCCACTGCTAAGGCGCTTGCTCCTGCTGCTGGAGCCCCGGGAAGGCAAAAGAAGAAGATCGGTGAGACCTCAGGCATCCACTCCGGCAAGCGCACCTCTTTGGAGTGTAGCACTCCCATCAGGGACGTGCCAGAGAGATCCGCTGACAGAAACAAGAAGTCCAGGGCCACACCGCCGGGAACCAAGAAGGTTTCTGCCAAGGAGGACGGCACGGGAGGAGCTTTTACCATAAGCTCCACCCTTGACGACAAATAGGAAGACGCGCTCGTCACCTTCCCGCGGGCGAATGTCGATGTGTTTGCATGGCAAGCATCCGACATCCCCGGCGTTCCCAGGAAGGTGATTGAGCACCACCTTGCTGTCTGTCCTCATGCGCGGCCCGTCAAGCAGAAGGTCAGAAAGCAAGCTTTGGAACGACAAGAGTTCATCACAGAGGAGATCCTGAAACTGGAAGCAGCGGGTTTGGTAAGAGGAGTGCTCCATCCAACGTGGTTGGCCAATCCGGTGGTACTGCGCAAGGCAAATGGGAAGTGGAGGTTGTGTATTGATTACATAGATATTAATAAGGCTTGTCCCAAAGACCCCTTCCCGTTGTCGCGCATCGACCAGATTGTTGACTCCACAGCCGGGTGTGATCTATTGTCATTCCTCGATGCCTACTCCGGCTACCACCAGATCTTCATGACAAGGGAAGATGAAGAGAAAACAGCATTCATCACCCCATGTGGTTTGTATTGCTTTCTACGGATGCCTTTCGGGTTGAAGAGTGCTGGTTCAATGTTTGCAAGGGCGGTCCAGATTGATTTTGAACCCCAGCTCCATAGAAATATGGAAGCCTATATGGATGATATAGTGGTCAAAACCAAGAACAGGGCAACCCTCATATCAGATTTACAAGAAACATTTGCAAACCTACGCAAGATCAATCACAAGCTGAACCCTGAGAAGTGCATCTTCGGCGTCCCGTCTGGCAAGCTTCTCGGGTTCTTTCTGTCACAGCGTGGGATAGAGGCCAATCCGGACAAGATCAAAGCTATAGAGCAGATTGAGGCGCCCAAGCGAGTCAAGGATGTGCGTCGGCTTGCTGGTTGTGTTGCCGCCATGAGCAGGTTCATTTCCAAGTCCACCGAGCGCGCCCTTCCCTTTTTCAAGATTTTGAAAAAGGCGGGCCCGATGGAGTGGATGCCAGAAGCTGAAGTAGCATTGCAAGATTTGAAGAGGTACCTCTCCTCCGCGCCAATACTAGTTGCGCCTAGGCCACAGGAACCGTTGCTGCTGTACCTGGCGGCAGCGAACCAGGTGGTCAGTGCCGCGCTAGTGGCGCAGAGAGAAATTGTCGATGAGGTAATAGCAGCAACGGAGCCCGATGCTACCGATGTCGAGACGACGCAGCCGGTTGGAGTGCCGCCAAGGAAGAAGATGATGCAGCACCCGGTCTACTTTGTTAGCTCCCTCCTGCAGGGGGCTAGATCATGGTACTCTGGTGTGCAAAAACTGCTCCTCGGCCTTCTTATGGCCTCGAGGAAGCTGCGTCACTACTTCCAGGCGCACGAAATCACTGTCGTCACTCGCCTCCCTCTGCAACGGATATTGCACAATCCAGACGCAACGGGAATGATCATAGAGTGGGCACTGGAACTGTCCAGCTTTGGCCTCAAGTTTGAGAGTACCTCGATGATTCAAAGCCGAGTCCTGGCGGAGTTCGTTGCAGAATGGACCGCGACGCCTGACGAAGAAACTCAAGAGACTGCTCTCCCCGGCAAGGAGGCATGTTGCCACTGGATCATGTACTTTGATGGAGCTTTCTCCTTATAGGGCGCCGGGGCTGGCGTACTGCTTGTCGCGCCCACCGGAGAGCACCTGAAGTACGTGATCCAGATGCACTTCCCCAGGGAGGTGTCAACAAACAATACTACTGAATACGAGGGGCTGCTTGCTGGTCTTAGGATCACGGCAGACCTCGGAATCAAGAAACTCATCGTCAGGGGTGACTCGGAACTTGTCGTCAAACAAGTCAACAAAGATTACCAGAGCCCGTTGATGAAGGCCTACGTCGATGAAGTGAGAAAGATGGAAGAGCGTTTTGATGGTATACAGGCGGAGCACGTTCCCCAAGCAGAGAACGACATCGCCGATTACCTGTCAAAGCGCGCTGCCCTCAAGCTACCTGTGGAACCAGGTACCTTTGTGCTTCAGCTAACTCAACCATCCGTTGATCCATCAACATAGCAAAACAAGAGAAGGAAATCATGGCCTGGCAAGTACTTTCCCACCGAGCTCCCCGGAGCCGCCGGCAAGGATGTTGCCGGAGATACTGAGCCCGCCACGGGACGGCTAGCTCCGGCGGAGCATCAAGCTCTTGCCATCGAGACAGCCGCTCCTGTAGCAGAGGAAATGCCTTTAGTCCTCGCCGTCGAGCCCCGGGCTCCAGTGTGGGCACAACATATCGTCCGATTCCTCCAAATAGGGGAACTTCCCGAGGAGCGGGAAGAAGCGAAAAAAGTAGCCCGTCGCTCTACTATGTACCAGTTCGTCGATGACGTCCTGTACAGAAAGAGGCCGAACGGCGTGAAATTGAAGTGTATCCCTCGAGAGGAAGGACTGGGGCTGTTGGCGAAGATACATGGAGGCATATGTGGATCCCACATAGGGTCAAGAGCCCTTGCCGGCAAGGCATTTTGGCAAGGCTTCTTCTGGCCCACTGCCCTCCAGGATGCGACGACACTAGTCACCAGGTGTGAAGCGTGTCAGTTCCATTCAAAGAAACTTCATCAGCCAGCTCAAGCCCTTCAAACCATTCCTCTCTCCCGGCCCTTCTCGGTCTGGGGGATCGACATACTGGGCCCTTTCCCCCGCGCTGTCGGGGGCTTTGAGTACTTGTACGTCGCAATCGACAAGTTCACAAAGTGGCCAGAGGTGGAAGCAGTGAGGAAGGTCACAACACAGTCAGCCGTCAAATTCTTCAAGGGACTAGTGTGCCATTTTGGTGTACCCAACAGGGTTATCACCGACAACGGAACACAGTTCACAAGCCGCACCTTCATGCAATATACCCAAGACCTCGGCAGCAAAGTATGTTTCGCTTCCATTGCTTACCCACGAAGCAATGGTCAAGCTGCAGGGCAAACACTGAAGTACTGCGAGGCTTAAGGACAAAGACCTTTGACAGGCTGCGCAAGAGTGGAAGGCGCTGGATTGATGAATTGCGGGCGGTTCTTTGGTCAATCAGAACGACGCCAAATGGAGCCACCGGCCAGACACCCTTCGCCCTGGTATACGAGGCAGAAGCAGTTCTCCCCATTGAACTCATATACGGGTCACCTTGAGTACTCACTTATCATGAGCTTGAGCAAGAGCAACTGCGCCAAGATGACGCAACGCTCCTTGAGGAAGATCGTCTTCGGGCAGCTGTGAGAGCAACACGCTACCAGCAAGCCTTGCGCCGCTACCATAGCCGCAAGGTTCATGCCCGAAGCCTTGAGGAAGGCGACCTTGTTCTTCGGCGTGTTCAATCGGCCAAAAATTCCAACAAGTTGACACCAAAGTGGGAAGACCGTTATCGGGTAATACGAGTCACCAGGCCCGGCGCAGTCCGCCTGGAGACCGAAGATGCCGTTCCAGTGAGTAACTCCTGGAACATTGAGCATCTTCGCATGTTTTACCTGTAAGGCGCGGCTTGCCGGGCCCCCCGGCAAGCCACCTTTTGTACGAGCCTTGCCGATGACGCATGTAACCCTCTGTACAAAGCCAGGCGCAGACCCTGAGCATAAGTAAATGAAGCGCTGGCGCCCTGAGTTATAGCATGCATGCTAGGTCAAGTCTCGTCCTTCGTTAAGGTTGATAGTGCTTAGCGGCGACTAACCCCTAGCTTAGAGGTCGAGTGTGCGTCTCCTTGTCTTTCTTTCGTCTTCTTTGGTTCACAGGACACACGGATATCCGTGCCGAACCACTTGGGGAGGAAAAGAAGATGAACAGACCAGCATGTAGCCCCCGGCAAGCCAGTATTGCCGGGGGCTGCAAGAGCGAAGGTTCACCCACGGCGAACCAGGGTTGCCAGGGACTGCAGCTTCAGATAAGTTCTTCATCCCTTATCATGCATTCCATTATGGACTGAGGTATGTGAAACCTCGTTTTCCCCTAAGCTACCGTCCTCCCCTAACTCTAGGCCCTGGGCTCGTTCTTGGGGCCAAGTTGGGTCATAGTCGCGGCAGCGAAAGGATGAAACAAGGAGCCTGGACCCGCCTCGTCCCTGCCTCCGCCAAAGGCATGAGGAAGGTCGAGCGAAGTGGGGAGACGGCAACGCCTACTGCTGGGCAAGGAAATGTTTATCTTAACGATATCAAGGATTTATTCCCTGCCGTGGGTTTCACCCACAAACAAATGACCCGGCAAGCATCCATTTTTCATTAAAAACATTCCACTCAGGTACAGGCCATAGGGAATGAAAAACATGAATGATGGGATTACAAGTTTTAAATTCCACAAAGGCCCGAAGGCTTACAAACTAAAAAGAGATAAGGTGCCCGTAATCCCTTTCTTGTCCCTCCCCTCAGGAGGCAGGTCAAGGAGGCGAATGGGACGAAAGGAGTGCCTAGGCGAGCTACGGGTGGCAGAAGACACCAAGAGAACATCTTGGTGGCCGTCCAAAGGCTGGATGGTGATGGCGGCGCCGGAAGCAGAGCTCGAAGACGAGGCGGTAGGACGTCAGCACGCGTCGAAGGCGTCGGTGCCCGCGTACTCCGACTTGACGGCCTTGCCACCCGCCCTCTTCCTTTTCCGCAGCCTCCCAACGCCAGCCGCCCAAGGAGACGACCCCAAGAAGTTCAGGGAGCCGGCGATGTGGATGATGGGGTCGCCGGTGCCGCATGGAGCGGTGCCCGACACCTAATCGGACCCGTCATCCTGCCGCCTACTACCCTCGTCGTCGCTGCCGCTGTCCTCCTCGTCGCTCCCGCCCGAGGAGGAGTCTTCACTATCAGAAGAGCTCTCCACGCAGCACCTTGCACGGGTCCCAAAGCACCCGAAGACCATGACGGAGAGAAGGCCACCCTCCATCAGCTTAAAATGGAGAGTGAGCCCCTCCGTCAAGCAGTGGATATGGGCAAACGTCTTCCATCCCCGACGGAGATACATCACGTGAGGGGCGGGGAAGTCGATGCGGGCCCGCGTGCCACTGATCCCGCAGCCCCTCATGTGCAGCCACAACGACTCCGGCAGATCCAGCTCCATCTCCCGCGCAAATGGAGTCGGGAGACGAAGGCGATGGCACGGCGGCCGGCGCAGCCTGACGAAGAACTCACAAGGGTCATCCCCAACATGGCCCTCCATTGGAGGAGGAGCTGCTGGCGGAGGCGAGGCCGGCGCGCCACCCCGTCCTCCTCTTCCCCGAGTGCCCCGGCCTCGCCCACGGCCTCGCCCCCTCCCCCTTCCCCTCGCGGCCGGCTCTGCCACCGCAGGCGCAGGAGAAGGAGGGACGCGTTGTCGAGCGGCGACCCTCGCCGCCACTGTTGAAGGACCGGGGTTCCCTCTCTCCATGACGGATGGAAGGGAGGAGCAGAAGCTGAAGGAAGAAGAATATGAAAGAATGCGGGACGCCATCCCCCCTCCCGCTCTTTATAAAGGATCGGGGTTGGGGCTTGGCCGCCCCGATCGGCCAATCAAGACACGGGAGGCGCAGGGAGCCAGGGCCGACCCGCTGCCCCAACCAGTGACGGCCCGGTTTCCCGCCTCCACCGTTTGCCACACCAAGCGCATGGGAGACACGTGGAGAACGTGCAGAACCGAGGGGACGGGTGAGGTGACCTCTCCCCACCCCGTGATCATGGGGAGTGGACGCCTCGAGGACCGCGCCTCGGCCCCATTCAGTAAATGGACCGCGCCTCCACGCCTTCCTCCGTTTATGGGGAAGGCGCGAACCGCCCCCTTTACTACGACGTGACGCATGCCTGCGGGAACCAACCCCATGCATGCCGCCCACGTCACACGCGCCTCCCCACGCCGCGCCACGCGTGGGAATCATGGGAAGCGCAGCACGCGAAGAATCTTACCGCGGTAAAAACCGCCCCGCCTGCCCGCGCACCGTTTTTGGGCCTAGCCCAAACAATGCGTTGCGCTTATGTGTGGACCAGGCCCGGGGGTCATGTCGGTGTACAAAAAGAGGGGTACACATTTTGTACCCCTATAACTGTGCACGAGCAGTCTGAGCCGCGGGCACCACCACACCAAGCAAGGAAAGGGAGGTGAGCCAGGGTAAGACCGAAGCTCAAGAGAACTATAACGCCAAGGCCAAGACCATGAAGAGCAAAGGGGACGAAGCGGACTCCCTCGGCAAGATCCTTGCCGGGAGACAGTTCTAGCAGCCCCGGCAAGACCCTTGCCGCGGCAACTCGTCCCATGCTTACGGAGCAAATCACCCTTGAGTCCACTGCGCCCAAAGGGCAAGGATTCGGGAGACATCCCCGTGGCGGCATGCAGATCTTAGTGAAGACATTGAAGATCAGATACGCACTAAGGAGAAGACAACACTTGGCGGGATCCCAGCCGGGGAAGACCACAAGGCCCCCGGCAAGCGCCTTGCCGGAGATGACAGGAGGCGCCTCGGCAAGACCCTTACCGGGGCCCCGGCAAGGCCCTTGCCGAGGACACCCGTAGGGCCACCATCAGGTCCATGCCGACTAAACCTCCACCGCCGTTCGCATGCAGCTGCCGACCCAACCAGCTGGGCAGGTACCTGCGTGGCAGCATGCAAATCTTCGTGAAGACCCACCACTGCGCCACCTCAGCTGCCTGCCTACCTACGTGGCATCGCAAGCGTCGCTGGCCAGGGCGCGTGTCGACACAAGAAGGAGATGCGACGGACGAGGCAGGTCTCTCCCCCGTCCCCGATAAAGCAAGGACACCTAAGCAAGACGCATTAAATGCGCCTTGTCATGTAATGCGAGGGATAACCTCGCATCACTGTACCCTTTCCACCTCCTGTGTGCCACTGTGGCAACCCCTTTTCCTATAAAAGGAGGCCCGAGGTGACCAGGAGAGGGATTCAGCTTTTTGGAGCTCCTCACGCCCCATAGCTAGCTCAAGAACACAGATATCCAATCCACCAAAGCAGGAGTAGGGTTTTACTCATCCTTGCGGCCCGAACCTGGATAAACGAACCGTGTGCTACATGGTTGATCCGCTCTTCTCACGACCCCGCGCCCCGCTAACCGTAGTAGGGATTCTCGTGATCCCATAGGTGTCGTTCCCACTGACAAGGCGCAACTTTTTCATGTAGAACACTTCCGCTAATTCCTTATGATTTAAAAGCAGTTTTGATTTTACAAAAATGCAAACACTCTGTTTTTTGCGACACCCAAATCGTCGTGTGCACTGCATCAGATAAATGAGTGCACGACTTTAGACTAAAAACGCACTGCATCTGACAGACTGAAAATTGTCATGCATACACGACGAACGAAGTGCACTGCTTTGAGACAGATGAGTGCACTGCTTCAGACCGAAACTGCACTGCATCAAAACGGACTGAAAATCGTCATGTGTATGTGACAACGAAGTGCACTGCATCAGATGGATTAGTGCACTGCTTCAGACCAAAACCGCACTGCATCAAACGGAGTAAAAATCATCGTGTGTACGTGAAAACAAAGTGCACTGCAACTCCCAATGCAATTTTAGATGCAATTTTACTTTCGTGTGCACTGTAATAAGGGAACCACAAACTTTTTAACAATGAACTACAATAATTTTGAAAAATGTACTTCTTCGGTTCACCGAGCGCTCTGCTTTTTACAAAGAAAAAATAGAGTGTTCTGCATTGCTGGGAAGTTTTTCTTTTCTTTTTTTTCCATTCATGTGTTCTACACTAGACGAGTAGTTGTATGCATACAGTTTCCCGTAATTTTTAGTAGGTGCCCGTTCTGCACTGCACGAACCAGTCTAGCGCACTACGGAAGGTGCACATGTGCACTGCATGAACAATACAAATATACTGAAAACACACATTATTGGCGCGCGTCGGTGCCGAAGGAAGCGAAGGAACTGCAGGGCAACCGATGGAACTTTGAGCCGCACGATTCTGTCACCGGCCACGGCAAAAAAATCGAAAAAACCCGCTGGCTGGAGCTTCATCTGCTGTCGATGTGGACTGCGAGGCCCCCGCTGCTAGGGATGCAGTGGAGGAGATGGGTGGACTGCACGCGCACAACCGAGCTGCAACGGACGGCAAAAACTGAAACACAAAAAGTCAAAAACTATCAAATTGGTTCATTTTCATACGCAAAGAACAGAAGGAAAAAATAGTGAGCTGCACATAGTCAGCGATTTCCCCGCGTGCGTCCTCTGTGTGGACTGCAAGAGAAATTCTGCCCGAGCCGCCAGACGCTTTGCCCCGGCAGAGCGACCATGACCTGAGGCAGCGGCGAGCCGCCCCTAACCACCGCGAGAGGCATGGGCTGCGGCGGCGACCTGCAGGAGGGGAAGGAGACCGGCAACCTGCCATTGACCTTCCTCGCGTGGGATCCCAAGCAAGATGGGGAGAAAGGCAGAAGGTAGCCGGCGGCGGCACTGTTGCGGTCGAGCTCCGTGAAGAGAGGAGGTGAACCTGTGGGATCTGCCCCCTGAGCACCATCCATTAACCTCCACTCCCCATGGTAGCGCGACGATGTGGATGTGGGAGTTGCTCGTCGGGGAAATACAGCGTGGTTGCCGGCCGGATCCAGCCGGTGTTGTGCGTGTTGGAGGTGGGGTGGCTGGGGCGGCGCTCGCGGGGGAAGGTGGTCAGGGCGGGGTGCAGCAACGCTGGGACAGTGGGCCACGGCAGGGCGAGGTGCGGTGGGATGGTGCACCATGGCGGGACGGGACGTTTGGCGGGCAGTGGAGCGGGATGTGGTGGGGCGACGGCGGCCGGTCGCAGTTTCTGGTGGGTGGGCCACCGGGGGATCCGCGGCGCGTGGAAGCCGTTGGCCGGCCGGGGTCGCGGCATGAGGGGGTTGGGGGAAGGTGTGGCAGGTGGATTTGTGGATCAGGGGAGGAAGTGGGAGGGGATCGGGGGAGGAAGGTGGAAGGGATCGGGGGAAGAAGGTGGAGAAGAGAGAGTGGTGGGTGGGGTGGGCTGGTGGGGTTGGTTTTCATCTGTGTCGTCGCCGGGTGTTATCAGAATAAGGAGGTGGTGTTATTAGAATAACACTTTTAAGGGTGTTATTAGAATAGACCCACCCTATATATATATATACGGTGGCGCTATTGTGCGCGAGCGTGCATAATGCTTAACGTGCGCTCTGGCCGGTCCAAATTAGGCGGGCGGCTCGTGGAGCTCTCCACCGCACATTTTTTGAGGGTAACGGTGTTTGCAAGATAAAGTAACGCATTTAATTTTTTTACCATGTGTGCTCCTCTTCGCTCCGACTCGGTGGTCACTTTGCATTGGTAGTAATAGGGGTAATTTAGATGGTAATAGACAAAGAATCTTTACCAGGCAATGCTATATATATATGCTCGATTGATTTCTTCATGCATGTCAAATATGTTAACTGTATGGGCTGGCCTGTCTATATATTATCTGGATTTGCAATATGGACAATTAATATGCAAATGCCTTCTGGACATCGGTGTTGATCGCCACATTGAAAACATGGACATTCTCTACTCTATCGGGTACACACTTAAACTGAATGAATTATGTATGATACTAATACTTTCCATGAAAATTTAAGAACTTGGGTAACAACATTTGAGTAACATATATATAGTTGTGACACTAGTCGACAAAAGGCGGATCTTGGTAACACGGTACTTAACAATTTTGACCATATGGTCCATACCTACATACTTAACATAGTAACAACTAGCACATTTTAAGAGGTTGAGGGCCAAGAACCACAACTATCTGTTGGAAGCAACTTGATCACGGGGACTCGGCATCTCGTCAATGAAAAGGAAGAACCCTCCTATGCCTTGGTAGAGCAGGAGTAGAACATTGTCTCCAATTTTCCAATGTGGATGCATTGCCACGACAAGCGAGAACTTCTTAATTTGAATGGTTCCATTTCTGTGGGAAATGCAGTACATTGCAATCACTTTGGCATTATTAGCAGGCACAAGTGCAATTCAACCATGCCGAGATATCGATTTAGAAATAGCTGCAGCTGGCAATTTCTATTGAAATGAAGAATAAAAACCAAGTGTAACATATCATTGAAGATATATATAGTTTATGAACATCAACATAAAAATAAGACTTTGTACTAGCGTTTTGTGCACACAATTGGTCTTGTTCAATGTGTGCACCTAGGTAGATTTAATCCCATCCAAAATCGAGTGTTCATACGTTGTGATATCTCTGTCAGATTATCAACAAATTTTATGACATGCTTCAAGTCTTTCCAGTGAAATTTGGTACGCCGAGTAACATACAGATCGTTAACTATGCGTCCAACATATCCTGCTTAAAAGGTGGAAAGGTATTATTTATTCAGAACATGGCAGAAGAATATATAATGGGCATAAATTGGTAAATAGAATTTGTTACTGCCTAGGAACGAAGTCAGAAAATGAAATCACAATTGGTTGCTTAAATAGTGATCAGTTAGTCTGAACAAATACCCTGATTTTGCTAAGTAAAATGCCAACATGGAGAAACTTGAAAGAACACTAACCTCGATGAGACCGTGATAGGCTGATGACGTTGGGGAAGTAAACATACATGTTAATTAGACCAGGTTGTGGTCCACACACTACAATTTTATAGCCAGCTTTTAGTTCAATGACTTTTTGCGGTGTGTTTGTTGGGATCCGATGAATTTTGAGTTTATGATCAGATTTATAGATGAATATTATTTGAGTCTTTGTTGAACTCTTTTATGAATGATCTTTATAGCCTCGTATTTCCTCTCCGAAACTTTGGTTTGGTTTGGCCAACTAGGTTGACTTTTCTTGCAATGCGAAGAGGTGCTTTGTGATGGGTTCGATCTTGTGGTGCCCATTCTCAATGACAGAAATAGACATGACACGTATGTATCGTTGCTATTAAGGATAACAAGATGGATTTTATTCCTACATGAATAGATCTTGTCTACATCATGTCATTGTTCTTATTGCATTACACCATTTTTTTCATGAACTTAATACACTAGATGCATGCTGGATAGCGGTCGATGTGTGGAGTAATAGTAGTAGATGCTGCCAGGAGTTGGTCTACTAACCTTGGATGTGATGCCTATATACATGATCATTGCCTTGGATATCATTATAATTATTTGATTTTCTATCAATTGTCCAATAGTAATTTGTTTACCCACTGTATGCTATTTTCTCAAGAGAAGCCTCTAGTGAAATCTACGGCCCTGGGTCTATTTCCTATCATGTTATTTTCAGATATATTTATCCATTAAACCAAAAATACCTTGCTGCATTTTTTCTTTACTTATTTTATTTTGTGTTTTTGCTAGATCTAATCATTAAATCTCATACAATTTAATCTATCTCAATACCGACGAGGGATTGACAACCCCTCTTACGCATAGGGTTGCAGGTTTTTGTTGTTTGTGTGAAGGTGTTGTTTACATAGTGTTGCTTGGTTCTCCTATTCGATTGATAATCTTGGTTTCATAACTAAGGAAAATACTTACCATTGTTGTGCGGCATCATCCTCTCCTCTTCGAGGAACTACCAACGCAGATACAAGCAATCACGCCACAAGGGGAGGGAGAGTCCCTCCCCTTTGGCCGGCCAAGGGATGATGAGTTGGACTCCTCCCCCACTCCAATTCGGCCTCCTTCCTTAGGGAAGGGAGGCGCCTCTCCACTTGGGCCTTTGTGGCCCAAGTTGCCTTCCACCTCTTGGCCTTTTAAGGCCCGTTGATATTAAATTAAATATAACATAGTTCTACGTACTTTCAAACCATTTTATATATAATTTAACATCCCCAGAAAAAAAATTCCACCTATATATTTATCAATAATACCCGATATTTTCCGAAACCGTTCTGCTGACCCCGAAACGCTTCTGAATCCACACGAAACTATTTCAAATATTAATGAAACAATTCCACAAATATATTATCATCACACCCATCTTAATAGCACTCAGCAAATTATGGTGGCCTTAAGCTTGTGACCCTGTAGGTTTAGTAACTCATAGACATGAACAAAACCCTTCGTTCAAATACTGACGGAATCATGGATGTCCATATCGATCCCTATGAGCACATGAATGATATTTGAGTGAATCTTTGGTTATCACGTGATGTTCCCTTTGCTTCATGATACTTTACAAAATCTGGGATGCATCAGTATCCTCCTGAGTAAACACATGCTCATTATACCGTAATCCGCATTACCGGCTTTGTTCCTTTTTCTCGTTGTTATGTTCCGGCATCCGTGACGCAGTCACCTATGCCTTGCCAGATGATGATGGATGCCATCACACTAGGAGGTCCCTAAGAATATTTCTCCATCACCGGAGAAGCAAATTCCACTCTTGAGCTATCTAGTCCCTTGTCATACTTTCCGATGAACCCGTAAGTTGTCGTTATGATCACTCTGTTACAGGTGACGTTTGAGCAACCCCAAAGCTCACAATATGGTAAGAAGTGACTACGATGCTCTCATGGTCTAAGGACTAAAATCCCATGTTAAAACTCTGTGTTATTACAATTGATTATAGACGATATTATTCAATTCATAACAGACAAATTTGGGTTGATTCAATATGATCGTTCTTCTAAAGTCGTAATCTCAATGTTGTTTTAGGACTATCATTTAACACTTCAAACAATATCCTAAGATCCGGAAAAAAAGATCACCAACAACACTTGAACTAGTCCTAGAGGCAAGGCTAGGAATCTTTTATTTAACCGTTTATCATTCCACTTGTGCATATGAGTTTTCCACCAAATTGCATATTCCAGGATCATAGCAGTTATAGCATAGAATATAAACTCTTTAATTATGAATATGGAAATATGATTATACAAATATTATTGCCTCTAGGGAATATTTTCGACAATGCCAACACCGTCACTTTCATGAATATGGAATCACAAACCGTAACACCAATATTCCTACTAACCCCAGATCATCCACTTGTACACCCACATATTACCATCCCAATATCACAAAACCATTGCAAGGAATCAAACCAACATATTCGGCGATCTACATGCAAGTTTTTATTATACCACCTTTATATACCTATCATTCTTGGACCAAACATATAACTCATGCAAATTACCGCTTTCAATTTAACTCTCAAAAGGATATAAGTAAGGCAATAGATTGCAAATGATTTCTATTAAATATCTTGGCGTGCTCAAACAAATATAAGTGAAGAATGATACGTCTCTCATATATCTATAATTTTTTATTGTTCCATGCTATTATAATATCAATCTTGGATGTTTTATATGCAATTATATATCATTTTTGTGACTAACTTATTAACCTAGCGACAAGTGCCAGTTGTTGTTTTTTCCTGTTTTTTTTGTTTTCTAGGAAATCGGTACCAAACGAAGTGCAAATGCTATGAAACATTATGACAATTTTTTCTAGACAAGAGAGACCCTAGAGGCTTCGGGGGAGACCAGCAGGCAAACAAGGAGTCGGCAAGGAAACAGGGCATGCCTAGGGGGGTAGGCACGCCCTGATGCCTTGTGGGCCCCTCAAGGCTTCGTCTGGCCTAATTCCACCTCTACAAATTCTCTAAAATCGGGAAACCAACAGCGAGCTGATAACCCACAAGTATAGGGGATCGCAACAGTTTTCAAGGGTAGAGTATTCAACCCAAATTTATTGATTCGACACAAGGGGAGCCAAAAGAATATTCTCAAGTAATAGCAGCTGAGTTGTCAATTCAACCACACACCTGGAAACTTAATATCTGTAGCAAAGTGTTTAGTAGCAAAGTAATATGATAGTAGTGGTAAAGATAGCAAAAGTAACGGTAGCAAAAGTAATGTTTTTGATATTTTGTAGTGATGATAACAATACCAACGGAAAAGTAAATAAGCGAAGAACAATATATGGAAAGCTCGTAGGCAATGGATTGGTGATAGAGAATTATGCCAGATACGGTTCATCATGTAACAGTCATAACCTAGGGTGACACGGAACTAGCTCCAATTCATCAATGTAATGTAGGCATGTATTCCGAATATAGTCATACATGCTTATGGAAAAGAACTTGCATGACATCTTTTGTCCTACCCTCCTGTGGCAGCAGGGTCCTAGCGGAAACTAAGGGATATTAAGGCCTCCTTTTTATAGAGTACCGGACCAAAGCATTAACACATAGTGAATAGATGAACTCCTCAAACTACGTTCATCACTGGAAGTGGTCCCGATTATTGTCACTTCGGGGTTGCCGGATCATAACACATAGTAGGTGAACTCCTCAGACTTGCAAGATAGGATCAAGAACTCACATATATTCATGAAAACATAATAGGTTCAGATCTGAAATCATGGCACTCGGGCCCTAGTGACAAGCATTAAGCATAGCAAAGTCATAGCAACATCAATCTCAGAACATAGTGGATACTAGGGATCAAACCCTAACAAAACTAACTCGATTACATGACAAATCTCATCCAACCCATCACCGTCCAGCAAGCCTACGATGGAATTACTCACGCACGGCGATGAGCATCATGAAATTGGTGATGGAGGATGGTTGATGATGATGATGGCGACGGATTCCCCTCTCCGGAGCCCCGAACGGACTCCAGATCAGCCCTCCCGAGAGAGTTTAGGGCTTGGCGGCGGCTCCGTATCGTGAAATGCGATGAATCTTTCTCTTTGATGTTTTTCTTTCCGAACACGACTATATAGAGTTGGAGTTGAGGTCGGAGGAGCTCCAGCGGGGCCACGAGGTAGGGGGCACGCCCCCACCCTCGTGGCTAGGGTGTGGGGTCCCTGGTCTTGATCTTTTGCTAGTATTTTTTATTATTTCCAAAAATACGCTCCGTGGAGTTTCAGGTCATTCCAAGAACATTTGTTTCTCCACATAAATAACACCATGGCAATTCTGCTGAAAACAGCGTCAGTCCGGGTTAGTTCCATTCAAATCATTCAAGTTAGAGTCGAAAACAAGGGCAAAAGTGTTTAGAAAAGTAGATACGATGGAGACGTATCAACTCCCCCAAGCTTAAACCTTTGCTTGTCCTCAAGCAATTCAGTTGACAAACTGAAAGTGATAAAGAAAAACTTTTACAAACTCTGTTTGCTCTTGTTGTTGTAAATATGTAAAGCCATCATTCAAGTTTTCAGCAAAGATTATAAACTAACCATATTCACAATAACTCTTAGGTCTCATGTTTACTCATATCAATAGAATAATCAACTAGCGAGCAATAATAATAAATCTTGGATGACAACACTTTCTCAAAACAATCATAATATGATATAACAAGATGGTATCTCGCTAGCCCTTTCTGAGACCACAAAACATAAATGCAGAGCACCTTTAAAGATCAAGGACTGACTAGACATTGTAATTCATGGTAAAATAGATCCAGTCAAGTCATACTCAATGTAAACTAACAGTAATGAATGCAAATGACAGCGGTGCTCTCCAACTGTGATTTTTAATAAGAGAAGGATGACTCAACATAAAAGTAAATAGATAGGCCCTTCGCAAAGGGAAACAGGGATTTGTAGAGGTGCTAGAGCTTGGTTTTGAAATATAGATGAATAATATTTTGAGCGGTGTACTTTCATTGTCAACATAACAACCAAGAGATGGTGATATCTTCCATGCTACACACATTATAGGCGGTTCCCAAACATAATGGTAAAGTTTATACTCCCCCTCCACCAACAAGCATCAATCCATGGCTTGCTCGAAACAATGAGTGCCTCCAACTAACAAGATCCCTAGGGGGAGTTTTGTTTGCAATTATTTTGATTTGATTTGCGTAAAGCATGGGACTGGGCATCCCGGTGACCAGCCACTTTCTTGTGAGTGAGGAGCGGAGTCCACTCCTCTTGAGAATAACCCGCCTAACATGGAAGATACGGACAACCCTAGTTGATACATGAGCTATTCGATCATACAAAACAGGATATTTATTTGAAGGTTTAGAGTTTGGCACATACAAATTTACTTGGAACGGTAGGTAGATAACGTATATAGGTAGGAATGGTGGACTCATATGGAATAACTTTGGGGTTTATGGGATTGGATGCACAATAGTCATGAACATGCTTTAACATTAATCAAGACCGAATGCAAGCATGAGTAGGATATAATGCACCATGAACATAAATATCGTAGAGGCTATGTTGATTTTGTTTCAACTACATGCGTGAACATGTGCCAAGTCAAGACATTTGAATCATTCAAAAGAGGATACCACCCTATCATACCACATCACAACCATTTTAATAGCATGTTGGCACGCAAGGTAAACCATTATAAGCTCCTAGCTAATTAAACATGGCATAAGAAACTACGATCTCTAATTGTCATTGCAAACATGTTTATTCATAATAGGCTGAATCAGGAACGATGAACTAATCATATTTACAAAAAGAAGAGAGGTCGAGTTCATACCAGCTTTTCTCATCTCAATAAGTTCATCATATAATCATCATTATTTCCTTTCACTTGCACGACCGAATAGTGTGGATAATAATAATAGTGCACGTGCATTGGACTAAGGTGGAATCTGCAAGCATTCAATTCAAGAGAGAAGAAAAGGTGATATAGGCTCTTTGTCAGATCAACAATAATGCATATAAGAGCCACTTCAACAATTTAATCATGATCTTCTCCAATTGACCCCAAAGAAAAGAAATAAAACTATTTACACGGGAAAGCTCCCAACAAGCAAAAGAAGAAAAAGAAATCTTCTTGGGTTTTCTTTTAATTACTACTACAAGCATGGAAAGCAAGCTAATTAAAGACTACAACTAATTTTTTTGGTTTTTCTTAAGGTTTACTAAACACACAAGAAGAAAGCATAAAAAGGAAATAAACTAGCATGGATATTACAATGAAAAAGTATGAGCACCGACATCTAGCAATGAGTGCGCGAACATGAATGTAATGTCGATGAGAAATACGTACTCCCC
Organism: Triticum urartu; assembly: GCF_056163025.1. Classification (NCBI taxonomy): domain Eukaryota; kingdom Viridiplantae; phylum Streptophyta; class Magnoliopsida; order Poales; family Poaceae; genus Triticum; species Triticum urartu. The sequence goes on from NC_141875.1 coordinate 257,957,176, forward strand.
CAAGCTTAGTCTTTTGTCCTAAGTTGGTCTAATGCCACGGTTGGCCTGGCGGATATCCATAGTAATAGTTGGGGTCGTACTGAGAAGAAGAAGAAGACTCCGATTGCCACTGGTTGGCTGTAGCGACCCGACCTCAAACGGTCAAGTCTCTGTGCTTCAGTGTCTTCCCTGGATCGGTAATGCTGACACACAGTACTCAAAGGATTTATAACAGAGTAGCAATCACACACTTATTACATCGAATGTCTCAAAAGAGAACTTATTACTATGAATATGGCATAAGGCCATCTAATACGATAATAGCTGAAGGCTTGGAAGATAAAGTGAGTCCATCAACTCCCACGGCATAGCTGAGCTGCACGGCAACGACCTAACGAACCTTACTCCTCGTCTGAAAAGTCTGCAACATAATACGTTGCAGCCCAAAAACGGGTCAGCACATGGAATATGCTAGCAATATAACACAGTAGAGCAAGAACTGACTAATGCTATCACTACATGCATATTTGGCTGGTGGAAAAGCTCTATGGTTAAAGTTTTGCGAAAAGCCAATTTTTCCCTACGACAAAGGAATAGATTTTATTTAACTATCATGGTAGTTGAAACATCATTGAGAAGGTTCCTCCAACTCAATCCCAATTAAAAGTAATTATGAACCCAACAATATTAATTTAGAGTGATGAGAGACATATGATAATCCAAGTACTAGATACTCAAGGTGTCCATAACCGGGGACACGGCTAACCATGATTAGTTTGTACACTCTGGAGAGGTTTGCGCACTTTTCCCCACAAGACTCGATCTCCTCCGTTGGATTTGTCGCACTACATGGTGTCTGAGAAACGGATGACCGAGACACAGACTTTCAGAAGCACTAGCTCTAACCCCAGGTAGACAGTACAACCTACATCCGTCTACATCTATCAGCCTACCACTGTAAGAGGTCATGCAACTTACTCAACTATGCTAGAGCCCATAATAGCTTGTGGTTGCACACGGAAGTTTCTAGCATGAAATATCTCAGTTCCCTTTGAGCCTGGGTGGCGGACCTTAGGATTATCACACGGGTACTCCGGGATATCCTAGGACAACACTGGATTCTCCAATTGCCCGACAAGCAATCCACCCAGATGAGTATTAAAGTTGCCACCTTAAGTTGAGCCATTAATCAACAATCTCACATCTGTCATGGATTCACTCACCCAAACCACGTCTATGAGCATAGCATGGCAATATAAGCAATACGTAGAAGTAACTCCCAATGGTTTGATAATAACAGGGCAATAGGTTCTACCTCATCAACTACTTCCCAATCCCACATGTTATCAAGTCCTAACCATGCAATGTTTGAGGGTTGAAACTAATCCATAAAAACTGGGTGATAAAGGGGTACGATCAAAGTGTTACTTGCCTTGCTGATGATCCGTAAAACCTAGAGACTCGTAGTAGCACGCTTCGTACTTCGGGTGTTTTATCGCAAACAAACAATAGCATACATAAGCAATCAATCAAAGACGTACGGGTAAAACACGAATAAGAAGATCTAACCAGAAAGTTCAACTTAAGAACTCCGGTTTGCAAAAATAATCAAATCGAACGAAGCAACGAAACTCAAACTACGAAAGAAACAAGATCCAGTTACTAATCTGCACTAAAGTCAAATTTTACTATATCAAAATCTTGTTCAAGTTGCTTAAACGGAAAGAGGGCTTTGAGACGAAGATCTAGGCGCTTGAATCGCCTGATTCCGATAAACGAGCGACAAGATAAACTGAAACGAAAATCGGATCAGAAATCACGATCGAAAATAATCACGGAAAATTCGAAAAAAGAAAAAAACTGACAAACAGGCTAACGAATGAACGTTCGTTGTCTTTCACTAATGAGTGAACACCATTCGTTAAAACGAACGTACGGACAAACGTCCGCTAAGTAACTAATCCGAGAAAACCGGCGAACCATTCTAAAAAACCGAAACTAGGTTTTTTTTAAAACCAACGGTTTTACCTAAACCGAAAAAAAACTGTACGGCGAGATTCGAACTCCGGCGTGGCTCCGGCGGCTTCCGACGAGTGGGGCGGCGGCACGGGCAACGGCAGGGTGCGGCGGGGCGGAGCGTGGTGGCTCAGTGGCGGCGGCGGCAGTAGCGGCGAGCGGCGATGTCGGCGCACGGCGATGGAGCAGCTAGCGGGAGGGGGCGGCTGCGGCCTGGGGCTCCAGGGGGGCCCGGGTCAGATTTTAAAAGGGGGGAAGGTGGCTTGCGGGAGGGGGCGGGGAGGTGTGGCCGGCTCGGCCTCGGCGGGCGGCGGCGTGCTGGTCGCGGTCTCCGCGAGGGAGACGGCGGCGCGGCGGCGGCTGGGCCAACTGGGCCTCGGCCTAGCTCAGTCCGGCGGGCTTCTCTCTATTTTTTAAAAAAATAACGTTCCGATGAAAATAACTCCTAGAAAAATAAATAAAAATCTAAAAATGCCAAAACAAATTTTCGCCGTCTAAATAAAATATTTAGAACAAGATGAACATTTTCTTGGCCCTAAAATGCAATTTTGAAGCGTGCAATTTTTCTAATGCAAATAAAATTGCAATAAAATCCGAATAAAAGCAAATATTTGATTTTTATATTTTTCCTCCAATATTTCATTTCTTTTGGAGAAGTCATATTATGTCCTCTCATATATTTTAACATGAAATATTTTCGGAGAGAAAAATAATTAAAACCAAAAATCCTCGTTTCAATATTTGATAAAATTCAAATATGAAAACAGTGAAATCCCCAACTCTCTCTCCGAGGGTCCTTGAGTTGCTTAGGATTTCAAGGATCAAGCCAAAATGCAATAAAATATGATATGCAATGATGACCCAATGTATAACATTCCAAATTGAAAATTTGGGATGTTACAAACCTACCCCCCATAAGATGAATCTCGCCCTCGAGATTTGGGTTGGCTAGAAAATAGGTGTGGTTGATCTTTGCGAAGATCATCCTCTCGTTCCCAGGTGGCTTCGTCCTCGGTATGGTGGCTTCACTGAAGTTTGCGAAACTTAATAACCTTGCTGCGGGTAACCCGACTGGCAAACTCGAGAATCTTGACTGGTTTCTCGTCATAAGTCAAATCATTGTCCAACTGAATCGCTTCCAGCGGTATTGTATCTCTTAGAGGAATGTCAGCCATCTCTGTGTGGCACTTCTTCAACTGAGAAACATGGAACACATCGTGAACTCCTGACAATCCTTCGGGTAATTCCAACTTATAAGCAACTTCTCCCATACGTTCCAAAATTCTGTATGGTCCCACAATACATGGCGCTAACTTTCCCTTAACTCCAAAGCGCTTAACTCCTCGGAGTGGTGTTACTCGAAGATACACTCTGTCTCCGATTTCATAGACTACCTCCTTCCGTTTTGAATCTGCATAACTCTTTTGTCGGGACTGAGCTACCTTCAGTCTATCTCTAATCAATTTAACCTTCTCTTCTGATTCCTTAATCAAATCTGGTCCAAACAACTGACGGTCTCCAACTTCATACCACAACAACGGTGTCTTGCACCTCCTTCCGTACAAGGCTTCGAAAGGTGCCATTTTCAAACTGGCCTGGTAACTGTTGTTGTATGAGAACTCTGCGTAGGGCAAGTTGTCATCCCAACTAGATCCATAATCTAGTGCACAAGCTCTCAACATATCCTCCAGAATTTGGTTGACTCTCTCGGTCTGTCCATCTGTTTGCAGGTGAAAAGTTGTACTGAACTCCAGTCTGGTTCCCAATGTTTCATGCAACTGATTCCAAAACTTTGAGGTAAACTGGGTTCCTCTATCTAATACAATGGTCCTTGGAACTCCATGCAAACATACGATCCTGGTCATGTATATCTTGGCCAACTTGGCACTTGTATAGGTGGTTTTCACTGGGATAAAGTGAGCTACTTTGGTCAAGCGATCAACTACTACCCATATAGAATCATATCCTAATTTGGTCCTGGGCAATCCGGTGATGAAATCCATGCCACGCTTATCCCACTTCCTTTCGGGTATCGGCATAGGCTGTAACAATCCGGCTGGCTTTTGATGTTATGCCTTCACTCTCTGACATGCATCACATACGGCTACATACTCGGCAATATCCTTCTTCATACCAGTCCACCGGAAACGCTCCTTTAAATCCACATACATCTTGGTGTTTCTGGGGTGTATTGAGTATGGTGAGTCATGAGCCTCCTGAAGTATTAACTTCCTGATCTCTGTGTTATTGGGCACATAAACACGGTCCTCAAACCACAAGGTATCGTGTTCATCCTCACGAAAACCTTTGGCCTTTCCTTTGCTCATTCTCTCTTTTATCTCGGCGATCTCTTCGTAATCCTTCTGAGCTTCTCGAATATTTCCTAACAATGTAGACTGAATTTCCATTGTTGCAACAAAACCTCTGGGGAAAATCTCCAATCGAATTTCCCTGAGATCCTCTGCTAACTCCTTTGGCAATCCTGCGCTTATGAGTGTGTTGGCATAACTCTTCCGGCTCAAAGTGTCTGCTACGACATTGGCCTTGCCTGGATGATAGTGAAGCTTCATCTCATAATCATTTATAAGCTCCAACCATCTCCTCTGCCTAAGGTTCAGCTCCTTCTATGTGAAAATGTACTTCAAACTCTTACGGTTAGTGTACACATCGCAATGGTTTCCAATAAGGTAATGTCTCCAAGTCTTCAACGCATGCACTACGGCAGCCAACTCCAAATCATGTGTGGCATAATTTAACTCATGTGGTTTCAGTTGTCGCGAGGCATACGAAACAACTCTTCTGTCCTGCATCAGTACTCCTCCAAGTACTAAGAGAGAGGCGTCGCAATACACTTGGAAATCCTTGCGTATATCCGGCAGAATCAGTACTGGGGCTGTAGTCAGACGTTTCTTTAATTCCGGAAAACTCGCTTCACATTCTTCCATCCATTTAAATTTGGTATCCTTCTTCAATAGCTCTGTCATTGTCTTCGCAATCTTGGAAAAATTCTCAATGAATCTCCGGTAGTATCCTGCGAGTCAAGAAAACTGCGGATCTCGCTAACTGAGGTGGGTGCCAACCATTCAGTGACTGACTGAACCTCTGTGGGGTCTACTGCTATACCTTCTCCTGATATAACATGTCCAAGGAATCCAACTTCTTTCAACCAAAACTTACATTTGCTGAACTTGGCATACAACTGATGTTCCCTGAGTTTCTCGAGAACTAAACGCAAATGCTCCATGAGCTCCTCTTCATTCTTCAAGTATACCATAATATCATCAATGAATACAACAACAAACTTATCCAAATATTCCATGAACACCTTGTTCATCATGGTCATGAAATAGGCAGGGGCGTTAGTCAGTCCAAATGACATGACCGTATACTCATATAACCCGTACCTTGTGGTAAATGCGGTTTTAGGTATATCCTTCTCCCGAATCTTCAGCTGGTGATATCCTGATCGCAGATCGATCTTCGAAAACACCTTAGCTCCCTGTAACTGGTTGAACAAATCATTGATCATCGGCAGTGGGTATTTCTTCTTGATCGCCACCTCATTCAATGCGAGATAATCAACCACCATCCTTAGAGACGTATCCTTCTTCTCAACCAAAAGCACTTGGGCTCCCCATGGTGATGAACTCTGTCGGATGTAACCTTTCTCCAATAACTCCTTGATCTGTTTCTTAATCTCATCCAGATCATTTGCGGGCATCCGGTAAGGTCTCTTTGATATTGGCCATGTACCTGGCAATAGCTCTATCAAAAACTCGATGTCTCGATCCGGCGGCATGCCTGGTAACTCCTCTGGAAAAACATCTGGGTAATCCTTCACTACACGCACTTCCTCCTAGACAACTCCCGTGAGGGTATTTACTTGGCTCCTCCTAGGCGCATGCCTAGATACATACTTGATCCTTTTTCCCTCCCGAGTGGTGAGATAAATCGACTTACTAGCATAGTCAATGCTTCCTCCATACTTTGACATCCAGTCCATGCCTAATATCACATCCAATCCTTGTGACTCCAAAATTATTAGGTCTGACGGGAAAACATGGCTACCAATGGTTAAGGGTATCCGGTCGCACCATCGGCTAGCCATGTACTCTACTCCAGGTGAACTTACTAACAGAGGGATTCTAAGGGCCTGGGTTGGTAGTTTAAACTTATCCACGAATCTCCTTGATATATATGAATGTGATGCACCAGTATCAAAAAGAACAAGGGCGGTAAAAGACTTAACCAAAAACTTACAGATAACTGCGTCTGGCTGCCCTTCAACCTCCTCCACGTTAATGTGGTTCACTTGTCCTTTGTTGAATGGATTGGGCTTCTTCCCAGCGCTCCCATTACTATTTCCATTCTTCGCTTCAGGGCACTCCGTGGCATAGTGTCCAGTCTTCCCGCACTTGAAGCAAGTAATGTGACTTAGGTCTCTCTTGGCGGGTGTGGCTGGATTGGAGCGGTTCTGATTGTTGCTTACTACGTTCCCAGTCCCATTCTTGGAACCATTGTGGTTATGCGAACTTCCTCCATTGTGGTTATGGCTTCCATGGTAATGAAGAAGTCATCCCGAGTTCGGGGTTAGACGAGGCTTCTGCTGGGCTCTTGAGTTGTACCTTCCTTGTCCATACTTCCTTTTGCGGCTCTCAATTTGCTGCTGCTTCCCTTCAATCATAGGAGCCTTGTCTACCAACTCCTGGTAGTTGTTAAATGTTGCCACCATCAATTGCATGCTCATCTCATCGTTCAGCCCTTCCATAAACTTCTCCTACTTCGCGGCATCTGTGGGCACATTCTCAGGGGCATAACGAGACATCTTACTAAATTCATCCACATACTGCCCCACAGTGCGGTTCCCTTGGTGCAAGTTGCAAAACTCACGCTTCTTCATGCTCATAGCTCCCGTTGAGACATGGGCGGTGCAGAATGCTTGCTGAAACTGATCCCATGTAATAGTGGCTATAGGGTAGGTGACTGTGTAATTCTCCCACCATGAGGCTGCTGGTCTATCCAACTGATGTGCGGAAAAACACACCTTCTCAGCATCTGTACATCCTGAAGTGGTTAACTCCCTTCCAATCCTGCGGAGCCAATCATCTGCCACTATTGGCTCGGTGCTACTGGAAAACACCGGCGGCTGCAACCTCAGAAAGTGGGCTAAGTTGTCAACTGGTGGTGGTGGCGGTGGGTTGTTGTTGTTGTTGCCTTGGTTCTAAACTAACAACTGCATCAGTGTATTCTGTTGATGGATCAACTGAGTGAGCTCCAGTGGGAAGGTAAATCCGAGGCACGTCTTGAAGGCATCTGAGGGTTTAGAGGGAAGGGAATAGAATAGAATGAGGTCTAGTGAGAAAAACACTACCCATCTGCACATGAGGCAATCACAATCATATCACTCAATCAATCAAGCAAGGGCGTACAATCAATCTTACTATCGTTACGAAAGTGCTCGGACTATACTATATACATGGTGGAATACTACTACTATTGTGGTGGTCTACTAGAAATATTGATCGGTCGAAGACTCCATGATGTCCGCTCCAGCTTCATCAACATAGTCATCATCTCTATTGTCGGGATCCGAGTCGGTGTCGTCGAGGATGATGTAGTCCTCAGAACGAATCTCTTTGGTTTCATCGTCTTCTCCTCCTGGCGTGGGGTCTCCCATGAATACTCCTAGCTTCCTTTCCAGATCATCATTCTTCTCCACTAGTACGATGATTTCCTCCTCATAATCTTCGCGAGTAGCCTTGAGTTCTTCCTCCAGTTCTGTGATCCTTGTCATCGCCTTCTTCAGATCTATCATGCCTGCACACATCTAGTTCTCCTGGCAACGAATGTGCTGGTTTAACTCATGGATGAAAGATGCGATTGATCTATCCTTCCTGGTGCTGATCATCTCCCATTGCTCATCTCGGCGCCCACAAATCTGGTAGATAGTATCCTTAAGCTCCTTATGGTAAACTTCTCCAATGCGTCCCATGGTGATGTGAGCCGCCATACTCTTTCCTAGACTCCAGGTTGGTGCATCAAAGGAAAACTCTATGGGTTTAGTGATTGGCGCGAATGTCCTTCCTGGAACTTGAACTTGAATCATCCATCGCTCCTCTTCTAGTAAAGTGGCGTTGTAAGTCCCGGGGAAGCTTGGTATTCCAATGTTCAGGTACTTAGTGACTTTCTTCAAGTGTAGTCCGAAAGGTGCTTCTTTATTCGGTCGTGCAAACTTGTTCCTTGCATCCGCCATCCTAAAGAGTAGAAAATGGAGAGGAGTTAGAAATGAGGAGAGAATAGTGATATAGGGCTTTAGCTTAGTGGTCATGTCCTACACTCAGCTTGTGCTCTGATACCATCTTGTAGCGACCCGACCTCAAACGGTCAAGTCTCTGTGCTTTAGTGTCATCCTTGGATCGGTAATGCTGACACACATAGTACTCGGAGGATTCATAACAGAGTAGCAATCACACACTTATTACATCGAATGTCTCAAAAGAGAACCTATTACTATGAATATGGCATAAGGCCATCTAATATGATAACAGCGGAAGGCTTGGAAGATAAAGTGAGTCGATCAACTCCAACGGCATAGCTGAGCTGCACGGCAACGACCTAACGAACCTTACTCCTCGTCTGAAAAGTCTGCAACATAATATGTTGCAGCCCAAAAATGGGTCAACACATGGAATATGCTGGCAATATAACACAATAGAGCAAGAACTGACTAATGCTATCACTACATGCATATTTGGCTGGTGGAAAAGCTCTATGGTTAAAGTTTTGCGAAAAGCCAATTTTTCCCTACGACAAAGGAATAGATTTTATTTAACTATCATGGTAGTTGAAACATCATTGACAAGGTTCCTCCAACTCAATCCCAGTTAAAAGTAATTATCAACCCAACAATATTAATTTATAGTGATGAGATACATATGATAATCGAAGTACTAGATACTCAAGATGTCCATAACCGGGGACACGGCTAACCATGATTAGTTTGTACACTCTGGAGAGGTTTGCGCACTTTTCCCCACAAGACTCGATCTCCTCCGTTGGATTTCTCGCACTACATGGTGGTTGAGAAACGGATGACCGAGACACAGTCTTTCAGAACCATTAGCTCTAACCCCGGGTAGATAGTACCAACCTACATCCCTCTACATCTGCTAGCCGACCACTGGAAGAGGTCATGCAACTTACTCAACTATTCTAGAGCCCATAATAGCTTGTGGCTGCACACGGAAGTTTCTAGCATGAAATATCTCAGTTCCCTTTGAGCCTGGGTGGCGGACCTTAGGATTATCACACGGGTACTCCGGGATATCCTAGGACAACACTGGATTCTCCAGGTGCCCGACAAGCAATCCACCCAGATGTGTATCAAAGATGCCACCTTAAGTTGAACAATTAATTAACAATCTCACATATGTCAAGGATTCACTCACCCAAACCACGTCTATGAGCATAGCATGGCAATATAAGCAATACGTAGAAGTAAATCCCAAGGGTTTGATAATAACAGGGCAATAGGTTCTACCTCATCAACTACTTCCCAATCCCACATGTTATCAAGTCCTAACCATGCAATGCTTGAGGGTTGAAACTAATGCATAAAAACTGGGTGATAAAGGGGTATGATCAAAGTGTTACTTGCCTTGCTGATGATCCACAAAACCTAGAGACTCGTAGTAGCACGCTTCGCACTCTGGGTGTTCTATCGCAAACAATCAATAGCATACATAAGCAATCAAGAAAAGACGCATAGGTAAAACACGAATAAGAAGATCTAACCAGAAAGTTCAACTTAAGAACTCCGGTTTGCAAAAAGAATCAAATCGAATGGAGTAACGAAACTCAAACTATGAAAGAAACAAGATCCAATTATTAATCTGGACTAAAGTCAAATTTTACTGTACCAAAATCTTGTTCAAGTTGGTTAAACAGAAAGAGCGCTTCGAGAAGAAGATCTAGGCGCTTGAATCGCCTGATTCCAATAAACTAGCGAAAAGATAAACTAAAACGAAAATCGTGATCGAAAATAATCGCGGAAAATCTGAAAAAAGAAAAAAATTAACGAACAGGCTAACAAATGAACGTTTGCTATCTGTGGCTAACGAGTGAACGCCGTTCGTTAAGACGAACGTACGGACAAACGTCCGCTAAGTAACTAATCCGAGAAAACCGGAGAACCGTTCTAAAAAAACCGAAACTAGGGTTTTTTTTAAAACCGATGGTTTTACCTAGACCGAAAAAAACGAACGGCGAGATTCGAACTCCAGCGCGGCTTCCGACGAGTGGGGCGGCGACATGGGCAACGGCGGGGTGCGTCGGGGTGGTGCGGGGTAGCGTGGGGTGGCGCGGGGTGGCTCAGCGGCGGCGTGCGGCGGTGTCGGCACAGGGCGGCGGCGGCTGCGGCTTGGGGCTCCAGGGGGGGCGGGTCGGCTTTTAAAAGGGGGGAGGTGGCTTGGGGGAGGGGGCGGGGAGGCATGGCCGGCTCGGCCTCGGCGGGCGGCGGCGTGCTAGTCACGGTCTCCGCGAGGGAGACAGCGGCGCGGCGGCGGCGGCGGCTGGGCCAACTGGGCCTTGGCCCAGTTCGGTCCGGCGGGCTTCTCTCTCTCTTTTTTTTTAAAAAATAACGTTCCAATGAAAATAAATCCTAGAAAAATAAATAAAAATCTAAAAATGCCAAAACAAGTTTTCATCGTGTAAATAAAATATTTAGAACAAGATGAACATTTTCTTGGCCCTAAAATGCAATTTTGAAAGCGTGCAATTTTTCTAATGCAAATAAAATTGCAATAAAATCTGAATAAAAGCAAAAATTTGATTTTAATATTTTTCCTCCAATATTTCATTTCTTTTGGAGAAGTCATATTATCTCCTCTCATATATTTTAACATCAAATATTTTCGGAGAGAAAAATAATTAAAACCAAAAATCCTCGTTTCAATATTTGATAAAATTCAAATATGAAAACAGTGAAATCCCCAACTCTCTCTCCGAGGGTCCTTGAGTTGCTTAGGATTTCGAGGATCAAGCCAAAATGCAATAAGATATGATATACAATGATGACCTAATGTATAACATTCCAAATTGAAAATTTGGGATGTTACATTGGCAATCATCTCCGGATCCCACTGGTAATTAGACTGTCGTGGAGGATCTACTTGTAGTTCCGACTCTGGCTCTGTGGCTGATGTAGGGTTCCGGTAGGCGTGAATAGCCTCCAACGGAACAAGGTACTTGCCTACAGATAAATCAAACAAGGAAGGAGCATGCAGGGTAATAGTCTCTGGATGATGTTTATCAAAGAACAATTTGTATTTGAGCTCATTTCCCCTATTCTTAACAATAAAATCTTGTGCTACCATACTCTTATAATCTAAATAAATAGGAGGCAGCAATTTTTCTTCCTTCTCATAATGCCTAATATGTATGTTAAAATGTGCAGCTAGGCGCGAGGCGAAGATGCCTCCAAAGACGGGGCCCTTACTACGGTTAAGATTTAACCACTTTGCAATAACATCACCCATGCTAAATGTATCATAACGAAATAAGGCGTGGCACAAAATAACAATATCAGGGGCACTCGGGTTTCCACAGTTTCCGTGCCCAATTAAGCATCTACTAGCAAATATAGCAAAGTAACATAGAACAGGAAAGTGTATGCTAGTAGTTCATGCATCGGAAACCTTCCTCGTTTCCCCTATAGTGATGGTATCAATAAACCCGTCCACATTGTCGTGATGTGGTTCCTCTATGATGCCCTCGAAAGGGATCAAACAAACCTGACAAAAATCACGAAGTGACATCTCCTTATGCTCATCATATAAATAAAAGTCCACCGTAGGTGGTGAGCTCCTAGCATGGAAATGAAAGTTTTGCACAAAGATATTGGTGAGTAAGAGATACTGTTCGCGCTCGTCGTGGAGGAAGGTGGTGAGGCCTGTATTCTCAGCCAATTCATAGAAATCATCCTAAATCCTGGCTGCTCTCAAGAAATCATCACAAGGCCATTCACACGGCCGAACCTCCGCGTTGCGAGGCAGATTATATTTGGGCCTCTTTGCTTCTTCATTTTGCTTTTCCTTCGAGCTTCGGCTCGATGAGCTCCTAAAACATCTCTTCATTATTTTCTGAAAAATTCTGAAATTGTTAGTAAATTCAAATAAAAGTGAACCAAACTCAACAAAATTGATAGCAACTACTCCTACAAGTTCCTAGAGCCGATATCATGCATCAAAACTACTTGGAACCACATAAATTTGACATGCAAGCTCAAGAACATGGTCACCTAGGCAGCAAAAATTTGCAATGAATAAAGTACTAGAACAAAAACTAATTGGACCAATGGAGGAGTCACATACCAAGGAACAATATCCCAAAGCAGTTTTGTGAGAGGTGCTTTGAGCAAGGAGATCGAAAATCGCAGCAAAATGAGCTAGAACTCGTGCTTGAGCTGGATAATGGTGTTTGTGGGAGGAAGAAGGAGTGTGTGGGTGCAGGAATAAGTGGAGGAGGGCCACCATTGGCCCACGAGGCAGGGGGGCGCCCTCCACCCTCGTGGCCAGGTGGATGCCCCCCTGCTATGTTCTTAGTGCCAAATAGTCTCAAATATTCCAGAAAAAATAATATTTAAATTTCAGGGCATTTGGAGAACTTTTATTTTCGGTTTATATTGCACGGATAATTCAGATAATAGGTTGAAAATACTATTTTTATTTTATTTAGTATAAATAATAGAAAGTAAAAAGAGGGTACAGAGAGTTGTGTTTTCTAAATTTATCCATCTCATGATCATCAAAAGGAATCCACTAACAAGGTTGATCAAGTCTTGTTAAAAAACTCATTCCGAATAACATGGAACCAGAGAATTTTCGAATAACACTAGGTTACCTCAACGGGGATATGCACATCCCCAACAATAAGAATATCATATTACTTCTTGATAGTAGGAAGAGGAAATTCAAAACCTCCAAAAATAATCGATGGAATTTTTCCAATAGAATTGATACTGTGGACTTGAGGTTGTTTCCTCAGAAAATGTACCGTATGCTCATTACCATTAACATGAAAAGTGACATTGCCTTTGGTGCAATCAATAACAGCCCCTAAAGTATTCAAAAAGGGTCTTCCAAGAATAATAGACATACTATCGTCCTCGGGAATATCAAGAATAACAAAGTCCGTTAAAATAGTAACATTTGCAACCACAACAGGCACATCCTCACAAATACCGACAGGTATAGCAGTTGATTTATCAGCCATTTGCAAAGATATTTCAGTAGGTGTCAAGTTATTCAAATCAAGTCTACGATATAAAGAGAGAGGCATAACACTAACACCGGCTCCAAGATCACATAAAGCAGTTTTAACATAGTTTCTTTTAATGGAGCATGGTATACTGGGTACTCCTGGATCTCCTAACTTCTTAGGTATTCCACCTCTAAAAGTATAATTAGCAAGCATGGTGGAAGTTTCAGCTTCCGGTATCTTTCTTTTATTAGTAACAATTTCTTTCATATACTTACCATAAGGATTCATTTTGAGCATATTAGTTAATCACATAGGGAAAAAGATAGGTCTAATCATTTCAGCAAAGCACGCAAAATCCTCATCATCCTTTTTCTTGGATGGTTTGGGAGGGAAAGGCATGGGTTTTTGAACCCATGGTTCTCTTTCTTTGCCATGTTTCCTAGCAACAAAGTCTTTCTTATCATAACGTTGATTCTTTGATTGTGGGTTATCAAGATCAACAGCAGGTTCAATTTCTACATCATTATCATTACTAGGTTGAGCATAAACATGAACATCATCATTAACATTATCACTAGTTTCATGTTCATTACCGAATTGTGTTTCAGCATCATAAATAGAAATATCATTTGGATTCTCAGGTGTATCAGCAATAGGTTCGCTGGAAGCATGCAAAGTCCTATCATTTTTATTTTTCTTCCTTTTAGAAGGACTTGGTGCATCTATATTATTTCTCTGAGAATCTTGCTCAATTCTCTTAGGGTGGCCTTCAGGATACAAAGGTTCCTGAGTCATTTTACTAGTTCTAGTAGCCACTCTAACAGCATAGTCCTTATTCTTATTATTCAATTCATTGAGCAAATCATTTTGAGCTTTAAGTACTTGTTCTACTTGAGTGGTAACCATAGAAGCATGTTTACTAATAAGTTTAAGTTCACCTTTGACATTAGCCATATAATCACCCAAGTATTCAAGCATACCAGCACTTCTTTTTAATTCTCTACCAAAATAAGAATTGAAGTCTTCTTGCTTAACCATAAATTTATCAAACTCATCTAAGCATGGGCTAGCAAACTTAGTAAATGGGTTTTCAGCTTTATCATATCTATAGAGGGAATTTACCTTTACTACCTGTGTCGGGTTATCAAGACCATGTGTTTCTTCAATAGGTGATGGATTAAAACCATATATTTCTTTAACATGCGGTAAATTAAGACCATGTATTTCTTCAATAGGAGGTAAATTCTTAACATCTTCAGCTTTAATACCCTTTTCTTTCATGGATTTCTTTGCCTCTTGCATATCTTCAGGACTGAGAAATAGAACACCCCTTTTCTTCGGAGTTGGTTTAGGAATAGGCTCAGGAGTTGGCTCAGGAAGTGTCCAATTATTTTCATTTCTCAACATATTATTCAATAGAATTTCAGCTTCATCCGCGTTCTTTCCCTGAAAACAGAACCAGCACACTATCTAGGTAATCTCTGGAAGCATTGGTTAGTCCATTATAAAAGATATCAAGTATTTCATTTTTCTTAAGAGGATGATCAGGCAAAGCATTAAGTAATTGGAGAAGCCTCCCCCAAGCTTAGGGGAGACTCTCTTCTTCAATTTGCACAAAATTATATATATCCCTTAAGGCAGCTTGTTTCTTATGAGCGGGGAAATATTTAGCAGAGAAGTAATAAATCATATCCTGGGGACTACGCACACAACCAGGATCAAGAGAATTAAACCATATCTTAGCATCACCCTTTAATGAGAATGGAAATATTTAAGGATATAAAAGTAGCGAGTTCTCTCATCATTAGTGAACAGGGTGGCTATATCATTTAATTTAGTAAGATGTGCCACAACAGTTTCAGATTCATAGCCATAAAAAGGATCAGATTCAACCAAAGTAATTATATTAGGATCAATAGAGAATTCATAATCCTTATCAGTAACAAAGATAGGTGAAGTAGCATAAGTAGGATCATATTTCATTCTAGCATTCGGAGTTTTTTTGTTTAAGCCTAGCTAATAATTACTTAAGATCACTTCTATCATTGCAAGCAAGAAAGTCTCTTTTAGTTTCTTCATCCATAACATAGTCCTCAGGCACAATAGGTAATTCATATTTATTAGGAGAGCCTTCATAATCACTTTCATCAGTATTATCAGTTTCAATAATTTCATTCTCTCTAGCCCTAGCAAGTTGTTGATCAAGAAATTCACCAAGTGGCACAGTACTATCAGGCATAGAAGTAGTTTCATCATAAGTATCATGCATAGCAGAAGTGGCATCATCAATAATATGCGACATATCAGAATCAATAGCAGAAGAAGGTTTAGGTGTCGCAAGCTTACTCAAAACGGAAGGTGAATCAAGTGCAGAGCTAGATGGCAGTTCCTTACCTCCCCTCTAAGTTGAGGGACAAATCTTGGTTTTTGGATCTCTCAAGTTCTTCATAATTATAAGCAGATATAAATCCCAAGTGACTCAAACAATAGAGCTATGCTCCCCGGCAACAACGCCAGAAAATAGTCTTGATAACCCACAAGTATAGGGGATCGCAACAGTTTTCAAGGGTAGAGTATTGAACCCAAATTTATTGATTCGACACAAGGGGAGCCAAAGAATATTCTCAAGTATTAGCAGCTGAGTTGTCAATTCAACCAACCTGGAAACTTAATATCTACAGCAAAGTGTTTAGTAGCAAAGTAATATGATAGTAGTGGTAACGATAGCAAAAGTAACGGTAGAAAAAGTAATGTTTTTGGTATTTTGTAGTGATGATAACAATAGCAATGGAAAAGTAAATAAGCGAAGAACAATACATGGAAAGCTCGTAGGCAATGGATCGGTGATAGAGAATCAACCGGATGCAGTTCATCATGTAACAGTCATAACCTAGGGTGACACAGAACTAGCTCCAATTCATCAATGTAATGTAGGCATGTATTCCGAATATAGTCATACATGCTTATGGAAAAGAACTTGCATGACATCTTTTGTCCTACCCTCCCGTGGCAGCGGATCCTAGTGGAAACTAAGGGATATTAAGGCCTCCTTTTAATAGAGTAGCAGACCAAATCATTAACACATGGTGAATACATGAACTCCTCAAACTACGGTCATCACCAGAAGTGGTCTCGATTATTGTCACTTCGGGGTTGCCGAATCATAACACATAGTAGGTGACTATAGACTTGCAAGATAGGATCAAGAACTCACATATATTCATGAAAACATAATAGGTATAAATCTAAAATCATGGCACTCGGGCCCTAGTGACCAACATTAAGCATACCAAAGTCATAGCAACATCAATCTCAGAACATAGTGGATACTAGGGATCAAACCCTAACAAAACTAACTCGATTACATGATAAATCTCATCCAACCCATCACCGTCCAGCAAGCCTACGATGGAATTACTCATGCACGGCGGTGAGCATCATGAAATTGGTGATGGAGGATGGTTGATGATGACGATGGCGACCGATTCCCCTCTCCGGAGCCCCGAACGGACTCCAGATCAGCCCTCCCGAGAGAGTTTAGGGCTTGGTGGCAGCTCCATATCGTAAAACGCGATGAATCTTTCTCCTCAATTTTTTCTCTCTGAACACGAATATATAGAGTTGGAGTTGAGGTCGGAGGAGCTCCAGGGGGCCCACGAGGTAGGGGGCGCGCCCAGGGGGGCAGGCGCGCCCCACACCCTCATGGCTAGGGTCTGGCCCCCTGGTCTTGATCTTTTGCTAGTATTTTTTATTATTTCGAAAAAACGCTCCGTGGAGTTTCAAGTCATTCCGAGAACATTTGTTTCTGCACATAAATAACACCATGGTAATTCTGCTGAAAACAACATCAGTCCGGGTTAGTTCCATTCAAATCATGCAAGTTAGAGTCCAAAACAAGGGCAAAAGTGTTTGGAAAAGTAGATGCGATGGAGATGTATCATGAGCCACCCAAAATACTTTTTCTGCCGCTGCAAGTTTCTATTCTTCTGTGATCCCATCTAGAGGCCTTTTTTGATACTATGCCAGTGGGGGAATCGATCACGGAGATCTTCTACATCAACCTTGGTGCCCTACCGATGATGTGTGAGTAGTTTACCACACACCTACGGGTCCATAACTAGTAGCTAGATGGATTCTTCACTCTCTTCGATCTTCAATACAATGTTCTCCTCGATGTTGTTGGAGATCCATTCAACGTAATCTTCTTTTGCGGTGTGTTTGTCTGGCTCCAAAGAATTGTGGGTTTAAGATCAGATTATTAATGAATATTAATTGAGTCTTCTCTGAATTCTATTATGCGTGATTATTATAGCTTTGTATTTCGCTCTGATCTATCTGTTTGGTTTGGGAAACTAGATTAATTTTATCTTGCAATGGGAGAGGTGCTTTCTAATGGGTTCAATCTTATGGTGCTCTATATCCCAGTGATAGAAGGGGAAAAGACACGTATTTGTATTGTTGCCGTTAAGGGAAATGACGGGGTTTATTCATATTGGTTGGATTTACTTTGTCTACATCATTTCATCTTGCTGAAGGCATTACCCCGTTATTCATGAACTTAATACACTAGATGCATGTTGGATAGCGGCCGATGGGTGGAGTAATAGTGGTAGATGTAGGCAGGAGTCGATCTACTTGTCTCGGACGTGATGCCTATATACATGATCATTGCCTTGAATGTTTTCATAACTATGCACTTTTCTATCAATTGCCCAACTGTAATTTGTTTACCCACCATATGCTTTATGTTCGAGAGAGAAGCCTCTATTGAAAACTATGGCCCCTGGGTCTATGTTTATCATATATTAAATCCAAAAATACCTTGCTGCAATTTATTTACCGTTATTTTATTATGTGTTTTATTTATCTATCTTTTACTATTAGATTTGATCATTGCAAATAACCGCCGAGGGGATTGACAACCCCGTTGATCACGTTGGGTGCAAGTATTTGGTCTTTTTTGTGTAGGTGTTGCTAAGGAGATTTCGCGTGGTTCTCGTACTAGTTTGATAACCTTGGTTCTTAACTGAGGGAAATACTTATCTCTACTATACTGCATCAACCTCTCCTCATCGAGGAAATCCCAACGTAGCTCACAAGTAGCAAAGAACATGAGCAAATGCCTCAACTCAAAAAATATAAGTGAAGATCAATGAGAATTATTTAAAATTTGAGATGAATGTGTGTCTCTCATAATAGGTATGATCAGGAAACAATGATTGTGGAAACAAGCAAAAGAAAGCAAAAAAATATGCTCCCAGAAAAACACACAACATGTCACAAATAAAAATATAGCTCCCAGTAAAGTTATCGATAGATTGAAGATGAAGGAAGGGATGCCTTCCAAGGCATCCCCAAGCTTAGTCGCTTGAGTCTTCCTTGAATATTATCTTGTGGTGCCTTAGGCATCCCCAATCTTAGGCTCTTGTTGCTCCTTATTCTCCTTCCATCATCATCTCACCCAAAACTTGAAAACTCCGGCCACATAAAACTTAACGGAACTCATGAGATGGGTTAATATAATTAAGAACAAATCATTCACTTTGGTACTATTGGGACAAGATTCTTAATAGTTCCCACATAATACATATTGTATTCTATCATTTCTATGACTTATATCCCCAATACATTTTGTAGAAACTTTAAAATAAGCACACTATGCAATAAAAACATAATCTGTCAAAAATAGAACAATGTGTAATGATGCAATTTTTGGTCATACTTCTGCAACTCTAAACATTCTGAACAATTAGGACATCATAGATAATTTGCAACTCCAAACATTCTGAACAATTAGAGGTATTACCATGATATGGTCTAGGATTATTCAAATTCCCTCTATAAGCATTATTATTGAAATTGTTCCTTCACATAAAATTCCCATCAATAGCATCATAATTTTGTCCAATCAAAGTAGACAAAGGAACATCATTTGGATTAATGGAAGCACTCTTAGTAGCGAGCATGGACATAATAGCATCAACCTTTTCATTTAAAGAGGAAATCTCCTCAACAGAGTTTACCTTCTTACCAGTTGGAGTGCGCTTGGTGTGACATTGGGAATAATTAGTCTTCATAGTATCTAGAAGCTTTGCGGATTCTTCAAGTGTAAATCCCATGAATGTTCCCCTTGCAACTGAGTTTAGAAGGTTTCTTGAAACAAAGTTTAGTCCAGCACAAAAGTTTTGCACTATCATCCATAAGCTCAATCCATGCGTGGGGCTATTTTTAAGCACCAATTTCATTCTTTCCCATAATTGTGCAACATGTTCTTAGTCATGTTGTTTAAAATTATTAATTTTGTTCCTTGGAGATATTATTTTAGTAGGAGGAAAATATTTAGCAATGAAGGCATCTTTACACTTAGACCATGTATCAATACTATTTTTCGGTCAAGATGAAAACCATGCTTTAGCTGGATTTCTAAGTGAGGAAGGAAATTTCAGTTTAACAATATCATTATCCACATCTTTTATTTTTTTCATATCACATAATTCAACAAAGTATTAAGATGGGGTGCAACATCTTTATTATGAGTTCTAGAAATTTTTTCTTTCATAACAAGATTTAGCAATGCAACTTGAATCATAAGACTCCGCACTAGTGGCGGGATGAGCAATATGAGTACTAATGAAATCATTATTATCAGTACTCAATAAATCGCAAAATTGGGTATTTTCAGGAGTAGACATGATAATGGTTCAAGCAAAGATAGTAACACAGATATTTTTGGTATTGTTGTTTTTCTGGCAAACAAACAGAAGAAGGAAAATAAAAAAGCAAAAGGCAAAGAACGTAAAACAAGCAAAATGATAAGATTATGTGAAGGCACCTGGCGTGTTAGGTGAAGCCTCCTCGGAAATGGTTCTAGCAATTCTTCTGTTACTTGTGATAGATGTTGGGTTTCCCCGAAGAGCAAGGGTGAAATAGTATAGTAGGACATAGTATTTCCCTCAGTTAAGAACCAAGGTTATTGAACCAGAAGGAGACCACACACAAACAACATGAACAGTACCTGTATAGTGTACACAGAGAAAGTAAATGTGATAGAGGCAAGGTTATCCCGTCTTTCGATGAGATGTGATTATCATTTTTGAAGGAGTAGACTTTGACTATCCAACTACGAACATGCAAGGATGTCGCGCCTTAGCAACCACTAAACCAACTCCGAGAGGTTATTGACCATGCCGGAGCATGATCAACTTGACCACGAGGGTCTATTTCCTGCAAACAAATGAAGAACAAGCAAGAAACTGAGATTGCAATCTGGATACTACGAATATAAGATGAAAGCTTTATTGATCAAGGTGGGGTTTTGTGGTGTCTTGGTAAGGTCGTTGGATACAAACGAAGTACACAAAGTTGCACCTATGGTGAACTTTAATCTAAACGAAACCCAAAGTCTAAACGACGCCCTAAGGGCTGTATATATGGAGGAAGAAGGGGAATTTCGTGACCCCTTGGAGGAGGGGTCCGAAACCAACCCTAACTCTCTTTCCCCACACATATGGACTCTAAAAACAGCCTATACTGAAGTATTTCGAAAATACATTGGTCTGGCCCAATAATAAGGTGATGCAACACCTATAATAGCCTCTGGAAAAAAATTATGAAGTAGCATCTTGTATATCTCGTCCAAGCCTACATGCACTAATTTTGGTGGCTTCAAAGTCCTGAAATCATCACTTGAAACTCTGTTCTTGTTCCCCTTGCGCATGCCATCATCTCCATGCTTGATATTGCTCCAAATGTTCATCCTTCTCGTCCAAGTCAGGCCCGGATTGCTTGTATTTGCGTTGGTATTTCCCTGAAGAGGAGAGGATGATGGGGCACAACAACGGTAAGTAAATCCCTTAGTTATGAAACCAAGGTTATCAATCCAGTAGGAGAACCAAGTGTAACGCCCAATATGCGACTATACTCCATACATGTCGAGGTACGACTTGGGGCATAAGCGCATATTGGTATGGTCGCAAGAGTGGTTGTATCTTTGATCATCTCATGTACTGAATAGATAGAATACGAGCTTTGGCTTACAATCGCCACAATGTCACACAATAACATCAAGTTATACAATCATTCAAGATGAACACAAAGTCCGACTACAGACGAAATCAAACGAATAAAAGACAACCACCTAAGCTAGGTGCCGATCGACCCTAATGGGCACCACTACTGACAATCTGGAAAGGGAACATAGTAACGGCCAAGGTCTTTGTCGAACTCCCACCTGAGCTCAGTGGCATCACCTGCATCAGTCTCATCGGCACCTGCAACTATGTTTGTAGTATACTGTGAGCCACGGGGACTCAACAATTCTAATACCCACGGTGTCAAGACTATCAAAGCTTAAATGTAAGGTATGGATATGAGGTGGAGTTGCAGCAAGCACTAAGTGTTGTATGGTGGCTAGCTTACAAATACAAGAATAAGATGAGAAACTACGCAAACTGGTAATGATCAAGAAGTGATCCTGAACTACTTACGTACAATCATAACCCCACTTTGTTCTCTTCTCGAACCTCGTCGAAAGAGACCATCACGGTTACGCACGCGATTGGTGTGTTTTAAAGAGTTTGGTTTCAAATTCACTACAACCGGATATTAAAAAATCCAGTCTGACACATAACCGCGGGCACGTCTTTCGAAAGATTAAACCCTGCAGGGTTGTACCAACTTAGCCCATGACAAGCTCATGATCCGCTGAGACAATCCTCCATCTTGGGACCCTCCGATCAGACTTGGAATCCCGGTGCGCAAGACATTTTGACAATGGTAAAAACAAAACCAGCAAGACCTCCCGACGTGTCGACACCCTGATAGTAGTCGCGCGTATCTCGTCTCAGGCCACGATTAGATGGGTCAAGCTATGAGTAAAACTAGTCCACGAGTTTCCCCGCAGTGGCTCCGCAGGTTGCCCGGTTTGGACCAACACTCATGAGGAGCATTAGCCCGGGTTGTTGATAAAGAATCCTCGAGTTAATTACTCCCTATGCAAATTTTAGTTGTTATTAGGCAAATGGTAAAACCAATGTTGGACCTTGATGGAAGAGTTTTATTCAAAGCAAACTATCAAGAGGGGCCCATAAACCCTCACCATGTTAGGGATGCGAAATTCAAGGAACATAACACCGGTATGATAGAAACTAAGGCGACAAGAGTGGAACAAAACACCGAGCAAAAGGCCAAGCCTTCCACCCTTTGCCAAGTATATAGATACATTAATTAAATAAGAGATATTGTGATATCCCAACATATCCATGTTCCAACATGGAACAACCTGCACTGCACCTGCAACTAGCAACGCTATAAGAGGGGCTGAGCAAAAAGCGGTAACATAGACAAACAACGGTTTGCTAGGAAGGTGGGTGTAGCGCCCAAGATGTGATTCTATCCCAATCACATGATGAATACATGATTGGGGCAGAACCTCATTTCGAGCGCATGGCAAGGTGGATATCATTACAACATACCATGTACTGAATAGATGAGAATACAAGATAAAGGCTTACACTCGCCACAAGTTACAACATGAATACAACATTTCACCAATACATAGCTATCATCATACAGAAGAGCAGGATCTGACTACGGATGAAATCAAACGAAAAAGAAGAACGACATCCACCCCGCTAATCCCAGGCTCCCCGACCCGGAACCTATTCTCTTGATCGAAGAAGAAGAAGAACTCCTAAAGCAATCAAGCATCTCTCTCAGGTCTTAAGCATCACATTACTTGTACCTGCAACTGTTATTGTAGTAAACTGTGAGCCACGAGGACTCAGCAATCCCATTACCATGGGTATCAAGACTAGCAAAGCTTAATGGGTATGGAAGGGATAAGTGGTGAGGTTGCAGCAAGCGGCTAAGCAATGTATGGTGGCTTACTTACGAGTACAAGAATAAGATGAGAATCTATGCAAACAATCGCAAACTAGTAATGATCAATAAGTGATCCTGAACTACTTACGTTCAAACATAACCTCACCGTGTTCCCTTCTCCAACTCACTCGAAAAGAGACGGTCACAGTTACGCACACGGTTGGTGTATTTTATTTCGGGTCCGCTGTCAAGTTCTCTACAACCGGATATTAACAAATTCACATCTGCCACATAACTGCGGGCACGGCTCTCGAAAGTTTAAAACCCTGCAGGGGTGTCCCAACTTGGCCTATGACAAGCTCACGATCCACGGAGACAATCCTCCATCGCGGGACCCTTTGATCAGACTCGGAATCCCGGTGCACAAGACATTTCGACAATGGTAAAACTAATCCAGCAAGACATCCTGACATCCCGACATCCTGATAGTCGTCGCGCGTATCTCGTCTCAGGCCACGATGGATGAGCTAAGCGTACAGGTACCAACATACCCCAAGTTGCCTAGGGGCGGTCCCACACGTGCTCTAGTTTGGGACCAACACCATCAGCACTGGCCCCCTGCTATGTAGAAAAATCCTTGGGATTGTGACACCCTATGCCAATTAATTATTAGGTTCATGCATAATTATGGCAAATGTTAAAACCAGTGTTGAGCATTGCTGGAAGAGTTTTATTCAAAGCGAACTGTCAAGAGGGCCCCATACCCCTCACCATGTTAGGGACGCAAAATCAAGGAACATAACACCGGTATGATGGAAACTAGGGCGGCAAGAGTGGAACAAAACACCAGGCATAAGGCTGAGCCTTCCACCCTTTACCAAGTATATATGTGCATTAATTAAATAAGAGATATTGTGATATCCCAAAATATCCATGTCCCAACATGGAACAACCTGCAACTACACCTGCAACTAGCAATGTTATAAGTGGGGCTGAGCAAAGCGGTAACATAGCCAAACAACAGTTTGCTGGGATGGTGAAAAGGGTTAGAGGCTGGTTCATGGCAATTTGGGAGGCTTGATAAACAATTGGTAGGTAGCACGACATAGCGATAACATCGAGACAACTAGCATTGCAAAGATAGTAGTCAGATCCAAGGTGACGGGCATCTTGCCTGAAATCCTGCTAGGAAGAAGAACGAGTCCATGAACTAGACGAACGAACATAGTCGAACGAATCCTCACAATCGCAACGTCACCGGAACTATGGAGAAGAAGCACAACCGGAAAGAAGCAAAGAACATGATAAACAGCCATCACATAAACATGGCAAGATGCACAATCGAGTATGATGCATGTCCGGTTTAAAAAGGCATGGCATGGCAAAGTGCAACAAACAATACTACAAATTAAGTGGAGCTCAATATGCAACGAGTTGCATATTTACGAAACACCTCATTCAAGTTATTTAGTTTGCTCCCGTTTATGCTACTCAACAATATTAAGTGTTGTTTAACATGGCAAGTGGTGAAGCATAATTGACATTACCTAACTAGGAATTTAAGTGAAGCCGGAGACAACAAACAACAATTTCGGTAAATCCCCACATGCATTTAGCAATTAACGAAAACAACAATTTTACACATTTTAAATGTTGTTACCATGATGTGGATGACATATGCAAGTTTTATGCAAGTTATGAAAAAGTTGACATTTAATATGATAGGGAGCATTTGTCACCATGGCGGAAAGAAAAGGGTGCCACGGCAACGACAACGGAAATGGTGCCACGGCAACATTCCGGTTCCGGTAACTCGATTGAGATATCGGTGCAAAGGAACAAGTATGCAGATGTGCGGAACAAGCTAGAGATGGTGGGGTGATTCCGGATACCGGGTCCCCATGGGTCGACGGCGGTGTCAAACGAGGGAACAACTAACGTTCACGGGCGGATACAACATCTAAACATGCATCTCATACAACACATGCATTTGTCCACGGGTCATCTCGGGGGTTATACCTTTGTAGCGTGCATTTTTCGAGCGGATCGGGTTCGATGCGGGGTAGGGAAAGTAGATGTTCTCGTGACGGTAGTGGAAGTAGTGGTTCACGAGTCAAAGAGGAACTAGTCGTTCATGTCCATACATGTTCGGGGTCACGACCAGGAACTTGACGTCCATGGGGTCTTCACGGGTCGACGGTAGTGGTACACATCATCATGGGAGTAGTGGTTTACGCCACGGTAGTCGAACTTGCTGCTTGTGGTACACGGGTCTTTGGCAACGGTAGTCGAACTAGGCATCGGGCATTGAGGTGCTTGGCGTTCCTAGCAATTCCGAAGATGGCGGTAGAGGTACTTAACGGTCCGGTACAGGTCTTGGTGTCTTGTTCTTGCTGACCCAAAACAAAGCGAGACCAAAAGGGCCTCTGGCCGGAAGCAGATAAGTGGTTGGACTGGACAGAGGCTTACGGCTGGGCCGGACTAGTCGACGGAGTCACGCGAGATCGAGCGATGAGGCACGGTCAACGGCCACTCGGGGTCGGGCAAGAGGCAGCAAGAGCAAGGCACAGGCCAGGCGCGGCGGCAAGCTTGCTGGCGAGGGCGTGAAGCGGCTGAAGGCGAGGTGGTGGAGGCCAGCTCCGACGCGGGGAGATGCGAGGGGACCGGATCCACCCATGATCTTGTCGGGCCTTGGTAGAGCGGCGTCAGCAGAAGGGGATGAGGGCCAGCGGCAGCTTGATAGGAACACGGCGACGTAGAGTAGAGCCAGGAGGAGGAGGTCGCGGGCGACCGGCGGCGGGGCTTGAGTTCCTTGCGACCTCCAGGGCGAGGGAGGAGGCGCTGGATCGTGAGGCACGGGCGCGAGGGCGAGGAAGACGGAGATGATGCGAGGCAGTGACCTGCAGGGTCTCTGGCGCGGGTGCCTTGGACGGAGGCCAAGGTCTTGGTCGAGGGGATTGGACTCCACTCCTAGTAGCGATGTGTGTGCATGTGTTGTGTGGCGGCGGCAAGGGAACGAGAGGGAGAGGGTGGAGAGGTCGAGAGAAGGGATCGGTAGGGCTAGGGTTCAGGTTAAGAGGGTGTGCGGGCTGGGCTTAGGAGGGTTAGCTGGCCCGCTGGTTGTCGCTTCGGGGCAAAAAGCCCAACCTTCTCGCTATTTCCCATTTACTGAAAAATAGAGAGAAGGAAAAGGGAAGGAAAGAAATAGCTAGGGGTTTTGGCAAATGCTGAAACTTCTCCTACTAAGTCTAAGAATTATACTTAGCCCAAGAAAAGAAGTTCCACGCGATATGGAAGATTTTAATTCAAACTCATTTGAATTTAATTCAAATGGTTTGAACTAGGACGAGGTTTTAGATGTGTCAAAAAATGTTGAGATTTTTGGTGGAGCTCCGGAAAGCGATAAAAGAATAATAGGACAAAATTTGGAGACCAAACTTGAATCAGAAAAGGCACGAAATTATTTGCAAGTGTTTATGGGTGATTCTGAAAATTAACGGAATATTTATGATAGCTCCCTAAATATTGGGAGGATATGTTTTAAAGAGAATTTCAGCATGCGAATTTCCCTCGATTTAAATAGATCGAAGACCCATACGATTTGTTTAGTTGAGTTGTAAAAATAAATACTGATATGATGGCATGACGACATGATGCAAAGCAACAAGCGAAGATGAATGCAACGACAAAACAAATCACATGACGAATCTCGGAATCCATGGAAGGCATCTGATGCGTCGGTCTTGGGGCATCACAACTCTCCTGCACTTACAAGAGATCTCAACCCGAGATCTAAGGATGGCAATGGAGAGAAGCGGAAGAGGAAGAGGTAAAATAGAGTTACTTTTTTGACAAACGAGTGAAGCCAAATAACCTTGAGGGGTTGAAAACTTGAAAGAAGAACACAACAGAGTTGAACGGAATTGAGAGCACTCCGGTAGAA
Source organism: Triticum urartu (assembly GCF_056163025.1). Classification (NCBI taxonomy): domain Eukaryota; kingdom Viridiplantae; phylum Streptophyta; class Magnoliopsida; order Poales; family Poaceae; genus Triticum; species Triticum urartu. The sequence goes on from NC_141875.1 coordinate 257,984,195, forward strand.
AAGAGAAACAAGGAACACCATGTGAACCTTGGAGGTTGCAAATCTATGAATGACGACCACAATGGACAAGAAGGAATTGAAACCACTCTGGTTGAAACGAGATAAACAAGGAACAAGGAAGAACAAATTTGGACAGCACTCCGGTTGAAAAGAGATGCAAGACTTGATAAGATGAAAAGAACTTGAATAGAGGACACAACACTCAGGTTAAATGGATAAGCAAGAAAATAACATGATCTTGACAAGACGAGGTGATGGGTGAAGAGAGAAACATCACAAAGGCTCCGGAAAAATATAAGAATAGAATCAAAAGAAGGGAGAGCAAAACAACATGTTCTTCCTGAAATGAATTTAAAAGAGCATCCTTGAAAAGAAGGATTGAATGGAGTTGTTGGAAGATGAATACGGAAGGATATGATCCTCAAGGGCTTATGGAGACATCTTAAAATTATGAGGTGACAACCAGCCACTACCAAAAGATTGATTAGCCGAGAGGAATGAAGAGATGGAAAAACTTCTTTCTCCGCAAGAATAGGAGGAAACTTCGATCATTGATAAAAACCACATTTAGCACAATTCTTAGGGAAGGCTTTAAGTGAAATCTATACCGAGATAACACCAACGAAGAGATTGATGGATTTCAAATACCTCATTCTTGACAACATGTGAATCATGAAACACGAAGGGAAATTATCAAGAATGACATAACACCATCTCAAAATATAAGGTAGAAGGAATTGCACTTTGGAATGCAAGAAGAATAATACTTGAGCTCCTCCAATAAGAATCTTGAAGAATGCTTCGAGTACGAACGAAACCTTTGCTGAACCACCATGTTGAGCCTCCGTGAAGAACTCCGATAATAAAAGGATGATAGAAAAAAAGAAGTTGAAAACACAAGGTGAAGCCTTGCAATGATTTAGATGGAACTTCATGACGAGATAATGCGTAAAAACTTGGTACTCCGGATAGAAAAGATGAAGCATCTCAAATCGAGAATGTGATATCACAAACAACTCCGGAAAGAAAGATGAATCACTTGGATGAAAAGAGAATAAGAATTACGTTATGCGTATCGTTCACCAATTTAAATTGATGACTAGCAACGGATTTGGCATACTACTTATTCTTCCTGAAAAGGTTGAAGAGATATAGGCAAGCTTGGGAAGGTCTTCAATGAACCACCGTAAGAATTGGAAACAACAAATAAGTTGATATGATAACAAGGAAGAAAAACTTGAACGAACCACCGTAAGAATTGAAAAAGAATGTAGCAAAGGGAAGAATCACCGGGAAGAATTAGAAAAACGAATGAAGATACTTGGGGAAATTTAGATACAAGAGAACAAGGAGATCACGAGTTGTCTAGGGAATACTTGAGCCATGCATCGGTAAGATTTGGAGAATGAGAGTTGAAGGCTGAGAATGAATAATTCTGAGATGATGGGCTCTGGAGAATCAAACTGAAAAGACTCCTGAATTGTTCCAAATGGGTGAAAAGAATTCTCACAATCGAAAACAATTATGAGAGGATCGCATCAAGCTTGAACTACGAATCTTTGAGAGAACAGACCAAGATTTGAGAGAAACTCTTCTTCGGTCTTCAAAATCTAAGAATGACGATGGGAAGCAGCACCATGACAATTGATGAGACACTCCGGAACAATGAAGAATAGAAATGTTGAACCAACGATGAAAATGTTTTGAAAGGGATCTTGGAGAAGGAATATGACTGATGATAATTCAATCTTGCGTCAAACTTTGAAAAAGAATTTGAGAATAACTATGGAAAAATCTAGAAGAGTTGGGTAAGATCCTGGGAAAAGACATGTGGGTTAGGGCCCACTCAATAGAAAACACCGTTGAATGATTTTAAAAGAGAGATTGCACCGGTTGACTTAAATAGCTCGAAAGAGATAACAACCTGGAAATAGCTTGAATGAATTAGCAATGGAAACGAATATTCCAAGATATCTTCAGCACTCCAGAACAAATGGAAAGCGAGAGGTGAATGAATGAGAGGTGCTCCAGCTTGGGAAAACATTGGACAAATTAAAGGAATATGCTCAAGACCGAATCTTGAATTAACTCAACCCGAGAAGAAAATGAGAACGAAGAATGAACTTGTAAAGCATCTTCATCAAAACCACCGGGTAAGAACATTGATTGAAAAGAATGAAGATACTTCACATGAATAAAATGGATATTTGATTTGATATCTCCAAGTCCTTGAAAAAAGGGGTGGCAGGGCAGGAAAACAAAGGCAACTTGGGGACAGATGAAACGAACAATGTTGGGAAAACTGAGAGGTGATCTTGCGAATGGGGAAAAAGATAGGACCATCTTGACGAGAAGTGAACCGGTTGGAAACGAATTGACATGACAATCTCGATAAACAAAAAGGTTTAGTATTCACATAGAAATATGAGAACACCGCTTAGGAAAGGTATGGAATCAACACTTGACTTCGAAGAAACTTGAAAACCACAGCTCAAAACAAAACATGGGATTGGCTTGGAAATAAGCCGGAAACAAACATATGATAGATCCATATCGTATCATGTGTCTGTTGGAAAGATATCCTATGTGATACTTGAATTCCCACCTATAAACTCCTTCAAATTTTCTGGTTATGCAATCTGGTGTTGGGAATATAGGGAGGCACAATATATATCACACAACAAACAAGCCCTACGCTCCAACTGTATCCATCTGTCAACACATAACAAAGTAAACTCTAGAAATCGTGTACCCCGACCTTCGAAAAGCATCCGATATACGAGTTGTGGCAATACTCCCGAACTCCCTCCCCAGTAATGGGTGGCATCGACGTTATCTCACCACTAACAACATATAAGAGATTTTCGATGTCGGTGAGCTCAGGTATACTGGAACTGCAACGATAAAATTGTGACGACAACACCTCGGAGCTCAACTCCCCGGGACACTGCCACAACCCGAAAATGTCAGGAGGCACCAAGAACAATGTTCTCGTCACAACAATATCAAAACGATCCCAAGATACCCGCGTGATCCTAAAAAAATAGTGAAAATGAGCAGAGGGAAGTCAAAACATCTATGTCAGGAGTCCTCACCAGAGCGACGAAGGGGATAAGGAGTAAAAAGAAATCCTACTCTCCGATATAAATAAGACACAAAATAGTTTTTTGCTAGACTCAACAACAACAATGGTTCGATCAACCAAGGGGGCTCCTATGGTCGGTAAGGCTCTGATACCAACTTGTAGCGCCCAAGATGCGATTCAATCCCGAAATAGCACAAAAGAGATAACAACCTCGAAATAGCTTTAATGAATTAGCAATGGAAATGAATCTTCCAAAATATCTTCAGCACTCCGGAATAAATGGAAAGCGAGAGGTGAATGATTGAGAGGTGCACCAGCTTGGGAAATCATTGGACAAATGAAAGGAATGTGCTCAACACCGAATCTTGAATTAACTCCACCGGGGAAGAAAATGAGAATGAACAATGATGAACTTGTAAAGCATCTTCATGAGAACCACCGGATAAGAACATTGATTGAAAAGAATGAAGAGACTTCACATGAATAAAATGGATAGTTGATTTGATATCTGTGAGTACTTGAAAAAAAGGGGTGGGACGGCAGGAAAGCAAAGGCAACTTGGGGATGGATGAAACGAACAATGTTGGGAAAACTGAGAGGTGATCTTGCGAATGGGGAAAAAGATAGGACCATCTTGATGAGAAGTGAACCGGCTGGAAAAGAATTGACATGACAATCTTGAGAAACAAGAAGGATTAGTATTCACATAGAAATATGAGAACACCGCTTAGGAAAAGTATGAAATCAACACTTGACTTCGAAGCAACTCGAATACCACAACTCAAAACAAAACAAGGGATTGTCTTAGGAAATAAGTCAGAGACAAACATATGATAGACCCCATATCGTATCATGTGTCTATTGGAAATATATTCCACGTGATACTTGAATTCCCATCTATAAACTCCCGAAACTTTCTGGTTATGCAATCTGGTGTTGGGGATATAGGGAGGCACAATATATATCACACAACTAACAAGCCCTACGCTCCAACTGTATCCATCCGTCAACACATAACCAAGAAAACTCTGGAATTTGTCTACCTCAACCTTCGAAAAGCATCCGATATACGAGTTGTGGCAATATGCCCAAACTCCCTCCCCAGTACTGGGTGGCATCGAGGTTATCTCACCACTAACTGCATATAAGATTTTTGATGTCAGCGAGCTCAGGTAAACCGGAATTGCAACAATAAAATTGTGATGACAACACCTCGGAGCTCAACTCCCTGGGACACTGCCACAACCCCTAAATGTCAGGAGGCACCAAGAACAATGTTCTCATCACTACAATATCGGAATGATCCCATGATACCCCCGTGATCCTAATTTTTTTAGTGAAAATGAGGAGAGGAAGTAAATACATCTACGTCAGGAGTCCTCACTAGAACGACGAAGGGGATAAGGAGTAAAAATAAGTCATAATCTCCGATATAACTAAGACTCAAAAATTTTTTTTGCTAGACTCAACAACGGCAACGTTTCGATCAATCAAGGGGCTCCTAAGGTCAGTAAGGCTCCGATACCAACTTGTAGTGCCCAAGATGCGATTCTATCCCAATCACGTGATGAATGATTGGGGCACAGCCGCATTTCGAGCGCATAGCAAGGTGGATATCATTACAACATACCATGTACTGAATATATGAGAATACAAGATAAAGGTTTACACTCGCCACAAGTTACAACATGAATACAACAGTTCATCAATACATAGCAATCATCATATGGAAGAGCGGGATCCGACTACGAATGAAATCAAACGAAAAAGAAGAACGACATCCACCCCGCTAATCCCAGGCTCCCCGACCCGAAACCTATTCCCTTGATCGAAGAAGAAGAACTCCAAAAGTGATCAAGCATCGCTCTCATGTCATGAGTATCGCATTACATGTACCTGCAATAGTTTTTGTAGTAAACTGTGAGCCATGAGGACTCAACAATCCCATTACCATGGGTATCAAGACTAGCCGAACTTAATGGGTATGGAAGGGATAAGTGGTGAGGTTGCAGCAAGCGGCTAAGCAATGTATGGTGGCTAATTTACAAGTACAAGAATAAGATGAGAATCTACACAAACGTTCACAAACTAGTAATGATCAATAAGTGATCCAGAACTACTTACGTTCAAAGATAACCCCGCTGTATTCCCTTCTCGAACTCACTCGAAAAGAGACGGTCACGGTTATGCACATGGTTGGTGTATTTTATTTCGGGTCCGCTGTCAAGTTCTCTACAACCGGATATGAACAAATTCCCATCAGCCACATAACCGCGGGCACGACTCTCGAAAGTTTAAAAACCCAGCAGGGGTGTCCCAACTTAGCCCATGACAAGCTCACGATCCGCGGAGACAATCCTCCATCGCGGGACCCTCCAATCAGACTCGGAATCCCGGTGCACAAGACATTTCCACAATGGTAAAACTAATCTAGCAAGACCTCCCGACATGCCGACATCCTGATAGTAGCCGCGCGTATCTCATCTCAGGCCACAACCAATGAGCTAAGCGTACAGGAACCAACATACCCCAAGTTGCCTAGGGACGGTCCCGCACGGTGCTCTAGTTTGGGACCAACACCATCAGCACTGGCCCCCTGCTATGTAGAAAAATCCTTGGGTTCGCGACGCCCTATACCAGTTAATTATTAGCTTCAAGTATTATTGTGGAAAATGTCAAAACCAATGTTGGGCCTTGCTGGAAGAGTTTTATTCAAAGCAAACTGTTAAGAGGGCCCCATACCCCTCACCATGTTAGGGACACAAAATCAAGGAACATAACACCGGTATGACGGAAACTAGGGCAGCAAGAGTGGAACAAAACACCAGGGATAAGGCCGAGCCTTCCACCCTTTACCAAGTATATATGTGCATTAATTAAATAAGAGATATTGTGATATCCCAAAATATCCATGTCCCAACATGGAACAACCTGCAACTACACCTACAACTAGCAACGCTATAAGAGGGGTTGAGCAAAGTGGTAACATAGCCAAACAACGGTTTGCTGGGATGGTGAAAAAGGTTAGAGGTTGGTTCATGGAAATTTGGGAGGCTTGATAAACAAGTGGTAGGTAGCGCGACATAGAGATCGCATCAGGACAACTTGCATAGCAAAGATAGTAGTGAGATCGAAGGTGACGGTCATCTTGCCTGAAATCCCGCTAGGAGGAAGAATGAGTCCATGAAGTAGATGAACCAACATAGTCGAAAGAATCCTCACAATCGCAACGTCACCGGAACTATGGAGAAGAATCACAACCAGAAAGAAGCAAACAACATGGTAAACAGCCATCACATAAACATGGCATGATGCACAATCAAGTATGATGCATGTCCGGTTTAAAAAGGCATGGCATGGCAAAGTGCAACAAGCAATACTACAAATTAAGTGGAGCTCAATATACAACGAGTTGCATATTGATGAAACACCACATTCAATATATTTAGTTTGCCCCCGTTTATGCTACTCAAAAATATTAAATGTTGTTTAACATGGCAAGTGGTGAAGCATAATTAGAATTACCTAACTAGGCAATTTAAATGAGGCCGAAGGCAACAAACAACAATTTCGGTAAATCCCCACGTGCATTTAGCAATTAATGCAAACAATAATTTTACACATTTTAAATTTTGTTGTCATGATGCAGATGACATATGCAAGTTTTGTGGAAGTGATGAAAAAGTTGACATTTGATATGATAGGGAGCATTTGTCACCATGGAGGAAAGAAAAGGGTGCCACAGCAATGACAACGGAAATGGCGCCATGGCAACATTCTGGTTCCGGTAACTCGATTGCAAAGGAACAATTGTGCGGATGTGCGGAACAAGCTAGAGATGGTGGGGTGATTCCGGATACCGGGTTCCCATGGGTCGACGGCGGTGTCAAACGAGGGAACAACTAACGTTCACGGGCAGATACAACTTCTAAACTTGCATCTCATACAACACATGCATTCGTCCATGGGTCATCTCAGGGGTTATACCTTTGTAGCGTGCATTTTCAGAGCAGATCAGGTTCGATGCGGGGTAGGGAAAGTAGACGTTCTCGCGACGGTAGTGGAAGTAGTGGTTCACGAGTTGAAGAGGATCTAGTCCTTCATGTCCGTAGATGTTCGGGGTCACGACAAGGAACTTGACGTCCACAGGGTCTTCGTGGGTCGACGGTAGTGGTACACACATCATCATGGGAGTAGTGGTTCACGCCATGGTAGTCGAACTTACCGCTTGTGGTATACGGGTCTTTGGCGACGGTAGTCGTTCTAGGCATCGGGCTTTGAGGTGCTTGGCATTCCTGGCTATTCCAAAGACGGCGGTAGAGGTACTTGACGCGTTGTCGTGGTACTTTGCAAAAATCTCGGAGAAGATGCCTGATGGTCCGGGTATAGGTCTTGGCGCCTCGTTCTTGCCGACCCAAAACAAAGCGAGACCAAAAGGGCCTCTGGCCGGACGCATATAAGTGGTTGGACTAGACAGAGGCTTGCGACTGGGCCGGACTGGCCGAGGGAGTCACGCAGGATCGAGCGAGGAGGCGCGATCAACGACCACTCGTGGTCGTGCAGGAGGCACCAAGTGCGGGGCATAGGCCAGGCGCGGCGGCAAGCTTGCTGGCGAGGCGGCTAAAGGCGAGGAGGTGGAGGCAAGGTCTGATGTGGGGAGATGCGAGGGGACTGGATCCACCCGTGAACTTGTCGGGCTTTGGAAGAGCGGCGTAAGCGGAAGGCGATGAGCGCCAGCGGCGGCTTGATGAGAACACGACAATGCAGAGCAGAGCCAGGAGGAGGAGGTCGCGGGCGACCGACAGCGGGGCTTGAGCTCCTTGCGACCTCCATGGCGAGGGAGGAGGAGCAGGATCGGGAGGCACTGGTTTCGGTGTCAAAACCGCGGATCTTGGGTAGGGGCTCCCGAACTGTGCGTCTGAGGTCGGTGGTAACAGGAGACAGGGGACACGATGTTTACCCAGGTATGGGCCCTCTCGATGGAGGTAATACCCTACTTCCTGCTTGATTGATTTTGATGAATATGAGTATTACAAGAGTTGATCTACCACGAGATCGAGATGGCTAAACCCTAAAGCCTAGCTTGTATGACTATGGTAATGATTCTCCCCCCTTCGGACTAAGTCCTCCGGTTTATATAGACATCGGGGGGATCTAGTGTTACACAAGGTCGGTTACAAAGAAAGGAATCTACTTATTTGATTGCCAAGCTCGCCTTCCACGCCAAGGAGAGTCCCGTTCGGACACGGGTGCAGTCTTCGGTCTTCCTATCTTCACAGCCCATCAGTCCAGCCCATGGCTAACAGGTCGGACGCCCGAGGACCCCTTAGTCCAAGACTCCCTCAGTAGCCCCTGAACATGTCTTCAATGACAAGGTATCTGGCGCGTAGATCTGTCTTCGGCATTGCAAGGCGGGTTCCTCCTTCCGAACTATAAGATGGTCTTCGAACATAATGGTCGTGTCCGGACCTGTAACACACACACACCACACACAACCACAGAGAATATAATAATTCACGAGTCCAATCCGCTAACAACTTTTTGCAACATGACATCACGTCTGCCCGTTCATAATTTCAAGCTGTTTTTCGTCTGCCGCTCCATGTTTCGAGACGCGGTTGCCATTGGCACGTCTTGTCGAAGCAGAGATCGTGTCCCCTTATTGCGGGATTCTCATCGGTATGGGCGTGGGTAACCCAACCGTGCCGTTCACACAACCTTTGGGAATAGGCGAGTTCTAAGGCGAGTGGGGAGGCGTTCAATATTCACTGCCTTTATAAGGAGATAAGAATTCCCCCTTCTTCTCCCACGCCTTCTCTCTTCCTCTGACCTTCCACTCTTGACCTCTAGCGCCCAAGTTCTCATCTTTTCCCCACTCAAGCAAGCACTCAACCATGTCCAGATCCGGAGGTCAAGGAAGGTGGATGGCCTCCTCCATCAAGGAGAAGGACATTATTGAGCTTCGGGCGGTCGGGTACTTGGCCGGGTATTCATCCCCCATTTCCTCCGTGGGCTGGGGTTTTCACTCCACCCTTTCATCCGCAAGATGATGTTCTATTACGAGCTAGACTTCCATGATCTATCCCCGAACTCCATCCTCAACATCTCGGCGTTCATCATCATGTGTGAGGCCTTCCTCCGCATCCATCCCCACTTCGGGTTGTGGCTCAACGCCTTCAACGTGAAGCCGAAGGTGGTGGATGGCCAGCACGAAGAGTGCAGAGGCGCCATGGTGAGGAAGCTGACCAATGTCTCCTGGCCAAAAGGCATGTTCATAGAGACTATCAAGGAATGGCAGAAACAGTGGTTCTACATCACAGAACCCCGTGGCGCCACCTGGGCCACGGCTGCCGAATTCAACTCCGGCGCTCCCATGCGACTCACCTCCTGGGTTGAGAAGAGCCCAAACTAGTGTTCGCTAGATGAGCTAATAGCACTGCAGACACGCGTTCAAAGCATGGTGGACAAAAATATCAAGCTTGTTGATGTAATCCAGGTGATGCTAGTTCGCCAGATTAAACCTTGCCAAAGCCGAAGCCGCCCTCTATGGGAGTTCAATCTGGAGAAGCACCATACCCTGAAGAGGCTCTTCGAAACAACTCATGAAGACGCCTGGAATTTCTCTTCAAGGGCAACGAGACACCGCCAGCCACAGACTCGGACCGCGGGCACGGCATTAACCACCTCGCCAACAAGGTATGTTATTTTTAATGCATCCCCTACTTTCTTGTTTCAAGTATGATATCTGAGTTTTTATTATCATTGCTTCTTCAGGAATGGATGGAGAGGGTGAAGCGGATCTAGTGTCCGGCTCCGCTGCCTGAAGAACCAGTCATCCCACGTTTAGCAAAGATGCTGGTGCCGGCGCCCTATAAGGCACCGGAGAAGAAGGCCAAGGGGAGGGCCAAGGGGGTCCGAAGTGGCGGGGGGGGGGGGGGGAAGAAGAGGGTGGCCTCCACAATTCTAGAGGCGGAGGCGCCCAAGAAGGGGAAAGGCCCACTCGTGGGCAGCTCCGCATGGGACGTCGACAGCAGTCCGGAGCGACGCCCTCGCACTAAGCCTCGGGCTGCATCGTAAGTACTAAGACTCAGACATGCCCATAAATCTTGCCTCTCCTCTTTGTAGTATTGACATGATTAGTTATGTTATTGCAGTCCGGCCCACGACAGCTCCCGGCGATCCTCATCATGAGGTTTGTTGGATTCAAGAGCAATGGCTAGCGAGTCACCGCCGACCGCTTACTCCCCCAAGGCCAAGGGCAACGTAGAGGTGCTGTCCTGAAGGACTTTCCAAGGCCAGGGGGAGGCTCAGGAGGCGCCAGAAGGCAAGGGCTCCATCGCCGGACACCAGGGGGAGCCAATCCCCCTGGGGACTGGTGGTGAGGGCCGTATTTAGTTTGGCCCTCAGCCGGATTTGATTCCGGAGATCGATACGGCTTCGGAATCCGGCGCGCAACCTCCTTCAAAAGAAGGGGTATGCCTATTCCGCCGGTGACCCCTGTCCAACTAGGGGCATCGGATAATCTACTGGAGGCGCTGCGAGGCGCTTCCATTGTGGATGAGCACCGTTTTCTTATGGGCATGGTAATTGAAAGGGTTCAGTCCATCAAGAGCAGACTAACTGAAGCCTGCCGCAGCCTGCTGACAGGTTTTGAGGTAAGCGACGCCAAGAAAGAGAAAATCCCAATATAGACAGTAGCCCGTGAGACACTGTCTGTTCGGAAAGAAAAAACCAAACACAGATCAATCCTTTATTGCAGGAAACTAACTAAATTTGTCTGAAATGAATATGCGGGTGTCGCTGTTGGCCGCAGCCTCGCATACTGTCGAGGTCTCTGAACTGAAGCGGAGACTGGAGCAGGCCGAGGAGGAGCTCGGCCAGGTGAGTAGGCAGCTCCAAGAAAATAAGGTATGTGATAACCCGTTATGTACTCAAAAAAAGTAAAATGATATGCATTGACTGAAGTGTCATGATATGTATAGAAGCGACAACCGAGGTCGAGGCCCTGAGAAAGGCCCTGGCCGAAGCCGAGGGTAAGGCTGTCAAGGAGCAGGCCACCCGTAAGAAGCTTAAGGCCCGGGTCGACGAGGTCCAACAAGAGCTCTAGGACGCGGTGAGGAAGTGCGAGACCATGGAGCGCGATGCGTGGGCTCAAGGGACCGAACTCGCCAAGGCTCATCAGAGTGCGGAGACTGCCCGGAGTGAGGCCCAGGGTGCTCTCCGAGGGATCCAGCAGGCCAGGACGATCGCGGAGGGTAAGGCATTTAGTATGGAAAGAAAGTATGTGAAGAGGAAGTATCTTTTACTAACCCGGATTCGGAGTTCTCCAGGGGCTTTTGCTGATCTGCCACATAGTGTGTCCGACGCCGCGGAGTTCTTCCGAGCCAAAGAAGGCAGCTCCATGGAGAAACTGTTCTGGTCGCAATATCTTGCGCCAGAACATCCGGTGCCCTTCAGCGATCAGCTAAAACAGCTGGTTGAGCTGCACAGGGTGGCCGAACTGGCCATGAAGGATTTAATAATCCGTCTGTGGCCAGCCGAAACTATATCCGGCAGTTACTTCGGCCTCGTGAAGCGGCTGGCGGATGCCTGTCCTAGGTTGGACGCCATCAAGCGGTCTGTCTGCATCGAGGGCACGCGTATGGCCTTTGCCCGCGTCAAGGTCTGGTGGGCGAAGATGGACGCCATCAAGCTTGTGACCGAGGGGCCGCCGAGGGCAAGGAGCACCGTATACTTGAGCGATATTTTGGCAACGTCCTGGAGGGTTCTCTTATTGTAGCGACGCAGTGCTCGCAGGATATTATCTTTGACCGAATGTATTCAAGTTCCTACTACCTTGTATGATAAAACAAAGCTGGTTTGTAATATAATGCTTGTTATGTTTTTAAATTTTACCTCATGTGCGGCCGTGTTGTATGAAATATGAGGGTTGGCCAGTCATCGGCTTCTGCCCTCACGTAGCTAGTGTCGGATCTCGGGTTCCGGCAGACCATTGAGGTTCGAACACTGGGGTGCGCGCGGAGATTTCGCCTCCTACCTACCTGCGCCCCTCCGCCTCGCTAGGATCTAACTACAGAAAGAACAACACAAGAGACACAGGGTTTATACTGGTTCGGGCCACCATTGTGGTGTAATACCGTACTCCAGTGTGTGGTGTGGTGGATTGCCTCTTTGGCTGATGATGATGAACAATACAAGGAAGAACAGCCTCGTGAGGGTCTGTTCTTGGCTGGGGCGATGAACTGCTTGGAGGAGTTCAGTCACCTTTCTCTCTCTCTCCGATCCTTTCTTTTATCCTTCCATCCCCCCTATTTCCTTCCAACCCCTTTGCTCTGTGGGTGGCTGGTCCTATTTATAGAGGCCCTGGTCCTCTTCCCAAATATCGAGCGCGAAGGGAGCCAACAATGGCGGGCTAATTTGAAGGGGGACAGCTAGTACTAGCTACCCTGACAAAAGTAGTCTTCGCCTGCGCAAAGCTCTGGTGATGACGCCGTCTTAGGCTCCATGGTGACCTCCGTCTCGTAGTCCTCATGGTCTTGGTCTCATTGCACCGAAATGGCAACCTTTGCCTGATGCCTCGGTACTCCGCGGTTGCGCTTGCCCCCTTTGCACCAAAGATGAAAGGAGGACACTGCGCGGGCTGGCAACCGCCTGGCGCCTTCGGTCGTCATGGCTTGCGTCACGGGCACCTCGTGAGGTACCCCTCCTTGATCTCTCCGCCTCCTCGTGAGCCAGCCTGACGAGGCCATGCCTGAGGAAGCACCGCGTTGTCCGCCCCGCGAGGCTTGGCCCCTCGCGAGGGTCTTGGGTTTGTGTGGGTGAAGATGGGCCGCGCTGGGCCCCCTTTGAGCCACACCGCAAGCCGCAGGCAGGCAAGTCTGGGGACCCCCGTTCCTAGAATGCCGACAGTAGCCCCCGGGCCCAAGGCGCGCCCGGACTTGGCCGTGCAGGGAGGCAGAAGGGCAAGAGCGAAGCGCCGTGGGCCCTAACAGCCTGCGGCCTTGGGCGCCACGTGGCGGTTGATGGGACGTGGGTGTCTCCACTTCCCCATGGCGCCTCGGCAACTGCATGGATTGGACAAGTCCCTGCATGCAAAGCGGGTCATAATTACCTGCGACCGTGGGGGCCGTTGGTTGGCCCTAGCCAGCTATAAGTGCGGACCGGCACGCTCCCTTCTAGTTCATCCCCCCTTGCTTCTCCTTTTTCTTCATGGCCCCGTCGAGGAGGTTCTCTGCCGCAGAGAAGGGGAAGGCTCGCCAGGTTGACCCCGCATCTCCCCCGCCGAAGCGCGGCCGAGGGCGCCCTCGCAAACATCCTGTGGCCACCACGGTAGCTCCCCGCGGCCGTGGAGGCGATCTTTAGCACAGCGACGGGCGGATTGCTGCGGCCGGGGGGCGCACTCCGGCTGCGCATCCCCCTAGGCCGTGCTTTCGCGCTGCTGAAGTTCTGCCGGAGTTCGTCGTTGGCAGTGGAGCCGACTAGCACCCGGCTTCCACTTCCTCGCTTCCTCCTTGGCGAGCTCCCGGCCGGCGCCCCGGGCGGCCTCTGGCTCCAGGCCGACGGCTGCTGCAGCCGGGCCTCATGGGTCTCATTGGAGGTCTCCGCGGCTGGGAGCCTGTCCCTGGCCCGCAGTTTGCAGACGTATGCCCGCACGCGTGGCCTGAGCCGTTGGTGCACCCTACACTTCAAGTTCGACGGCGATGCCACCCTCTACGTGAGGGTGTTTGGCGAAGATGGTTGCCGCGCAGGGTGTTGCCCCGAGGGCGACGACCGCGGCTGGGAACCCAGCTCCGACGATGATGGAGAGGGCGCGCGGCTGGCGGCGCTCAGGGTTCCTCAAGCTTCTCCGGTTCTTCTTCAGGCGGTGACTCTTCTAGCGGCGGCCGCGGTGAGCCCCCACGCCGTCGTATCTGCTTGGGAGGTGGTAATGTGTCCGCCCGCCGTCGCGCCCAGGTGAAGCGCGAGAGGGAGTCCGCCTGAGCTCCGGAGGCAACTCGGGCCTTCCCTGCGGGCCGGTGTGAGGCGTGCTGCACCAGATTTGTCCTTTCTTTTCCTTTTTCCTGCATAACAAAGATAGTAGTGTGGAGCCCCGCGGGGGCGTGTTTGGGTTATTGCTGTTAAACATCGTTTTGCTTTCGTCATCGTACCTTCCGGCTATGTGCCCGCGCGTGGATAGTTCCCGGCCCCGGCCGTGGGGGCGACCGACCCAGGCCCTTTGTTTGTGTCGCGGTGCCCGTGGGGCACGGACTGGAGGGGTGCTCCTGTAATGGGCCCAGGTCGTGAAGCCGGGCCTGGAAACATGAACAACTTTGAACGGGCCCTCCCACGTGGGAGAGAGCTTGTGCAGCCCCTCCCTAGAGAGAACCCGCCTGAGCACGAGGTCTCCTACCTCGAGAGTTCTGGGGCGGATGTTGCGGCAGTGATATCGCCGCAGTGCTTGCTGGTACCTTGCCGCTCGTAGCGCGGCTTCTCGGCGACGTTCCTCCCCCAGCACGAGGTCCATCCCCCGCATGGCGTCCTGCTGCGCCTCATCGAATGCCAGGACCCACGCAGAGCGACGTCTGACCTCGTGAGGGAGGACCGCTTCGGCTCCGTAGACCAGGAAGAACGGGGTCTCTCTAGTCGGCTTGGTCGCGGTTGTGCAGATGGACCACAACACGGACTGAAGCTCGTCGTACCAACCTCTGCTGCAGGCCTCCAGCTTCTTCTTGAACGTCTTGGTCTTGAGGCCCCTCAGGACCTCCGCGTTGGCTCGCTCGGCCTGGCCGTCGCTTCGGGGGTGCGCCACCGAAGCGTAGCATATCTGTGTTCCAAGGTTAGCACAGTATGTTTTGAAGAGGTTACTGGTGAACTGCGAACCGTTGCCCGTGATGATGCGATTCGGCACCCCGAACCGGCTCACGATGCCCTTGATGAACTTGACCACGGAACCCACGGGAATGGTGTGGACAACCTCTACGTCAGCCCACTTGGTGAACTTGTCCACGGTGACGTAGAGGTAGTGGTAGCCCCCGGGCGCCCGAGGAAACGGGCCCAAGATGTCCAGCCCCCAGACTGCGAATGGCCACGAAAGGGGTATAGTATGCAAGCCTCCTGCTGGCTGATGGATCTGCTTGGCGTGGAACTGGCAGGCCTCACAAGCTTTCACTAGTTTGACAGCGTCATTGAGCGCGGTGGGCCAATAAAACCCACTGCGGAACGCCTTGCCGACGAGGGTCCGTGATGATGAATGATGACCATAGTCTCCGCCGTGTATATCTTCCAGCAGTTCCTGCCCTTGCTCCCTAGAGATGCAGCGCAGGGATACATCGTTTGGCCGCTTCCAGTAGAGCTCTCCATCCTTGATGCAGTATGCCGTGGCTTGGCGTGCCACTCACTCCGCTTCCTCCTCCTTCTCCAGCAGGGTCCCTTGCATTAGGTAACTCCGGAGCTCCGCGATCCAACATCCCTCCTGAGGTTCCATCGTCAGGAGCAGGCGTGCTCCTGAGGCCGGGCCACAGGCCGGAGCCCCTGAGGCAGGTGGCTGGGGGAGCTCCTCCCGGGGCTGAGCCATGTTCGATAATGACGGCAGGGCGGATGGCTTGAAGAGCCGCTCCTTGAAAACGCCAGGCTCCTGAGGCAACCGCCTGGACGCCCATTTGGCGATGTCGTCGGCCTCCTGATTGGTGCCACGGGGCACATGCTACAACTCCAACCCCCAAAACTGCTTCTCCATCCTGCGGGCCTCCGCTAGGTAGGCTTCCATGTGCTCATCCTTCGGCTCGTACACCTTGTTGGAGAAATTGACAAGGAGCTATGAAATCGCCCTTGATGGTGAGGCATTTCACCCCCAGGGCAGCCGCGGCCTTCAAGCCCGCTATTAAACCTTCATACTCCGCTATGTTGTTGGAGACCTTTTCACCTTGCTGGAAACAGAGCTGCACGGTGTAATAGAGCTTGTCCTAAGTGGGCGATATAAGCACCGCCCCAGCCCCAGCGCCATGCCTGGAGAACGCCCCATCAAAGTACATGACCCAGCCTTCTGGCGCCTCGCTTCCCGGGGACAGGGACTGATCCTCGTCGGCCTTGAGGCCTGGCGCCTCCGTCCATTCTGCCACAAAATCCGCCAATGCTGCTCCCTTGATGAATCTGGTCGTGCTGAATTCGAGCTGAAATGCTTGCAGTTCTATGTTCCACTCAGCGACCCTTCCAGCTGAATTAGGGCTCCTGAGCACTCTCTCCAGGGGGTATGACGAGACAACCTTGATGGGGTGACCCTGAAAATAGTGCCGCAGCTTGCGCGAGGCCACCAGTAGTGCGAGGAGGAGTTTCTGAGGCATGGGGTACCGTGCCCTTGCATCCCACAACACCGTGCTGACGAAGTACACTGGGTGCTCAACGAGGTGGAGTGCGTCAGTGCTGGTGGCTCCCTTCGGAGACCATGGCGCCTGTTGAGGCAATGAGGCCTCCTGAGACTGGCCATCTGGAAGAGGGGCCTCTTCCGCCTCCGATGTGCCCCTCTGCGGCGGCTGATCCTCCTCAGCCGCGGTGGAAGTTTCTGTAGGCCTTCCTTGTCCCTGTTCTGCCTTGTCCCGGGCTGCTGCCACGGTTTTGATTCGGCGCTCCTCTCTAACTGCCACCAAGGCTGCGCTGGCGGAGTAGGGAGTGGAGGCGAGGTAAAGCACCAGTGGCTCTTGAGGGCGCGGAGCCACCATGACCGGTGGGCTGGTTAGGTATCTCTTGAGATCCTCGAATGCCTTGTCGGCCTCTTCAGTCCACTCGAAGGGCCCCTTTTTCTTCATTAGCTGGAAGAAAGGCAGTGCTCGTTCCCCCAACTTGGAGATGAAGCGCCCTAGCGCGGTCACGCGCCCCGTGAGCTTCTGCATTTCTTTGAGGGTCTTTGGCGGGCTCATGTCTTCCACCGCCTTGACCTTCTCCGAGTTAGCGTCGATGCCTCGGTGGGACACAAGGAAACCCAAGAGCTTGCCCGAGGGGGCTCCGAACACACACTTCTCTGGGTTGAGCCGTAGGTTCACTACGTTGAGGCTCGCGAAGGTTTCCTCCAAGTCTTGTATCAAGGTCCTGGCCTCCCGAGACTTTACCACAATGTCATCGACGTAAGCTTCAACATTCTTCCTAAGCTGCGGGCCCAAGGTGATGTGCATCAGCCGCTGGAAGGTCGCCCCTGCGTTACGCAGCCCGAATGGCATGCATGTGTAGCAGTACACCCCACACGGGGTTAGGAAGGCTGTCTTCTCGATGTCTTCTACCGCCATCTTGATCTGGTGATACCCGGAGAAGGCATCCAAGAAGCACAACAGGTCGCATTCCGCAGTGGAATCGACGATCTGGTCGATGCGGGGGAGCGGGAACAGATCTTGCAGGCATGCTTTGTAGAGGTTGGTGAAGTCGACACACATGCGCTCCTTCCCTCCCTTCTTTGGCACAAAGACAGGGTTGGCCAACCAATCCGGGTATCGGACCTCGCGAATGACCCCAGCGGCATCTAATTTGCGGGTCTCTTGGACGATGAAGGCCTGCTTTTCTATGGACTGCCGCCTGGCCTTCTGCTTCACAGGGCGCACGTTGGGGCACACGTTGAGGTGATGCTCTGTCGGATTTCGGGTTCCGGCAGACCCTTGAGGTTCGAACACTGGGGTGCGCGTGGAGATTTTGCCACCTACCTACCTGCACCCCTCCGCCACGCTAGGATCAAAGCTGTGGGAAGAACAGCACAAGAAACACAGGGTTTATACTGGTTCGGGCCACCATTGTGGTGTAATACCCTACTCCAGTGTGTGGTGTGGTGGATTACCTCTTGGGCTGATGATGATGAACAATACAAGGAAGAGCAGCCTCACGAGGGTCTGTTCTTCGCTGGGGCAATGAACTGCTGGGAGGAGTTCAGTCACCTTTCTCTCTCTCTCTCTCTCTCTCTTTCCCTGCTTCCAACCGGCCGACCCCTTGCCATGTGGGTGGCTGGTCCTATTTATAGAGGCCCTGGTCCTCTTCCCAAATATTGAGCGGGAAGGGAGCCAACAATGGCGGGCTAATTTGAAGGGGGACAGCAAGTATCAGCTATCCTGACGAAAGTAGTCTTCGCCTGCGCAAAGCTCTGGTGATGATGCCGTCTTGGGCTCCATGGTGACCTCCGTCTCGTAGTCCTCCTGGTCTTGGTCTCGTTGCACCGAAATGGCAACCTTTGCCTGATGCCTCGGTACTCCACGGCTGCACTTGCCCCCTTTGCACCAAAGAGGAAAGGAGGACGCTGCGCGGGCTGGCACCCGCCTGGCGCCCTGAGTCGTCATGGCTTGCGTCACGGGCACCTCGCGACGTACCCCGCCTTGATCTCTCCGCCTCCTCGTGAGCCTGCCTGATGAGGCCGTGCCTGAGGAGGCTCCGTGTCGTCTGCCCCGCGAGGCTTGGCCCCTCGCGAGGGTCTTGAGTTTGTACTGGTGAAGATGGGCCGTGCTGGGCCCCCCTTTGAGCCACGCCGCAGGCTGCAGGCAGGCAAGTCTGGGGACCCCCGTTCCCAGAACGCCGACAGTAGCCCCCGGGCACAAGGCGCGCCCGGACTTGGCCGTGCAGGGAGGCGGAAGGGCAAGAGCGAAGTGCCGCGGGCCCTAACAGCCTGCGGCCTTGGGCGCCGCGTGGCGGTTGACTAGATGTGGGCGCCTCCACTTCCCCATGGCGCCTCGGCAACTGCACGGATTGGACAAGTCCCTGCATGCAAACGGGTCATGATTACCTGCGATCGTGGAGGTCGGCGGTTGGCCTCCGCCGGTTATAGGTACAGAATGTCGTGCGCCCTTCCTGTCCATCCCTCCTTGCTTCTCCTTCTTCCTGATTCTTGCTCCGTCTTGCCGTGATGGCTCCGATTCGCCGGTTCTCGACGGCAGAGAAGGGAAAGGCTCCCCGAGAGGGACTAGACCCACTTCCGCCGAAGAAACGGCATGTCCACCGTGGCCCGGACGAGGGGGCCCTTCAGGTGGTGTCGAGGCCTTGGGGCGAGCGGGCGCCGCCGGGGTTCCTGCTTCCATTGTACGCCCACGTCGAGGGCCCCGAAGGAGCTGATGCCGACCGCCACGGGCGGCGCCGCCGTCGGCGCCGACGGGTCATGAAAGTGTGGGTCGTCCCTCCTAGGGCCCACATCGAGGGCTCCTCCCAAGAGTTCGTGCTCCATGTCGCCATTCCTCTTCAGTCTTGGATCCGCCTTCCTCCCTTCTTCGCCTCCGTCATCCCGCAGGGGGAGCCCTTGGAGCTCTAGCTGCAGCACGCCGGCTGCAGCACCCTCGTGACCGAGGCAGAGGTCGCGGTCGTCGCCCCGGGCGAGGTCTACATGACCCGGGGCTGGAGAAAGATTGCCCGGGTTTGCAGGACAAGGGGCGTCTTCGCGATCTACTTGGACTACGACGGTGCTTCGGTGATGCTCCTCAAGGTCTTTGACGCGAACGGGCGCCGGGTGGAGTGCTGCCCCGGTGAAGGCGGCCAGGGCCCTGCTGCGACGAGGACTGGGCTCGCCAATCACTCCCTTGGCGGCTCCTCAGGCGGTGGAGATGTCAGAGGCTCCAGCGACTTCGGCGAGCCCTTCACGACTCCGGAGACGAGCGACGACAGCTACGAGCCCCCGAGCCGGCGCCGCTCCCGGAGCAGGGCAGGCTCGTCAGGCCGCCATCGACTCTGATCTGGATGGGGTTGGCGTCGGTGCTTGACGGCCCACTGTTGATGATGGCATCTTTTGTAGCGATGCGCGTAGTTTGCGTCTCTTTAGGATCTGTTCCCTACGAGGAACCAAAAACGCGCCCCGTGGGGGCTTGTAAGGTGCCTGTGATCCTGTTTTGTTAATATAACCCTTGTCGTAGATTTGCGCGAGTTGCTCATCCCGTCTTAGCTTGGTCCTCCCTTTTGAACTTCATGAGGGCTTGGTGCTCTGCACCGATAGGTCGCAGTCCAAAGGCAGCTTCAGCCATCGCTGGTATGCCAGGTCGCGATGCCATGGTCAAGGCCAGGAGGTGAGTGACCCGGAGTCCGGTAAGAGCCCCTGAGTCGCGATGCTCAGGAGGTCCCATTTGGCGCCCAAGCAGCCATCGTTCGGTGAGAAAGGGGAGCGACGTCACTAACATGGGATTGCATTAGGTGCAGGGATGGTGCCACGATAGCTAGCGATTCCGGGCGATAACTTATCTCGAGGATCAGGGGCCGCTCTCTGGTGTGTGGCCGGGTCCGTGCATCGGCAGGCGCGAGGTTGCTCGGCGATGTCCTCGTGTGTCTCTCCCCTCTCACCTTTGCTCCCCTTTCTGCTCTATGTCCTCGGGTCCCGTCCCTCGAGCGAGTCTCAGCCGTCGCTGGTATGCCAGGTCACGATGCCGTGGTCAAGGCTAGAGGGTGAGGGCTGGAGAGCCAGTAGGAGCCCTGAGTCGCGATGCTCAGGCACCCCCCCTTTAACGTGCAAGCGGTTCGCGCGGACGAGAGCGAAGGAGACACAACAAGAGCCTCGCCTGACACAGCTCCTTCAGGAGGTCCTGCAGGTCCATCATAAAAAGAGCAAGGAGTTGCCATAACAATTGACGGTCAGCCGTTGGTTGCTTCCGAAGGGTAGTGAGGCACTGAAGGCTTGATGAGGTGACGCTATGCGGGGTTGCCGCGGCCAGAGCTCAGCCATCCAGGTTTGTCGGCGTTGCAGGGACGGACCCATGCGCAAGCGTCGTGCCGTTTGGGAGCAGCTCCGTTAGTTGGCGTCAGCTGAGCAGGCCACTAGGTAAAGCACATTAGCCGCGAAGGAGTGGATTCGTTCAAATAAATGCTGGGAATGCGGAGATCACTAGGTCAGGCCCGAGCGACTTGGGGGTCATGCTGCCCGAGGGGCGCCCCCAACAAGGTAAGCCAACAACATGGAATGAAAAGGGATACACGCCGCAGGGACGGACCCACGCGGCCTGGGAATAATGCAGCCCTGGGGGCGCTCCCAGCCGCAAGTGAAACTTGAAAGATGTCACCTGATGACGCTGAAGATGAAGGGGTGTTGGTGTAGCCGGCTCGGTGGGCTGCGGAAGCCGATCCTCCTGAGCCCCCAGGCCCAGGGGCCTCGGGAGGCTCCGGAGGCGCTGGCGGTTCCTCGCAGGCCATCTTCATCTCCGCCAGGGCTGTGGAGTGCCTGGCCTCTTGAGCCTCCGTGGTGCCCCTCATGAGGCGCTGGTGTGTGTCAGCCACGCTCGGCAAGCCGTAAGGCATGCGAACATAACTGTGGGGTGGACCTCCGCAGCGCCCCACTCGCGAGGGCCAGAGGCGCCCCAGGGAGGCGACTCGGTTTAGCCCTGGTACGTCGATGCAGACGCGCAGCCCGCCATCCTCGCCTGGATGGGGAGCCACTACTGGTAGGCGGCGGGCACCTCTCATGACTCTGGACTCCTGTAGCTCCTAAAATGCCTTGCTGACGAACTCCTGTGGGTCTGGATCTCCTTGCCTTGATCCTTCTTGAGGGAAATGTGCTTCGAAACACGCCTCCATGTGGTGCCCTAGCGCCTCCCTCGTGACCCTGGCTAGGTCGGTGGCCCTCCAGGGGAGAGCCCCCGAGCCCTGCCTAAGGAGGGCGTCGGGCGCGCTTTCCTATGCGATGGAAGGAGGTTCCCCCTGGGCAGGCACAGGCCCAGAGGGGCCTGCCTCCTGAGGGGCTAGGCCGGACGATGTCTTCTTCTTCTTGGGGGCGGCCTCGGGAAGCCTCCTGCTTCCGCGATCTGGGTCTTCCAGTGATGCGGCCTGAAAGGCTCGCTCCAAGGAACACACCATGTCCTTCTCTTCAAAGGGCACCGTGATGACTCCACCACTTCCTGGCATCTTGAGGACGTTGTAGCCGTGGTGAGTCACGACCATGAACTTGGCCAGCGCCGGGTACCCGAGGATGGCGTTGTACGGCAGGCGGATGTGAGCGACGTCGAAGTCAATGAGCTCGGTGTGGTAGTTGTCGCGTGCCCCAAAGGTGACAGGGAGGCGGACCTGCCCGATCGGGACCGTCGAGACGTCGGTGATACCGGAGAAGGGCTTGGTTGGCTGAAGCTAGCTGTAGGGCACTTGGAGGTTGTTGAATGTCTCTACGGACAGGACGTTGAGCCCTGCCCCGCCATCGATGAGGGTCTTGGTGACCACCATGTTGTTGATGATTGGGGAACAAAGCATCGGAAGGACTCCGGCTGTAGCCGCACACTTGAGTTGATCTGCTGAGCTGAATGTGATGGCGCATGCCGACCACCTGAGAGGGCGCGTGGCTTCGTGCCTGGGGAGGACTGCGTTCACTTCGCGGGCGAACTGCTTGAAGATGCATTGAGAGGCTAGGGCTTGAGCTCCGCCCAGGATGCAGGCGATCGCGCGCGGCTCCTGGAAGCCCCCAGCCTCCTCGTCCTGGTGGCGGTCCTCGTTTCTCCTTGGCTGCGGCGGCAGCGGTGGGAGGCTTGCGTTGCCTTGCGGGCGATCCTCGCGAGGCTGATCCCTCCAGCCTCCCTCGCGAGGTGGGTCTTGCCAGCGATCCTCGCGAGGTTGGTCGCGCCACCCCTGGCGCGGGCCACGGTCTTCCCAGCGTCCTGCGTTCCTTCCTCCTCCTCGACCGTAGCCCCGGTCACCGCGATCGGGACGACGGCCGATCCTTCCTTCACGCACGGCTCGGAGTTCTTGGCATTCGCTAGTGTTGTGGGTGTGGAGGTCGTGGTACACGCAGTACCGGATGCCCTTGGGAGGTTCGGGCTGATCTCTGCCCCGCTTGGTGTCTGGTTTTGCCGCGAGCACGGCAGCCCCCTTGCGCTTCACTTCCTTGGCCTTGAGCTTCTTCTCTTCTGGGTCTGCGGCAGGCAGCTCGAGGAGGGAGAGACGCCCTTCCTCAGCCCTGGCGCACTTGTTCGCCAAGTTGAACAGCTCCAAGGAAGTGCACAGGTCTTCATGCATCGCCAGCTCCTCCTTCACCTTGACGTCGCGCACGCCGTCGGAGAAGGCTGAGATGATGGCCTCTTAAGTCACCTTGGGAATCTTGAGGCGTGCGTTGTTGAAGCGCTGGATGTACTTCTGCAAGGTCTCCCCGGGTTGTTGCTTGATGCGGCGCATGTCGCTCACGGCGGGTGGCCGGTCGCGAGTACCTTGGAAGTTGGCGATGAAGCGGGTGCGCATCTCTTCCCAGGAGGAGATTGTGCCTGGAGCCAGGTTCAGGAGCCAGGTGCAGGTCCCGTCCTTGAGCGCCATGGGAAACCAGTTGGCCATGACCTTCTCGTCTCCGTTGGCAGCTTCGATGCCTAGCTCGTAGAGCTGGAGGAACTCCGTAGGGTTGGCCGTGCCGTCGTAGCGAGGAGGCAGGTCCGTCTTGAACTTGCCTGGCCACGCGACGCTGCGTAGCTCGATGGTGTAGGCGCGGCAGCCTGTTGTGGCCACGGGAGGCCTTGGGTGATGGAGAGTCTAGTCTTGCATGTCCCCACGCGCCGGAGCAGGAGGATGGTCGCGACGTGCTGGAGCAGGGAGCACCCGGGCAGCTTCTGGCGGGCGAGGGACTTCTTGGCAGCTCTGTTCTTGCCGCGCTGGCACCTGAAGGAGCGGGTTCCGCCCAGGGGCCACGCGCCTTGGAGCCATGGCGTCTTCTTGAGGAGGAGGCGGCCGGGGTGCCTCCCGAGCCTCTTCGCCCGCGCAGGGCGGAGTGTGGTGCAGCGGAACGGATGGCGCGGAAGAGCCCCCTGCGGCGCGGACGTGCTCGGCGATGCGGTCGAGCCATTCTTCGTAGACGTCGTCGACGGGACGGTAGCGCAGGAGCTCGTTCGCCGCGATGAGTGCAGCCCGAGCCTCCATGGGCACGCGGAGCGCGCGGGACGATGATCCAGCTGGGGCGAGCGAGGAAGTTGCGGTGCGGCCGTCTTGGCGCACGGATGGATGCTGAGACGATGCCTGCTGCTCGTCCCCCGCCGGGCCGGTGGCTGTGTTGATGGAAGGTGACGGGGAACGGCGAGGACGCCCGCCGGCAGGGGCTGTCTGGGCGATGCGGGAAGTGAGGGCAGCCCGGCGCTCCGCGCGGGCCCGACGTGCGTCATACATGAGCGCGATGGTCGGAGGAGAACGGGGCGGTGGAAGACGAATTCCGGCGCACCCCTACCTGGCACGCCAAATGTCGGATTTTGGGTTCCGGCAGACCCTTGAGGTTCGAACACTGGGGTGCGCGCAGAGATTTCACCTCCTACCTACCTGCACCCCTCCGCCACGCTAGGATCAAAGCTGTGGGAAGAACAGCACAAGAAACACAGGGTTTATACTGGTTCGGGCCACCGTTGTGCTGTAATACCCTACTCCAGTGTGTGGTGTGGTGGATTGCCTCTTGGGCTGATGATGATGAACAATACAAGGAAGAGCAGCCTCGCGAGGGTCTGTTCTTGGCTGGGGTGATGAACTGCTGGGAGGAGTTCAGTCACCTTTCTCTCTCACTCACTCTCTCTCTCTCTCTCTCTTTCCCTGCTTCCAACCGGCCGACCCCTTGCCATGTGGGTGGCTGGTCCTATTTATAGAGGCCCTGGTCCTCTTCCCAAATATCGAGCGGGAAGGGAGCCAACAATGGCGGGCTAATTTGAAGGGGGGCAGCAAGTATTAGCTATCCTGACGAAAGTAGTCTTCGCCTGCGCAAAGCTCTGGTGATGACGCCGTCTTGGGCTCCACGGTGACCTCCGTCTCGTAGTCCTCCTGGTCTAGGTCTCGTTGCACCGAAATGGCAACCTTTGCCTGATGCCTCGGTACTCCGCGGCTGCGCTTGCCCCCTTTGCACCAAAGAGGAAAGGAGGACGCTGCGCGGGCTAGCACCCGCCTGGCGCCCTGAGTCGTCATGGCTTGCGTCACGGGCACCTCGCGAGGTACCCCGCCTTGATCTCTCCGTCTCCTCGTGAGCCTGCCTGAAGAGGCTGTGCCTGAAGAGGCCGTGCCTGAGGAGGCTCCGTGTCGTCCGCCCCGCGAGGCTTGGCCCCTCACGAGGGTCTTGAGTTTGTACTGGTGAAGATGGGCCGTGTTGGGCCCCCCTTTGAGCCACGCCGCAGGCCGCAGGCAGGCAAGTCTGGGGACCCCCGTTCCCAGAACGCCGACATGCTCGATTACACTCCTAGGGATCCCTGCCAACTGGCCCGGCTCCGAAGTGAATACCTTCTTGTTTGCGCGCAGGAACCCGACCAGGGCCTTCTCCTACTCGGGTTTGAGGTGGGCGCCTATGGTGAAAGTGGCGTTGGTGGACCCGTCCTCATCGACGGGTATCTGCTTGGTTTCTGCCTTGTCTTGGGTGAACAACTGTTTCTTCTTGGCGGGTGCAGCCCCCTTGGGCCCGGGGGCCTGCAAGTCGGCGGGCTGTGCCGACGCCGCCGTCTTGAAGGCGAGCTTGAGCACCCGCAGCGCGTCCCCAGTGTCCCCGTGCACAGTGAGGACTCCGCTGCTCCCGGGCATCTTCATGAGGTTGTACGCCGGGTGCGTCGTGGCCATGAACTGGGCCAGCGCTGGATAGCCGAGGATGGCGTTGGAGGGGAGGCCGATGGGGGCGATGTCAAAGTCGACCAGCTCCGTGCGGAAGTTGTCATAGGTGCCGAAGGTTACTAGGAGCCGGATCTGTCCCAAGGAGCTGGACGACTCGCCCCCAAGGCCTGAGAAGGGCCGGCTGGGTTGCAGCCGTTCCAGGGGTATGCAGAGGAGGTCGAAGGCCTCGACTGAGAGCATGCTGAGGCCCGCGCCGCCATCAATGAGGGTTCTGGTGACGGCCACCTGGCAGATGGTGGGGGTGCACAACATGGGGAGCGCACCCGAGCAGGCCGAGTTGGAGGGGTGGTCCTCCGAGCTGAAGGTCAGGCCGGTCTCGGGCGCCGCCCGGTCCAGGGGAGCCCCCTGCCGCGTGGAAGCGGCGCTGACCCAGCGGATGAACGGCTTGACGTGGTGACTTGTAGGCGGCGCCTGCGAGCCGCCCAAGAGGGCCGCGACGATCGGGGGTGTTGGTGCAGCGCGATGGGCGGGGGAGAGGCTGCGGGGCTCCATGGGCGCGCGGAGCGCGCGGGACGAAGAACCAGCTAGGGTGAGCGAGGGAGTTGCGGTGCTGCCGTCTTACCGCACGGACAGATGCTGGGACGATGCTTGCTTCTCGTCCCCCGCCGGGCCAGTGGCGGTGTTGACGGCAGGTGACGGGGAACGGCGAGGACGCCCGCCGGCAGGGGCCGTCTGGGCGACGCGGGAAGCGAGTGCGGCCTGGCGCTCGGCGCGGGCCCGACGAGCGTCAGACATGGGCGTGATGGTCGGAGGAGAACGGGGTGGTGGAATTCGAATCCCGGCGCACCCCTACCTGGCGCGCCAAATGTCGGATCTCGGGTTCCGGCAGACCCTTGAGGTTCGAACACTGGGGTGCGCGTGGAGATTTCGCCTCCTACCTACCTGCGCCCCTCCGCCTCGCTAGGATCTAACTACGGAAAGAACAACACAAGAGACACTGGGTTTATACTGGTTCGGGCCACCGTTGTGGTGTAATACCCTACTCCAGTGTGGGGTGTGGTGGATTGCCTCTTGGGCTGATGATGATGAACAATACAAGGAAGAACAGCCTCGCGAGGGTCTGTTCTTTGCTGGGGCGATGAACTGCTTGGAGGAGTTCAGTCACCTTTCTCTCTCTCTCTCTCTGATCCTTTCTTTTATCCTTCCATCCCCCCTATTTCCTTCCAACCCCTTTGCTCTGTGGTTGGCTGGTCCTATTTATAGAGTCCCTGGTCCTCTTCCCAAATATCGAGCGGGAAGGGAGCCAACAATGGCGGGCTAATTTCAAGGGGGACAGCTAGTACTAGCTACCCTGACAAAAGTAGTCTTCGCCTGCACAAAGCTCTGGTGATGACGCCGTCTTAGGCTCCACGGTGACCTCCATCTCATAGTCCTCATGGTCTTGGTCTCGTTGCACCGAAATGGAAACCTTTGCCTGAAGCCTCGGTACTCCGCGGCTGCGATTGCCCCCTTTGCACCAAAGAGGAAAGGACGACACTGCGCGGGCTGGCACCCGCCTGGTGCCTTCGGTCGTCATGGCTTGTGTCACGGGCACCTCGTGAGGTACCCCGCCTTGATCTCTCCGCCTCCTCGTGAGCCAGCCTGACGAGGCCGTGCCTGAGGAAGCTTCGCGTCGTCCACCCCGCGAGGCTTGGCCCCTCGCGAGGGTCTAGGGTTTGTGTGGGTGAAGATGGGCCGCGCTGGGCCCCCCTTTGAGCCACGCCGCAGGCCGCAAGCAGGCAAGTCTGGGGACCCCCGTTCCCAGAACGCCGACAGCTAGTACGGATATGCTCGGGATGGAATCTAAACAATCTTGATCCAATTATATGGTCCTTGAAGGAGTTGTGTAGCGCAATGAACCAGGCAGTCAGACTATGCGGCTTTAACGCCCTCACTTAGACATAGGAGTTTGACAATAAAAACATGGGCGCAACCCCTAGTATCCGAACCAGAGTGCTATAAGCGTCTGATCGGGAAGTACCGATCCTTTGCCTAATGCGGAAGAAATCTCCAACGATTTGTAACCTCCGAAGAGCTGACCGGCTCCCGCCGCATCATGACAGTCAGTTTTCGACTTTCTCTACTGAGGTGCTCCTTTGGATAAACCAAGGCACAATTGCAGTAGTTCTCCCTTTACTACCTTAGCCGATAAAGGGGAACGTAAGGTAGCAAGCACAGGAGTCGGGCAACCCAACTATTGACCAAAGACATGATTCGAAGCCAATGCATATAGTGCTAAATTCGGGGTGCCGAACTATACTATAAAAAGTGTTTGGACTTTTGTTGCCATAGTGTGGGGTGCTATGAAGCCCCTGGCAAACATCAAACGTACCAAAGCGTACGGGTGCTACCTGATAGGGTTACCCACAGAGGAGAAGAAGAGAAAAAAGGAAAGAAAACAGAAAGGGTGCAAAGGTGATAAGCTGGGGCCCTAAAGCTCCAGCCGCGAACTGTTTTCATTGTAATTTGATTAATACATCGAGGCACATTGATACAAGTAGTGCGATAATCAATAGGCAAATTAACATGACAAAAACCAAGGGAGAGCTGCATGTGGGTCCTGAAAAATAGGTAGAGTGATTGTTAATGAAACCACCTTGAAAATCCCCCATACGTTTGCGTTTCTCGCCATCTAGGTGTGTTTATCCTTCAAGAGGACTGGTGATCAGGCCATCAGAAGGGACCTGCGGGATTGAAACCAGAAAAGGAAATGAATAAAAGTGAAAGTAAGTGTGTATCCGTTGTTGGTTGATCCATAGTATGGATCACAAAATAGCTATGCCTCCATCGATGCCCATGGAATTTTGAGTGTGTAGTTATATACGCGTGGTGCGAATGCTACTACTTGATCAGGACTAAGACGGAGGCCAAATTGCTAGTCTAGCTCCTAACGAGCCGAGTCGTCCTGCTACAGGGTAGTTCGGACCCCCTTGACGGTGTCCGTGGGCTCGGCAGCCGAATTAAGGTTCTGCTTGAGAAGGCCGCTCTGTACTTCTACTGCTAAGGCAGCTATGTGTTGTTCTATACGGAGGGAGCATTCCATACTTCCATTGACTGTTATGATGCCACGTGGACCGAGCATCTTGAGCTTGAGATAAGAATAGTGTGGCACTGTGTTAAATTGGGCGAATGCGGTCCGTCCGAGCAGTGCGTGATAGCCGCTGCAAAAGGGGATTGTGTCGAAGATTAACTCCTCGCTTCGGACATTGTCCGGAGATCCGAAGACAACCTCGAGCATGATTGAGCCCGTACCGCGGGCCTCTACACCTGGTATGACTCCTTTGAAGGTAGTGTTTGTGGGTTTGATCAGTAATGGATTAATTCCCATTTTTGCGCACTGTGTCCTGATAGAGCAGATTGAGGCCGCTACCCCCGTCCATAAGGACGCGCGTCAGGTGAAATCCGTCAATGATAGGGTCGAGGACTAGCGCAGCTGATCCGCCATGACGGATACTAGTCGGATGATCCCGACGATCAAAGGTGACCGGGAATGACGACCATGGGTTGAATTTTGGGGCAACTGGCTCTATCGCATAGACATCCCTTAGTGCGCGCTTGCGCTCCATTTTGGGATGTGTGTAGCATATATCATGTTCATTGTTTTGACTTGAGGGGGAAACTTCTTCTGTCCCCTTGTGTTCGGTTGTCGAGGTTCCTCGGCGTCGTCCCCGGTTTCTGACCCCTTTTCCCTGTTCTCGGCGTTTAATTTGTCGGCCTGTTTGAAAACCAACAATCTCTGTTGGTATGATTGGCTAGTTTGTCTGGGGTGCCATGTATCTGGCACGGGCGATCGAGTATGCAGTCCAGGCGAATCCTACGTTTAATTTGTCCCCTTTTCCCTATTCTCGGTGTTTAATTTGTCGGCCTGTTTGAAAACCCAACAATCTCTGTTGGTATGATTGGCTGGTTTGTCTGGGGTGCCATGTATGGTCCCTAATTGTTTCTTTTGTATGCTTTCTTTCGCTTGCTGGACTTGGAGCCGCCGAATCCTGCATTGACTGTAGTGTCGTTGTTATTATCACCCTTGCTTCGGTGTTTGTGTCTGTTATGTAGGAGCTTGCCATTGTTGTTTTTGAACTCGGAGGGGCCTCCCTCGCTGAGGGAGTCCTGGACTAAGGGGTCCTCGGGCGTGCGGACTGTTATCTATGGGCCGGACTGATGGGCTGTGAAGACATGAAGACCGAAGACTGCATCGTGTCCGGATTGGACTCTACTTGGCGTGGAAGGAAAGCTTGTTGACCGAAGATTCCTTCTTATGTAACCGACTCCATGTAAACCCAAGATCCCCTCGGTGTCTATATAAATCGTAGGGGATAGTCCGGAAGGGACAACACATATACTCATTACCATATTCATAGGCTAGACTTCTAGGGTTTAGCCATTACGATCTCGTGGTAGATCAACTCTTGTAACACTCATATTCATCAAGATCAATCAAGCAGGAAGTAGGGTATTACCTCCATAGAGAGGGCCTGAACCTGGGTAAACATCGTGTCCCCTGTCTCCTGTTACCATTGATCCTAGACGCACAGTTCGAGACCCCCTACCCGACATCCGCCGGTTTTGACACCGACATTGGTGCTTTCATTGAGAGTTCCACTGTGTCGTCGATGAAAGGCTCGATGGTTCGCCTTTTCTTTGGAGGCAACATCACCACAGGGGTTGTTTTGGCCCCGGGCCAAACCCTCCGGCTAGGCGGCTTTACTATGATCGCCCGTTCGGCCGCAGAGCCGACGATGACCTCTCGGGCCATCGAAAATCCCCTTCGCATAAACTCCGAGCACTCTGATACGTCTCTAATGTATCTACTTTTCCAAACACTTTTGCCCTTGTTTTGGACTCTAACTTGCATGATTTGAATGGAACTAACCCGGACTAACACTGTTTTCAGCAGAATTACCATGGTGTTATTTATGTGCAGGAGCAAACGTTCTCGGAATGACCTGAAACTTCACGGAGACACTTTTCAGAAAGTAAGAAAAATACCTGCCAAAGATGAAGGCCAGGGGGCCACCACCTTGCCACGAGGGTGGGGGCGCGCCCCCTACCTCGTGGGCCCACTGTTGCCTCTCCGACTCCAACTCCACCTCCATATATTGAGTTTCGGGGAGAAAAAATCAGAGAGAAGAAATCATCACGTTTTATGATACGGAGCCACCGCCAAGCCCTAAAACCTCTCGGGAGGGCTGATCTGGAGTCCGTTCGGGGCTCCGGAGAGGGGAATCCGTCGCCATCGTCATCACCAACCATCCTCCATCACCAATTTCATGATGCTCACCACCATGCGTGAGTAATTCCATCGTAGGCTTGCTGGACGGTGATGGGTTGGATGGGATCTATCATCTAATCGAGTTAGTTTTGTTAGGGTTTGATCCCTAGTATCCACTATGTTCTGAGATTGATGTTGCTATGACTTTTCTATGCTTAATGCTTGTCACTAGGGCCCGAGTGCCATGATTTCAGATCTGAACCTATTATGTTTTCATCAATATATGAGTGTTCTTGATCCTATCTTGCAAGTCTATAGTCACCTATTATGTGTTATGATCCATTAACCCCGAAGTGACAATAATCGGGATACTTACCAGTGATGACCGTAGTTTGATGAGTTCATGTATTCACCATGTGTTAATGCTTTGTTCCGGTTCTCTATTAAAAGGAAGCCTTAATATCCCTTAGTTTCTGCAAGGACCCCACTGCCACGGGAGGGTAGGACAATAGATGTCATGCAAGTTCTTTTCCATAAGCATGTATGACTATATTTGGAATACATGCCTACATTATATCAATGAACTGGAGCTAGTTCTATGTCACCCTAGGTTATGACTGTTACATGATGAACCGCATCCGACATAATTCTCCATCACTGATCCATTTCCTACGAGCTTTCCATATATTGTTCTTCGCTTATTTACTTTTCAGTTGCTATTGCTATCATCACTACAAAATACCATAAACATTGCTTTTACTTCTGTTACCTTTTGCTACTGTTATCACCACTATCATATTAATTTGCTACTAAACTCCACCTATGTTGTAGATATTAAGTTTCCAGGTGTGGTTGAATTGACAACTCAGCTGCTAATACTTCAGAATATTATTTGGCTCCCCTTGTGTCAAATCAATAAATTTGGGTTGAATAATTTACCCACGAAAACTGTTGTGATCCCCTTTACTTGTGGGTTATCACACTCCAAGCAGATAGATCCGGTCGAACTTTCGTCCTTAAACGAGCTCCTAGATCTCATTGACGCTTTGGGAATCGTCACAGATTACGATCAGATCGGGCCTAAAACCGATCAGGGAGAAAGCGAAGCTCCACTTGGCACCCACCAGATCGCGGCAGTCCTGGAGCAGGACAGCGAGTCTTCTTCTATATCGAAGATGGACTATGTTTGGGTCGCCGTTCATAAAGAGCCGGATACTCACCCACAAAAAGACGCAACCAGCCCTTCGAACATAGCCTCGGACGGCGGCTGCAAACAATCAGAAGATGTTCCGGAACCCAGACTGTCTAGTCCGGAAGGTCGTCGAACCCTGGACAACCAGTTAGGTCTGGGTTCAGATTTAATTCCACCCACCCACCCGGACATAGAGGCTCTCATGAGCATAAAACAACAATCTCAGGAGAAGGTCCACCACTTTTGGGCCAGATTCCTCCTTTTCAAGAACAAGGTAAAAGATTGCCGTGACAAGGACGCAATATCAGCGTTCTGCAAAAAAACTGTGCGGACGAAGGAGTACTCAACGCCATCAATCGACGCCGCATACTCAAATTCGCTGACTTAGCAACCATTGTACAAAAATACAGCGCGATGGAGAGTGCCTGGGAACCATCGGTCCCAGCTCAACTCCCCCCTACAGGTGAAAAGGGCGCACCCTCGTGGCACGCCCAGCCCGACAGTCAAGAAACACAAAACCACAACGCGGCATGGCACCATTCTAGAGGGGTGGCACGATGGCCCATGCAAAATACATACAACAACAGACACCATGGCAACCCACATCCTTAGAGCATGTTGGATACTACGACAGGTAGCCAAGAGCAGCGAGGACATCCTTATTAAGGATACCCTGAAACAACGCCCCCAGAAGACGACCACCCAAGAGTATTGACAGTCTTTGAGACATTCGCTTCAAACAGCAAACGCAAAAGGGCACTTGGGTGATTATATGGCTAATGTCAAGAATTTACCTCCTATTGAAGATGCTAAGAAAATACCTCCTATTGAAGAAATACATGGTCGTAATTTACCGCCTGTTGAAGAAACATATAATCCAAATCCTTTACCTATTGAAGAAACTCATGGTCTTGATAACCCGACACAGGTAGTAAAGGGAAATTCTCTCTAGATATGATGAAGCTATAATCCCATTTACTAAAATTGCTAGCCCATGCTAAGATGAGTTTGATAAATTTATGGCTAAGCAAGAAGACTTTAATGCTTATTTTGGTAGACAATTAAAATACAATTCAAATATGCTTGGACACTTGGGTGATTATATGGCTAATGTCAAAGGTGAACTTAAAGTTATTAGTAAACATGATTCTATGGTTACCACTCAAGTAGAACAAGTACTTAAAGCTCAAAATGATTTGCTCAATGAATTGAAAAGTAAAGATAATGATTATGCTGTTAGAGTGGCTACTAGAACTGGTAGAATGACTCAGG
Organism: Triticum urartu; assembly: GCF_056163025.1. Taxonomy (NCBI): domain Eukaryota; kingdom Viridiplantae; phylum Streptophyta; class Magnoliopsida; order Poales; family Poaceae; genus Triticum; species Triticum urartu. The sequence continues at coordinate 258,017,438 of NC_141875.1, forward strand.
AACCTTTGTATCCTGAAGGCCACCCTAAGATAATTGAGCAAGATTCTCAGAGAAATAATAGAGATGCACGTAGTTCTTCTAAAAAGAAGAAAAAGAAAAATGATAAGACTTTGCATGCTTCTAGTGATCCTATTGTTGAAACACCTGAGAATCCAAATGATATTTCTATTTCTGGTGCTGAAACACAATCTGGCAATGAACCTGAAACTAGTGGTAATGTTAATAATAATGTTCATAATGATGCTCAACCTAGTAATGATAATGATATAGAAATTGAACCTGCCATTGATCTTGATAACCCACAATCAAAGAATCAACGTTATGATAAGAAAGATATTGTTGCTAGGAAACATGGTGAAGAAAGAGAACCATGGGTTCAAAAACCCATGCCTTTTCCTCCCAAACCATCCAAGAAAAAGGATGATGAGTATTTTGAGCGCTTTGATGAAATGATTAGACCTATCTTTTTGCGTATGCGATTAATTGATATGATTAAAACAAATCTGTATGCTAAGTACATGAAAGATATTATTACAAAAGAAAGATACCGAAAGCTGAAATTTCCACCATGCTTGCTAACTATACTTGTAAGGGTGGAATACCAAAGAAACTTGGAGATCCAGGAGTACCCACTATACCATGCTCCATTAAAAGAAACTATGTTAAAACTTCTTTATGTGATCTTGGAGCCAGTGTTAGTGTTATGCCTCTCTCTTTATATCGTAGACTTGATTTGAATAAGTTGACACCTACTGAAATATCTTTGCAAATGGCTAATAAATCAACTGCTATACATGTCGGTATTTGTGAGGATGTGCCTGTTGTAGTTGCAAAAGTTACTATTTTAACGGACTTTGTTATTCTTGATATCCCTGAGGACGATAGTATGTCTATTATTCTTGGAAGACCCTTTTTGAATACTGCAGGGGCTAATATTGATCGCACTAAAGGCAATGTCACTTTTCATGTTAATGGTAATGAGCATACAGTACACTTTCCGAGGAAACAACCTCAAGTTCATAGTATCAACTCTATTGGAAAAATTCCATCGATTATATTTGGAGGTTTTGAATTTCCTCTTCCTACTGTCAAGAAGAAATATGATATTCTTATTATTGGGGATGTGCATATCCCCGTTGAGGTAACATAGTGTTATTCGAAATTTCTCCGGCTCCATGTTATTCGGAATGAGTTCGTTAACAAAACATGATCAACCTTGTTAGTGGATTCCTTTTGATGATCATGAGATGGATGAAACTAGAAGGCACAACCTTCTGTACCCCACTTTTACTTTCTGTTATTTATATTAAATAAAATAAAAATAAATATTTTTCTATCTGTTATCTGATTATCCGTGCAATATAAAAATACCTCGAAAATAAAATTTCTCCAAATGCCCTGAAAATTAAATATGATTTTTTCTAGAATATTTGAGGATTTATGGAACTGAGAACACACCAGGGCGGCCAACCACCTGCCCACGAGGGTGGATGTAGCGACCCGACCCGAATGGATCAAGTGCTCTGTGCTCAGGTGTCATCCCTGGATCAGTAATGCTGACACCACACAGTACATCGAAGGATTTATAGCAGAGTGGCAATCACACACTTATTACATCGTTGTCTCAACGAGACCTTATTACAATAAATATGGCTTAAGGCCATGTAGTGTCGATAACAGCGGAAGACTTGGAAGACAAATCGGTCCATCAACTCCAACGGCATCACTGAGTATAGAACCACGACCTAAAACACCTTAATCGTCGTCTGAAAAGTCTGCAACATGAGAAGTTGCAGCCCGAAAACGGGTCAGCACATGGAATATGCTGGCAATGTAACACATAGAGAGTAATGGAATGAAACAGCTATACTATATGCATATTTGGCTGGTGGAAAGCTCTATGGTTACAGTTTTGCGTAAAGCCAATATTTCCCTACTACAAAGGAATAAATTTATTTAACTATCATGGTAGTTGTTAAACATCGAGAATGGTTGACAGCATTCCGATCCCAATTAAAGTGAACAATTAAAACCCATCGAAATTAATTAGAGTAACATGTTGAAATTCACATGATATTCAAGTACTAGATACTCAAGTTGTCCATAACCGGGGACACGGCTAATCATGATTAGTTTGTTACACTCTGCAGAGGTTTGCGCACTTTTCCCCACAAGACTCGATCGCCTCCGTTTGGTTTCTCGCACTACATGGTGTTTGAGAAGACGGATGACCGAGACACAGTCTTTCAGAAGCGCTAGCACCTTACGTCCGGGTAGACCGGTACACCTACTTTCCCCTACATCTGCTAGTCTACCACTGTAAGAGTTCGCACGACTTAGTCAACTATGCCAGAGCCCATAATGGCTTGTGGCTGCACACGGAAGTTACTAGCATGAATGATCTTATGATCCCTTTGAGCCTGGGTGGCGGTCCAAAATAAAACAGGCAAGTCCTGATAGACATCAGGTGCCTCAATCCACCCAGATGTGTGTTTAAGTTGCCACCTTAGATAAACCCTTGAATTATCAATCTCACATCTGTCATGGATATCACTCACCCAATCCACGTCTACTAGCATAGCATGGCATAATAAGCAAACGTAGAAGTAACTCCCAAAGGTTTCATAATAATACAGGTCATAGGTACTACCTCATCTACTTCCCATCCCACAATTTAATTAGATCCTAATCATGCAATGTGAGATGATTGATCTAATGCAATAAAACATGGGTTGTAGAGAAGGTATGATCAAAGTGTTACTTGCCTTGCTGATGATCCGCGAGTCCTAGGGTTTCGAAGTAACAAGCGGCGCAATCCGGGTAATCTATCGCAGACAAACAATAAGCACACAATAAGTACTCAACTAATGCACAGGTAAAACTCGAACAAGAGAACGAACCAGAAAGTTCAACTTAAGAACTCCGGTTGCAAAGAAAGAACGAACCGAACAAAGGACGGAAAACAAACGGCGGAAGAAAACAACTCGGTTCTAGCAAGTTGAAACTAGGTCAAAATTTTACTGTAGCAAAAACTTGTTCAAGTTGATTAGAAGGAACAGCGGTTTCGAGACGAAACTCCAGGCGCTTGAATCACCTGATTCCGATAAACGAGCGGAAAGAAAGACTAGAACGAAGATCGGATCTGAGATCGCGATCGCGGAATAAATCCGACGAAAAGAAAAAGAAGAACGGTTAAACGAACGGGCGTCGTTAACCGTGGAAAATCGGTGATCACGTTCGTTGAGACGAACGGTCCGAAAGAAGAACGAAAACCAATCTAGGGTTTTCGGAGAAAAACCGAAACAAAACCGGAATAAAAAGACAAGAACCGGAACGGAAAACGAATCGGTAGAGAAGAAAAGAATCGGAACGGTTTATAAGAAAAACCGAACTGAGGGGATAGGAGAGACGCGGCGCGGCTACCTCGGCGAGGTTCCGGCGAGGGGCTCCGGCGAACGGCGGCGTTGGGTGGCGGCGGCGAGGCGGCGGGTGAGGCGGTGCGGCGCGGTGGCTAAGGCGGCGGCGGCGGCTAAAGGTGGCGGCGGCGCGGGTGAGGGCGCGGCTCGTGAGGAGAGGGGCTTGGGATTGATGTGATTTAGGGGGGGGTGTGGGGTATTTATATTGGTGAGGGGAGAGGAGACTTGGGGTAGGGGACAAGAAAAAGAGTAGGAATAGGAATACGAAACAAAGGAAAGGGGAGGGGCTAAACCTACTAGGAATCGGCCTAGCGAGGCGGCGGCCGGCTCCCTGGCGCTGGCGCCTGGCGCGCGGTGGCCTGGGGCGCAGCGGCTGGCTGGGCCTTAGCCCGGCTGGCCTGCTGGAATTTTTTTTAACTGGTTTCGCGCGCAGAAAACAAAAGAAAACGAAACTAAACGAACTCCAAATTTCTAAAAGTAAATTTTCCCCGACTCCTAAAAATGAGTCGAACAAAATGAACTTTTCTCCGGACCTAAAATGCAATTTTCGAAAATGCGCATTTTTCCCTATCCAAATAAAACGCAAACAAAACTTCGGCAAACGAAAAATTGATTTATTTATTAAATCTTCATTTTTCCTAGATTTTGGGAAAGTCATATTTCATATTTTGACATTGGAAAAAAAATAATTGAAGATGAAATAAATAAATCAAATGATCCTCTTTTCAAATTCGAGAAAACTCTCAAATATGAAAATAACGAAATCTCCAACTCTCTCCGAATGTCCTTGAGTTGCGTGAAATTTCTAGGATCGACCAAAATGCAAGAAAAATATGATATGCATGATGATCTATGTATAACATTCCAAATTGAAAATTTGGGATGTTACAAACCTACCCCCCTTAAGATGAATCGCGCCCTCGAGATTCGGGTTGGCTAGAAAATAGGTGAGGGTGGTCCTTGAGCAAATCTTCTTCTCTCTCCTAGGTGGCTTCATCCTCTGAGTGGTGGTTCCACTGGACTTTGCAAAACTTGATAACCTTGCTGCAAGTAACTCTGCTGGCAAAATCGAGAATCTTGACTGGTTTCTCCTCATACGTTAGGTCATCCTTCAACTGAATCGCTTTAAGCGGCACGGTATCTCTTAGCGGTACCTCCGCCATCTCGGCGTGACATTTCTTCAGCTGAGAAACATGGAATACATCATGAACTCCTGACAGTCCCTCGAGTAATTCCAACTTATAAGCGACTTCTCCCATACGTTGCAAAATCTTATATGGTCCAACAAAACGCGGTGCTAATTTTCCCTTAACTCCAAAGCGCTTAACTCCTCGAAGTGGGGAAACTCGGAGATAAACTCTGTCTCCGGTTTCGTAAACTGTCTCCTTGCGTTTAGAATCCGCGTAGCTCTTCTGCCTGGACTGGGCTACCTTGAGCCTATCGCGAATCAACTTAACTTTCCGTTCAGACTCCTTAATCAAATCTGGTCCAAAGAACTGACGGTCTCCAACTTTGTCCCATGACAACGGTGTCCTGCACCTCCTTCCGTATAAAGCTTTGAAAGGTGCCATCTTCAAACTGGTTTGGTAACTGTTGTTATAGAAAACTCCGCATATGGCAAATTATCGTCCCAGCTAGATCCATAATCTAGTGCACAAACTCTCAGCATATCTTCCAAAATCTGATTGACTCTCTCAGTCTGTCCATCCGTCTGTGGGTGAAAAGCTGTGCTGAACTCTAGTCTGGTTCCCAAAGTTTCATGCAGCTGATTCCAAAACTTTGAGGTAAATTGGGTTCCTCTATCTGATACGATACTCCTCGGAACTCCATGCAAACAAATGATCCTAGTCATGTATATCTTCGCCAACTTAGCACTGGTGTAAGTTGTCTTAACTGGAATGAAATGTGCTACCTTCGTCAAACGATCAACTACTACCCATATCGAGTCATATCCTTCTTTCGTCCTGGGTAGTCCTGTGATAAAATCCATGCCTATCTTATCCCACTTCCATTCGGGTATCGGCAATGGTTGTAACAATCCGGCTGGCTTCTGATGCTCTGCCTTTACTCTCTGACACACATCACATACTGCTACATACGCTGCAATATCCTTCTTCATTCCGGTCCACCAGAATGTTTCCTTCAAATCCAAATACATCTTGGTATTTCCTGGGTGAATCGAATACGGTGAGTCATGTGCCTCTTGCAAAATCAACTTCCTGATCTCCGGGTCATTTGGCACATAAACACGGTCCTCAAACCATAGGGTATCGTGCTCATCCTCACGAAATCCCTTTGCTTTTCCTTTGCTCATTCTCTCTTTTATAGAAGCAATTTCCTCGTCGGATTTTTGAGCTTCTCTGATTTTATCCATCAATGTTGACTGAATCTCCAATGCTGCTACATAGCCTCTTGGAACTATTTCCAAACATAGCTCACGAAGGTTTCCTGCTAACTCTTTGGGTACTTCTCCTGTCATTAATGTATTGACATGGCTCTTACGGCTCAATGCGTCAGCTACTACATTAGCTTTTCCGGGATGGTAATGCAATCTCATATCATAATCCTTGATGAGCTCCAACCATCTCCTTTGTCTGAGGTTCAACTCCTTCTGCGTGAAAATGTACTTCAAACTCTTGTGATCCGTGTACACCTCACAATGATTTCCAATGAGAAAATGTCTCCACGTCTTCAATGCATGCACTACGGCTGCTAACTCCAAATCATGTGTGGCATAATTCAACTCATGAGGCTTCAGTTGTTGTGAAGCATACTAAACAACTCTTCCTTCCTGCATAAGCACTGCTCCAAGTCCTCGACGTGAAGCATCGCAATACATCTCATAATCCTTGGTCTGATCTGGCAAAATCAATACTGGTGAGGTAACCAAGCGTTTCTTCAACTCCTAGAAACTAGCCTCACACTCCTCAGTCCATTTGAACTTAGTATCCTTCTTCAACAATTCAGTCATAGGTTTTGCAATCTTTGAAAAGTTCTCAATAAATCTCCGGTAGTATCCTGCGAGTCCAAGAAAACTCCGGATCTCTCCAACTGTCGTCGGTGCTTCCCATTCAGTTACGGTCTCAACCTTTGCGGGGTCAACTACTATACCTTCTCCGGATATAACGTGTCCGAGGAATCCAACTTCCTTCAACCAAAATTCACATTTGCTGAATTTGGCATATAACTGATGTTCCCTTAGTTTCTCCAAAACCAAACGCAAATGTTCCTTATGCTCCTCTTCATTCTTTGAATAAACCAGGATGTCATCAATGAACACTACGACGAACTTATCCAAAAACTCCATAAACACTTTGTTCATCAGGTTCATAAAATAGGCAGGTGCGTTAGTCAATCCAAATGACATAACGGTATACTCATACAGTCCATATATTGTGGTGAATGCTGTCTTAGGTATGTCCTGCTCTCGAATCTTCAACTGATGGTACCCCGATCGCAAATCGATCTTGGAAAACACTTTAGCTCCTTGCAACCGATCAAACAGATCATTAATCATTGGCAGTGGGTACTTATTCTTGATGGTTACTTCATTCAATCCTCGATAATCAACCACCATCCTTAATGATCCATCCTTCTTTTCCACTAGAAGTACGGGTGATCCCCAAGGCGAAGAACTTGGGCGAATGTAACCTTTATCCAATAACTCCTTAATCTGATTCTTAATCTCCACCAAATCTTTTGCTGGCATCCGGTACGGTCTCTTTGATATTGGGCCTGTACCTGGCAATAACTCAATCAAAAACTCAATGTCTCTATCTGGTGGCATGCCTGGCAACTCTTCCGGAAATACATCAGGAAAATCCTTTACCACTAGTACTTCCTCTTGCACAACTCCTGTTAGGCAGTTTACTTGGGTCCTGTTTGGTACATGCCGGGATACATACTTGATCCTTCGTCCTTCTGGTGTGGTAAGCAAAATTGACTTACTAGCACACTCAATATTCCCTTCATACTTTGATAACCAATCCATGCCTAATATCACATCCAATCCTTGAGATTCCAATACTATTAGGTCTGAGGGAAACACATAGTTACCAATCCTTAATGGTAACCGATCACACCACCGTCTTGCCATAAACTCTGCTCCTGGTGAGCTTACTAACATGGGTGACCTAAGGGCTTGGGTTGGAGGCATCTGAGGGTTTAGAAAAGATGAGAGATAAGAACAGAGTGAGGTCTAAAGGGAAAACACTACCCCAATGCACATGAGCAAATGCACACAAAATCACTTCAATCAATCAAACAAGGGCTTACAATCGGTCTAGGACTAACGCAAAAGTGCTCGAACTATAATGATTACATGGGGGAAATACTACTACTATTTGGTGGTCATCTAGAAATTTGAACCGGTGGAAGACTCCATGATATCTGCTCCAGCTTCGTCTTCAAAGTCGGGTTCACTTGGATCTGAATCGGTGTCGTCGATGATGATGTAGTTGTCCGGACATGCGACGTACTCGTCTTCCTCCTTGGATGCTAACTTCCTCTTGAGTTCTTCAATCCCCTGCTTAAGATCGCCATTGTGTCTTGCTAGAGCTACGATCTCGTCCATGTAGTCCTTGCGTGTAGACTTCAGTTCTCCTTCTAGCTCGATGATCCTTGCCTTCGCATTCTTCAATTCTATCATATCATTGCACATCTGGTTCTCGTGGCGTCGAATGTGCTGGTTTAACTCCTGGATGAAAGATGCAATGGATCTATCCTTCTTGGTGCTAACTAACTCCCATTGTTCATCTCGGCGTCCGCAAATCTGGTAGATAGTGTCCTTGAGGTCTTCTTGATAAACTTCTCCAATGCGTCCCATGGTGATATGGGCTGCCATGCTCCTTCCCAGACTCCAGGTTGGTGCATTGAAAACACTATCTATGGGCTTCGTGATTGGCGCGAATGTCCTTCCCGGAACGTGAGCTTGAATCTTCCAGCGCTCCTCTTCAGGCAGTGTGGCGTTGAAGGTTCCCGTGAAGCTTGGTAATCCAATGTTCAGGTACTTGGTGACTTCCTTCAAGTGAAATCCAAAAGGTATGCCTTCATCCGGTTGAGCGTACTTAATCTTCGCGTTCGTCATCCTAAAAGAGTAGAAAAGATGAGGAGTTAGAAAATGAGAAGAGAATAGTGATCTATGGCTTTCACTTAGTGGTCGTGTCCTACAGTCAGCGTGTGCTCTGATACCATCTCTATAGCGACCCGACCCGAATGGATCAAGTGCTCTGTGCTCAGGTGTCATCCCTGGATCAGTAATGCTGACACCACATAGTACATCGAAGGATTTATAGCAGAGTGGCAATCACACACTTATTACATCGTTGTCTCAAAGAGACCTTATTACAATAAATATGGCTTAAGGCCATCTAGTGTCGATAACAGCGGAAGACTTGGAAGACAAATGGGTCCATCAACTCCAACGGCATCACTGAGTATAGAACCACGACCTAAAAGCACCTTAATCGTCGTCTGAAAAGTCTGCAACATGAGAAGTTGTAGCACGAAAATGGGTCAGCACATGGAATATGCTGGCAATGTAACACATAGAGAGTAATGGAATGAAACAGCTATACTATATGCATATTTGGCTGGTGGAAAGCTCTATGGTTACAGTTTTGCGTAAAGCCAGTTTTTCCCTACTACAAAGGAATAAATTTATTTAACTATCATGGTAGTTGTTAAACATCGAGAATGGTTGACAGCATTCCGATCCCAATTAAAGTGAACAATTAAAACCCATCAAAATTAATTAGAGTAACATGTTGAGATTCACATGATATTCAAGTACTAGATACTCAAGTTGTCCATAACCGGGGACACGACTAATCATGATTAGTTTGTTACATTCTGCAGAGGTTTGCGCACTTTTCCCCACAAGACTCGATCGCCTCCGTTTGGTTTCTCGCACTACATGGTGTTTGAGAAGACGGATGACCGAGACACAGTCTTTCAGAAGCGCTAGCACCTTACGTCCGGGTAGACTGGTACACCTACTTTCCCCTACATCTGCTAGTCTACCACTGTAAGAGTTCGCATGACTTAGTCAACTATGCCAGAGCCCATAATGGCTTGTGGCTGCACACGGAAGTTACTAGCATGAATGATCTTATGATCCCTTTGAGCCTGGGTGGCGGTCCAAAATAAAACAGGCAAGTCCTGATAGACATCAGGTGCCTCAATCCACCCAGATGTGTGTTTAAGTTGCCACCTTAGATAAACCCTTGAATTATCAATCTCACATCTGTCATGGATATCACTCACCCAATCCACGTCTACTAGCATAGCATGGCATAATAAGCAAACGTAGAAGTAACTCCCAAAGGTTTCATAATAATACAGGTCATAGGTACTACCTCATCTACTTCCCATCCCACAATTTAATTAGATCCTAATCATGCAATGTGAGAGGATTGATCTAATGCAATAAAACATGGGTTGTAGAGAAGGTATGATCAAAGTGTTACTTGCCTTGCTGATGATCCGCGAGTCCTAGGGTTTCGAAGTAACAAGCGGTGCAATCCGGGTAATCTATGGCAAACAAACAACAAGCACACAATAAGTACTCAACTAATGCACAGGTAAAACTCGAACAAGAGAACGAACCAGAAAGTTCAACTTAAGAACTCCGGTTGCAAAGAAAGAACGAACCGAACAAACGACGGAAAACAAACGGCGGAAGAAAACAACTCGGTTCTAGCAAGTTGAAACTAGGTCAAAATTTTACTGTAGCAAAAACTTGTTCAAGTTGATTAGAAGGAACGGCGGTTTCGAGACGAAACTCCAGGCGCTTGAATCACCTGATTCCGATAAACGAGCGGAAAGAAAGACTAGAACGAAGATCGGATCTGAGATCGCGATCGCGGAATAAATCCGACGAAAAGAAAAAGAAGAACGGTTAAACGAACGGGCGTCGTTAACCGGGGAAAATCGGTGATCACGTTCGTTGAGACGAACGACCCGAAAGAAGAACGAAAATGGATCTAGGGTTTTCAGAGAAAAACCGAAACAAAACCGGAAGAAAAAGATAAGAACCGGAACGGAAAACGAATCGGTAGAGAAGAAAATTATCGGAACGGTTTATAAGAAAAACCGAACCGAGGCGATAGGAGAGAGGCGGCGCGGCTACCTCAGCGAGGTTCCGGCGAGGGGCTCCGGCGAACGGCGGCGTTGGGTGGCGGCGGCGAGGCGGCGGATGAGGCGGTGCGGCGCAGTGGCTAAGGCGGCGGCGTTGGCTAAAGGTGGCGGCGGCGTGGGTGAGGGCGCGGCTCGTGAGGAGAGGGGCTTGGGATTGATGTGATTTAGGGGGGGGTGTGGGGTATTTATATTGGTGAGGGGAGAGGAGACTTGGGGTAGGGGACAAGAAAAAGAGTAGGAATAGGAATACGAAACAAAGGAAAGGGGAGGGGCTAAACCTACTAGGAATCGGCCTAGCGAGGCGGCGGCCGGCTCCCTGGCGCTGGCGCCTGGCGCGCGGTGGCCTGGGGCGCAGTGGCTGGCTGGGCCTTAGCCCGGCTGGCCTGCTGGAAATTTTTTATTTTTTTAACTGGTTTCGCGCGCTGAAAACAAAAGAAAACTAAACTAAACGAACTCCAAAATTCTAAAAGTAAATTTTCTCCGACTCCTAAAAATGAGTCGAACAAAATGAACTTTTCTCCGGACCTAAAATGCAATTTTCGAAAATGCGCATTTTTCCCTATCCAAATAAAACGCAAACGAAACTCCGGCAAACGAAAAATTGATTTATTTATTAAATCTTCATTTTTCCTAGATTTTGGGAAAGTCATATTATTCCCTCTCTCATATTTTGACATTGGAAAAAAAATAATTGAAGATGAAATAAATAAATCAAATGATCCTCTTTTCAAATTCGAGAAAACTCTCAAATATGAAAATAACGAAATCTCCAACTCTCTCCGAAGGTCCTTGAGTTGCATGAAATTTCTAGGATCGACCAAAATGCAAGAAAAATATGATATGCATGATGATCTATGTATAACATTCCAAATTGAAAATTTGGGATGTTACAGTGGAGGGCGCGCCCACCCCTCTAGGGCGTGCCCCCTACCTCGTGGGCCCATGGTGGCCCTCCTCCACTTATCCTTTCACCCATACACTTCATCTTCCTCCTCCAAACACGAATAACCAGCTCAAACCCGAGTCCAGGCTCATTTTGCTGCCATTTTCGATCTCCTTGCTCAAAGCACCTCTCACAAAACTGCTTGGGGAGATTCACTACACCACAGCACTACATTCTTGATAGGCAGGTTGGTTGGAAATACAGCTTCCACCAACAAACAGTCGGTTGGGAAAAACTATTGTCGACCGATCATGTTTGTTGGGGAAAGTCCAGACGGGAAAGCCCATTCCCGACCGACATGTCTTTCCCAACCGATTGCTTGATGGCTACGGGTTATTTTTCCCGACCAACAGTCTGTTGGGCCTGCCATGGGCCTTTCCCGACCAACAGTCTGTTGGGGCATTCATTGGCCTTTCCCGACCGACCATTTGATGGGTAATTCTTTCCCGACCGACATTTTGTTGGGCTTGGTGTTAGCCTTTCCTGACCGACTGTTAGACGGGATTTGTTTTGCCGACCAACAACCAGACTATGTTTACTTTTTCCAACCAATATTTGATCATCTCTCAAAAAAATACCAATATTTGATCAACATTTTGGTTGGGAAACCACAACCGTAGTTAACATATGGTACTAATTGTTGCGTACATATAGTTCATGTGTTCTAAAGCATAATCACCAAGGCAACATACATCAGGTGCACCAAACAGTTTTTATTCCATTAACTAATTGTCACATACATACACTTCAGCCTATTCTAAGCACCAAGACACCATACACCAGATTTACAGAAGGACAGACAAAAAAATGGAAGTATGAGACATCCAGTTGAAGCGGATCGCTGGCTTCATGGTTCATTGTGAGTCCAATCCTTATGTTTGCGCCCTACAGAAGTTAAAGAAGTCTCAATTATTAGAATGCTCAATTAATTTATGAAATTGAATGCAGGCAGAATTCACATGTGCACTGTGCACACACAACAACACAAAATGAGGAATACATGTGCCTAATCTATAAAAATAGCATTTCAGGAAATGAAGACCAACAATCAACTTCCAGCAGTAGCCATGGATGTGGCATAGAAGCTCTCCACCCACTTTTTGTCTATCCATTCGAAAGGAAATGCATCATTTACTTTGTACGATTTCCCATATTCCAACACTTGTTCCAAAAAAACATACAACTGAAAACTATATATATGTGTGTGTGTGTGTGTGACTCTTTCAGTAGATGTACAGATTTCTAGTAGTTCATAGTGGGTTTAGCTTTGACTTTAATACACCATGATAATTGAAATTGCTAGTACTGGATGATATACTCTGTTGAACTTGGCTCAGAAGGGTACAAACTCTAAATTGCATAATCAAATCCATGAACAAAATCCATCAAAATCATGCATTTATAGCAAGTAGGCTGGGACCAATATACTATGTACCAAATAGTATTGAGATGCAGTCATACATGCCATTGCTTCAGCCTGCACTACAGTAGTTGTAGAGATAGAGAACAATGCAGAAGAATAATAAGAGTGCTCCATGCTGCATATAGTTCACGATAGTGGCAGCACTAAAAGTCAACTTACAAAAGTAGGTTCTTGAGTTTGGTATTCAAAGCTATTTTGTTTCCTAGCTGGACTTTAAGTACCCTCATGTATGATATATCCCTGCTGTTGCTTTGAGATAACAAAAAGCATGGAAACAGTTCCACACCACTTGTGCAAAATAGAGAATAAAAACACAAACTACCTCATTTGCATTCAGTGTATGGAGAATAAAAGTAAGTTAATAATACGATGCCCCATTATAAATATAACAAAACGCAAAACTAAAATTCTACAAGGAGATCGAGTTCCATATCAGTATAACTCGGATTTGATGGGTAGGATACGGAGACTAAAGCAATCAGAAAGAACTCAACTACGGGTGTGTGTGAGGGGGGAGGCGTCGATCGGTGCCACAATGTTGAGAACCGTCAATATAACTCAGATTTAAGTTTTGTGCGGCTAAATTATGGTGTAAGATGCTACTCTGTCGATCTAAAGGTGGAGAGAGAAAGAGAACCAAGTTCATTTGGCAAAAAAAGAGCATAACAAAAGGTCACCTCCTTTTTCTCATGCTCTGGTGTTTCAGGATAATTAGTAATCATAGGAGGAGATAAAAAGTAGCTCAGGCATGACATCCAAAACTTAAACTGCACAACACATGCTGACTACACCACATCAATGCGACAGCAACGGTAACCACATGATATCTTGGTAATTAGTAATCGCAGGAAGACTTTGAAATTCCAATTTTCAAGGTAATCTCTAGAGGAACTAAACCATCACATAAAACACACATGTGGAGGTCTAGCCCAGATAACAGAACTAGAAGGTTTAGTAAATTAGGATGAATTTAAAAAGGAAAACCAGGGAGGAACTAAGCCATCACATAAAGCACATGCGTTTTAGATGTTCTATTTTCAGAACAGAATATAACTTATATCACTGACTTCAGCTAGTTGTGTTTGTACTGCTGAATGTTCTACCTATATTTACTTTCCACCAAAAATAAAAATGTGTGGATGAATATACTACAGTTTTAACTCAGCAGTTTTAACCCGTGCTTTATTATTAGGGAGAGATTTAATGGAAATCAAGGACCCATATAAAATAAAGATCTGAAACTCAGTTGGTGTGCTTGAAACAAAATTGGATTACAATAACACATCAGAGGAACGTCCACAAAGATCCATATGAAACAATACATCTTCCACGCCGTAAATTGGATTACAGTGAACTCATTAACAAGACAGAAGTACAAACCTTGGTACTCAGAGCACCTAGAAACGCCTCCATGGCGTCCATTGCTAACGCTGCTTGGGCGATCATACGAGTAAGATTAACCACTTCCACCATGAGCTAATTCGACCTGAGAGATAACTTTTCAAACAAGAGTCACGAGAAAGCAGTCTTTGCTTTCAATAAAAAAAGGCAACATAAATTTGAGGCATGAAAATATGTTTTAATCCTTACAATGCCACGTAAATGAATTGCAACCTAGAGCATAGTTTCCTTACTATGTACAAATTACACAAACATGGTCAAGAACTTCGTCAGTTTGTGCTATTGTCAAATATCTTTACATAATTGCCAGACCCACAAGAAAAGCTATTGCGAAAATCATTACAAAAAACTGAATATTTACATTGTAAAAGAGATCCTTAACCTCCCTCTCACGAATGGCCTAGGGAGGTTTAATAAAATAAAAGTCATACAACCTATAGATGAATATTTGATGAAAAAGCGTGGTGCACTTTTAATTTTTTGATGCAAAACATACTAGCTCGAATGGTGCAGAAAAACGTTAGAAGCACAAAATGATATAGCAATATAAGAAAAATAAAATTACCGGCGAAGTCATCATCAGAGAAGAGGAGCAAATTTCATACTCACAAATGTCTACTAGATTATATGTCAACCAGATTTTGTCGATTCAAGTACAGAATTGCTAGAAAACTATCTGTCGTGACCTTACATCTAATTTTTCACTATAAGAATTAGTAATACAATTTCGCAATTGTTCAATACACTCTATAAAATGCACAAAATACCCTATTACAGGAACCATATCTTACGTTCTGCTCGAGCTCGAGCTCCCAACCAAAGCGCTCCTTGCTGGATAGAAGTACTACCACAAGTTATGGGCCTTATGGCTGATCTGAATGGAAAAGGGAAAAGGAACAAATCAACAAACGATAGCACTGATGGGGGTAGTGGCGGATCTAGAATAGAACTAGAGGGGGTGCCAGGCTTATACTCTCGTATTTAAACACAGATAGCACACACAAATTAGCCTAACTACTATATAGTAAATATACTTTGCATTTTCAATGGGGGAGGGGGGCATGGCACCCATGAAACACCCATTGGATCCGCCCCTGGATGGGGGAGGGGTAGAGAGGGAGACGGAGAGGGAAAAGAACACTCACCACCTAGGGAGGGGAAGCACTAGCAGTCAACGACCAGATCCCCCTTGAACAGAACCGACGAGGGCAGATTGCAGGAGGCCCGTGGCGTGACGGTAGCAGTGGAGGTGCTTGGGTGATGAGAGAGTGCTAGTGTGCTCTCTCCCTAGTGACGCACCTCCCTCACTCACCCCCGGATCAGACAAAGACGGCGGCGTCCACCATCGCGCCTTGGCCTCTCCGCGCCGGTGCAATCTATCTCTCCCTAGCGAACAAGGGAGAGAGCACACTAGCACTCGGGGGGGGGGGGGCAGTGGGGGTGGAGGAGGATGAAGGGGACATGGCAGCAACCTCGCTGCCGTAGTGACGGAGTGCTGGCGAGTGGCGACGGCACGCTGGTTGCTAGATCTAGCGGTCGGTGGCGGAGGGAGGGAGCGCCTAAGAGGATTTAGGTTTGGTGAGGTGGAGTGCGTGCGGTCGTGGCACAAGTAGGCCATATGGAAAAATACGAGGGAGACCTGGCGCTAAGATTTTGGCACGCGCGCGCATAGATGGGCCGGCCCAATTTGCAACTAGCAGTCGGTCTGCATTGATCACCGACCAACGGTCAGATGGGAAAAGAGGCTTCCCCGACCAACAATCGGACATCAAATATCCAACTATTCCCGACCGACAGTTGGTCATGATACGCAAGTATTACCGATCTACAGTTCAATAGAACCTTTCCCGTCCAACAGTCTGTTGGCAAAACTGACTTTTCCCAACACACAGCTGTAGGGAAATCTAGTGCGTGGTGTAGTGATTGTTCCTTGGTATGTGACTCCTCCATTGGTCCAATTAGTTTTTGTTCTTGTGCTTTATTCATTGCAAATTTTTGTTGCTTAGTTGAGCCTGTTCTTGAGCTTGCATGTCAAATTTATATGGTCAAAAGTAGTTTTGATGCATGATATAGGCCCTAGGCACTTGTAGGAGTAGTTGCTATCAATACTATTGAGTTCGGTTTACTTTTATTTTGAAGTTACTAAAAATTTCAGAATTTTTCAAAAAATTATGAGGAGACTTTTGAGGGGCTCATCGAGCCAAAGCTCGAAGGAAAAGGCACCAAAGCCTAAGTATAATCTGCCTCGCACCGCGGAGGTTCGGGCGTGTGAATGGTCTTCCGAGGATTTCTTGAGTGCAACCGGGATTTATGAAGATTTTCATGAATTAGCTCATAATGCAGGTCTCACCGCTTTCCTCCACGACCAATGCGATCAGTATCTCTTGCTCACAAATACCTTTGTGCAAAACTTTCATTTTCATTCTAGGAACTCACCACCTACGGTGGAGTTTCATTTATATGATGAGCATAAGGAGATGTCACTTTATGATTTATGTCGGATTTGTTTAGTCCCTTTTGAGAGCAATACAGAAGAACCACACCGTGATGATGTGGAGGTATTTATTGACACTATCACTGTAGGGGAAACAAGGAAGGTTTCCGATGCATGAATCACTAGCATACACTTTCCTGTTTTACGTTATTTTGCATTATTTGCTAGTCGCTGCTTAATTGGTCGCGGAAACTATGGAAACCTGAATATCCCTGATATTATTATTTTGCACCACAGTTTATACGATGATAACTCTTTTAGTATGGGCAGCATTATTGCCAAACGGTTAAGTCTGAACCGTACCAAGGGCCCCATCTTTGGAGGCATCTATGCTACACGCCTAGCTGCACATTTTAACATACCTATTAGGCATTATGAGAAGGAAGAAAAGGTGGTGCCTCATGTTTATTTAGATTATAAAAGTATGGTGAGGCATGATTTTATTGTTAAGAATAGGGAAGGAGAGCTTAAATATCAATTGTTCTTTAATAAACATCATCCTGAGACTATTACCTTGCCTGCTCCTTCTTTGTTTGACTTGACTGTAGGCACGTACCTTGTTCCGTTGACGGCTATCCACGCCTACCGGAACCCTGCACCAGCCGAGGAGCCAAAGCCGGAACCACAATTTGATCCTTCACGACAATCTAATTATCAATGGGATTCAGAGATGATTGTCAGCCAGTGGCAACCGGAGTCTTCCTCTTCTGCATCACAGTACGACCCCAACTATTATTATGGATATACGCCAGGCCAGTCATGGCCATAGACCAACTTAGGCCAAAAGCCTAAGCTTGGGGAAGTATGTATTTCCTACCGACATTACATTTATGTTCACACACTCATTGCTAGATGTTGGTGCTCATACTTTTTCATTGTATCATCCATGCTAGTTTACTTTTCTTTTTATGCTTTTCTTCTTGTGTGTTTAATAAACCTTAAGAAAAATCCAAAAAAATTAGTTGTAGCTTTTAATTAGTTTACTTTCCATGCTTGTAGAGTAATTAAAAAGAAAACCCAAAAAGATTTCATGTTCTTCTTTTGCTTGTTGGGAGCTTTCCTATGTAAATAGTTTTATTTCTTTTCTTTGGGGGTCGATAGGAGAAGACCATAGTTAAATTGTTGAAGTGGCTCTTATATGCATTATTGTTGATCTGACAAAAGAGCCCATATTGCCTTGTCTTCTCCTGTTTATTGAATGACTGCAGATTCCAGCTTAGTCCAACGCACACGTACTATTATTATTATTCACATCGTTCGATCGTGCAAGTGAAGGGCAATTATGATGATATATGATGGACTGGCTGAGATGAGAAAAGATGGTATGAACTCGACCTCTTTTGTTTTTGTAAATATGATTAGTTCATTGTTCCTGATTCAGCCTATTATGAATAAACATGTTTGCAATGACAACTAGAGATCACAGTTTCTTATGACATGCTTGATTAGCTATGAGTTATAATGGTTTACCTTGCGTGCCAACATGCTATTAAAATGGTTATGATGTGGTATGATAGGTGGTATCCTCCTCTGAATGATTTAAGTGACTTGACTTGGCACATGTTCACGCATGTAGTTGAAACAAAATCAACATAGCCTTCACGATATTTATGTTCATGGTGGATTATATCCTACTCATGCTTGCATTCAGTGTTGATTAATTTTAATGCATGTTCATGACTGTTGTCGCTCTCTAGCTGGTCACTTCCTAGTCTTTCGCTAGCATTCACCTGTACTAAGAAGGAATACTGCTTGTGCATCCAATCCCTTAAAGCCCAAAGTTATTCCACATGTGTCCACTATACCTACCTATATACGGTATCTACCTGCCATTCCAAGTAAATTTGTATGTGCCAAACTATAAACCTTCAAATAAATATCCTGTTTTGTATGCTTGAATAGCTCATGTATCAACTAGGGTTGTCTATATCTTCCATGTTAGGCGGGTTATTCTCAAGAGAAGTGGACTCCGCTCCTCACTCACAAGATAAATGGCTGGTCACCGGGATGCCCAGTCCCATGCTTTATGCAAACTAAATCAAAATAATTGCAGACAAAACTCCCCCTGGGACTCTTGTTAGTTGGAGGCACTCGTTGTTTCGAGAAAGCCATGGATTGATGCTTGTTGGTGGAAGGGGGAGTATAAACTTTACCATTCTGTTTGGGAACCGCCTATAATGTGTGTAGCATGGAAGATATCGCCATCTCTTGGTTGTTATGTTGACAATGGAAGTATACCGCTCAAAATATTATTCACCTCTATTTCAAAACCGAGCTCTGGCACCTCTACAAATCCCTGCTTCCCTCTACGAAGGGCCTATCTATTTACTTTTATGCTGATTCATCATCCTCTTATTAAAAAGCACCAGTTGGAGAGCACCGCTGTCATTTGCATTCATTACTGTTAGTTTACATTGAGTATGACTTGACTGGATCTCTTTTACCATGAATTACAATGTCTAGTCAGTCCTTGGTCTTTAAAGGTGCTCCGCATTTATGTTTTGCGGTCTCAGAAAGGGCTAGTGAGATACCATCTCGTTATATCATATTACGATTGTTTTGAGAAAGTGTTGTCATCCGAGTTTTATTATTATGGCTCGCTAGTTGATTATGCTATCGATATGAGTAAACTTGAGACCTATGCGTTATTGCAAATGTGTTTAGTTATAATCTTTGCTGAAAACTTGAATGCTGGCTTGACATATTTACAACAACAAGAGCAAACAGAGTTTGTAAAAGTTTTTCTTTATCACTTTCAGTTTGTCAACTGAATTGCTTGAGGACAAGCAAAGGATTAAGCTTGGGGGAGTTGATACGTCTCCAATGTATCTACTTTTCCAAACACTTTTGCCCTTGTTTTGGACTCTAACTTGCATGATTTGAATGAAACTTACCCAGACTAACGCTGTTTTCAGCAGAATTACCATGGTGTTATTTATGTGCAGGAGCAAACGTTCTCGGAATGACCTGAAACTTCACGGAGACACTTTTCAGAAAATAAGAAAAATACCTGCCAAAGATGATGGCCAGGGGGTCCACCACCTTGCCACGAGGGTGGGGGGCGCGCCTGCCCCCCTAGGGCGCACCCCCTACCTCATGGGCCCCCTATTGCCTCTCCGACTCCAACTCCACCTCCGTGTATTGAGTTTCGGGGAGAACAAAATTAGAGAGAAGAAATCATCGCGTTTTACGATACGGAGCCACCGCCAAGCCCTAAAACCTCTCGGGAGGGCTGATCTGGAGTCCGTTCGGGGCTCCGGAGAGGAGAATCCGTCGCCATCGTCATCACCAACCATCCTCCATCACCAATTTCATGATGCTCACCACCATGCGTGAGTAATTCCATCGTAGGCTTGCTGGACGGTGATGGGTTGGATGGGATCTATCATCTAATCGAGTTAGTTTTGTTAGGGTTTGATCCCTAGTATCCACTATGTTCTGAGATTGATGTTGCTATGACTTTTCTATGCTTAATGCTTGTCACTAGGGCCCGAGTGCCATGATTTCAGATCTGAACCTATTATGTTTTCATCAATATATGAGTATTCTTGATCCTATCTTGCAAGTCTATAGTCACCTATTATGTGTTATGATCCGTTAACCCCGAAGTGACAATAATCGGGATACTTACCGGTGATGACCGTAGTTTGAGGAGTTCATGTATTCACCATGTGTTAATGCTTTGTTTTGGTTCTCTATTAAAAGGATGCCTTAATATCCCATAGTTTCCGTAACGACCCCACTGCCACGGGAGGGTAGGACAAAAGATGCAATGCAAGTTCTTTTCCATAAGCACGTATGACTATATTCGGAATACATGCCTACATTATATCAATGAATTGGAGCTAGTTCTGTGTCAGCCTAGGTTATGACTGTTACATGATGAACCGCATCCAGCATAATTCTCCATCACTAATCCATTTCCTACGAGCTTTCCATATATTGTTCTTCGCTTATTTACTTTTCCGTTGCTATTGCTATCATCACTACAAAATACCAAAAACATTGCTTTTACTTCTGTTACCTTTTGCTACCGTTATCACCACTATCATATTACTTTGCTACTAAACACTTTGCTGCAGATATTAAGTTTCCAGGTGTGGTTGAATTGACAACTTAGCTGCTAATACTTGAGAATATTCTTTGGCTCCCCTTGTGTCAAATCAATAAATTTGGGTTGAATACTCTACCCTCGAAAACTGTTGCGATCCCCTATACTTGTGGGTTATCACACTCCAAGCAGATAGATCCGGTCGAGCTTTCGTCCTTAAACGAGCTCCTAGATCGCATCGCTGCTTTGGGCATCGTCACAGATTACGATCAGATCGGGCCTAAAACTGATCAGGGAGAAAGCAAAGCTCCACTTGGCACCCACCAGATCACAGCAGACCTGGAGCACCCAACAAGTCTTCTTCTATATCGAAGACGGACTATGTTCGGGTCGCCGTTCATAAAGAGCCAGATAC
Organism: Triticum urartu; assembly: GCF_056163025.1. Taxonomy (NCBI): domain Eukaryota; kingdom Viridiplantae; phylum Streptophyta; class Magnoliopsida; order Poales; family Poaceae; genus Triticum; species Triticum urartu. The sequence goes on from NC_141875.1 coordinate 258,038,718, forward strand.
TCACCCGCAAAAAGACGCAACCAGCCCTCCGAACATAGCCTCGGACAGCGGCTCCAAACAATCAGAAGATGTTCCGGAACCCGTACTTTCCAGTCCGGAAGGTCGTCGAACCCTAGACAACCAGTTAGGTCGGGGTTCAGATTTAATTCCACCCACCCACCCGGACATAGAGGCTCTCATGAGCATAAAACAGCAATCTCAGGAGAAGGTCCACCACTTTTGGGCCAGATTCCTTCTTGTCAAGAACAAGGTAAAAGATTGCCATGACAAGGACGCAATATCAGCGTTTTGCAAAAACTGTGCGGACGAAGGAATACTCATCGTCATCAATCGACGCCGCATACTCAAATTCACTGACTTAGCAACCATTGTACAAAAATACAGCGCGATGGAGAATGCCTGGGAAACTCAAGCAGCTCACTGGGAACCATCGGTCCCAGCTCAACTCCCCTACAGGTGAAAAGGGCGCACCCTTGTGGCACGCCCAGCCCGACAGTCAAGAAACACAAAACCGCTACGTGGCATGGCACCGTTCTGGAGTGGTGGCTCGATGGCCCATGCAAAATACATAGAACAACAGACACCGTGGGAACCCACAGCCTTAGAGCATGTTGGATACTACGACAGGTAGCCAAGAGCGGCGAGGACATCCTTATTAAGGATACCCCGGAACAACGCCCCCAGAAGACGACCACCCAAGAGTATTGACAGTCTTCGAGACATTCGCTTCAAACAGCAAACACAAAAGGGCACTTCGTGAGCTCAACAAAGTCTGCCAAATCATTGTAATAAACCCATGGAATGACATGGCTATAACATTCAACGCCGGTGACGAACCAAAGTACAGAACAGTACGAGCGCCTGACGCGTTAGTACTCAGTCCCATCATGGACGGGTTTCGACTTACCAAGGTCCTCATGGACAGCGGCAGCGGACTAAACCTCATTTATGAAGACACACTCCATAAAATGGGAGTAGACAGGAGCCGCATCAAACAAAGTAACAGAACCTTCCGAGGAATTATTCCTAGTCGAGAGGCGTGGTGCGCGGGCAAAATCACACTTGACGTGGTATTCAGATCGCCGAAGAACTATCGGTCCGAAGAAATAACCTTCCAAGTGGCCCCTTTCAACAGCGGATATCACGCCCTGTTGAGGCGGGATGCTTTTACACGCTTCCAAGCTATACCTCACTACGGATATATGAAGCTCAAAATGCCTGGACCAAACGGTATAATCACTCTCGCCAGTGACCCGGACATAGCACTCCGCGCTGAAAACAAAACCGCATCCCTGGCCTTGGAGGCGCTACCTGAAGCCCTCGCGGCTGAGGAATTAACCGCGCTACGCTCCACAGTGGACAGGGACGATGTGATCCTCGACAAACGCTCCAAAGCCACCTCATTTAAACTAGCAGAAGAAATAATCAAATTCCAGGTCCACCCAACAGACCACAAGAAGACGGCATCCATCAGAGCTCAACTAAACCCAGCAATTGACGCCGCACTACGAGAATTCCTGCGCGAAAACTGGGACATATTTGCTTGGCACCCTTCGGATATGCCAGGGATCCCACGCAAACTGGCTGAACATAGCCTCAATATATTAAAGGGGTTTAAACCAGTTAAGCAAGCACTATGGCGCTTTTCCGAACCCAAGTGACAAGCCATGGGGGAGGAGCTGGCCAAACTCATCGAGGTTGGATTCATTAGAGAAATCAAACTTCTGGACTGCCTAGCAAACCTGGTGATGGTACCAAAGAAGGACAAATCCTGGCGCATGTGCGTCGATTTCAAAGACCTCAACAAAGCCTTCCCTAAGGATCCCTTCCCCCTCCCCCGCATTAATCAAATCACTGACGCCACCGCAGGACACGACTCACTGTGTTTCCTCGATGCATACTGCGGATACCATCAAATCAAAATGATGGAATCCGATCAAGCTGCAACAACATTTATCACCCCATATGGGCCATTCTGCTTCAATACCATGCCCTTCGGGCTCAAGAACACCGGCACCACATATCAACGCATGATTCAAGCATGCGTGGAGAAACATATCGGCAAAACAGTAGAAGCTTACTTTGATGACGTCGTCATCAAAACCAGGCACGTGGAAACACTAATAGACGACTTACGTCTTACATTCAACAACCTCAGGGCGTAAGACATCAAGCACAACCCGGAAAAGTGTGTCTTCAGTGTCCCCATCGGAAAACTGCTGGGCTTCATCGTTTCCAATAGAGGAATCAAAGCAAACCCAGCCAAAATCCGAGATTTGTCACAATTGGCTAAGCCAACAGACCTTAAACAAGTCCAAAAATTTGCAGGTTGCGTGGCAGATCTAAGCCGTTCTATCTCCCGATTAGGAGAAAAGGCACTGCCACTCTATCGCCTTTTACGGTGAACCGACCACTTCGAGTGGACGGACGCGGCAACAGCCGGACTGGAACAAATAAAAACCCTTCTTGCGAGTAACCCAATCCTGGCCGCACCAAATGCCGGCGAAGCGATGTTATTATACATATCAGCAACACATCAGATGGTGAGCGTCGTACTCTTCATTGAACGAGAGCAGGACGGACATAAATTCCCGCTTCAGAAGCCAGTATACTACGTCTCTACGGTCCTTACACCATGCAAATCCCAGTACCGTCATTATCAAAAAATAGCATACACGGTCTTCATGGCATCCCGGAAGCTCCGTCACAACTTCCATGAGTGTTCGATCATGGTGGCCTCCGAAGTGCCACTCAATGACATCATAAATAACCGTGATGCTACGGGCCGGATTGCCAAATGGGCCATTGAGCTCCTGCCATTTTACATTACATACAAACCACGCCGAGCTATCAAATCCCAAGTACTGGCCGACTTCATCGCCGAATGGACAGAGGCCAAACTCCCTAAAGAGTACGGCACATACTTCAATTGGGTCATGCACTTCGACGGCTCCAAAATGCTGGCAGGGTTAGGAGCGGGTGTCGTCTTAACGTCCCCTACCAGAGAAATCGTCCAGTACGTTCTCCAAATACTATACACAGACTCCAGTAATGCAGCCGAATATGAGGCCTTCTTGCATGGTCTCCAGATGGCTGTCTCCATGGGCATACAATGCCTAGAAGTGCGCGGGGACTCGAACCTCGCAATATCTCAAATAAATGGAGATTTCGACACCAAAGATCCGAAGATGGCAGTGTATCGTAACACAGTCATAAAAATGTCGGCCCGGTTCGAGGGGCTCGAGTTCCATCATGTGGCTCGAGAAAGTAATCAAGCGGCGGATGTTCTTGCTCATATTGGCGCTAAGAGCGACCCCGTCCCACCTAATATCTTCCTGGAAAGTCTCTTTAAGCCATCCGTGGTATGGCAGGGGGAAAACGGCAACGCTAGTCCGGACCAAAACATAACCCCAGATCCCGGAAACCTTGACATAACACCATCGGTGCATCTCACCATGGTAGTCATTGCCCCATGGACCGAACCCTTCCTAGCCTACCTTAACAGGAAGGAGCTTCCTGAGGACCGGAATGACGCCCGCTGCATTGTCTGGCGGTCAAAGGCCTACAAGGTTCACGATGGAGAGCTCTACAAGAAAAGCGCCACCGGAGTCCTTCAACGATGTATATCCGAGGAAGAAGGGCGGCAACTCTTGGCTGAAATTCATGCCATACTCGGCGGGCACCACGCCGCAGCTCGGGCCCTTGTTAGCAAAGCTTTCCGTACAATGTTTTATTGGCCGACGGCCCTAGCGGATGCACAGGACCTTGTCCAACATTGCATTGGATGCCAACTCTTTGCCAATCAAAGCCATATGCCCCCCATTGCCCTACAAACAATCCCCGTCACTTGGCCTTTCGCGGTCTGGGGACTCGACATGGTCGGACCCCTTAAAGGGGGAAGCCATAAGAAAAAATATCTGCTGGTTATGGTGGACAAATTCACTAAGTGGATAGAGGCTAAACCGGTCAAAACGGCTGAGTCCGGCCCGGTGATAGACTTCATATTCGATGTTCTGCACCGTTATGGTGTCGCACATAGTATCATCACTGACAACGGCTCCAATTTCACAGCCGACGAGGTAAAATCCTGGTGTACTAATCTGGGTATTAAACTAGATTACGCCTCCGTCTACCACCCACAAAACAACAGTCAAGTCGAACGCGCCAACGGTCTTATTATGAGCGGCATCAACCCCAGACTAGTGCGGTCTTTAAAAGAATCATACAAGCACTGGGTTGAGGAGCTCGACTCCGTACTCTGGGGGCTGTGGACCACGCCCAATTGCACTACCGGATACACACCCTTCTTCATGGTGTATGGTGCAGAGGCCGTATTGCCTTGCGATATTGTTCACGACTCTCCTAGAGTGCGTATGTACGAAGAGAGAGAAGCCGAGCTTGATCGGCAGGGCAGCCTAGATGACCTGGAGGAGGAACATGGTGTCGCAAAAGCCCATTCAACAGTTTACCAACACCAAGCTCGGAGATATCAAAGCAGAGAAGTACGTGCCAAGACTTACAATGTTGGCGAACTCGTTCTATGGCTCCCAAAGAAGAAAAAGGACAAACTCAAGCCAAAATGGGAAGGTCCCTTCATAATTGACGAAGTTCTCACCGGAGGAGCGTACCGTTTTTGCAATGCATCAGACAATCGCCTCGAGCTGAACCCCTGGAACGCGGCCAGCCTCCAGAGATTCAATGCCTAGCGCTACACCCCTTGTTCGTCTCCTCCTCCCATGTAGTTCCCATTATTTTTCCTCTCTTTTCCGATTACTTTCTACTTTTTTCGCTTTAAAGATTTGATGCAGCTAGACCGCACACCATTGGCACATACATCTTTCAACATGTATGCCACTTGTACCTGGGGCTTCTTGGACAGAAGTTCTTTTCATTCCTTGAGCATCAAGCTCCTCACATATGAGTTTTTTCCATATGTACCTTTCCTTTGCCATTATATGCATCAATATGACTTAAGTTTTGTCCAAGCTGGGTTGCCTGGCTCCTGTGCTTATGCCCTACGTTCCCGTTAGTTCTGCTAGGGCATAAAGGGAGCACCTCTGCGATTGTTACCACCGGATCATCCGGATGTGTACCTCAGACTGGGTGAAGCCGAAAGCTAGCGTTCTTAAGGGAATATTCGGTCGGTGAATTAAAGATGTTTTTTAGACTCACTCCGTTGTGCACCCCCAGAAGTTATACAAACCATGGTGCTCACACCACAATTCGGACATGCGCATTAAACGCACACACGCCCAGGGAAAGGAACCCTTAACGGAACTATTCTCTCTGAAGATGTTTGTTATGATATCAATGTAATACAACATAGCTAGCCGGATACAACTTGTATGTTCAAGCAACTATGACCCATACGCCTAGTTTTCCAGGCATACGCCGGCCTATTCGGCTGCGACGGTATTCGGAAACACTCCGCACCTTCGGGACCGGAGGTTGAAGCGAAAAGGTCCGCCATGGAAAATGATATATAATTCGGCTAGATGAGGAAAGTACATAGTCACTTGGACTCAAACACCTGCTCTTCTATACCTTCCAACAGGCAATCTAACTTACAATCCTGTTGGGGGTATTTGACGGCCACCTCTACTTGGTTATACACTAAACTTACGGGAATTTCTTCCCCATTCGACCCTACTGGTCCGACCCTTGCCAGGTGATTAGGATCCAGCTTGTTATATCACATCTTCACCATGGCCCAGGCCTCTCGCGCACTCTCGCAGCATGCCGATATGTTCCACGGCCGGATACGCCGCCGCGCTCCCTTGAATAGCTCTACCAGCTGCTCCATGCTTCCTGGAGGGGAGTCGGAGGGCCATAAAGCCTTGGCTACACTCCGCATCACCTGCCGAGCTTCCTGGTGCCACTGCGACAGCCCTTGCAGAAGATCACTCGATGATCCGGACACCTCCTCTTCGGGGCGGTTCGTCAAAACACCTGCAATTATAACTATATCAGCTACCGCTACCTCCAAAGCTGTTATAAAACAACAATGGACACATACTGAATATGCCACCTCACAGCTTCTTGTTCTCCTTCACGGAGTCAGCTAGCTGAGCTCGCACATCTTTCAGTTCTTCGCCCAGTTTGGCGTTCGAGTCCTGGAGTTTCTTTTTATCTTGGACGACCGTTGTCAATACATGCTCGCACGTCGCTAGTTGCCTTTTGGCTCCGCGTTCTTCGCTTCGAGCGGCGTCCAGCTGCTCTTGTACTTGGTCTAACAACCGAACACAAAGATTAACACCCGGATCCGCACTGTCGGCATATCATTCTGAATTTTTGATAAAAGGAAACATTACCGGGAGATGCCTTGTATTTCTCCAGTTCGGGATTGGCAGCAAGCAGTCGGTGCTGACACTTTTCCAGCTCCTGAGCTAGCTGGGTGTTCTTCTCTGTAAGCACCTGGTAACACACTGATCCTTAAATCAGTTGGTTCAACTCCTTTAAGTCTCGGGGGCTACTGGTTATCATAGTCAGACAAAATAAATTTACCTATACATCTTTCAAATGTTGCTTTGTGCCCCTGTCAATCCCATCTCGAGCAGCTCGGATATACACATCGGCCGAGTTGAAGGCGTTAAACGACTCCTCTGAAAAGCCAGGGTCCTGTAAAATGGCTTAGCGGTGCCGATGATTCATCGCACTTTCCACTTCCGAGTTCGTAACGGATACATCATCCGAGTCCTTGGCTGGAGGACACTCCGACTTCGCCTCCGTATCAGCCCTCGTCTTCATGGTAGGATTTGAATCCTGGCTGCTGGAAGTACGGCTGCTCGAACCTCCGGATACAGTCCGGCGCATCTTTCTCTTGACACATGGATAATAGGAAGGTCATGGTTGGGCGTGACTGTTTAGGTGCAGGTTAGCGGATTCATACCTCTTCGATGAAGGCACGGCCGTATTTTCGTTTTCCTTCCTCTTGGAAGGCTCGCCCAGCATGGGGGACGCACTCTTCGGAGGTACCCTGGGAGTAGTACGGTGCGCCGAACCCTTCCCCTTTGGAGCACAAGACTGTGCGGTGGGTAGGAAGGAAGCAGAAATAACTTTTTGAATAAGTTGTGTTCGGATCCTTATGTGTGAAGCTGGAAGAAGACCGGGGTAGTCGGCGATGATGGCCACCTCTGTGCCATCGTAGCTCGTCTGGTAAAACACCCCCTCCGGAAGCACCACGAATATCTCCGGATCCTCTTCGAACCCGGGATCAAGCTCCCGGTTGTGATCCTCCGGCTGTGGGGCGGGACTACAAAATCCCTCGGTGACTTTTCGCCAGTGCTGTCATAGGCAGACCAAGTTAAAAAGTTTATCAAAGGCAATCCGGAGATGGAAGGAGTAAAAACAGAGGGGTCGGGCCTTACCCAGCTGGGAGGGTTGTACATAGAATACCCATCTCTGAATTTGATGCGGATAAATTCCTTTTCCTCCCCTTTGAATAATTCGGCTAATGTTTTAGCCAAAGTGGCAGGGGTATCCGGACCTTTCCGGCTGCAGCGAGAGGCGTCGTCCTCCCCATTGAAGTGCCACATTGGGAGCCCTCTGTATTCGAGTGGCTGAACCCCTCGCGTTATGGAAATCGCCATAACCCCAATTATTGTGAGTCCGGACTGAGTGAGCTCTTTCCTCCTCCTCATCAGCTGACGAACCTCCGCGCCATCTACCTCTTCGAGACTCCGGGGACGCCAACTGTGGCGTTTCTTCTGTGGGACGCGCACAAATTTGGGAAGACCCTTTCGAACTGGGTCGGGATGCGCAACGTCCTCTATATAAAACCATTCGGAGGGCCAGTCATCATGTGCCTTCCTTGGTGTACCGGATGGGTATTCGGTATCGGCGACATGCCATACTTCGGCACCGCCCACTTAAAATATTGACCCTTCGTGATTACGCGGGACGAGACAAAACAACTTCCTCCACAACTCGAAATGAGCCTTGACGCCCAGGAAAAGTTCGCATAAAGCAACGTAACCTGCAATGTGCAGAATAGCGGCCAGAGTGATGTTCTGCAGCTAGAGGCCGTAGTCCTCCAGGAGCCCTCGGAGGAACGGATGGATAGGAAATCCAACGCATCTTAATAGGTAGGGGACTAAACACACTCGCTCTCCCCCGGACGTATTGGGGAAGTCCTCTGACTGAGTCCCCTCATTGAAGGAAGCTAGCCCCGCTCAAACACGGACTAGATCTGTGTGGGGAAGGTATCCCTGCGTTTGCAACTTCGTCAAATGGCTATAAGACACCGAACACTTCTCCCACTCGCCTTTCTCTGGGCTGGGACGAGCGGAGGAGCTGGGGACGCTAGCCATGTTGGAATGGTTTTTCCTATGCAGTCTCTGGGGAATTCTTCTGCGCGGCGCTGAATGGATCTAGGATCCAATATCTTCAAATAGGCGCTCTTCCTCGCATGGATGAAGTGTTATTCGCAAAAAACACCCTGATTTTCCACATTCGCTCGACACATGGAGGATGAAGATTATTCAACGCACAGAAGCCAAGGAGGCGACATTAGGGTTAATGGCTGAATACATTACTTGGAGATCATTGAAGGGGGAACCCGCCTTGCAATGCCGAAGACAACATGTGTGTCGAGCACTTCGCTATTGAAGACTGGTTCGGGGGCTACTGAGGGAGTCCTGGACTAAGGGGTCCTCGGGCATGGACTGATGGGCTATGAAGACATGAAGACCGAAGACTGCACCGTGTCCGGATTGGACTCTACCTGGCATGGAAGGCAATCTTGGCGACCGAAGATTCATTCTTATGTAACCAACTCCATGTAAACCCTAGATCCCCTCGATGTCTATATAAACCGTAGGGGATAGTCCGCAAGGGACAACATATATACTCATTACCATATTCAGAGGCTAGATTTCTAGGGTTTAGCCATTACGATCTCGTGGTAGATCAACTCTTGTAACACTCATATTCATCAAGATCAATCAAGCAGGAAGTAGGGTATTACCTCGATAGAGAGGGCCCGAACCTGGGTAAACATCGTGTCCCCTGTCTCCTGTTACCATCGATCCTAGACGCACTGTTTTGGACCCCCTACCCGAGATCCGCCGGTTTTGACACCGACACTCGCTGGCTGCATTTTTGCTACGAGCCATCCAACTATCCTCACCTGCGCAAAAGCGGGTCATGAATGCCGTAAGGGCTGCCATATATTTTGGCTTTTCTTGGCCGAGGTGGCGGGCGAACCATTCGTCGCGGATGCTATGTTTAAAGGCCGCTAGGGATTCGGCATCAGGACAGTCGACGATCTGGTTCTTTTTGGTTAGGTGCCTAGGCCAGAATTTCCTGGCTGACTCTACAGGTTGTTGAACTATATGGCTTAAGTCATAGGCGTCTGGTGGCCGGACATATGTACCTTGGAAGTTGTCGAGGAAGGCTTCTTCCAAGTCTTCCCAGCTGCCGATAGAATTTTTAGGCAGGCTGTTTAACCAATGCCGAGATGGTCCTCTAAGCTTTAGTGGGAGGTATTTTATAGCATGGAGGTCATCTCCGCGGGCGATGTGGATGTGGAGGATAAAGTCCTCTATCCATACCGCGGGATCGGTTGTCCCGTCGTATGATTGAATATTCATGGGTTTGAACCCTTCGGGGAATTCGTGATCCATTACTTCATCAGTGAAGCAAAGAGGGTGTGCAGCGCCTCTATACCTGGCCGCATCGCGACATAGCTCCTATGGAGTCCGTCTGCGGTTGTCGGCTCGAGCGTGACTATGTTTGTCACGTTCGAATAGGTAGCCACCATCACGTGTCGAGGAATGTCCTCGCGATCCGTAAATCGATCGGGTATATCCTACTCTACTATCCAGGTCCTGTCGGAGGTCGTATGTATGACCCCGAACTGTTTTGTCTCTATTTTTACGTGGCAGTGGGGCAGGCTGCTGTTCGGCCTGAGTTGCCGCTCTATCCCGACCACGTGGTGGTCGGTCCGCCGCATTGTCGCGACCGCATAGTGGTCGATCGGCCGCGTTACGCGAGGGAGGTATGGGCTCCCGTGCCTCTTCATCGAACTAAGGTAGCAAACTTCGCTTCGGATAACTCTTGGCTGGGCGTCTGAGGCCATATTCTTCGACTGCCAGGACATTAGTCCACATGTCGATGAGCAGATCTTGGTTAGCTTGAAGCTGCTGCTGCTTCTTTTCAGGCTCCTTGCGGTGACTATTAGCTGTCGCTTGAAGCGCTCCTGCTCGAGAGGTTCCTCAGGCACGATGAAATCTTCGTTGCTGAGGCTTTCCTCATCCTCGGAGAGCAGACGATAACTACCGTCCTCCGAGTCGTTGCGCCTAGCTTGTTCGTCGGGGCTAGCTTGCCCGTTTTCTTGCTCCTCCTGTTCAGATGTTACCTTAGCAAGGTCTTCATTGTTTTCGGCGTCGTCCGGAGTATTATTTTCTCCGGTGCCAGCATTGCTGTCTTTTGAACGACGTGACTTAGAGCGGCGCCGAGGACGTCGGCACTTTTGCTGTGTCTTAGGAGGTTTATTCTCGACTGGATTTTCTTTGTCATCGTCATTGGTTGTTTTGGGTGTGTCCACCATGTACACACCGTATGAAGAAGTGGCCGTCCAGCGTCCAGTAACTGGTGGATTTTTTTTTGCTCCCCATCAGCATCGTCGTCCATATCGTCGATGTCGTCGGAGCCGTAATCAAGCATGTCGGTTAAGTCTTCGACAGTGGCTATGAAGTTGGTGGTAGGTGGGAAGAAAAATTCCCTGTCCTCATCTTCTAGTTCGAACCGGATATAGTTCGGCTGTGAATCCCCTGCTGAGGATAGATTTTTTAATGAGTTCAGCACATCGCCCAAAGGTGAGTGCCAGAAGATGTCTGTGGTGCTGAATTCAGCGATCGATGACCGATCATGCTCGACATGCGCGGACGCACATAGTGCGGAACTTATAATCAGAAACGAGTCCGAGGTTCCGGTGACATGGGCATTACCGGAAGTCAGGTATGTGTGCGGCTCCAACATCGTGGAGTCTGCGGCTTTCATGGTGGGGTTGAGCTTCCTGTCCTCGGATGGCGCGACCTGCTCCGGATCTAAGGCAGAGTGGCAACAGGTGCAATTTCCTGGGTATGGCCCGATGACAGATCTAAGTCATGTTCATCGAGCCGACGGGGAGCGATTGCCGTGGTATCGAATCCGGCGAAGATCAAGTCTCCGCGGATATCCGCGACATAGTTCAAGCTCCCGAATCTGACCTGCCGGTCAGGGGTGTAGCTGTCAATCTGCTCCAGATGGCCAAGCGCGTTGGCCTGCAGTGCGAAGCCGCCGAACATGAAGATCTGTCCCGGGAGGAAGACCTCCCCTTGGACAGTATCGTTGTAGATGATTGAAGGAGACATCAAACCTTTTGAGGACAACACAGTGGAACTCTCAATGAAAGCACCAATGTCAGTGTCAAAACCGGCGGATCTCGGGTAGGGGGTCCCGAACTGTGCATCTAAGGTCGATGGTAACAGGGGACACGATGTTTACCCAGGTTTGGGCCCTCTCTATGGAGGTAATACCCTCCTTCCTGCTTGATTGATCTTGATGAATATGAGTGTTACAAGAGTTGATCTACCACGCGATCGAGATGGCTAAACCCTAAAAGCCTAGCATGTATGACTATGGTAATAATTCTCCCCCTCCGCACTAAGTCCTCTGGTTTATATAGCCACCGGGAGGATCTAGGGTTACACAAGGTTAGTCACAAAGAAAGGAATCTACTTATTCAATCACCAAGCTCACCTTCCATGCTAAGGAGAGTCTCGCCCGGACACGGGTGCAGTCTTTAGTCTTCGTATCTTCACAGCCCATCAGTCCGGCCCATGGCTAACAGGTCGGACGCCCGAGGACCCCTAGGTCCAGGACTCCCTCAGCAGGTGCGAGGGCGAGGAAGATGGAGAGGGTGCGAGGCAGCAACCTGCAGGGTCGCCGGCACAGGCGCCATGGCCGGAGGCCAAGGTCTCGGTCGAGGGGATTGGAGTCTACTCGTGGTAGCGATGTGTGTGTGTGTTGTGTGGCGGCAGCAAGGGAACGAGAGTGAGAGAGTGGAAAGGTCAAGAGAAGGGATCGGTCGGGCTAGGTTTCAGGTTAAGAGTGTGTGCGGGCTGGGCTTAGGAGGGTTAGCTAGGCCGTTGGTTGCCGCTTCAAGGCAAAAAGGCCAACCTTCTCGCTATTTCCCATTTACAGAAAAATAGACAGAAGGAAAAGGGAAGGAAAGAAATAGCGAGGGGTTTTGGAAAATGTTGAAACTTCTCCTACTGAGTCTAAGAATTATACTTAGTCCAAGAAAAGAAGTTTCACGTGATATGGAAGAGTACAAACTCATTTGAATTTAATTCAAATGGTTGAACTAGGACGAGGTTTTAGGAGTGTCCAAAAATGTTGAGATTTTTGGTGGAGCACCGGAAAGCGATAAAAGAATATGAGGACAAAGTTTGGGGACCAAACTTGAATTGCAAAAGTCACGAAATTATTTGCAAGTGTTTATGGGTGATTCTAAAAATTAACGGAATATTTATTATAGCTCCCTAAATATTGGGAGGATATGTTTTAAAGAGAATGTCACCATGTGAATTTCCCTCGATTTAAATGGATCGAAGACCCATACGATTTGTTTAGTTGAGTTGCAAAAATAATAATGATATGAATGACGAGCACAATGGAGTTGAACGGAATTGATAACACTCCGGTAGAAAAGAGAAACAAGGAACACCATGTGAACCTTGGAGGTTGCAAAGCTATGAATGACGAGCACAATGGACAAGAAGGAATTGAAACCACTTTGGTTGAAACAAGATAAACAAGGAACAAGGAAGAACAAATTTGTAAATCACTCCAGTTGAAAAGAGATGAAAGACTTGATAAGATGAAAAGAACTTGAATAGAGGACACAACACTCCCGTTAAATGGATAAGCAAGAAAATAACATGATCTTGATAAAACAAGGTGATGAGTGAAGAGAGCAACATCACAATGCCTCCAGAACAAATGTAAGAATGGAGAAGAAAACAACATGTTCTACCTGAAATGAATTTAAGAGAGCATCCTTAGAATGAAGGATTGAACGGAGTTGTTGGAAGATCAAAACGAAAGGATATGATCCTAGTGGGCTTATGGAGACATCTCAAAATTATGAGGTGACAACCAGCCACTACCAAAAGATTGATTAGCTGAGAGGAACGAAGAGATGGAAAAACTTCTTTCTTCGCGAGAATTGGAGGAAACTTGGATCGTTGATAAACACCACAATTAGCACAATCCTTAGGGAAGGCTTTAAGTGAAATCTATACCTAGATAACACCAACGAAGATATTGATGGATTTAAAATACCTCATTCTTGACAACATGTGAATCATGAAACACAAAGGGAAATTATCAAGAATGACATAACATCACCTCAAAAGATAAGGTAGACAGAATTGCACTTTGGAAGGCAAGAAGAATAATACTTGAGCTCCTCAAATAAGAATCTTGAGGAACGCCTCGAGAAAGAATGAAATCTTTGATGAACCACCATGTTGAGCCTCCATGAAGAACTCTGGTAATAAAAGGATGATAGAAAAAAGAAGTTCAATAACACAAGGTGAAGCCTTGCAATGATTTAGAGGGATCTTCATGATGAGATAATGCGGAAAAACTTGGAACTCCAGAAAGAAAAGATGAAGCATCTCGAACCGAGAATGTGATATGACGAACAACTCTAGAAAGAAAGATGAATTACTTGGATGACATAAGAATAAGAATTATTTTATGTGTATCCTTTACCAATTTAATTTTATGAGTAGCAACGGATTTGGCATACTACTTATTCTTCTTGAAAAGATTGAAGAGATATAGGCAAGCTTGGGAAGATCTTCAATGAACCACCGTAAGAATTGGAAACAACGAATAAGTTGATATAATAACAAGGAAGAGAAAACTTGAACGAACCACCGTAAGAATTGAAAAGGAATGTAGGAAAGGGATAAATCACTAGTAGGAAGAATTAGAAAAGTGAACGAAGATACTTGGGGAAATTTAGATACAAGAGAATGAACAGATCATGAGCTGTCTAGGGAATACTTGAGCGATGCACCGGTAAGATTGGGAGAATGAGAGCTGAAGGCTGAGAATGGATAATTCTGAGATGATGGGCTTCGTAGAATCAAACTGAAAAGACTCCTGAATTGCTCCGAATGGGTGAAAATAATTCTTACAATTGAAAACAATTATGAGAGGATGGCATCAAGCTTGAACTATGGATCTTCGAGTGAACGGACCAAGATTTGATATAAACACTTCTTCGGTCTTCAAAATCTGAGAATGACGATGGGAAACACCACCATGACAATTAAGGAGACACTCCGGAACAATGATGAATATAAATGTTGAACCAACGATGAAAATGTTTTGAAATAGATCTTGGACAAGGAATATGACTCATGATAATTCAATCTTATGTCAAACTTTGAAAAATAATTTGAGAATAACGCCGAATTTTTTTAGAAGAGTCAGGTAAGATCCTGGGAAAAGACCTATGGGTTAGGGCCCACTCAATTGAAAACACCATTGAATGATTTTAGAAGAGAGATTGCACCAGTTGAATTAAATAGCTCGAAAGAGATAACAACCTCGAAATAGCTTGAACGAATTAGCAATGGAAACGAATCTTCCAAGATATCTTCAGCACTCCAGAACAAATGGAAAGCGAGTGGTGAAAGAATGAGAGGTGCACCAGCTTGGGAAATCATTGGACAAATTAAAGGAATACGCTCAAGACCAAATCTTGAATTAACTCCACCGGGGAAGAAAATTGGAACGAAGAATGATGAACTTGTAAAGCATCTTCATGACAACCACCAGGTAAGAACATTGATTGAAAAGAATGAAGAGACTTCACATGAATAAAATGGATAGTTGATTTGATATCTCTAAGTCCTTGAAAAAGGGGTGGGAGGGCCGGAAAACAAAGGCAACTTGGGGACAGATGAAACGAACAACGTTGGGAAAACTAAGAGGTGATCTTGTGAATGGGGAAAAAGATAGGACCATCTTGACGAGAAGCGAACCGGTTGGAAAAGAATTGACATGACAATCTCGATAAACAAAAAGGATTAGTATTATGAGAACACCGCTTAGGAAAGGTATGAAATCAACACTTGACTTTGAAGCAACTCGAATACCACAACTCAAAACAAAACAAGGGATTGGCTTGGGAAATAAGCCGGAAACAAACATATGATGGACCCCATATCGTATCATGTGTCTGTTGGAAAGATATCCTACATGATACTTAAATTCCCACCTATAAACTCCTGAAACTTTCTGGTTATGCAATCTGGTGTTGGGAATACAGGGAGGCACAATATATATCACACAACTAACAAGCCCTACGCTCCAACTGTATCCATCCGTCAACACATAACCAAGAAAACTCTGGAAATCGTGTACCCCACACTTCGAAAAGCATCCGATATACGAGTTGTGGCAATACTCCCGAACTCCCTCCCCATTACTGGGTGGCGTCGAGGTTATCTCACCACTAACAGCATATAAGAGATTTTCGATGTCGATGAGCTCAGGTATACTGGAACTGCAACGATAAAATTGTGACGACAACACCTCGGAGCTCAACTCCCCGGGACACTGCCACAACCCCAAAATGTCAAGAGGCACCAAGAACAATGTTCTCGTCACAACAATATCAAAACGATCCCAAGATACCCGCGTGATCCTAAAAAATAGTGAAAAATGAGGAGAGGGAAGTCAAAACATCTACATCAGGAGTCCTCACCAGAGCGACGAAGGGGATGAGGAGTAAAAAGAAGTCCTACTCTCCGATATAAATAAGACTCAAAATAGTTTTTTTGCTAGACTCAACAACAACAGCGGTTCGATCAATCAAGGGGGCTCCTTCAGTCGGTAAGGCTCTGATAGCAACTTGTAGCGCCCAAGATGCGATTCAATCCCAATCACGTGATGAATTAATGATTGGGGCACAACCGCATTTCAAGCGCATTGCAAGGTGGATATCATTACAACATACCATGTACTGAATAGATGAGAATACAAGATAAAAGCTTACACTCACCACAAGTTACAACATGAATACAATAGTTCATCAATACATAGCAATCATCATATGGAAGAGCAGGATCCGACTACGGATGAAATCAAACGAAAAATAAGAACGACATTCACCCCGCTAATCACAGGCTCCCCGACCCAGAACCTATTCGCTTGATCGAAGAAGGAGAAGAACTCCAAAAGCAATCAAGCATTGCTCTCACATCATGAGCATCGCATTACCTGTACCTGCAACTGTTGTTGTAGTAAGCTGTGAGCCACGAGGACTCAGCAATCCCATTACCATGGGTATCAAGACTAGCAAAGCTTAATGGGTATGGAAGGGATAAGTGGTGAGGTTGCAGCAAGTGGCTAAGCAAGGTATGGTGGCTAACTTACGAGTACAAGAATAAGATGAGAATCTACGCAAACGGTCGTAAACTAGTAATGATCTATAAGTGATCCTGAACTACTTACGTTCAAACATAACCCCACCATGTTCCCTTCTTGTACTCACTCGAAAATAGACGGTCACGGTTACACCCGTGTTTGGTGTATTTTATTTCGGGTCCACTGTCAAGTTCTCTACAACCGGATATTAAAAAATTCCCATCTGCCACATAATTGCGGGCACGGCTCTCGAAAGTTTAAAATCCCTACAGGGGTGTCCCATCTTAGCCCATGACAAGCTCACGATCCGCGGAGACAATCCTCCATTGCAATACCCTCCGATCAGACTCGGAATCCCGATGCACAAGACATTTCGACAATGGAAAAACTAATGCAGCAAGACCACCCGACATTCCCACATCCTGATAGTAGCCGCGCATATCTTGTCTCAGGTCACGACGGATGAGCTAAGCGTACAGGTGCCAACATACCCCAAGTTGGCTAGGGGCGGTCCCGCATGGTGCTCTAGTTTGGGACCAACACCATCAGCACTGGCCCCCCTGCTATGTAGAATGATCCTTGGGTTCACGACGCCCTATACTAGTTAATTATTAGCTTCAAGTATTATTATGTTAACTGTTAAAACCAATGTTGGGCCTTGCTGGAAGAGTTTTATTCAAAACGAACTGTCAAGAGGGCCCCATACCCCTCACTGTGTTAGGGACGCAAATCAAGGAACATAACATCGGTATGACGGAAACTAGGGCGGCAAGAGTGGAACGAAACACCAGGCATAAGGCCGAGCCTTCCACCCTTTAGCAAGTATATAGTGCATTAATTAAATAACAGATATTGTGATATCCCAAAATATCCATGTCCCAACATGGAATAACCTGCAACTAGCAACGCTATAAGAGGGGCTGAGCAAAGCGGTAACATAGACAAACAACGGTTTGCTGGGATGGTGAAAAAGGTTAGAGGCTGGTTGATGGCAATTTGGGAGGCTTTATAAACAAGTGGTAGGTAGCACGATATAGTGAAAGCATCGAGACAACTAGCATAGCAAAGATAGTAGTGAGATCCAAGGTGACGATCATCTTGCCTGAAATCCCGCTAGGAAGAAGAACGAGTCCATGAAGTAGATGAACCAACGTAGTCGAACGAATCCTCACAACCGCAACGTAACCGGAACTATTGAGAAGAAGCACAACCGGAAAGAAAGCAAACAACATGGTAAACAGCCATCACATAAACATGGCATGATGCATAATCAAGTATGATGCATGTCTGGTTTAAAAAGGCATGGCATGGCAAAGTGCAACAAACAATACTACAAATTAAGTGGAGCTCAATATGCAACGAGTTGCATATTGACGAAACACCACATTCACGTTATTTAGTTTGCTCCTGTTTATGCTACTCAACAATATTAAATGTTGTTTAACATGGCAAGTGGCAAAGCATAATTAAAATTACCTAAATAGGAAATTTAAATGAGGCTGGAGACAGCAAATAACAATTCCGGTAAATCCCCACGTGCATTTGGCAATTAATGCAAACAATAATTTTACGCAATTTAAATGTTGTTATCATGATGTGGATGACATATGCAAGTTATGAAAAAGTTGACATTTAATATGATAGGCAGCATTTGTCACCATGGTGAAAAGAAAAGGATGCCACGGCAATGATAACGGAAATGGTGCCACGGCAACATTCCGGTTCCGGTAACTCGATTGAGATATAGGTGCAAAGGAACAAGTGTGCAGATGAGCGGAACAAGCTAGAGATGGTGGGGTGGTTCCGGATACCGGGTTCCCGTGGGTCAACAGCGGTGTCAAACGAGGGAATAACTAATGTTCACGGGCGGATACAACTTCTAAACATGCATCTCATACAACACATGCATTCGTCCACGGGTCATCTCGGGGGTTATACCTTTGTAGCGTGCGTTTTCGGAGCGGATCGGGTTCGATGCGGGGTAGGGAAAGTAGACGTTCTCGCGACGGTAGTGGAAGTAGTGGTTCAAGAGTCGAAGAGGAACTAGTCGTTCATGTGCGTAGATGTTCATGGTCACGACAAGGAACTTGACGTCCACGGGGTCTTCACGGGTCGATGGTAGTGGTACACACATCATCATGGGAGTAGTGGTTCACGCCACGGTAGTCGAACTTGCCGCTTGTGGTACATGGGTCTTTTGCGACGGTAGTTGTTCTAGGCATCAGGCGTTGAGGTGCTTGGCGTTCCTGGTGATTCCGAAGACAGTGTTAGAGGTACTTGACGCGTCGTCGCGGTACTTGGCAAAAATCTCAGAGAAGATGCCTGACGGTCCGGGTACAGTTCTTACCATTTCGTTCTTGCCGACCCAAAACAAAGCGAGACCAAAAGGGCCTGTGGCCGGAAGCAGATAAGTAGTTGGACTGGACAGAGGCTTGCGGTTGGGCCAGACTGGTCGAGGGAGTCACGCGGGATCGAGCGAGGAGGCACAGTCAGTGACCACTCGGGGTCGGGCAGGAGGCAGCAAGTGCGAGGCACAGGCCAGGCGCGGCGGCAAGCTTGCTGGCGAGGGGGCGACGCGGCTGAAGGTGAGGTGGTGCGGGCCAGGTCTAACTTGGGAGATGCGAGGGGGCCGGATCCACCCATGATCTTGACGGGCCTTGGCTGAGCGGCGTCAGCTAAAGGGGATGAGGGCCAGCGGTGGCTTGATGGGAACACGACGACGCAGAGTAGAGCCAGGAGGAGGAGGTCGCGGGCGACCGACGGCGGGGCTTGAGCTCCTTGCGACCTCTAGGGCGAGGGAGGAGGCGCTGGATCGGTTGGCGCGGGCACGAGGGTGAGGAAAATGGAGATGGTGGGAGGCAGCGACCTGCAGGGTCGCCGGCGCGGGCGCCATGGCCGGAGGCCAAGGTCTCGTTCGAGGGGATTGGACTCCACTCGTGGTAGCGATGTGTGTGTGTGTGTTGTGTGGCGGCAGCAAGGGAACGAGAGCAAGAGAGTGGAGAGGTCGAGAGAAGGGATCGGTCGGGCTAGGGTTCAGGTTAAGATGGTTTGTGGGCTGGGCTTAGGAGGGCTAGCTGGGCCACTGGTTGCTGCTTCGGGGCAAAAAGGCCAACCTTCTCGCTATTTCCCATTTATAGAAAAATAGACAGAAGGAAAAGGGAATGAAAGAAATAGCTAGGAGTTTTGGAAAATGCTAAAAACTTCTCCTACTGAGTCTAAGAATTATACTTAGCCCAAGAAAAGAAGTTTCACGCGATATGGAAGAGTTTAATTCAAACTCATTTGAATTTAATTCAAATGGTTTGAACTAGGATGAGGTTTTAGGAGTGTCCAAAAATGTTGAGATTTTTGGTGGAGCTCCGGTAAGCAATAAAAGAATATGAGGACAAAGTTTGGAGACCAAACTTGAATCAGAAAAGGCAAGAAATTATTTGCAAGTGTTTATGGGCGATTCTGAAAACTAACAGAATATTTATTATAGCTCCCTAAATATTGGGAGAATATGTTTTAAAGAGAATTTCACCATGTGAATTTCCCTCGATTTAAATGGATCGAAGACCCATACGATTTGTTTAGTTGAGTTGCGAAAATAAATAATGATATGATGGAATGACGACATGATGCAAAGAAAGAAGCAAAGATGAATGCAACGACAAAACAAATCACACGACGAATCTTGGAATCCATGGAAGGCATCTGGAGCGTCGTACTTGGGACGTCACAGTGGGTTAGAGGCTTGACATGGCAATATGGGAGGCTTAAAAAACAAATGGTAGGTAGCGCGACATAGCGATAGAATGAACAACTAGCAAGCAAAGATAGAAGTGATATCGGGGGTAATGATCATCTTGCCTGCAATGTTATCAGGGGTGTCGAAAGCTTGCTCCTCGTGAACGTGCTCGATAGGGTCCTCGTACTCAAACTCGTCTCCCAGAACTACCAAAAGAAAATACAAGCATACAATGAACAACCACTCATGGAAAGAACATGTTCTACATGCAAGACTAACAAGAACGCATAATAATAACGGTATGCTTGGAGTGACGAATCTCTCGGAACGAAGGAGACAGACAACGAGAAGGTAACGGTGGAGTCATGAAGGATATGGGCAGAACCTTGGTAACCCAAGCATGCCACTGGAAAGATTGAAAGATTACGAATGAAATTGATATGAAGATCACCAGAAACAGATGCACAATTTGGACATGACAAGCGAAACAAGATGCAATGCAATATGTTGAAAACAGTAGCATGGCAACTTAGATGCAAATTTGAAATATGCTACAGCACCCAAACATGAAAACAAAAATACATGGCAGTGAGGTACAGGTGAAGCTCTACAATTCATGAACACTAAGCTACTGCTAGAACTCAGTAGAACGGTTCTAAAACAACATGGTAAAAATACAAATGATAACGGTTTAACAGACTTAGCAGAAATTCACTGAGCATGACATAAACAGCATCAGGTTGCAATGTTTAGAGCTAGTAAATTACATGCTACAGTAACCTATTGTAGCAAACTAGATCATGGCATGATGGTACTAAATTCAATCAATAAAACTCCCTTACTGGACTTGTTCCAAAGGTCTACACAAATGATGATAACATCAATGCAAACATGGCAAGTGATATGACTGATCTCAGACTTAGTAGAATTCAGGGCATGGCAGAAACAGATTCATGATGGCTTGTTTACAAGCTTGTGGCACTTAGTATGACGCATGTCATGGCATGTAATAAAATCTAGCATGTGGTAGGCATGACGAAGAGCATGTTCATGTGCAAAACTTTCCCTTAGCATAATTGCATAAATATACACCTAAAAGACAAAACAACAGCATGAGGTAAAACGACATGGTCATGAAATTGTTCAAATGCAGAAAATAATGCCACCACTAGATTGGTGGGATTTTTCTACCCCAAAAACATATATAATATGTCTAGGTTGTTTTAGAAAAATCCCCACAAATATGCAACACAATAAACTGCCAACAATGGAATATGCAGAAAAGGGAAAACCCTAAATGGATATGTCCCGATCTGGACTTGATAGATAAGGAAAGGCCCGAATTGGAAACGGCTCAATACAGAAATATGCTCGATTGGGTTTAAAACAGAGGCGTGAGGATGACATGAGGGCCCGGGGGTCCACGTGTCATGTGTGAGGGTGCGCGTGTGTGACTGACTGGTGGGGCTGGTCGCGTGTGAGGCTGAGCAGTGGGCCCGTGGCTGTGGCTGCAACAAATCAGGGCTAAGCAGAGGCGCTGCCGGCCGGCGACGAGCACGGCGTATGTTAGCGTTCTGGGAACGGGGGTCCCCAGACTTGCCTGCCTACAGCCCATGGCGTGGCTGAGCTAGTAGGTCTGTACGGCCCATCTTCATCGACGAGGTATTCAAAACCCTCGCGAGGGGCCAAGCCTCGCGAGGCGGACGACGCAAGACCTCCTTAGGAGCGGCCTCACAGGCATGCTCACGAGGGGCGGAGAGATCAAGGCAAGGCAAACCTCGCGAGGTCCTCGTGACGTGAGCCATGACGATCGAGACTAGGCGGGCGCCAGCGCGCGCAGCGTCCTTGTTTCCTCTTTGGTGCCAAGGGGGCAAGTGCAGGCGTGGAGTATCGAGGCATCAAGGAAAGGTTTCCATATCGGTGCAACGAGACCAAGGCCAGCAGGACGGCAAGACGGAGGTCACCATGGAGCCCAAGACGGCGTCACCACCAGAGCCTTTTGCAGGCGAAGACTACTTTTGTCAGGATAAGCTGTACTAGCTGTCCCCTTTCAAATTGCCCATTGTTGGCTCCCTTCCCACTCAATATTTGGGGACAGGACCATGGCCTATATAAGTAGAACTAGCCACCACAGTAGGGGGATCAGGGAAAAAGAACTCATTCAGAGGCATCTCACCCACACAAGTTCGCCAAGCACAAGAACACCTCAACCTCAGTAGGCTGTTCTTCCCCTTGTACTGTTCATCATTGGCCCAAGAGGCAATCCACCACCACCACACTGGAGTAGGGTATTACACCACAACGGTGGCCCGAACCTGTATAAATCTTGTGTCTTTGTGTTGCAAGTTCGTGGAGTTCATCCGCGAGATCTTAGCGAGCTAGGGCGTGGATCGATAGGGAGAAAACCTTCGCGCGCAACCGAGTGTTCGAACCTCGAGGGTTTTGCCAGAACCTATGATCCGACATTTGGTGCGCTAGGTAGGGGGTGCACCATAGCTTCTCTTCCGTCGATCTGCGCTCCGTCGCCACCCCGCTTCGCCCACATGGCAGGCGCCCTGCCATTGACTCCGACGGCCAGCGTCGACGACGGGGCCAGAGGGCTTCGAGCCCTGGCCCCCGCCCAGTGGCGGGTGCGGTGGACACCCAAGTTCAAGCCGGAGATGCCACCGCGCAACGACGAGGCAAGCGGACCCGTCAGCTTTCCTACTGGCATACGAGGAGGTCGTCCTCGAGGCCGGGGGTGATGACAAGGTGTCACACCCTGATTTTCATACCACAACACTTAAGCTATTAAATCATGATAAAGTGTGGTTTGACAAAAGCTTTTGCATTATTTGGCTTTTTATTTGGAGTTGGTTTTCTCTCTCTGATTTTCAAGTGCTCTTTTAAAGTCAACACAACTCCACCTTCTATACTTCATCTCCTTGCCCCAAATTTCTGCCCAATGATCATGCCATGTGTATAGAACAACATAGTATTTTCTTACAAAAATAATTTGGCCAAATAGTATTTTCAAAAATTAGTTTTCCAAAAACCCCTAAATTAAGGTTTGCACTACAAGTACTTGATTTGGGGTATGAAAAATATTTCAAAGAGTATATTTGAAACCTATTAGATATAGGACTCCCATAAACCACAAAAATATAATTTTAAAAGTAATTTTCCTATTTTATTTAAAGGATTTTTATTAAGGCCAGAAATGGTCTTTAATAGGTTAAAATTATTTTAAGACATCAAAAATATTTGAGAAAAATCAGGGGAACTCAGTGGACATATATTTTCCATATATAAGAGTTTCAACACATGGTCATGTTCGAAATATTGGACAAAACCCTCCAAAACCAATTCTGCCCATTTCAAGGATTTGAAATATTTCTACATGAAATATTTTCATGAAAATCCAGCAAGTCACAAATTTATATTGTGATAACCTTGCAAAGCCTCATCTGAATTCGGGTCATTTTGGTTCACCAAAATGCCCCAAAACCCACTCTGACCAGAATCAAATTTGAACAACTTTGTACTACCAACTTTCTCTCCTTGACCCCAACTTTTGTGAGCATGTTCACATGACCAAATGAGGCCACTACACCAAGTGGTGCGTCAAGGGGAAGTGATTTTCTCAACTAGATCTACACAAGTTCATCTAATTTTTAGGGTTTACAAAAGTTGCATTGGCAACTTTTCCCAAATGAGCTCAAAATTGGTGGAAGACCCTAATTATATGTTCCATTTCACCTTGTGGAATCTCATACCAAATGGAATTCATTTACCTTCCCAAACCAACAACAAACACCTTCTGCCACTTTACAAAAACAACTACTTTGACCTCTTCCACTCTTCTCCATGGCCTCAACTTTTTACCACAGCTAATCCTGACCCTCTTCTACCTCTAGTAACTTTCCCCTGGCCATTGCTCAATTATTAAAGGGGTGAAACACACTCATTTACCTCCCTGGACAACAAGTTCTCTCTCTCCCTCAACCTCCCTCCTCACTCCAGTGGCTCCCCAGGGCATCCAAGGCCATATCCCACTTCTTTACTTCCCCCTAGAGCTACCAAACACCTTTGGCCGCGTCCACCCTGCTTAGAAAATGGCATGCCAATCCATTTGGGCGCTTTGGAGCGCGCTACAGTGCCTCCAAGCACTGTAGCCGCCCCCTGCCAAGCACCTCCGGCCACCTCGGGCCTCCCCAGCACGCCCGACGATGCGCCTCGGCGTTCGAGACACGGCACCTGGTCGACCCCCTCCTTCCTCTCTCTCTCTCTCTCCTGCCCCTGCTCGCATGCGCATCGGCCGCCCGAGAGCTCCAGTGAGCGGCCTCACACGCGCGGCGCCTCTGCCCTCCCCCTGCTTTCTCTCTCTTCACTCCCCTCACCCTAGAACAACCCCACAAGCACCCCCGACACATCATTGCGAGCCTCCGTCACCCGTAGGGACGGCAACGACCTCGCCGGCGCATTGGTCCACGGTGGAACGTTGCCCGCCTATATAAGGCCTCCTCAAACTCTCCTCTCCTCACCACTTACCCCCTGCAGCTCCAAAGCAACCCCCTTCACCCCAGTTCATCTCTAGGAGAGCCCGAGCTCGAGATCGAGCTCGAGCTCCGCCGCCTCGGGTCGCTGTCGATCTCGCGGTACAGACCTCCTCCACCCCGTTATTTCCCGATCTGGAGCCGCCTCACCTCCCTGACCCTTTTCCCTCTCCTTTACGCGTTGTTTTCAGCTGGAGACGGCCGGTGCGACCACCTCCCAATGCGTCGCCGCCCTGCCTCCTCATCGTCAGCGAACTAGGCAGCTCCGGCGATGTCGACCACCTCCACCCGAATGGCGACTGGACGCTGAGTCCAGCCGTGCCATCATCTCACCCCGCCGTGCCCGGAAATGTCACCGGTGAGCTCGCCGGCCCTCTGTCATGGGGTTAGGGATGACAGGCGGGCCCCGCTTGTCAGCCTCTCCTCTCCATCGTCCTCTCTCGCTCGCTGACGCCTGGGCCTCGCTCCTCAGGTTTAAACCTGGCGCCCGCGCGTGCACCACTGCGCTGGGCCGCCTCTCTGGCTGGGCCTGCTGCGCTGCGGCTGTTTTGGCCCAGCAGGCACAATGCCCCTTCTCCTTTTATTTTCTGTCAAACTTGTAAAAATTCCACAGGATTAAATATTAATCCGAATGCAATAATTCCAGTTCCTAAAATATTGTAAAAATCCCACCTATTTAATGGTATAACTTTCATTGATGTCCAACCAACTTTTATGTACTGTTCATATTCAAATTCAAATTTGAATATATTTAAACCCCTCTGAAAATCCATTTCATCTATTCTGCTACTCCAAGTCCCAAACAAGGAATTTTCCCCTTATTAGTTTTCACCCTAGTATTTTATAAAAAATGAGTTGACATTTTTCTAAGCACATTAGTTTTTCTGATTTATTATTGCCTTATTTTTCTCGTTATTATTTTGCGACGATAGATTGCGTTGCTGACGAAGGAGTTGGACCAGAAGACTTTGAAGACCTAGAAGACTTTGCTGAGCCAGGCAAGCACCTCTTTGACCATGTCTATGAAACCCCTTTTTACGCATGTCATATAGAACTTCATTATTGTTGCATCGGAATCATGATGAGATGGTAGCCACTTCGGTGGGTTGCCTTCGTTTCCTCCTTGTTGATAATTGCATTGTGCACGCCCCTACCCTTCTATGAGGGTTATGCGAGTGGGTGTACTTAGGATGCTAAGAAGCTGCTATGCAAATGGGATGGGTATATGCATGGTGAAGGAAACCAAGTTATTTTCAAAGGCTTTTCAAAAAAAACTATCGGGTGCCACTTATGCCCGAGGGACATAATGAGTTGGTAACCACTTGATGACGAAGTGGTGTAACGAGGCAAGTGTGCGTGTTGTTTCAAAAACGGATTAGATTTAAGATTTGTCGACTGTCCCAACCTTACATGTGCAACCACTCTACCCTTACATGGGAAAGGGCATTATTAATTACCTAGGCCGGTACTAGCTTGGAGCCCACATTTCTAGTGACGGGGGAGTCGTTGTTGCGCTCTCTCGGGATGGGGTCGTGCCAGGTAGGGCGGCCATGACTATTTTTACAAGGCACCGGACACACCGTCGGTACCCCGTGCTTGTGGTATGTGATGAATATGGGAGCGAGGCTCCATAATTTTAAGATGTGAAATGTTGGGCATGGGGGTTACTACCAATCGAGTGGACTCTATGTTAGTGTAGACTAGGGAAAGATAGTGATCGGGTGCTTACCCCGGGTACTTGAGGTACCACGGGTTGTGGATGACACGGTAGTTCCCCGGATCTTGTGGGTAAAGTGTGCAACCTCTGCAGAGTGTAAAACTATTCGAATAGGCGTGTCCATGGTCAAGGACAGTTGGATGGTGCTGCTTAAACTACCTCTAGAGTTTTACAAACCACGTGTGTGTGTGTGTTGATGAAGCCAATTGGGTTAAGTCAGATGACTTGACACGATGATCAAGTTGGATTGGTGTCCAACTCTGCTTATGTTGATATCTGCAACTTGTTAATACGAATATCTGTACCCTCATGATGCATACATTACAAGTCGATAAATCATGTCATTGCACCCAAAACTAGCTTTCTGCAAACTACCTACTTAGTGCTATATCATTGCATTATTGTGACTTGTTCCAATCATGGGTTGCTTGCGAGTACATTCAAAGTACTCATTTGTTTGCCACTGGTTATTTAATTGGCTAGGCATGGAAGAACAGGAGTTCAAAGAAGAGTTCTTTGGAGATGAACATGCGAACTATGACGTTTCCCAGTCAGAATGCCTGTAGGGTTAAGGCAGATGGCATGGGTTCTACTTATCGACGAAGATTTCCGCTGCTTAAGTTTATTTGGTGTTCGGCCCTTGTGGCTTTATCTATGTAAGACTTGACCATAATGGTCATAATTTGTGTAAGATGGTATGTATGGATGTAAGACTCTTGTTATTCAGCTTCTGTGTGTTCAGTGAGCATTGATCTCTGGGGTTACTATACACGTGCATTCGGTGATCACGACTCATGAGTCGTTAGTTAGGGTTAAACTATTTCCAAAACTATTACTACTTTTGAAAATTATTTATATTTCTCTCCCCCTCTGAGTTTTTCTGAAGAACTAAGGTATATTTTCCCTATCGATCTCTTCCCTTCAAAACTTATGCAAATGGTCGCTAGTACCCTTATGCCCCTGACCACTGAATTCCTTGTAATCCTCATGGATAATCTAGGAGGAATACACCTTGCCGAACACTCAACCACATCTTCTGAACACAAGATTGGCGACACCACAACAAGACGATACCAACAAAACATACATCCTCGAGACACGAAGACCCAGAAGATGGGGACACCTTTGACACTGCCCCAAGATGATGCAACCTTGTCCTATGACGATCAGGGTGTAAGATACACAAGACCATGATATACATCGCTAATAGAGTAATCATGTCCTTACCATTGTTGTATCGGCAACCACCGGTGGATGAGAACCTCGCCATTTGGCCCGCCTCACTATAGTGAGCAGGAAAACGGTTCTCTTCATCACCCTCTCTTGGTGTCGATGTTGTCATCAACGTAACCGACAGGTTGGCCCTCTACTATGCCTTGCTAATGTCTTTGCATAAAGGGTTACCTACCTAGTACCATCAACGCCTTAGAAGGCAAAAGGGGTCGTCAATATCAAGAAGACAACAGAAGACCGAGTCAATGCCAGCTATGAGGAACCACCTCCACCCCATCAGCTCATCAAGAGAGAGATTGTTGAAGATTCTTCTAGCTCAACATGGATTGCTTCATCGAACAATTACAAGAGATGTAGCGACACCTAAGGAAAACCCAGAAGACTGCACGAGACACGAAGCTAGCACGACTACTAAGTCCGAGAACCCCTAGGGTAGGATGAGTCGTGTACCCCCCTATGTGCAGTCGAGTCCGTATGATGGTTCAAATAGAACCATGATTGTGTGTTTCTTCTTTTTATTGTTTGTGTTTTGATATAGGTCGTACTTTTGCCCTAGGCAACAAGTACACGACTATATCACCTTCCTTACCTTGTTTCTTTGGTTTGTCCCTTTTTGCACCTGTTTGTTTGCACTTGCACTATAGAACCCCCTTTTGGCATTCCCCTCCTCTATGCTATTTTCCCTCTCATCTCTCTCCTCAGCTGAAGACCCGCAAGACAAGATACACCAAGGATTCCACCTCGGCAACCAACTGGCGCTGAAGACTTTTGCTGCAGCCTCCTCGACCAAGTGTAACCCAATGGAGTTATGTTTACCCCTCAAGATTACAAACCCATCCCTAGACCCTTCGATACTTCACGAGATACCCAGCTCGAATCCTTAACCATGTGCTTAACCCACAGAATTGCAAAAGAACCAGTTAAGCCTCCACAATACTGGGTTCATTATGGAACTAGTGAACATAGTGAACGAGCACATTGTCATCCTAATATAGCACAAGAACTGACGATGCCATAGGGAAGATCAATTTGAGGATGTAGGAATAGAGGACAAATGACTTTGATGAGTTTATATCAGTGAACTTGAGGAATTATCTGAGACTTTGGTGGATCGTGTTAATATAGTAGCATAAACTTCATTACCCATGGAGTAAATTGGATTTAGTAAGATGATTATGATCGCAAGACGAAACACTTGGAAGAATATGGATTTGACTTAGCCATGGGATATTGATAGGAGACATTTGATATTATGATAATGACATGGGGGAAAGTGTAGAAGCTCTCGTTGGGCATGAGATTTGGATTCATATAGATGATCCTAGTGGAGTATAGATGTTGAGAAGGTCTATACGGTTCGGAGTAAATTGGATTTAGATTGATGATCCCGATCATGATACCATGTGTTCTCGGTGGACGATAAACTAGGAGATTGGGTTAATTATCGGAGTTGATTTAGGGATCTATATAAATTTGACATTGGAGTTTATCAGATCACGATAGTGGGAATTGGTGGACTAACTATATTAAGAATAGACCTTTCAAGTATTTGGGGATTATAGGACATCCAAAGATCATGTGGAACACCATAGACATTGGATTTGTAGAATTAAAGGATTATGTAATGATTAATGGAAGTTAACGGGTTGTTGGAGTTGATTCATAGGAAGGAAACAAGATTTTGGAGTGGCATACGACGTGTTTCCTTAGGATAGAGATACACTAACATCGACCTTGGAAGAATGGGATGAGCACTTGGATTGTCGTGTTTTATTCCCGCTTGGAAGCTTGTATGCTCTACCGATGGATTTTTAGGGGTGGCCATACATATGAGTTTGGGGGTCGTAGACATATATGATTTTTGTTAGACCTCCTCTCGGGAGTCACGAGAATATGGATCACATGAGTGATGATTGGTGACCTATACGAAATAATGCTTTTGGTAGTATAAGGTTATTTGTTTGAGGGACTAGATAGACTATTGGCATCTCAGAAGCCGTGCTTAAAAGATAAGATGATAAATGTTCAATCGCACACTAGAACCCTTGAAACCCTTAATCCCTACCAAGCCACAACATTGTCGGATCATGACCATGGGCTTTGGCTCTAGGTCAAGTAGACCCTGACCAACACTCAACCATGACTACCACCACTCCAGGCTACTTTATGTACCTCGTGAATAAAGTCTCCATGGAGTACTTAGACAAGATAGTTGTCATCATTATTTGGTAACCTACTTGTCTACCCAAAGACGGAAGAAGAGCCATTCAGTTGGTCAAGGAACATTTGAAGACCGCCATGCCAAGGAGAAAGAACTATACCAACCACCATCGTCAAGGAGTGAAATTTCTCATCGAAGACCAGTTGTATCTGCAAGCCACCTCTCTCAAAGGAACCGAGCATTTCCATGTCAAAGGGAAGCTCACACCAAGATTTATCGGCCCTCTCCAAGATCACTGCAAGACAAAGAATGGACGGCTACCAGCTAGAGTTACCACCTGAGTCACCCACCGTGCACAACATTTTTCCACACAACACCACTCCGAAAATGTTTCCAACTTCCTAACTAGTCCGGTCTCTACAAGGACATCGATCACCGAGCCATCGACCTCCAGCCCAATATGACCTATGTGAGAGACCCCAATTGCAACCTAGACCAAGTAGGACGTCATACACGAAGCAACGCCATTGAGTACTTCAAGGTTCAATGAAGCACCACTCGGAAGCACAAGCAGTATGAGGACGTGAAGACTACACCAGGTCCAGTTTTCGTATTCCTTTCCACGCCTAGTTTGGGAATCTTGTGGACGATATTCTTGTAAGGGGGGTAGATCTGTCACACCCTGATTCTCATACCACAACACTTAAGCTATTAAATCATGATAAAGTGTGGTTTGAAAAAACTTTTGCATTATTTGGCTTTTTATTTGGAGTTGGTTTTTCTCTCTGTGATTTTCAAGTGCTCTTTAAAAGTCAACACAACTCCACCTTCTATACTTCATCTCCTTGCCCCAAATTTCTGCCCAATGATCATGCCATGTGTATAGAACAGTATAGTATTTTATTACAAAGATAATTTTGCCAAATAGTATTTTCGAAAATTAGTTTCCAAAAACCCCTAAATTAAGGTTTGCACTACACGTACTTGATTTGGGGTATGAAAAATATTTCAAAGAGTATATTTGAAACCAATTAGATATAGGACTACCATAAACCACAAAAATATAATTTTAAAAGTAATTTTCCTATTTTATTTAAAGGTTTTTCTTAAGGCCAGAAATGGTCTTTAATACGTTAAAATTATTTTAAAGCCTAAAAAATATTTGAGAAAAATCAGGGGAACTCAGTGGACATATATTTTCCATATATAAGAGTTTCAACACATGGTCATGTTCAAAATATTGGACAAAACCCTCCAAAACCATTTCTGCGCATTTCAAGGATTTGAAATATTTCTACATGAAATATTTTCATAAAAATCCAAGGAAAATCCAGCAAGTCACAAATTCATATTTGTGATCACCTTGCAAAGCCTCATCTCAATTAGGGTCATTCTGGGTCACCAAAATGCCCCAAAACCCTCTCTGACCAGAATCAAATTTGAACAACTTTGTACTACTAACTTTATCTCCTTGACCCCAACTTTTGTGAGCATGTTCAGATGACCAAATGAGGCTACGAAACTAGGTGGTGGATCAAGGGGAAGTGATTTTCTCAACTAGATCTACACAAGTTCATCTCTGCTAATTTCTAGGGTTTGCAAAAGTTGCATTGGCAACTTTTCCCAAATGAGCTCAAAATTGGTGGAAGACCCTAATTATATGTTCCATTTCACCCTGTGGAATCTCATACCAAATGGAATTCATTTACCTGCCCAAACCAACAACAAACATCTTCTGCAACTTTACCAAAACAACTACTTTGACCTCTTCCACTCTTCTCCATGGCCTCAACTTTTTACCACAGCTACTCCTGACCCTCTTCTACCTCTAGTAACTTTCCCCTGGCCATTGCTCAATTATTAAAGGGATGAAACACCCCCATTTACCTCCCTGGACAGCAAGTTCTCTCTCTCCCTCAACGTTCCTCCTCACTCCAGTGGCTCCCCAGGGCATCCAAGGCCATAGCCCACTTCTTTACTTCCCCCTAGAGCTACAAGACACCTTTGGCTGCGCCCACACTGCTTAGAAAATGGCATGCCAATCCATTTGGGCACTCTGGAGCGTGCTACAGTGCGTCCAAGCACTGTAGCCGCCCCCTGCCAAGCACCTCCGGCCACCTCGGGCCTCCCTAGCATGCCCGACGATGTGCCTTGGCGTCCGAGACATGGCAGCTGGTCGGGCCCCTCCTTCCTCTCTCTCTCCTGCCCCTGCTCGCATGCGCATCGGCCGCCCGAGAGCTCCTGTGGGCGGCCTCACATGCGCGGCGCCTCTGCCCTCCCCCTTCTCTCTCTCTTCACTCCCCTCGCCCTAGACTAACCCCACAAGCACCCCCGACACCTCGTTGCGAGCCTCCATGAGCTGTAGGGATGGCAACGACCTCCCGGCGCACTGGTCCACGATGGACCATCGCCCGCCTATATAAGGCCTCCCCGAACCCTCCTCTCCTCACCACTCACCCCCCTGCAGCTCCAAATCAACCCCCTGCACCCCAGTTCATCTCCAGGAGCGCCCGAGGTTCTCACGGTACAGACCACCTCCACCCCCGTTCTTTCCCGATCTGGAGCCGCCTCACCTTGCTGACCCCTTTCCCTCTCCTTTACACGTTGTTTTCAGCCAGAGACGGCCAGTCCGACCACCTCCCGACGCATCACCGCCCTGCCTCCTCGTCGCCAGTGAGCCAGGCAGCTCTGGCGACGTCGACCATCTCCACCCAAACGGCGACTGGACGCTGAGTCCATCCGTGCCATCAGCTCACCCCGCCGTGCCTGGAAACATCACCGATGAGGTCGCCGGCCCTCTGTCGCGGGGTTAGGGATGGCAGGCGGGCCCCTCCTGTCAGCCTCTCCTCTCCATCGCCCCTCTCTCGCTCGCTGACACCTGGGCCCCACCTGTCAGGTTTAAACCTGGCACTCGCACGTGCACCAGTGCGCTGGGCTGCCTCTCTGGCTGGGCCTGCTGCGATGCGGTTGTCCTGGCCCAGCAGGCACAGTGCCCCTTCTCCTTTTTCTTTTCTGTCAAACTTGTAAAAATTCCACAGGATTAAATATTAATCCAAATGAAATAATTCCAGTCTCTAAAATCTTGTAAAAATCCCACCTATTTAATGGTCTAACTTTCATTCATGTCCAACCAACTTTTATGTACTGTTCATATTCAAATTCAAATTTGAATATATTTAAACCCCTCTGAAAATCCATTTCATCTATTCTGCTACTCCAAGTCCCAAACTAGGAATTTTCCCCTTCTTAGTTGTCACCCTAGTATTTAACAAAACTGAGTTGACATTTTTCTGAGCACTTTGGGTTTTCTGATTTATTATTGCCTTATTATTCTCGTTATTATTTTGCGATGATAGAATGCGTTGATGACGAAGGAGTTGGACCGGAAGACTTTGAAGACCTAGAAGACTTTGCTGAGCCAGGCAAGCAGCCCTTTGACCATGTCTATGAAACCTCTTTTTACACATGTCATATAGCACTTAATTATTGTTGCATCGGAATCATCATGAGATGGTAGCCACTTTGGTGGGTTGCCTTCATTTCCTCCTTGTTCATAATTGCATTATGCATGACCCTACCGTTCCATGAGGGTTATGCGAGTGGGTGTAGTTAGGATGCTAAGAAGTTGCTACGCAAATGGGATGGGTATATGCATGGTGAAGGAAACCAAGTTGTTTTCAAAGGCTTTAAAAAACCCATCGGGTGTCACTTATGCCCGAGGGAGATAATGAGTTGGGTAACCTCTTGATGACAAAGTGGTGCACCGAGGCAAGTGTGTGTGTGTTGTTCCGAAAACGGATTAGATTTAAGATTTGTCGACTGTCCCAACCTTACATGTGCAACCACTCTATCCTTATATGGGAAAGGGCATTATTGATTACCTAGGCCGATACTAGCTTGGATCCCGCATTACAAGTGTTGGGAGAGTCGTTGTTGCGCTCTCTCGGGACGGGGTCGTGCCAGGTAGGGTGGCCATGACTGTTTTTACAAGGCACCGGACACACCATTGGTACCCCGTGCTTGTGGTATGTGATGAATATGGGAGCGAGGCTCCACAATTTGAAGTTGTGAAATGTTGGGCACGGGGGTTACTACCAATCGAGTGGACTCTATGTTAGTGTCGACTAGGGAAAGATAGTGATCGGGTGCTTACCCCGGGTACTTGAGGTACCACGGGTCATGGATGACACTGTAGTTCCCCAGATCTTGTGGGTAAAGTGTGCAACCTCTGCAGAGTGTAAAACTATTCGAATAGCCATGTCCACGGTCAAGGACAGTTGGGCGGTGCTGCTTAAACTACATCCAGAGTTTTACAAACCGTGTGTGTGTGTGTGTTGATGAAGCCAATGGGTTAAGTCAGATGACTTGACATGATGATCAAGTTGGATTGGTGTCCAACTCCTCTTATGTTGATATCTGCAACTTGTTCATACAGATATATGTACCCTCATGATTCATACTTTACAGGTTGATAGATCATGTCATTGCACCCAAAACTAGCTTTCTGCAAACTATCTACTTAGTGCTATATCATTGCATTATTGTGCCTTGTTCCAATCATGGGTTGCTTGCGAGTACATTCAAAGTAATCATTGGCTTGCCACTGGTTATTTAATTGGCCAGGCATGGAAGAACATGAGTTCGAAGAAGAGTTCTTTGGAGATGAACATGTGAATTAGGATGTTTCCTAGTCAGAATGCCTACGGGGTTAAGGAAGATGACATGGGTTCTACTTATCGACGAACATATTCGCATGGGAGCCCAATCAGCTGGTGGGGGCCCCGAGAGAGGTGATTCAGCACCACTTAAGGGTATGCCCCAATGTGCGCCCCGTGAAGCAGCAAGCAAGGAGCAGTCCATGGAGAAGCAGGCCTTCATCGTCCAAGAGACCCGCAAGTTGGAGGCGGCAGGTGCCATTTGTGAGGTTAGGTGCCCCGAATGGCTGGCGAACCCCGTCGTGTTTCCGAAGAAAGGCGGGAAGGAGCGAATGTGCGTCGACTTCACCAACCTCAACAAGGCGTGCCCTCAAGATCCGTTCCTTCTCCCGCGCATCGACCAGATCGTTGACTCCACCGCCGAGTGCGACCTACTGTGCTTCCTGGATGCGTTCTCAGGGTATCACCAAATCAAGATGGCGGTGGAAGATGTAGAGAAGACAACCTTCCTGACCCCGTGTAGGGTGTACTACTACACCTGTATGCCCTTCGGACTGCACAACGCGAGTGCGACCTTTCAGCGGCTGATGCACATCGCTTTAGGGTGGCAGATCGGGAGGAACACGGAGGCCTACGTCGACGACATTGTGGTGAAGTCTCGGGAGGCGAGAACCTTGATCCAAGACTTGGAGGAGACCTTCGAAAGCCTGCGCCAGGTGAACTTGCGGCTTAACCCGGAAAAGTGTGTGTTCGGTGTCCCTTCCGGCAAGCTGCTAGGATTCCTCGTGTCACACAGAGGGATCGAGGCGAACCCGGAGAAGATCAAGGCCATTGAGGACATGAGCCCACCGCATACACTCAAGGAAATGCAGAAGCTGGCTAGACGGGTGACTGCGTTGGGGTGCTTCATCTCCAAGCTGGGAGAGCGTGCCTTACCCTTATTCATGCCGATGAAGAAGAAGGGCCCGTTGGAGTGGACTCCGGAGGCCGATCGAGCCTTCCAAGACCTCAATAGATACCTGACCAGCCATCCGGTGATGGTTGCGCCACGGCCTCTCGAGCCTCTAGTACTTTATCTTGCTGCCACCCCATACTCCGCCAGTGCTGCACTAGTGGCGATTCGGGAGGAGCACCAGGCGCAGCAAGAGCCATAGCGGCAGCAATAGAAGACCAACCTCGGCAGGACGACACCGTGGAGATTCCTACAAGCGATCAGGCGCCAGGGGTCCCGCCACCTCAGGAGGCACCCCAGCTTTCAAAAGACGCGGGCCTCGCCAACACGCCGGTCCTCGTCGAGCACCTGGTGTATTTCGTCAGCATGGTCTTGAGGGAAGCGAGGGCACGATATCCCATGCCTCAGAATCTCCTGCTCACGCTCCTGGTGGCCTCGCGCAAGTTGCGGCACTACTTCCAGGGCCACCCTATCAAGGTCGTCTCGGCCTACCCATTGGAGAGGGTGCTCAGGAGCCCCAACTTGGCTGGAAGGGTCGCTGAGTGAACATCGAGCTGCAGGCGTTCCAATTGGAGTTCAGCACTACCAGGGTCATCAAGGGAGCCACACTCACTGATTTTGTGGCAGAATGGATGGATGCCTCGGCACTTGAAGTGGGCGAGGACCGGTCCACCTCGCCAGGAAGTGAGGCGCCCGACGGATGGGTTATGTATTTTGATGGTTCTTTCACGCAGTAGGGCGCGGGGGCTGGAGCAGTACTCATCTCGCCCATGCAGGACAAGCTCTACTACGCTGTGCAGCTCTGTTTTTAGCAGGGCGGGAAGGTCTCCAACAACATCGCAGAATACGAAGGCCTCATAGCTGGCTTGAAGGCCGCGGCAGCTCTAGGGGTAAAGCGCCTCACTGTTAGGGGTGACTCATAGCTCCTAGTCAACTTCTCCAACAAAGTATGTGAGCCAAAGGACGAGCACATGGAGGCGTACCTCGCAGAGGTATGTAAGATGGAAAAGCAGTTCCCAGGCCTGGAGGTGCAGCATGTGCCCCGTGGCACCAACAAGGAAGCCGACGACATCGCCAGGAGGGCATACAAGCGGCAGCCCCAAGAGCCTAGCGTCTTCGAGGAGCGGCTCTTCAAGACGTTAGTGACGCCACCACTTTCAAGCACAGCACAGCCTCGGGAGGAGCTCCCACAACCGCCTGCCACGGGAGCCCCAGCTTGTGGCCCGACCTCAGGTGCTCGCTTGCTCTTGGCACTCGAGCCCCAAGACGGATGTTGGACCAAGGAATTCAAGGAATATCTGAGGCAAGGGGCGCTACCGGAGAAGGAAGAGGACGCAGAGCGCGTGGACTGGCAAGCCACGACATACTGCATCCAGGACGGTGAGTTGTACATGAAGCGACCAAATGATGTTTCGTTGCGTTGCATTTCCAGGGACCAAGGGAAGGAGTTGTTGATTGACATACATGGTGGGGACTGGGGATACCACTCGTCGTCACGGACTCTCATCAGCAAGGTGTTCCGCAGCGGATTCTACTGGCCCATGGCGCTCAGTGACGCAGCAGAGCTAGTGAAGTCCTGCGAAGCTTGCCAGTTCCATGCCAAGCAGATCCATCAGCCAGCTCAGGGCTTCCAGACTATACTGCTCACATGGCCGTTCGCGGTCTGGGGGCTGGATATCTTGGGCCCATTCCATCGAGCGCCAGGGGGCTATCGCTACCTCTACGTCGCCATCGACAAGTTCACAAGTGGGCGGAAGTGGAAGCCGTCCGCACCATCCCAGTTGGTTCCGCGGTTAAGTTCATCAAGGGCCTCGCGAGCCGTTTTGGGGTCCCCAACCGCATCATCATTGACAACGGCTCGTAGTTCACCACTAACCTCCGCAAAACATATTGTGCTAACCTTGGAACTCTGATCTGCTACGCTTCGGTGGCGCACCCCAGGAGCAATGGCCAGGCTGAACACGCCAACGTGGAGGTCCTGAGAGGCCTCAAGACCAGGACCTTCAAGAAGAAGCTGGAGGCATGCGGCAAGGGCTGGCACAACGAGCTCCAGTCCGTGCGGTGGTCCATCCGCACCACCGCCACTAAGCCGACGGGCGAAACCCTGTTCTTCCTTGTCTACAGAGCCGAAGCGGTCCTCCCTCATGAGGTCAAGCATCGCTCCGCACGGATCCTGGCGTTTGATGAAACGCAGCAGGACGCCACGCGGGGGATGGACCTCGTACTGGGGGAGGAACGTCGCCGTGAAGCTGCACTGAGGGTGGCAAGGTACCAGCAGGCACTACGGCGATACCACTGTTGCAACATCCGCTCCAGGACGCTTGAGGCAGGCGACCTTGTCCTAAGGTGGGTCCTCTCTAGGGAAGGGTTGCACAAGCTCTCACCCATGTGGGAGGGCCCGTTCAGGGTCGTCCATATCTCCAGGCCTGGCGCCACGTGCCTGGAGACACAGGACGGGGTGCCCATCCAGAATGACTGGAACATCCAGCACCTCCGGAAGTTCTACCCATGATGCAAGGCCCAGTGCCTATGAAGCAAGGCCCAGTGCCTGTGAAGAAAGGCCCAGTGCCTATGAAGAAGGCCCGGTGCCTGTGAAGAATCGCCGCCCTTGACACTCTCACGTAATAATGAGTGGGGCTATACATGCCCCGTAGTCTCAGGAGTGCCGCCCTCGGGCCTCGGGGCCTCCCTCCCACGCCTAGTGGCAGCACTTAGCTCCGCGCTGGTGATAAGACTTGAAGACTAGACTAGGTGCCGGAGGCGGATTTTCATTTGCTTTCCGTAGTTGGCTTGCCTTCTCTTAATCGAAATTTGCTTCTGGTGTTCCTTGCTGATTTGGTTCCGTTGCCTTTTGCCGCCTTTTCCGAATCTAGTTCGCTTATGTTCTCTCTCGCATACCTCGCGAGGGGGCTAGGCAGGTGCCTTCGTGAGGGTTTCTTCCTCCTGTGTTGGTCCTTCTCTCTGCCTTCGGTCTGCTTTCTTGCGAGGCACCCTCGTTCGAGCCCGCAAGCCAGCACATCTCTCCTAATCCGTGCCCCTCGGGGTACCGCGATATGAAGCGCTGGGTCAAGGCTCGGGTGAAAGATA
Source organism: Triticum urartu (assembly GCF_056163025.1). Lineage (NCBI taxonomy): Eukaryota > Viridiplantae > Streptophyta > Magnoliopsida > Poales > Poaceae > Triticum > Triticum urartu. The sequence goes on from NC_141875.1 coordinate 258,077,222, forward strand.
AGTCTCCTAGCGAGCTTCCTAATGTATTTTTTGCAGTTCCTGAGCAACCACTAAGCCAAGACGGGCACGAGGAAACAAGTGCCTCGTGAAGAAGAGGCTGCCCCGAACGCACCAGGCTAAGTTATCTCCGCACAAAATAACAACACAACACGGAAATAACAAGCATAGCATAATGATTGAGGAATCATAGTTCGATACACGCCCCTCCGGGCCCATACTGGTTTCATTTTGATGCAGGAAAGAAAAGAGGAACAAAACAAAAGCGGTGTTGCAGCGAACAACGGGGGCAGGCCTCTAGCGACGTCCAGATCTTAGCCGGATCCCTCCTCGCGCTTCACGGAGGCGCGGTGACGAGACGACCCGCTACCACCTTCGAAGCGAGCACGGCGGCATGGCGGCTGGTCATAGCCGCTGCTGCTGGAGCTTTTGCCACGAGAAGAGCCACAGTAGCTGGACGAGGCGCGGACGGCGGGCTCGCCCTCATCGCGGCCATCGCCGAGACTGAGCACCTCCTCATCGTCATTCGTCTCGAGACAGCACCCGGCGTGGCGACCATCTTCCCCAAACACCCTCACGTAGAGGGTCGCATCACCGTCATACTTGAAATGGAGGGTGAACCGCCTGCCCAGGCCGCGCGCACGGGCAAACGTCTGCCAACCACGGGCCAGAGCTATGTTGCCCGCGGCGGAGACTTCAACCGCGACCGAGGAGGCCCTGCTGCAGTAGCCGTCCTCCTACAACCAGAGTCCGCCTAGACCAGATGCCGGCAGCTCATCGACGAAGAAGCGCGGAAGCTGAAGCCAGTTGCCGGCCGGATCCTCCGACCAGACAATGAACTCCGGCAGCACCTCTGCCGAGTGGAAGCGTGGCCAGGGAGGCCGCGCAACCACGGCACGTCTCACCTCATCAACGGGGCTGCCGCGACCGGAGCGACCCCGATCACGCGCAGCGGCGCCACCCCAGGAGCGGGGGGCACGGCGGGAGTCGTGGTGTGCTTGCGGGGATGACCGCGTCCCTGCTTGGGTGCCGGGGAGCCGGACACCTCGCGAGGGGCCTTTCCTTTCTCTGCGGCGGAGAACCTCTTCGACGACGCCATTGAAGTCGGTGGTGGAGCAGAGGAGCAAGAAGCAGGCGGAATGGGAAGAAGTGGGGTGCGGGGGCTCCACCCCCTTCCTCATTTATAGTAGGAGAAGGCCAACCAGCGCCCCCCACGATCACAGTAATGATGGTTTTCCTTGCATGTCACAGGGACTTGTCAAGTCGGGAAGTTGCCGAGGTAGCGTGGGGAAGCGGAGACGCCCACGTACAAACAACCACCACGCGTCAACCAAGGCCGCAGGCTTTTGGGGCCCGCGGCGCTCCGCGCTTGACCCTTGGCTTCACCTCGAAGCCAAGGCCGAGCGCGCCTTGGGCCCGGGGCTACTGTCGTCGTTCTGGGAATGGGGGTCCCCAGACTTGCCTGCCTGCGGCCCACGACGTGGCTGAGCCAGCAGGTCTGTACGGCCCATCTTCATTGACGAGGTATTCAAGACCCTCACGAGGGTCCAAGCCTCTCGAGGCGGATGACGCAAGACCTCCTCAGGAGGAGCCTTGCCAGGCAGGCTCACGATGGGTGGAGAGATCAAGGCAAACCTCGCGAGGTCCTTGTGACGTGAGCCATGACGATCGAGACCAGGCGGGTGCCAGCGCGCGCAGCGTCCTTGTTTCCTATTTGGTGCCAAGGGGGCAAGCGCAGGCGTGGAGTATCGAGGCATCAATGAAAGGTTTCCATATCGGTGCAACGAGATCAAGACCAGTAGGACGGCAAGACGGAGGTCACCATGGAGCCCAAGACGGCGTCAGCACCAGAACCTTTTGCAGGTGAAGACTACTTTTGTCAGGATAAGTTGTACTAGCTGTCCCCTTTCAAATTGGCCGTTGTTGGCTCCCTTCCCACTCAATATTTGAGGAGAGGACCAGGGCCTATATAAGTAGAACTAGCCACCACAGTAGGGGGATGAGGGAAAAAAGAACTCATTCAGAGGCATCTCACCCACACAAGTTCGCCAAGCACAAGAACACCTCAACCTCAGGAGGCTGTTCTTCCCCTTGTACTGTTCATCATCAGCTCAAGAGGAAATCCACCACCACCACACTGGAGTAGGGTATTACACCACAATGGTGGCCCGAACCAGTATAAATCTAGTGTCTTTGTCTTGCAAGTTCGTGGAGTTCATCAGTGAGATCTTAGTGAGCTAGGATGTGGATCGATAGGGAGAAAACCTTCGCGCGCACCCCAGTGTTCGAACCTGAGGGTTTAGCCGGAACCCGTGATCCGACAGTAGAGGGCCTCGCTGGAGTTGCTCCGGGGACCCTATGTGTGTGCGTCTCCCTGCACCAAACAATGACTGAGGCAACACCGGCGACAAGACACAGATGCGGTGACGGCGAGCATGAACACGACGCAACGCGACCTAAGAGAGCGACTGAGGGCACCGATCGAGCCTATGCAGCGCGGTGAGCAGGATGGACACGAGCAAGTGACCTACGAGGGTCGGGTACTCGCCGGAGATGAGTCCCAACGGCGATGAGCTTGGGCGAACGTGTCCAACGGTTACGGAGGAGGCCTAGCTATCTCACCATGAACATGACGGAGTGCTCGTCTTGGCGAGATGTGAACGAAGGCGACTACGGCGACGATCAAACAGGTATGGTGGCCAGAATCGAAGACGGGGAAGAATGGGTTCATGCAGAGGTTCTGACTCCATGTAGTCAATGATGGGGACATAGTCGACGACGGGGATGTTGTCGATGATGAGGAAGAAGAGGGACACAGTCGGAGAGGCGGAGGACGACGGGGAGCACGTCGACGACGAGGCCGCGCGCTCCAGTGCGCTCAGGATGGGGTTCTAGCGGCGAATCGGGTGGCTTCGGTGGCCTGGCGGCGGCGAGTGGGAGAGGGAACCCTAGCGGTTAGGTAGGGCAAGGTGAGGGACCTTATAGGGGGCTAGGGTGAGTGGGGCGAGCTCACGCGCTCTTGGCCGCGGCCATGTGCGGGCGAGCGAGGGGGGACCGAGGAGGAAGAAAGGTGGTTGAGGGGTGTAGACAGGGTCGCTCACTGATGGGGCCTGCTTGGCCACATGGCCACGAGGCAGAGGGGGTGAGCGGGTGCGTGGGTGAGAAAGGGGGGAAGCGTCGCGCACGTGGGCTGGCTGGCACGCGGCTAGATGGGTCGGCCTAGAGGGTGAGGCCTAGGTGGCTGCTGCTGCTACTGGGTTGCGCGCCTGGTGCTGCTGTTTTTCTTTTTCCTTTTTCTCAAACAAAAAAAGAAAGAGAAAAGCACAGGGGAAATGGAGAGGAGTTTGAGAATAAAGAAAATATACCCAAGCTCCTGGAATTATGCTGAATTTAATACAGTTGGTTTGGACAACTTTAGAGGTAGAAAAATAAAACAAGTTTGAATAAAATTCAAACTTTACCCATTTTTGAACCCAACCAAATCAACTCCAAATAGAATAAAATTTGACAGAGAGGTTTGGGACATGGTGCTAGAATTTTGGGGAAAAGTTGGACATTAAAGGAGGAGTGAAAATGGCACTTGCCAAAAGAGAGAAAGAGAAGGACAGGTGGTGATCGGTGAAGGGGGATGATGATGCTTGGATCCACATAGAACATGCCACAATGCAAATAGCTACACCAAGAAGATGCACATGATGATGAGAATATGAAAAATGACACCAAGCACAATGAAACATATGGTGAGGCCATGATGCAACAATTAATGGAAAAAAGGAAACATGACAAGAAATGACAATACAATGCAATATGAAACAATATAAAAACCCCAAAATGAAACAAACAAGGAGGAAACCACTTGGGATTGATCATGATGGGTTGGATACATTGCCAAAATATGGAAGTTTTACAACTAGGGGTTTTACCCAAGCAACACTATGTAAACATCACCAGCACACAAATAACAAATACTTGCAACCCAACACGTAAGAGGGGTTGTCAATCCCTCTCGGTATTGAGATAGATAGATTTTATGAGAATTGATAAATAGATCTGACAAAAACACGCACAAAAAAGTGCAGCAAGGTATGTTTTGGGTTATTGGAATAATAGATATCAAAATAATATGATAGGAAATAGACCCGGGGCCGTAGATTTCACTAGTGGCTTCTCTCGAGAAAATAGCATACGGTGGGTAAACAAATTACTCTTGGGCAATTGATAGAATACCAAATAATTATGACGATATCCAAGGCAATGATCATGTATATAGGTATCATGTCCAAGTTTAGTAGACTGACTCCTACTTGCATGTACTACTATCACTCCACACATCGACCAATATCCAGCATGTATCTAGTTTATTAAGTTCATGGAAAATGGAGTAATGCAATAAGAACGATGACATGATGTAGACAATATCTATTCATGTAAGAATAGAGCCCATACTTTTATCCTTAATGGCAACGACACATGCATGTCATGTCTCCTTCTGTCACTGAGAATAAGCACCGCAAGATCGAACCCATCACAAAGCACCTCTTCCATTGAAGAAAAGTCAATCTAGTTAGCCAAATCAAACCAAAGTTTTGGAGAAGAAATACGAGGCTATAAAGATCATGGATAAAAGAGTTCAGAAAAGACTCAAATAATATTCATAGATAGAACTAATCATAAACTCGCAATTCGTCGAATCCCAATAAACACACCGCAAAAACTCATTACATCAAATATGTCGGATTCGGGGTTCCGCAGACACTTGAGAGGTTCAAACACTGGGGTGCATGCGAAGAACTCGACCTCCCCAACCTGCCTGCTCGCTGATCCTACAGCGTAGCTCGACGAACCCAATGAACAAGAGGCATAGCTGTTTACCCAGGTTCGGGCCACCTTGCGGTGTAAAACCCTACTCCTGCTTTGTGGTGGATTGGCCTCGAGGGGCTGAGGATGAACTAGTCCAATGGAAGAACAACCTCAGGAGGTGAGGTGTTCCTGGGCTCGATGAGCTGGTGTGGTGGTCAGGGTGGAATGGATTCGTCCCCCTCTATGGTGGTGGCTAAGTCCTATTTATAGTGGCCTCGGTCCTCTTCCCAAATGTAAGGCGGGAAGGGATCCCACAATGGCCAAATTTGAAGCGGGACAACTAGTACATGCTATCCTGACAATAGTAGTCTTCGCCTGCAAAAGTTCTTGGTCATGACGCCGCGGTGGGCTCAGCGATGACCTTCATCCTGCCGTCCTGGCGGTCTTGGTCTTGTTGCACCGAAATGGAAACCTTTGCTTGACGCCTGGGGACTCCACGCCTGCGCTTGTCTCCTTAGCATCTAAGAGGAAACTGGTACACTGCGCCCACTAGTGCCCGCCTGGCCTTGGTCATCATGGCTCACGTCATATGAACCTCGTGGGGTGCACCTGGCCTTGGGAGCTAGCTTGGGAAGGCCGCCCCCAGGGAGGTCTTGGCGTCGCCCGCCTTGTGAGGCTTGGCCCCTCGCAAAGGTCCAGGGTTGTGGTTGCTGAAGCTGGGCCCTATCGGGCCATAGATGGGGCCACGTCATGGGCCGTAGGCAGGCAAGTCTGGGTAACCCCGTTCCCAGGACGCCGACAGTAGCCCCCGGGCCCAAGGCGCGCTCGAACTTGGCTCCGAGGCGAAGCCAAAGGGCAAGCGCGGAGCACCGCGAGCCCTAACCGCATGCAGCCCTGGTCGGCGCATGGCAATTGATGGGACGTGGGCGCCTCCACTTCCCCATGCTTCCTCAGCAACCATTCGACTTGACAAGACCGCGTTGCATGCAGAGAAAGCCATCGTTGCATGGGATCGTGTAGGCTGGCGGTTGGCCTCCCTTGGCTATAAATGAAGAGAGGGGCAGAGCCCCCTTGCTCATCTCCATCTTCTCGCTGCCTTCGAATTCTTCCTCCTCTCTGCATCGCCGCCTTGCTATAGTCCTCATGGCACCGACGAGGAAGTTCTCCGCCGCAGAGAAGGGGAAGGCCCCCAAGGAGGGACCTGACTCGCCACCCCCCAAGAGAGGGCGAGGCCGCCCCCACAAGCACATTCCGACTCATGTGGTGGCTCCTCGAGGGCGCGGCCACGCCTTGGTCGGCTATGGTGGTGTTTCTTCTTGTGGCGGGTGCTGCCAAGGGCGAGGCAGACCCTGCGACGAGGGGAGGCGTGCCATGGTTGCCCGGCCTCCCCGGTCGTGCTTCCACTCGGCCGAGGTGCTCCCGGAGTTCGTTGTGTGGTCGGAGAGGCCAGCCATCACCTGGCTCACGCTCCACCGCTTCTTCGCGGGTGAGCTGCCGGCCGCGGGGCCTGACGGACTCTGGCTGTAGGCTGATGGCTATTGCAGCAAGGCCTCGTGGGTCGGGGTCTAATTTTCCACCATCGGGAACGTGTCCCTGGCCTGCGGCTGGCAGGCGTTTTCCTGCGCGCACGGCCTGAGCGGGAGGTGCACTCTCCACTTCAAGTTTGACAGTGTCGTGACCGTCTATGTGAGGGTGTTTGGGGAGGACGACCGTCGCACAGGTTGCTGCCCCGAAGTCGACGATGGTGACGATGAGCTTGGCCTTGACGACAGCCGCGATGCCTCCGAGGGTGATCTCGCCCTTGTCGACGGCCGCGGCTCATTCAGCGGCGGTGGCTCCTCCAATGAGAGCACGAGCAACGGCGGCTGCAACCAGCCGCCTCATCGCCGGGCTCGCTATGAGGACGGTGGCAGATCGTCTCGTCGCCGCACTCCGGTGAAGCGGGAGGAAGGCTCGGGCTGAGCCCAGAGGCCTCCGGAGCCCGGCCTCGGGAGCTGTTGTGGTCGCGCGGGCCACTTTTGTTTAGCCTTTCCTTTTCCCTGCATTTTGAACAAAGTAGAGGGCCCTGCTGGGGTGTGTAATGAACCATGGTACTTATGCCACTATGCTATGCTTATTGTCCTGATTATGTTGTGGTGTTCATGTCCGGGTAGGTGTGGTAGGATAACTTAGCTTGATACGCTCATGGTAGTCTCGCACCTCGCCATGGCACGCCCTCCATCATCTCGTGAGGCCCCCTTCCTTCATGGGTAGAACTTCTGGAGGTGCTGGATGTTCCAGGCGTTCTGGATGGGGATCCCGTCCTGCGTCTCTAGGCGCGCGACGCCAGGCCTGGAGACACGGGCAATCCTAAACGAGCCCTCCCACATGGGTGAGAGCTTGTGCAGCCCTTCCCTAGAGAGCACCCGCCTCAGGACAAGATCACCCACCTCGAGCGTCCTGGATCGGATGCTGCAGCAGTGGTACCGCCGCAGCGCCTGTTGGTACCTTGCCGCCTGGAGCGAGGCTTGATGGCGACGTTCCTCCCCCAGCATGGAGCGATTCTTTACCTCGTGAGGCAGAACCGCTTCGGCTCCGTAGACAAGGAAGAATGGAGTCTCGCTTGTCGACTTTGTGGCAGTGGTCCGGATGGACCACAGCATGGACTAGAGCCGTCTAGCCAGCCCCTACCACAGTCCTCGAGCTTCTTCTTAAAGGTCCTTGCCTTGAGGCCTCTCAGGACCTCCGCGTTGGTGCGCTCAGCTTGGCCATTGCTCCTGGGTTGTGCCACTGAGGCGTAGCATATCTGTGTTCCAAGGATAGCACAATATGTTTTGAAGAGGTTACTAGTGAACAGTGAGCCGTTGTTAGTGATGATATGATTAGGGACAGTGAAGCGGCTCACGAGGCCCTTGATGAACTTGACTGCCGAGCCGGCCAGGATGGTGCGTACGGCTTCCACCTCCGCCCACTTGATGAACTTGTTGATGGCGACGTAGAGGTAGCGGTAGCCCCCGGGCGCTCGTGGGAATGGCCCCAAGATGTCCATCCCCCAGGCCGCGAACGGCCATGTGAGAGGAATGGTCTGGAGGCCCTGAGTGGGCTAGAGGATCTGCTTGGCGTGGAATTGGCACGCTTCGCAAGATCTCACCAGCTAAGTGGCATCATTGAGCGCTGTGGGCCAATAGAACCCGTTTCGGAATGCCTTGCCCATGAGGGTGCATGATGACGAGTGATGCTCGCAGTCCCCGCCGTGTATGTCGGCCAATAGCTTATTCCCCTGCTCCCTGGAGATGCATCGCAGAGACACGTCATTTGGCTGTTTCCTATAGAGCTCACCGTCCTGGATGCAGTAGGCGATGGCCTGTTGAACCACGCGCTCCGCGTCCTCCTCATTCTCCGGCAAGGTCCCCTAAAGCAGATACGCCTTGAACTCTTCGGTCCAGCACCCCTCCCGAGGTTCCGGCGCAAGGAGGAGGCGAGCTCCTGAGGTCGGTCTACAAGCTGGGGCACCCGACGGAGGGGCCTGAGGGAGGTCCTTGCTACCTCTTGAGCTTGCGTTGGTTTTCCCCGAAGAGGAAGGGATGATGCAGCAAAGTAGCGTAAGTATTTCCCTCAGTTTTTGAGAACCAATGTATCAATCCAGTAGGAGGCCACGCTCAAGTCCCTCGTGCCTGCACAAAATGATAGCTACTCGCAACCAACGCGATTAGGGGTTGTCAATTCCTTCACGGTCACTTACGAGAGTGAGATCTGATAGATATAATATTTTTGGTATTTTTGGTATAAAGATGCAAAGTAAAAAGTAAAAAAGCAAAGTAAAAAGCAAAGCAAGATTAAAGTGATGGAGATTGATATGATGAGAATAGACCCAGGGGCCATAGGTTTAACTAGTGGCTTCTCTCAAGAGCATAAGTATTCTACGGTGGGTGAACAAATTACTATTGAGAAATTGACAGAATTGAGCATAGTTATGAGAATATCTAGGCATGATCATGTATATAGGCATCACGTCCGTGACAAGTAGACCGAAACGATTCTGCATCTACTACTATTACTCTACTCATCGACCGCTATCCAGCATGCATCTAGAGTATTAAGTTAAAAACAGAGTAACGCTTTAAGCAAGATGACATGATGTAGAGATAAATTCATGCAATATGAAATAAACCCCATCTTGTTATCCTCGATGGCAACGATGCAATACGTGGCTTGCTGCCCCTTCTGTCATTGGGAAAGGACACTTCAAGATCGAACCCAAAGCTAAGCACTTCTCCCATAGCAAGAACTACCAATCTAGTTGGCCAAACCAAACGGATAATTCGAAGAGACTTGCAAAGATAACCAATCATACATAAAATAATTCAGAGAAGATTCAAATATTATTCATAGATATACTTGATCATAAACCCACAATTCATCGGTCTCAACAAACACACCGCAAAAACAAGATTACATCGAATAGATCTCCACAAGAGAGGGGGGGGACTTTGTATTGAGATCCAAAAAGAGAGAAGAAGCCATCTAGCTACTAACTATGGACCCGAAGGTCTGAGGTAAACTACTCACACTTCATCGGAGAGGCTATGATGATGTAGAAGCCCTTCGTGATGACGGCCCTCTCCGGCGGAGCTCAGGAATAGGCCCCAAGATGGGATCTCATGGATACAGAAAGTTGCAGCGGTGGAATTAGGTTTTTGGCTCCGTATCTGTTCATTTGGGGTACGTAGGTATATATAGGAGGAAGAAGTACGTCGGTGGAGCTCCGAGGGGCCCACAAGGCAGGGGGCGCGCCCTAGGGGGGCGCGACCCCACCCTCGCGACCGCCTCTCTGGTGCCTTGGCGTAGGGTCCAAGTCTCCTGGATCACGTTCGGTGTGGAAATCACGTTCCCGAAGGTTTCATTCCGTTTGGACTCCGTTTGATATTCTATTTCTTCGAAACACTTAAATAGGCAAAAAACAACAATTCTGGGTTGGTCCTCCGATTAATAGGTTAGTCCCAAAAATAATATAAAAGTGGAAAATAAAGCCCAATATAGTCCAAAATAGTAGATAATATAGCATGGAGCAATCAAAAATTATAGATACGTTGGAGACGTATCAGGCATCCCCAAGCTTAATTCCTGCTCGTCCTCGAGTAGGTAAATGATAAAAAGAGAATTTTTGATGTGGAGTGCTACTTGGCATAATTTCAATGCAAATCTTCTTAATTGTGGTATGAATATTCAGATTAGGAAGATTCAAGACAAAAGTTCATATTAACATAGAGAATAATAGTACTTCAAGAAAACCAACCAAGCAATTATGTTTTCTTAATGTAACATGGCCAAAGAAAGTTCATCCCTACAAAATCATATAGTTTAGTCATGCTCCATTTTCGTCACACAAGAATGCTCTCATCATGCACAACCCCGATGACAAGCCAAGCAATTCTTTCATACCTTAATAATTTCAAACTCATAAACTTTCACGCAATACATGAGCCTGAGCCATGGATATAGCACTATGGGTGGAATAGAATAATGATGGGGGTTATGTGGAGAAGACAAAAAAGGAGAAAGTCTCACATCAACGAGGCTAATCAATAGGCTATGGAGATGCCCATCAATTGATGTTAATACAAGGAGTAGGGATTGCCATGCAACGGATGTACTAGAGCTCTAAATGTATGAAAGCTCAACAAAATAAACTAAGTGGGTGAGCATCCAACTTGCTTGCTCACGAAGACCTAGGGCACTTGAGGAGGCCCATTGTTGGAATATACAAGCCAAGTTCTATAATGAAAAATTCCCACCAGTATATGAAAGTGATAACTCAAGATACTCTCTATATGAAGAACATGGTGCTACTTTGAAGCACAAGTGTGGAAAAAAAAAGATAGTAGCATTGTCCCTTTTTTTGGGGCCTTCTTGTTTTTCTTGGCCTTTCTCTTTTTTTGGGACAATGCTCTATTGAATGATGATCATCACACTTCTATTTATTTACAACTCAATGATTACAACTCAATACTAGAACAAAGTATGACTCTATATGGATTCCTCCGGCGGTGTACCGGGATATGCAATGAATCAGGAGTGACAAGTATGAAAAATTATGAACGGTGGCTTTGCCACAAATACTATGTAACCTACATGATCATGCTAAGCAATATGACAATGATGAATGTGTCATGATAAACTGGATGGTGGAAAGTTGCATGGCAATATATCTCAGAATGGCTATGGAAATGCCATAATAGGTATCTATGGGGTCCCCTTCAAGAAAACCCCCCTCGAAAATAGAATCTAAAACTTGTTTGAACAAAGCGGGTAGCCCAACATAAAAGCTTTTTAAGTAAACCTCAATTTGATATTGGGGTACATAGCTAGCCCGAATCCTTAACAGCCTATCCCAAGCATCTTTCAAAGATTCTTCAAGTAAATAACGAAAAATTCCAGAATCATCTTCATCAAAATTACTAAGGTTCTCATTGATAACTCCAGCAAGTTGTTCTATAGCATTCCAATTGATGAGTTTAGATAAGATAGCAGGGTTGTCTAAAGCACTAGAACTTGGGAGAGAACCCCCAACTCTTTTTGGTTCTGACATGGCGAGGGAAAAGAGGAAAATAGAGAGGGAGGATAGAGAGACATGGCGAATAAAACGGCAAGGGTGAAGTGGGGGAGAGGAAAACTAGAGGCAAATGGCAAATAATGTAATGCGAGAGATAGGGATTGTGATGGGTACTTGGTATGTTGACTTTTTGCATAGACTCCCCGGCAACGGCGCCAGAAATCCTTCTTGCTACCTCTTGAGCTTGCGTTGGTTTTCCCCAAAGAGGAAGGGATGATGCAGCAAAGTAGCGTAACTAGTTCCCTCAGTTTTTGAGAACGAAGGTATCAATCCAGTAGGAGGCCATGCTCAAGTCCCTCGTACGTGCACAAAACGATAGCTACTCACAACCAACGCGATTAGGGGTTGTCAATCCCTTCACGGTCACTTACGAGAGTGATATCTGATAGATATAATATTTTTGGTATTTTTGGTATAAAGATGCAAAGTAAAAAGTAAAAAATCAAAGTAAAAAAGCAAAGCAAGATTAAAGTGATGGAGATTGATATGATGAGAATAGACCCGGGGGCCATAGGTTTCACTAGTGGCTTCTCTCAAGAGCATAAGTATTGTACGGTGGGTGAACAAATTACTATTGAGCAATTGACAGAATTGAGCATAGTTATGAGAATATCTAGGCATGATCATGTATATAGGCATCACGTCCGTGACAAGTAGACCGAAACGATTCTGCATCTACTACTATTACTCCACTCATTGACCGCTATCCAACATGCATCTAGAGTATTAAGTAAAAACAGAGTAACGCTTTAAGAAAGATGACATGATGTAGAGAGATAAATTCATGCAATATGAAATAAACCCCATCTTGTTATCGTCGATGGCAACGATGCAATACGTGCCTTGCTACCCCTTCTGTCACTGGGAAAGGACACCGCAAGATCGAACCCAAAGCTAAGCACTTCTCCCATGGCAAGAACTACCAATCTAGTTGGCCAAACCAAACGGATAATTCGAAGAGACTTGCAAAGATAACCAATCATACATAAAATAATTCAGAGAAGATTCAAATATTATTCATAGATAGACTTGATCATAAACCCACAATTCATCGGTCTCAACAAACACACCGCAAAAACAAGATTACATCGAATAGATCTCCACAAGAGAGGGGGGGGGGAACTTTGTATTGAGATCCAAAAAGAGAGAAGAAGCCATCTAGCTACTAACTATGGACCCGAAGGTCTGAGGTAAACTACTCACACTTCATCGGAAAGGCTATGATGATGTAGAATCCCTCCGTGATGACGGCCCTCTTCGGCGGAGCTCCAGAACAGGCCCCAAGATGGGATCTCGTGGATACAGAAAGTTGCGGCGGTGGAATTAGGTTTTTGGCTCCGTGTCTGTTTGTTTGGGGGTACGTCGGTATATATAGGAGGAAGAAGTATGTCGGTGGAGCTCCGAGGGGCCCATGAGGCAGGGGCGCGCCCTAGGGGGGGCACGCCCTCCACCCTCGCGACCGCCTCTCTGGTGCCTTGGCATAGGGTCCAAGTCTCCTGGATCACGTTCGGTGAGAAAATCACGTTCCCAAAGGTTTCATTCCGTTTGGACTCCGTTTGATATTCCGTTTCCTCGAAACATTGAAATATGCAAAAAACAAAAATTCTGGGTTGGGCCTCCGGTTAATAGGTTAGTCCCAAAAATAATATAAAAGTGGAAAATAAAGCCCAATATAGTCCAAAACAGTAGATAATATAGCATGGAGCAATCAAAAATTATAGATACGTTGGAGACGTATCAGTCCTCGCGAGGCGGTGCTGGTGCCGCTGCGGGCGGGGCTGCAGACGGCTTGAAGAGCCACTCCTCAAAGACGCCAGGCTCTTGAGGCAGGCACCGGGACGCCCTCTTGGCGATACCGTCTGCTTCCTTGTTTGTATCGCATGGCACATGCCACAATTCCAGACCCCAAGAATTGTTTTTCAATTTTGCGTACCTCCGCAAGGTATGCTTCCATGTGCTCGTCCTTTGGCTCATATACTTTGTTGGAGAAGTTGACAAGGAGCTGAGAGTCACCCTTGATGGTGAGGCGCTTCTTTCCCAGTGCCGCCATAGCCTTGAGGCCGGCGATTAAGCCCTCGTACTCCACGATGTTGTTTGAGACCTTCTTGCCCTGCTGGAAGCAGAGCTGCACGGCATAGCAGAGCTTGTCCTGGGTGGGTGAGATGAGCATGGCTCTAGCCCCCGCGCCCTGACGCGCGAAGGCGCTGTCGAAGTACATGACCCAGCCATCTGGCGCTTCGCTTCCTGGTGAGAGTGGGCGGTCCTCGCCTACTTCGGGGCTAGGAACGTCAGTCCATTCCGCCACGAAATCAGCGAGTGCCGCCCCCTTGATGACCCTGGTGGTGCTGAACTCTAATTGGAACGCCTGCAACTCGATGTTCCACTCGGCGACTCTCCCCGCAGCATTGGGGCTCCAGAGCACTCTTTCCAGGCGGTAAGCTAAGATGACCTTGATGGGGTGGCCTTGGAAGTAGTGGCACAGCTTGCCGGAGGCGACGATGAGCGCGATCAAGAGCTTCTGTGGCATGGGGTAGCATGCCCGCACGTCACGTAGTACCATGCTGACAAAGTACACCAGGTGCTTGATGAGGGCGGAAGTGTCAATGGAGTCTTGCACCTCCAGAGGCTGGGGGACCTCAGGAGCTTGGTCGCTTGTTAGCAGCCGCGGCCTCAGGAGCGTCATCCGGAGGAGCCTGGTTATCTGCTGGTGCCGCCGAGGCCTCAGGCACCCCGTCCTGAAGCTGCGTTGCCTTGCCCTGTCGTGAGGCATTGCCCAGTAGGCCCTTGGCTTGGTGCTCCTCCTGGACTGCTACCAGCGCTGCGCTAGCAGAGTGTGGCGTTGCGGTCAGGTAGAGCATCAGGGGCTCCAGAGGACGCGGTGCTACCATCACCTGTGGGCTGGTGAGGTATCTCTTGAGATCTTGGAACGCTGCATCAGCCTCCGGAGTCCACTCAAACGGGCCCTTCTTTTTCATCAACTTGAAGAACGGGAGGGAACGCTCCCCCGGCTTGGAGATAAAACGCTGGAGCGAGGTTACACAGCCCGCCAGTATTTGCATCTCCTTGAGAGTTTGTGGTGGGCTCATCTCTTCTATCGCCATGACCTTCTCTGGATTTGCCTCAATTCCCCTGTGTGACACCAGAAAACCCAGCAACTTGCCAGAGGTAACGCCAAACATGCATTTCTCTGGGTTGAGCCGCAGGTCCACCACGCGCAGACCTGTGAATGTTTCTTCTAGGTCTTCAACAAGGGTCCTTGCCTCCTGAGACTTCACTACTATGTCGTCGACGTATGCCTCGCGTTCCTCCCGAGCCGTTGGCCCAGGGCGATGTGTATCAGCCACTTGAAGGTCGCCCCGATGTTGTGCATGCCAAATGGCATGCAGGTGTAGCAGTACACCCCGCATGGGGTCAGGAAGGCCGTCTTCTCAACATCTGGTACCGCCATCTTGATTTGATGATAGCCCGAGAATGCATCCAGGAAGCACAACAGGTCACACTCGGCGGTGGAGTGGGCGATCTGACTAATGCGCGGGAGCGGGAAGGGGTCTTGAGGGAAAGCCTTATTAAGGTTGGTGAAGTCAACGCACATGCATTCCTTCCCGCCTTTCTTTGGGACGACGACCGGGTTCGCCAGCCATTCCGGGTACCATAGCTCCCGAATGACACCAGCTTCTTGTAGTTTGCGGGTTTCCTGGACGATGAAAGACTGCTTCTCCGTGGACTGCCGTCGCGCCTTTTGATTCACAGGGCGCACGTTGGGGCACACCCTCAGGTGATGCTCGATTATCCCTCTCAGGGTCCTGACCAGATCCTTGGGTTCCTAGGTGAACACCTCCTTGTTTGCATGCAAGAAGTCGACCAATGCCCTTTCCTGATCTGGAGGAAGGTTGGCGCCTATGGTGAAGGTTGCGTCGGATGCCCCATCTTCGTCAACCAGCACCTGCTTCATCTCAGCACGGTCTTGAGAGAACATCTGCTTCTTTTTTGCTAGCGCAGCTCCTGGGGCCTCTAGGGCCCCTGCTTCGGCTGAGCGTGCTACCGCTACAGCCTTGAAGGCAAGCTTGAGGGCCGTCAGGGCTTCTTTGGTGTCACCGGCCACAGTGAGGACGCCGTTGCTCCCAGGCATCTTCATGATGTTGTAGGCAGGGTGAGTTGCCGCCATGAACTTGGTTGGGGCTGGGTACCCGAGGATGGCATTGTACGGGAGGCTGATGCGAACGATGTCGAAGTCGATGAGCTTAGTGAGGTAGTTGTCGCGGGTACTGAAGGTGACAGGGAGGCGGATCTGCCCTAGGGGCAGGTGGAGCCATCAAAAACTCCAGAGAAGGGCTTGGTGGGGCGGAGCCGGCCGTGTGGCACATGGAGTAAGCCCAAAAGCTTCCACAGAGAATACATTGAGGCTAGCCCCCACTACAAGAAATATGTCAACTAGTGAACTTCTGTCAGTGACCTTGGAAGAATTGGTCATAGATCTACAACCATTTGAGACCAATTGGTCAAAAGTTTCTCGGGGGGCTCCAAACCCTCAACTATATCGACCATTTTGGCCATAAAGGTCATAATTTCCTTGCACGAAATGGTCATAAAGCAGACAGTACTAATCCGCTGCCTTATTTCTAGCTAATCACGACCAATATAGATGGTCATAACCTTGTAAATTGTGGTGGATTGCTATGACTAGGCGCCACCTCACCAGTTTCGCCAATGTGTCATGTCCATGTGTCAATTTTTTCCCTAGGTTGTGAAGCAACCTATATTTTGTCATTCCCAAAATTCCCAAAAAAATCGGGCATTCTTTACTATCCAAATCATTGCCTCATGACAATATTCAACTCCATTTGCCCGGTGAATCTTCCTCGGCAAATTTCCAAAGTTTTTGTTCAACTCAAACTATTGTGAAGGAAGTACTAGCTAGGCATATCCTAATGAGCTGAATTTTTGCCACATCTTCTATATTCCCAAATCATAGCTCTCCACAAAATTTGAGCCCCATCTAACAATACATGTGAGTGTGGCTTCAACATTCACATTTCTGTCCAGTGTGGTACGTTGCAAAGCAAGTGACACCTAGGCTCCTCCATTTGACCTGCAAATTTTCCAAGATAGTGTCCTTAGTAGATGATCATCCTCGGCCAAAACTCAGGCCCATTGGCCATGCGCATTTCCCGTACCACTAATCAAACAGTTGGGTGCTAATTCATGTTTGAGCTCAGTTCAGTCTCCTTGTGAGATTCTTCTATTGCCTTCTTCTTCCTGACACCTATCAAGGGAGTGCCCAACCCACTAGACAGGCCTAGGCCGCCTGGAACGTGTGGCAACACCACGGTCACACGGTGACCACGCGGCGGGCATGCGAGTCTACGCGCTTTGGAGTTGGGGCCCTGGGCCACCATCCAAACCTCAATGTATCGCCACCAAACCATGTATTTCTGATTAAATATATACTTATGTACCTATAAATGATTTTTGGAAAAAATAAAGAGCAAACTATGAGGCAGCTGCAGTTCAAATTTGACCCGCTTCCTACTGAATCGGTGAAAATTTGTCTTTTTCACCAGAGGTGTATAGGTACTTTTAACGACCAACCATTTTGTCAATTGTATATTAAATATGGCCTAATATATTATAAAAATGACCCGCTTCTCTTTGTAGTATGATTTCGAGGAAACATATGGCAATAATGTGGAAACTTTTCACGTTGGCGTTGCTATGTTATATGCGGTGGTGCCAAACAAAACTCATATGCTTATGCTACGCTTACTTTTAATCTTGTGAATATGACAATTTAGAGGATGTATTGTAGTTCCACTCATTTATTCTGTGTGATGAGCTTACTTTTGTACTGTAGCGACCTTCTTGTTTACTTTGCTGAATCATGTCTTGTGTACTAATCATGAGTTACTAGCATTTGGCTTCTCTATGCTAATTAAACCTGATAAGTATGTATACTTCTTTGAGATACAAATTCCAGATTGCATGTTTATGTGCTAATTAAACCTGATAAGTATGTATACTTCTTTGAGATACAAATTCCACATTGCATGTTTATGAGGTTCAATTTCTACAGATGTTGCCAAATGAATGTGTCAACGTGTCTCTCCTTAGGGGTCGATTTAAACCGCAAATGATATTGTATCAATTTTTTGTTGTTCGAAGATTGAAATCCTGGTTCATTTTTCAGACATCGAAATGTTGTTGACCCTGTTCCTCTATGCTTAAATGATAAAAATGTCGCATTTTGCTTGTTCTAACAATTTTGCTTGACAACTTGCAAATGCTGGCCTTCATTCATGTTTTGTCGTGAGGTCCAGGATGAACAAGTTGGGAGAAGCATTGGAGCTAGTTATACTGTGATAGTTGTGTTACCCGATGTGAACATTCTTTTATTGTAAACCTGTTGTGAACCATGTTTGATTGTAATAATGTGCCAAGTTTGGCTCTTTTTTATTGTATTCATGATGTGAACCATATTTTTCCGGATTAGTCGTGCTCTATTTGAAGCATTTTGTTTTCTGTCTATTCGGATTTAAATATTGTTATTTATTTACTGGAAAATTGAGATCTGAAGAATATAACAGTGACAATTGGGACCCACTTATTAGATCTTGACAACTGGGTCCCATTCACTAGTGGCTCATCTTTTGGAAAAATAAGAACAAAAACTTTCGAACCAGAAAGGCCATGGCCTAGATATAAAATGCCTGAATTTTTGGGCCAGGCCCATGTACCTAGTGAAAATTAACAGAAAAAATATATATATTAAAAAGGCTGAATTGTTGGGCTCGGCCCATATAAACACCGAATCAGACCGGGCTGAATCTTGTCAACGACCTTTTCAATTGGTCGCAATTTTGCCATGTCGGATCCGACATGGCCTGTGCAGAGAGCTAGCGACCAAAACAGAAGGTCATAGAATTAACGGCCTTTTGTTTTGGTCGTGGAATTCCAAGACCTTCTCACAGAGAAGGTCGTTAATTTTAGTTTACGACCGCCAGCTTTTGACCTTTTGTTTTTGGTCACAGAAAGGTCACAAATCAAAAAAACAATGACCTTTCAGCGACCAATAGTGATGGTCGCAAGTTGACATATTTCTTGTAGTGCTCGTCATCGACGAGGGTCTTGGTGACTGCCATGTTGCAGATGGTGGGGGTGCAGAGCATCGGGAGCGCGCCGGTGCCCATGGTGGTCGCGGGGTGATCTCTTGAGTCGAAGGTGAGGTCAGCTTGGGTGCTGCCCATCCCAGAGGGGTTCCCTGAGGCACATGGGCGGCTCCCACCTGATGGAAGAATTGCTTGACATGACGGTCCGAGGGCGGCGTTGATACATCTCCAATGTATCTATAATTTTTGATTGTTCCATGCTATTATATTATCAACCTTGGATGTTTTATATGCATTTATATGCTATTTTATAAGATTTTTGGGACTAACCTATTAACCTACAGCCTAGTGCCAGTTTCTATTTTTCCTTGTTTTTGAGTATTGCAGAAAGGAAAATCAAACAGAGTCCAATTGACCTGAAATTTCACGGAGATCATTTTTGGACCATAAGAAGCCCACAGAGTACCGGAGATGGGCCAGAAGAGTCCCTAGGCCACCACAAGGGTGGGTGGTGCGCCCTACCCCCCTAGGCACGCCCCCTACCTCGTGGCCGCCTCAGGGACCCCCCAGACTTGTTCTCGACTCCAACACCTCTTATATAACCCCAAACTTTCAAAAAGAAACCTAGATCGGGAGTTTCGCTGCCGCAAGCCTCTGTAGCCACCGAAATCCAATCTAGACCCATTCTGGCACCCTGCCAGAGGGAGGAATCCCTCTCCGGTGGCGATCTTCATCATCCCAGCGCTCTCCATGATGAGGAGGGAGTAGTTCACCCTCGGGGCTGAGGGTATGTACCAGTAGCTATGTGTTTGATCTCTCTCTCTCTCTCTCTCTCTCTCGTGTTCTTGACATCGCACGATCTTGATGTATCACGAGCTTTGCTATTATAGTTGGATCTTATGATGTTTCTCCCCCTCTACTCTCTTGTAATGGATTGAGTATTCCCTTTGAAGTTATCTTATCGGATTGAGTCTTTAAGGATTTGAGAACACTTGATGTATGTCTTGCATGTGCTGATCTGTGGTGACAATGGGATATTCACATGATCCACTTGATGTATGTTTTGGTGATCAACTTGCGAGTTCCTTGACCTCGTGAACTTATGCATAGGGGTTGGCACACGTTTTCGTCTTGACTCTCTGGTAGAAACTTTGGGGCACTCTTTGAAGTTCTTTGTATTGGTTGCATAGATGAATCTGAGATTGTGTGATGCATATCGGATAATCATAGCCACGAATACTTGAGGTGACATTGGAGTATCTAGGTGACATTAGGGTTTTGGTTGATTTGTGTCTTAAGGTGTTATTCTAGTACAGACTCTAGGATATATTGAATGGAAAGAATAGCTTCGTGTTGTTTTACTATTGACTCTAGAATAGATTGATCAGAAAGAATAACTTTGAGGTGGTTTCGTACCCTACAATAATCTTTTCGTTTGTTCTCCGCTATTAGTGACTTTGGAGTGACTCTTTGTTGCATGTTGAGGGATAGTTATGTGATCCAATTATGTTATTATTGTTGACAGAACTTGCACTAGTGAAAGTATGAACCCTAGGCCTTGTTTCAATGCATTGCAATACTGTTTTCGCTCACTTTTACCACTTGTTACCTTGCTGCTTTTATATTTTCAGATTACAAAAACCTATATCTACCATCCATATTGCACCTGTATCATCATCTCTTCTCCAAACTAGTGCACCTATACATTTTACCATTGTACTGGGTGTGTTGGGGACACAAGAGACTCTTTGCTATTTGGTTGCAGGGTTGTTTGAGAGAGACCATCTTCATCCTACGCCTCCCACGGATTGATAAACCTTAGGTCATCCACTTGTGGGAAATTTGGTCCTGTCCTACAAACCTCTGCACTTGGAGGCCCAACAACGTCTACAAGAAGAAGGTTGTGTAGTAGACATCAAGCTCTTTTCTGGCGCCGTTGCTGGGGAGGTTAGCGCTTGAAGGTATATCTTTACATCTTGCAATCGAATCTTTTAGTTTCTTGTTTGATCACTAGTTTAGTCTACAAAAGAAAACTGCAAAAAATGGTGTTAAGGGTACCTCATAAGCTTCATCTTGTTAATGTCTTCCGTGAAAATAAGGATTCTGATAATTGTGCTCAATTGCTAGAAAAAGAATGTATTAAAATGTTTGGCACTAAATCTTTGGATGATGAGCATGACTGCAATGTTGTTAGTATGAATTCTTTGAATATCCATGATGCTAATGATATGCAAAGCCACAAACTTGGGGATGCTATGTTTGATGAAGATGATATTTTTTGTCCCCCAAGTTTTGATGAGAAAATTTATTTTGATGATAGCATGCCCCTATTTATGATGATTATATAGATGAAAGTGGGTTTGGAAAAGTGTCAACTTTAGGAAGTAATGATCCCACTATTTTGGAGGGTGTTGAATCTTATTGTGATAATTATGAAAGTAGGTTTGGAGAGGTCATGACTTTAGTTAATTTTAATCCCACTATTTTGGAAGAGTGTCAACTTTGCATACATGTGGATCGTGTTAATAATATGTTTTGTGATAGCTATATTGTTGAATTTTTTTATGATCCTACATGCAATAATTATGAGGGAGGAACATATGCTTGTAGGAATTGCAATAATATCAAGTTTCCTCTCTATGTGTTGAAAATCTTGAAGATTTGCTTGTTTTACCTTCATATGCAAGTTGATTCTTGTTCCCACAAGTTGTTTGCTCACAAAATCCCTATGCATAGGATGTGGGTTAGACTTAAATGTGCTAGTCATATTCTTCATGATGCTCTCTTTGTGTTACAATTCTTATCTTTTATGTGAGCATCATTGAAATCATCATGCCTAGCTAGGGGCGTTAAACGATAGCGCTTGTTGGGAGGCAAACCAATTTTATTTTTGTTCTTTGCTTTTTGTTCATGTTTAGTAATAAATAATTCATCTAATCTCTGTTTAGATGTGGTTTTATGTTTTAATTAGTGTTTGTTCCAAGTAGAACCTTTGGGAAGACTTGGGTGAAGTCTTTGTGATCTTGCTTTAAAAAACAGAAACTTTAGCGCTCACGGGATTAGCTAATTTTTTTTACCGGATATTGCTATTAAGTTGATTCTTTTTGACGATGATTAATAGACAAATTCCTCACGTCCACCAATTTATTTCAGAATTGTTTGAGTTACAAAAGTATACGTTTGATACAGATTACTATAGACTGTTCTGTTTTTGACAGATTCTGCTTTTATTGTGTTGTTTGCTTATTTTGATGAATATGTTGGTACTATCGGAGGGTATGAACCATAGAGAAGTTGGAATACAGTAGATATTATGCCAATATGAATTTAGAATGAGTTCAAAACAGTACCTAAGTGGAGTTTTCTGTTAAGTTTTGTGTTGTGAAGTTTTCAAGTTTTGGGTAATGATTCGATGGACTATGGAATAAGGAGTGGCAAGAGCCTAAGCTTGGGGATGCCCAAGGCACCCCAAGGTAATATTCAAGGACAACCAAGAGCCTAAGCTTGGGGATGCCCCAGAAGGCATCCCCTCTTCCGTCTTCGTTCATCGGTAACTTTACTTGGAGCTATATTTTTATTCACCACATGATATGTGTTTTGCTTGGAGCGTCATTTAATTTTATTTTGTTTTTCTTGCTGTTTGAATAAAATACCAAGATCTGAAATTATTAAATGTTTGAGATTCTTCACATAGTTGTATAATTATTACACTACTCATTGATCTTCACTTATATCTTTTGGAGTAGTTTGTCATTTTCTCTAGTGCTTCACTTATATATTTTTTGAGCATGGCGGTGGTTTTATTTTGAAGAAATAGATGAACTCTCATGCTTCACTTATATTATTTTGAGAGTCTTTAGAACAACATGGTAATTTGCTTTGGTTATGAATTTAGTCCTAATATGATGGGCATCCAAGATGGGTATAATAAAAACTTTCATATAAGTGCATTGAATACTATGAGAGGTTTGATACTTGATAATTGTTTTAAGATATGAGGATGGTAATATTAGAGTCGTGCTAGTTGAGTAATTGTGAATTTGAGAAATACTTGTGTTGAGGTTTGCAAGTCCCGTAGCATGCACGTATGGTAACCGTTGTGTGACAAATTTGAAGCATGAGGTGTTTCTTTGATTGCCTTCCTTCTGAGTGGCGGTCGGGGACGAGCGATGGTCTTTTCATACCAATCTATCCCCCTAGGAGCATGCGCGTAATGCTTTGTTTTTTATGACTTGTAGATTTTTGCAATAAGTATATGAGTTCTTTATGACTAATGTTGAGTCCATGAATTATATGCACTCTCACCCTTCCATCATTGCTAGCCTCTTCGGTACCGTGCATTGCCCTTTCTCACCTCAAGAGTTGGTGCAAATTTCGCCGGTGCATCCAAAGCCCGTGATATGATACGCTCTGTCACACAGAAACCTCCTTATATCTTCCTCAAAACAACCACCATACCTACCTATTATGGCATTTCCATAGCCATTCCGAAATATATTGCCACGCAACTTTCCACCGTTCCGTTCATCATGACACACATCATCATTGTCATATTGCCTTGCATGATCATGTAGCTGACATCGTAATTGTGGCAAGGCCACCATGCATAATTTATCATACATGTCACTCTTGATTCATTGCCCATTCCGGTACACCGCCGTAGGCATGCATATAGAGTCATATTTTGTTCTAGTATCGAGTTGTAATCTTTGAGTTGTAAATAAATAGAAGTGTGATGATCATCATTAATAGATAATTGTCCCAAAAAAGTGAAAAGCGAAATAAAAAAGAAGAAAAAATAAAGGCCAAATAAAAATAATAAATATAAAGATAAAAGGGACAACGCTACTATCCTTTTACCACACTTGTGCTTCAAAGTAGCACCATGATCTTCATGATAGAGAGTCTCTTATG
The DNA here is from genome assembly GCF_056163025.1 of Triticum urartu. Taxonomy (NCBI): domain Eukaryota; kingdom Viridiplantae; phylum Streptophyta; class Magnoliopsida; order Poales; family Poaceae; genus Triticum; species Triticum urartu. The sequence continues at coordinate 258,100,628 of NC_141875.1, forward strand.
TTGTCACTTTCATATACTAAGTGGGAATCTTTCATTATAGAACTTGGCTTGTATATTCCAACGGTGGGCTTCCTCAAATGCCCTAGGTCTTCGTGAGCAAGCAAGTTGGATGCACACCCACTTAGTTTCTTTCTTATGAGCTTTCATACATTTATAGCTCTAGTGCATATGTTGCATGGCAATCCCTACTCCTTGCATTGACATCAATTGATGGGCATCTCCATAGCCCGTTGATTAGCCGCGTCAATGTGAGACTTTATCCTTTTTTGTATTCTCCACACAATCCCCATCATTATACTCTATTCCACCCATAGTGCTATATCCATGGCTCACGCTCATGTATTGTGTGGAAGTTGAAAAAAGTTTGAGATTACTAAAGTATGAAAAAATTGCTTGGCTTGTCATCGGGGTTGTGAATGATGGGAGCATTTTTGTGTGACGAAAATGAAGCATAGCAAAACTATATGATTTTGTAGGGATAAGCTTTCTTTGGCCATGTTATTTTGGGAAGACATGACTGCTTACTTAGGATGCTTGAAGTATTATTATTTTTATGTCAATATTAAACTTTTGTCTTGAATCTTATGGATCTGAATATTCTTTCCACAATAAATAAGATTACATTGATAAATATGTTAGGTAGCATTCCACATCAAAAATTATGTTTTCATCATTTACCTACTCGGGGACGAGCAGGAATTAAGCTTGGGGATGCTTGATACATCTCCAACATATCTATAATTATTTTATTGTTCCATGCTATTATATTATCAACCTTGGATGTTTTATATGCATTTATATGCTATTTTATATGATTTTTGGGACTAACCTATTAACCTAGAGCCCAGTGCCAGTTTCTGTTTTTTCCTTGTTTTTGAGTATCGTAGAAAAGGAAAATCAAATGGAGTCCAATTGACCTGAAATTTCACGGAGATCATTTTTGGACCGGAAGAAGCCCACGGAGTACCGGAGATGGGCCAGAAGAGTCCCATCGCCACCACGGGGGTGGGGGAGCGCCCTACCCCCCTAGGCACACCCCTTACCTCGTGGCCGCCTCGGGGATCCCCCTGACTTGTTCCCGCCTCCAACACCTCTTATATAACCCCAAACTTCTAGAAAGAAACCTACATCGGGAGTTCTGCTGCCGCAAGCCTCTGTAGCAACCGAAAACCAATCTAGACCCATTCTATCACCCTGTCGGAGGGTGGAATCCCTCCCCAGTGGCCATCCTCATCATCCCGGCGCTCTCCATGATGAGGAGGGAGTAGTTCACCCTCGGGGCTGAGGGTATGTACCAGTAGCTATGTGTTTGATCTCTCTCTCTCTCTCTCTCGTGTTCTTGATATCGCACGATCTTGATGTATCGTGAGCTTTGCTATTATAGTTAGATCTTATGATGTTTCTCCCCCTCTGCTCTCTTGTAATGGATTGAGTTTTCCCTTTGAAGTTATCTTATCGGATTGAGTCTTTAAGGATTTGAGAACACTTGATGTATGTCTTGCATGTGCTCATCTGTGGTGACACTGGGATATTCACGTGATCCACTTGATGTATGTTTTGGTGATCAACTTGCGAGTTCCGTGACCTCGTGAACTTATGCATAGGGGTTGGTACACGTTTTTGTCTTGACTCTCCGATAGAAACTTTGGGGCACTCTTTGAAGTTCTTTGTGTTGGTTGAATAGATGAATCTGAGATTATGTGATGCATATCGTATAATCATACCCACGGATACTTGAGGTGACATTGGAGTATCTAGGTGACATTAGGGTTTTGGTTGATTTGTGTCTTAAGGTGTTATTCTAGTACAAACTCTAGGATAGATTGAACAGAAAGAATAGCTTCGTGTCATTTTAATACAGACTCTTGAATAGATCGATCAGAAAGAATAACTTTGAGGTGGTTTCGTACCCTACAATAATCTTTTCGTTTGTTCTCCTCTATTAGTGACTTTGGAGTGACTCTTTATTGCATGTTGAGGGATAGTTATATGATCCAATTATGTTATTATTGTTGAGATAACTTGCACTAGTGAAAGTATGAACCCTAGGCCTTGTTTCAACGCATTGCAATACCGTTTTCGCTCACTTTTACCACTTGTTACCTTGCTGTTTTTATATTTTCAGATTACAAAAACCTATATCTACCATCCATATTGCACCCGTATCACCATCCCTTCACCGAACTAGTGCACCTATACAATTTACCATTGTATTGGGTGTGTTGGGGACACAAGAGACTCTTTGCTATTTGGTTGCAGGGTTGTTTGAGAGAGACCATCTTCATCCTACGCCTCCCACGAATTGATAAACTTAGGTCATCCACTTGAGGGAAATTTGCTACTGTCCTACAAACCTCTGCACTTGGAGGCCCAACAACGTCTACAAGGAGAAGGTTGTGTAGTAGACACAGGCACCTGCAAGCCGCCAAGGAGAGCTGCAACGGCGTGCGGTGCTGGTGCCGCGAAGCACGCGATGAAGAGGCCGCGCAGCTCCTCCCAGGAGGCCGCAGAAGACCCCGGTAGGCTAAGAAGCTAGGCACGCGGTGCGCCTACAAGGGCCATGGGTAGCCAATTGGCCATGACCTTGTCGTCGCCACTAGCCTCCCAAATGGCTTCCTTGTACGCCTGAAGGAAGGCCGTGGGGTTCGCCGCACTATCGTAGCAGGGTGGCATCTCAAGCCTGAACTTGGTCGGCCACTGCACCCGCCGGAGGGCGGGGGTGAAGGCTCAGAGGCCCTCGGCTCCTATGAGGGCGCGCGTTGGCCCAGTCGATGGAGAAGCGTCCGCCATGAGAGCCGAACAGCGGGGCGTGACGGATGAGAGGCGGATCTCCGACGCACCCCTACCTAGCATACTAAATGTCGGATTCGGGGTTCCGCAGACCCTTGAGAGGTTCGAACATTGGGTGCGTCCGAAGAACTCGTCCTCCCCAACATGCCTGCTCACTGATCCTACGGCCTAGCTCGATGAACCCAACGAACAAGAGGCACAACAGTTTACCCAGATTCGGGCCACCTTGCGGTGTAAAACCCTACTCCTGCTTTGTGCTGGATTAGCCTCGAGGGGTTGAGGATGAACTAGTATAATGGATGAATAGCCTTAGGAGGTGAGGTGTTCTTGGGCTCGATGAACTGGTGTGGTGGTCAGGGTGGAATGGATCTGTCCCCCTCTATGGTGGTGGCTAAGTCCTATTTATAGTGGCCTTGGTCCTCTTCACAAACGTAAGGCGGGAAGGGATACCAAAACGGCCAAATTTGAAGGGGAACAACTAGTACATGCTATCCTGACAAAAGTAGTCTTTGCCTGCAAAAGCTCCTGGCCGTGACGCTGCGGTGGGCTCCGCGATGACCTCCATCCTGTCATCCTGGCGGTCTTGGTCTTGTTGCACTAAAATGGAAACCTTTGCTTGACGCCTCGGGACTCCACGCCAGCACTTGCCTCCTTAGCATCAAAGAGGAAACTGGTACACTGCACCCGTTGGCGCCCGCCTGGCCTTGGTCGTCATGGATCACGTCATATGAACCTCGCGAGGTGCACCTTGCATTTATATCTCCGCTCCTCAGGAGCCAGCCTGTGGAGGCCGCCGCCCAGGGAGGTTATGGCATCGCCTACATCGCGAGCTGGTAGACAAGGCCCTCATTCTGGAGGGAAAGCAGCAACAGATGGAGAACCACAAGAGGGAGCACGGACATGACAAGTACAACTCCAGAGCTAAACAGAAGCCTCGTACTTCATCAGCTTCCTCTGGATAAGATAATTCTGCAAGGTACAAGCATAATGGTCACAACCACCATAACCACACCGGCCATCCTCACAATGGAAATGGACATAACAACAATGGAGGGAACACCAGTCAGTCATCCAACCATTCGACACCCATGAAGGACATGAGTCAGATAAGATCCTTCAATTGCCAGGAGCCAGGACATTTCGCCAGAGATTGTCCGGAGCCAAGGAATGAGAATAGAAAATCTAGAGAGAAGAAGCCCAACCCCTTCAACAGAGGCCATGTGAACCACACCAGAGTGGGAAGACCGTACAACACCCAAGTCTTCGGTAAAATTCCTAGTATTACGATCATTCTTCGGTATTGGTGCATAATTTTCATTCATATCAAGGGAGTACGGGTATCAAGCATGGTTCAAGCAGGATATTATACATGGATTTTTTTCGAGTACCCAACCCTAACCTATTGCTAGCCAACCTGAATCTCGAGGAAGATATTCATCTTAAGGGGGGTAGGTATGTAACATCCCAATTTTCAATTTGGATGTTAACAATTAGATCATTCACATGCATCCATGATTTATGCATTTTTGCCCCGTGGACTTTCATTTGAATCAGATCCAAGGGACTTTGAGCAACTTAAGGACCAAAAGAGAGAGTTGGAAGTTTTCCCTAAAACCATTTTGAAAATTTAAAAGTTGAGAATTTGGATCAAATTTGGTTTCACCAAAATTTATTTCCATTATTTCAAAAATAAAATAAAGAGAGAAGATAAAATGACTTCTTCAAAAATAGAGATGAAATATTGGAAATTAAATTTGAAATCAAAATATATTTATTGGCTTCTATTTGCTGGTCTTGGTCTCGTTGCACCAATATGGAATCCTTTGCCTGATGCCTCTGGACTCCTCGCCTGCACCTGCCTCTTTAGCACCAAAGAGGCAACTGGTACTCTGTGCCCGTTGGCACCTGCCTGGCCTAGGTCGTCACGGCTCACGTCACGAGAACCTCGTGAGGTGCCCCTCGCCTTGATCTCTTCGCTCCTTGCGAGCTAGCCTAGTGAGGCTGCCCCTGAGGAGGTCTTGTGTCGTCCGCCTTGCGAGGCTTAGCCCCTCACGAGGTTAAGGACCAAAAGAGAGAGTTGGAAGTTTTCCCTAAAACCATTTTGAAAATTTAAAAGTTGGGAATTTGGATCAAATTTGGTTTCACCAAAATTTATTTCCATTATTTCAAAAATAAAATAAAGAGAGTAGATAAAATGACTTCTTCAAAAATAGAGGGGAAATATTGGAAATTAAATTTGAAATAAAAATATATTTATTGGCTTCTATTTGCTGGTCTTGGTCTCATTGCACCAATATGGAAACCTTTGCCTGATGCCTCCGGACTCCTCGCCTGCACTTGCCTCTTTAGCACCAAAGAGGCAACTAGTACTCTATGCCCGTTGGCGCCTGCCTGGCCTTGGTCATCACGGCTCACGTCACGAGAACCTCGTGAGGTGCCCCTCGCCTTGATCTCTCCGCTCCTTGCGAGCTAGCCTAGTGAGGCTGCCCCTGAGGAGGTCTTGTGTCATCCGCCTCGCGAGGTTCTTGAGCGTTTGCTGATGAAGATGGGCCATACCAGGTCGTTAGTAGAGCCACGCCGTGGGACGCAGGCGGCCAATTCTGGGGACCCCCGTTCCCAGAACGCCGACAGTAGCCCCCGGGCCGAAGGCACGCTCGGACTTGGCTTCGAGGCATAGCCAAGGGTCAAGTGCGGAGCTCCGCGGGCCCCAACAGCTTATGCCCTTGATTGACGCGTGGCGATTGATAGGACGTGGGCATCTCCGCTTCCCCACGCTGCCTCGGCAACTGCCTGACTTGATGAGTCCCTGTTACATGCAGAAAAAGGTCATCATTCCCTTAGATCGTGGAGGCTGGCAGTTGGCCTCCCCTTGGCTATAAATGAGGGGAGGAGCAGGGTCCCCGTTGCTCATCTCTTCCTCCATTCCGCCTGCTTCTTCTTCTTTGCCGCGACACCCATGGCACCAGTGAAGAGGTTCTCGACTGCCGAGAAGGGGAAAGCTAGACAGGAGGGGCATGGCTCGCCACCGCCTAAGAGGGGGCGCGGTCGCCCGCGCAAGCATGCCGCAACCCCCGTTGTGGTCCCTCGTGGGTGTGGGCGAACTCCCTCAGGGTCCTGTGCCATCCTTGGCGGCCGCGACGGTGCTTCTTCGTGTGGTGGGAGCCACCTAGGTCGGGGCAGCGCCATCAATGAGGGGAGGCGCGCCATGGTCGCTCGGCCTCCTTGGCCGTGCTTCCACTCGGCGGAGGTCCTGTCGGAGTTTGTCGTGTGGTTGGAGAACCCGGTCGGCACTTGGCTTCAACTTCCGCGCTCCTTCGCCAGCGAACTCCCAGCCCCAGGTCCCGACGGCCTCTTGCTACGGGCCGACGGCTGCTATAGCAAGGCTTCATGGGTCGCGGTGGAGATCTCTATTGTGGGTGACGTAGCCCTAGCCCACGGCTGGCAGACGTTCGCCCGCGCACATGGCCTGGGCAGGCGGTGTAGCCTCCACTTCAAGTTCGATGGGGCAGCGAACCTCTTCATGAGGGTGTTCAGGGAAAATGGCCGCCGCGCTGGATGCTACCCTGAAGACGACAAAGATAGCGAGGCGCTCAGCCTTGGCGATGGCCGTGACGAGCACAAGGGTGAACTCGCCATCGGTGGCGGCCGCGGTTCGTCCAGCTACGGCAGCTCCTCCTCCGGCGAGAGCTCTAGCAGCGGCGGCTACGACCAGCCGCCACGCCGTCGGGAACACTTCGAGGATGGTGGCGGGTCGTCCCGTCATCGCGCCCCGGTGAAGCGCGAGGAGGGCTCCGTCTGAATTCGGGGGCCGATCTTCGTGAGTTGCCACATCATAGTAGCCGCTTTTGCTTGTCCTCTCCTTCCTTTTCATCCTGCAATGTGAGAAACGAGTATGGAGCCCTACGGGGGCGTGTAATGAACCATGATGCTTACGTTGCTTTTGTGGTGTGTTTAATGCCTCTGGGTTGTGTTGTGAGATCTATGCCCTATACGGGTGTAGAGGGGTAACTTAGCTCGATGCATCCGGGGTTGCTTTGACCTCATGAGGGCGCGCGTCTCTGGGCACCTGGTGGGGCTTCCCCGCTGTTTATTCGGGCGACATCGCGAAGCTGCAAAAAATTGTTCAAAAATCCTTAACCCTTCTTGTGTGAGGCCTCAGGTATGGGTTGGTTATGGCCGAATGCACAGTGTCGCGGTAACCGTGGGGCACGAACTAAAAGGGGATGCACCGATCACAAGCTCAGACGAGAACGCCTCGCGGATACCAGGGGAATGCGCACGCGCATACAACCTGTCCAGCCCCCCTCGCGAGGCATGCGAGGGAGACGTCGGGCAACTGCAGCCCTCCTTGGAGAAAAACAAATATTCGGGGGAAGAATGAGAAAGAAGAGGGGGTTCAACAAAACAATCGAGAAATGCCAGAACTCCAAATTTCATTAAAGGAAAAGGGGCAAGCCAACTACAGAAAGCAAATGAACAGCCGCGTCTGGCACCAGCGCGGAGCTAAGTGCTGCCACTAGGACGTGGGAGGGAGCCCCCGAGGCCCGAGGGCGACACTCCGGACACTCCGGGTCGTGTACAACCTCACTCATTATTACGTGAGAGTGTCACAAGCGGAGACCTTCACAGGCACTGTGCCTTGCTTCATGGGTAGAACTTCTGGAGGTGCTGGATGTTCCAGGCGTTCTGGATGGGGATCCCGTCCTGCATCTGCAGGCGCGTGGCGCCAGGCCTGGAGACGCGGGCAATCCTAAACGGGACCTCCCACGTGGGTGAGAGCTTATGCAGCCCTTCCTTGGAGAGCACCCACCTCAGGACGAGATTGCCCACCTCGAGCGTCCTGGAGCGGACGCTATGACAGTGGTACCGTCGCAATGCCTACTGGTATCTTGCCGGTCGGAGTGAGGCTTCATGGTGGCGTTCCTCCCCCTGGACAAGGTTCATCCCCCGCATGGCGTCCTGTTGCATCTCATCAAATGCCAGGACCCGCACGGAGCGATGCCTGACCTCGTGAGGGAGAACCACTTGTGCTCCGTAGACGCGGAAGAACAGGGTCTTGCCTGTTGGCTTGGTGGCGGTGGTGCGGATGGACCACATCACAGACTGGAGCTCGTCGTGCTAGTCCCTGCCGTAGGCTTCGAGCTTCTTCTTGAAGGTCTGGATCTTGAGGCCTCTCAAGACCTTGGTGTTGGCGCGCTCAGCTTGGCCATTGCTCCTGGGGTGTGCCACCGAAGCATAGCAAATCTGCATTTCAAGGTTAGCACAATAGCTCTTGAAGAGATTGCTAGTGAACCGTGAGCCATTGTCGGTGATGATGTGGTTAGGGACCTCGAACCGGCTCATGAGGCCCTTGATGAACTTAACTGCTGACCTGGCTGGGATGGTGCGGACAGCTTCCACCTCTGCCCATTTGGTGAACTTGTCGATGGCGACGTAGAGGTAGTGGTAGCCCCCAGGCACTCGTGGGAACAGACCAAGGATATCCAGCCCCCAGACCGCGAATGGCCACGAAAGTGGGATAGTCTGGAGGCCCTTGGCAGGCTGGTGGATTTGCTTGGCATAGAATTGGCAGGCCTCGCAGGACCTCACCAACTCGGTCGCGTCGTTGTGTGTCGTGGGCCAGTAGAACCTGCTGCGGAACAACTTGCCGACCAGGGTGCGTGACGACAAGTGGTGCCCGTAGTCTCTGCCGTGTATGTCAGCTAGCAGCTCGTTCCTCTGCTCCGTGGAGATGCATCGCAAAGAAACATCATTTGATCACTTTTTGTATAACTCACCATCTTGTATGTAGTATGTCATAGCCTGCCGGTCCACGCGCTCCGTGTCCTCCTCTTTCTCCGGCAGTGTTCCTCGTATCAGGTATGCATTGAATTCCTCAGTCCAGCATCCATCCCGAGGCTCGAGCGCCAGGAGCAGATGTGCTCCTGAGGTTGGACCGCAAGCGGGGGCTCCCGAGGCTGGTGGTTGGGGGAGCTCCCCTCGAGGTGATGTAGTCTCCGCGGCCGCGGGGGTCACCGAAGGCTTGGAGAGTCGTTCTTCAAAAACACCAGGTTCTTGGGGTAGATGTCTTGACGCCCTCTTGGCGATCTCGTCGGCCTCCTTGCTGGTGCCGCATGGCACATGTTGTAGCTCTAGGCCTAAGAATTGCTTCTCCATCTTGTGCACCTCCGAGAGGTAGGCCTCCATATGCTCGTCCCTTGGTTCGTACACCTTGTTAGAGAAGTTGACGAGGAGCTAGGAGCCTCGCTTGATGGTGAGAGGCTTCACCCCCAAGGCCGCCGCTGCCTTGAGGCCAGCAATCAACCCCTCATATTCCGCAATGTTGTTGGAGACCTTCTCACCCTGCTAGAAGCAGGGCTGCATGGTGTAGTATAGCTTGTCTTGGGTGGGCGAGATGAGCACAGCGCTAGCCCCCGCGCCTTTGCGTGCGAAGGCGCCATTGAAGTACATGACCCAACCATCTGGTGCTTCACTTCCTGCGGAGAGAGATAGGCTCTTGCCAACTTCAGGTTCCGGGGTGTCGTTTCATTCGGCTACGAAGTCGGCTAGGGCGGCTCCCTTGATGGCCCTGGTTGTGTTGAACTCGAGTGAAATGCCTGAAGTTCGATGTTCCATTCAGCGCCCCTTCCCACAGCATTGGGGCTCTGGAGCACCCTCTCTAGTGGGTAGGCTGAGACGACCTTAATTGGGTGGCCTTGAAAGTAATGACGCAGCTTGCGCGAGGCCACCAGGAGTGTGAGCAGAAGCTTCTGGGCATGGGGTACCGCACCCTTGCGTCCCACAATACCTTGCTGACGAAGTACACCGGGTGCTCGACGAAGGCATGAGCATCGATGGAGTCCACAGCTACTGGAGGTTGTGACACCCTCGGAGGTGGGGTGTCCTCCAGAGCTTGGTCACCCTTCGGGGCCTCTGCCGGCCCTTGAACGCCATCTTGTGGGGCGTGATCGTCTGTGGGCATCGTCTTGGCCTTAGCGGAACCGTCTTGTGACCGCACCATTCCAGCTGAGGGCGTGACATTGAGCTGCGGGTTCTTGGCCCAGCGCTCCTCCCAAACTGCCACCAACGCCGCGCTGGCGGAGTGAGGCGTAGCGGCTAGATAGAGCACCAGACGCTCGAGGGGGCGAGGTGCCACCATCACCGGTGGGCTGGTTAGGTATCTCTTGACGTCTTTAAATGCCAGATCTACCTCTGTGGTCCATCTGAACTGGCCCTTCTTCTTCATCAGCTTGAAGAATGGCAGGGCGCACTCCCCCAGCTTGGAGATGAAGCGTCCTAGCGAGGTCACGCAGCCTGCAAGCTTCTGCATTTCCTTGAGAGTTTGCGGTGGGCTCATGTCTTCTATTGCCTTGACCTTCTCGAGGTTAGCCTCGATCCCCCTGTGAGACACAAAGAAACCCAGTAGCTTGCCGGAGGGGACACCAAACACGCACTTCTCCGGGTTGAGGTGCAGATCCACTTGGCGTAGGATAGCGAAGGTCTCCTCCAAGTCCTAAATCAGGGTTCTCGCCTCCCGAGATTTTAACATGATGTCGTTAACGTAGGCTTCAACGTTTCTCCCGAGCTGCTAACCTAGGGCGATGTGCATCAACTACTGGAAGGTCACACCAGTGTTGCGCAGTCCGAATGGCATGCAGGTGTAGTAGTACACCCCGCATGGGGTCAAGAAGGTGGTCTTCTCCACATCCTCCACTGCCATCTTGATCTGGTGGTAGCCGAGAACGTGTCTAGGAAACACAGTAGGTCGCACTCGGCGGTGGATTCGACGATCTGGTCGATGAGCGCAAGCAGGAACGGGTCTTGGGGACAGGCCTTGTTGAGGTTGGTGAAGTCGACACACATGCGTTCCTTCCTGCCTTTCTTTGGCACGATGACGGGGTTCACCAGCCACTCCAAACCTCGTGAATGGCACCTGCCGCCTCCAGCTTGTGAGTTTCCTGGACGATGAAGGACTGCTTCTCCATGGACTGTCGCCGCGCCTGCTGCTTCACAGGGTGCACATTGGGGCACACCCTTAAGTGATGCTTGATTACCCCCCTTGGGACCCCTACCAGCTGCTTGGGTTCCCAGGAGAATACCTCCTTGTTCGCGTGCAAAATTTTTACCAATGCCTCCTCTTGGCCTGGGTCGAGCTTGGCGCCTATGGTGAAGGTGGCTCCCGAGGACCCCTCTTCCTCGACCAGGACTTGCTTCATTTTTGGCTCGGTCTTGAGTGAACAACTGCTTCTTCGCTGGCGCGGTCTCCTTAGCCCCTGGGGTGACATCGCCGGCCGGGCGCACTACCGCTGCGGCCTTGAAGGTAAGCTTGAGAGCCGCTAGAGCTTCCTTGGTGTCTTCGGGCACGGTGAGGATGCCGCTGCTGCCTGGCATCTTCATGAGGTTGTAGGCCAGATGGGTCGCTGCCATGAACTGGGCTAAGGCAGGGTACCCAAGGATGGCGTTGTACGGGAGGCCCATGCGGGCGATGTCAAAGTCAATCAGCTCGGTGCGGTAGTTGTCCCGGGTACCGAAGGTGGCCGGGAGGCGTATTTGCCCCACGGGGCTAATGGACCCACTGCCGACTCCGGAGAAAGGCTTGGTGGGGCGGAGCCAACCATATGGCACGTGAAGCAAGCCGAACGCTTCCACGAGAGCACGCTGAGGCCTGCTCCGTTGTCGATGAGAGTCTTGTTCATGGCGACGTTGCAGATGGTGGGCGTGCAGAGCATTGGGAGTGCACCCGAGCCAGCAGTGGTAGCGGGGTGATCCGCTGAGTCGAAGGTGAGGTCGGCTTGGGCGCCGCCCATCCTGGAGGGGCTCCTCGTAGCACAGAGGCGGCGCCGATCTGGCGGAAGAACTGCTTGGTGTGGCGGTTCGAGGGTGGCAGTTACAAGCCGCCGAGGAGGGCTGCGACGGCGACAGGCGCTGGTGCCGCGAAGCGTGCGACGAAAAGGCCCCGCAGCTCCTCCCAATAAGCCACAGAGGATCCTGAGAGGTTCAGCAGCCAAGCGCATGGCGCGCCAGCGAGGGCCATGGGGAACCAGTTGGCCATGACCTTGTCGTCGCCTCCAGCTTCCAGGACGGCCTCCTCGTATGCCAGCAAGAAGGCCGGCGGATCCGCCAGGCCGTCGTAGCGAAGCGGCATCTCTGGCTTGAACTTCTGAGGCCACTGCACCCGCCGCAAGGCGGGGGTGAAGGCCCTGAGCCCCCAGGCGCCGCCTGATAACCCACAAATATAGGGGATCGCAACAGTTTTCGAGGGTAGAGTATTAAACCCAAATTTATTGATTCGACACAAGGGGAGCCAAAGAACATTCTCAAGTATTAACAGTTGAGTTGTCAATCCAACCGCACCTGAAAGACTTAATATCTACAGCAAAGTATTTAGTAACAAAGTAATATGGAAGTAGCGGTAACGGTGGAGAAAGTAACAGTATTGGTTTTGTAGTGATTGTAAAAGTGGCAACGGAAAAGTAACTAAGCAAATATCAATATGTGAAAAGCTCGTAGGCATTGGATCAGTCATGGATAATTATGTCGGATGCGATTCCTCATGCAATAGTTATAACATAGGGTGGCACAGAACTAGCTCCAGTTCATCAATGTAATGTAGGCATGTATTCTGAATATAGTCATATGTGCTTATGGAAAAGAACTTGAATGACATCTTTTGTCCTACCCTCCCGTGGTAACGGGGCCCTATTCGAAACTAAGGGGTATTAAGGCCTCCTTTTAATAGAGTACCAGAGCAAAGCATTAACACTTAGTGAATACATGAACTCCTCAAACTATAGTCATCACCGGGAGTGGTCCCGATTATTGTCACTTCGGGGTTACCGGATCATAACACATAGTAGGTGACTATTGACTTGCAAGATAGGATCAAGAACTCACATATATTCATGAAAACATAATAGGCTCAGATCTGAAATCATGGCACTCAGGCCCTAGTGACAAGCATTAAGCATAGCAAAGTCATAGCAACATCAATCTCAAAACATAATGGATACTAGGGATCAAACGCTAAAAAACTAACTCGATTATATGATAAATCTCATCCAACCCATCACCGTCCAGCAAGCCAATGATGGAATTACTCACGGAGAGCATCATGAAATTGGTGATGGAGGAAGGTTGATGATGACGATGGCAATGGATTCCCCTCTCCGGAGGCCTCAATGGACTCCAGATCAGCCCTCCCAAGAGATATTAGGGCTTGGCGGTGGCTCTGTATCGTAAAACATGATGAATCATTCTTTCTGATTTTTTCTCCCGGAACATGAATATATAGAGTTGGAGTTGAGGTCGGTGGAGTCTCAGGGAGCCCACGAGATAGGGGGCGCACCCCCACCCTCATGGACAGGGTGTGGGCACTTGGTGTTGAGTCTTTCGTCAGTATTTTTATAAATTCCAAAAATATTCTCCATCATGTTTCAGGTCATTCTGACAACTTTAATTTCTGCACAAAAATAACACCATGGCAATTCTGCTGAAAACAGTGTCAGTGCGGATTAGTTCGATTCAAATCATGCAAGTTAGAGTCCAAAACAAGGTCAAAACTGTTTGGAAAAGTAGATACGATGGAGACGTATCAACTCCCCCAAGCTTAAACATTTTCTTGTCCTCAAGCAATTCAGTTGACAGACTGAAAGTGATAAAGAAAAACTTTTACAAACTCTGTTTGATCTTGTTGTTGTAAATATGAAAAGCCAGCATTCAAGTTTTCATCAAAGATTATGAACTAACCATATTCACAATAACATTTAGATCTCATGTTTACTCATATCAATGGCATAATCAACTAGCAAGCAATAATAGTAAATCTCGGATCACAACACTTTCTCAAAACAATCATAATATGATATAACAAGATGGTATCTCGCTAGCCCTTTCTTAGACCGCAAAACATAAATGCAGAGCACCTCTGAAGTTCAAGGACTAACTAAACATTGTAATTCATGGTAAAAGAGATCCAGTCAGAGTCATACTCAATGTAAACTAATAGTAATGCATGCACATGACAGTGGTGCTCTCTAACTGGTGATTTTTAATAAGAGGATGATGACTCAACATAAAAGTAAATAGATAGGCCCTTCACAGAGGGGAGAAGGGATTTGTAGAGGTGCCAAAGCTCGATTTTTGAAACAGAGATAAATAATATTTTGAGTGGTATACTTTCATTGTCCACATAACAACCAAGAGATCTTGATATCTTCCATGCTACACACATTATAGGGTGTTCCCAAACAGAATGGTAAAGTTTATACTCCCCCACCACCAACAAACATCAATCCATGGCTCGTCCGAAACAATGGGTGCCTCCAACTAACAATAATCCTGGGGGAGTTTTGTTTAGAATTATTTTAATTTAAGCATGGGACTGGGCATCCCGGTTACCAGCCATTTTCTCATGAATGAGGAGCGGAGTCCACTCCTCATGAGAATAACCCACCTAGCATGGAAGATATAGACAACCCTAGTTGATACATGAGCTATTCGAGCATACAAAACAGAATTTCATTTGAAGGTTTAGAGTTTCGCACATACAAATTTACTTGGAATGACAGGTAGATACCGCATATAGGAAGGTATGGTGGACTCATATGGAATAACTTTTGGGGCTTATGGAAGTGGATGCACAAGCAGTATTCCCGCTTAGTACACGTGAAGGCAAGAAAAAGACTGGGAAGCGACCAACTAGAGAGTGACAACAGTCATGAACATGCATTAAAATTAATCAACACTGAGTGCAAGCATGAGTAGGATATAATTCGCCATGAACATAAATATCATGGAGGCTATGTTGATTTTTTTCAACTACATGCGTGAACATGTGCCAAGTCAAGCCACTCGAATCATTCAAAGGAGGATACCACCCTATCATAGCACATCACAACCATTTTAATAGCATGTTGGCACACAAGGTAAACCATTATAAACTCCTAGCTAATTAAGCATGGCATGAGCAACTATAATCTCTAATTGTCGTTGCAAACATGTTTCATTGATAATAGGCTGAATCAGGAACGAGGAACTAATCATATTTACAAAAACAAGATAGGTCGAGTTCATACCAACTTTTCTCATCTCAATCAGTCCATCATATAGCGTCATTATTGCCTTTCACTTGCACAACCGAATGATGTAAATAATAATAATAGTGCATGTCCGTTGGACTAAGCTGGAATCTGCAAGCATTCAATACAAGGGAGAAGACAAGGTAATACAGGCTCTTTGTTAGATCAACAATAATGCATATGAGATCCACTCAACATTTTCATCATGGTCTTCTCCTCTCGAACCCCAAAGAAAAGAAAAGAAACAAAACTATTTACACGGGAAAGCTCCCTACAAGCAAAAGAAGAACGAGAAATATTTTTGGGTTTTCTTTTAATTACTACTACTATAGGCATGGAAAGTAAACTAGCTAAAAGCTACACCTAATTTTTTTGGTTTTTCTTAAGGTTTTTCAAACACACAAGAAGAAGACTTAAAAAGAAAATAAACTAGCATGGATAGTACAATGAAAAAGTATGAGCACCGACAATTGGAATGAGTGTGTGAACATGAATGTAATGTCGGTGAGAAATGTGTTCTCCCCCAAGCTTAGGCTTTTGGCCTAAGTTGGTCTATGGACACGGCTGGCCTGGTGGATATCCAAAGTTGTAGCTGGGGTCGTACTGAGATGCAGCAGCTACTGCCTGACGAGTTGCAGCTTGGAGGCGAGCTGCCTCCGTCCTCCTCTCGTACTCATTCGCCTCCTCCCGGATTATAACACATCTCCTTTTTACCTGAAAGTCAAAGAAAGTAGGAGCAGGAAGGGCAACATGGACGGTGCGCCGTCGGTCAAAGATTAGTCGGTACTGGACGAATTGTTCATTCCTCTCAACAAACTGATGGCGAGCCATGGCATTATAATCTAGGTAAGCAGGAGGTAACTCTATATCGTTTCCATGTATGGGTATATTAAGACAATTTGCTACATGAGTTGCATAAATTCCACCAAACAAATCTCCATTTATACTGTTGTGATGCAACCTTCGTGCAACAATGGCCCCCAAATTATGTTGTTTATCACCTAATACCGCACTCTTGAAGACACTAAGATCTGGAACGCACATGTGACAAGCCTCATCTTTACCGTTAATGCATCTACCAATGAGGAGAGCAAAATAATGTATGGAAGGGAAATGAATGCTCCCTATGGTAGCTTGTGTGATTTCCCTAGATTCCCCCACAGTAATACTAGCAAGAAAGTCTTTATATTCAGATTTGCAAGGTTCACTAACATTGCCCCCCTACGGGAGTTTACAAGCAATATTAAAATCTTCTAGGTCCATGGTATATGATTTATCATAAAGATCAAATAAAACAGTGTGAGAATTGCGCGAGGATGTAAATAGTGGTATTGCCGGCACTTATTTGACAGTAAGCTCTCAAAATCAGCATTACGCACATATGAGTCAAATTCATCCTTGATGGCTGCCTGGACTATAAACTTCTCTGACGGCCATTCACAAGGCCGCACTTGAGCTTCCCTTGGTGGTTCATCGTCCGGCTCACGTATCACGAGCCTCGGTCCTTGCTTCCTTGAGGAACTACCTTGGTACATTTTCCTAAACATTTTTTTCCTCTGAAAAATTGCTGAAATTTTTAGTGACTCAAAATAAAAGTGAACCAAACTCAACAAACTTGATAGCAACTACTCTTACAAGTGCCTAGAGGCCATGTCATGCATTAAAACTACTTTTGACCACATAAATTTGACATGCAAGCTCAAGAACAGGGTCACCTAAGCAACAAAAATTGCAATAAATAGAGCACTAGAACAAAAACTAATTGGACCATTGGAGGAGACACATACCGAAGAACAATGCCCCAAAGAAGTTTTGTGAATGGAGCTTTGAGAAAGGAGATCGAAAATGGCAGCAAGATGAGCTAGAACTCGGGTTTGAGCTGGTGGGGGATTTTTTTCTGGAGGAAGACAAAGTCTGTGGGTGCAAGAATAAGTGGAGGGGGCCCACGTGGGGTCCACGAGGCAGGGGGCGCGCCCCAGGGGGGTGGGCGCGCCATGGACCCTCGTGGCCTGGTGGTGAGGCCCCTAGGTGTGTTCTCAGTGCCAATAATTCTTAAATATTATAGAAATATCATATTAAATTTTCAAGACATTTGGAGAACTTGTACTTTCAGGGTATTTTTTATTGTAAGGATAATTCAGAAAACAGACAAAAAATATTATATTTGCTTTATTTAATCTAAATAACAGAAAGTAAAAAGGAGTATACATAGAGTTGTGCTTTCTAACTTCATCCATCTCATGCTTATTCAAAAGGAATCAACTAACTAGGTTGATCAAGTCTTGTTAACAAACTCTTTTCGAATAACATGAAACCGGAGAATTTTCGAATAACACTAAGTTACCTCAACGGGGATATGCATGCCCCAACAATAAGAGTATCATATTTTGTCGGCGTTCTAGGAACGACGGTCCCCAGACTTGCCTGCCTGTGGCCTGCGGCATGGCGAAGCCAGCAGGCCGTACAGCCCATCTTCATCAACAAGGCATCCAAGACCCTCGCGAGGGGCCAAGCCTCGCGAGGTGGACGACACAAGACCTCCTCTGGAGTGGCCTAGTCGGGCAGGCTCACGAGGGGTGGAGATAACAAGGCAAGGCAAAACTCACGAGGCTCTCATGACGTGAGCCATGACGATCGACCCCAGGCGGGCGCCAGGCAAGCACCAGCGCGCACAACGTCCTTGTTTCCTCTTTGGTGCTAAGGAGGCCTGCGGAGGCAAGGACTACCGAGGCATCAGGCAAAGGTTGCCATATCAGTGCAGCAAGACTAAGACCAGAAGGACGGCAAGACGGAGGTCATCGTCGAGCCCAAGACGGCGTCACCACCAGAGCCTTTGGCAGGCGAAGACCACTTTTGTCAGGATGGCTTGTACTAGTTGTCCCCCTTCAAATTAGCCCGCCGTTGTTGGCTCCCTTTCCGCTCAATATTTGGGAAGAGGACCAGGGCATCTATAAATAGGACTAGCCACCACCATAGGCAAAAGGGAGCGAGGAGATCATCCCCACACACACAAGTAGCCAAGCACAAGAACACCTCAACCTCAGGAGGCCGCTCTTCCCCTTGTATTGTTCATCATCAGCCCAAGAGGCAATCCACCAACACCACACTGGAGTAGGGTATTACACCACAACGGTGGCCTGAACCAGTATAAATCTTGTGTCTTTCTGTGTTGCGAGTTCGTGGAGTTCATCCACGAGATCTTAGCGAGCTAGGGCGTAGATCGGTGGGAGGAAAAGACTCCACGCGCACCCAGTGTTCGAACCTTAAGGGTTTGCCGGAACCCCACATCCGACATTTGGCGTGCCAGGTAGGGGTGCGCCATAGCCTCCCTTCCATCAGTTTGTCGCTCTGTTGCTCCATCGTCTCCATGGCGGACGCTCGCTGTGCTCAAGCTGAGCGTCAGGCTGCCCTCACCGCCCATGTTGCTCAGACGGCTCCCATCGGCGGGCCACGGCGTCGTTCTCCGTCTCCCGCCGCCAACGCTGCCACCGGCCCGGTGGGGAATGAGCAGCAAGCGTCTTCGATGCATCCTTCGGTGCGGCAGGATGGCCGCACCGCCACTCCATCGCCCGGTCGGTTCTTCGTCTCATGCACACCGCGCTCCCATGGAGGCGCGGGCGGCACTCCTTGCCGCAAACGAGTTCCTGTGCTACTGCCCAGTCGACGACCTCTACGAGGAGTGGCTTGACCGCGTCGCCGAGCTCGTCCGCGCCGCAGGCGGCTCCCCGGTGCCGTCCCTCTCTCGGCCTCACCCTCAGTCGGCCGTGGGCGACGAGGCCCGAGGCGCGCCTCCACCACCCCAGCCCAAAGACGGCTCCTTGGCACCAACGCGCGTGGCCCCGCGGTGTGATCCGCCGCGCCCGGTGCCCGCGCACGAAGAGAGAAGCTGCTAAGAAATCCCACGGCCGCGAGAATCTGCACCCGCACTTCCCGCGCCGCCTCGTCAAGACCGCGCGCCACCTGCGGCGGCGCCGCGCGGACCTCATCAAGGCCAAGCTCCACCTCCGAAGCGGGCCCCAATAACTACGGTCGGGTGCCGCGCCTACACCTCGAGCTGCGCAGCGTCGCCTGGCCAGGCAAGTTCAAGCCGGATCTGCCTCCTCACTATGACGGCACTGCCGACCCCGTGGAGTTCTTGCAGCTCTACGAGATGAGCATTGAAGCAGCCAACAGCGATGAGAAAGTCATGGCAAACTAGTTTCCCATGGCCCTCAGGGACGGGCCCGCTCCTGGCTCCTGAACCTGCAGCACGGCTCGATCTCCTCCTGGGACGAGATGCGTGACTGCTTCGACGCCAACTTCCAGGGTACTCGCGACCGCCCGCCGCCGCGGGCGACCTGCGGCACATCAAGCAACAACCAGGGGAGACCCTCCAGAAGTACATCCAGCGCTTCAACAACACCCGCCTCAAGATCCCCAAGGTCACAGATGAGGCCATCATCACCGCGTTCTCCGACAATGTCCGTGATGTCAAGATGAAGGAAGAGCTCGCTATCCATAAGGAGCTCTACACATCTCAGGAGCTACTCAACCTGGCGACCAAGTGCGCAAGAGCTGAGGAGGGGCGCCTTTCCCTCCTTGAGCTGCCAGTTGCATGCGCAGAGGAGAAGAAAGCCAAGGCCAAGGACGTGAAGCACAAGCAAGCAGCAGTGCTAGCTGCGGAGCTCGACACCAAACGGGGCAGAGATCAGCCCGAGTCATCCAAGAACAGCTGACCATTCTGCGCCTTCCACAACCTGAACACCCACAACACCAGCGACTGCCAAGAGCTCAGAGCCATACAAGAAGGACGCTACGGTTGGCGCCCCGAGCGCAGCGACCGGGGCTACAGCCGCGGAGGAGGACGAGGAGGCGGACGCAGGGACGACCGTGGCCCACGCCCGGAATGGCGCGACATGCCTCGTGAGGACCGCTGGCAAGACCATCCTCACGAGGTGGCCTGGAGGCACCAGCCTCGTGAGGATCGCCCCTAAAGCAACGCCGGTCTCCCCCCGCTGCCGCCACCAAGAAGGAACGATGATCATCATTAGGACGAGGGGGCTGGGGGCTTCCAGGAGCCGTGTGCAATCGCATGCATCTTGGGCGGTGCCCAGGCCCCAGCCTCTCAGCGCATCTTCAAACGGTTCACTCGCGAGGTGAACGCGGTGCTCCCCAAGCTTGAGGCCGCGCGCCCACTCAAGTGGTCCCAGTGCGCCATCACTTTCGACTCGGCAAATCAGCTCAAGTGCGCGGCCACCGTCGGCGTCCTCCCGATGTTGTGTTCCCCAGTCATCAGCAATGTGCAGGTTACCAAGACCCTCATCGACGGCGGTGCAAGGCTCAACGTCCTATCCGTCGACACGTTCGACAACCTCCAAGTGCCATATGAGGAGCTCCATCCTACCAAACCTTTCTCAGGAGTGACCGACAGCTCCACCACACTAATAGGGCAGGTCCGCCTGCCTGTCACCTTCGGCACACGCGACAACTACCGCACTAAGCTCATCAACTTCGACGTCGTGCACATCCTCCTACTGTACAACGCCATCCTCGGGTATCCGGCCCTGGCAAAGTCCATGGCGGTCACCCACCACGGCTACAACGTCCTCAAGATGCCTGGAAGCGGTGGGGTCATCACGGTCCCATGTGAAAAAAGGGATGTGGTGTGCTCCCTCGAGCGCGCCTTCCAAGCTGCAGAAATCAACGACCACGATAGCAGAAGTGAGGGCCCTCCGGAAGCCATCCCCAAGAAGAAGCAGATGCGCCGCGCAGGACCTCAGGAGGATGGCCTCGCGGCAGGAGCCTCGTCAGGATCAGCGTCCATCCCAGGGGCGCCTCCCTCCATTGCATAGGAAGGCGCGCCCGGCGCCCTCCTCGGGCAGGGCTCGGGGGCTCTCTTCTGGAGGGCCTCGGGCCTTGCCAACCTCACGAGGGAGGCGCTTGGGCACCACTTGGAGGCGTGTCACGCGGCACGTTTTCCTCTTGAGAATGCAGGGCAAGGGGTGCCCACCACTCAGGAGTTCATCGCCAAGACCACACAGGAACTGCAAGACGCAAGAGCCATGCGCGGTGACAGCCGCTCACAAAGCGCGGCTCACCACCCAGGCGAGGGTGCCAAGCTGCGCATCTGCATCGACATCCTAGGGCTCAACAGGGCCGCATCTCAGGAGCGCTTCTGGCCTTCGCGTGTGGGCCGTTGCACGGGCCCGCCACACAGCTACGTTTGCATGCCGTTCGGCTTGCTGAGCGTGGCGTCGGCCTATCAGCATGCTATGCAGCAAGACCTGGTGGCTCAAGAGGCTAGGTACCGGGTCGTCCTGGAGGGAACAGAGACGGTCTTCAGGGAGCCTCCTGAGTCCCAAGGCTCAGGGCTCCGGTAGCTAATGAGGAGTCATTTCTTCGACGGACGCCTTCAGCTGCACCTACTCTGCTTCGTCTACAGAACCAGGTGACTCTTCCAAGCTCGTTTAAGCTGGGACCGCCCCTTGGGCTGCATTATTCCCAGGCCATGTGGGTCCGTCCCTACGACATGTATCCCATCTGCTTATGTCTTTAGCTTATCTTGCTGGGGGCACCCCTTGGGCTGCATCATCCCCAAGCCGCTCGGGCCGGACCCAGTGGCATGTATCTTCCTGCATTCACCCAAGCTGATTTGCCTTCCCTGCTAAACCTACCTACCGTTATCACCTGCTCGATCATTGCGTCCCACGGGGCCTCCTCACAGGCACGGCGCTGGTGCATGGGTCCGTCCCTGCCACGTCGACAAATCTGAGCGGTTGAGCTCTGGCTCGCGGCACACCCCACGCACGTCACCTCACCAGGCCCTCAGTGCCTTCACTTCATCCGGACCAACCAGCGGCAGGCTGACGGCTATAACGGCAAACCATGTTCTTCTTTTGCCTGTTCACAGGGACCCCGCGGGGAGGATAGCAGGTGGCACCGCGAGTCTCCTTTTCTCTCATGCAATTCGCTTGTGCGTTAAAAGGGGGGCTCCTGAGCATCGCAACTCAGGAGCTCTTACTGTCTCTCTAGACCTCACCCCTTGGCCTTGACCACGGCATCGCGACCTGGCATACCAGTGGTGGCTGAGCTCGCTTGAGGGCCGGGACCTGAGGACGCAGAGCACTAAGGAGAGCATGGGAGGAGGGAAAGTTGTATGGGCCGGCCTGGCTATGCTGCACAAGTTGGCGTGCAGCCCCAACGCAGTGTCAGGAATCGCCACGAAGTTCACAAGATAGGTCTTGCCCTCAGATCAACTAAATGTTTGGGCCTTATGGACACTCACGCCTTGCCGCAATCCCGTTGCGGCCACGTCAACTCCCTTTCTTCCCTTACCATGGCCGCTTGAGCACTAAGGGGGACCTCCTGAGGATCGCGCCTCAGGGGCTCTTACTGAACCTCGGGCCGCACACTGTCGGCGTTCTGGGAACGGGGGTCCCCAGACATGCCTGCCTGCGGCCTGCGGCGTGGCTCAAAAGGGGGGGCCTAGCGCGGCCCATCTTCACCAACACAAACCCAAGACCCTCGTGAGGGGCCAAGCCTCGCGGGGCGGACGACGCGGAGCTTCCTCGGGCGCGGCCTCGTCAGGCTGGCTCACGAGGAGGCGGAGAGATCAAGGCGGGGTACCTCGCGAGGTGCCCGTGACGCAAGCCATGATGACCAAGGGCGCCAGGTGGGTGCCAGCCGCACAGTGTCCTCCTTTCATCTTTGGTGCAAAGGGGGCAAGCGCAGCCGCGGAGTACCGAGGCATCAGGCAAAGGTTGCCATTTTGGTGCAACGAGACCAAGACCAGGAGGACTACGAGATGGAGGTCACCATGGAGCCCAAGACGGCGTCATCACCAGAGCTTTGCACAGGCGAAGACTACTTTTGTCAGGGTAGCTAGTACTGGCTGTCCCCCTTCAAATTAGCCCGCCATTGTTGGCTCCCTTCCCGCTCGATATTTGGGAAGAGGACCAGGGCCTCTATAAATAGGATCAGCCACCCGCAAGATACACGGACGGACACACGGAGGGACAGAGAGCTGAAGGGTTCGGAGAAGGAGGCTCTTGAGAGAGAGGTTTAGATCAGATAGAGAGAGAGAGAGAGAAGGGTGACTGGGCTCCTCTCAGCAGTTCATCGCCCCAGCCAAGAACAGACCCTCGCGAGGCTGTTCTTCCTTGTATTGTTCATCATTATCAGCCCAAGAGGCAATCCACCTCACCACACACTGGAGTAGGGTATTACACCACAACGGTGGCCCGAACCAGTATAAACCCTGAGTCTCTTGTGTTGTTCTTGCCATAGTTTAGATCCTAGCAAGTCGAAGGGGTGCAGGTAGGTAGGAGGCGAAATCTCCGCGCGCACCCCAGTGTTCGAACCTCAAGGGTCTGTCGGAACCCGAAATCCGACATTTGGTGCGCCAGGTAGGGGTGCGCCAGAGTCCACCTTCTACCGCTTCGCGCCCCGTCGCGCCGTCATCACCATGTCCGGCGACAAGGCGGGCAACCCAGATCCGTGGGTGGCGTGGCCCACCTGCGCAGAGTCGCTTGCCTCGGGTGACCCCGTGCCCCAGGCAGCTCGCGGTCCGCAGGGCGCCACGGGCCGCGGGCGATGCAGACAGGCTTCGACAGCTCTCACGCCGCGGCAGGCGCGGTCGGCAGCAAGGGCCTCCAATCACGCCGCGACCACGACGCCGTACACTCGCAGGGAGCAGGCGAACTCGAGGGCCGCGCTCACAGTGGCCCGAGAGCTGCTGCAGTGCAGGCTGCTGGAGGGCGGCCATGACGTGCTGCTGGAGCGAGTGGGAGAGCTCCTGGGCTTCGCCGCCTCGGGGGCTCACCCCTTCTCCCCCCAGCTCCCATCTCAAGCCCAGGGCGGCCCGCGCGGGGGCTCCGTGCGCGCTCGCGGGCTCCAAGGCTACTCCGACGCCAGCTGGGCTGCCTAACCGGCGGCGGCGCTGCCCCCGCTCCCGGTCCGCGAAGAAGAAGGATTCAACGTGACCCGCAGCCCCAGTGGGCAGCCGCGCTGCCACCCGACGGTGGGCGCGTCAGGTAGGACCGCGTGGCATACGGGGCATTACGGCGTGGCATTCGGGATGACGGCTCCGGAGGAATACGTGCCCCTCATGATGGACCAAGGACACCCTTACGAGAGCGAACAAGGCTCGCTCCTCAGCCCAAGCTGGGGGGACGATGCGCCAGAAGCTGAGCCTTTCCGGGAGCCCCGGGACGGTCCTACTGGCCACGCTGGGGGCAACGATTATCGGGTACCACTAATTCTTCAGGAGCAGGTATACGCTAACCATGGATCGCAGGAGGTGCAGGTCGCCACAGCGAGCAGCTGCCCCGCTCCCACGGTCTCCTGCCCCTCGGGAGGAGGGCGCAGGGGGCTGCAGGAGAGGGGCCGGGATCCGACATCACCACCGCGGCGTTCGGAGCAAGGTGTTCTCGGGAGGTAGGCCCTTCGCTGGGTGGGTGCCTCAAGGCCTGCCCCCGGCGGAGGACCCGTGGTCGTCGGGGGAACCGCTGGCGACCGCTCTACCCCATCGGCGGCGTCCTGGTTTCTGGTCGTCGTTGATGGCACTAGAGTGTGGCGCAAGGCGGGGCCCTCATCTGGCGATATGAAGCAAGGCCAGTACCTGTGAAGAAGGCCCAGTGCCTGTGAAGCTCGCCACCCCGTGACACTCTCACGTAATAATGAGTGGGGCTGTACACGCCCCAGAATCTCAGGGGTGCCGGCCTCATGCCCTGGGGCTCCCTCCCACGCCCAGTGGCAGCACTTAGCTCCGCGCTGGTGAGAAGACGTCCAAGACTAGACTAGGTGCCGGACGCGGCCTTTTGTTTTCTTTCGTTGCTCTTCCCTTTGGTTGTCGCTTTCCCCCGCTGGATTCAAGTTGGATTCGAATTTGAGATTTGCGTGTGTTCGGGGAAGGGGTGCTTAGTCTCGTTCGAGCAATTTCTCACGCTTTGGTTACCGCTTCACCTCAGCTGCCTCCCTCGCGAGCCCCTCGCGAGCTGGGTCAGGCCTAGCTTGCGCTTAGCCCAGACTGCCGCAGATGTGACCTCTCAGGAGGGTGTTTTACTGCAGATCCTACGAACCCAGTCAGGGAACACTCAAGACACCACAGCCTCCCACGGGCTGCCTCAGGGCCAGCACGGGACAAAGGTAAACTAGCCGACCAGCGCGTCGCTTGGGCCAGCCACTTGGCGCGAGCGCATGGCCAATGTCGCGTCTACTAATACGATGAACACAAGTTTTACATAAGGGGCTTCCCCTTCAAAATGCTCTCACTCCAATCAGGCCGAAACCTGAGTTCTATTCATGTAGGGTAAGGAAGTAGGAGCGATGCAGAATCAGTCGGATGAGTCCCCCAATGCGTTCTCAGGAGCACCACCTGAGGCGTTGCTGGCGTCGCTGAACCCGCCATCGCTGTCCGCATCACCGCCAGCGGCGCCAGGGCCATTCACCACGCCGCCCTCGACGGCCGCCACGATCACGTCGTCGTTGTCCGAAGCGAAGGCCCTGATAAGAGCCTCCACATTGTCTTCCACCCAGTGCGCCAGGTCGCCTCAGACGGCCTGGGGGACTGGGGCGATGGCGGCGTCAAAATCAAAGTGGGGATCCATGTTCCGGAGGTGGCTGAAGATGCGAGAAAAGGCGCGCCCAAGCAGGGCGCGGCTCCTCTCCTCCACCAACCTGTCAGCCCTGACCGACCGTGCCTCCAGCTGTGTCACCACGTTAGTGAAGAACTGAAGATTGCCAGCATAGTTGACTGCGTGCGGCTCGCCAACAGCCGCCTCGCAGATGTTGCCCAAGGCTGCGTTGGCTCTCTCCCGGAGCGTGGCGAGCATGGGGCCGTGCTCATGCTCCAGGATCCGCCGCCGACGTATCTCGTCCGTGTTCTGGCCCGCGACGACCTTGGCCTCCTCAACCCGCTGGCGGAGAAGGAGCACCTCGGCCTGGGAAGCGGTTAACTCACCTTGCGCCACCTCAAGAGCGTCCCGGAAAGCGTCGGCCCGCCGCGTCGCCTCCTCCAGCTTGGCCCTCAAGGCAGTAGTCCTGCCTTCAGCTTCGGCCCAGATCAACCCCAGCTTCTCGTCGAACTCGTGCTCGAGGTTCAAACGCGCCATCGCCACTCGACGTCCGACCTCCTCCAGGACGCGGGCTTCCCGTGCGGCAACATCATCCTCCGCCTGCATCACCAAGCGCTCCCTCGTCTCCAGACGCTCGTACTCACGGGTGCGTTCGGCGGCTTCCAGCGTCAGTGCCTCCTCACGCTTCTGGAGCTCTGCTGAGTCGCCAGAGGCCACCTTCATCGACGCGAGAGCTTCCTCGCGTAGCTCCACCTACTCCTCAAGTGAGTGGCACCAGGCCAGGAGCTCCCGAGCCCGCACCTCCGCCGCCGTTCACTGCCGGTCAGCTTCCCGAGCCTCCTCAGCGGCCCAAGATCGGGCCTCCAGAGAGGCCACCAGTGACGCCTTGGCCTCTGCGTCGTCAAGATCGCGCTAACGGTGCGCAAGGGCGATGGCGCCCTCCAGCTCGCGCCTCTCTGCAGCCAGGCGCAGGCCCTCGGCCTCAAGGCGCGTGTCTTCATCGACAAGCTCCTCTCCAAGCTGGCTTACCGCGTCAGCCTCCCTTCGAAAGAATCCATGGCGGAGAGCGCGACGCTCCCGAGCACGCACGAGCACGTCCTCCACACCATCATGCGCCCCAAGCAAGCGCCGGGGGCCGCGAGCCAGCACTCCCCCTCCGGGCTGGGGGCTGGGGGCTGGCACCCTCGCGACGGCCGGGCACGCCGCGTCAGAAGCCCGGTCGGGGGCCAGCCCGTCCCCAGGTGAAGAGCGCAGGAGCGCTTCAGCCGATCGCAGTCCATGACCAGACGAGAAGCCCACGACAGGCTGGCTATGCCACGAGAAGGCCCGTGAAGGATCGCGAGGTGCGCGGGGCCAGATACGCCTCGGGACGGTTCGCCTCATCAGTCGCCCTCACCACAAGGGTTCCACTGCTTGGAGCGCTTGAGGACGGTGGAGGGGGCGAAGCCAAGAGGGACGGCTCCTTAGCGTCTCCGCAAGCTCGATTGGAAGGGACCTGCGGAGCAAGAATCAGTAAGAGCAACAGAAGGATTGGAAGCTGGGAAAGGAGAAGGCTTACTCATCAGTGGTGAAGTACTTCCTACGCTTCAGCAGGCGACAAGGGTAATCGTCGCCCAGGGCCTCCCTTCTCTTCCGGAGGGCCTGAAAGTCCATGCGGAAGTGGCCTAAGAGTCGGGCGCAGGGATCAACCTGCGGCGAAGATGGAGCGTCAAGGCGATCTGCGTCAGGGGCGCCTGCCTGGCGTGCGCTGCCAATTGCCTCGCCAAGAGAAGCCGCCGGAGCCTCGGTGGCCTCGCTCGAAGGCACAGAGGGCAGCTGCTTGTCACCCTCAGCCTCGGTGGCACGGGCCCCGATAACTGCTTCCTGACGAGCCTCGCCCGGTGCTCTCACCCCGCCGGGAGCCCCCTCGGCCTCTGGCGCCTCGTGCCTCCCTACTCCCCCACTTGAGGAGGAGTCGCCTTGGCCGACTGGAAGGACAGTCACCATCACGGGGTTCTCGCGAGGCCCCTGAAGGCCGGCGGGGCGCGGCCCCCACTCATCGAAGATAGGCATCTGCCTCACAAAATCGCCCCCGCTCTGGCAGAGGTACAGCAAGGCCCCTCCCTGCTTGATACTGCCAGGGTTGGGGTCCCCCGTCAGGGTCAAGAGCGCCGTCCTCAGCACTTCAGGCGTCAGGTCCTCTTCCTGGAGCCTCATACGATCATCGCGCCCGCTGAAGGCCCACATCCGGCGGGAGTGGCACTGGAGAGGAGCAACGCGGCGTAGCAGGAACTCCTTCACCACCTTGGGCGCTGCCGTGCCAAGCGACCTCAAGAACGCGAAGCGGTGCCAGACGAAGACGAGCCAGGGGCTCTCAAGCGTCTCTTGCCCCCAGCCCGAATTGGGGACAGCAGGCGAAGTTGGCTCCGACAGCAGGGGGCTGGGCACCCCAGCATCCACATACAGCCACCACTCGCGGAACCCAGCCGCAGGCAGAGGGAGCTTGAAGTCAATCCCAGAGGCCACCGTCTCAGGTGCGGCAATGAAGCTCACGCACGCCCAGCATTGGGTAGGGTCAACAAGGCGCAGCGAGAAGAAGTGGCGTAGCAAGGCGACCGAAGGAAGGATGCCCATCATGGCCTCACAAGCGAAGGCGAAGACCGAAAGGAGAGTCATAGATTCAGGACCCAGATGCATCATGTGGATCTGATAGTGGGAAAGCACGGCATTGAAGAAATCGAAAAAGGGAGGAACCAGACCCGCCCACAGGGCGTCGGCAAAGTACGGGACCTCGGTGGCTATCCTGTCGATGGAGAAGTGGGACGCGGGCCAGGCCGTCGTCCTCCCGCATTCGTTGTAGATGGTGGCCAGGGCCAAGCTGACCTTGCCCAAACCCTCGGTGGGGGCCGCCAACGGCGTTGGGCAAGGCGGAGACACGGGTTTCTTCCCTCCTCCCTTCTTTGTCGGAGCCATGGCGATGGGAAGGGGGGGAAGGTTCAAGATTGAGTTGAGAACAGAAACCGGAGTTCGAGCAAAGGAAGGATAGAGGGCGCCCGAGCAACCAAAAAGGGGAACGACTGTGTACAACTACGGGTCCGCCTAGCATGGTGCAAAATAAGGAGGGCGTAGGGGAACAGTGCCACCCATCTCCAATCAGCCGCCACGCGGCGCCCAAGGCCACAGGCTGTTAGGGCCCACGGCGCTTCGCTCTTACCCTTCTGCCTCCCTGCACGGCCAAGTCTGGGCGTGCCTTGGGCCCGGGGGCTACTGTCGGCGTTCTGGGAACGGGGGTCCCCAGACTTGCCTGCCTGCGGCCCGCGGCGTTGCTCAAAAGGGGGGGCCCAGTGCGGCCCATCTTCACCAACACAAACCCAAGACCCTCGTGAGGGGCCAAGCCTCGCGGGGCGGACGACGCGGAGCTTCCTCAGGCGCGGCCTCGTCAGGCTGGCTCACGAGGAGGCAGAGAGATCAAGGCGGGGTACCTCGCGAGGCGCCCATGACGCAAGCCATGCCGACCAAGGGCGCCAGGCGGGTGCCAGCCGCGCAGTGTCCTCCTTTCCTCTTTGGTGCAAAGGGGGCAAGCGCAGCCGCAGAGTACCGAGGCATCAGGCAAAGGTTGCCATTTCGGTGCAACGAGACCAAGAACAGGAGGACTATGAGACGGAGGTCACCATGGAGCCCAAGACGGCATCATCACCAGAGCTTTGCGTAGGTGAAGACTACTTTTGTCAGGGTAGCTAGTACTAGCTGTCCCCCTTCAAATTAGCCCGCCATTGTTGGCTCCCTTCCCGCTTGATATTTGGGAAGAGGACCAGGGCCTCTATAAATAGGATCAGCCACCCGCAAGATACACGGACGGACACAGAGAGGGACAGAGAGCTGAAGGGTTCAGAGAAGGAGGCTCTTGAGAGAGAGGTTTAGATCAGATAGAGAGAGAGAAGGGTGACTGGGCTCCTCTCAGCAGTTCATGCCCCAGCCAAGAACAGACCCTCGCGAGGCTGTTCTTCCTTGTATTGTTCATCATCATCAGCCCAACAGGCAATCCACCTCACCACACACTGGAGTAGGGTATTACACCACAACGGTGGCCCGAACCAGTATAAACCCTACGTCTCTTGTGTTGTTCTTGCCATAGTTTAGATCCTAGCAAGGCGGAGGGGTGCGGGTAGGTAGGAGGCGAAATCTCCGCGCGCACCCTAGTGTTCGAACCTCAAGGGTCTGCCGGAACCCGAAATCCGACACACAGCTCCTGGCCTTGACCACGACACGCGACCTGGCATACCAGCGACGGTTGTAGCCCTCCTGGGGACCGGGACCTGTCAGCGTAGAGAAATAAGCTATCGCGAGGAAAGAAAGAGGGGACCGAGCCTCAATGGGACGCGCGTTCATCAAATCTTCATAACAGGGAAGATAAGCACAAAAGACATTACAGACCCTTACATGCCCCCATGGGGCGCTTCATGATTCTTCACAGGAAACAAAAGCTAAAACTAAGGAGGTTCCTATCTACACCCCCCTTGTGGTAGACGCCATCATCTACAGTGGGCCACGGGAGGCCGGCGCCAACCCCATCCAGATTAGCGGCGGCGACGGCCGGACGCGGCAGCACCACTCCGAGCGTGGAGAGAGCTCGGGGGCACGTAGTTGTCGTCGCTCGTCTCCGGAGTCTCGTGGAGCTCAGGAGAGCTGCTGGACTCCCAAGGGCTGCCGCTGCTGGAGTGGTCGCGAGCGGAGCGCGCGTCAGCCTCGCGCTCCTCTCTGGAGCAGCACTCCAGGCGACGGCCCTCGGCATCGAAGACCTTGAAGAAGAGCATGGAGACGTCATCGTACTCAAGGTGGATCGAGAGGGCGCCCCTCACGTGGCAAACCCGCGCGATCTCGCCTCAGCCACGAGTCATGAAGATCTTGCCGGTGGGGACCGCTTCGATCTGCACTCCAGTCGCCGGAGTGCCGCAGTCGGCGTGCTGCAACCAGAGCTCGAGAGGCCCCCTTGGCGGCATCACGTCAGAGAAGAATGGCGGGAAGTGGATCCAAGAGCTTGGGGGCATCAACGCCCACAGCACCAGCTCACGCGAGGAGTCTGCAACATGGATTCCTGGAGCGACGGCGCGCGTCGCTGCGGCGCAGTGACCCCGGGCGCGGCACCGGCGGCGCTGCTCATCGCTCTGCCTTCCTGAGTCCTCGGCTTGGGCATGCAGGGGTAGGGGATACCCTGGGGGAGGCCGCTCGCACCAAGGCCTCGTCACCACCTGCATTGCTGCTTCATCACGACGGTG
The DNA here is from genome assembly GCF_056163025.1 of Triticum urartu. Taxonomy (NCBI): domain Eukaryota; kingdom Viridiplantae; phylum Streptophyta; class Magnoliopsida; order Poales; family Poaceae; genus Triticum; species Triticum urartu. The sequence goes on from NC_141875.1 coordinate 258,131,282, forward strand.
GATTGCCCTTTTCTTCGGCGGAAGTCACTCCGGGTCATCTCGGGGGGGCTTCCCCTTTTCTTCGGCGGAGAACCTTCTGATATGCACCATTGATGTTAGAAGTGGAGCAAGGAGGAAGAAGCAAGCGAGCAAGGAAGAGATGGGCAACGGTGTCTCAGCCCCACTCCCCATTTATAGCAAGAGAAGGCCAACCGGCACCTCTCACGATCGCAGGTAATGATGGTTTTCCTTGCATGTCGCAGGGACTTGTCAAGTCGTGCAGTTGCCGAGGCAGCGTGGGGAAGCGGAGACGCCCACGTCCAATCAACTGCCAACCGTCAACCAAGGCAGTAGGCTTTTGGGGGCCCGCGGTGCTCTGTACTTGACCCTTGGCTTCGTTGTGAAGCCAAGCCCGAGTGCACCTTTGGCCCGACGGCTGCTGTCGGCGTTCTAGGAACATGGGTCCCAGACTTGCCTGCCTGCGGCCCGTGGCATGGCGAAGCCAGCAGGCCGTACGGCCCATCTTCATCAACAAGGCATCCAAGACCCTCGCGAGGGGTCAAGCCTCACGAGGCGGACGATGCAAGACCTCCTATGGAGTGGCCTAGTCGGGCAGGCTCACGAGGGGCAGAGATAACAAGGCAAGGCAAACCTCACGAGGCTCTCGTGACGTGAGCCATGACGATCGACCCCAGGCGGGCGCCAGCGTGCGCAGCGTCCTTGTTTCCTATTTGGTGCTAAGGAGGCCTGCGCAAGCGAGGAGTACCGAGGCATCATGCAAAGGTTGCCATATCGGTGCAACAATACCAAGACCAGAAGGACGGCAAGACGGAGGTCATCGTGGAGACCAAGACGGAGTCACCACCAGAGCCTTTGGCAGGCGAAGACCACTTTTGTCAGGATGGCTTGTACTAGATGTCCCCCTTCAAATTAGCCCGTCGTTGTTGGCTCCCTTCCCGCTCAATATTTGGGAAGAGGACCAGGGCCACTATAAATAGGACTAGCCACCACCATAGGCAAAAGGGAGCGAGGATATGATCCCCCCACACACAAGTAGACAAGCACAAGAACACCTCAACCTCAGGAGGACGTTCTTCCCCTTGTATTGTTCATCATCAGTCCAAGAGGCAATCCACCACCACCACATTGGAGTATGGTATTACACCACAACGGTGGCCCGAACTAGTATAAATCTTGTGTCTTTCTGTGTTGCAAGTTCGTCGAGTTCGTCCGCGAGATCTAAGCGAGCTAGGGCGTAGATCGGTGGGAGGAAAAGACTCCACACGCACCCCAGTGTTCGAACCTTAAGGGTTTTCCGGAACCCCACATCCGACATATTTCTTCTTGACAGTAGGAAGAGGAAATTCAAAACCTCCAATAGTAATTGTTGAAGTTTTTCCAATAGAATTGGTACTGTGGACTTGAGGTTGTTTCCTCGGAAAGCGTACCGTATGCTCATTACCATTTACATGAAATGTGACATTGCCTTTATTGCAATCAGTAACAGCCCCTGCAGTATTCAAAAAGGGTCTACCAAGAATAATAGACATATTATCATCCTCGGGAATATCAAGAATAACGAATATCCACCACAACAGGCACATCCTCACAAATACTGACAGGTATTTCAGTAGGTGTCAACTTATTCAAATCAAGTCTACGATATAAAGAGAGAGGCATAACACTAACACCGGCTCCAAGATCACATAAATCAGTTTTAACATAGTTTCTTTTAATGGAGCATGGTATAGTTGGTACTCCTGGATCTCCTAGTTTCTTAGGTATTCCACCCTTAAAAGTATAATTAGCAACCATGGTGGAAATTTCAACTTCCGGTATCTTTCTTTTATTTGTGACAATATATTTCATGTACTTAGCATAAGGATTCATTATAAGCATATCAGTCAAACGCATACGCAAAAAGATAGGTCTAATCATTTCAGCAAAGCGCTCAAAATCCTCATCATCCTTTTTCTTGGATGGTTTAGGAGGAAAAGGCATGGGTTTCGGAACCCATGGTTCTCTTTCTTTACCGTGCTTCCTAGCAACAAAGTCTCTCTTATCATAACATTGATTCTTTGATTGTGGGTTATCAAGATCAACAACAGGTTCAATCTCTACATCATTGTTATTGCTAGGTTGAGCATCAACATGAACATCATCATTAACATTATCACTAGGTTCATGTCCATTACCAGATTCTGTTTTAGCATTAGAAATAGAAATATCATTGGGATTCTCAGGTGTGTCAACAACAGGTTCACTAGAAGCATGCAAAGTCCTATTATTTTTATTTTTCTTCTTTTTAGAAGTAATAGGTGCATCAGTATTAGTTCTCTGAGAATCTGTCTCAATTCTCTTAGGGTGGCCCTCAAGATACAAAGGTTCCTGAGTCATTTTACCCCCTCTAGTCACAACTCTAACATCATTATCATTTTTCTTATTATTGAATTCATTGAGCAAATCATTCTGAGCTTTAAGCACTTGTTCTACTTGAGTGGTAACCATAGAAGCATGTATACTAATAAGTTTAAGCTCGCCTTTAACTCTAGACATATAATCACTCAAGTGTTCAATCATATAAGCATTACGTTTCAATTGTCTACTAACATAAGCATTCAAGTTTTCTTGTTTAACAATGAAATTATCAAGCTCATCTAAGCATTGGCTAGCAAACTTATAATGAGGAATATCACCTTCATCAAATCTATAGAGAGAATTTACCTTTACTACCTGTGTCGGGTTATCAAGACCATGTATCTCTTCAATAGGCGGTAAATTCTTAACATCTTCAGCTTAAATACCTTTTTCTTTCATAGATTTCTTTGCCTCTTGCATATCTTCAGGACTGAGAAAAAGAATACCCCTTTTCTTTGGAGTTGGCTTAGGATTTGGTTCAGGAAGTGTCCAATCATTATCATTACTCAACATACTATTCAATAGCAATTCAGCTTGATCAATAGTTCTTTCCCTAAAAACACAACCCGCACAACTATCCAGGTGGTCTCTGGAAGCATCGGTTAGTCCATTATAGAAGATATCAAGTATTTCATTTTTATTGAGAGGATGATCAGGCAAGCATTAAGTAATGGGAGAAGCCTCCCCCAAGCTTGTGGGAGACTCACTTCTTCAATTTGCACAAAATTATATATTTCCCTTAAGGAATCTTGTTCCTTATGAGCAGGGAAATATTTAGCAGAGAAGTAATAAATCATATCCTGGGGACTACGCACACAACCAGGATCAAGATAATTAAACAATATTTTAGCATCACCCTTTAATGAGAATGGAAATAACTTAAGGATATAGTAGTAATGAATTTTTTTGCTCATTAGTGTATAGGGCGGCTATATCATTCAATTTAGTAAGATGTGCCACAACAGTTTCAGATTCATAGCCATAAAAAGGATCATATTCAACCAAAGTAATTATCTCAGGATCGACAGAGAAATCATAATCCTTATCAGAAATAAAGATAGGTGAAGTAGCAAAAGCAGGGTCATATTTCATTCTAGCTTTCAAAGATTTTCCTTTCAGCTTAGCTAACAGTTTCTTAAGATCATACATATCATTGCAAGCTAAAACATCTCTAGCAGTTTATTCATCCATAACATAACCCTCAGGCACAATAGGCAATTCATATCTAGGGGAGAATCTCCATCATCACTTTCATCAATATTATTAGTTTCAATAATTTCATTCTCTCTAGCCCTAGCAAGTTGTTCAACAAGAAATTCACATAATGGCACAGTATCATCAAGCATAGAAGTAGTTTCATCATAAGCATCATGCATAGCAGAAGTGGCATCATCAATAACATGCGACATATCAGACTCACACTACTAGGGAAAAGGCTAGCAACAACGCGGGTTTTATGTATATCAGTAGCATGGGGACCGGCGCTACTAATAAGGCGCTACAGCTAACACGTAGCAGTAGCGCGTGCTCACCAGTGCTACTGCTACACAAGTGTAGCAGCAGCACGCTTAATGGAAGCTTGCTACTACTAATAGCTATAGCGCACTTCTCCTGTGCGAGCTACTGCTACTACCGCGCTGCTGCTAACTTTTCTCCACTCTCTACTACTAATTTTAGTAGTTTTTTTTGCATATTTGTTTTGTATTTGAATAGGCTTTATAGAAGAATCTTTAGCACATACAAATGTCGTCATGATACACATACAAATGCCTGCGAGACCACAAATGTAATCATAGCATATACATACAAATAGTCTCATCATAATCATCATCCAACACAAAGTGGTATCTTGTCATCATCTCGAAAATAGTGATACATGCAAGTCTCGAATACTTGCAACTACAATGTCATCCATCTAAACAAAGGTATACGCGAGAAGAGCTATCACTATGAGTGAGAGCGGAACTATGCAGTACATGAGGTGGCGGTTACGAGTCCTCTCTCGCGCTAGCGTGAACCTCAAGTAACTAGCTTCTCCTTCTTGTCTGCTTTTGAAGCCTTTAGGGATGGCGCCCAAGAACCCATTCACTTGCGCCTGACACTCATGCCACTCGTTGTACACCCCCGGAACCTTCCCTTTGTACACGACATAGCACTTCCATCTCGCCATCAAGAAACTAGGTACCTGTTAGAGATGCATGTTCATGAAGAGGATGTATAATCATATATATATATGCAATAAAATATACTAGAGCAATACCGAAAAAGAAAGGGTTAGCAACTAGATGCAACATACAGTACGCAAATTAATTAACTAGAGGTACGCAGGTCATCGTACGCAAACTAACAAAGTAGCATTACTCAAGTTCGGCAGGGACCATGGACATCACAAAGTTTCATCGCTACAAAAATTATACAAGTTCAACCGACACATATCATCATCATCGGCATCATAAATCACTAGAAGTTCCATCCTTCCATATCATCGAGGATGGACCATATCTAGACGTTGCATGCCTTTGCGAGTTCGGACGTCAGCTCATGATATAGGGCCGTGGTGGAACATCCCCTTCTCATCGACGACTTCTTTCATGATGATCGTCGCAATATCGCTTTGGATGAAAAAGAAGTCATCTCTAAGTTTATAATCCGCTTCTCCATGACATTCTAGCCACTTGTGGATATGATCATCATTTCTACTTCTCATGCGAAGCTTTTGGTGATCCATGTTGAACTGAATCATGAGATGGACGATGTATAATCCATCCTTCTTGCTTGGTTTTGGGACATGGATGCAGGAGAAGTTAGTTTTATGCGTGAAACCCATCTTCTTGTTCCTTTGTTTCCTGATCTGCATGTGGCCACCTCTAATGTTGAAGCCTTGGAGAGCATCATCTAGAATATTCATTATGTGGGTGTTCTTTTTTCTCATAGTCTCTGGAAGGGTCAAAATACACGGCGTGGGAGACTTGCGGGTAAAGAACGATAAGGACGGCGCGCCCATTGCTGCGGGAAAAAGACACCTCAAATTATTTCCCATATGAGAGAGAAGGAACGAAAGGGTTGTCCGGAACTGACTTACTTTGGATGATAAGGAACAAGGACAATTTCCCGGTCCTTATTCCGTACCATGAAGTTTGGGAGGTACTCCCTAGCAGTTTCACGCTCAAAGTCGCTGAGACTCAAGAAAGACTCGTGCATGTAGTACGGATCCGCCACACAGATTTGCGAGACTTCTTCACTCTTCATGACGGAGCTCATATATAGCGCAAAAAGGTGGATGATTGTAAAATCGAGCCACCTTGTCATAAACATCTCAAAGATATGGTCAAACCACAGGAAGAACACCTTCGCGGGCCGTGTCTCGACGTAGCACTTCCCCTCAGGCACACGAGCCGCGTATGTCGGATATCCTGGATCCTTTGAGGCTAGTAGGATTTTCTCAGTCGACAGCACATGGTCGTGCAGTCTCCTGAGATCTCCTGATAGTGCCTCCAGCAGTTTCTGTGGTAGCATCGGCTCGCCCGTGAGATGGAACATGGCCGCACCTTTCATGGGTACACGCTCTTCAGAATGCATCGTCTGGCTGCTTTGTGCTCTGGCTTGTTTGGAGGCAGTTATCTTCCCCGATCTCTTCCTCTCCTTTTTCTTGGGCACACCTTCCAAACCCTTCCTTAACCCCTGCCCCAGGGTTCCCGGGCTAAGCACTATACGACCCCCGGCTAGTTGAGCCTGTGTTGAGGCGACATCTTCAGGCGTGTCCTGTGAGGAATTCATGAAGAGAGACTTTTTGCAATCCTTCCAACGACCTTCCTGCCCGGGCATATCATCCATATCCTCATTAGCATGTTGATAGCTCGATTCATCATATGGTTGACTCATCATATCTATGTCACAGTCCTACGTGTTTGTATTGAGGAAACCCATAGGATCGACCTCCGTCTCATCATCCATTCTCTGTTCTACAGGACCGATTACATCAGCCCGTACTATTGCACACCCTTCATCACGTCGTCCGCCGCTCTCGCTTGGCACTACAGGAGCTGGTAATTGTGTAGGCGGGGTGGTGGTCTCTGCACATGCATGTTGATGTGTGGTTATTGGTGTGCTCTTGGCCGGCTCCAGACGAATAAGATTCTTCATCCATAGCAGTACCCAACCCTTGCAGCTTCCAATCCGCGGCGGGGTCTCGTCGTCCTCTCCCACATGCTGTACTGGAGGAGGCAACGCCTCGTGCCCCGATTTCACACTGGACAAGCTAACCCTGAAGTGCCCAGCGTGGATCGGCTGGTTGTGGAACTTGGGTTTCAAGGGGTTCAATATCATCCCCTTTCCCACGTCGACCTTCTGGCCTTTTATCAAGTAGAGTATGGTGCACGGGGTTTCTTCCCCCTGCAAACACATATGTCTGTGGCGTAAAACATCCGAAAGGCAATGAAAATTGAATATTATATATATATATATATGTTTTTGCGACATGAAATTACCGTGACGGCGTCGAGCTCAGCCAAAGACGAAGGCCCACCTAGCGCACCAGAGAGTGAGGACGGGCTGCTATGAGCGGGAGCGACCGCGAGAGGAGGCCCAGTTGCGTGAGCAAGTGATGGTGCGGTGTTGTTGTTGTTCATGGAGTTGCTCCCGACGAAATTGGGCATCGGGAAATCATGTACCGTCTTGTATGGATTTTCCTTTGTCCAGTTGATGATAGCTGGAACCAAGTTAGTAGCAAAATCATTTCTGCAGGCAGTTACAGCTGCATTGACAGCCTGCTGTAGCAACTCATTTTTCTCCTTGGCTGTTTTTCCGCGTCCTCGGCTGCTTTTTTCTCGACCGCAAGCTTCACTTTCGCGTCGATGTCCTCCTGACTAAACTTCTTTTTCTGCTTCTTGGCCTCCAGGCCCTCGTTGTAAAACACCTTCCACGTGGCGCCTTCTCCAGCACCATGCACACGACCATATTGCGGCCGCTGGCCCAAATGGAGTCCCTTAAGTTCGTTCAAGGCCCGGTTGAGAGGGGTGTCCCACTTGGGCCTCGTCGGAGAAGTAGGGCTTTCGGCTGCAAGCTGGTGATGCTTCTCCAGTAGTGTAATCAATTTCCTCGTGATCTGGTCTGTGTAAAAAACCTTTTTCTCCTTGTCCCACTTGTAGAGGGCCCTGATGAAGTCACGCTCCAAGGGGTTGATGAACTTCACGAAGGGGTCTGGGAGACCCGCGGCTTCACGTTCCGCGTCCTCCTTATCCCATATGGGCCTTTTACCGAGGTAGCCACGGCTTCTGAGTCGATGCTTCCCCGTGTTCCTTTGCTGAAGGCTCTAGAATTTCGCAGTCTTAGCCTTGGCTGCCTCAGTAGCGTAAGTGTCCTTGAACTTTTCGAACTCCTCTTCCGTAAGTGTCGAATTTTCGTCCAGAATCTTGGACAGGGGGTCCTCAGCCTCAATAGCTTGTTTCACCCTCCCTTGCCAGGAGGCCAAATCATTGCTAAACATGCCCATGGCGTGATTGTTAATCTTTTTCATCTTCGGATCATCCCACGGTTGTTCTATGTTATCATCCCGGTCGGGGAACTTGAATCTCTTGTGCAACTCCGTTAGGAGCAACTGCGTCAAATGTTCTTTACTCCTTAAGTCATCGTTGTTGATGCTCGCGCATTCCCGTAGGATGCATCCTAGTTGGTTCCCATAGCACTTGCGAGGTTCTTCCGGATCTAATGGTTCAAACTTGCCAGGTGCCATCTTTGTGATCACAATTAATCCAATCCCTAGTTTGTTAGGTTTTCGTATGCTTCTTATGCTTCCTCTTTTCGGTAGCGGCATCGGCGCCGGTATCTTCCCCGCCGGTACCTTCCCCGCCGGTCTCGGCGCCGCCATCGATGCCGGCGCCGTCGGTGTCAATGTCGGCGTCAGTACCATCATCGAGGCCGACCTGCAAATCTTGCTTAGCAGTCGAATAGTCGAGGTACTCTTGTTCACCCTCATAATCCATCTCGTGTGCATCTTGGTCAGAAGGCCCAGTTTCTTCGTTGTTCGACATGTTTCCTATGATTAAGTGTCCTTGTTTATTTCTAAAAGTATGAATAAATGAGAAATGGCATAAAAAGAAATCTATGTGCCAGCACTCGATATGCCAACTATGTAGCACAAATCATGCCTTTATTCACGGCAAATTTCGGCATGACCTTTGCTAAAAAATGGACATATCGAGCGCCTGAAATTCACTGGAACGGAAATGAATCAAGATTCCGGCATAACATAGGCCACTCGGATCATTTACCAAAATTGAACCAAAACATCACATGTCCAAATGACATGTTCAAATTCGAAACATGACATGTCCAAAACATGACATATCCACATATCACATGTCCAGTTCAAATTTGCATATAAATTTAGCCTACCTAAATTTGCTTTAACAAGGGATGTTGATTTGGAATTGCTTAAATGCTGCCTTTTCTTTTAACTACAATTGCTTAACCCTAAATTTCTGTCCTATTTTAAAATCTAGCTGAATTCATAACTAAATAGATAACCTAATTAACCTACTACCCTAACTAAAACCTAAGTAAATTAACCGAAGAACCCTAGCTAGCAGAGAGAGGGGGGGTTTACAGATGGTGCAAGGGCGAGGAGGCAGGCCCGACGACGGCCGAGGTTGGGAGGGGAGGAAGCAGAGGAGGGAATCGAGGGCCGACGGGTCGGGGGCGAGCGCGCCGGGGTCGGGGGCGAGCGCCGGGTCGGGGGCGATCGCTAGGTCGTGGGCGAGCACCGGGGTCGAGGGCGAGGGCCGGGTCGGGGGCGAGCGCTGGGGCCGGGTCGGGGGCGAGCGCCGGGGCGCGGCGGTGCGACGGGGGAAGAGAGAGTGGGGATTTGGGGGGAAAAGAGGCGGGATGAAGCAGGGAGAGTGAGAATTTTGGGTTAAGTGGACGTAGCAGTAGCACGTTTAGACAAAACACGCTGCTACTACCTTCACTAGCTGTAGCGGTTTAGATAAAACACGCTGCTACTACCTTCACTAGCTATAGCGGTTTAGATAAGACGCGCTGCTACTACCTTAACTAGCTGTAGCGGTTTAGATAAAACGCGCTGCTACTACCTTCACTAGCTGTAGCGGTTTTATAAGGAAATCGCTGCTTCTAGCTTGACTATAGCTGTTTTATAAGGAAATCGCTACTGCCAGTTTTCCTTTTTATTTTCCTTTATTTTCTCCCACTTTTATTTCCCGAGAGCAGTGAACGAAGGGAAGGCGATATATATTGCATCATTTGACGGTTAAATATGTATACAAAATAGGAACATATATATTACATCATTGGACCCATGCATAATAATGGCTAATTATGTATACAAAATAGGAACATATATATATATATATTACACCATTTGACCGATAACATACGGTTCCCCAGTGCTGACATTTTTGTTTTTGAGTGAGCTTCTTTCCCTTCTTGTTCGTCGAAGAATAATTGAGCCCCTCATTGTGACTTTGCCTTTTCCATGGAGTACGATTTTTCTTAGGTAATGTAGTACTGATTCTTCTTTTGACGTGTACCTCATCATCATTGTCATCTTCCCTCATTGGGTTGCTATACTGATCATAGTCTTCCTCGTTGGTGACTCCATCCATTCCAATGATGTTCCTTTTGCCTCTCCTCACGACAACACGACTGGGATTGCATGGGTCGGTTATGAAGAAGCATTGTGTCACGTGCTTAGCGTGTACCCATGGCTCGTTTTTGGCGATAGCGTTCACGGTAGCGCTCTTGGCATCGGGTATAGTCATGGTAGTGAAAATCCAGTTTTCTCTTTCGACATTCTTAGCCCATCTGACATTTAACATAGTCGTGTTGTGCAGTCCAGAGTAGTCAAGCTCCCAGATCTCCTCGACCCTTCCATAAAATCGTTCAGTTGCGCCGTTGTCGCTGCCGGTCATGCATTCCATCGTCACCCCTAAGTTTTGGTCATCACTGTCCATATCTTTGGCCTCCGTGTAGAACATGTATCCGTTGATATCATATGCCTGATAGGTTACGAGGTTGGGTGAGGGGCCATGTGCTAAGGCGTATATGAGCAATCCGTCATTAGAGCCCTCCTCCGGGGGATTAGCAATAATATGCTCTTTGAACCAATGCAGGAAAGTGGAGTTGTGCTCTCTAGTAACTTCGGCGTCCGTCCTGCATACCCCCCGGTCACGATACTTCTTTGCGATAATTTCTTTGTGCAGTGCCACGAAAGGATCTACCTCGTCTAGGTATTGTAGCACTACCAAGTTTGCTCTGTCAAAGTCGCTGCGTCGATCTGAGTATGCCACGTGCAGTTCCTTGCGACCGTTGAAGTGACCTTCTCCTTTGAGCCTCCCATCGTGCTTGTTAACGGGCAAATCAACACTAACACCAGGCGGCTGGTCTGCGCCATATAGAAAATTCTGACAGAAAGAGATGCACTCTTGTGTCACATAGCCGTGGATGATGCTTCCATCCGGACGGGACATGTTACGAACGAATCCTTTGATGATCCCATTCATCCTCTCAAACGGCATCATGTTGTGCAGGAATGACGGCCCCAGGTCTATTATGGCATCCACAATATGGACACACAGATGCACCATCACGTCAAAGAACGCGGGCGGGAAGTACATCTCAAGCTCATTTAGTATCACAACGATCTCTTCCTATAGCCTTCAGAGCTGCTTCACACTGATCGACTTTCGAGAGATGACGTCGAAAAAGTTGCAGAGACCAATAAGCGTGTCACGGACATGCTTGTCCATTATCCCTATAAGGGCAACAGGTAGTATCTGCATCATCATCACATGACAGTCATGGGACTTCATCCCGTTGAACCTTTTCTTGTCCGTGTCTAGATATTTGTTTATCTTGCCACAGTAACCGGAACTAACTTTGACTCCGGTAAGGCACTTAAAGAATTGATCGATCTCATCCTGACTTAAGGTGAAGCAAGAAGGGGGGCAATAGTCCTCTTTCTTTATTTTCTTGCCCTTCTTCTCCCGTGCCTCTGTCTCCCTCTCTGTCTCGTTTGAAATTTTACGGGGTGGCATGTGCAGATCTTCCCTGATTTTCAAATCTTGCAAGTCTTTTCTTGCCTTCGGCCCATCCTTGGTCTTATCTGGCATGTTCATCAGTGTTGCGAGCAAGCTCTCAAGGACATTCTTACAGATATGCATTTGATCAAGGCAATGAGGTGTATCGAGTTTGTGCAAGTACTCCAAGTCCCAGAACACAGACCTCGTCTTCCATACCTTCAGCAGCGGCTTCAGCACCTTTCTCATCATCTTTCCCGGTGCGGGGCACTCCTTCCAGTTTTTCAACAGCTCATCGATTTCGGCACTGCTCCGCTTACGTGGAGGTCCTCGATGCTTAGCGTGACCATTGAATAGATCTCCAAGGTTTCTCCACGGGTCGTCCTGTTCGATCCATCTTCGATGCCCCATGTACACGATTTTCCCAGACCCGCCATCTTTCCTTGACGTTAGCTGCTGAGACGTCGTATCATCCATGCACCGCGTGCATCCGCAATATCCATGGCACACCTGGCCTGCCACATATCCGTAACCGAGATAGTCCTGCACTGTCGTGATCAGTGCGGCTCTCATGTTTAAATACTCGCCTTTGCTGGCGTCCCATATCTTGGCCGGTGTTTTCCATAACGTGTCTAACTCCTCTTGAAGTAGCCCCAGATACAAATTAATATTATTTCCTGGTTGTTTCGGCCCTTGAATAAGCATGCTCATGTGAATGTACTTCGATTTCATGCACAACCAGGGGGGAGGTTGTACATCCATACAAACACGGGCCATGTGCTATGGTTGGTGTTCTGGTTGCCAAACGGATTCATGCCATCGGTACACGCGCCGAGCACGATGTTCCTTGCATCACATTCAAAATACCGATAGAAGTTGTTCAACGCACTCCACTGGCTTCCATCCTTGACGTGTCTCAGCTTCAGATCATCTCCATCGTCGGGCTTCTTCCTCTCCCAGCGCATTAGCTTTGCTTCCTTGGGATCTACAAAATACCTCTGGAGACGGGGAGTGATCGGTAAGTACCATACCACTTTCTGGGGAAATTTCTTCCCGTCCTTCTTGTATCGAGAAGCATTTCACACCGTAGAGCTTGTTTTTTCCGCGTGCTCCTTCCGATAAATTATGCAATCGTTGATGCATGCATGGTATCTAACGTGTGGCAGATCAAGAGGGCACACGATCTTCTTGGCCTCATCAACACTACTAGGACATAGATTACCTGCAGGAAGAACATCCTTTAGGTACTTGAGATGCTCATCGAGGCTAGTGTCGGTCCATTTGTTTTTAGCCTTCGTCTTTAGGAGTTGGAGCGTGAAACTCAAGCGGGTCACCTCAGGATTGCAACCATCATACAATGGAGTGTTCGAGTCTACCACCAGTTGCTCCAGCTTAGCCTCCTCTCTAGAAGCAGCTCTCTCAGTAGTCGTCTCCTTGCGAAGCAATGTTTGAACATGAGGGTCCCGCACGATTGAACTTAGTACCGACGAACTCTGCTTCGTGGAGTGCATGTCGTTCTCTCCGCCGCCATGTCCGGCCCCTTCTCCGCCACCATGTTCGGCCCCTTCTCCGCTGCCATGTCCGGCCCCTTCTACGCCGCCATGTCCGGCCTCTTCCCCGCTGCCATTATCGATCATCTCTTTGTCTTGCCCCGTGTCATCATTGCCTGCCCCGTCGGCATCCTCAACATCGTCATCCTCATCTTCAATTATCCACCGAGTATAGCCATCCATGAAACCAGTCATGAGCAGGTGCGCTTCGACACGACCATCGTCATGGGGGTCGAGCCAAACTATTCCTTTGCATTTTCGACACGGACATAAAACCTTTATCCGGTTATTTTCTTTCATGTCGTGCACCGCCGACCGCAACCACCTGTCCACCATCGTTCCACTGACCATCGTCAACTCTGCACGGTAATAATAAACAAATTGATTATAAAAAACGTGCATGCATCAAAGTCATACAAAAATTCGGCATGACCTTCCTTAAAAATAGGACATAAATCAACATTTCGGCAAAACATAGGCAACTCAAAAGTACAATTTGGCATCAACTCATGCCACACCCACAATTTCCATAAACATATCACACACACATAAACATATTTCCATTTTGCAAAAGCATGAAATTTCAATCACCTATATCTCGAGATCGAGCACACGGTGGAGATGATGATGTAGGGAGATCAAAAGTGCACAAAGCTCTTCTTGACAAAGATAGATCTAGTTAGGGGGCAAATAGGTCACTTAACTAAATGCTACATCTACCTAGCTACCTAATTTGGGAGGAGACAACTTCAACTAGTGGAGGGGGAAGGAAAAAGAGAAAGGAGATGCATTAATGGAGGTGGTGTAGTTAGGTAGGAATAATGAAGAGAGAGAAAGGTAGGTAGAAGAGGGAGAGTAATGGGGGAGAAGTATTGAGGAAGAAGAAGAGTGAGAGTGGGAGAGGTAGGGGAAAGGGAGAGGAGGGGGAGGGGGAGGGCGGGTGGGGAAAAGGTGGTGGGTGTGGATTAGCAGTAGCGCGGGACGTAAAACGCGCTGCTGCTAAGAAAGTAGCAGCGGCGCGCTTTCGGTACAAGCGCTACTGCTAACCGGGACCAAAAGTGTGCCTGATTTGAAAATTAGCAGCAGCGACCTCAGAAAAACCGCGCTACTGCTACAACTATAGCAGTAGCGCGGCTCGCGGCACCGCGCTGCTGCTAAATGGAGTTGGGTGGGCACTGTCGGTCCATATTTGTAGCAGCGTGGGTTACGCCGAGCACGCTACTGCTAAGCACTTGTCAGTAGCGGGTTTTCCACACCCGCGCTACTGCTAATTAGCAGCAGTGCTCCTTTTTGAGCCGCGATGCTGCTAAGATTCTGTGTATAGGGTTTTCCCTAGTAGTGTCAATAGCAGGAGTAGGTGTCACAAGTTTACTCAAAATAGAAGGTGCATAAAGTGCAGAGCTAGATGGCAGTTCCTTACGTCCCCTCGTAGGTGAGGGAAAAATCTTGGTTCTTTCATCTTTCAAGTTCATCATAGTGATCAACATATATAAATCCCAAGTGACTCAAAGAATAGAGTTATCCTCCTCGACAACGGCGCCAGAAAATAGTCTTGATAACCCACAAGTATAGGGGATCGCAACAGTTTTCGAGGGTGGAGTATTTGACCCAAATTTATTGATTTGACACAAGGGGAGCCAAAGAATATTCTCAAGTATTAACATTTGAGTTGTCAATTCAACCGCACCTGAATGACTTAATATCTACAGCAAAGTATTTAGTAACAAAGTAATATGGGAGTAGCGGTAATGGTGGCGAAAGTAACAGTATTGGTTCGGTAGTGATAGTAACAATGGAGACGAAAAAGTAACTAAGCAAAGATCAATATGTGAAAAGCTCGTAGGCATTGGATCAGTCATGGATAATTATGTCACATGCGATTCCTCATGCAACAGTTATAACATAGGGTGACACAGAACTAGCTCCAGTTCATCAATGTAATGTAGGCATGTATTCTGAATACAGTCATACGTGCGTATGGAAAAGAACTTGCATGACATCTTTTGTCCTACCCTCCTGTGGCAGCGGGGTCCTATTGGAAACTAAGGGATATTAAGGCCTCCTTTTAATAGACTACTGAAACAAAGCATTAACACTTAGTGAATACATGAACTCCTCAAACTATAGTCATCACCGAGAGTGGTCCCGATTATTGTCACTTGGGGGTTACCGGATCATAACACATAGTAGGTGACTATTGACTTGCAAGATAGCATCAGGAACTCACATATATTCATGAAAAAATAATAGGTTCAAATCTGAAATCATGGCACTCAGGCCCTAGTGACAAGCATTAAGCATAGCAAAGTCATAGCAACATTAATCTCAGAACATAATGGATACTAGGGATCAAACGCTAACAAAACTAACTTGATTACATGATAAATCTCATCCAACCCATCACCGTCCAGCAAGCCTACGATGGAATTACTCACGCACGGTGGTGAGCATCATGAAATTGGTGATGGAGGAAGGTTGATGATGACGATGGCGACGGATTCCCCTCTCTGGAGCCCTGAACGAACTCCAAATCAGCCATCCCGAGAGAGATTAGGGCTTGGCAGCGGCTCTGTATTGTAAAACGCGATGAATCCTCCTCTCTGATTTTTCTCCCTGAATGTGAATATATAGATTTGGAGTTGAGGTCAGTGGAGTCTCATGGGGGCCACGAGATAGGGGGCGCGCCCCAGGGGGTGGGTGCGCCCTCCACCCTCGTGGACAGGGTGTGGGCCCCCTGGTGTTGATTCTTTCACCAGTATTTTTTATAAATTCCAAAAATATTCTCCATGAAGTTTCAGGTCACTCCGAAAACTTTTATTTCTGCACAAAAAACACCGTGGCAATTCTGCTGAAAGCAGCATCAGTCCAGGTTAGTTCCATTCAAATCATGCATGTTAGAGTCCAAACCATGGTCAAAAGTGTTTGGAAAAGTAGATACGATGGAGACGCATCACCGTTGTGTTCGCCCGCCGATCCAGCCGGAGGAACAGCGCTGGCCACGGAGACCGGATGGAGAGGCGGAGCCGACGAAGGAGTGGAACTTCGGCACACCCCTACCTGGCGCGCCAAATGTTGGAGGACGGGTTTCAGAAAAACCCTTGAGGTTCGAACTCTGGGTGCGCATGAAGATCTCTCTCCCCCTAGCTCACACTCTCACACGATCTCAAGGCCTAGCTCGCCGAATCCATGAAACAAGGGACACAAGAGTTTATACTGGTTTGGGCCACCGATGTGGTGTAATACCATACTCCAGTGTGGTGTGGTGGATTGCCTTGTAGGCTGGGGATGAACAAGTACAAGGGAAGAACAAACTCCTGAGGAGAGGCGTAGCTTGTGTGGTTAGGGATGATCTGAGCGATCCCTCCTCGCCTATGGTGGTGGCTAGTCCTATTTATAGAGGCCCTGGTCGTCTTCCCAAATTTTTAGGCAGGAAGGGATCCCACAATGGCCAAGTTGAAGGAGGCAGCTAGTACAAGCTATCCTAACAAAAGGTGGTCTTCGCCTAGCAAAGGCTCTCATGGTGACGCCATCGTGGGCTGCTACCTCTTGAGCACTGCATTGGTTTTCCATTGAAGAGGAAAGGGTGATGCAGCAGAGCAGCGTAAGTATTTCCCTTAGTTTTTGAGAACCCAGGTATCAATACAGTAGGAGGCCATGCACAAGTCCCTCACACCTACACAAACAAATAAACTCCTCGCAACCAACGCAATAAAGGGGTTGTCAATCCCTTCACGGTCACCTACGAGAGTGAGATCTGATAGATATGATAAGATAATATTTTTGGTATTTTTATGAAAAAGAGAAATAAAGATGCAAGTAAAATAAAATGGCAAAGGAAATAAATAAGTATTGGAAGATTAATATGATGGAAAATAGACCCGGGGGCCATAGGTTTCACTAGAGGCTTCTCTCGAGAGCATAAGTATTACGGTGGGTGTACAAATTACTGTTGAGCAATTGACAAAATTGAGCATAGTTATGAGAATATCTAGGTATGATCATGTATATAGGCATCACGTCCGAGACAAGTAGACCGACTCCTGCCTACATCTACTAGTATTACTCCACACATCGACTGCTATCCAGCATGCATCTAGTGTATTAAGTTCAAGAGAACAGAGTAACGCTTTAAGCAAGATGACATGATGTAGAGGGATAAATTCATGCAATATGATATAAACCCCATCTTGTTATCCTCGATGGCAACAATACAATACGTGCCTTTCTTCCCTTACTGTCACTGGGAAAGGACACCGCAAGATTGAACCCAAAGCTAAGCACTTCTCCCATTGCAAGAAAGATCAATCTAGTAGGCCAAACCAAACTGATAATTCAAAGAGACTTGCAAAGATAACCAATCATACATAAAAGAATTCATAGAAGATTCAAATATTGTCATAGATAAACTTGATCATAAACCCACAATTCATCGGTCTCAACAAACACACCGCAAAAGAAGATTACATCGAATAGATCTCCACAAGAGAGGGGGATAACTTTGTATTGAGATCCAAAAAGAGAGAAGAAGCCATCTAGCTAATAACTATGGACCCGTAGGTTTGAAGTAAACTACTCACACTTCATCGGAGGGGCTATGGTGTTGATGTAGAAGCCCTCCATGATCGATGCCCCCTCCGGCGGAGCTCCGGAAAAGGGCCCAAGATGGGATCTCGTGGATACAGAAAGTTACGGCGGTGGAATTAGGGTTTTGGTTCCGTATCTAGTAGTTTGGGGGTACGTAGGTATATATAGGAGGAAGGAGTATGTCGGTGGAGCAACTTGGGCCCCACGAGGGTGGAGGGCGGGCCTTGGGGGGGGGGGGGGTAGGCGCGCCCCCTACCTCGTGCCTTCCTGGTTGATTGCTTGTCGTAGGGTCCAAGTCATCTGGATCATGTTCGTTCTGAAAATCACGTCCCCGAAGGTTTCATTCCGTTTGGACTCCGTTTGATATTCTTTTTCTATGAAACCCTAAAATAGGCAAAAAAAAACAGCAATTCTGGGCTGGGCCTCCGGTTAATAGGTTAGTCCCAAAAATAATATAAAAGTGTATAATAAAGCCCAATAATGTCCAAAACATGATATAATATAGCATGGAACAATAAAAAATTATAGATATGTTGGAGACATATCAAGCATCCCCAATCTTAATTCTTGCTCGTCCTCAAGTAGGTAAATGATAAAAACAGAATTTTTGATGTGGAATGCTACTTGGCATAATTTTAATGTAATTATCTTAATTGTGGTATGAATATTCAGATCCGAAAGATTCAAGACAAAAGTTCAATATGACATAGAAATAATAATACATTGAGCATACTAACTAAGCAATTATGTCTCTTCAAAATAACATGGCCAAAGAAAGTTATCCCTACAAAATCATATAGTCTGGTTATGCTCCATCTTCACCACACAAAGTATTTAAATCATGCACAACCCCGATGACAAGCCAAGCAATTGTTTCATACTTTTGGTGTTCTCAAACTTTTTCAATCTTCACGCAATACATGAGTGTGAGCCATGGACATAGCACTATATGTGGAATACAATGGTGGTTGTGGAGAAGACAAAAAGGGAGAAGATAGTCTCACATCAACTAGGCGTATCAACAGGCTATGGAGATGCCCATTAATAGATATCAATGTGAGTGAGTAGGGATTGCCATGCAACAGATGCACTAGAGCTATAAGTATATGAAATCTCAACAAAAAGAACTAAGTTGGTGTGCATCCAACTTGCTTGCTCACGAAAACCTAGGGCATTTTGAGGAAGCCCATCATTGGAATATACAAGCCAAGTTCTATAATGAAAAATTCCCACTAGCATATGAAAGCGATAGCATAGGAGACTCTCTATCATGTAGATCATGGTGCTACTTTGAAGCACAAGTGTGGAAAGAAAGGATAGTAGTATTGCCCCTTTTTATTTATTTATTTATTCTTTTTTGGGGGGTCTTCTTTTTTTGGCCTTTCTCTTCTTTTTTTCTCTTTTTTTATTGGGACAATACTCTATGAATGATGATCATCACACTTCTATTTATTTACAACTCAATGATTACAACTCGATACTAGAACAAAGTATGACTCTATATGAATGCCTCTGGTGGTATACCGGGATAGCAATGATGCATGAGTGACTTATATGAAAGAATTATGAATGGTGGCTTTGCCACAACTAAAATGTCAACTACATGATCATGCGAAGCAATATGACAATGATGGAGCGTGTCATAGTAAACGGAATGGTGGAAAGTTGCATGACAATATATCTCGGAATGGCTATGGAAATGCAATGATAGGTAGGTATGGTGGCTGTTTTGAGGAAGGTGTGTGGTGGGTGTATGATACCAGCGAAAGGTGCGCGGTATTAGAGAGGCTACCAATGGTGGAAGGGTGAGAGTGCGTATAATCCATGGACTCAACATTAGTCATAAAGAACTCACATACTTATTGCAAAAATCTATTAGTTATCGAAGCAAAGTACTACGCGCATGCTCCTAGGGGGATAGATTGGTAGGAAAAGACCATCGCTTGTCCCCGACTGCCACTCATAAGGAGGACAATCAATAAATACATCATGCTCCGACTTCCTCACATAACGGTTCACCATACGTGCATGCTACGGGAATCAAAAACTTCAACACAAGTATTTCTCAAATTCACAACTACTCAACTAGCATGACTATAATATCACCATCTCCATATCTCAAAACAATTATCAAGTATCAAACTTCTCATAGTATTCAACACTCTCATAAGAAAAAAAATTATTAATCTTGAATGCCTAACATAATTGAAGCAAATTACCACGCTGTTCTGTAGGACTCTCAAAATAATCTAAGTGAAGCATGAGAGAACAATAGTTTCTATAAAACAAATCCACCACTGTGCTCTAAAAGATATAAGTGAAGCACTAGAGCAAAAACTATATAACTCAAAAAATATAAGTGAAGCACATAGAGTATTCTAACAATTTCCGAATCATGTGTGTCTCTCTCAAAGGGTGTGTACAGCAAGGATGATTGTGGGAAACTAAAAAATAAAGACTCAAATAATACAAGACTGTCCAAGCAAAACACATATCATGTGGTAAATAAAAATATAGCTCAAAGTAAAGTTACCGATGGAAGTAGACGAAAGAGGGGATGCCTTCCGGGGCATCCCCAAGCTTGTGCTTTAAGGTGTACTTATATTATCTTGGGGTGCCATGGGCATCCCCAAGCTTAGGCTCTTGCCACTCCTTGTTCCATAATCCATCAAATCTTTCACCCAAAACTTGAAAACTTCACAACACAAAACTTAAAGTACAAAATCTCGTGAGCTCCGTTAGCGAAAGAAAACAAAACACCACTTCAAGGTACTGTAATGAACTCATTCTTTATTTAAATTGGTGTTAAACCTACTGTATTCCAACTTATCTATGGTTTATAAACTATTTTACTAGCCATAGATTCATCAAAATAAGCAAACAACACACGAAAAACAGAATCTGTCAAAAACAGAACAGTCTGTAGTAATCCGAGCTAACGCAAGTTCTGGAACCCCAAAAATTCTAAAATAAATTGCTGGACGTGAGAAATTTATATATTAATCATCTGCAAAAATAATTAACTAAATATCACTTTCCACACAAAAATGGCAGCAATTCTCCTGAGTGCTAAAGTTTCTATTTTTTACAGCAAGATCAAAAAGACTTTCCCCAAGTCTTCCCAACGGTTCTACTTGGCACAAACACTAATTAAACAAAAAAACAACCAAAACAGAGGCTAGATAATTTTTTTATTGGATAATAACAACGAAAAATATTGGGTTGTCTCCCAACAAGCGCTTTTCTTTAAAGCCTTATAGCTAGGCATAATATTTCAATGATGCTCACATGAAAGACAAGAATTGAAGCACAAAGAGAGCATCATAAAACACGTGACAAACACATCTAAGTCTAACATACTTCCTATGCATAGGCATTTTATAGGCAAACAAATTATGAAGGCAAGCAAAAACTAGCATATGCAAGGAAGCAGAAAGAAACAATAGCAATCTCAACATAACGAGAGATAATTTAGTAACATGAAAATTTCTACCACCATATTTTCCTCTATCATAATAATTACATGTAGGATCATAAGCAAATTCAACAAAATAGCTGTCACATAAAATATTTTCAACATGATCCACGTGCATGCAAACTTGACACTCTTCCAAAATAGTGGGATTAACATTAACTAAAGTCATGACCTCTCCAAACCCACTTTTATCAAAAACTTCATAAGATTGAACATTATCCAAATATGTGGGATCTAAAGGTGACAGTCTTACGAACCCACTTTCAATAATATTGCAAACACTATTATTAGTCTCGTATTCATCATGGGGCTTAAATAAATTTTCAAGATCAAAAGAAGAATCACCCCAATCATGATCATTGCAACAAATAGTAGTCATAGCAAAACTAGCATCCCCAAGCTTATGGTTTTGCATATCATTAACACAATTGACATTAAGAGAATTTATAATAACATCATTGCAATCATGCTTTTCATCGCAGGAACTATCAAGTATGGGTGCAATAGCAACGATCTCATGTTTAACATAAGGAACTATAGAAAATTCATCTTCATAAATATTGGCATCATGGCCACAAGAATAGCAAGCATCATGTTCATCAAGGGATATTTCAATCAAATCATCGGCATCATAATTATCTATAGATTCATGCATATCATTATTTTCTTCTGAAGCAACGGTCATTCTTTCAATAAATTCTTTGACATAGACATTATGTGCATAGTTTTCATAGAAATATTTAAGTATGTCAAAATTTTCAGATTCGTAGAGAGTAAGATCATACTTTTCAATCATAGAAGGAACTTCATAAGCTCCCTTAAAAGCAACAAATTCTTCAATTCGTTCGATATCATAGTAACTATAAACACCCTTTGCATAAGAAGATAAGATTTAAATATCATTGAACTCACATAGGTGAGGTGTTTTTTAGGGTTCTTAGAGCAACAAGTAAAATCACAAATTTCACAAAGATTCCAAGCATAACACAGCAATCTGTTTATTTGATTCCATAAGAGTCTCCCTTTTTCAGACAAACAGTGACGCACAAAATGAGCATGCTCATCTAAAGATTTCCCATCAACTAGGCTAGTTGGGGTTTCAGCACGAGCGCATAAGGATCGAAGATGATCTAAGTAGAACACTTTAAGTGGATCCATATCAATAGATTTTTAGCAAGCAAAGATGCAAGCAAATAGAAGGCACATGGAAACACAAACAAGGATACATACGGGAAGAAGGCAAACAAAAGAAGAGGCAAATAAAACAGCAAGCGTGAAGTGGGGGAGAGTAAAAAGAGAGGCAAATGGCAAATAATGTAATGCAGGAGATAAGGGTTTGTGATGGGTACTTGGTATGTTCACTTTTGCGTAGACTCCTCGGCAACAGCGCCAGAAATCCTTCTTGCTACCTCTTGAGCACTGCGTTGGTTTTCCCTTGAAGAGGAAAGGGTGACGCAGCAGAGCAGCATAAGTATTTACCTCAGTTTTTGAGAACCAAGGTATCAATCCAGTAGGAGGCCACGCACGAGTCCCTCGCACCTACACAAACAAATAAACTCCTCGCAACCAACGTGATAAAGGGGTTGTCAATCCTTCACGGTCACCTATGAGAGTGAGATCTGATAGATATGATAAGATAATATTTTTGTTATTTTTATGAAAAAGAGAAAAAAGATGCAAGTAAAATAAATGGCAAAGGAAATAACTAAGTATTGGAAGACTAATTTGATGGAAAATAGACCTAGAGGCCATAGGTTTCACTAGAGGCTTCTCTCGAGAGCATAAGTATTACGGTGGGTGAACAAATTACTGTTGAGCAATTGACAGAATTGAGCATAGTTATGAAAATATCTAGGTATGATCATGTAGGCATCACGTCCGAGACAAGTAGACCGACTCCTACCTGCGTCTACTACTATTACTCCACACATAGACCGCTATCCAGCATGCATATAGAGTATTAAGTTCAAAAGAACAGAGTAACACTTTAATTAAGATGACATGATGTAGAGGGATAAACTCATGCAATATGATATAAAACCCATCTTGTTATTCTCGATGGCAACAATACAATACGTGCCTTGCCGTCCTTACTGTCACTGGGAAAGGACACCGCAAGATTGAACCCAAAGCTAAGCACTTCTCTCATTGCAAGAAAGATCAATCTAGTAGGCCAAACCAAACTGATAATTCGAAGAGACTTGCAAAGATAACCAATCATACATAAAAGAATTCAGAGAAGATTCAAATATTGTTCATAGATAAACTTGATCATAAACCCACAATTCATTGGTCTCAACAAACACACCGCAAAAGAAGATTACATCGAATAGATCTCCACAAGAGTGGGGGAGAACTTTGTATTGAGATCCAAAAAGTGAGAAGAAGCCATCTAACTAATAAATATGGACCCGTAGGTCTGAAGTAAACTACTCACACTTCATCGGAGGGGCTATGGTGTTGATGTAGAAACCCTTCGTGATCGATGCCCCCTCCCGCGGAGCTCCGGAAAAGGCCCCAAGATGGGATCTCGTGGATACAGAAAGTTACGGCGTTGGAATTAGGGTTTTGGCACCGTATCTAGTAGTTTGGGGGTACGTAGGTATATATAGCAAGAAGGAGTATGTTGGTGGAGCAACGTGGGCCCACGAGGGTGGAGGGCGCGCCTGGGTGGTAGGCGCGCCCCCCTACCAGGTGCCTTCCTGGTTGATTGCTTGACGTAGGGTCCAAGTCCTCTGGATCATGTTTGTTCCGAAAATCACGTTCCCGAAGGATTCATTCTGTTTGGACTCCGTTTGGTATTCTTTTTCTGTGAAACCCTAAAATAGGCAAAAAAACAACAATTCTGGGTTGGGCCTCCGGTTAATAGGTTAGTCCCAAAAATAATATAAAAGTCTATAATAAATCCAAATAATGTCCAAAATAGGATATAATATAGCATGGAGCAATCAAAAATTATAGATACGTTGGAGACGTATCATGGGCTCTGCGATGACCTCCGTCCTACCGTCCTGCTTGTCTTCGTCTCGTTGCACCGATATGGAAACCTTCGCCTGATGCCTCGGGACTTCTCGCCTACACCTGCCTCTTAACACCAAAGAGGCAACTGGTACTTTGCGCCCGCTGGCGCCCGCCTGGCCTTGGTCGTCACGGATCACGTCGCGGGAACCTCGCGAGGTGCCCCTCGCCTTGATCTCTCCACTCCTTGCGAGCCAGCCTAGTGAGGCTGCCCCTGAGGAGGTCTTGTGTCGTCCGCCTCACGAGGCTTGGCCCCTCGTGAGGATCTTGAGCGTTTGCTGATGAAGATGGGTTGTACCAGGCCGTTAGTGGAGCCACGCCGTGGGCCGCAGGCAGACAAGTTCGGGGACCCCCGTTCCCAGAGCGCCGACATCCGCATAACCACCACCGACTTCCTCAACCTAACCCATTTTGGTACCCTTAGCATTTGTGGTTGTCTGAGTTGTGATTCGCGTCTCCTAATGTGTTTCGGCTAGTTAGGGACGGTTTCTTATTCATCAACCACCACCACCATTTCCACATAGGCCTGCCCACCATACACTTCCGCCACCCCAAATAACCCAATTTTGTTTGTGTTGAGAGTTGTGTCTCCTAAGGTGTTTAGGCTACTTAGGGACCGTGCCTTCAACCCCGACACCGTGCATAGCCCATCATACCCTTCTGCCACCTTAACCCGTTTTGACCGGGTTTCCACCAATATTTCCTCAACCACCACCACATTCCACTACCACCATTTGACATTTGGAGTTTGAGAATTTGAGTTGTGGTTTTTCCGTTTCCTAGGGTGTTTCAGCTAACTAGGAACGCTTCGACATCAACAACACCGCCGCTCAAATTCGACAAGCATTTCGACGTCGACCACCTTCACCATTTTGACACCCTAACCATAAGCAATAACGGTAACCTCTATATCATCTTGGTATCGTGGTATCGCATCATTGTACATGCATTCTTGCCATAGTATTGATAACACCTAGCCCATTTTGCGTCACTTGCCTATCGAGACTAGCCATTGAGTATTCCGACAATGTTACTTATGCACATTAGTGATCATTGATCCACCCTTCCATTGCATACATACCATACCATATTGATATCATCTTAGTATCATATCATCTCTTGTGTCACAAGATTGTTCCCGCGTATACACAATTAATATCTTCATTTTGTGCATTTCGCATTGTGGCCCCCAAAAATAATAAGCTTTTAAGAAAAAAGAGAAAAACAAAGAACTTGTAAGGAATAGCCATAGCATCGCCACATTTCATATCATACTACAATATTGATCATCTTGGATCATCATGTGCGAAACACCGGGAATCATATATACATAGCATACTCGGGATAGAAGTCGTTACATTTTTATCTCTTATAGGTTGTGCACAAGTGTCATATCCACCTATTGAGCAATAGAGCTAGCGTCTCTCTAGTGTTGTGCAACAACAGAATTTTCCATGGATTCCACATTTTGATCTCGTTCCTTGGTTGCATGACCCCATTTATCTATCCGCGTGTGTGTTTCCGTGTGCCACATATTTCTATTGGTCTACTTGTTTCACTTGCAAATTTGTGAATCTCTTTCAACATTATTGACTCTTGCTAACATTTTGCATCAAATTTTTGTGCTACTATCCTCACCAAGCTACTCCATAGGCCTTACTTTGTAGGTGTGAGTGAACAAGTCTGGTACTAATTCCACTATTATTTCATTTCACACTGAGTGAAACGGGATACATCCTCAACTTTGGTAAAAAGGTAACTTGGTATTGTTTATCTCATTTCCTACTCACCACTACTCGAGTCTTGTGATGGATAGGCAAAGTACACCTCCTTCGGTCTACAACAACAATGAGGAGTTCAGTGCCATGGAAAACAACTTGGACGCCAAGATGGATGCTCAAATGGACGAGATCAAAGCCCTCATCAAGTCCTAAAGAGATCTTCCTCATCTTCGAGAAGACGCTCTACTGCACATTCTTCTGAGCTACTGATGACCCAAAAGTATAGGGGATCTATCATAGTACTTTTGATAAGTAAGAGTGTCGAACCCAATGAGGAGCATAAGGAAATGATAAGCGGTTTCTAGCAAGGTATTCTCTGCAAGTACTGAAATAAGTGGTAACAGATAGTTTTTTGATAGGATAATTTGTAACGAGCAACAAGTAACAAAAGTAAATAAAGTGCAGCAAGGTGTCCCAATCCTTTTTGGAGAAAAGGACAAGCCTGGACAAACTTTTATATAAAGAAAAGCGCTCCCGAGGACACATGGGAATATCATCAAGCTAGTTTTCATCACGCTCATATGATTGACGTTCGGTACTTCGATAATTTGGCATGTGGGTGGACCGGTGCTTGGGTACTATCCTTACTTGGACAAGCATCCCACTTATGATTAACCTCTATTGCAAGCATTTGCAACTACAATAAAAGTATTAAGGTAAACGT
The DNA here is from genome assembly GCF_056163025.1 of Triticum urartu. Taxonomy (NCBI): domain Eukaryota; kingdom Viridiplantae; phylum Streptophyta; class Magnoliopsida; order Poales; family Poaceae; genus Triticum; species Triticum urartu. The sequence goes on from NC_141875.1 coordinate 258,157,783, forward strand.
AACCATAGCATGAAACATATGGATCCAAATCAGCCCCTTACGAAGCAACGCATAAACTAGGGTTTAAGCTTCTGTCACTCTAGCAACCCATCATCTACTTATTACTTCCCAATGCCTTCCTCTAGGCCCAAATAATGGTGAAGTTTCATGTAGTCGATGTTCACATAACACAACTAGAGGAGAGACAACATACATCTCATCAAAATATCGAACAAATACCAAATTCACATGACTACTAATAGCAAGACTTCTCCCATGTCCTCGGGAACAAACGTAACTACTCATAAAGCATGAACATGTTCATAATCAGAGGGGTATTAATATGCATATAGGATCTGAACATATGATCTTCCACCAAATAAACCAACTAGCATCAACTACAAGGAGTAATTAACACTACTAGCAACCTACTAGTACCAATCCCGGACTTGGAGACAAGAATTGGATACAAGAGATAAACTAGGGTTTTGAGAGGAGATGGTGCTGATGAAGATGTTGATGGGATTGCCCTCTCCCGATGAGTGGAGCGTTGGTGATGACGATGGCGATGATTTCCCCCTCCGGGAGGGAAGTTTCCCCGACAGAACAGCTCCGCCAGAACCCTAGATTGGTTTCGTAAAGGTTCCGCCTCGTGGCGGCGGAGCTTCGTCCGAGAAGATGGCTTCTTATATTTTTTCCCATCGAAAGACTTCATATAGAAGAAGATGGCCACCGGAGGGCCACCAGGGGGCCCACGAGGTAGGGGGCGCGCCCAGGGGGGTAGGGTGTGCCCCCACCCTCGTGGGCAGGGTGTGGCCCCCCTGGCGAACTTCTTGTGCTCAATATTTATTATATATTCTGAAATTGACTTCCGTGAAGTTTCAGGACTTTTGGAGTTGTGCATAATAGGTCTCTAATATTTTCTCCTTTTCCAGCACAGAATTCCAGCTGCCGGCATTCTCCCTCTTTATGTAAACCTTGTAAAATAAGAGAGAATAGGCATAAGTATTGTGACATAATGTGTAATAACAGCCCATAATGCAATAAATATCGATATAAAAGCATGATACAAAATGGACGTATCAACTCCCCCAAGCTTATACCTTGCTTGTCCTCAAGCGAAAGCCAAAACCGAAAAATATGTCCACATGTTTAGAGATAGAGGTGTCGATAAAATAAAATATGGACATGAGGGCATCATGATCATTCTTAGAACAGCAACTTATATAATTCTTGTCATATGATCTCTTATGCTAGAGTAATAATTCAATCACAATTTCAAGTATGAATCGTAAACTTCATTGAAAACTAACAAACTATAATCTCAGTCATTGGAGCGATTGCAATTTATCATAACATAGGAAAGAGTCAATGTATAAGAGCTTTTTAGCAAGTCCACATACTCAACTATCATATAGTCTTTCATAATTGCTGACACTCACTCAATACTTAGGGGTATGGAGTTTTAATCGGACACAGAGAAATATAGGGGCTTATAGTTTTGCCTCCCAATGTTGTACCTCTAGGGTAATGTAGACAATTATAGTTCATGAAAACTCACATCCAATTAGCCATATATACCAGGATCTTTCCAACATACTGTGCTTGCCAAAGGATAAAATGTAAAAAGGAAGGGTGAAGATCACCATGACTCTTATGCATGGTGGGAGATAAAAGTAAAAGATAGGGCCTTCATAGAGGGAAGCAGAGGTTGTCATGCACTTTAATGGTTGCACGCGCAAAGTCTTAATGCAAGAGGACGTCACTTTATATTGCCACTTGTGATATGGACCTTTATTATGCAGTCTGTCGCTTTTATTTCTTCCATATCGCATGATCGTATAAAGCTTATTTTCTCCTACACTAATAAGTCATACATATTTAGAGAGCAATTTTTATTGCTTGCACCGATGACAACTTACTTAGAGGATCTTACTAAATCCATAGGTAGGTATAGTGGACTCTCATGATAAAACTGGTTTAAGGGTATTTGGAAGCACAAGTAGTATGTCTACTTGGTGCGATGAATTTTGCTAGCATGAGGGGGAAAGGCAAGCTCAACCATGTTGGATAATCCATGATAATATAATTTATCTCAGATGTAAGAAAACATAACCAATTACGTTGTCTTCCTTGTCCAACGTCAACTCTTTAGCATGTCATATTTTAATGAGTGCTCACAATCATAAAAGATGTCCAATATAGTATATTTATATGTGAAGACCTCTCTTTCTTTATTACTTCCTATTAATTGCAACGATGACCAAAACTATGCTTGTCAACTCTCAACAACTTTTATTCATCATACTTTTTCTATGTGAGCTCATTACTCTCCATGAGATCCATATGATCTCTTTGTTTCTTTTTATTTCTTTCTCTTTTCTTTTATTCACTTAGGATCATGGCAAAAGAATCAAGCCCTTGACTCAACACTAATCTTTATTATATATAACTCACAGACTCGATTACATAGAGGAATCATAAAGCAAAACTCACAACTAGATCATACTAAGAACTTTTATTCTACTAGATCAAGATATTACCAAAAGGATCAAACTAAGAAAAATGGTAAAGATAAAAGTGATGGTGATACGATACCGGGGCACTCCCCCAAGGTTGGCAGTTGCCAAGGGGAGTGCCCATACCCATGTGATTATGTCTCCTTTGTTGGTGGAGAAGGTGATGGTTTTGTTGATGGCATAGGCTTCTTCCGTAATTTGCGCTTGAGGACAGAATTTTGGTCCCTTAGGTCCTCGATCTCCTGTTCTAGGCTTAGTATCTTTTTTCATATTTCCTGCTTGTTTTCCTGCAAGAGACGAAAAGGGATAAACTTGGTCTTAGGTTTCTTTACCCTATTCGGGAGGCTTGACTTTTTGAACTCCACATGCATGTCCCCAGGTTGAGGTAGTGGGACTTCATCTTCATCTGAGCTTGTCTCCTCCTTTCCCTTGGGTTCATAGTCCTCTTCTTCTTCCGTAGTCCAACCACAATGCTCCACATCCCCATAGACTTTAGGATCGGCAAGGTAATCAGCCACATAGCTCTCTCCTTCCGAATCCTGGGACGACATGTTTCTCAGATCTGCAGCAGGACAGCTCGAAACAAAGACAGTAGATATTTGCGTGATACGGGAGTCAAAACCTCCGGGAGATTATATAATGAATTTTTACCGACCAAAATATGTAATGTGTAAGAAAACAGAGTCCGGAGAGCACACGAAGTGCCCACGAGGTAGGGGCGTGCCTAGGGAGGTATGGCGCGCCCTCCACCCTCGTGGAGGCCTCGTGTCCTTCCCAGATTGCTACTTATTTTTCTATTTTTCTAAATATTCTGAAACGGAGAAATATTGCCTTAAAAACTGTTTTGGAGTCGGTTTACTTACCGTACCACATACCTATTCCTTTTCGGAGTCTGAAACGTTCCGGAAAGAGTCCCTTATGTATTCCTCTGGGGTTACGATTTCAATAACATTGGTTTTAACATTTATGGGATTACCTAAGATATAATGTTTCATTCTTTGACCGTTCACCACCTTCGGATTTCTGCCTTCGAAATTGTTAATTTTTATGGCACCGGAATGATAGACCTCCTCGATAACATAAGGACCTTCCCATTTAGAGAGAATTTTTCCTGCAAAAAATCTTAAACGAGAGTTGTATAGCAATACGTAATCACCTACATTAAACTCAAGATTTTGTATCCTTTTATCATGCCATATTTTAACTTTTTCTTTAAACAACTTGGCATTTTCGTAGCCTTTGGTTCTCCATTCATCAAGTGAACTAATATCAAATAACCTCTTCTCACCGGCAATTTTAAAATCATAATTGAGTTCTTTAATAGCCCAATATGCCTTATGTTCTAGTTCAAGAGGTAAGTGACATGCTTTTCCATAAACCATTTTATACGGAGACATACCCATAGCATTTTTATATGCAGTTCTATAGGCCCATAATGCATCATAAAGTTTCTTGGACCAATTCTTTCTAGATCTATTAACAGTCATTTGAAAAATTAATTTGAGTTCTCTATTACTCAATTCTACTTGACAACTAGACTGTGGGTGATAAGGGGATGCAATTCTATGATTAACATCATACTTAGCAAGCATTTTACGGAAAAGCACCATGAATAAAATGTGAACCACCATCAGTAATTAAATATCTAGGGACTCCAAATCTTGGAAAAATAACTTCTTTAAGCATTTTAATAGAAGTGTTATGATCAGCACTACTAGTTGGAATAGCTTCTACCCACTTAGTAACGTAATCAACAACAACTAAAATATGTGTATATCCATTAGAGGAAGGAAAGGGTCCCATATAGTCAAAGCCCCGAACATCAAATGGTTCAATAACGAGAGAATATTTCATAGGCATTTCTTGACGTCTACTAATATTACCAATTCTTTGACATTCATTACAAGATAAGAAAAACTTACGGGCATCCTTGAAGAGAGTAGGCCAATAAAAACCAGATTGCAATACCTTATGTGCAGTTCTATCTGCAGCATGGTGTCCTCCATAAGCTTCGAAGTGACACTTGCATAGGATCTGTTCCTGTTCATGCTCAGGTACACAATGTCTAATAACACCATCTACTCCTTTATAAAGATGTGGGTCATCCCAAAAGTAATGCCTCAAATCATAGAAGAACTTTTTCTTTTGCTGGTATGTGAAACTAGGTGGTATAAACTTAGCAACAATGTAATTAGCATAATCAGCATACCATGGAGCAGTATGAGAGGCATTTATGACATTTAATTGCTCATCGGGAAAGCTATCATCAATAGGAAGTGGGTCATCAAGCACATTTTCTAACCTAGACAAGTTGTCTGCAACGGGGTTTTCAGCTCCCTTTCTATCAACAATATGTAAATCAAATTCTTGTAGCAGGAGAACCCATCTAATAAGTCTAGGTTTAGTATCTTTCTTTTCCATAAGCTATTTAATAGCAGCATGATCAGTGTGAATAGTTACTTTAGAATCAACAATATAAGGTCTGAACTTATCACAAGCAAATACAACTGCTAAGAATTCTTTTTCAGTAGTAGCATAATTTCTTTGAGCATTGTCTAGGGTTTTACTAGCATATTGAATAACGTTTAATTTCTTATCAACTCTTTGCCCTAGAACAGCACCTACAACATAATCACTAGTATCACACATAATTTCAAAGGGTAAATTCCAATCAGGTGGCTGAACAATAGGTGTAGAGATTAATGCTTTCTTAAGTATTTCAAATGCTTCTACACAATCATCATCAGAGACAAATGGTATATCTTTTTGTAATAAGTTAGTTAGAGGCCGAGAAAATTTTGAGAAGTCCTTAATGAACCTCCTATAAAATCCGGCGTGACCAAGGAAACTTCTTATACCTTTGATGTCCTTGGGACATGGCATCTTTTCAATAGCATCAACCTTGGCTTTATCAACCTCAATACCTCTTTCAGAAACTTTATGCCCCAAGACAATACCTTCATTAACCATAAAGTGGCACATTTCCCAATTCAAGACAAGATTAGTTTCTTCACATCTCTACAAAACTCGATCAAGGTTGCTCAAGCAATCATCAAAAGAAGATCCATAGACGGAGAAATCGTCCATGAAAACCTCACAAATCTTTTCACAGAAGTCAGAGAATATAGCCATCATGCATCTTTGAAAGGTAGCAGGTGCATTACATAAACCAAAAGGCATACGTCTATAAGCAAAACTACCAAAAGGGCAAGTAAATGTAGTCTTTGATTAATCCTTGGCTGACACAAGTATTTGAGAGAAACCAGAATAACCATCTAGAAAGCAAAAATGTGTATGTTTGGATAATCTTTCTAGCATTTGATCGATAAAAGGTAAGGGGTAATGATCCTTTTTAGTGGCCTTATTTAATTTGCGGAAATCAATTACCATCATATAACCTGTAATAATTCTTTGAGGAATCAATTCATCTTTATCATTAGGAACAACAGTAATACCTCCCTTCTTAGGGACACAATTGACAGGACTTACCCACTGACTATCAGCAACGGGATAAATTATACCTGCTTCAAGGAGCTTTAGTATTTCTTTATTACCACTTTTTTCATTTTAGGATTAAGCCGTCGTTGATGATCACGAACTGGTTTAGCATCTTCTTCCAAATTTATTTTATGTTGACATAGAGTGGGACTAATAATCTCTCTTCAGAGTTTTCAATAATCTCTCTTCCTCATGTCTGAAAGGTTAACACTAATAATAACAGGATATATTTTTTCTCATCAAGATAAGCATATTTAAGAGTATCAGGTAACGGTTTAAGGTCAAACACGGGATCACCCTTGGGTGGAGGAGGATCCCCTAAGATTTCAACGGGTAAATTGTTTTTCAGAATAGGTTCCTGTTTAAAGAATACTTCATCTATTTCCCTTCTTTCATTCATAAACATGTCATTTTCATGGTCTAGCAAATATTGTTCTAAAGGATCACTAGGAGGTACGACAATAGAAGCAAGACCAATAATTTCATCCTTACTAGGTAATTCTTCTTCACAGTGTTGTCTACTAAATTTAGAGAAATTAAATTCATGAGTCATATCATCTAAACTGATAGTAACAACATCCCTTTTGCAATCTATGGTAGCATTAACAGTGTTAAGGAAGGGTCTACCAAATATAATGGGACAAAAGCTATCTTGTGGGGAACCAAGAACAAGAAAATCAGCAGGATATTTAGCTTTCCCACACAAGACTTCAACATCTCTAACAATTCCCATTGGTGAAATAGTATCTCTATTGGCAAGTTTAATTGGGACATCAATATCTTCTATCTCAGCAGGTGCAATATCATGCATAATTTCTTTGTATAAGGAATAAGGTATTGCACTAGCACTAGAACCCATATCACATAAGCCATGATAACAATGATCTCCTATTTTAACAGAAATAACAGGCATGCCTACCACAGGTCTATTTTTATCTTTAGCACAAGGTTTAGCAATTCTAGCGGTCTCATCAAGGAAATGAATAACATGCCCATCAATATTATCAGACAAGAGATCTTTAACAATAGCAATATCAGGTTCAACTTTAATTTGCTCATGAGGTGTATAAGTTTTAATATTGCTTTTACGAACCACAGTTGAAGCTTTAGCATGATCATTTATCCTAACAGGAAAAGGTGGTTTCTCAACATAAGAAGTAGGAACAATAGGATCATTATAAGTGACAGTCTTTTCTTCAACTTTAATAGGTGCAGCTACTTTTACTTCTATGGGAGGATGATATTTAAACCACTTCTCCTTGGGGAGATCAACAAAGTAGCAAAATATTCACAGAAAGAAGCTAATATCTCAGAGTCAAGTCCATATTTAGTGCTAAATTTACGTAAAAAATCGGTATCCATAAAAGATTTAACACAATCAAACCTAGGTGTCATACCTTTGTCGAGGTCCCAATCTTCAGAGTTGCGTTTAATTCTTTCCAATAAATCCCATTTTAATTCAATAGTCTTCATCATAAAAGCGCCAGCACAAGAAGTATCAAGCATGGTGCGATTGCTATCAGAAAGCCGAGCATATATATTTTGAATAATCATTTCTCTAGAGAGCTCATGATCGGGGCATGAATAACATTGATTTAAGCCTCCCCCAAGCTTGAGCGATGCTTTCTCCTTCGCGAGGCCAAAAATTATATATATAATTGCGATCACGATGAACAATATGCATAGGATAGAACTTCTGATGAAATTCCAATTTCAATCATTTGTAATTCCATGACCCCATATCATCACATAGCCTATACCATGTCGATGCATCTCCCTTCAAAGATAAAGGGAAGACCTTCTTCTTAACAACATCGCCGAGTACACCTGCAAGCTTAAATAATCCACAATCTTCATCCACATATATTAGATGCTCATCAGGATGCTTTGTTCCATCTCCTAAAAAAGGATTAGCTAGCAGTTTTTCTATCATGCCCGAAGGAATTTCAAAGCAGACATTTTCATTTTCAGTAGGTTCAGTAGGTTGAGGCGCAACTCTTTGCTCTACTGGTCGGGGTGAAGATACCCCGAACAAGCCCCTCAGAGGATTACTTTCCATAGTAACAAGTGACAGTAAATTTCAGCACACTATATAAATTTTTCCTTACCAAATTCCACCTACCAAAGGCGCTTCACTCCCTGGCAACGATGCCAGAAAAGAGTCTTGATGACCCACAAGTATAGGGGATCTATCGTATTCCTTTCGATAAGTAAGAGTGTCGAACCCAACGAGGAGCAGAAGGAAATGATAAGCGGTTTCCAGCAAGGTATTCTCTGCAAGTACTGAAATAAGTGGTAACAAATAGTTTTGTGATAGGATAATTTGTAACGAGAAACAAGTAACTAAAGTAAATAAAGTGCTGCAAGGTGGCCCAATCCTTTTTCTAGCAAAGGACAAGCCTGGACAAACTCTTATATAAAGAAAGGCGCTCCCGAGGACACATGGGAATATCGTCAAGCTAGTTTTCATCACGCTCATATGATTCACGTTTGGTACTTTGATAATTTGGTATGTGGGTGGACCGGTGCTTGGGTACTGTCCTTACTTGGACAAGAATCCCACTTATGATTAACCTCTATTGCAATCATCCGCAACTACAACAATAGTATTAAGGTAAACCTAACCATAGCATGAAACATATGGATCCAAATCAGCCCCTTACGAAGCAACACATAAACTAGGGTTTAAGCTTCTGTCACTCTAGCAACCCATCATCTACTTATTACTTCCCAATTCCTTACTCTAGGCCCAAATAATGGTGAAGTGTCATGTAGTCGACGTTCACATAACACCACTAGAGGAGAGACAACATACATCTCATCAAAATATCGAACGAATACCAAATTCACGTGACTACTAATAGCAAGACTTCTCCCATGTCCTCAGGAACAAACGTAACTACTCACAAAGCATAAACATGTTCATAATGAGAGGGGTATTAATATGCATATAGGATCTGAACATATGATCTTCCACCAAATAAACCAACTAGCATCAACTACAAGGAGTAATTAACACTACTAGCAACCTACTAGTACCAATCTCGGACTTGGAGACAAGAATTGGATACAAGAGATGAACTAGGGTTTTGAGAGGAGATGTTGCTGATGAAGATGTTGATGGAGATTGTCCTCTCCTGATGAGAGGAGCGTTGGTGATGACGATGGCGATGATTTCCCCCTCTGGGAGGGAAGTTTCCCCGACAGAACAGTTCCGCCAGAGCCCTAGATTGGTTCCGCCAAGGTTCCGCCTCGTGGCGGCAGAGTTTCGTCCGAGAAGATGGCTTCTTATTTTTTTCCCATCGAAAGACTTCACATAGCAGAAGATGGCCACCGGAGGTCCACCAGGGGCCCACAAGGTAGGGGGGCACGCCCAGGGGGTAGGGCGCCCCCCACCCTCGTGGGCAGGGTGTGGGCCCCCTGGTGAACTTCTTGCGCTCAATATTTATTATATATTCTGAAAGTGACTTCCATGAAGTTTCAGGACTTTTGGAGTTGTGCAGAATAGGTTTCTAATATTTGCTCCTTTTCCAGCCTAGAATCCCAGCTGCCGGCATTCTCCCTCTTTATGTAAACCTTGTAAAATAAGAGCGAATAGGCATAAGTATTGTGACATAATGTGTAATAACAGCCCATAATGCAATAAATATCGATATAAAAGCATGATGCAAAGTGGACGTATCAGCTACCATCTCCAGCAAGGTCACATCGGCATCGATACCTCCGATGAGAACGTGAAGGTCAAGAGCTTAGCACCAACAACCGCTCAACAACTTCGCCATCTACCTTGGCATCTTCGCCAAGCGACTACAAGGCATATTCGCCCTTGGAGCCACCATGTCTACATGAGTTGGCCCAAGACAAAGAAAAGCTATGCGGCGAGAGTTTGTGCCTGCCACCTACATGGAACATCTTTAATGCTAATCGGAGAACACCATACAAGGATCTAAGTCCCTCGACGAGTACTTCAAGGAGATGAAGAATGCCTTCCGATGAGCCGGAGTGGACGACCCCATTTTGATGACGTTCCACTTCATGATGGGATTGCACAAAAACATCTCCAAGACTATCTTCCTCGAGAACTACAAGTCCCTCGATGACAAATACATTTCTGCTCTCAAGGCGGAAGAAGAACTCATGAAGGCCAAGGCTTCTCCACCCCAAGCACACTTCTCGAAGACCAAACTCCAAGGCGACGAGCAGGAGGCTAGTACCACCATGATGTCCAAGCCCGACGAGCTCCAAGACGACGCTCCCAAGTTTGACTCCACGGCCATCCCTCTTTGTGGAGTTGATGATGTCGAGTCTACTTCGACTCTTTTTCAAGACGGTGTGACAACTACTATGACTACGGAGCCATTCGAGGACCAAGCTTTCAAGGCGAACGACATGGTGACGAGCCAAGATGATGCTGCCATCTTTGTAGGCGAGAGGGATGATGTGCCATCTTCAGCCTTCATCCACGATGACGAGATGGTTGAGCACGGGATTTTCCTTTTGACCATGGCGACATATGATGGCTTGAGTGACTTGTGCCACCATATTGAGAGTGAGAGTGATTTCACCGCTAGCCCCATATATGATGAGTTGCCCCAACTCTCATGTGAGGAGAGCCACGACTCCCACCACTTGAGTGAGATGAGTGACTCCACCATATGTGACTTTGAGTGCACCTATTTTTAGTGAGGGAGTGAGCCACCACATATCGAGAGTGTGATAGTTGATAGGTCATGTGAGGACATTTGGAACTCTAACGACTTAACCTCAACCTCTATTGTGTCTTCTCATTTGGTTCTAGGTCCCATATACGATGACGCGCCGATCCTCGATGATTTCGTCCTTCCAATGGACAAGACAATGGCCATGGTGGAATATGATGCACCCCCCACATGGTTCCATCAAGATGAACATGATGATGACCACCATTTGGTCTTTACCACATCAGCTACACCACTTGAGTGGAATGAAAAAGGTAACACAGGTGAAGGTGATGCTCTAGTCCCACTAGTGGATATTCTTGTCATTGATTGCTTGCATGTTGTTCCCCCTATTGCCATGCTTCATGCTAGTATGATTTCCCCATGTGATGATTTACCCATTTATGATGAGTTTGATGATTGCCATGTGGAGTCTACTAGTTGTGATGCCATGTTGCATATGACTTCTTGTGATAATTCTTTAGGTCACATCATGTTTGACAATTCGCTTGACTTGTCATATGCTATGCATGAGATCAACAGTATGTCCAATTTGCAATCTCTTTGTAGTAACTATGCATATGCCATTAAAATAAACCCAACTTGCACTTATGGCATAGATGACAATCCCATGGTTATTGGCATTTTTTTTCTTGCGATGATATTGATATGCTCCCTTTGCATCATTTATCTCATATGACATGCCATGACCACCTAGCTCTGGATATGCATTGTTTTGGATGTTGTCCATTTTCTCCATATGATGTTTCTGCTATTTCTCATGAGTAGACCCCCATAGTTTCCTCATACATTTTAGGAGATTTTGATCCATCCCATCCATTGCATGATCCCAATAATTATTTGCACAATATGCTCCCCGTGAATAATAATGATATTGTTGCACCATATACTTGCATGCTCAATTTGTGTCCCCATCATGTCATACATAACAACTATTCTTTCATGATGGATGACATGTTCTTATACCGTGCTTACAATTTCATCGAGCGATGCTAATCTTGTGCTAACTCACGTGTGCACATAAACATCATGATGGATTATGTGTACATTTACCACACACACAATTTCTTTTGATTGTGTATTTGTTGTGTAGGTACCCATTCTTACTTGTCAACCTCACAATCCCATGAGTTAACGAAACGAGCTCTAGAGAGCAAAGACTATTTGGGATCCTGTGGATTGGCTTTCACACCGTTCCCATTGCACCAAAACTTCACGCATTTCTTCTACATGGCCCTCACATGCTTATGGGTTATTGTCCATTACATATTCTATGCCCATCTTGCCATGTTCACTTTGCATGATATGCTCATTCCTATGCATTTTCCATGCATTTGTGACCCATGCTTAGCACTACACATGATGATTGATTCTACTACTTTTATGTGTATTTCCAAGCTTGGTGGAGATATTGCTTGTTATTGCCATATTCCATTTATGACTCATAACTATGATGATACTTTGAACATGATTTTCTTCTATGCTTGCGATATGTAATGTGCATTGCCTATGCTTACTATTTGCTCACATGACATGATTGCCATGATTTTCTCTTGTGTGTTGCACCTTTGCTCCACTAGCTTACATGATATGCTTGCCTATGTTGCAACACCCATGATTCATACTTGCTCATTTCATGCGAATGACAACCATCTACATGCTTCACACATGATTGTTATTGCTTCTTGTCGTATATATCCATGTGTTGCCTCTATCATGCTAGATGATTCGACATGTATTGAGTGCAACAATGTTTTTAGTCTTCTAATGAGATTGCCCCCATAGCATTCTCGCATATATTTGGAGATTTTGACATATTCCTTGTGAAGCATGCTTGTCTTACCTATTTGCACCATATACCTAGTGCCATGAATATAGCCATTGTTGCATCATATTATTGATGCACTTGTGATTCTAATGGTTATGTGCGAGAGAAGAGAACCATCATGATGGATGATGTGTTTATCTACCATGCGCATATTTTCTTTGTTTTGTTGTGTGTATGTGTAGGATACTTGGATTTCGTGTTGACTTCCACTTCACATTCCATTCGAGCTCTTGAGAGCGAGCCACCTTCGATCACAACGCTTCTACATCGCACTTGCTTGTGCTCCGGCATTGTGAAGGACGCACAAGGACATGCTTTCAAGGTGATATCCTTCTCTTTTGAGAACCCCCAAACCATGAGCATGAATATTGTGGATCATACTTCCTGTGTTGTTTGCACCATTTGCATGCATGTTCGAGATCTTGCTTCGACTTGTCATTGCCACATTGTCATGCCTCATGACATATATACCTTGTGTGTTGCATCCAACTTGTCAAGTTCTTGCTCCTATCATATGCTTGGTTGCAACAATATCATTTATTCACATATGCCATGTCCCATTAATAGCTACATGCTTGCCTTGATTGCCTCAAACATGATGAAAAATTGCTCTTTCTATTGTGTTGAGTGCCACACTATCTTCACTACACCCTATGCACGTTATGCTTGGATTGTCTTGCACTTGACCCATGTGTTTAGACACTTCATTTTATCTGGTGTTGTGAATGATTCGTATGCCTACCATAGACCTTTCATTGAGCACTTTGTGAATGCTTGCTATGACAATGAGATAGATGCTTGTTCACTTGTCAAACATATTTGCATCTCAACCTCCCATTTTCATGTTTGTTTTCATGATGACCTTCATTTTGCTCAATTGATATGCTTACATGCCATGTCACAATCCTTTGTCACACCATATGTTTTGCATGATGACGACACTTGTTTGGTGAATCACCTATTGAGTGCTTGGTTTTGCACTAACGCTAACCACATTAGTTTTTCCAAGTGTTTGTTGTACTTGATCCTTTTGAAGGAATCACTAGACGGTGCGACATTGGAGAGTGCCCATTTCGAGCTTGAAGATGATGAGTACTTGGTGATCGTCCACTTCTACACGGCGAAGCCATCTCTTTCCCATGGTGATTTGGTTTTTGATGCGAGGTTGGATCTTTCCCAATGGGGGAGGGGATGATGCGGAGCATCCTACGGACATCACCATGTCAAGAGTCCGTTCGGCAAGTCACACGTGCCACATCTACTTCACATACATAAAGGTGAATCGTCTCATTTACACGTGCTCACTTGACCCCTTCGAGGATGGTATATACTCGACACTTCACTCGTGTGCATGCATAGGTATTGTCAGAGCGCCACGAACGATGAGGAGGAGTGCGGGCCCAAGTGTACAACTACACCATCCGCGAGGGAAGCATGGAAGCGGAGACGGAAGAAGACGGAGCTGCTGAAGCTACAGCGGACGAACATCCGGCGCCTGTGCTGCCGCCAAGGAGATGCACCAACCGACGCCCAACAGCATTAGCGGCCGGACATCCGGCGCCTCAACAATGCTCGGACATCCAGCAGCCACCCCGGAAATCCGGCAACGACTATCCAGAGAAGGAGCAAAATGGCCTGTTCCTGGCCGGCCATCCAGCCAGTGCCCCGGACAGTCGGCGTCTCACGAACAACCAGACATCCGGCCCCCAGCACGGACATCCGGCGCTTGCCTTCATGCAGAGTTGGGCCAGAGGCCCATGTATCCCCCTTTCCCACTTACCCCTTCGTGGCTTATATTATAACTAGACCACCCCTCCTCATTTCTAGGGTTAGCAAATATGATAGCTCACTTTTATGTGAGCTTTGCTCCTACCTTCTCCTCTTGAGAGAGAGAGACTACTCCATTGGAGGCCAAGTCCTCCATCTAGGAGAAGATCCCGAGGGATTCAAGACCTCTTCACGGAGAAGATCCTTCTAGGATTCAAGCCCCCATCTCCTTTGGATTTGGGATGAACTTTACCTTGTATCTTTCTCTTTGTTGTTCATGTAGCCATGTGGATCTTGTGTGTTTGATTGTCTAGTGGAGATGTGATTGGACATGTTCTTGAGTGTTCCTCTCGTGATTTCCTCGTGTTTCCCCTCATGTTCTTCATGTTATTCGCGAGACCGAGATCCACATCGGTGTGACCGAACTGTTAGGGTTTCTGGCTGTGGCCATGACATATGAACTCGGTGGCACCGGATAGGAAATATCGGTGGGGCCGAGTTTGACTTTGATTTGTGGACATATTTGGAATGATAAAGTGGCCGAGGGTTTTGGAGCAATATCACTAAGCATTTTGAGCAAGTATACCATTAAGAAACACCTCATCCCCTTTTAATAGTATTGGCTTTCCTATGGACTCAATGTGATCTTGGATCACTAAAATATAAATGAAGAGTCTTGAGCTTTTGCCAATATGTCTCCTTAGCATTTTGAGGGGTCCACATCTCTAGTCCATTCCATGCCATTCATTGAACTTTTTGAAATATTAAACTTGAATGGATATTAGTTCAGTGAGCTATATGTTGTTATCAATTACCAAAACCACTCGTGGATTAGTTGCACTTTCAATCTCCCCCTTTTTGGTAACTGATGACAACCTATAGATCAAAGCTTCGACAAATAATAATATGAATGAAATACATCAGCGCTTTGAGAAGTATCTGATGAGAAAGATCTCCCCTTAAATTTGTGCATTATTTAAAATTTGTGTTTGAATGCAAATGCACAACTAATTAGGATCATGTGTCACTCTTCCATGTCACATACATCTTTGTGGAGCGCTCAAAATGATAAGAATTAAATAGCATGCACTCATCACCAAGGATACAAGTGATTGATCACACACAAACATTCATGGCTATAATCATTGTCACATCCCTAGATCTACCATGTACTAAGCTAGCACTATCTATTGCATCATGTCTAACTTTAGCTGAAAGTTGAAATGGGGACTGATAAACCCTAGCAGCAAATGAAATACAACTAGGGTCAAATTAAATCTTTTCCATCTACCCAAAATGGCCTCCAGAAAAGTTCATCAAGTTTGGAATGGGTGAAAACTTCTCCAAAAAATGATGCACACATTTCTGGGACATTTCCGGATTTTGGAGTTAACTCATAAGTATTTGAATTTGGACAATTAAATTCTATAAATATATTTAAATGTCCAAATAATCTTGAAACATTTGAGGGATGTGGGATATAATTTCCCAACTGCCCACAAATATTTTGAGCTTTTTACAAAGTGCTTTGGCATTTTTGCTAAATCAAAAACAAAGGCAGAAATAGAAAAACAGAAAACTAAATAGAAAAGAGAAGGGAGAGAAAGTTACCTGTACCTACCTAATGTGCAGCCCACCTGGCCTGGTTCTGTGCCGGCCCAGCCCACCTACACCTCCCCTGTCGTCTTCCTCCCTAGGCCAGTAGGAAGAGCGCGTGCTCGCTGCGGGCGCACACGCGCCCAAGCCACCTCCTGCCTAGTTGCCTGCGTCCCCGACACGCTGGACGCCTCCATGCGTCGCCACGCATCCCCCGACCTCTCTCCCACTCTCCCCGTGCCTCTTCCCTCTCCTCTGCTCTCCCCCTCGCGGCCACCCGAACGCAGCCGTCGCCGCCGCTCACCACCACCGCGGCCACCGCACTCCCCACGCCCTGCCGCAGTGCCAAATCACTCCGCCACGACACCTCGCTTCTTCAAGCCGAATAACACCACCCCGGACGGCCTACAGTGATGCCCCCGAGCTCGTCTTCCTCACCGGCATCTGAAGATCGCCGTCATCGATTCGCCATCTCCGACGCATCCCCGAGCCCACTGATCTGCTGGTCGACCTCCTTGTGAGCTCCCCTTTGGTTCTCCCCTAGTCCCGTAGTCCTGCTCATAGCCTAGCTAGCATGCCTCCTTGGCCGAAGATTTTCCGCCGCCGACCGTGTTGCCGCCGTCGGGCCAGTCACTGGAGCTCATGTCCGAGCACTCTTTCGTGCTCAACACGCTCCCCGTAGCACATATCACCCCACCGTCGTCCTCCCCGTGCACCACAACGCGATCCTGCGCGCAACCGAACTCCGGCCGTCGCCGTGAGGTTGTTTCCAGCGAGCTCCGGTCACCCCACGACCTCCCACCTGCTCCCTTGGATGCGGGCGAGCACGGGCTAGCCCCCGGTGGTCTTCGCGCGTCTAGCCGACGCCCGTGGCACAGCCCCAGTGAAATTCCGCCGCCGATCTGGTCGTCGCCGGCCTAGGTCCGACGATGATGACATGGTGTAGTTATTAGCGGCTAATCCCCCAATTAGCACTCTAATAGAACCTGATAGCGGGCCCCACCACAGGGTGAAACCCCAGTCAGCGTTGGATTTGACCGTGGTTTAGTCCCTGTGTCAATGACACGCGGGTCCCACTAGCCAGGTTTGACCCTGGTCAACTCGGGTGACCTGCTGACGCAGTAGTGACACAATGCTGATGTCATTAATCATTTTCTGGATTAAAACTAATTCAGGAAATTCCAGAAAATGACTTAAACTTCAAAAAATCATAGAAATTAAACCGTAACTCCAAATGAAATAAATTATATATGAAAAATGATCAGAAAAATCCAATCTAACCATCTGTACCATTTTCATGCATGTTAGAACAACTTATAGCTACTTTTTAGGACAAATCAAATGAATGGTATTTAAATAACCATATGTGGAGTTTGAATTTGAACCTTAGGTTCAAACCAACTACACTTAATTGTGTTGCTAGTTGCATTAGGCCAAAACACAAGCATATTACCATGACATTATCATGCAACATATTGTTGCATTGCATTGATTGTGTCCTTCTCTGTTTGCCGGTAATTCTCCCCCTTCAGTAGATGTTGTTCCGGCGATGAGATCGATGACACCGATGAAGAACTATACTATGTTCAGAAGTGCTAGGCAAGCAAAAACCCCTAGTTCATTCTGATACAATCCCACTCTCTCGCTCCTGCTCTCTTTTACTACATTAGGACAACAACAATTCAACTGTTACATGTTGCGGTAGTTGAACCCCTTTCCTCTGCATGACCTGTCATTGCCACAATAAATAGATAAAACCCACTAGCATGAGTAGGAGTTGTTTGAGCCCTGATGTGCCTACTCATTCATGCTCGTTTGTCATGCCTGCTACTGCTTAGAGTTGAGTCAGGTCTGGTTCATTGGGGATGAATTGGAATGGCGATGAACATGTCCTACTGTGCGTGAGCTAAGTGTGTGTAACACCCCGGATATAACTTTCCCAATTTGTACTCCAACTCTTGCCGTTTCCGGCGTTAAGTTATATTTATTTCTCGGGTTCGGGTCTTTGCCTCCGTGTGTTGTTTCGTTGTCATGCATCTCATATCATGTCATCATGTGCATTGCATTTGCATACGTGTTCATCTCATGCATTCGAGCATTTTCCCCGTTGTCCGTTTTGCATTCCGGCGCTTCGTTCTCCTCCGGTGGTCATTTCTTGCTTTCTTTCGTGTGTGGGGATTAAACATTTCCGGATTGGACCGAGACTTGCCAATCGGCCTTGGTTTACTACCGGTAGACCGCCTGTCAAGTTTCGTATCATTTGGACTTCGTTTGATACTCCAACGGTTAACCGAGGGACCGAAAAGGCCTCGTGTGTGTTGCAGCCCAACACCCTTCCAATTTGGCCCAAAACCCACCAAACTCTGCTCCATCACCTAGAGCGTTCGATCACGATCGCGTGGCCAAAAACCGCACCTCATTTGGACTCTCCTAGCTCCACTTATGCCTATAAATACACCCCCCTCCAAAAATTCGCGGTGCAATCCACCCCTAACCCCAAAAATCAGATCTCGCGCCGCCGGACAAATCCCCGTCCGACCGGACAACGTCCGCTTCACCCCGCCGCCGCCATGTGGCGCTTCCGGATTCGCCCGCCGGCCGCGCCCCACATCGCCGCTCCACGCCGCCGGCCCGCGAAGGCCCAGGCCGGCCCCCCCGGCCCACATCGCCGCCCGACCGAGGCGCGGGCGCCCGCCTCGCCGCGCCGCTGCCTCCTTGCATCGCCGGCCGCGCCCCGCCACCGCCTCCTCCGCGCCGCCCGACGCGCTCCGCGCCGCCGTATCGCCTCGCCGCCCCTGCCGCGGGAGCTCACCGCCGGGGAGCGCCGCCGTTCCGCTGCCACCGGCTGGCTCCGCCTCGCTCCGCCGCCCCCCTCATCGTCCGGCGCACCTCGCCGCCCCGACAAGTCCAACTCCGGCCACCGCGGTCATCTCCGGCGTGAACAGTGAGAACCCCGGCGATCCTCGTAATCCATGCAGATCTGGATCTGGAGATATTTTCGGTTGACTTTCCCTCCTAACCCTAATTTTTATGCAAACTTTGACCTGTGATATCTCCGTATCCGTAGCTCCGATTTGGACATATAGTATATCAAAATGTTCGCCTCGACGAGTACATAATTTCATTCCATTGCATCATTTTCATTTGAGTTCATCTTGATGCCCGAAATGCTGTTAGAAGGAGGCTTCGTGAGTTAATTGTCAGATCTGCTAGTTCATCTTAGACTTTTGTCATTTTTGCCATGATTGTTGTGTGCATGATATGCCTGTGAGTCCTTCATATGTTTTGTTAAGCATCTTGTTATCTTTCCAGAGGTGCAACCCATGCATTTTTGTGATTTGTGTGGTGACTTGTGCAAGCTTGCAAAGTGAGGCACCCGGTAAATCTGTTTTCAGTGACTTAGTATTTTCACTAAGTCTGGGATTGTTTAGTTCATGATGCCTTATGTTCGTGTCATTTCCTAGTGATCCGTGCCTCTTTTGAGGATGATAAGTAAAGGAGTTTTGTTAATCTTGTAGTGCTCTATCCATCCATTCTTTTGTTTGCAATTATGGAGCACCCTAGCTTGAGCCAATCGAGCACTACTTTTGCTTCGTTGTGAATCTGGGCAGATCGTCAACTTGTTTGCAATTTTGCCGGAGTTATTGTAGTTGATCTGTCGAGACTATCTTTGCTATGCTAGTTTGCTTCGCTCTTTTGCTATGCCAATGCTATGATGCCTACCTTTTGCTTGTCAGCCTCCCAATTGCCATGTTGAACCCCTAACCCACCATGTCCTAGCAAACCATTGATTGGCTATGTTACCGCTTTGCTCAGCCCCTCTTATAGCGTTGCTAGTTGCAGGTGAAGATTGGAGCCGTTCCTTGTTGGAACATTTACTTACTTGTTGGGATATCATTATATTGCTAAGTTATCTAAATGCATCTATATACTTGGTAAAGGGTGGAAGGCTCGGCCTCTCGCCTAGTGTTTTGTTCCACTCTTGCCGCCCTAGTTTCCGTCATATCGGTGTTATGTTCCCGGATTTTTGCGTCCCTTACACGGTTGGGCTATAATGGGAACCCCTTGATAGTTCGCCTTGATTAAAGCTTTTCCAGCAATGACCAACATTGGTTTTACCATTTGCCACCTAGCCTCTTTTTCCCTTGGGTTTTTGGAGCCCGAGGGTCATCTTATTTTAGCCCCCCACGGGCCAGTGCTCCTCTGAGTGTTGGTCCGACTGAGTAGACTGCGGGGCCACCTCGGGGCAACTTGAGGGTTGGTTTTACTCGTAGGATGTCTCATCTGAGTGTGCCCTAAGAACGATATATGTGCAGCTCCTGTCGGGATTTGTCGGCACATTCGGGCGGTGTTGCTGGTCTTGTTTTAACCTGTCGAAATGTCTTGTTGTACCGGGATACCGAGTCTGATCGGTGTGTCTCGGGTGGAGGTCTATTCCTTCGTTGACCGTGAGAGCTTGTCATGGGCTAAGTTGGGACTCCCCTGCAGGGATTGAACTTTCGAAAGCCGTGCCCGCGGTTATGGGCAGATGGGAATTTGTTAATGTCCGGTTGTAGATAACTTGAACCTTAAGTTAATTAAAATGAATCAACCGTGTGTGTTACCATGATGGCCTCTTCTCGGTGGAGTCCGGGAAGTGGACACGGTGTTGGAGTTATGCTTGCGCAGGTTGTTCCTCTAGATTCTCGCTCGCGCTTTGCCTTCTCTTCTCGCTCTCATTTGCATATAAATTAGCCACCATATATGCTAGTCGCTTGCTGCAGCTCCACTTATATTTGCCTTACCCCTTCCTATAAGCTTAAATAGTCTTGATCGCGTGGGTGCGAGATTGCTGAGTCCCTATGGCTCACAGATTCCTACTATACCAGATGCAGGTCCAGGTGATTCCGCTCCAGGTGACGATTACGAGCTCAAGTGGGAGTTCGACGAGGATTCTCAGCGTTACTATGTGTCTTTTCCTGATGATCAATAGTGGTGCCCAGTTGGGGTTTGATTAGGACCGTGTCGCATGTTGGGTTTTCTTCTATTTTGGCGCCGTAGTCGGGCCATGAGTGTTTTGGATGATGTATATTATTTATGTACTTTGATGTGACGTGGCGAGTGTAAGCCAACTATGTATCTCCCCTTTTATTCTATATATATTACATGGGATGTTGTGATGATTGCCTAATTTGCGACATTGCTTTCAATGCGGTTATGTCTCTAAGTCGTGCCTCGACACGTGGGAGCTATAGCCGCATCGAGGGCGTTATAAGTTGGTATCAGAGCCTTCCCCGACCTTAGGAGCCCCATTGCTTGATCGTTTTTAGCAGCCGAGTTGTGTCTAGTAAAATGTTTTGAGTCATTTAGGAATTATATATCGGAGAGCTTAGGAATTCTTTTTACTTCCCAGTCTCCTCATTGCTCTGGTAAGGCATCCTGACGTAGAGTTTTGACTCTTCTCTTCTCAAATTTCACTAAAAAATTTTTTTAGGATCACGCGAGTATCTTGGAATCATTCTGATGGCTTATGATGAGAACATTGTCTTGGTGCCTCCTGTCAGGGGTTTAGTGGAAGTGTCCCGGGGAGTTGAGCTCTGATTTGTTGTCATCATAATTTTATCGTTGCAATTCTGGAATACTTGAGATATGTTCGCCGACATCGAAAATCTCTTTTATGCAGTTCGTTGGTGAGATAACCTTGACGCCACCCAGTACTGGGGCGGGAGTTTGGGAGTATCGCCATAACTTGTATAACGGATGCTTTTCGAAGGTTGACGTAGATGGTTTCCGAAGGTTTCTTGGTTATGTGTTGAAGGATGGATACAGCTGGATGTAGGATTTGCTAGTTTGGGTGAGATATTATGCTTCTCCTGTATCCCCAACACCTGATTGCATAACCGGAAAGTTTCGGGAGTTTCATTGGTGGGAATTCTCGTAGCTCTAGTTCTTCTTCCACGGATATTGGTTTGAGATTGGGATTTCTTACCAATTATTCGCTCTTGATCCGTACCTTGTTGATTTAATTCTTCTACCTCCAATTCTACGTGACTTCGCAATTTAGGGATATGTGACCACTTCAAGAGAAATGCATTCGTTCATTTTGTTCGGATGTGAAGACTTTATGTTGCAATTTTCATTCCGTTGGTTTCAGCTTCATTTATCTGTCAATGTGCTAATGGTGGTCAACCTCTTCAGGATGGCTCCTCCAACGCGCTTGACTCCGAATCAAGATCTGCCACCACCTCCACCTCCTCCGGAGGCATGGCAAGCTGTGATGGCCGCAACCAATGCAAACACACAGTTGATCATGCAAATTCTCCAAGAGTGCAATCAAGGCAGTCAAGGGAATCAAGGCAACAATCAGCATTGTTTTGCTACACTAAACCAGTTCCTTGCGAATGGGCCAAAGACGTTCAGCAATTGTGTTGAGGCTTCCGATGCTGACGATTGGCTTGTGGATCTGGGCAAGCATTTTGAATGCAGCAACGTCAGGCCTGAAGATTTCGTCAAGTTCGCTTCCTTCCAACTCAAAGATCAAGCTGCAGAATGGTTCCAGCAGTACAAGGATTCCAGAGGTGGACGTCTGATCACTTGGGATGATTATCGTCGAGATTTCCGAGCTCATCACATCCCTCAAAGTGTCGTTGAAAGTAAGCGTCAGGAATTCCGCAATCTGAAGCA
The DNA here is from genome assembly GCF_056163025.1 of Triticum urartu. NCBI lineage: Eukaryota > Viridiplantae > Streptophyta > Magnoliopsida > Poales > Poaceae > Triticum > Triticum urartu. The sequence continues at coordinate 258,180,351 of NC_141875.1, forward strand.
AGGCTCTTTGTCTGTCTATGACTACAACAAGTTGTTCCAGAAGCTCGCCCGCTTTGCCAAGCAGGACGTCCCTAATGAGAAGAGTATGATATACCAGTTCAGGGGTGGTCTCAGAGAAGAAATTCAGCTCGCTCTTGTCCTCTTTGAGCCGTTGAGATACGATGAGTTCTACAACATGGCACTGAAGCAAGAGGCTGCTCAGTTGAGGTGTGATGCTTCCAAGAAGCGAGTCAGAGATGCTACTCCTTCCTCTACTCATGTGGCCAAGCAGCAGAAGTATTGGCTTCCTCCTCCTCCGTTCCGTCAGCCGTATCAGCAGAAGAGCAAAGGTGGCAGTGGTTCTTCCCACCCACCCAACCCAGGCTTTCAGAACAAGTCTTCGTCTCAACCTCCAAGATCGAGTGCTCCGTACCACCGTCCACTTTCAGAGGTCACATGCAACAAGTGCCAACAGAAGGGTCACTACGCCAACAAGTGTTTCAACCAGAGGCGTCTTCCTCCTCCTCCTGTGAGATCGGCAAGTACAACAGTGGTCAAGCATAACCCCAAGCATGCCAAGGTCAACTTGATGAATGCAGCTCAGGCAGAGGATTCTTCAGATGTCATCATGGGTAACCTTCCTGTTAACAATATTCCTGCAAGAGTTCTTTTTGACACTGGTGCATCGCATTCTTTCTTGTCATGCCCGTTTGCATCGAAGCACAATGTTGATACCGAGTTTATGCCCAAAGTCATGCAAGTTGTTTCTCCCGGCAAGCTTTTGACTTCGAGTTTGGTTGCTCCCGATATCTCTATCACGTTGGGCGACTACAAGTTTCTCTCTTCTCCGGTAGTTCTTGGTAACTCGGATATTGATCTTATTCTCGGAATGGATTGGCTTTCTAAGCACAAGGCTCAGCTTGATTGTGCAGCCAGGCAGATTCAATTGACTCATTCGTCTGAGGATGTAATTGTCTTTGCTGCTCGTGATGATACCATCCGTCTGTTTTCTCTCAATGAGAAGGGTGAACTCGACGCTATCTTGCAAATTCCAGTCGTTTGCGAATATCAAGACGTCTTTCCAGAAGAGCTCCCAGGAATGCCTCCGCACCGGCCAGTTGAATTCGTTATTGATCTTGAGCCTGGCATGGAACCTGTGTGCAAACGTCCTTACAAGCTCGGACCCGAAGAGTTGAAGGAGCTGAAGAAGCAACTCGATGAGCAAGAGAGAATGGGTCTCATCCGGCCTAGTTCGTCTCCGTGGGGTTGTGGTGTTCTTTTTGTGAAGAAGAAGGATGGTTCGGAACGACTTTGTGTTGATTACCGTCCATTGAACAAGAAGACCATCAAGAACAAATACCCACTCCCCAACATCAATGAGCTGTTCGAACAACTCAAAGGTGCCCAAGTATTCTCCAAGCTTGATCTCCGTATGGGTTATCATCAGATTCGCATCCGTGAGCAAGATATTCCCAAGACAACATTCAGAACAAGCTTTGGTTCATATGAATACATTGTCATGTCTTTTGGCCTCGTCAGCGCTCCTCCGACGTTCTCTCGCATGATGAACTTCATCTTCAACGCCTACACCAATGACTTCGTTTTGGTCTATCTCGACAACATTCTGGTTTTCTCCAAGAACAAGGAAGATCATGCCAAGCACTTGCGTTTGGTTCTTGATAAGCTCAGAGAACATCAGTTCTATGCCGAGTTCTCCAAGTGTGAATTTTGGCTCGATGAGGTTCTTTATCTTGGTCATATCATCTCTGCCAAGGGCATTGCCGTGAATCCTGAGAAGGTGTCTGCAATTGTGAATTGGGAACCTCCTCAGAACGTGAAGCAACTCCGCAGTTTCCTCGGTCTCGCAAGCTATTGCAGGAGATTCGTTGAAAACTTTTCTAAGATCGCGAAGCCTCTCTCTAATCTTCTTCAGAAGCACGTCAAGTACGTTTGGTCTCCGGAGTGTGATATTGCTTTCAACACTTTGAAAGAGAAGTTGATCACTGCTCCAGTTCTGACTCCGCCTGATGAATCCAAACCGTACGAGGTCTTTTGTGATGCCTCTCTCCAAGGTCTTGGCGCAGTGTTGATGCAAGAGAAGAAAGTTGTTGCTTATACATCTCGCCAGTTGAAGCCTAATGAGAAGAACTACCCCACTCATGATCTCGAGTTGGCGGCAGTTGTGCATGCTCTTTTGACTTGGAGACATCTTCTATTGGGAAGAAAAGTGGACATTTTCACTAATCACAAGAGTCGCAAGTACATCTTCACTCAGCCTCATCTCAACCTCAGGCAAACTCGTTGGGTCGAAATGATTCAAGAGTATAATCCGAGTATTGAGTATACTCCAGGCAAGGCCAATGTGATTGCTGACGCTTTGAGCAGGAAAGCGTATTGCAACAGTCTAATTCTTAAGCCTTATCAACCCGAGCTTTGTGAAGTTTTCCGCAAACTGAATCTGCAAGTTGTTCCTCAAGGTTTCCTCGCCAACCTTCTAGTCTCACCTACCTTGGAAGACCAGATTCGCCAAGCCCTGCTTCTTGATGCTATGGTGAAAAAGGTGAAGATTGGGATTGCCAAGAGTCAGTCCAAGTACAAGTGCTACCGCCTTGATGACAAGGATACTCTCTTCTTCGAGGATTGAATTGTTGTACCCAAAGGTAACCTCCGTAAAGTGATCATGAACGAGGCTCACAATTCTCTCCTCTCCATCCACCCTGGGAGTACGAAGATGTATCAGGACCTCAAGCAAGCTTATTGGTGGACTTGAATGAAGCGCGAGATCACTCAATTCGTGAATGAATGTGATGTCTGCAGAAGAGTGAAGGCAGAACACCAAAGTCCAGCAGGTCTCCTCCAACCTCTTTCCATTCCAGAATGGAAGTTTGACCACATCGAATGGACTTCGTGATTGGGTTTCCAAAGTCCAAGCGTGGCAATGATGCTATATTCGTTGTCATCGACAAGCTCACCAAAGTGGCTCATTTTCTGCCTATCAAAGAGTCGATCACTGCAGCTCAATTGGCGGAACTCTATACCTCTCGAATTGTTTCACTGCATGGTATTCCTCAAGTGATATCTTCAGACCGCGGCAGCATCTTTACCTCCAAGTTTTGGGATTCTTTTCAGAAGGCCATGGGCACCAACATCCGCTTCAGCACTGCTTTCCATCCTCAAACAAGCGGTCAAGTCGAGCGTGTCAACCAGATTCTTGAAGATATGCTCATGGCTTGTGTGATCTCCTTCGGCATGAAGTGGGAAGATTGTCTTCCTTATGCTGAATTCTCCTACAACAACAGTTTTCAAGCAAGTTCGGGCAAGGCCCCATTTGAAATTCTGTATGGCAGGAAGTTCCGTACCCCTCTCAACTGGTCCGAAACCGGTGAACGTCAGCTTCTGGGTAATGACTTAATCACAGAGGCAGAAGAAATGTGCAAAGTTATTCGTGATAACCTCAAAGCAGCCCAATCCTGCCAGAAGAGCTACTATGATAGTAAGCACCGTGATTTGGCGTTTGAGATCGGAGATCATGTTTACCTCCGCATCTCTCCTATGAAAGGTACTCATCGCTTCGGTATCAAAGGGAAGCTTGCCCCTAGACATGTGGTACCTTTCAAGATTGTCAGCAAGAGAGGCGACCTCGCCTATCAACTCGAGCTTCCTTCAAACTTTGCAAATGTTCATGATGTGTTCCATGTCTCTCAGCTTCGAAAGTGTTTCAAGACTCCTGAGCGCACTGTCAACTTCGAGGACATTGAGCTCCAAGAAGATCTCTCTTATCGTGAGCACCCAGTTGCTATTCTTGAAGAGACTGAATGCAAGAATCGCAACAAGTCAATCAAATTTCTCAAAGTCAAGTGGTCACACCATTCCGACCGTGAAGCTACCTGGGAACGCGAGGATCACCTCCGTTCTGAGTACCCGGCATTCTTTCAGTCCTAGATCTCGGGACGAGATCCTTTCGTAGTGGTGGAGTGTTGTAACACCCCGGATATAACTTTCCCAATTTGTACTCCAACTCTTGCCGTTTCCGGTGTTAAGTTATATTTATTTCTCGGGTTCGGGTCTTTGCCTCCGTGTGTTGTTCCGTTGTCATGCATGTCATATCATGTCATCATGTGCATTGCATTTGCATACGTGTTAATCTCATGCATTCGAGCATTTTCCCCGTTGTCCGTTTTGCATTCCGGCGCTTCGTTCTCCTCCGGTGGTCATTTCTAGCTTTCTTTCGTGTGTGGGGATTAAACATTTCCGGATTGGACCGAGACTTGCCAAGCGGCCTTGGTTTAATACCGGTAGACCGCCTGTCAAGTTTCGTATCATTTGGACTTCGTTTGATACTCCAACGGTTAACCGAGGGACCGAAAAGGCCTCGTGTGTGTTGCAGCCCAACACCCCTCCAATTTGGCCCAAAACCCACCAAACTCTGCTCCATCACCTAGAGCGTTCGATCACGATCGCGTGGCCAAAAACTGCACCTCATTTGGACTCTCCTAGCTCCACTTATGCCTATAAATACACCCCCCTCCAAAAATTCGCGGTGCAATCCACCCCTAACCCTAAAAATCAGATCTCGCGCCGCCGGACAAATCCCCGTCCGACCGGACAACGTCCGCTTCACCCCGCCGCCGCCATGTGGCGCTTCCGGATTCGCTTGCCGGCCGCGCCCCACATCGCCGCTCCACGCCGCCGGCCCGCGAAGGCCCAGGCTGGGCCCCCCGGCCCACATCGCCGCCCGACCGAGGCGCGGGCGCCCGCCTCGCCGCGCCGCCGCCTCGTTGCGTCGCCGGCCGCGCCCCGCCACCGCTTCCTCCACGCTGCCCGACGCGCTCCGCGCCGCCGTACCGCCTCGCCGCCCCTGCCGCGGGAGCTCGCCGCCGGGGAGCGCCGCCGTTCCGCCGCCACCGGCCGGCTCCGCCTCGCTCCACCGCCCCCCTCGTCGTCCGGCGCACCTCGCCGCCCCGGCAAGTCCAACTCCGGCCACCGCGGTCATCTCCGGCGTGAACAGTGAGAACCCCGGCGATCCTAGTAATCCGTGCAGATCTAGATCTAGAGATATTTCCCGTTGACTTTCCGTCCTAACCCTAATTTTTATGCAAACTTTGACCTGTGATATCTCCGCATCCGTAGGTCTGATTTGGACATATAGCATATCAAAATGTTCGTCTCGATGAGTACATAATTTCATTCCATTGCATCATTTTCATTTGAGTTCATCTTGATGCCCGAAATGCTGTTAGAAGGAGGCTTCGTGAGTTAATTGTCAGATCTGCTAGTTCATCTTAGACTTTTGTCATTTTTGCCATGATTGTTGTGTGCATGATATGCCTGTGAGTCCTTCATATGTTTTGTTAAGCATCTTGTTATCATTCCAGAGGTGCAACCCATGCATTTTTGTGATGTGTGTGGTGACTTGTGCAAGCTTGCAAAGTGAGGCACCCGATAAATCTGTTTTCAGTGACTTAGTATTTTCACTAAGTCTGGGATTGTTTAGTTCATGATGCCTTATGTTCGTGTCGTTTCCTAGTGATCCGTGCCTCTTTTGAGGATGATCAGTAAAGGAGTTTTGTTAATCTTGTAGTGCTCTATCCATCCATCCCTTTGTTTACAATTATGGAGCAACCTAGCTTGAGCCAATCGAGCTCTACTTTTGCTTCGTTGTGAATCTGGGCAGATCGTCAACTTGTTTGCGATTTTGCCGGAGTTATTGTAGTTGATCCGTGCATGCTATGTCATTGTTCTTGACATGTCTAGCTAGAATTTTGTGCCTTCTTAATGGATGTATGCTTTCCTTGCCATGACTTGCACCGTAGTGAGCACATCGAGCTCGTTTACATGCCTTCGTGAGTTATATTTCAGCATGTCTCAGTTTTCACTAAGTCTGAAAACTGATTGTGTTTTAGCTATGTTCGTGTGCTTGTTAGTATATTTTGTGATCCCTTTTGGCCCCATGTCACTTAGGGTCTTTTGTTAAGCTTGTTGATTAGCTCCAAATGCCATGTTATTCTTTGTCATAATCAGGTCCTGTAGCATGTTGTTTTGTTGCTCCGAAGAGGGCTTCATGATCTGAAATTTCAGACAAGTGTTAATTTCACTAAGTGTGAAATCTGTTTTGCATTTGCGTTTTTGCCATGCTTGTTTGAACCTCTTAATGGATGAATTGGCCATAGCTCAGTGCTAGTCTTTTGTTAAGCATCTTGAATGCTTCCCTCCCATGTATTTTGTTGCCATGTTTGAGTGCTGTAGCATGTTCATCTCATTGCATTTAGATGCCTACTTGCTGTAAATCGCAGACTGGTGTCATTCTTAAATCGCTTGCCATTTCCAAACCGTAACTCCGATTCCGGTGATCTTTATATCGTTTTCAAGCGATTTCATCCCCTCTTTCCAGTGGAGCACTTGGTTTTCCAAGTTGAGGCCAGGTTCATGCATTTCTGTCATATCTTGCATTTTGCATCCCGCATCGCATCCCGCATAGCATACCATCATCGCATCTTATTGTTTGAGCTTGCCCGTGGTTGATTGTATCCTTGTTGCTTGTTTGTCTTGTTTGGGTAGAGCCGGGAGACGAGTTCGCTAACGAGGAGCCCGTTGAGTTTGCTTTTGAGGATCCAGTCAACTCTGACATTTTTGCAGGCAAGATGATCATACCCTCGAAATCACTACTATCTTTGCTATGCTAGTTTGCTTCGCTCTTTTGCTATGCCAATGCTACGATGCCTACCTTTTGCTTGTCAGCCTCCCAATTGCCATGTTGAACCCCTAACCCACCATGTCCTAGCAAACCATTGATTGGCTATGTTACCGCTTTGCTCAGCCCCTCTTATAGCGTTGCTAGTTGCAGGCGAAGATTGGAGCCGTTCCTTGTTGGAACATTTACTTACTTGTTGGGATATCATTATATTGCTAAGTTATCTTAATGCATCTATATACTTGGTAAAGGGTGGAAGGCTCGGCCTCTCGCCTAGTGTTTTGTTCCACTCTTGCCGCCCTAGTTTCCGTCATATCGGTGTCATGTTCCCGGATTTTTGCGTCCCTTACACGGTTGGGCTATGATGGGAACCCCTTGATAGCTCGCCTTGATTAAAGCTTTTCCAGCAACGCCCAACATTGGTTTTACCATTTGCCACCTAGCCTCTTTTTCCCTTGGGTTTCCGGAGCCCGAGGGTCATCTTATTTTAGCCCCTCACGGGCCAGTGCTCCTCTGAGTGTTGGTCCGACCGAGTAGACTGCGGGGCCACCTCGGGGCAACTTGAGGGTTGGTTTTACTCGTAGGATGTCTCATCTGAGTGTGCCCTGAGAACGAGATATGTGCAGCTCCTATCGGGATTTGTCGGCACATTCGGGCGGTGTTGCTGGTCTTGTTTTAACCTGTCGAAATGTCTTGTTGTACTGGGATACGAGTCTGATCGGTGTGTCTCGGGTGGAGGTCTATTCCTTCGTTGACCGTGAGAGCTTGTCATGGGCTAAGTTGGGACTCCCCTGCAGGGATTGAACTTTCGAAAGCCGTGCCCGCGGTTATGGGCAGATGGGAATTTGTTAATGTCCAGTTGCAAATAACTTGAACCTTAAGTTAATTAAAATGAATCAACCGTGTGTGTTACCGTGATGGCCTCTTCTCGGCGGAGTCCGGGAAGTGGACACGGTGTTGGAGTTATGCTTGCGCAGGTTGTTCCTCTAGATTCTCGCTCGCGCTTTGCCTTCTCTTCTCGCTCTCATTTGCGTATAAGTTAGCCACCATATATGCTAGTCGCTTGCTGCAGCTCCACTTATATTTGCCTTACCCCTTCCTATAAGCTTAAATAGTCTTGATCGCGTGGGTGCGAGATTGCTGAGTCCCTGTGGCTCACAGATTCCTACTATACCAGATGCAGGTCCAGGTGATTCCGCTCCAGGTGACGATTACGAGCTCAAGTGGGAGTTCGACGAGGATTCTCATCGTTACTATGTATCTTTTCCTGATGATCAGTAGTGGTGCCCAGTTGGTGTTTGATTGGGACCATGTCGCATGTTTGGTTTTCTTCTATTTTGGCGCCGTAGTCAGGCCATGAGTGTTTTGGATGATGTATGTTATTTATGTACTTTGATGTGACGTGGCCAGTGTAAGCCAACTATGTATCTCCCCTTTTATTCTATATATATTACATGGGATGTTGTGATGATTGCCTAACTTGCGACATTGCTTTCAATGCGGTTATGTCTCTAAGTCGTGCCTCGACAAGTGGGAGCTATAGCCGCATCGAGGGCATTATAGTGTGTGAACACGATTTGGTAAAGGTAGCGGTGAGAGGCCATGTAGGAGTACATGGTGGGTTGTCTCATTGAAACCGTCCTCAGGAACTGAGTTTTGTGTTTCTGATCCATGAACATCTACTACCACTCATTGGGATCCTTAATTGACCCTCTCGACTTATTAACTGCCCTAGTCCTCTGTGCAGGAGTTGCAACTAGTTTCTGGTGTTTATAGGATATGTGTTGGCGGTCGTGCGTAGCGCTGACCCTAGGGGTGGGCTATGATGCGGTAGATACACCGTGGCACGGTGTACCGGGCGCCCGTATGGTGTCTCAGGAACCCTGCACACATTGTTTGGGGCTATGGGCGAAACCACGACCGGATCTCCTTGCGGATGGAACCCGTATAGGCGATAAACCTGGACTAGAGACTTGTGTGGTTAGTCAGGTCGTTGCCGAGATACATGACGTGTATATGGTGATAAGTGGTGGGAGTGTGTGTGAAGAAGTACACCCCTGCAGGGTTATCATTATCTATTCGAATAGCCGGATTCCTCGGATATGGAAACTTGGACCCCTTGCATAGTTCATAGACAAGTGAAAGTGGATACTCTAAAATGCAAGATAAGCGTGAGTGCTATGGATGGCGTTCTCCTAGGGAGACGGGAGCGGATCCGTAGTGGTGTATTGATATGGTGAATATGTGGACTCGTGTGCGCCACCTCAAAAGAGTTACTTGTAGTCGTAGTTCAGGTTAGCCACTGAGTCAAAGCTGGCTTGCTGCAGTTAAACTCCACCACCCCCTTTATTGATACCGATGCATATGTAGTTAGTTCTGATGTAAGTCTTGCTGGGTACATTTGTACTCACGTTTGCTTAATTTATGTTTTGCAGAGAGACTTCAGTCTCGCTAGTAGTTCCGCGTGGACTTCGACGTTTAGCTTGACACCTCAACTACGATCTTGTGCCCTTGGCAGGATCTGGTAGATAGTCAGGCTTCTTAGCCTTTTCATTTGTAGATGTCTGTACTCAGACATGTTAAGCTTCCACATGTGCTTTGATTTGTATGCTATGATTGTTGGGTCATGAGACCCATGTTTGTATATCTCGCTCCTCGGAGCCTAATGAATAAATACTTGAGTCGTAGAGTTATGTTGTGATGCCATGTTGTATTTACACATATCAAGCATATTGTGTGTATGATTGAAATGCTTGGTATGTGTGGGATCCAACAACCTAGTTGTTTATCCTCGGTAGCCTCTCTTATGGGGAAATGTAGTCTTGTGCTTCCATGAGCCATAGTAGTCCGCTACAGCCCGGTTCACCGGAGTCCTGCTAGCCCAGCACTACTGCTCCGGAACACTTGACTGGCCAGCATGTGATTCACTTCGTTCTTGTGTCTGTCCCTTTGGGGAAATGTCACACGGTGACATCCGGAGTCCTGCCTAGCCTGCTACAGCCCGGGTTCCCGGAGTCCTATTAGCCCAGTATTACAGCCCGGATTCGCACGCTGCTGACCGACATGCTCGATGTTGATTCATGTATGCCTGTCCCCATAAGTTAGTGCCACTTTGGGTTCACGACTCGTCATGTCGGCCCGGGTTCTCTGTCATATGGATGCTAGCGATACTATCATATACGTGAGCCAAAAGGCGCAAACGGCCCCGGGCCATGGTAAGGCGACACCCGTGGGAATACCGTGCGTGAGGCCGCAAAGTGATATGAGGTGTTACAGGCTAGATCGGTGTGACTTAGAATCGGGGTCCTGACAGCGTTGGTACCAGAGCCTGACTGCCTATAGGATTACCAAGCCAACTGGTCGAAGTTGTGTCTAGAAATGCTTTAGTTATGTAGGGGAATTGATTGTGGAAGGGAACGTAAGGCTCTTTTTACTTCTTATACCCTATGCACTTCTGATCTGAGTCAACCTCTTCCTTTCTACGGGGATTAAGAACTAGGCCTTCTCATCTATCTATCAGAATGACGTGTTACTAATCCATAGACTTATAGGAATGATGGATTCATGTCTCAGTTCAGTTTCCAGTACTTCCATGTGTTCTTACTTGGCCTCGGAACTTTGATATTGTGATGTTGAGTGGTTATGCCACAATTTTAGCAGGATGTCTCAAATCTTTTTGAGCATTTATAGCCGTTATGCTGTTCGAGTCATCCCAGGTCTCTAAATAGTCTGATGCAATTGCAAACCCCTTCCTCCTGTTCCCGATGTCCATTTGGGCTAGATTAATCACACTAATCGGTGAGTTGAGGTACTCCATTGCCTCGACATATATGTTGGAGCTGTTATTATGACCCTAGGTGTCTTAGGGAGTCACCTAGTAATCTAGCAATGCTTTGTATTCCCAGTGTGATGATTCTGGCCCCCATTCTTGAAAGCATCCCGTGATGCCATTTAGTTAGTAGGCCTTCTATTTCTGGGTTCTTAAGCCCAAGATTCACCCTACTTACCTCGTCTTGATAGTGTTTGCTAGTTCCTTTAGGATATTAGTAACCTTTGCGATAGTCCTCGAGGTCCGTGGTACAATGTTATTCCAATACCATGAACCAATATGGCAGGAGTTCTCTTAAACCAAAAGATCACAACATGAGTGCTCTTGATGAGCTCTCCATTCTATATTGTGACTCTGCCAGTTCAACATTTCTGCATGGGTTATCCGGAAGAAATAACATGCTAATCCATGCATCCATAACTCAGGAAATTATATGTTCCTTTGAGTTGTCCCTCTTTAGTTGTATTCTGACCCTCATCCCTCAATTGATAGTCAGGAGTAGTTGTGCATTCGTGTTATCGATGCTTATTATTCTTGTGGTCCGTCGAGCCATTATATTTCAGAATGACTAGGAGAAACAAACTCCAGTACCTCATCCATATCTAGGATTCGGTCAAAGCAGTTGTATTCCGCATATCAAAATGCCAATCCATCTTTTGATTATGTTCTACCCTGAAGTATTGCCCTCTTTATGTCAGGAATATCATAGGAATTGCACAACCTCCTATGAACTCTTGATACAGTGATACTTCTCGCCATCATCGTTCATTCCTCGGCCTCCGTGTTATTGTAACTGGAATACCGACAAGTGAACCATGATGTGCGAAATCAATACTCCTAACAACCGTGTTGCTTGGTAGTTAATGGACATTAATATCATTCTTAGCGTGTTGGTTATCGAATCACTATTCTAGGATTGATGGTGCTATCTTGTCCTTATTTTTGGTGCACTCTTCGATCTTTGAGTTAGGATTGAATCCCTTACTCTTCTGATCATGTCGTCTTGCCTTGAAAAGCAAGATTATTCTCGAGCTTAGAGACATATCGGTGGTTCGTGATGTTCCGAATATCTTCTCGGAAGTATTACCCCCTGTTCAAGAATTCATCCGATTAACCAGTTAACTTGTTGATTAATCCCTACTCATAGGGTCACCGAGTAGCCGATAAACTAATAAATCGTCCGATTAATTGATTAAATGGACGATTAACTTGCCAATTAGCCTATTAATCCCCTTCTCGCCAGCCAACCGAGCAGTTACCAGTTAACAATTTCCTCAGCAATGGTATTACCAGGTTGTCACCTAACCGCTATGTTGAGTTCGTGATCATGTTGGTTTTCCTCCAAACCACCCATTCTCCAAGAAACTGTGTTGGATACCCCTGAGGTAGTTGGTTAAACCAAACAACAACTTGGAGAGTTGGAAGATAAAAGCTTAATCCACTTAGTTCACTTTAAAGGGGATATCTTGCATGTGTATGTGTTGATGAGAGATGATATCTTCATCGATTGTTCCTCGTGATCAGTTGTTGAATCTATCGTCTTATCCAAACCTTGATTTGAGTGTGGGCTATCATCAAATCAAGTTAGAACCAACAATATTCATAATGTTGTCTTACTCGTGGTTGTTCCTCGAGCATACACCATTACATCCTTTGGTTTGACCAATACTATCACATTGTTCACATAATGGTGGAATTCCAGTGATATGGAAAATTCCGATGAGTTGTTGTTGAGCCCATCAGCAGCATCTTGTCTCCACCATGATTCGTGTTAAACATTAAGCTAGTGTTGAAAACTTTGTAAACGATGCCTTCATGTTCCGCTCATGAAGCATACATTTGGATGAAAGTAGCGACTTACTCTAAGTTCACGTGCAATCGATGTAAGTTGCCGCCGTGGATTCGAGAAAGCTAGTTGTTGCTTCCTCTAGAATCATCCCAAGTCAGTCATGCATGTGAGAAGTATACATTGGTTTGTGATATTAGCTACCTCCATTCCAAATGTATTTCCTAGCACGCCAAGCCACTGATTGACTTGTTCAAGGATAATAAGTTCTAAGTGCTAGTCCTGAAGGTACAAGACGGATTTGTACAGGATTTCGTTATCCTCGATGTTGGTTCCCAACCAGAACTCAGTAGTGTTTTATTATAAGACTACCATGTGGTCATGCTTGTCTAGGACAGTGTGTTCACAGGGGTGTAGCAGAACCAGCTCATGTTTTGGAGCTTGCTATCGTAGTTCTTCTCCCGAGAGTCTCGCAACGTTATCTCGTCGATTTGTGTTGCAACTTTTCTTTTGCAGACATGTTGAGTCTGAAGTATCCTGTCACTAACCAAATCTGAATCTCAGGCAGATATGATGGTTGGAACATTCCAACATTTGCATTTTGTTCCTAGCTTGCACCGTCTTTGCGCCATTTCACTATGGGCTGCCTCCATAGTAATTCCTATTCAGGATCATCTTCAAAAGTGGTCCTACCATGGATTCCACCCATTCCCGATGACAAGAAAAATCATCCCTTGCGTTGTCTTCGACAAGGTAATCCACATCATCCATTCTAGTCCAAGTATGTCATTCTTTTGAACTCCTTCAAATGGTCGAATGTGATTGCCTTAGGTTAGTGTAAAGAGTCTCAATGATCTATGAATCAAAAGTAATTCTTTTTGCCACTTAAGGGAATACTTCTGCGAGTCACCTTCCTTAAGATGTCTCGTTATGGTATCATGGCAACTCAACTCCTTGCTACATTGACAACCGTTCACCACCTTCTTAGGTGTGGCATTGTTGCCTACCTAGTGAACCTTTGTCATGTCTTTCACTCCATCCCTCTGGACATATGCTCCGTGTCTCAGCTCGAGAGTTGTTTGAGCATCTCGCTCCATGAGTTGATCTTGAGTTGTTCGATCTTCGATAAGATCAATACTTCTAGAGTTTTATCTTTCCTCTCATTGTCATGTTAGTTGGAGTTCTCGGGGCAAGACATCGAGAAAATGATGGTGATCGAATCAACGGTATTATGAAGTGCCACCTGGATCATGAAGATTGTGTTAGTTTGTGTTTCCCTTCCATCTTACCCTACGCTTGAATCTCAAGACGAGATTCTTGCTTAGTGGGGGTGAGTTGTCACATCCCTAGCTCTACCATGTACTAAGCTAACACTATCTATTGCATCATGTCTAACTTTAGCCGAAAGTTGAAATGGGGACTGATAAACCCTAGCAGCAAATGAAATACAACTAGGGTCAAATTAAATCTTTTCCATCTACCCAAAATGGCCTGTAGGAAAGTTCATCAAGTTTGGAATGGGTGAAAACTTCTCCCAAAAATGATGCACACATTTCTGGGACATTTCTGGATTTTGGAGTTAACTCATAAGTATTTGAATTTGGACAATTAAATTCTATAAATATATTTAAATGTCCAAATAATCTTGAAAACATTTGAGGGCTATGGGAAATAATTTCCCCAGTCTCCCAAAAATTACAAAGTGGTTTGGCATTTTTGCTAAATCAAAAACAAAGGCAGAAATAGAAAAACAGAAAACTAAGTAGAAAAGAGAAGGGAGAGAAAGTTACCTGGACCTACCTAATGTGCAGCCCACCTGGCCTGGCGATGTGCCAGCCCAGCCCACCTTCACCTCCCATGTCGTCTTCCTCCCTAGGCCAGTAGGCAGAGCGCGTGCTCGCCGCGCGCGCACACTCGCCCAAGCCACCTCCTGCCGGGTTGCCTGCGTCCTCGACACCCTGGGTGCCTCCATGCGTCGCCATGCAGCCCCCGACCTCTCTCCCACTTTCCCCGTGCCTCTTCCCTCTCCTCTGCTCTCCCCCTCGCGGCCACCCGAACGTAGCCGTCGCCGCCGCTCACCACCACCGCGGCCATCGCACTCCCCACGCCCTGCCGCAGTGCCAAATCGCTCCGCCACGATGCCTCGCTTCTTCAAGCCGAACAACACCACCCCGGACGGCCTACAGTGACGCCCCCGAGCTCGTCTTCCTCACCGGCATCTGAAGATCGCCGGCGTCAATTCGCCGTCTCCGACGCATCCCCGAGCCCACTGATCTGCTGGTCGACCTCCCTGCGAGCTCCCCTTCGGTTCTCCCCTAGTCTCGTAGTCCCGCTCGTCCCCTAGCTAGCATGCCGGCTTGGCCGAAGCTTTTCCGCCGCCGACCATGTTGCCGCCGTCGAGCTAGTCACTGGAGATCATGTCCGAGCACTCCATCGTGCTCAGCACGCTCCCCGTAGCACATATCACCCCACCGCCATCCTCCCCGTGCACCACAACGCGATCCCGCGCGCAACCGAACTCCGGCCACCGCTGTGAGGTTGTTTCCGGCGAGCTCCGGTCACCCCACGACCTCCCACCTGCTCCCCTGGATGCGGGCGAGCATGGGCTACGCCCCGGTGGTCTTCACGCGTCCAGCCGACGCCCGTGGCGCAGCCCCGGTGAACTTCCACTGCCGATCTGGTCGTCTCCGGCCTAGGTCCGACGATGATGACATGGCATCGTTATTAGCGGCTAATCCCCCAATTAGCACTCTAACAGAACCTGATAGCAGGCCCCACCACAGGGTCAAACCCCAGTCAACGCTGGATTTGACTGTGGTTTAGTCCCTGTGTCAATGACACGCGGGTCCCACCAGCCAGGTTTGACCCTGGTCAACTCGGCTGACTTGCTGACGTAGTAGTGACACAATGCTGATGTCATTAATCATTTTCTGGATTAAAACTAATTCAGGAAATTCCAGAAAATGACTTAAACTTCAAAAAATCATAGAAATTAAACCGTAACTCCAAATGAAATAAATTATATATGAAAAATGATCAGAAAAATCCAATCTAACCATCTGTACCATTTTCATGCATGTTAGAACAACTATAGCTACTGTTTAGGACAAATCAAATGAATGGCATTTAAATAACCATATGTGGAGTTTGAATTTGAACCTTGGGTTCAAACCAACTACACTTCATTGTGTTGCTAGTTGCATTAGGCCAAAACACAAGAATATTACCATGACATGATCATGCATCATATTTTTGCATTGCATTGATTGTGTCCTTCTCTGTTTGCCGATAATTGTCCCCCTTCGGTAGATGTTGTTCCGGCGATGAGATCGATGACACTGATGAAGAACTATACTATCTTCAGAAGTGCCAGGCAAGCAAAACCCCCTTGTTTCATTCCGATACAATCCCACTCTCTCGCTCCTGCTCTCTTTTACTGCATTAGGACAACAACGATTCAATTGTTACATGATGCGGTAGTTGAACCCCTTTCCTCTGCGTGACCTGTCATTGCCACAATAAATAGATGAAACCCACTAGCATGAGTAGGAGTTGTTTGAGCCCTGATGTGCCTACTCATTCATGCTTGTTTGTCATGCCTGCTACTGCTTAGAGTTGAGTCAGGTCTGGTTCATCGGGGATGAATTGGAATGCCGATGAACATGTCCTACTGTGTGTGAGCTAAGTGTGTGAACACGATTTGGTAAAGGTAGCGGTGAGAGGCCATATAGGAGTACATGGTGGGTTGTCTCATTGAAACCGTCCTCAGGAACTGAGTTCTGTGTTTGTGATCCATGAACAACTACTACCACTCATTGGGATCCTTAATTTAGCCTCTCGACTTATTAACTGCCCTAGTCCTCCGTCCAGGAGTTGCAACTAGTTTCTAGTGTTTATATGATATGTGTTGGCGGCCGTGCATAGCGCTGACCCTAGGGGTGGGCTATGATGCGGTAGGTACACCGTGGAATGGTGTACCGGGCGCCCGTTTGGTGTCTCGGGAACCCTGCACACATTGTTTGGGGCTCTGACCAAAACTCCGGCCGGATCTCCTCGCAGATGGAACCCGAATAGGCGATAAACCTGGACTAGAGACTTGTGTGGTTAGTCAGGTCGTGGCCGACACCCTCGCCAGGCTTCCGCTTGAAGGTTGCCGAGATACATGACGCGTATATGGTGATAAGTGGTGGGAGCGTGTATGAAGAAGTACACCCCTGCAAGGTTATCATTATCTATTCGAATAGCCGGATTCCTCGGATATGGAAACTTGGACCCCTTGCATAGTTCATAGACAAGTGAAAGTGGATACTCTAAATGCGCAAGATAAGCGTGAGTGCTATGGATGGCGTTCTCGTAGGGAAACGGGAGCGGATCCATAGTGGTGTATTGATATGGTGAATATGTGGACTCGTGTGCGCCACCTCAAAAGAGTTACTTGCAGTCGTAGTTTAGGTTAGCCACTGAGTCAAAGCTGGCTTGCTGCAGTTAAACTCCACCACCCCTTTATTGATACCGATGCATATGTAGTTAGTTCTGATGTATGTCTTGCTGGGTACATTTGTACTCACGTTTGCTTAATTTATGTTTTGCAGAGAGACTTCAGTCTCGCTAGTAGTTCCGCGTGGACTTCGACATTTAGCTTGATACCTCAGCTATGATCTTGTGCCCTCGGCAGGATCTGGTAGATAGTCAGGCTTCTTAGCCTCTTTCATTTGTAGATGTCTGTACTCAGACATGTTAAGCTTCCGCATGTGCTTTGATTTGTATGCTATGATTGTTGGGTCATGAGACCCATGTTTGTATATCTCGCTCCTTAGAGCCTAATGAATAAATACTTGAGTCGTAGAGTTATGTTTTGATGCCATGTTGTATTTACACATATCGAGCATATTGTGTGTATGATTGAAATGCTTGGTATGTGTGGGATCCGACAACCTAGTTATTTATCCTTTGTCGTGGTTTTGTCATGGCAGATGTCCTAGAGAAAGGACTTAGTCGTGGAGCCATCGCGACGGGTTAGCTTGAAGGGGTTAAAGCGGACACAAGGACGCAAGAGAGTTTATACTAGTTCGGCCCCTTCGATGAAGGTAAAAGCCTACGTCTACTTGTTATGGAATTAATGGGGTTTCGATGACTAGGGAGCAAACAAGCTTCGCCTATGTCTCGAGTTGTTGTCTGTTGTCCCTGAACCGCCGCCGGGTTGTCCCCTTATATACACGGGTGACTCCCGTCGGCTTATGGAGTCCCAATACCAGCTCATAGATGTGTCCGGTTTGGTCTCTACTTATTCCTAACTTTACAATACAGGTTAACTACTAACGCCGGTTTACGGCTACAGGCCTTGAACCGACCATGGGCCTTGAGCCCTCTTCTGTCTTCTTGGGCTTTAACATACTTAACTACTGACGAAGTTAACCCGGCCCAGATAGGCCGGTTTACGCCCAGTGGTAATATCCCCAACATTAGGCCCCAGATTGATTTGAACGGGTTCATGTCAATCCTTTAATAAAGCTTCATCTTCAACATCTTTTTATAAATTGGTAAACCGCCATGATGTCATCTTCTCTGATTGTTGTAAACCGGAGTGACCTCACCTGTCATAACGAAGCTATCCATTATGCTTCTTTGTTTAATAGACCGGCGGAAATCGAGGCAACAACTCCGTTTTGTGGCCCCTTGATTGTCGCGCCTGACTCATGTTCTTTCGCCTTATAAATAGGACCGAAGGGTCATTTCTTTTCTGCTTCCGCGCCTTCTTCGTCTTCCTCGCGTCACTAGCCTCGGAGCTCCGCCGCCGCCGTCGACCTCTGCCTCATCCTTGGCCGCTGCATCAACCTGAGCGCACCAGAACATCGCGGCAACCTTCCGCATCTTTCTCAGCTTCGGTAAATCTTCTATCCTTTCCCCCGCAGATCTAGCCTAGGGTTTCGCAGTTCTTCAGTGTTCATCGTCTGCATCTTGCTCATACGATAGATCTTTAGATGAATCCGCAAATCTTTACTCTGTGCAACGATAGTTGTTTGACCTTCGCCTTCACTTATGCATCTCAAACCATAGATCTATATGAACATTTTGCTCATTGGTTCGGTACTGCTCCTTTGAACCTCTAAGCATTTATCTCTTTTCTTAACTTGCTTTAGATCCAATGCTGTAAAGAAATCTTGTGAAACCTATTTCTGCGTACTTGTCCATCCGCAATCTCAGCTTTTCAATTCTTAGATCAGGCGGTTTAACCTTATAGAAAATTTTCCAAACCGGTATATGCCATTAGTCCCCTTGTTAAACCGCCAGATGTTGGTTGCTTCATGAAATTCCGGTTCAAATAGTTCCGTCTCCGGTTTAACAGTGCACATACCAACGTACCTTGATCAAATGCATTTTTGAACCGGGATCTTCTACCTTGCAGATTCCATCATGGCCAAACAAGTATATGAGTGCAATTGGGTTCCTTCTCGTGTCACAGAGGATCAACTGGACGATTTAGTCCTAATTGGCGCTTTAGGTAGTAAAGATACCATCCATTGGAGGGCTCCTGGCAAAGAATGCCCTCCCACACCTCGAGAAGGAGAGGTTGTTGTTTTTGTAGATCACTTAGCCTGGGGCTTTAAGCCGCCCGGTTCTAAATTTTATCGGGATGTTTTAGCCGATTTCCAACTCCATCCGCAAGACACTGGCCCCAACTCTATTACAAATATGTGTCACTTCCAAGTGCTCTGTGAGGTGTTCTTTCAAGAGGAGCCCACAGTGGAATTGTTCAGAGACCTTTTCCATTTAAACCGCCGTACTGAGTTTACTGATGGCTCTAATACAGAGTTGGGTGGCGTGGCGATTCAGAAAAGGAAAGAGGTCACATACCCTCACGCCAAGCTGCACAGTCACCCCAAGGAGTGGAATCAGACATGGTTCTACTGCAAAGACACCTCCCCTGCTGGTGATAATCCCTTGCCCAGCTTTCGTCCGGAGCGGCTCAGCAATACACACCCTTTTCCTCAAAGATTGACTGCTCAGGAGAGAAGCAAATATGCTCCCCAACTATCAAAGCTCAGAGCCTTTATGGCCAACGGTTTAATAGGAGTTGATCTCGCTCACTGTTGGATATCATGGAGCATACTGCCCCTTAGTCAGCGCTCCGGTTTGATGTGCGAGTATACTGACAGTGTTGATGACCCACTGCGACATTCAAAAATCCAGCTCTCCGATGAAGAAATCACAGAGGATGTGAATAAGATGCTGAATGAACCGGAACACGTCTGCGCTAGAACCGTCCTGCTTCCCTTCTGTGCCACCAACAAACCGCCAGCTGTAAGATTTTGATTTTTCTCTTTGCTGAATCTGTTATTGATATGTCTGGTCATGGTTTAATATCAGTGTCTGCATAATTAGGGCAATGATCCGTTTTGGAGCAAAAAACTTCCGCAGGAGAAACCAGAAAAACCAGACAAACCGGAAAGAGCAACCCGACAAAAGACTAAAGCTGTGAAGAAGACTGCCCACAGGAAAAGAACCACTGCATCTTCTAATCTGGCCCCTGATGATGATGTGGATAATCTGGACTTTGAGGTAGAGCTTGACTCACTTGGTTTATTTTTCATGCGTCTTATTGATGATGATATTTGTCAGGATGATGCCGAAGCCAGCCACGCGGATGTTGCAGAGGTAATTATTCTCTCTTCCGATTCAGAAACTTTGCCTTCACAAAAAATCTGCCAGGCAAACTGGAAAGTTAAATTTTCTCATCCTCTTGCTTATTTGGTCCTAAAATTCTTATGAAGACCCAACAACACGAAGCTCGTCGCACAACCCGGCACAGCGGCCAGGTAGTTACCTCCGTCGGTTTACCGAATAGTCCGGTTCGGAAACGCCATTCAGAGGTCTCTAATTTGCTTGTCAGTGCTTGTCCTAAAGCGGGCTGCTTTCGTCAACCTCTTAATCCGTCTGACTCCGATTACCAGGTTACTTCCCACTCATCTTCTGGCGAGTCATCGGCTACTCAGCTCCCACCGCTTAAAACGGTGCTTGGGTAAGCTATACTTATTGTGATGTTTGCAGTACATCGCCTTAGAACATATGCTGTATTTGATTTTATTATTCTTCTCAGGGCCAAACCTAGGCCAAGCAAGAAGGCCCGCCTGGACAAAATGGCCGAAGAAGATGTCATTTTTGAAGTAGGCAAGACACCCAATGCTGAAGCGGCTATTCCTGAGGATATTCCCAACGATCCACCGCAGCAAGATGATGATCTTATTGCTGAAGAGAGACCTACTGATACCTCAGGTCCTATCCATCAGCCCATAGGTTCCATCCGGATTGAAAGATCCACCGGTCCAGCAAAACCTACTGACAAGCCAACAGCTCCAGTGCAAACCGGTGGTACAAAGGATAATGAGGTTGTCATTACTGGCACTGGCCATACTGAGCCAAGCAATCCTGTCGCTTTATCCAAACATTCTGCCAAGGAATAATTTGCTGCCTTTGGCAAAGGCAAGTGGAACGCCGATCTGACGACTTACGCTGCTCTGAACGCCCAAGATATCCATTCCGGCTATCTGAACCGGCTGCATACCAGTCGTGACTATGAAGCCGGTCTGGTTAATATGATGAAAGATAAATATGAGGTAACTTCCATATGCTCCTTCCTGCTTGTATGCTTCCATTCTTGCTGACTCTCCTAGCCCCCAAGGGCCGGTTTGAAATATTCTTTCAAACCGGGACTTAATAATATAAATCTTGATGCTTTGAAATTCGCTGATGTAGCCCCCAAGGGCCGGTTCAACTTAGCGTAGTTAAACTGGTACTTTAAGTAATTGAAACTGCCGCATCAGAATATATATGATCAAATAGCCATTAGCCCCCAAGTGCCAAGCTGAATACTTGTATTGATCTTGGGACTTTGTAAACAATTGAAAGAGGAAGATCGAATATGCATTAGCCCCCAAGTGCTAAGTGCATAACTTGTTATGTGGTTGGTACTTGAATCCTTATACCGATTTGTTGAAGCATATATCTATATGTATGCAGGCGGAGCTGAAGACGAAAGAAAACCAAGTCATCGATCTTCAAGAAAACCTAAAAACCCAACAAGCTGAAACTTCTAAAGCAAAAGAGGAATTGGCCAGCGCTTTAAGCGCCATGGAACAACTTAAGGAGAACTTCAAGAAGAAACGGGCAGATTGGGCCACTGAAAAGTCCGCTTTGATCAAACGAGCAGAGGATGCCGAGGCTGTACTAAAACCAGTGACAGATGAACTGACCAGCATAAAGCGGCACGTGCATGCCATGACCACTGCTATCTTCGGTAAGCCAGCTTGCCTTCTGAATTGGCTCTGCCTTCTTACAGAGTCGCTGGTTTATTAACCCTTTATGGTATTTCAGGGACACGCATTGGTCACTTGGGGTCAAATGTGCGGAAGAAATTGAAAGCCGCCTATACATTGGTTGAACAATTGTATACTGGTGCCCAGTGGATCATCTGTACCGCATCTCATAACAAACCGGCGCCCACTTTGATTCAAGATACTCTAATGAAACTGTCAGTGCTTCCTGCCCGGGTTGAAGAGCTGAAGAAATCTGCTGCTCGAACCGGTGCAATCAATGCCTTAATACGGGCAAAAGCCTGGGTGCCGGATTTTGAGCCTATTGAAGCGGCTCAGGGCTATCCTAGCTTGAAGGAAGACGGGTCACAATTTGGTGAAGCGGATCTACGAGCAATAAACCGGGAGGTACGTCCGCTAGCTTGTCAGTTGGCTGAAGAAGCAGACTTGTCTCATTATCAAGCACAATATGACAGTCAGAACAAGCGAATAGCTGCACCAATCCATGAATCGGAAAATCTGATCCCTCCAATCCTAAGCATACTTACGCTCCCGATATTGACCCGTCATTGTTGATCCATGATGAAGCTGTTTTTCAAGCATTAATGGGAATCGACTGGACAACTGTGGATTTCCAGCCACTGGGTAGAGAAACGGAGGCTGAAGCGGCGCAGGATGACCCACAACCATCAGGCCAGGCTGGTGACCAAGCTTGAACCGAAAGCCGGTTTTAAAACTGCCTCTCCTTTGTGAAACACAATTATATTATTATGGGAACCATGTTGCCTTGTAATAGGCTAGCTGATACCTTTGATGTTGATATGCCTTCATGCATAATTTGCTCTTCCTGTGGTAATGAACTGCCATCGTTGAGCGTGAAGTTGGCTTGGCCAATCTTGAAGCGGAGTTTTGCAAACCCACACTGTTGGAGGAGATAACAGCTCCTGTGTATATATATGACGTTGGTTTACCATGTAAACCGTGCCGGGTTATAATAAACACTGTGTTACTCCATAAGAGGATGTTAACAACAAGGATCAAACCGGGCAAATAGTCTTCGGATTGACGTGAACTGTGTTCCGTCAATTGATTGGTTAAAAAACTTTGTCGGTTTAAAAAACGCAATAAAAAGCAAAAAAAAAACCTTCAAAGAAAAGTGTAAAGCAAAATTAATGACAAAACTGTTTGCCAAAAAAGGTTTATTTAAGCTGATCAAATGGCGTTACGATGGCCAAACACAACCAAGCTCCCGTTAGGTGTAACTATGGTTCTATTCAGCCAGGTCCCCAAATGAAACCGTGGCATTTATGCCGACCAAATGGCATGGTCATGGTTTGGGTTCGACCAAACCCCCAAGTGATTATGTGGCCTTAGGCCGATCAAGAGGCATGACTGGTTCAGACATGACCAAGTCCCCAAGTGATCTGGTGGCTCTCACCTATCAAGAGGCATGGTATTGGTTCGGACACGACCAATCCTCCAAGTGATATAACACTATGCTTTTAGCAAAGCGAACTCAAGGGGTAAACCGGAAGCCGCTTTAAAACAACTCCGCGTAACCACACATGATGTAAAAGAACAGATACCCCACTTTAGCTGAGGTTCCGGTTTATTATATTTAATATATACATCGCTGTAATATGTACATAAGTAGAACCAATGGCTCAGGTATAATAAGGCCGAAGATGAGCTATGTTCCACGGCCTGTTGGTCTCCTCCTCTGATGTATGTGAGTCCTTATGTTCTCGAATATCGATCAGATAGTATGACCCGTTGTGCAGATTCTTGCTGACCACGAAAGGCCCCTCCCAAGGTGGGGATAACTTATGCATACCAGTCTGATCTTGGATGAGCCGAAGCACCAAATCTCCCTCCTGAAAGGTTCTGGTTCTGACCCGGCGACTATGATAATGACGAAGATCCTGCTGGTAAATCGCCGATCGGGCGGCTGCGATGTCACGCTCTTCATCCAACCGGTCCAAAGCATCTTGCCGTGCTGTCTCGTTGTCTGCTTTAATATAAGCCGTTACACGAGGTGAATCATGACGGATATCACTGGGGAGGACCGCCTCCGCTCCATAAACCATGAAGAATGGTGTGTATCCTGTTGATCTGTTGGGTGTTGTATTGATGCTCCATAGCATAGATGGTAATTCTTCTACCCAACAACCCGGTGTTCTCTGCAAAGGAACCATGAGCCAGGGCTTGATGCCTCTCAGGATCTCTTGATTAGCTCTTTCTGCTTGACCATTGGACTGTGGATGTGCCACTAATGAAACGTCGAGCCGGATGTGCTCCCGTTCGTAGAACTCCTTCATAGCACCTTTGGAAAAATTGGTACCATTATCTGTGATAATACTGTGCGGAAAGCCATACCGGAAAATCACCTTTTTGATTAACTGAACCGCCGTGGCCGCATCACACTTGCTAACAGGTTCTGCATCCACCCACTTTGTAAACTTGTCAACCGCCACCAGGAGGTGGGTCTTCTTATCTTTGGACCTTTTGAAAGGCCCAACCATATCCAGCCCCCAAGTCGCAAACGGCCAATTAATTGGAATCATTCTCAATTCTTGAGCCGGTACATGAGCACGTCTTGAAAACCTTTGGCAACCATCACATCGTCTGACCAGATCCTCCGCATCAGCATGAGCAGTTAACCAATAGAAGCCATGGCGAAACGCTTTAGCCACCAGAGACTTTGAACCGGCGTGGTGACCACAATCTCCTTCGTGGATCTCACGCAAAATTTCACGGCCTTCTTCAGGGGACACGCAACGTTGGAAAGCTCCTGATACACTGCAATGATGCAACTCACCGTTGATGATAGCCATGGACTTGGATCGCCGGATTATCTGCCGGGCCAGAATCTCATCCTCTGGCAACTCGCCCCGGTTCTTGTACGCCAGGTAAGGAAGCGTCCAATCCGGAATAACATGAAGAGCTGCCACCAATTGAACCTTCGGATCAGGAATAGCCAAATCCTTTTCACCAGGGATCTTCACCGACGGGTTGTGCAGCACATCCAGAAAAATATTGGGCGGGACCGGTTTGCGCTGAGAGCCCAACCGGCTTAAAGCGTCCGCCGCTTCATTTTTCCGCCGGTCCACGTGGTCCACCTGATAGCCTCTGAAATAACCTGCAACAATATCCACCTCACGACGATATGCTGCCATGAGTGGGTCCTTGGAGTCCCAAGTGCCAGACACCTGCTGAGCCACAAGGTCCGAGTCACCGAAGCACTTAACTCGACTTAGGTTCATCTCCTTAGCAATCCGGAGACCATGGAGCAAGGCTTCATACTCAGGTGCATTGTTAGTACAAGGGAACATTAAGCGGAGAACATAACAAAACTTATCACCTCGTGGGGATGTTAATACGACTCCAGCCCCCGAGCCTTCCAATTGCCTGGATCCGTCAAAATGGATGGTCCAGTACATATGATCCGGCTTTTCTTTAGGTGCTTGCATTTCCGTCCAATCATTGATGAAATCAACAAGTGCTTGAGACTTAACCGCTGTCCGAGGCACATACTTCAAACCGTACGGCCCTAGCTCTATAGCCCACTTTGCAATCCGGCCAGTTGCTTCCCGGTTCTGGATGATATCTCCCAAAGGAGCAGAACTGACCACTTAATTGGATGCCCTTGGAAGTATTGTTTAAGCTTCCGGCTTGCCATAAAAAGTCCATACACCAGCTTCTGCCAATGCGGATACCTTTGCTTAGACTCAATGAGCACCTCGCTGATATAATAGACCGGACGTTGAACCGGATGCTCCTTACCTGCCTCCTTTCGCTCTACCACAATAACCACGCTGACCGCCCGAGCATTAGCAGCAACATATAGCAGCAACGGCTCCTTGTCAATGGGAGCAGCGAGTACAGGCGGATTGGCCAATTGCCGTTTTAAGTCCTCAAATGCTTCATCAGCAGCAGAACTCCAGACAAACTGATCCGTCTTTTTCAACATCTGATACAAAGGGATTGCCTTCTCACCGAGGCGACTGATAAACCGGCTTAATGCAGCAATCCGGCCTGCCAGGCGCTGAACATCATTGATACACTTCGGTTTAGCGAGGGAGGTGATGGCCGTGATCTTCTCCGTATTAGCCTCAATTCCCCTATTGGACACCAAGAAGCCTAATAACTTGCCCACCGGTACACCAAAGATACACTTGTCCGGATTAAGTATCATCTTGTATGTCCTCAGGTTATCAAAGGTTTCCTTCAAATCATCAATCAGAGTCTCCTTCTCCCTGGACTTAACCACGATATCATCCACGTAAGCATGTACATTACGGCCAATCTGCTTGTGAAGACAACTTTGTACACATCGTTGGTAAGTCGCTTGGGCACTCTTGAGCCCGAAGGGCATAGACACATAGCAGAAGGCTCCAAAGGGAGTTATAAATGCCGTCTTCTCCTGGTCCTTAACTGCCATTTTGATATGATGATAGCCAGAATACGCATCCAAAAAACTTAAACGCTCACAGCCCGCCGTAGCATCAATAATTTGATCAATACGGGGGAGAACAAAAGGATCTGCTGGACAAGCCTTATTAAGATCTGGGTATTCCACGCACATGCACCAGGTGCTGTTTTTCTTGAGGACCAGCACCGGATTGGCAAGCCACTCAGGGTGAAAAACTTCAACAATAAAGCCAGTTGCTAAGAGCCTGGCTACCTCTTCTCCAATTGCCTTGCGTCTTTCCTTGTTAAACTGGCGGAGGAACTGTTTCACCGGTTTATATTTAGGAGCCACATTAAGTGCATGCTCAGCGAGTTGCTTCGGTACACCTGGCATGTCAGAGGGCTTCCATGCAAAAATGTCCCGATTCTCACGGATGAAACTCGATGAGCGCGCTTTCCAATTTCGGATCCAAGTTGGCACTGATGCTGAACTTCTTGGACGAATCACCAGGTACGAAGTCAACAAGCTTAGTTTCTGCTGCCGATTTGAACTTCAGGGCCGGATCATGCTCCATAGTTGGCTTCTTCAACGGAGTCATGTCCGCTGGATCAACATTGTCTTTATAGTACTTCAACTCCTCGGTGGCACAAACCGACTCTGCATAAGCCGCATCTCCTTCCTCACATTCCAAAGAGATTTTGCGGCTTCCGTGAACCGTTATTGTCCCCTTGTGACCCGACATCTTGAGCTGCAAATACACATAATAGGGCCGAGCCATAAACTTGGCGTAGGCCGGTCGCCCAAACAGGGCATGATATGGACTTTGGATTTTCACCACTTCAAACGTCAATATCTCCGACCTGGAATCATGATCATCCCCAAAAGCCACATCCAGAGCTATCTTACCAACGGGATATGCTGATCTTCCAGGCACTACACCGTGGAATACTGTATTAGACGGTTTGAGATTCTTATCTGTTAGTCCCATACGACGGAAGGTCTCATAGTACAGGATGTTAATGCTGCTCCCTCCATCCATGAGCACCTTGGTGAACTTGTAACCTCCCACCTGAGGCACCACCACCAAAGCCAACTGACCCAGATTATCGACCTGGGGAGGGTGATCTTCTCTGCTCCATATGATTGGCTATTCAGACCAACGTAGATAACGGGGTATGGCTGGTTCAACAGAGTTGACCGCCCGCCTCTGAACTTTCCGGTCTCGCTTATCCAAGCTAGTGGTGAAGACATGGTACTGCCCATTACTCAACTGCTTTGGGTTGCTCTGGTAACCTGACTGTTGCTGCTGTTGGTGTAACCACCTTGGTTGTTCTGACTATTTTGACCATTATGTCTGCCCGGATTACCATTGAATCCTGAACCGGAACTTCCTCCTCCGTAACCCGGCCCGGATCCCGAGCCACCGCCAGATTCGTGATCATACCGGAAATTATTAGAATTCTTGAACTCCTGCATAATAAAGCAATCTTTCCAAAGGTGGTTTGCCGACGCCTCCTTCATCCCATGTCTTGGACAGGGCTGGCTTAGCAGATAGTTTAGGCGGTTTGGGTTAGGGTTGGGCGCTCCATTACGATTTTTCAGCCTACCCTTGCGTCCCTGGCCATTGTCCTGTGCGTTGGTATTAGCCACAAAGTCCATGTTACCATCCGCTTTACGCTTGCCTCCTCCACCATTGCCTGCCCAGTGATGCTGCTGACCTTTGGAGCTACTGTTCTTCTTCCCCTTCCCTGTCTTGTCATCATCAGATTCGGGATCCTTGGTGCTATCAGAATCAGGATACTTCACCAAAGCGGCCATGAGGGTCCCCATGTCGGTGCAATGACGCTTCATCCGTCCCAACTTCAGCTTCAGGGGTCCAAACCGGCAGTTGCCTTCTAGGGTTAATACTGCGGTGTCAGCGTTGATGCGATCTGAGGAGTGCAACACTTGTGAAACCCGGCGCACCCAATGAGTCGTTGACTCTCCTTCCTCCTGGACGCATGCAGCTAAGTCCACTATCGACATAGGCTGTTTACAGGTATCTTTGAAATTGCTGATAAACCGGGCTCGTAATTGGGCCCATGAACTGATAGAATTAGCCGGCAAGCTTTTTAACCAAGTACAGGCCGTTCCTTCGAGCATCATGGTGAAGTATTTCACACACGCCGCGTCATCCACATCAAGCATCTCCATGGCCATCTCATAGCTCTCCACCCATGTCTCTGGAGGTTGATCCGCCGTGTAATTTGGTACCTTACGCGGGCCTTTGAAATCCTTGGGCAGGCGCACGTTGCGTAAAGCGGGGATAAGGCAAGGCACCCCCAAAGAACTAGAAGTAACACCAGTTTCAGTCAAGGTGGTTGGACGAACCGGCATGAGCTGCCGAGCCTAATGCTGTGTGGCTAACTCGGCCTCCCTGCGCGCGCGGGCCCGGTCCACCACTCCCTGAGCGTCATCAGCACCACCCGCCGGGTTGTTGTCACGGGGTGCCCCACGTCGTTCATTACTCGACACTGCCGGTTCATCCATGTGTCTACTATAGCTCCGGCTTGGACGGGGGGTCGAGTGGATCCGGTCGCGGCTGTACGAGTATGCTTCCTGTTGGGCCAAAGCTGTCCTCAGAAGTTCCTTGACCCGTCGCGTCTCCACTGCCTGCGGTGAGTCACCTTCAATTGGAATGGCCTCCAGCCGTGCAGCAGCGGCAACAAGATTGTCCATTGGGTTGGAGTAGTGACCCGGAGGTGTTAAAGCAGCCTGAGGTACGACGGTGTTTTGACGAGGCGGGTCCATCTAACGAGGCTGAACCGGTGCACCAATCCCAGGGGCTTCTGCCTGGTTTCCCTCCAGCGGATTACCGGCTCTTGGTCCTGGAGTGTTGAAAAGGTCTCTGGCCTCAAAAACCGGAGGTAAGCGGGATCGGTGCTTCCTCCTCATGACTTCATGCGACACGCTATGGTCCAGCATAAGCTTGTAGGCCTGTGCATCTAAAGCGGCCCGCTCTGCGGCCATCCTGGTGTCCTCAGCCGCCAGATCTGCCTTGGCCTGGGTGATCTGTTCCTTTACCTTTGCAATCTCCGCGTTGTGAACGTCCTGATCCGGCGGATTAACTTCCGCCATAAGCACAACCAACACATCAAATAGTTCTGATAGAACCTGAGCCGGCGGGCGCACAGGGCCTCCTGCCCCGGCAGCCATCGCCGCTGTTGAACCGGAGATCGTTGCCGCAGCTGTCGAAGAATGAAGCACTGCTTGTGTTCCGGCCATGAATATTCCAACCCGGTTGGGCAGATCAGAGGGGTCCGGAATACTATCGCCATCGGAAAAACTCCCAATCCGGCCATCTTGTAGATGATAGAGATTCGGTTTCTCCGGTCGAAGATTCGTCACCGGAACAAACGACGGTCGCGCCGCGAAATTTCGATCCGTCCTCATAACTTCCTCCATGGATGACTCCCATGAAGGCACGCTTCATGGCCCGTTTAACCCGGGCGGATCGCGCATGATGAGCCGTCTCGACGAGGTCGGTGCAGATGTCCGGCTCAGGGCCCAGTTCACCGATCTTGCCAATGAAAACGTGAATGCTACCAAAGGGGACCCGGTACCCGTACTCAATTGAGCCGGCCTCGGGGCCCCAGCCTGCGTCATCGATGTAGAGCTTACTGCGATGACTCTTAGTCATCCGGCCTACAGCGTAGCCCTCGAGTCCTTCAAAGCGGCCCTCCAAGAACCGGAAACCATCGTGCGACGGCCCCACTGTGGGCGCCAACTGTCGTGGTTTTGTCACGGCAGATGTCCTAGAGAAAGGACTTAGTCGTGGAGCCATCGCGACGGGTTAGCTTGAAGGGGTTAAAGCGGACACAAGGACGCAAGAGAGTTTATACTAGTTCGGCCCCTTCGATGAAGGTAAAAGCCTACGTCTACTTGTTATGGAATTGATGGGGTTTCGATGACTAGGGAGCAAACAAGCTTCTCCTATGTCTCGAGTTGTTGTCTGTTGTCCCTGAACCGCCGCCGGGTTGTCCCCTTATATACACGGGTGACTCCCGTCGGCTTACGGAGTCCCAATACCAGCTCATAGATGTGTCCGGTTTGGTCTCTACTTATTCCTAAATTTACAATCCAGGTTAACTACTAACGCCGGTTTACGGCTACAGGCCTTGAACCGACCATGGGCCTTGAGCCCTCCTCTGTCTTCTTGGGCTTTAACATACTTAACTACTGACGAAGTTAACCCGGCCCAGATAGGCCGGTTTATGCCCAGTGGTAATATCCCCAACATCCTGTGCTTCCATGAGCCATAGTAGTCCGCTACAGCCTGGTTCACCAGAGTCCTGCTAGCCCAGCACTACTGCTCCGGAACACTTGACTGGCCGGCATGTGATTCACTTCGTTCCTGTGTCTGTCCCTTCGGGGAAATGTCACGCGGTGACATCCGGAGTCCTGCCTAGCCTGCTACAGCCTGGCTTCCCGGAGTCCTGTTAGCCCAGTGCTACAACCCGGATTCGCACTCTGCTGACCGACATGCTCGATGTTGATTCATGTATGCCTGTCCCCGTAAGTTAGTGCCACTTTGGGTTCACGACTAGTCATGTCGGCCCGGGTTCTCTGTCATATGGATGCTAGTGATACTATCATATACGTGAGCCGAAAGGCGCAAACGGTCCCGGGCCATGGTAAGGCGACACCCGTGGGAATACCGTGCGTGAGGCCGCAAAGTGATATGAGGTGTTATAGGCTAGATCGGTGTGACTTAGAATCGGGGTCCTGACAATCATGCAAGCACACATTAAGCATAGTATGATAAAACACATGATCACATAAAGTATCTCATGAGCATAACACAAATGTAGCATAGGAAGAAACAACCGAAGTAGCAAGACGAATGAAACCAACAAAAGAAAAAGGCACTCTCTTTCGAAGCCTATGATCTATACAATTTCTCCCCCTTTGGCAACAATTTACCAAAAAGTTCAAAAATGTATAGTGCAATGCGACACTCTAGGCACGATCTCCGAGAGCTCCTGAAGGGGTCCTGTGATATCCTGGCTTATTAGGGATCATAGACTACTCATATCAATAAGGAATTCCTTCTTTTCAGATAGCCTATTCGGAAACAACTCCAAAGTTAAGTGTGCTTAGCTTGGAGTAGTTTCAGGATGGGTGACCGACCGAGAAGTTGCTCCCGAGTGCGCACGAGTGAGTACAGAGTGCACAGAAAAGACTAGTATTGATCTTTGGGGCCAGTCTAGATCCCGCCAGGAGTAATGACCATCGACGGGTGTGTTCGAGGCATTACAAATTGGTATCAGAGCCGACCCTCGCTGAGGGAGTCCTGGATTAGGGGGTCTCCGGATAGCCGGACTATCTCCATTGGCCGGACTGTTAGACTATGAAGATACAAGATTGAAGACTTCGTCTCGTGTCCGGATGGGACTCTACTTGGCATGGAAGGCAAGCTAGGCAATACAGATATGGATATCTCCTCCTTTGTAACCGACCTTGTGTAACCCTAACCCTCTTCGGTGTCTATATAAACCGAAGGGTTTTAGTCAGTAGGACAACGACCATAATATACAATCATACCATAGGCTAGCTTCTAGGGTTTAGCCTCTCTGATCTCGTGGTAGATCTACTCTTGTAATACCCATATCATCAATATTAATCAAGCAGGACGTAGGGTTTTACCTCCATCAAGAGGGCCCGAACCTGGGTAAGACATCGTGTTCCCTGCCTCCTGTTACCATCCGGCCTAGACGCATAGTTCGGGACCCCCTACCCGAGATCCTCTGGTTTTGACACCGACATTGGTGCTTTCACTGGGAGTTCCTCTGTGTCGTCGCCGTTAGGCTTGATGTCTCCTACTATCATCGATAGCGATGCGGTCCAGGGTGAGACTTTTCTCCCCGGACAGATCTTCGTATTCGGCGGCTTTGCACTGCGGGCTAATTCGCTTGGCCATCTGGAGCAGACTGAAAGCTACGCCCCTGGCCATCAGGTCAGATTTGGAAGTTTGAATTACACGGCCGACATCCGCGGAGACTTGATCTTCGACGGATTCGAGCCGCAGCCGGGCGCGCCGCACTGTCGCGATGGGTATGACCTAGCTCTGCCGCCGAACAGTACCCTAGAGGCTGCGCCCGCATCAGCTCCGACCCTCAGCTCGGAGCCAACTGCGCCAGTTGAGGACGGGTGGTTAGACACCGCCTCAGGGGCTGCAGTCTCAACGGCGATCGAGCCGAACACCAGCCTAAATCTCTGCATAGCCCGTGACTCCAAGGCGCCGGACTCTTTTCCGGACTCTGAACCATCCGCGCCCCTGCCAATCGAATCCGATTGGGCACCGATCATGGAATTCACCGCCGCAGATATCTTTCAGCACTCGCCCCTCAGCGACATTCTGAATTCACTAAGGTCTCTCTCTTTGTCAGGAGAGCCCTGGCCAGATTATGGCTAACAGGATTGGGATGCAGACAACAAAGAAATTCGACGCCCACCCACCACCCACTTCATAGCCACTGTCGATGATTTAACCGACATGCTCGACTTCGACTCTGAAGACATCGACGGTATGGACGGTGATGTAGGAGACGAACATGAACCAGCACCCATAGGGCACTGGAAAGCCACCTCGTCATATGAGATATACATGGTGGATACACCCAAAGAAGGCAATGGCGACGGGATAGCGGAGGATGACCCCTCCAAGAAGCAACCCAAACGGCGACGTTAGCGGCACCGCTCTAAGTCCTGCCAAAGAAAAAGTGGTGATACCGGTACAGGAGATAATAACAGTCCGGATGGTGCCGAAGAAAACAACAAACCCCTCCAGCAAGATTTAGAGCAGGAGGATGGAGGAGCCAGCTCTCCTGAGAGAGCGGCGGACGGAGAGGAGGAGGATGACAATTACATCCCGCCTCCGAAGACGAGGCAAGCCTCGGCGACGACGAATTCGCCGTCCCAGAGGATCCCGTCGAACAAGAGCGCTCCAAGCGCCGGCTCATGGCCACGGCAAATAGCCTGAAGAAAAAGGAGCAACAGCTTCAAGCTGATCAAGATCTGCTAGCTGACAAATGGACTGAAGTCCTCGCGGCCGAGGAATATAAACTTGAGCGCCCCTCCAAGAGTTACCCAAGGCGCAGGTTACTATCCTGACTAGAGGAAGAAGCGTATGATACGGCTGATCGGCCACCTCGTGGCCGCGATAGAGAGGCATTCCAGCCAAAAGCTCAGCCTCCACCCCAACGCCATTCAAATAAAAAGGCATGGGGAGATATGCCAGACCTGCGAGACATATTGGAGGACAAGGAAAAGCATTCAAGATCGATCTACGGATCACGAGGGCGCACCACTCTGCGAGACGACAAATGTCACGCCGGATACAGTAAAAGCAAATCCGGTCGGGTCGAACACAATGGGCAAGACCCATTCGAGTTGCGTCGAGATATAGCCCAATACAGAGGCGCCGCACACCCCTTATGCTTCACAGACGAAGTAATGGAACATCAATTCCCAGAAGGTTTCAAACCTGTAAATATTGAATCATACGACGGCACAACAGATCCCGCAGTATGGGTTGAGGATTTCCTCCTCCACATCCACATGGCCCGCGGTTATGACTTACACTCCATCAAATACCTCCCACTAAAGCTTAAAGGACCAGCGCGGCATTAGCTTAACAGCTTGCCAGCGGACTCCATTAGCTGTTGGGAAGATCTGGAAGCCGCATTCCTCGACAACTTTCAGGGCACTTATGTGCGACCACCAGACGCCGATGACTTGAGCCACATAATTCAGCAGCCAGAAGAATCAGCCAAGCAATTCTGGACTCGGTTCCTTAGAAAGAAAAATCAAATCATCGACTGTCCGGATGTGGAGGCCTTAGTAGCTTTCAAGCATAATATCCAAGATGAGTGGCTAGCCCGGCACCTTGGTCAGGAAAAGCCGAAATCTATGGCAGCTGTCACGACGCTCATGACCCATTTTTGTGTGGGAGAAGACAGCTGCTGGCTCGCAGGTATAACAAATCAAAGAACCATGGTACGTCAGATACCAAGGACGGCAATAGCAGGTCACGTCGCAACAAGCATAAGTGTCGCATTCACAGCGAAAATACTGAGGATACGGCAGTCAATGCCAGATTCAAAGGCTCTAAACCCGGTCAGTGGAAAAAGCCATTCAAACAAAATACGCCGGGTCCGTCCAGCTTGGACCGTATACTCAATCGCTCGTGTCAAATACACGGCACACCAGACAAGCCAGCCAATCACACCAACAGGGATTGTTGGGTGTTCAAGCAGGCCGGCAAGTTAATTACCGAAAACAAGGACAAGGGGCCGCATAGCGATGACGAGGAGGAGCCCCGGCAGCCGCACAATGGAGGACAGAAGAGGTTTCCCCCGCAAGTGCGGACGGTGAACATGATATACGCAACCCACATCCCCAAGAGGGAGCGGAAGCATGCGCTCAGGGACGTATATGCGTTGGAGCCAGTCGCCCCAAAGTTCAACCCTTGGTCCTCCTGTCCGATCATCTTCGATCGCAGAGACTACCCCACTAGTATCCATCATGGCGGATTCGCCGCATTGGTCCTAGACCCAATCATCGACGGATTTCACCTCACTCGAGTCCTCATGGATGGCGGCAGCAGCCTGAACCTACTTTATCAGGACACAGTGCGCAAAATGGGTATAGACCCCTCAAGGATCAAACCCACGAAAACGACTTTTAAGGGCGTCATTCCAGGTGTAGAGGCCCATTGCACAGGCTCAATTACACTGGAAGTGGTCTTCGGATCCCCGGATAACTTCCGAAGCGAAGAGTTAATCTTCGACATAGTCCCATTCCGCAGTGGTTATCACGCGCTACTCGGGCGAACCACATTTGCTAGATTCAATGCGGTACGGCATTATGCATACCTAAAGCTCAAGATGCCAGGACCTCGCGGAGTTATTACAGTCAATGGAAACACAGAGTGTTCTCTCCGAACAGAGGAGCACACCGCGGCCCGCGCAGCAGAAGCGCAAAGCAGCCTCTGAAGGCAATCAACCAGTTCGGCGCTTCAAAACCCGGACACCTTCAAGCGCGCTCGGGGCAATTGGCAAATAGACCGCCTGTCGATCTGAGCTCACGTAGCAATCCGGCGGCCACCCCAATCCCAGCCCAGCGGCGAAGCTCGTGCCGCGCGTACATAATTACGCACTAAAATACCATGGGCACAGGTGGGGAGGGGGGCACAACCATGGCACGCCCCAAGACGCGGCCTAAACCGCACTAGGGGCTACCCGTTAGGTTATTTTTATTTTTCTTTCAGGACCTTAATCTCTGGAAACACTGTCCGGCAGCACTATTGCCGAACACATGATGCAGCAACCAAGGCGGCAGACAGCTATGTTATACCACGGAATTCCCAGGTTGATCACAGTAACGAGTGAAATATTCAATTTAATTCCTCAGCTTGCCCTTTGAAGGGACATAGTCCTACTCTTTGCTTATCGCACTATCTGTATCACTCTGCTTTAATGCATTTTTTTAATAAATAATGCATGACATTACGACTATTATTGCATTCTTGTTATATATATATATATGTGTGTGTGTGTGTGTTCATTAATGACCCCTTGCAACCGTACACTATGGTACGGCCAATACACCAGGGGCTTACGTACCCCACAATGCGGTGTGAAAAGTCCGAACACTTCCACAAGTATGGCACCCCGAACATATAGCATTATATGCATCAGCTCTGAATCATGTCTTTGGTCAAATGTTGGGTTTGCCCGGCTCCTATGTTTTGGTACCTTATGTTCCGCTCCATCAGCTAAGGTAGCGCTAGGAGAACTACTGCGATTGTGCCCCTGTTCTGCCAGGCTGAGCACCTCGGTAGAGAAAGCTAAAACTGACTGTCATGATAAGGTGAGAGACTGGTCGCTGTTCGGCGAGGTTTTTCGAGTCCCTAAAGACTTATGCCGCTTAGGGCGAGGGGTCGGCCCCGTCCGGCTTACAGGCGTGTATCGCGCCCTGAATTCGGACTTCCGAATACCAGGGGCTTCGCCGAAATTTAAAATTATAGAATTCTATGGCTAAGTGAGAGTGATAAAGCATTATTAGTCCGGTTGCCTTGTTCGTTGTGCTGAGCACCTCCCTCGAAGGACCCAAATATGGGAACAAGAGTGCTCAGGTTTATCCCGAACACCCCAGCACTCATGGCACGGGGGCAGAAGCCGAGGACTAGCCATCTCTCAAATTGGATAAACAGCCAAACAGAAGGTAATATTTTAAATTCAAACAAGCGTTGCATAGAGCATATGAAACAAGTTTTCATAAATACAGGATAAAACGAGCAAGTTTACTCAAATATTACATCTTTCAGACACTCGTCCGCGATAAGACGGGCACTCGGCAGAACACCCTCGTAGTACATCTCAGGGTGGCGGTGCTCCTTTCCCTCTGGCGGCCCATCCTTGATCAGCTTCACGGCGTCTAGCTTGACCCACTGCAATTTCACACGGGCGAAAGCTCGGCGTGCACCTTCAATGCAGACGGATCGCTTGACGACCTCCAGCCGCGGGCAGGCATCCACAAGCCGCCTCACCAGGCTGAAGAAGCTGTTCGGAAGGGTATCGCCAGGCCACAGCCGGACTATAAAGCTCTTCATGGCCTGATCGGCCGCCTTATGTAGCTCGACCATCTGCTTCAGCTGGTCGCTCATTGGCATCAGATGTTCGGCCTCAGCTGTAACACCCCAGATATGACTTACCCAATATGTATTCCAACTCTTGCCGTTTCCGGCGTTAAGTTATTTTATTTTTCTCGGGTTCGGGTTTTTGTCTCCATGTGTTGTTGTCGTTGTCATGC
This sequence comes from Triticum urartu, assembly GCF_056163025.1. Taxonomy (NCBI): domain Eukaryota; kingdom Viridiplantae; phylum Streptophyta; class Magnoliopsida; order Poales; family Poaceae; genus Triticum; species Triticum urartu. The sequence continues at coordinate 258,217,212 of NC_141875.1, forward strand.
ATCTCATATCATGTCATCATGTGCATTGCATTTGCATACGTGTTCATCTCATGCATTCGAGCATTTTCCCCGTTGTCCGTTTTGAATTCCGGCGCTTCGTTCTCCTCCGATGGTCATTTCTACCTTTCTTTCGTGTGTGGGGATTAAACATTTCTGGATTGGACCGAGACTTGCCAAGCGGCCTTGGTTTACTACCGGTAGACCGCCTTTCAAGTTTCATACCATTTGGACTTCGTTTGATACTCCAACGGTTAACCGAGGGACCGAAAAGGCCTCGTGTGTGTTGCAGCCAAACACCCCTCCAAGTTGGCCCAAAACCCACCTAAACCCTCTCCATCATCTAGAGCATTTGATCATGATCGCGTGGCCGAAAACCGCACCTCATTTGGACTCTCCTAGCTCCCTCTATGCCTATTTAAAGACCGCTCCTCGAAAATCCGGATCTCCCCCGTTCGAAACCCTAGTTCCAGCACCTCTGCGCGGCCGGACACGTCCGGTCCGGCCGGACGAAATCGCCCCGCCAACCACGAGCCGCCACGTGGGCAGCGGCACCCACATCGCCGCCTCCTCCCACCGCCGGCCCGCTCGGCCCGCGAGGGGCCCTCCCGGGCCCGGGTCTGCCGCCACCTGCCCGCGGGACGCCTCCTCACCGCGCCGCCCGCCTCTCCTTCGCCGGTCACCGCCGCCATCACCGACCGCCGCCCAGTGCACCGAGGCCCGCCGCCGCTCTGCCTCGTCGCCGCACCTGGCGACGCGCGCCACCGCGCCGGCCGTTGCCGACCCCGCCGCACCACGTCAACGCGCCGCCTGGAGCTCGCCGGCCCCGGCTCTGGTCTCCTCTCCAACTCCGGCGACGTCTCCGGCAAGCTTCAGCAACTCCGGCCGATGAACCTCGTAAATCGCGCCCGTGCCCCGGATCTGGATCTGAGATCCCGTCTGGTTTGACTTTTGCCCCGAAACCCTAGTTCATATGCCCTTATTCATCGCATAGTAACTTTGCATCCGTAACTCCATTTTGGGCATATATCATATCAAAATGTTCGTCTCAGAGAGTACATAATTTCATTCCATTGCATTATTTTCATTTGAGTTCATCTTGATGCCCGAAATGCTGTTAGAAGAGGGCTACTTGAGATAATTGTCAGATCTGCTGCTCCATTTAGATATTTGTCATTTTTTGCCATGATTATTGTGTGCATGATATGCCCATGAGCTCTACATATGTTTTTTAAGGGTTTTGCCATCTTTCCATAGGTGCAACCCATGTATTTTTTTGATGTGTGTGGTGTCTAGCACAAGCTTGCAAAGTGAGGCACATGGTAATGCTGATTTCACGGACATAGCATTTCCACTAAGTCCTTGAGCTGTTTATCTCATATTGCCATATGTTCATGTTGTTTCCTAGTGATCCGTGCCTCTTTTGAGGATGGTCAGTAAGGATGTTTTGTTAATCTTGTGGTGCTCTATCCATCCATGTCTTTGTTTGCAATTATGGAGCATCCTAGCTTGAGTCAATCGAGCTCTACTTTTGCTACGTCGTGAATCTGGGCAGATTGTCTACTTGTTAGCGATTTTGCCGATGATGTTTTAGTTGATCCGTGCATGCTATGGTATTGTTCTTGCCATGTCTAGCTTGCATTTTATGTATTCTTGATGGCTGTATGCTTAAGTTTCCATGACTTGCTCTGTAGTGAGTGCATCGAGCTCGTAAACATGCCTACTTGATATCTGTTTTCAGCATGTTCCAGTTTTCAGTAAGTCTGAGAACTGATTATGTTTTTGCCATGTTCACATGCTTGCAATTGTATTTTCTGATCCCTTTTGGCTCAAGGTCACTAAGGGACTTTTGTTAAGCTCTTTGAGTAGCTCCATGCCATGCTTTACTTTGCCATGTTCAGCTCCTGTAGCATATAGTTTTGTTGCTCCAAAGAGTGCTATCTGATCATGAATGCATCCCTGCCATGTATTTTTATGCCATGTTTGAGTACTGTAGCATGTTCATCTCTTTGCATTTAGATGGCTACTTGTTGTAAATCGTAGAACGTGGCCATATTTGAATTGCTTGCCATTTCCAAACCGTAACTCCGATTCTGGCGTTCTTTATATCGTTTTCAAGCGATTTCATCTCATTTTTCCAGCGGCACACTTGGATTACCAAGTTGAGGCCAGGTTCATGCATTATTTGTCAAATCTTGCATATGCATCCTGCATCGCATCCCGCATAACATACCATCTTTGCATCATATTGTTTGAGCTTTGCACGTGGTTGATTGTGTTCCGTTTCCTTGTTTGTCTTGTTTGGGTAGAGCCGAGAGACGAGTTCGCTAACGAGGAGCCCGTGGAGTTTGCTTTCGAGGATCCAGTCAACTCTGACAACCTTGCAGGCAAGATGATCATACCCTCGAAATCACTACTATCTTTGCTATGCTAGATTGCTCGCTCTTTTGCTATGCCAATAGAATGATGCCTACCACTTGCTTTCAAGCCTCCCAAATTGCCATGTCAAACCTCTAACCCACCTTGTCCTAGCAAACCGTTGATTGGCTATATTACCACTTTGCTCAGCCCCTCTTATAGCGTTGCTAGTTGCAGGTGAAGATTGGAGACCGTTCCTTGTTGGAACATTTATTTACTTGTTGGGATATCATTATATTGCCATGTTATCTTAATGAATCTATATACTTGGTAAAGGGTGGAAGGCTCGGCCTCTCGCCTAGTGTTTTGTTCCACTCTTGCCGCCCTAGTTTCCGTCATATCGGTGTTATGTTCCCGGATTTTGCGTTCCTTATGCGGTTGGGTTATAATGGGAACCCCTTGATAGTTTGCCTTGATTAAAGCTTTTCCAGCAATGCCCAACCTTGGTTTTACTATTTTCCACCTAGCCTCTTTTTCCCTTGGGTTTCCGAAGAACGAGGGTCATCTTATTTAGACCCCCCCCGGGCCAGTGCTCCTCTGAGTGTTGGTCCAACCGAGCGATGTCCGGGGCTACCAGGGGCAACTCTGGGCTGGCCTACCCGACGTCTGGCTCATCTAAGTGTGCCCTGAGAACGAGATATGTGCAGATCCTATCGGGATTTGTCGGCACATTCGGGCGGTGTTGCTGGTCTTGTTTTAACCTGTCGAAGTGTCTTGAAGAACCGAGGTACCGAGTCTGATCGGAACGTCTCGGGAGGAGGTCTATTCCTTCGTTGACCGTGAGATCTTGTCATGGGCTAAGTTGGGACTCCCCTGCAGGGATTTGAACTTTCGAAAGTCGTGCCCGCGGTTATGGGCAGATGGGAATTTGTTAATGTCCGGTTATAGATAACTTGAACCTTAACTTAATTAAAATGAATCAACCGTGTGAGTTACTGTGATGGCCTCTTTTCGGCGGAGTCCGGGAAGTGGACACGGTGTTGGAGTAATGCTTGCCGCAGGTTTTCCCTCTTTAGTTATGCGTTCGCGCTTTGCCTTCTCTTCTCGCTCTCTTTTGCGAACAGGTTAGCCACCACTTATGCTAGTCGCTTGCTGCAGCTCCACATATTTACCTTACTTTACCTATAAGCTTAAATAGTCTTGATCGCGAGGGTTCGAGATTGCTGAGTCCCTGTGGCTCACAGATTACTATTAAACCAGATGCAGGGCCTGATGATTCCACTCCAGGTGACGCGCTTGAGCTCAAGTGGGAGTTTGACGAGGACTCTCAACGATACTATGTTTCCTTTCGTGATGATCAGTAGTGGTGCCCTGTTGGGGGTGATCGGGACCATGTCGCTTGTTGGGTTATCTTTTATTTTGGCGCCGTAGTCGGGCCATGAGTGTTTGGATGATGTAATGTTATTTATGTACTTGATTGACGTGGCGAGTGTAAGCCAACTATGTTATCTCCCCTTTTATTATCTATATTACATGGGATGTTGTGAAGATTGCCTGACTTGCGACTTATGCCTTCAATGCGATTATGCCTCTAAGTCGTGCCTCGACACGTGGGAGATATAGTCGCATCGAAAGTGTCTTGTAGAACCGGGATACCGAGTCTGATCGGAATGTCTCGGGAGAAGGTCTATTCCTTCGTTGACCGTGAGAGCTTGTCATGGGCTAAGTTGGGACTCCCCTGCAGGGATTTGAACTTTCGAAAGCCGTGCCCGCGGTTATGGGCAGATGGGAATTTGTTAATGTCCGGTTGTAGATAACTTGAACCTTAACTTAATTAAAATGAATCAACTATGTGTGTTACCGTGATGGTCTCTTCTCGGCGGAGTCCGGGAAGTGAACACGGTGTTGGAGTAATGCTTGCGCAGGTTGTTCTCTAGTTTTTCGGTCACGCTTTGCCTTCTCTTCTCGCTCTCTTTTGCGAACAGGTTAGCCACCATATAAGCTAGTCGCTTGCTGCAGCTCCACATATTTACCTTGCCTTGCCTATAAGCTTAAATAGTCTTGATCACGAGGGTGCGAGATTGCTGAGTCCCTGTGGCTCACAGATTACTTCCAAACCAGATGCAGGAGCTGATGAATCCGTTCCAGATGACGCGCTTGAGCTCAAGTGGGAGTTCGACAAGGACTCACGTCGTTACTATGTGTCTGTCCCTGATGATCAGTAGTGGTGCCCAGTTGGGGTGATCGGGACCGTGTCGCATGTTGGGTTGTTCTTTTATTTTGGCGCCATAGTCGGGCCATGAGTGATTGGATGATGTAATGCTATTTATGTACTTTGATTGACGTGGCGAGTGTAAGCCAACTATGTATCTCCCCTTTTATTATCTATATTACATGGGATGTTGTGAAGATTGCCTGACTTGCGACATATGCCTTCAATGCGATTATGCCTCTAAGTCGTGCCTCGACACGTGGGAGATATAGTCGCATCGAGGGTGTTACATCAGCATACTGAGACCATAATAGCTTCTCCCTCGAGCTTCCGTCCTCGGCCTGGTAAAATTGTGCGGCATCGGACACACTGCTGGGCAAATCTGCGAATGCTCCTGAAGAGCTCCGGATCTTGCTCCAAGTAATCGGTAATTTACTTTTACATGCTTACTTTGCATATAAAAAGCCTTACCCGCCGCTATCTTCTTAATCGCGTCGATCTCTTGGAGGGCCTTCTGGGCCTCGGCCTTGGCACTCTTTGCGCTCTCAAGGGCCGCAGCAAGCTCAGACTCTCGCGTCTTCAAGTCAAGCTCCAACGCCTCGTTCTTTGTCACGAGAGCCTGTAGCTCTTGCTGCACCTCGCCCACCCGAGCCTTGTGCTTTTCTCGCTCGGTGCGCTCCTGGGCCGCTTCATCTTCGGCCTGGGTTAGCGCTCGCTTCAGGGTCGCCACCTCGGTCGTGGCCCCTGGCAAACATACAATGATCCTATCATTTCGCAATCTCGTCCTTTTTATATACATACACATCTATAGACGGGGTATTACTTACCCTTGTTCTCCTCGAGCTGCCTCTTGACAAGGCCGAGCTCCTTCCGGGACCCCTCGAGGGCCTGCTTCAGTACGGCGACCTCCGCAGTCAGTGCGGCGGACGCCAGCAGCGAAGCCTGCATATGCATATCAACATACTTATATTAGACTCCTGCGATATTATTTGATCCTTTGTTCGGCTTTTCTTTGTGAACACCGAACAGAGCATCAGGGGCTACTGTCTATGCGGTAATATTTATACTACATTTTAAAACACTTACCTCGAAGCCTGTTAGAAGGCTGGCACAAGCTTCAGTCAATCCGCTCTTGGCGGACTGAACCTTCTGGATCACCGCACTCATAATAGTGCGGTGCTTCTCGTCGATGGAAGCGCTGCGAAGCGCTTCCAGCAGACTGTCCTGCGCCTCTGGATGGACAGAGGTCACCGGCACAGGCATCTTGCCCCTCTTAGAAGGAGGCCGCCTGCCCAAGACTAGAACCACTGGAGGTTCCGGCACGGTGTTCGGCTGAGGGCCGAACTCGGAGCCCTCAGGGGCCCCGTCCCCTCGGCTCACGGAGTCCGGAAGGTCGCCTTGAGGTGCCTCCGGGACTGTCTCCCCTCGATCCGGTGCCTCTTGAGAGAACACCTCGGCGTCGTCGGCAGGATGAGGAGAGGTGGCGGTCGGGACTGGATCGCTATCCATGTCCGAGGAGCCCAGGGAGCCGTCCGATGATACATCAATGCTGGTTCGCGGCGGCCTGCATAATCATATTCGGTGTTAGGGAAAGCAGTGCGACCAAAGAGTGCTATGAGTTATTCTGGTACCCGAATACTTATGATCTCCTCGGGGGCTTGGCCCGGGGCAACCACTCGTCCTCGCCCTCGTCGGCGGCGGTGGAACTGTCCGGAAGGAGAGTCCTCCCCTTCTTGGACACTTCGGCCTCCCTAGTTGGGGCGGCCTTCCTTTTCTTGTCTCCCCCGCCTGGAGGGGGAGCATCTTCTTCTTCCTCCTTGTCTTTAGGGGAAGAGTGTTCCGCAGAGTTATCGAACGATGAGTCCGATAACACCTGGCGTCGGGAACTCTTTCGAGCTCCCTTGGCCTTCTAGGTCTTCTCCGGCACCTTGTAAGGAGCCGGAGTCAGCATCTCCGTCAGGAGAGCACTTGAAGTGTCGTCAGGCAAAGGGGCCGGACAGTTAATCTGCCTCGCCATCTCCACCCAGTCCTATCAAAGGCATGGAGATTAGACCCCGCACATAATTAAGCTGGGAAAAATAAATGTCTTACGGGACGTATTAAACTTACCGAACGCGCTAGGCGCTTAGTCCATGGTCCTCGGCAAGAGAAGGAGGGACCTCGACGCCCTTGAACAGCACCTTCCAGACGTCCTTGTGCGTCGTATCAAAGAGCTCGCTCAGAGTCTGGTGCTGGGCCGGGTCGAACTCCCATAAGGTAAAATCCCGTTGTTTACACAGGAGGATCCGGCGGATGAGCATAACTTGGACTACGTTGACAAGCTTGAGCTTCTTGCTCGCCATACTCCGGATGCATTTTTGGAGTCCGTCCAGCTCCACCAATGAACCCCACGACAAGCCCTTCTCTTTCCAGGAAGTGAGCCGTGTAGGGAATCCGGATCGAAACGCGGGGGCTGCCGCCCATTTGGCGTCGCGCGGCTCGGTGATGTAGAACCACGCCGACTGTCATCCCTTCATTGTCTCCACGAAGGAGCCTTCGAGCCATATGACGTTGGGCATCTTACCCACAATGGCTCCGCCGCATTCTGCTTGTTGGCCTCGTACCACCTTCGGCTTGATATTGAAGGTCTTTAACCACAGGACGAAGTGGGGCCGGATGCGGAGGAAAGCCTCACACACGACGATGAACGCCGAGATGTTGAGGATGAAGTTCGGGGCCAGGTCATGAAAGTCTAGCCCGTAGTAGAACATGAGACCACGGACGAATGGATGGAGGGGAAACCCTAGTCCGCGAAGGAAGTGGTGGAGGAATACTACCCTCTCATGGGGCCTGGGAGTGGGAATGAGCTGCCCCTCATCTGGGAGCCGGTGCGCGATGTCGTCGGGCAGGTATCCCGCTCTCCTCAGTTTCTTGATGTCTTCCTCCATGACCGAGGAGACCATCCACTTGCCTCCCGCTCCGGACATGATTGGAGAAGGTCGAGGTGGGAAGTGCGGACTTGGGCGCTAGAGCTTGAGTGTGCGAAGACGGATGAGCAGAGGAGGAAGAAGGCGTGGATAGAAAGGTGAATCCTTATCCCTTTATATGGGTGGACGAAGTTAAGCGTCCCCACTTGCCTGGTAAAACTCGCTTATCCCCCAAGCGCCGCAATTGATGGCGCGGTTGGGTTAACGACGCCCATATTGATGAGAATCCCGTAATAAGGGGACACGATCTCTGCTTTGACAAGACATGTCGAAAAACTGCCTCGCGTTATGTGCGGGGCTGGTTAAAAGAAACGGTTCGAATAATCACCGGGCCATGACATAACGTCATGCTGCCAAAACTAGCCAGCAAATTAGATCTGCGAAAATATTATTCTCTCTATGGTGGAATGTGGAACTTATTTTGTAGGGTCGGACACTATCCTCGTATTCAAATTCTTCTGTGATGCATTCGGAAAAGGAACCCGCCTTGCAATGCCGAAGACAATACTGCGCGCCGGACTCATCGTCATTGAAGCCTGGTTTAGGGGCTACTGAGGGAGTCCTGGATTAGGGGGTCTCCGGACAGCCGGACTATCTCCATTGGCCGGACTGTTAGACTATGAAGATACAAGATTGAAGACTTCGTCTCGTGTCCGGATGGGACTCTACTTAGCGTGGAAGGCAAGCTAGGCAATACGGATATGGATATCTCCTCCTTTGTAACCGACCTTGTGTAACCCTCACCCTCTCCGGTGTCTATATAAACCGAAGTGTTTTAATCCGTAGGACAATAACCATAACATAAAATCACACCATAGGCTAGCTTCTAGAGTTTAGCCTCTCTGATCTCGTGGTAGATCTACTCTTGTACTACCCATATCATCAATATTAATTAAGCAGGACATAGGTTTTTACCTCCACCAAGAGGGCCCGAACCTGGGTAAAACATCATGTTCCCTGCCTCCTGTTACCATCCGGCCTAGACACACAGTTCGGGACCCCCTACCCGAGATCCGCCGGTTTTGACACTGACACTCGCGGTTACGCGGATGTTTCTGGACTGGTGCGCGGTCATGTTGTGCATGACGTTTGTGACCCATTGTGGCACACGGCATGGCACATGTGCCGGACTGGATGCACAGACGTATGTGACAAGAGGGAACATTCATGTGGCCTGACGAGGACGTCGGTTCCTCTGAGTGGGGTGTATGTGATAGCCTAGCTTATTATGGATGATAGACTACTCATATCAATAAGGAATTCCTTCTTTTCCGGGAGCCTATTCGGAAAGAACTCCAAAGTTGAGCATGCTCAGCTGTGAGTTGTTTCAGGATGGCATTACAAGTTGGTACCAGAGCTGGCCCTTGCGGTTAGCGGATGTTTTTGGACAGGTGCGCGGTCATGTTGTGCATGATGTTTGTGACCCATCGTGGCACACGGTATGGCACATGTGTCGGACTAGATGCATAGACGTATGTGCCATGGGGAACGTTCATGTGGCCCGACGAGGATGCCGGTTCCTCTGAGTGGGGGTGTATGTGATAGCCTGGCTTATTAGGGATGATAGACTACTCATATCAATAAGGAATTCCTTCTTTTCCAGGAGCCTATTCGGAAAGAACTCCAAAGTTAAGTGTGCTCAGCTTGGAGTAGTTTCAAGATGGGTGACCGACCGGGAAGTTTCTCCCGGGTGCGCACGAGTGAGGGCAAAGTGCGTAGAAAATACTAGTATTGATCTGTGGGGTCAGTCTAGATCCTGCCAGGAGTAACGACCACCAGCGGGTGTTTCTAGAGCGGTATAGGTCTTCTGGCTTGTTGCTCCGGTGTGCATAGACGGCATGGAGAGGAGTCCATCTGCAAAGGCCTCTGCTGAAGTCTGTGGAGTTGGAGGAGTTGACACTGGAGGGGCAACTATGGATGTGGCTGCAGGTGCTGAGATGGTAGTTCTGGAGTCTGCAACTGGCACAACTAATGATCTTTGTGCCCTTGGCACTCTCTGGAATGTATCTGTTGTGGGTCTAGGATCATTGTCCTCAGCAGCATCCCTTAACTTCTCCACAATGGTTTGAATCTTTCTGACCTACACATCAAGGTCATGCATCTTTGTCTCAATGATCCTTTCAAGACTCTCCTGATTCTGAGACAAGGTGGCCAAGCTTTTCTCAATCCTCATGGTAGCCTCAAGCAGATAACTGAGTTGATCCTGCTTGGTCTTGAGATTCACCACTAAAGCATCTGGAGCACTTGCTGCCTTTGCTGCTTTTACAGCCTTTGCTCTCTCAATCTTCTTTTGGGCCTCAGCACAAGTAGGATGTGAATCATCCATGGCAACCTCGTTGTCTTCAAAATCTAGCCCACTCAGAGATTGATGACTGGTACCTGGTGCCCTCAGTCATCCACCAAATCTTACCATCAGGGTAGAAGTGGTCAGTATAGTCGAACTGCATGATCATCTCATCATTCCATTTTGTCAATTTCTGTCCAACAAACTTATCAACTCCATTCAACCTAAAGCTCTCATGCACATGGGGAAAATAGTCTTCATTGTCATCAATGTATTCCCAATCAACCCATTTCATGTGACATACTATGGGCTTCTTGTCCAACAAGATAGTCTCATAGAAGTCCTACTATTCTCTGGTATGAAAACGATAGTCCACAACATTCCTTCTCCTTGTGGCATACAGATCATTCTGCCTCCATAGTCTCAGACCATGATCCTTCCTCAACTTCATGTTTTCTGCCACAGGATGATCATCATTATGATCTGGGATCTTGGGCTTTAATTTCCTGAGCACTAGTGGCTCATCATCTTCCTAAACCTCAAGCACTGGGGCCTTGTTTTTCTCTGCAGCTGAGATATTCGTTGTTGATCTCTTTGGAGCAGTCGACTTGGGTGCTTGAGCTAGAGCTGTGGGCTTGGGGCAGACTTGGGCTTTGAAGGAGCAGCACCGGTCTTGATAGCATCTGCCATCAACTTCTGTGTCTTGGCAGGAGGTGTAGCAGGTTCTTCCTCCTCCTCTTCTTCTTCCTGATCCCTCATCGTGGATGGTCTTCCAATCACTCTGGCAATGGTCTTTTCTGACCCGTTTCCTTCCTCTTCTTTCCACTAGCAGCAGCTTCTTCTTCCTCTCTGGGCTCAAGTGTAAATTGAATAGTCTCTTGAGTTGAAGCTCTGGCTTTGGATATTGGAGTCCTCTTTGCAGGACCCTTTTTGGAAAGGCCTGGCTTGGTGGCAGCAGCAACACTAACATACTCTTTCGTCACAACTTTCTTCTTGGAGGTCACTTCCTCCTCAATCACAAAGTCTTCATCTTCATTGTCATAATTCTCTTCTTTCTTTGCCTGGTAGCTGCCTTTGGCAAGTTGCTGGGAGGGCTTCTGCTTCCCTCATCATAGCTACCAGAGGGACTAGTGCCCTCACTGAGGTTGACTAGCTCTTCAGACTTGTTTTGGCTATCACTGGCTTCTGACATCTCTGCAATTGACCCTTTGAATAGATGGGTGTGGGGAGAGTAGATGAGCATCACAAAATACAGCTAGTTTTTGCAAAAATTGAGACAAAACCTTAACTTTAGTTTTCTGCAGAAAGCATTTCGGATCTACCGATTTGATAATCTCGGTGACACCGAAGCACTAACAGAGTCTAAACATGCAGCTTCGGTCAGACCAAGATGCAGTTCGGTGACTCCGAGATGCTAGGGCTTCACTAAGGAATTGCTTTCGTTCTCACCGATTAGTACACTTCGGTCAGACCGAGTTGTACTTAGTGCAATGGCTAGGTCCAACTGGTGTGACCAAAAACATCAATTCAGTCGGTCCTAGATGACTTCGACAGAAACCTAACCCTAAGTTTTTGCATCAAATCTATTCTAGAGGAATTCTTTGCTAGTTAGAATGATTTCATACGTGGGAAGAATACATGCATTTTACTTTGTGCAAAGAGTCAGACTGAGGAATAAGCACAAAGTGGTCGAATCCATACCCTAACTTGGTGACGGTTCGCTACGGCAGCAATGGTGGTGAAGAAATCCGTTGAAGGCGGCGGAGACCAGCGGCAGAGGCGCATTAGCGGATATGACGACTATCTAGAGACCAAGGTGCGACAATGTTGGGGCGAGAGCTCATGCGGTTTGAAGAACTTCTCAACCGTATGGGTACACGAGGTATGTATACCCAGGCGCTATCGGAGGCACCGAGTGGAACGTCTCGGTGGCACCAAGATGCAAAACTGCTAGTAGTTGATGCAACTCGGTGAGACCGAATCGTTCTAATCGGTGGCATCAAGATGGAAACCTAGATCAACTTAATGATTTCAGTGAGACCGAGTAGGATGAGTTGGTCTGACTAAAAATCACTAAGAGATTTTGGAAGTTAGCCCTTGATGGATCGGTGGCTCTGAGTGATCCTCACTCAGAGGGTCCGAAAGTGACTTGTTCAAATTTTGTGATGTAGCATGAATAGAATTTGAGATGAGAACAAGCATAGATAGCTAGAGAGAGTACTTAGGCATTCTTGTCCATCCATTTGGCAAAACAAAACCCAAACAATCAAAACTACAAATGGATGTCCTTGAATGGAGAAAATTATGCAACCAACATGCTCACACAATAAGATAGCAAATAAAACATGTGGCAAAGCATGCACATACACTCTAGTATCTATCCAGCAATTGGGGGTGATTAGGTCATCTATATATGTGTATATTGACTGAGGATTCAAATGAGAACATTTGATCGTAGCTCATACTCATCACTTAAGCACAAGTGGGGTTACCACTTTTACATAAAGTATTGTTGTGTTCACATCACTAGAGTTGTTTTAGCTCAATTTTTAGAACAAATCTCCCCCTAGATGTGATATCCCCCCCCAAGAGGGATGAACTAACCTTGGGTTTTGTCGATGATGACTTCATGTAGATGTTGAATATGTGGATGCTCAATGTTGATGTATATCTTTTGGAGCAATCATTGGAGTGTTGCACTTTCAATACCTACATTGGTTAGTCCCACAAGGAACATACAAGGATATCCATAGACATAGAGTGAAGCACACATATGATGATGTCCATGAAAGCATTAGGTTACCTTTTCCCTTGTATTACCAACAAGAGGGTTTGTGGCTCCTTGAGCTAATGCAAGATATGAAAGTTGATTGCACAAGTTTTCGCCAAAATGAATATGAGTGAAGTATGTTGGCGGAGTCACCCTCAAGAACTCTCTAGTTCTTCTTCTTTGGGATCCACATCAACTTGATGGGAATCCTTGGAGTTGTAGTCGTACTTTATGAAGTAGAACTTGATGTAGTCTTCGGAACCCACTTGACCATGGCCTTACGAGCTTCTTCAAATGAATCAATCTCTTCTTGAAGCTTGTCCTTGCCTTTTAGCTTGTGGTCTTGTGGTGGAAGATCATCTTGACCTTGTGTTCCCTTGAAAGAAGTGGGGTCATACTTCTCTTGCTGAGGAACAAACTTCGTCTTGGTGTATTGATCTTCTTCCCACTCAACTCCATTGGCATTAAACTTTCGTTCAAAACCAACACCTTGATTCTTCCGGTGCCTTCCTTGCTTGCGTACAATTTCCTCAAATTGCTTACTTCCGGCAAGGTTCTTGTAAACACCTTTCTCTATAATTCCCTTCAATAAGCTATTTTCCTGCTCAAGTGTAACTTGGCTAAGAGAATCGTTAGTGGAATCAAGAGAACTACTAGAAGCAACAATATTGGATTTAACATGGTTATTGTTACTACTAGAGGAAGACTCCTTCTTGTTCTTATTGCTAGAATTTACTTGTAGCTTATAAGTAGACAATAGGAAACGTTTGGCAAGATACAAAGAACTCTTCTTTCAAAGATCATCATTGATAACTTTTAGGAACTCATGCTCTTGCTCTAAATTAAGCTTCTCGGAGTGTAGCTTCTCATGAGTCCTTAGGAGCTGTAAATGATCCTCTAGAGTTGTTTCATGAGCTAACTTAAGAGTGTTTAGTTCTTTAGTTAGATGCTCAATATCCTTCTTATCATTGTCATTCGTTTCATCTTGATTAGCATGAATACTCGCAATTTCATCATAGTTTTCATCACTAGTGTTGTCAACAAGTAAATCATCATCACCTAGCAAATCATCTTCATCACTATTGAAATCAACATACCTGGGGTGTGATACCTTAGGGCCTTTAGCCATGAAGCATCTTCCAATTCCTTCATTTGGTGAGTCAAATGTGTCGTAGGAGTTGGATGACACAAGTGCAAGACCGGCAACACCTTCATATTGAGTATATTCGGAGTTGGAGTGATAGCTTCTCTCGGAGTAGTTGTCGGAGTAGGAACCAGATACCCATTCACCAATGTGAGCTTGATGTCTTCATCTTGTGTAGCTCTTTCATGACTTGTCCTTCCTTTTCGAATCCTTACTTCTACGAGAGGGTCTTCGTTCATTACGATCATCTCTACTCCTTCTTTCTCTTGGTGGTGATTCATCTCTTCTACTTCTCCTTTTTGGTGAGTCTTCTCTTTTCTTGTAGGGATCCGTACACTCATTAGAGTAGTGTCCGGGTCTTCCACAATTGTATCAATTCGATCACGACTAGAAGATCTTTTGTCATTGTAGGATCTTGACTTGGAGCTTCTCTCTTTGCTTCTATTCTTGTAGAACTTGTTGAAATTCTTAACCATTAAGCTCAATTCTTCATTGGAGAGTTGTTTCTCACTTGATGTTGTAGGAGCATCACTTGAAGCTTTGTAAGAACCGCTTGACTTGGTGTGGAGCTCTTCCTTATCCTTGAGTGATGTCTCATGAGCAACAATTCTACCAATGACTTCCGTGGCCTTGAGATCTTTGTCATTGGGCATCATTTGGATCAAGGTGCACATGGTATCATATTTTCCATCCAAGGCTCTTAGGATCTTCTTGATGATGAATTTGTCGGTCATCTCTTCACTTCCTAAGCCAGCAATCTCATTTGTGATGAGAGCAAGCCTAGAGTACATCTCAGCGACTCCTTCACCATTCTTCATCTTGAACTTGTCAAATTGACTTTGAAGCACACGCAATTTGGATTCCTTGATGAACTCGGTACCTTCGTGCATATCAACCAAAGTGCCCCAAATTTCCTTTGCATTCTCAAGGCGATTGCTTTTGTTGAATTCTTCAGGGAACATTCCATTGAAGAGAATATCGCAAGCTTGAGTATTGTATTGCAACATCTTCATTTCTTCCACTAACGCTTCACGATCCGGTTCTTTTCCATCCTCGAAGAAATCACCTTGCAATCCAATGCGCACAATAGCCCAAACGGTGGGGTTATGACCAAGAATATGCATTTTCATCTTATGCTTCCAACTAGCAAAATTAGTACCATCAAAGTAAGGACCTCTACGGTGGTAATTTCCCTCGCTAGATGCCATACTCTCCTAGGTTGTGAAACCAATGCTATGGTCACCAAAGCTACAGAAATCAAGGCAAATGGAGACCAAAGTGTCGGGGAACACATTATTTCAAAAAAATTCCTACGATCACGCAAGATCTATCTAGGATATGCATAACAACGAGAGGGGAGAATGTGTCTACGTACTGTCATAGACCGAAAGCGGAAGCGTTCAGTAACTTGGTTGATGTAGTCGAACATCATCGCGATCCAACCAATCAAGTACCGAACGCACGACACCTCCGGGATCTGCACACGTTCAGCTCAGTGATGTCCCTCGTACTCTTGATCCAGCTGAGGCCGAGGGTGAGTTCCATCAGAACGATGGTGTGTTGACGGTGATGATGAAGTTACAGATGCAGGGCTTCGCCTAAGCACTACGACAATATGACCGAGGTGGAAAACTGTGGAGGGGGCACCGCACACGGCTAAAGATCAACTTGTGTGTCTATGGGGTGCCCCCTCCCCCGTATATAAATGAGGGGAGGAGGAGGCCGGTTGGCCACAAGGGGCGTGCCCAGGGGGAAGGAATCCTACTCCTAGTAGGAGTAGGTTTCCCCCTTTCCTAGTCCAAGAAGGAGAAGAAGGGAAAGAGGAGAGAAGAGAAGGAAGGAGGGGGAGCCCCCCTTCCCCTTGTCCAATTCGGACTGGGCAAGGGGGCGTGCGCGCCACCTCCGGCCCTCTCTCTTCTCCACTAAGGCCCATTGTGGCCCATTAATCCCCTGGGAGGTTCCGGTAACCTCCCGGTACTCTGGAAAATACCCGATACACTTCGGAACCATTCCGGTGTCCGAATATAACATTCCAACATACCAGTCTATATGTCTCGGCCATTTCGAGACTCCTCGTCATGTCCATGATCTCATCCGGGACTCTGAACAACCTTTGGTACATCAAATCATATAACTCATAATACATATCGTCATCGAACGATAAGCGTGCGGACCCTACGGGTTCGAGAACTATGTAGAATGACCGAGACACATCTCCAATCAATAACCAATAGCGGAACATGGATGCTCATATCGGTTCCTACATATTATACAAAGATATTTATCGGTCAAACCGCACAACAACAGACGTTGTTCCCTTTGTCATTGGTATGTTACTTGCCCGAGATTCGATCGTTGGTATCATCATACCTAGTTCAATCTCCTTACCGGCAAGTCTCTTTACTCATTCTGTAATGCATCATCCCATGACTAACTCATTAGTCACATTTCTTGCAAGGCTCATAGTGATGTGCATTAATGAGAGGGCCAGAGATATCTCTCCGATAGATGGAGTGACAAATCCTAATCTTGATTTATGCCAACTCAACAAACGCCATCGGAGACACCTGTAGAGCATCTTTATAATCACCCAGTTATGTTGTGACGTTTGATAGCACACAAGGTGTTCCTCCAGAATTCGGGAGTTGCATAATCTCATAGTCATAGGAACATGTATAAGTCATGAAGAAAGCAATAGCAATAAAACTAAACGATCATTATGCTAAGCTAACGGATGGGTCGTGTCCATCACATCATTCTCTAATGATGTGATCTCATTCATCAAATGACAACACATGTCCATGGCTAGGAAACTTAACCATCTTTGATTAACTAGTTAATCAAGTAGAGGCATACTAGGGACACTCTGTTTGTCTATGTATTCACACGTGTACTAAGTTTCCGGTTAATACAATTCTAGCATGAATAATAAACATTTATCATGATATAAGGAAATATAAATAACAACTTTATTATTGCCTCTAGGGCATATTTCCTTCAGTCTCCCACTTGCACTAGAGTCAATAATCTAGATTACACAGTAATGATTCTAACACCCATGGAGTCTTGGTGTTGATCATGTTTTGCTCGTGAGAGAGTCTTAGTCAATGGGTCTGCAACATTCAGATCCGTATGTATCTTGCAAATCTCTATGTTTCCCTCCTTGACTTGATCGCGGATGGAATTGAAGCGTCTCTTGATGTGCTTGGTTCTCTTGTGAAATCTGGATTCCTTTGCCAAGGCAATTGCACCAGTATTGTCACAAAAGATTTTCATTGGACCCGATGCACTAGGTTTTACACCTAGATCAGATATGAACTCCTTCATTTGTTGCTTCCAAAGCAGCTATGTATTCCGCTTCACACGTGTCCCGCCATGATGCTCTGCTTAGACTGCACCAACTGACAACTCCACCATTCTATAAAAATACGTATTCAGTTTGTGACTTAGAGTCATCCGGATCAGTGTCAAAGCTTGCATCAACGTAACCGTTTATGATGAGATCTTTGTCACCTCCATAAACGAGAAACATATCCCTAGTCCTTTTCAGGTATTTCAGGATGTTCTTGACCGATGTCCAGTGATCCACTCCTGGATTACTTTGGTACCTCCCTGCTAAACTAATAACAAGGCACACATTAGGTCTGGTACACAACATTTCATACATGATAGAACCTATGGTTGAAGCATAGGGAATGACTTTCATTTTCCCTCTATCTTCTGCAGTGGTCGGGCATTGAGTCTAACTCAACTTCACACCTTGTAACACAAGCAAGAACTCTTTCTTTGCTTGATCCATTTTGAACTTCTTCAAAACTTTATCAAGGTATGTGCTTTGTGAAAGTCCAATTAAGCGTATTGATCTATCTCTATAGATCTTGATGCCCAATATATAAGCAACTTCACCGACGTCTTTCATTGAAAAATTCTTATTCACGTATCCTTTTATGCTATTCAGAAATTCAGTATCATTTCCGATCAACAATATGTCATCCACATATAATATCGGAAATGCTACGGAGCTCCCACTCACTTTCTTGTAAATACAGGATTCTCCAAAAGTCTGTATAAAACCATATGCTTTGATCACACTATCAAAGCATATATTCCAACTCCCAAATGCTTGCACCAGTCCATAAATGGATCGCTGGAGATTGCACACTTTGTTAGCACCTTTTGGATTGACAAATCCTTTTGGTTGCATCATATACAACTCTTCTTTGAGATATCCATTAAGGAATGTAGTGTTGACTTCCATTTGCCAAATTTCATAATCATAAAATGCAGCAATTGCTAACATGATTCGGATGGACTTAAGCATCGCTACGAGTGAGAAGGTCTCATCGTAGTCAACTCCTTGAACTTGCCGAAAACCTTTTGCAACAAGTCGAGCTTTGTAGACAGTAACATTACCGTCAGTGTCAGTCTTCTTCTTGAAGATACATTTATTATATATGGCTTGCCAATCATCGGGCAAGTCAACCAAAGTCCATACTATGTTCTCATACATGGATCCCATCTCAGATTTCATGGCCTCAAGCAATTTCACGGAATCTGGGCTCATCATCGCTTTCTCATAGTTCGTAGGTTCGTCATGGTCAAGTAACATGACCTCCAGAATAGGATTACCGTACCACTCTGGTGCGGATCTTGCTCTCATTGACCTACGAGGTTCGGTAGTAACTTGATCGGAAGTTTCATGATCAACATCATTAACTTCCTCAATAATTGGTGTAGGAATCACTGGAACTAATTTCTGTGATGAACTACTTTCCAATAAGGGAGAAGGTACAATTACCTCATCAAGTTCTACTTTCCTCCCATTCACTTCTTTAGAGAGAAACTCCTTCTCTAGAAAGGATCCATTCTTAGCAACGAATATCTTGCCTTCGGATCTGTGATAGAAGGTGTACCCAATAGTCTCTTTTGGGTATCCTATGAAGACACATTTCTCTGATTTGGGTTCGAGCTTATCAGATTAAAGCTTTTTTACATAAACATCGCAGCCCCAAACTTTAAGAAACGACAACGTGGGTTTCTTGCCAAACCACGGTTCATATGGTGTAATCTCAACGGATTTCGATGGTGCCCTATTTAACGTGGATGCGGCCGTCTATGAAGCATAACCCCAAAACGATAGCGGTAAATCAATAAGAGACATCATAGATCGCACCATATCTAATAAGGTGCGGTTACGACGTTCGGACACACCAGTACGCTGTGGTGTTCCAGGTAGCGTGAGTTGCGAAACTATTCTGCATTGTTTAAAATGAAGATCAAACTCATAACTCAAATATTCACCTCCACGATCAGATCGTAGAAACTTAATTTTCTTGTTACGATGATTTTCCACTTCACTCTCAAATTCTTTGAACTTTTCAAATGTTTCAGACTTATGTTTCATCAAGTAGATATACCCATATCTGCTCAAATCATCTGTGAAGGTCAGAAAATAACGATACCCGCCATGAGCGTCAACACTCATTGGACTGCATACATCAGTATGTATTATTTCCAATAAGTCTGTTGCTTGTTCCATTGTTCCGGAGAACGGAGTCTTAGTCATCTTGCCGATGAGGCATGATTCGGAAGAATCAAGTGATTCGTAATCAAGTGATTCTAAAATCCCATCAGCATGGAGTTTCTTCATGCGCTTTACACCAAAATGACCTAAACGGCAGTGCCACAAATAAGTTGCACTATCATTATTAAACTTATATCTTTTGGCTTCAGTACTATGAATATGTGTATCACTACTATCAAGATTTAATAAAAATAGACCATCATCAAGGGTGCATGACCATAATATATATTACTCATATAAATAGAACAACCATTATTATCTGATTTAAATGAATAACTGTCTCGCATCAAACAAGATCCAGATATAATGTTCATGCTTAACGCTGGCACCAAATAACAATTATTCAGGTCTAATACTAATCCCGAAGGTAGATGTAGAGGTAGCGTGCCGACCGCGATCACATCGACTTTGAAACCATTTCCCACGCGCATCGTCACCTCGTCCTTAGCCAATCTTCACTTAATCCTTAGCCCCTGTTTTGATGTAACGCTCTTGATGCGGCTATATCTCCTACGTGTCGAGGCACGACTTAGAGTCATAACCGCATTCAAAGCAATGTCGTAAGTTAGGCAATCTTCATCCCATGTAATATAGATAATAAGAGATACATAGTTGGCTTACACTCGCCACGTCAATCAAAGTACATAAATAGCATTACATCATCCTATCACTCATGGCCCGACTATGGTGTGGGGAAGGAGAAGGGCGCGGGGCGGCGCTGGCCGGATGGGCCTGGGGGCCGGATGCAGGCTGCGGCGGCGATGTGGGCGCGCCCGCCATGTATCGGCGTCTGGTTGGTCGCGGGCGTCGGCGGCGGACGTGTCCGGCGCGGCGCGAGGTGGCGGATCTAGGGTTTCGGGGGGAGGAGAACGAGAATTTCGGAAGGGGGTCTTTATATAGGCATAGGAGGAGCTAGGAGAGTCCAAATGAGGTGCGGTTTTCGGCCACGCGATCGTGATCGAACGCTCTAGATGATGGAGAGGGTTTTGGTGGGTTTTGGGCCAAAATGGAGGGGTTTTGGGCTGAAACACACACGAGGCCTTCTCGGTTCCTCGGTTAACCGTTGGAGCATCAAACGAAGTCCAAATGGTACGAAACTTGACAGGCGGTCTACCGGTAGTAAACCAAGGCCGCTTGGCAAATCTCGGTCCAATCCAGAAATGTTTAATCCCCACACACGAAAGAAAGGTAGAAATGACCACCGGAGGAGAACGAAGCGCCGGAATGCAAAACAGACAATGGGGAAAAAGCTCGAATGCATGAGACGAACACGTATGCAAATGCAATGCACATGATGACATGATATGAGATGCATGACAACAACAACAACAACAACAACACATGGAGACAAAAACCCAAACCCCAGAAAATAAAATAACTTAACGCCGGAAACGGTAAGAGTTGGATTACATATTAGGTAAATCATATCCGGGGTGTTACAACACTCCACCACTACGAAAGGATCTCGTCCCGAGATCTAGGACTGAAAGAACGCTGGGTACTCAGAACTGAGGTGATCCTCGCATTCCCAGGTGGCTTCATGGTCGGAATGGTGTGACCACTTGACTTTGAGGAATTTGATTGACTTATTGCGAGTCTTGCGTTCAGTCTCTTCATGAATAGCCACGGGGTGCTCATGATAAGAGAGATCTTCTTGGAGCTCAATGTCTTCGAAGTTGACGGTGCGGTCAGGAGTCTTGAAGCACTTGCGGAGCTGAGAGACATGGAACACGTCATGCACATTTGCAAAGTTTGAAGGAATCTCGAGTTGATAGGCGAGATCGTCTCTCTTGCTGACGATCTTGAAAGGTCCCACGTATCTAGGGGCAAGCTTCCCTTTGATACCGAAGCGACGAGTACCTTTCATAGGAGAGACGCAGAGGTAAACATGATCTTCGATCTCGAAAGCCAAATCACGGTGCTTACTATCATAGTAGCTCTTCTAGCGGGATTGGGCTGCTTTGAGGTTATCTCGAATGACTTTACACATTTCCTCTGCCTCTATGATTAAGTCATTACCCAGAAGTTGACGTTCACCGATTTCAGACCAGTTGAGAGGGGTACGGCACTTCCTGCCATACAGAATTTCGAATGGGGCCTTCCCCGAACTTGCTTGAAAACTGTTGTTGTAGGAGAATTCAGCATATGGAAGACAATCTTCCCACTTCATGCCGAAGGAGATCACACAAGCCCTAAGCATATCTTCAAGAATCTGGTTGACACGCTCGACTTGACCGCTAGTTTGAGGATGGAAAGCTGTGCTGAAACGGATGTTGGTGCCCATGGCCTTCTAAAATGAATCCCAAAACTTGGAGGTAAAGATGCTGCCACGGTCTGAAGATATCACCTGTGGAATACCGTGCAGAGAGACAATCCGAGAGGTATAGAGTTCCACCAATTGAGCTGCAGTGATTGACTCTTTGATAGGCAGAAAGTGAGCCACTTTAGTGAGTTTGTCGATGACAACGAATATAGCATCATTGCCACGCTTGGACTTTGGAAAACCAGTCACGAAGTCCATCTCAATGTGGTCGAACTTCCATTATGGAATGGCAAGAGGTTGGAGGAGACCAGCTGGCCTTTGGTGTTCTGCCTTCACTCTTCTGCAGACATCACACTCATTCACGAACTGAGCAATCTCGCGCTTCATTCGAGTCCACCAATAAGCCTGCTTGAGGTCCTGATACATCTTCGTGCTCCCAGGGTGGATGGAGAGGAGAGAATTGTGAGCCTCATTCATGATCACTTTACGAAGGTCACCTTTGGGCACAACAATACGATCCTTGAAGAAAAGAGTATCCTTGTCATCAAGGCGGTAGCACTTGTACTTGGGTTGACTCTTGGCAATCCCAATCTTCACCTTTTTCACCATAGCATCCAGAAGTTGGGCTTGGCGAATCTGGTCTTCCAAGGTAGGAGAGACTTGAAGGTTGGCGAGGAAACCTTGAGGAACAACTTGCAGAATAAGTTTGCGGAAAGCTTCACAAAGCTCGGGTTGATAAGGCTTGAGAATCAGACTGTTGCAATAAGCCTTCCTCCTCAATGCGTCAGCAATCACATTGGCCTTGCCTGGAGTATACTTGATACTTGGATTATACTCTTGAATCATTTCGACCCATCGAGTCTGCCTGAGGTTGAGATTAGGCTGAGTGAAGATGTACTTGAGACTCTTGTGGCCAGTGAAGATGTCCACTTTTCTTCCCAATAAGAGATGTATCCAAGTCAAAAGAGCATGCACAACTGCCGCCAACTCGAGGTCATGAGTGGGGTAGTTCTTCTCGTTGGGCTTCAACTGGCGAGAGGTATAAGCCACAACTTGCTTCTCTTGCATCAACACTGCGCCAAGACCTTGGAGAGAGGCATCGCAAAAGACCTCGTACAGTTTGGATTCATCAGGAGTAGTCAGAACTGGAGCAGTGACCAATTTCTCTTTCAAGGTGTTGAAAGCAATGTCACATTTCGGAGACCAAACGTACTTGACGTGCTTCTGGAGAAGATTAGAGAGAGGCTTCGCGATCTTAGAAAAGTTTTCAACGAATCTTTGACAGTAGCTTGCAAGACCGAGGAAGCTACGGAGTTGCTTCACGTTCTGAGGTGGTTCCCAATTCACAATTGCAGACGCCTTCTCATGATTCACCGCAATGCCCTTGGCAGAGATGATATGACCAAGATAAAGAACCTCATCGAGCCAAAATTCGCACTTGGAGAACTTGGCGTAGAACTGGTGTTCCCTGAGCTTATTGAGTACCAAACGGAAGTGCTTGGCATGATCTTCCTTATTCTTCAAAAAGACCAGAATGTCGTCGAGATAGACCAAAACAAAGTCATTGGTGTAGGCGTTGAAGATGAAGTTCATCATGCGAGAGAAAGTCGAAGGAGCGTTGACGAGGCCAAAAGACATGATAGTGTATTCATATGAACCATAGCTTGTCCTGAAAGCCGTCTTGGGAATATCTTGCTCACGGCTTCGAATCTGATGATAACCCATACGGAGATCAAGCTTGGAGAATACTTGGGCACCTTTGAGTTGTTCGAACAACTCGTTGATGTTGGGAAGTGGCTACTTGTTCTTGATAGTCTTCTTGTTCAATGGACGGTAGTCAACACAAAGTCGGTCCGTTTCATCCTTATTCTTCACAAAAAGAACACCACAACCCCACGGAGAAGAACTAGGTCGGATGAGACCCATTCGCTCTTGAATATCGAGTTGCTTCTTCAGCTCCTTCAACTCTTCAGGTCTGAGCTTGTAAGGATGCTTGCACACTGGTTCCATGCCAGGCTCAAGATCGATGACGAATTCAACTAGCCGGTGCGGAGGCATTCCTGGAAGCTCTTCTGGAAAGACGTCTTGATATTCGCAAACGACTGGAATTTGAGATGGCATCCAGTTCACCCTTCTCATTGAGAGAAAACGGACGGATGGTATTATCCCGAGCGGCAAAGACAATTACATCCTCAGACGAATGAGTCAATTGAATCTGTCTGGCTGCACAATCAAGCTAAGACTTGTGCTTAGAAAGCCAGGCCATTCCGAGAATAAGATCAATATCCGAGTTACCAAGGACCATTGGAGAAGTCAGAAATTTGAAATCACCCATCGAGATAGAAATATCCGGAATCTTGAAGTTAGCGAGCAAACATCTACCCGGAGAGACAACTGCTAACGGTTTATGCATAACTTGAGCATACCACCCATGCTTAGATGCAAAAGGTCTCGAGATGAAACAATGCGATGCACCAGTGTCAAAAAGAACTTTTGCGGGAATATCGTTAACAGGAAGGTTACCCATGATGACATCTGACGAGTCCTCTGCCTGAGCTGCATTCACCATGTTAACCTTGGCGTACTTGGGGTTATGCTTGACCATAGTTGTACTTGCCGATCCCACAGGAGGAGGAGGAGGGAGACGCCTCTGATTTAAGAATTTGTTGGCATAGTGACCCTTCTGTTGGCACTTGTTGCACGTGACCTCTGAAAGCGGACGGTGGTACGGAGCACTCGATCTTGGAGCTTGAAACGAAGTCTTGTTCTGAAAGCCAGGGTTGGGTGGGTGGGAAGATCCACTGCCACCTTTGCTCTTCTGATACGGCTGACGGAACAGAGGAGGAGGAAGCCAATACTTCTGCTGCTTGGCCACTTGAGTAGAGGAAGAAGGTGTAGCATCTCTGACTCGCTTCTTGGAAGCATCACACCTCAGTTGAGCAACCTCTTGCTTCAATGCCATGTTATAGAACTCATCGTACCTCAAGGGCTCAAAGAGAACAAGAGCTAGCTGGATTTCTTCTCTGAGACCACCCCTGAACTGGTATATCATGCTCTTCTCGTCAGGGACGTCCTGCTTAGCAAAGCGGGCGAGCTTTTGAAACAACTTGTTGTAGTCATAGACAGACAAAGAGCCTTGCTTCAGGTTGCGGAATTCGTCACGCTTGCTTTCAACCACGCTCTGGGGAATATGGTGAGCTTTGAAATCTTGACGGAATTCATCCCAGGTAATCACACCGCCACCTCTGGAATCCTTGTACTGCTGGAACCACTCTGCAGCTTGGTCTTTGAGTTGGAAGGAAGCGAACTTGACAAAGTCCTTAGGCCTGACGTTACTGCACTCGAAATGCTTGCACAAGTCCACAAGCCAATCGTCAGCATCAGTTGCCTCAACACAATTGCTGAAAGTCTTTGGCCCGTTAGCAAGGAACTGGTTGAGTGTAGCAAAGTGATTCTGATTGTTGCCTTGGTTGTCTTGGTTGCCTTGGTTCGCTTGATTACGCTCTTGAAGAATTTGCATGATCAACTGCGTGTTTGCATTGGTTGCGGCCATCACAGCTTGCCATGCCTCCGGAGGAGGAGGAGGTGGTGGCGGATCAGGATTCGGAGTCGTGCGCGTTGGAGGAGCCATCCTGAAGAGGTTGACATCCCTTAGCACATTGATAGACAAATATTGAAGTTGAATCCAACGGAATGAAAATTGCAACATATAGTCTTCACATCCGCACAAAATGAACGAATGCATTCCAATTGAAATGGTCACATATCCATAAATTGAGAAGCCACTTAGAATTTAAGTAGAGGAATAAATCAACAAGGTACGGATGAAGAACGAATACTCGGTAAGAAATCCCAGTCTCGAACCAAATATCCATGGAAGAAGAGCTAGAGCTACAAGAATTCCCACCTATGAAACTCCCAAACCTTTCCGGTTATGCAATCAGGTGTTGGGGATACAGGGAAGCATAATATCTCACCCAAATCTAGCAAATCCTACATCCAACTGTATGCATCCTTCAACACATAATCGAGGAAAACTTCGGAAACCATCTACCTCAACCTTCGAAAAGCATCCGTTATACAAGTTATGGCAATACTCCCGAACTCCCGCCCCAGTACTGGGTGGCGTCGAGGTTATCTCACCAACGAACTGCATAAAAGAGATTTTCGATTTCGGCGTACTAAACTCAAGTATTCTAGAACTGCAATGATAAAATTGTGACGACAACACCTCGGAGCTCAACTCCCCGGGACACTGCCACAACCCCTAAAGACAGGAGGCACAAAGAACAATGTTCTCGTCACAAAACCATCGGAACGATTCCAAGATACCCGTGTGATCCTAAATTTTTTTTAATGAAATTTGAGAAGAGAAGAGTCAAAACTCTACGTCAGGATGCCTTACCAGAGCGATGAGGAGACTGGGGAGTAAAAATAATTCCTAAACTCTCCGATATATAATTCCTAAAAGACTCAAAACATTTTTCTAGACTCAACAACGGCTGCTAAAAACGATCAAGCAGTGGGGGCTCCTAAGGTCGGGGAAGGCTCTGATTACCAACTTGTAACGCCCTCGATGCGGCTATATCTCCTACGTGTCGAGGCACGACTTAGAGGCATAACCGCATTGAAAGCAATGTCGCAAGTTAGGCAATCTTCATCCCATGTAATATAGATAATAAAAGGGGAGATACATAGTTGGCTTACACTCGCCACGTCAATCAAAGTACATAAATAACATTACATCATCCAATCACTCATGGCCCGACTATGGCGCCAAAATAAAAGAACAACCCAACATGCGACACGGTCCCGATCGCCCCAACTGGGCACCACTACTGATCATCAAGGAAAGACACATAGTAACGACGTGTGTCCTCGTCAAACTCCCACTTGAGCTCAAGAGCGTCATCTGGAACGGAGTCATCAGGTCCTGCATCTGGTTTGGAAGTAATCTGTGAGCCACAGGGACTCAGCAATCTCGCACCCTCGTGATCAAGACTATTTAAGATTATAGGCAAGGCAAGGTAAATATGTGGAGCTGCAGCAAGCGACTAGCTTATATGGTGGCTAACCTGTTCGCAAAAGAGAGCGAGAAGAGAAGGCAAAGCGTGACCGAAAAACTAGAGAACAACCTGCGCAAGCATTACTCCAACACCGTGTTCACTTCCCGGACTCCGCCGAGAAGAGACCATCACGGTAACACACACAGTTGATTCATTTTAATTAATTAAGGTTCAAGTTATCTACAACCGGACATTAACAAATTCCCATCTGCCCATAACCGCGGGCACGGCTTTTGAAAGTTCAAATCCCTGCAGGGGAGTCCCAACTTAGCCCATGACAAGCTCTCACGGTCAACGAAGGAATAGACCTTCTCCCGAGACATTCCGATCAGACTCGGTATCCCGGTTCTACAAGACACTTTGACAATTTAAAACAAATCCAGCAACACCACCCGAATGTGCCGACAAATCCCGATAGGAGCTGCACATATCTCTTTTTCAGGGCACACTTAGATTGTCTAAACTTCCGGTAGGCCAGCCCAGAGTTCCCCCTGGTAGCCACCGGCGGCTGACGAGGTGGACCAACACTCAGAGGAGCACTGGCCCGGGGGGGTTTAAATAAGATGACCCTCGGGCTCCAGAAACCCAAGGGAAAAAGAGGCTAGGTGGAAAATGGTAAAACCAAGGTTGGGCATTGTTGGAAAAGCTTTAATCAAGGCGAACTATCAAGGGGTTCCCATTATAACCCAACCGCGTAAGGAACGCAAAATCCGGGAACATAACACCGATATGACGGAAACTAGGGCGGCAAGAGTGAAACAAAGCACTAGGCGAGAGGCTGAGCCTTCCACCCTTTACCAAGTATATAGATGCATTAAGATAACAATATAATATAATGATATCCCAACAAGTAAATAATGTTCCAACAAGGAACGGTCTCCAATCTTCACCTGCAACTAGCAACGCTATAAGAGGGGCTGAGCAAAGCGGTAACATAGCCAATCAATGGTTTGCTAGGACATGGTGGGTTAGAGGTTTGACATGGCAATTTGGGAGGCATGATAAGCAAGTGGTAGGCATCGTAGCATAGGCATAGCAAAAGAGCGAGCATCTAGCAAAGCAAAGATAGAAGTGAGTTCGAGGGTATGATCATCTTGCCTACAAAGTTGTCAGAGTTGACTGGATCCTCGAAAGCAAACTCAACGGGCTCCTCGTTAGTGAACTCGTCTCCCGGCTCTACCCAAACAAGACAAACAAGCAACAAGGACACAATCAACCACGTGAAAACTCAAACAACATGATGCAAACATGGTATGCTATGCGAGATGCGATATGTGATGCATATGCAAGATTTGACAAGGAAAGAATGAACCTGGCCTCAACTTGGAAAACCAAGTGTGCCACTGGAAAGGTGAGCTGATTTCGCTTGAAAACGATATAAAGATCACCGGAATCTGAGTCACGGTTTGGAAATGGCAAGCAATTCAAATATGGCACCGGTCTGCGATATACAGCAAGTAGCCATCTAAATGCAACAAGATGAACATGCTACAGCACTCAAACATGGCCTCAAAATACATGGCAGGGATCCATTCATGATGCTTAACAAAAGATGAACACTGAGCTATGCCCAATTCATCCATTAATAGGTTCAAACAAGCATGGCAAAAATGCATTTGGTAGACAGATTTCAGACTTAGTGAAATTAACACTTGCCTGGAATTTCAGATCAGAGAGCACAGTTTGGAGCATGAAAACTATATGCTACAGGTACTGAACATGGCAAAGTAAAGCATGGCATGGAGCTACACAAAGAGCTTAACAAAAGTCCCTTAGTGACCTTGAGCCAAAAGGGATCAGAAAGTACATTTGCAAGCATATGAACATGGCAAAAACATAATCAGATCACAGACTTAGTGAAAAACTGGAGCATGCAAAAAAACAGATATCAAGTAGGCATGTTTATGAGCTCGATGCACTCACTACAGAGCATGCCATGACAATCTAAGCATACACCCATCAAGAATACACATTATACAAGCTAGACATGGCAAGAACAATAACATAGCATGCACGGATCAACTACAACATCCTCGGCAAAATCGCTAACAAGTAGACAATCTGCCCAGATTCACGAAATAGCAAAAGTAGAGCTCGATTGACTCAAGCTAGGGTGATCCATAATTGCAAACAAAGACATGGATGGATAGATCACTACATGATTAACAAAACATCCTTACTAATCATCCTCAAAAGAGGCACGGACCACTAGGAAACAACATGAACATATGATTTAGTGGAATTGCTAAGTCCCTGAAATCAGCATTAACGAAGGCACCACTTTGCAAGCTTGTGCTAGTCACAACACACATCACAAAAATACATGGGTTGCACCTCTAGATAGATGGCAAAGCACATAACAAAACATATGTAGAGCTCAGGGACATATCAAGCACACCTTAATCATGGCAAAAATGACAAATATCGACAATTATCTCAAATAGCATTCTTCCAACAGAATTTCGGGCATCAAGATGAACTCAAATGAAAATGATGCAATGAGATGAAATGATGTACTCTCTGAGACGAACATTTTGATATGCTATATGCCCAAAATGGAGCTACGGATGCAAAGTTACTGTGGGGACCCCGACTCATAAGTCGTGATCACTGAATGCACGTGTACAGTGATCCCAGAGATCAATGCTCACTGAACACACAGAAGCTGAATAACAAGAGTCTTACATCCATACATACCGTCTTACACAAATTATGACCATTATGGTCAAGTCTTACATAGATAAGCCCTAAGGGCTGAACATCAAATGAAACATTAGCAGCGGAATTCTTCGTCGATAAGTAGAATCCATGCCATCTGCCTTAACCCTACATGCATTCTGACTGAGAAACGTCCTAGTTCGCATGTTCGTCTTCAAAGAATCCTTCTTCGAACTCCTGTTCTTTCATGCCTGGCCAATAAAATAACCAGTGGCAAGCCAATGAGTACTTTGAATGTACTCGCAAGCAACCCATGTTTTGGTTCAAGGTACAAAAATGCATGATATAGGTAAATTTTTGCGGAAAGCTAGTTTTTCAGTGCAATGACATGTTCAACAACTCGTAAGACATGCATCAGGAGAATTCAAGTAACCATAAGGACAGGTTACAGATATCAACATAAATAGAGTGGGCACCAACCCAGCTCAAACATGTCAAATCCTTTGACTTGACCTGAGTAGTGGTATCAACATTAAAGAGTGGGCACCAACCCAACTCGATCATGTCAAGTCCTCTGACTTGACCCAAGTAATTCTTCCCACACACACTGGTTTGTAAACAAGTGGACGTAGCCCAAGAGCGGTTACCCAACTGTCCTTGACCGTGGACACAGCTATTCGAATAGTTTTACACTCTGCAGAGGTTGCACACTTTACCCACAAGATCCGGGGAACTTCCGTGTCATCCACGACCCGTGGTACCTCAAGTACCCGGGGTAAGCACCCGATCACTATCTTTCCCTAGACGACACTAACAAGGAGTCCACTCGTTGTTCCGTATCCTCACGATGTACATCATACGAGACTCACTCGGGATCGTAACATCCGAGAGGGGACACAACGGTGTATCCGGTGCCCTGTGAAAACAGTCATGGCCGCCCTACCTGGCACGACCCCGTCCCGAGAGAGTGCACCAACAACTCTCCCGTCACTAGTAATGCGGGCTCCAAGCTAGTATCGGCCTAGGTAATCAATAATGCCCTTTCCCATACAAGGGTAGAGTGGTTGCGCATGTAAGGTTGGAATAACGGTCGCAACTTAAACCAATCCATTTTTGAAAACAACACACACACTTGCCTCGGTACACCACTTCGTCAACAAGTGGTTACCCAACTCATCATCTCCCTCGGGCATAAGTGGCACCCAACGGGGTTTTCGAAAAGTCCTTTGAAATTACTTTGTCTTCATCACTATGCATATACCCGTCCCTTTTGCGTAGCAACTACTTAGCATCCTATCTACTCCCACCGGCATAACCCTCATAAGAAGGTAGGGTCATGCACATTGCAGGTATCAATAAGGAGGAGATGAGGGCAACCCACCAAAGTGGCTACCCTCTCATCATGATTCCGATGCAACAATAATAAAGTGCTATATGACATGCATAAAAAGGGTTTCATAGTCATGGTCAAAGGGATGCTTGCCTGTTTTAACAAAGTCTTTGAGGTCTTCAAATATCTCTGGTCCAACTCCGAGCATTTCGTCTACTTCGTCAACTATCGTCGAAAGCAACCACAATAAGCAACACAACAAGGTAGAAAATAAAAGTGCTCCAAAAATATTGATTTGACTTTTCTAGGATACCTCTGGTCACATGAGGAATGACCAAAGTGATTTCATTGGAAGTGGGTCAATGGATATTTCTAAACATTTCGACATGATGGAATCAAGGGGTTTATGGAATTGCAAGAAGTGTACAGAAACATATTTTTGAAAAATGAGCAAGGGCACCCATTTAACAAAGGATGATTTTAGAAGCATCTAGGAATTGGTTTCACTGGATTTGGAGTTGAAATGATTTTCCTATGAATTTGCAAAGTTGACAAATATGAAGAAATAGACCATTATTGAGGTGATACAGAAAGTATTAGTAAAAATGTTCAAAAACTAAGTTTTGAACTTATAGACATTTAGGATTTTGAATCATGGAATTTGGATCAAACATGGGCTCTCTGTGATTTTCTAAAGTTCAGCACAGAAATAAGAAAATAGGATTTATTTAATATGTGTGAAGGGAAATGTGCTAGAAAAATGTGCAAAAAGCACCATGTGATAGGGCATGATTTTAGGAACTACTAGAAATTTGAATCATCAAATTTGGAGTCTATTTGAATTCTCTAGAGAGTTTTGAAGCTATCTAGAAAAGAAAAAGGAAAGGAAAAAGGGTTTTACCCTTATCCAGCGCACTGGGCGCAGTTTAGAAGTGGGCCGGCCCACTGGCTCAGCCGCGCGGGCGAGGAGGGTGACATCGGAGGCGCCCCAGACGGAGTACGCCTTCGCTGCGCAGGAAGCGGCTTTTCACCCGGTCCGTCTTCACTTAAATGGGCGAGGCCTGCCTGCTGGGTCGCTGACCTGTGGGTCCTGCACCAACTTTCTCTCTCTCCTGCCTCCTCCTTCTTCCTCCCGATGGGGCAGAGGCAGGGGACAGACGGCGAGTGCACCGGCGACGATTCCGGCCGCTCCGCTGCGCCCGGGGCCAGGCCGGTGGTCTGGGCGGATGCCCCGTTCCACGCCACGCCCAGAGGTGGTTGCGCTGGACGCGGGGAGCGCCAGACCTGGGCGGAGCGTCGGCCATGGCGGAGACCGGCGACAGCGAGGATGGGCACGGCGAGGCAGGCATTGGGAGGAGGTCCTAGTGTGCGGGAGAGGCTTCTTGGGGTCGTGGGAGTCCTCGGAATGGGTCAGTGGGAGGGGAAAGCAACGATGGCTCGGCTACGCCCGAGGGCACGACGGCGGTACTCCGGTCATGGAGGTGGGAAGAGGGCGCGAGAGGGAGAGGGAAGCTGTCAGGGAGGTGTAAGGGAGAGAGGGAGAGCGGGGAGCGGCCAGAGTAGTGCTCGGGGTAGCCTTATATGGTCGGGGCTGCGGTGCACCGTGGGCGCGGCCTAGGGAGCGCTCGGCGTGCTCTGCGGAGGGAGAAAGAGGGCAAGGGAGGAGGGGCCCGACATCCTTGTGTGTTTTGGACGTCGAGGCGCCTCGTCGGGCGCGCGGGGGAGGGCCGAGGTGGTCGGAGGTGTTGGGCAGGGAGCCGCTACAGTACGGAAGCGCACTGTAGCACGCTCCAGAGCGCGTGTGTGGCCGGCATGGCCATTTTTTTGGCAATGTGGGCGCGGCCAAATGTGTCTGGTAGTGCTAGGGGGTAGTAAAGAAGTGTGGAGAGGCATTGGATGCCCTGGAGAGCCAGTAGGAGAGGAGGGAGGTTGAAGAAGAGGGAGAGAGGGGCTGTCCAGAGAGAGAAAGTGGGGTTTTACCCCTCCAATAATTGAGCTATGGATTTGCCATTGCTACTGGAGGTGCAAGGGGACTAGGAGGGGCTGTGGTAAAAAGTTGAGACCATGGAGAAGAGTGGAAGTGGTCAAAACAGGGGTTTTAGTAAAATGGCAGAAGGTGTTTGATAATGGTTTGGGCAAGCAAATGAACTCCAATTGACATGATACTTAACAGGATGGAATGTC
Source organism: Triticum urartu (assembly GCF_056163025.1). NCBI lineage: Eukaryota > Viridiplantae > Streptophyta > Magnoliopsida > Poales > Poaceae > Triticum > Triticum urartu. The sequence goes on from NC_141875.1 coordinate 258,250,028, forward strand.
ACTTAGAAATAGGGTGTGCCACCAAATTTGAGCTCATTTGGGAAAAGTTGCCAATGTAACTCTGGTAAACCCTAGAAATCAGCAGAAATGGCTTTACCAAGATTTAGTCATGCAAATCTATTCTCCTTGATGCACCACTTTGTGTAGTGTCATCATTTGAGGATTTGAACATGCTCACAAAAGTTGGGGTCAAGGAGAGGAAGTTGGTAGTACAAACTTGTTCAAATTTGATTCTGGTCAGAGAGGGTTTTGGGGCACTTTGATCAAGATAAGATTCTCTCCAACTTGTGCCATTGGGTAGATACGAATAATTAGACCATTTGAGCATGTGCACCAAGTTTGAGAGCATTTGGACATGTTTGACAATGCAAAGTTGTTCAAACTTCAAAATGGACAGAAATGGTTTTGAGGAGATTTCATGCGGTTATACTATTCTCCATGACATGATACTTGGCAAGATCATCAAACATGTCATATGTGAGATGATAGAATTTGCTTGGATTTTTATGAAAATATTTACTGTAGAAATATTTCAAATCCTTGAAATGAGCAGAAATGGTTTTGGGAGGTTTTGTCCAATATTTTGAACATGACCATATGTTGAAACTCTTATATATGGACAATATATGTCCATTGAGTTTCCCTAAATTTTCTCAAATATTTTTGAAACACTAAAATAATTTTTCCCTATTAAAGACCATTTCTGGCCTTAAGAAAAAGCTTTTAAATAAAATAAGAAAATAATTTTTAAAATTATATTTTTGTGGTTTCTGGGTGTCCTATATCTAATAGGAGTCAAATATATTTTTGGAATGATTTTTACTACCCTTAATTAAGTACTTGCAGTGCAAATCTCAATTCAGGGGTTTTTGGAAAACTAAATTTAGAAAATACTTTTTGGCCAAATTATTTTTGTAAGAAAATTCTATAATATAATATACACATGGCATGATCATTGGTTCAAGAGTTTGGAGCAAGGAGATGAAGTATAGGAGTTGGAGGATTTATTTGATTTTTAGAGCACTTGCAAATAGCAAACAAAAATCCAATCAAGCAAAGTCCAAAACACTCAAAAGTTTTTGTCAAACCACATTTTATCATGATTTATTAGCTTAAGTGTTGTGGCATGAAAATCAGGGTGTGACAGTTACGGCACGACGAAAATGGCAAAATAGTTAGCGTTTTGTGGCAAAAAGTCAACCGAGATATTTTGGATCTGAGATTTGCATGCTTCCCGAGGTTCGTCCTCGAGCTCGCCGGAGACGAAGTAGACCGCCAGAGTGGAAGGAGCTCGTGGGGAGGAGGCCGGAGTGGGACTTGGGGCGGTGCGGCGGAGGCGTCGGAGAGGGGCGCCGGCGATGGGGGCGTCGGGCGGCGGTGCGGTGGTGGCGTCGGGCGGCGGTGCCTTGCCGGAGCGGCGAGGCCGGCGATGGAGCGCGGCGGCGCTGGGCACCGGGCGCGGGCAAGGAGAAGGGCGCGGGGCGGCGCTGGCCAGATGGGCCTGGGGGCCGGATGCGGGCTGTGGCGGGCCGCGGCGGCGATGTGGGCGCGCCCGCCACGTGTCGGCGTCTGGTTGGTCGTGGCGTCGGCGGCGGACGTGTCTGGCCGGACCGGACGTGTCCAGCGCGGCGCGAGGTGGCGGATCTAGGGTTTCGGGGGGAGGAGAACGAGAATTTCGGAGGGGGGGTCTTTATATAGGCATAGGAGGAGCTAGGAGAGTCCAAATGAGGTGCGGTTTTCGGCCACGCAATCGTGATCGAACGCTCTAGATGATGGAGTCTTGGTGGGTTTTGGGCAAAATTGGAGGGGTGTTGGGCTGCAACACACACGATGCCTTCTCGGTTCCTCGGTTAACCGTTGGAGCATCAAACGAAGTCCAAATGGTACGAAACTTGACAGACGATCTACCGGTAGTAAACCAAGGCCGCTTGGAAAGTCTCGGTCCAATCCGGAAATGTTTAATCCCCACACACAAAAGAAAGGTAGAAATGACCACTGGAGGAGAACGAAGCGCCGGAATGCAAAACGGACAACGGGGAAAAAGCTCGAATGCATGAGATGAACACGTATGCAAATGCAATGCACATGATGGCATGATATGAGATGCATGACAAAAACAACACACGGAGACAAAAACCCGAACCCGAGAAAATAAAATAACTTAACACCGGAAACGGCAAGAGTTGGATTACATATTAGGTAAATCCTATCCGGGGTGTTACATTTGAGTTGCAAATATTAGCAACAGAACCAGTATCAAATACTCAGGCGCTACTGCAAGCATTAGTAAGGTCCACATCAATAACATCTATATCAAATATACCTTTCACTTTGCCATCCTTCTTATCCGCCAAATACTTGGGGCAGTTTCCAGTGACCAGTCCCTTTGCAGTAGAAGCACTTAGTCTCAGGCTTAGGTCTAGACTTGTGCTTCTTCACTTGAGAAGCAAATTGCTTGCCGTTCTTCTTGAAGTTCCCCTTCTTCCCTTTGCCCTTCTTCTTGAAATTAGTGGTCTTGTTGACCATCAACACTTGATGCTCCTTCTTGATTTCTACCTCCACAGCCTTTAGCATTGCGAAGAGCTCGGGAATTGTCTTATCCATCCCTTGCATATTATAGTTCATCATGAAGCTTTTGTAGCTTGGTGGCAGTGATTGAAGAACTGTGTCAATGACACTATCATCAGGAAGATTAACTCCCAATTCAGTCAAGTGGTTGTGGTACCCAGACATTCTGAGTATATGTTCACTGACAGAACTATTCTCCTCCATCTTGCAGCTATAGAACTTATTGGAGACTTCATATCTCTCAATTTGGGCATTTTCTTGAAATATTAACTTCAACTCCTGGAACATCTCATATGCTCCATGACGTTCAAAACGCCGTTGAAGTCCCGATTCTAAGCCATAAAGCATGGCACATTGAACGACCGAGTAGTCATCAGCTTTGCTCTACCAGACATTCATAACATCTGGTGTTGCTCCTGCAGCGGGCTTTGCACCTAGCGGTGCTTCCAGGACATAATTCTTCTGTGCGGCAATGAGAATAATCCTCAAGTTACGGACCCAGTCCGTGTAGTTGCTACCATATCTTTCAACTTAGCTTTCTCTAGGAACGCATTAACATTCAAAGGAACAGTGGCACCGGCCATTTGTCTACAAAAAAATAGACATGCAAAATACTACCAGGTACTAAATTCATGATAAATTAAAGTTCAATTAATCATATTACTTAAGAACTCCCACTTAGATAGACATCCCTCTAATCATCTAAGTGATCACGTGATCCATATCAACTAAACCATGTCCGATCATCACGTGAGATGGAGTAGATTTCAATGGTGAACATCACTATGTTGATCATATCTACCATATGATTCACGCTCGACCTTTCGGTCTCAGTGTTCTGAGGCCATAGCTGCATATGCTAGGCTCGTCAAGTTTAACCCGAGTATTCTGCGTGTGCAAAACTGGCTTGCGCCCGTTGTATGTGAACGTAGAGCTTATCACACCTGATCATCATGTGGTGTCTCGGCACGACGAACTGTAGCAATGGTTCATACTCAAGGAGAACACTTGTACCTTGAAATTTAGTGAGAGATCATCTTATAATGCTACCGTTGTACTAAGCAAAATTAGATGCATAAAGATAGGGGCTTATAATTTCACCTCCCAACGTATTCACCCCAAGGGTGATGACAACAATAATAACTCATACTACCCATATCCAACTGGATATATGTGCCTAGATCTTTCCTCACCACATGATGCTTGCAAAAATAGAAAAATAAAAATGAATAGAGAGAAAAACTTTGACTCTTGCATAAAAGTAAATACATAAAAGTAAAATATAGGCCCTTCACAGAGGGAAGCAGAGGTTGCCATGCTCTTATTTGTTTGTATGCTCAACCCCTTAGTGCAAAAGAACATCACATTATATTGCCCCTTATGATAGCAACCTTTATTATGCAGACTGTCGCCTTTATTCTTTACCATCACAAGTTCGTATAACGCTCAATTTTCTCTTACACTAAATGATCTCACACTTTTAGAAGCAATTTTTATTTCCTTATTGGACCGATGACAACTTACTTGAAGGATCTTGCTCAATCCTTAGGTAGGTATGGTGGAGTCTTGAAAATAAGATTAGGGTTTAAGGGTTTTTGGATGCACAAGTAGTATCTCTACTTGGTGCGGATTTTTTGGCTAGCAACGATGGGGGGCAAGCACCACATGTTGAAGGATCTATGACAATATAACTTCTATGTGAATATGAACAAACATAAACCATTACATTGTCTTGCTTGTCCAACGTCAAAAATTTTGGCATATAATATTTTGATGGGGGCTCACAATCACAAAATATTTCCAAGATAGTGTATTTGCATGTGAAAGTTATCTTCCTTATACTAATTATTCATGAATTGCTTGCATGACCGATATTGTGATTGTCAATCTTCAAAAGATTTCATTTTCTAAACCCAATGTGAAGCTACCACTAGGCATGATATAATTTCAACTTCATGATATCCAATTCATTCAACAAATTACTCATAGGATATAAGTGAAGCACAAGAGTAAATGACAAGCTACTCCAAAAAGATATAAGTGAAGATCAAGCGGGTAGTTATGTAAATGGGTAGCTATTTGAGGACTCTATCTTATTTAAAAAACTTTCAGATCTAAGTATTTTATTAAAACAGCAAGAAAAACAAAACAAAATGACATTCCAAGAATAGCACACAATAGGTGAAGAAGCAAACACTTAAGCTCAACCGATACTAACCGATAATTGTTGAAGAAGAAAGGTGGGATGCCTACCGGGGCATCCCCAAGCTTAGATGCTCGAGACTTCTTGAAATATTATCTTGGGTTTCCTTGGGCATCCCCAAGCTTGAGATTTTGTGTCTCTTTAATACCTCTCATATCACGTTTTTCCTAAATCTCAAAAACTTCATCCACACAAAACTCAATGAGAACTCGTGAGATAAGTTAGTATAAACCAATGCAAAAACCTTATCATTCTCTACTGTAGAATCACTAGAATTATTATTAAACACTGTATACTAAATTCCTCTACATATTTAATACTCCTATCCTCAAATAGAATCATTAAACAAGCAAACAATACAAACATAACAGCAATCTGCCAAAACAATATAGTCTGTAAAGAATGCAAGAGTATCAATACTTATTTAACTCCAAATGTTATGAAACTTTACCACACTGTAGAGAATTTATCAGAGCTTATTGTGAAAAAACGTTCAACATTTTATCACATTCTAACTTTTCTAGAGAATTTTTGCAACATCGATAAACTTTCTGTTTTGAAACAGCATATGTAGACTTGCAAAATAAGCATGGTAAAGGCTATCCTTGATATTTTTATTGAAAAGAAATATGCAAAAAATTATTCTAAATAATAGCAAGCAAATTCTAACAAAATAAAATGACACTCCAGGCATAACACATATCATGTGACGAATAAAAATATAGCCTCAAGTAAGGTTACCGATAGTGTTTGAGACGAAAGAGGGGATGCCTTCCGGGGCATACCCAAGCTTAGTTGCTTGGATATTACTTGGATATTAACTTGGGGTGCCTTGGGAATCATCAAGCTTAGGGGCTTTGCACTCCTTATTCTCCTCATATCGATATCTCACCCAAAACTTGAAAACTTCAATCACACAAAACTTACGGAACTTCATGAGATAGGTTAGTATGATAAAGAGCAAACATTTCACTTTGGTACTGTCAAAGACAAGATTCATAATTGTTCTCACACAATGCTTGATGTAGAATATTATTTCCACAATTTATATTGAGCAATATAAGCCATAGAAACTAGAAAACAAGCAAACTATGCATTGAAACAGAATCTATCAAGAACAGAACTCTGTGTAGTAATCTGTACTCCAACCATACTTCTTCTATTCCAAAAATTCTGAACAATTAGGAAATCTAGTGCAATTTGTCTATTGATATTCTGCAGAAAGAATTAGTATTTTATCATGCTTCTGTCAAAAATGAGAATTATTTTCCTGAGCGCAAAAGTTTCTGTTTTTTAGCAAGATCAAATCAATTATCACCATAGACCATCCCAAAGGTCTTACTTGGCACTTTATTGAAATGAAAGCAATAAAAAATAATTAGTATAGTAGCCTAATCATGTGAACACACAAAAACAGTAGGTAAAAGTGTTGGGTTGTCTCCCAACAAGCGCTTTTCTTTAGTGCCTTTTAAGCTAGGCATGATGATTTCAATGATGCTCACATAGAAGATAAGAATTGAAACACAAAGAGAGCATAATGAAGCATATGACTAGCACATTTAAGCCTAACACACTTCCTATGCATAGTGATTTTGTGTGCAAACAACTTACGGGAACAAGAATCAACTAGCATAGGAAGGCAAAACATGCATAACTTCGAAAATTTCAACACATAGAGAGGAAACTTGGTATTTTTGAGATATGTAAAAGCATGTGTTCCTCTCTCATAATAATTTTCAGTAGCTTCATGAGTGAATTCAACAATATAACTATCACATAATGCATTCTTTTCATGATCCACAAACATAGAAATTTTATTACTCTCCACATAAGCAAATTTATTCTCATGAATAGTAGTGGGAGCAAACTCAACAAAATAACTATCATGGGATTGAAAATAAAAATCATGATGACAAGTTTCATGGTTATCATTATTATCTATAGCATACATGTCATCACCATAATCATCATAGATAGCAACTTTGTTGTCATAGTCAATTGCAACCTCCTCCAAAATAGTGGATTCATCACTAAATAAAGTCATGACCTCTCAAAATCCACTTTCATCAATATAACCATCATAAATAGGAAGCATGCAATCATTATAACAAATTTGCACATCAAATCTTGGGGGACTAAAAGTATCATCTTCATCAAACATAGCATCCCCAAGCTTATGGCTTCACATATCATTAGCATCATGGATATTCAAAGAATTCATACTAATAACATTGCAATCATGCTCATAATTTATAAAAAACATTATATTGAATTATTCTTCTATCAATTGAGCACAATTTTCCTTTCCACCATTTTCACGAAATACATTATAAATATGAACAATATGAGACCACCTCAATTCCATTTTTTGTAGTTTTATTTCATAAACAAAACTAGTGATAAACAAGAAACTAAAAGATTCAATTGCAAGATCTAAAGATATGCCTTCAAGCACTCACCTCCCGGCAATGGCACCAGAAAAGAGTTACGTTGACAGGATGTGAGTGCCGCTTACCTAACCTCCCCGGCAACGGCACCAGAAAAGAGCTTGATGTCTACTATGCAACTTTATTCTTGTAGACACGTGTTGGGCCTCCAAGCGCAGAGTTTTTGTAGCGCCCTGAGACCGATGCGTCAGGTGTCTTCTAGTTATTCGTTGTTGTTGCCTTGTCATTAGCTTGCGTGTTGCATCTTGCCATGTCATCATGTGCATTGCAACATCATGTTTTCAAAACTTGCATCTGTCCGGGTCCCTGTTCCTTCCGTTGTCCGTTCTGTGCCCAGACACACTTGCACGCGCTCGCGGCACCTCCAAAATAGTATTTTATAAGTGGACGGAAAATGTTCTCGGAATGGGATGAAAGTTGTCATGCGGTGTTGTTATGGTGTCAATAGGCTGCCTGCCAAAATTTCATCGCATTCAGGATCCGTTTGACGCCCCAATGGATAACTATAGCGGCATTATAGTCGGTCTAACATCGGACATTTTCAGTCTCCGAAAACTGCGGTCGAGCCTCTCTTTCTCTTCTCTCCTCTCAGCTCAAGGCCTTCTTTGCATAGCCCACTAGCCCCACCTAGGCCCGCTTGCCTTTGTCGACCTCTCTCAGACCCCCTTGCACGCGTCCGGAAACTGTCCCAGACCCGCCCCGAGCAGTCGTGACCGATGGGTCCGGAACATCCCCAAACATCTACAAAACTTCTTCGTTTTATTTATTGGACTCCCTAGCCTACATTTCTTGACCGCCTGATTTCGATCGGAGGGTCCAACCTCAATCCTATTTCCCTATATATAGACCAACCCCTACCAAATCAAGCCAACCCTAATTTTTAGGAGGTTTGTCCCATCACCGCCGCCACCCGGTCTCGATCCACCTCGGGATCGCTTCTCCTCGTTTTTCTCCACCCACCAACAGGAGCCCAAGCTCCTTATCCCCGACCCCGAGCACCCAATGCACCCCTCGCTGAGCCTCCGTGCGGCAGCCGCCTCCCTGTGCGCATCTCCTGCATCTTCGTCCTCCAGCCGCGTCCGAGGCAGTCGCCTCCTCTACTCCAAGCGCCTCGGTCATATCCTTCCTCGGACCCCTGCACGGGTCCAGTCAGCCCTCTTGATCAGGATTGGGCCGAGGCAGCAGCCTCCGTCCTCGAGCGTGAGAGGAGCTCGCCCGAGGCTTCCGTGACCATGGCCCCGACTCTAGCCGCCTTCCCTGCTGCTCTGATCTCTCTACTTCCTCCCTTCCCTTCCTCTTCTTCGCTGAAGCTCTTCCTGACCCCCCTCATCATGGTTCTCTCACAGGGAACCATGGTGCCGCCGCTTGGAGCTCCATGACCGTGCCTCCCTCTCCCGTCTCCGGTCAGATCCATGGCCCAGGAACCGGATCCGCAGCCGCCTGCTGTTCCCGCTTGTCCGCGGTGCATTTGCCCGAGACCCCGAGCAGGAGCGCTCGGCCTCGTCTCCTCGCGCCTATAAGCCGGCCAAGTCCACCAGGGCCTTAGCCATGGTTGTGCCCTCCTCCATATGCTGCCCTGCCGGACCTCTCTTTCAGCCCGAGCTCCTCTCGCTCGCGCGCCAAGTTCACCGTCGTCGCTCTCCTGCATCGCCGCTGCCTGCCTATGACCTCTACTTTGACACCGCCTCTGTTTTGTCCGAGGACGAGGACGAGCCCACTTCGTCCAGCCTCGTTGACTAGATCACCAGATCCCGTGCGCCCCTACCTCATTAGGTCGCCTAGGCCACCTCCTCACACGTATGGCCTGCAAGCCGCGCCGGCCTAGTTGCCCTCCTGATGGCCTGTTACATTTTTTTCAGTTCTGGATGATTTGCTAATTATTCCAGAGAGTGCAGTTTTACAGAAAAGTCCATAAGCTTCATGCATATAATAACTCTTTAACTGTGCATTGTATTAAAATGTTTCATATATGAAAAATGCTTAGAATCTTGTCTAGTTTCATAATATCCAACTTTCATGCATGTTTAAAATGTTTAAAATGATGTTTGCATATAATTTGCCTATTGCCATGCTAAAATGCTTTATTTCATAACTAAATAACCGTAACTTGGAATTTAATGAACTTTATATGTAAATGGGGTAGAAAATGCCTAGTTTAACTTGGTGCACTCATCTTGCATGTTTAACAACTCTAAAATATGGTTTAGGGCAGAACAGTACCAACTCTAAGATTTGCATATGAGGATTTACTGAACTAAATAAATGAATGTGGTGTTTCATCAATATGCAACTCGTTGCATATTGAGATCCACTTAATTTGTAGTTTTGTTTGTGCACTTTGCCATTCCATGCCTCATTAAACCGGACATGCATCATCCTTGGTTGTGCATCATGCAATGTTTATGCTTGTCTGTTTACTATGTTGCTTGCTTTTTTCCGGGTTGCTTCTCTCGTTAGCTTCGGTTTCATTCCAGAGTTGTGAGGATCCGTTCGACTACGTCCATTTGTCTTCTTCATGGACTCGTTCTTCTTCCTTGCGGGATCTCAGGCAAGATGACCATACCCTTGAAATCACTTATATCTTTGCTTGCTAGTTGTTCGCTCTATCGCTATGTAGCGCTACCTACCACTTGTTATATCATGCCTCCCATGTTGCCATGTCAAGCCTCTAACCCACCTTCCTAGCAAACCGTTGTTTGGCTATGTTACCGCTTTTTCTCAGCCCCTCTTATAGCGTTGCTAGTTGCAGGTGAAGTTGAAGTTTGTTCCATGTTGGAACATGGATATTTTGGGATATCACATTATCTCTTATTTAATTAATGCATCTATATACTTGGTAAAGGGTGGAAGGCTCGGCCTTATGCCTGGTGTTTTGTTCCACTCTTGCCGCCCTAGTTTCCGTCATACCGGTGTTATGTTCCTTGATTTTGCGTTCCTTACGCGGTTGGGTGTTATGGGAACCCCTTGACAGTTCACTTTGAATAAAACTCCTCCAACAAGGCCTATCCTTGGTTTTACATTTGCCTAACAACTTATACCTTTCCCTTGGGAGTAATTAATCCGAGGGTCATCTTTATTTTAACCCCCCCTAGGCCAGTGCTTCTCTAAGTGTTGGTTCGAACTAGAGCCCCTTGCAGCGCCACCTCGGGGAAACATGAGGGCTGGTTTTAGTTGTACGGATTGCTCATCTGGTGTTAACCTAAGAACAAGATACGTATGACACCTATCGGGATTGTCGGCACATCAGGCGGCTTTGCTGGTCTTGTTTTACCATTGTCGAAATGTCTTGTAACCGGGATTCCGAGACTGATTGGGTCTTCCCAGGAGAAGGAATATCCTTCGTTGACCGTGAGAGCTTGTGATGGGCTAAGTTGGGACACCCCTGCAGGGTATAAACTTTCAAGAGCCGTGCCCGCGGTTATGTGGCAGATGGGAATTTGTTAATGTCCGGTTGTAGAGAACTTGACATTTTACGTAATTAAAATGCATCCACCGCGTGTGTAGCCGTGATGGTCTCTTTTCGGTGGATTTCGGGAAGTGAACACAGTTCTTGTGTTATGTTTGTACGTAAGTAGTTTCAGGATCACTTCTTGATCACTTCTAGCTTCACGACCGTTGCGTTGCTTCTCTTCTCGCTCTTATTTGCGTATGTTAGCCACCATATTTGCTTAGTGCTTGCTGCAGCTCCACCTCATTACCTTATCCTACCCATAAGCTGAAATAGTCTTGATCTCGTGGGTGTGAGATTGCTGAGTCCACGTGACTCACAGATACCTCCAAACAGTTGCAGGTGGCGTTGATACGAGTGAAGGTGATGCAACCGAGCCCAAGTGGGAGCTCGATGAAGATCTTGATCATTGTTTTGTGTCTTTTTTGGTTGATCGGTAGTGGTTCCCAGTTGGGACGATCGGGGATCTAGCATTTGGGGTTATTTTCTTTTATTTTGGTTCCGTAGTCGGACCTTGATTGTACTCTGGATGATGTATGTTTAACTTGTTATTTGTGCGAAGTGGCGATTGTAAGCCAACTCTTTATCCCTTTCTTATTCAGTACATGGGATTGTGTGAAGATTACCCCACTTGCGACTAAACCACCATGCGGTTATGCCTCTAAGTCGTGCCTCGACATGTGGGAGATATAGCTGCATCGTGGGCGTTACAGTTTTGTAGGACAGTAGCAATTTTCCCTCAAGTGGATGACCTAAGAGCATCTCTAGTGGCTAGTGTATCCCATAGTCTAAGCCAAATATAGACTACCAGAGGCCAAAAAACATCTCCAGCAGCTGGTGTATGGCGTGGTCTAAATTTTGGACATCCATCAGACTAGCTACACATCGTCTATATTTGAACTACTGAGCGAGGATGTCCAAACCAGAGCTGCTCCTCGTGGGCTCTCTCCCGTGCCAATCCGGAGCAGTTGGGGACGAGGAGGACACCTATGCCACGTCCAAAATGTAGCCGTTGGAAATATAGACTACCAAATTTAGACAATCCATAGAAAAACTAAGGTTGTCTAAAATGAATTTTTTACACCATTGTGTATGTGAAGATATAGACTACCAAATTTAGACAAGCCACTAGAGATGCTCTAAGATTTATCAATCCGTGGGCGGTGTAGGATGAAGATTGTCTCTCTCAAACAACCCTGCAACCAAATAATAAAAAGTCTCTCGTGTCCCCAACACACCAAATACAATGGTAATTTGTATAGGTGCACTAGTTTGCTGAAGAGATGGTGATAAAAGTGTAATGTTGATACGTCCATTTTGCATCTTGCTTTTATATCGATATTTATTGCATTATGGGCTGTTATTACATATCATGTCATAATACTTATGCCTATTCTCTCTTATTTTACAAGGTTTGCACAAAGAGGGAGATGCCGGCAGCTGGAATTCTGGGCTAGAAAAGGAAAAAAAATATTACAGACCTATTCTGCACAACTCCAAAAGTCCTGAAAATCCACGAAAGTCATTTTTTGAATATATAAAAAATATTGGGCGAAGGAAGCACCAGAGGGGGCCACCCACCATCTATGAGGGTGGGGGCGCGCCCCCCTATCTCGTGGCCCCCCTAGAAGGCCTCTGGTGCCCATCTTTGGCTATATGAAGTCTTTTGCCCTGAAAAAATCATAAGCAAGCTTTTGGGATGAAACTCCGCCGCCACGGGGCGGGACCTTGGCGGAACCAATCTAGGGCTCTGGCGGAGCTGTTCTGCCAGGGAAGCATCTCTCCGGGAGGGGGCAATCATCAGCATCATCATCACCATCGATCCTCTCATCGGGAGGGGGTCAATCTCCATCAACATCTTCACCAGCACCATCTCATCTCAAACCCTAGTTCATCTCTTGTATCCAATCTTTGTCTCAAAACCTCAGATTGGTGCATGTGGGTTGCTAGTAGTGTTGATTACTCCTTGTAGTTGATGCTAGTTGGTTTACTTGGTGGAAGATCATATGTTTAGATCCTTTATGCATATTAATACCCCTCTGATTATGAACATGAATATGATTTGTGAGTAGTTATTTTTTTTACTGAGGACATGGGAGAAATCTTGCTACAAGTAGTCATGTGAATTTGGTATTCGTTCGATATTTTGATGAGATGTATGTTGACTTTCCTCAGGTGGTGTCATGTGAACGTCGACTACATGACACTTCACCATTGTTTGGGCCTAGGGAAAGGCATTGGGAAGATAAGTAGATGATGGGTTGCTAGAGTGATAGAAGCTTAAACCCTAGTTTATGCGTTGCTTCGTAAGGGGCTGATTTGGGTCCATATGTTTCATGCTATGGTTAGGTTTACCTTAATACTTTTGTAGTTGCCGATGCTTGCAAGAGGGGTTAATCATAAGTGGGATGCTTGTCCAAGTAAGGGAAGTACCCAAGCACCAGTCCACCCACATATCAAATTATAAAAGTACCGAACGCGAATCATATGAGCGTGATGAAAACTAGCTTGACGATAATTCCCATGTGTCCTCGGGAGCGCTTTCCTTTATATAAGAGTTTGTCCAGGCTTATCCTTTGCTGCAAAAAGGATTGGGCCATCTTGCTGCACCTTATTTACTTTTATTACTTGTTACCCGTTACAAATTACCTTATCACAAAACTATCTGTTACCGATAATTTCAGTGCTTGCAGAGAATACCTTAGTGAAAACTGCTTATCATTTCCTTCTGCTCCTCGTTGGGTTCGACACTCTTACTTATCGAAAGGACTACGATAGATCCCCTATACTTGTGGGTCATCAAGACTCTTTTCTGGCGCCGTTGCCGGGGAGTGAAGTGCCTTTGGTAGGTGGAATTTGGTAAAGAAAAATTTATATAGTGTGCTGAAATTTACTGTCACTTGTTGCTATGGAAAGTAATCCTTTGAGGGGCTTGTTCGGGATATCTTCACCCCGACCAGTAGAGCAAAGAGTTGATCCTCAACCTACTGAACCTACTGAACCTACTGAAAATGTTTACTTTGAAATTCCTTCGGGTATGATAGAGAAACTGCTAGCTAATCCTTTTACAGGAGATGGAAAATTGCATCCCAATTTGCACCTTATCTATGTGGATGAAGTTTGTGGATTATTTAAGCTTGCAGGTATGCCCGAGGATGTTATCAAGAAGAAGATCTTCCCTTTATCTTTGAAGGGAAAGGCATTGACATGGTTTAGGCTATGTGATGATATTGGATCATGGAACTACAACCGGTTAAAATTGGAATTTCATCAAAAGTTTTATCCTATGCATCTGGTTCATCGTAATCGTAATTATATATATAATTTTTGGCCTCACGAAGGAGAAAGCATCGCTGAAGCTTGGGGAAGGCTTAAGTCAATGTTATATTCATGCCCCAATCATGAGCTCTCAAGAGAAATTATTATTCAAAAAATTTATGCTCGGCTTTCTCTCAATAATTGCTCCATGCTCGATACTTCTTGTACTGGTTCTTATATGATGAAGACTATTGAATTCAGATGGGATTTATTGGAAAGAATTAAATGCAACTCTGAAGATTGGTAACTCAACGAATGTAAGGAGTCAGGTATAACACCTAAGTTTGATTGTGTTAAATATTTTATGGATGCCGATGCTTTTCGTGAATTTAGCACTAAATATGGACTTTACTCTGAAATAGTAGCTTCTTTCTGTGAATCATTTGCTACTTATGTTGACCTCCCTAAGGAGAAGTGGTTTAAATATCATCCTCTCATTGAAGTAAAAGTAGTTGAACCTATTAAAGTTGAAGAAAAGACTATCACTTATAATGTTGATCCTATTGTTCCTACCGCTTATATTGAGAAACCACCTTTCCTTGTTAGAATAAAGGATCACGCTAAAGCTTCAACTGTGGTCAACAAAAGTAACATTAGAACACCAAAACCCTCTTAGCAAATTAAATTTCAACCTAGTATTGCTATGGTTAAAGATCTCTTGGTTGATAATATTGATGGACATGTTATTTACTTTTGTGATGAAGCTGCTAGAATTGCAAGACCCGATACTAAAAATAAACATAGACTTGTTGTAGGCATGCCTGTTATTTCTGTTAAAATAGGAGATCATTGCTATCATGGCTTATGTGATATGGGTGCTAGTGCGAGTGCAATACCTCATTATTTATATTAAGAAATCATGCATGATATTGCACCTGCTGAGATAGAAGGTATTGATGTTACAATTAAGCTTGCCAATAGAGATATTATTTCACCGGTTGGGATTGTTATAGATGTTTATGTCTTCTATGGGAAAGTTAAATATCCTGCTGATTTTCTTGTTCTTGGTTCCCCACAAGATGACTTTTGTACCATTATATTTGGAAGACCCTTCTTGAATACTATTAATGCTAAGATAGACTACAAAAAGGATATTGTTTCTGTTGGTTTGGGGGATATGTCTCATGATTTTAATTTTGCTAAATTTTGTAGACAACCCCATGATAAAGAATTTCCTAGTAAAGATGAAATCGTTGGTCTTGCTTCTATTGGCGTGCCTCCTAATGATCCTTTAGAACAATATTTGCTAGACCATGAAAATGATATGTTTATGAATGAAAGAAGGGAATAGATGAAATATTCTTTAAACAGGGACCTATTTTGAAACACAACTTGCTTGTGAAAATTCTAGGGGATCCTCCTCCACCCAAGGGTGATCCCGTGTTTGAGCTTAACACATTGCCTGATACTCTTCAATATGCTTATCTTGATGAAAAGAAGATATATCCTATTATTATTAGTGCTAACCTTTCAGAGCAGGAAGAAGATAAATTATTGAAAAATCTGAAGAAGCATCGTGCTGCTATTGGATATACTCTTGATGATCTTAAGGGCATTAGTCCTACTATATACCAGAACAAAATAAAATTAGAGAAAGACGCTAAACCGGTTGTTGATCACCAACGACGGTTAAATCCTAAGATGAAAGAAGTGGTAAGAAAATAAATACTAAAGCTTCTAAAGGTGTTGCTGATAGTCAGTGGGTAAGTCATGTCCATTGTGTCCCTAAGAAAGGAGGTATTACTGTTGTTCCAAATGATAATCATGAATTGATCCCACAAAGAATTGTTACAGGTTATAGAATGGTAATTGATTTCCGCAAATTAAATAAAGCTACTAAAAAGGATCATTACCCTTTACCTTTTATTGATAAAATGCTAGAAAGATTATCCAAACACACACATTTTTACCTTGTAGATGGTTATTCTGGTTTCTCTCAAATACATGTGTCGAAAGAGGATCAGGAAAAGACCACTTTTACTTGCCCTTTCGGTACCTTCGCTTATATACGTATGACTTTTGGTTTATGTAATGCACCTGCTACCTTTCAAAGATGCTTGACGGCTATATTCTCTGACTTTTGTGAAAAGAATGTTGAGGTATTCATGGATGATTTTTCTGTATATGGAACTTCTTTTGATGATTTCTTAAGCAACCTTGATCGAGTTTTGCAGAGATGTGAAGAAACTAATCGTATCTTGAATTGGGAGAAGTGCCACTTTATGGTTAATGAAGGCATTGTCTTGGGGCATAAAATTTCTGAAAGAGGTATTGAAGTTGATAAAGCTAAAGTTGATGCTATTGAAAATATGTCGTGTCCTAAGGACATTAAAGGTATAAGAAGTTTCCTTGGACATGCAGGTTTTTATAGGAGGTTCATTAAAGACTTCTCAAAAAATTCCAGGCCTTTGACTAATCTCTTACAAAAAGATGTTCATTTTGTCTTTGATGATGGTTCTATAGAAGCATTTGAAATACTTAAGAAAGCCTTGATTTCTACACCTATTGTTCAGCCTCCTGATTGGAATTTACCCTTTGAAACTATGTGTGATGCTAGTGATTATGCTCTAGGTGCTGTTCTAGGACAAAGAGTTGATAAGAAGTTAAATGTTATCCAATATGCTAGTAAAACTCTAGATAGTGCCCAGAGAAATTACGCTACTACTGAAAAGGAATTTTTAGTAGTTGTATTTGCTTGTGATAAGTTCAGACCTTATATTGCTGATTCTAAAGTAACTATTCACACTGATCATGCTGATATTAAATACCTTGTGGAAAAGAAAGATGCTAAACCTAGACTTATTAGATGGGTTCTCCTACTACAAGAATTTGATTTGCATATTATTGATAGAAAGGGAGTTGAGAACCCCGTTGTAGACAACTTATCTAGGTTAGAGAATGTTCTTGATGACCCACTACCTATAGATGATAGCTTTACTGATGAACAATTAGCTGTCATAAATGCTTCTCGTACTGCTCCATGGTATGCTGATTATGCCAATTACATTGTTGCTAAATTTTTACCACCTAGTTTCACATACCAGCAAAAGAGAAAGTTTTTCTATGATTTAAGACATTACTTCTCAGATGACCCACACCTTTATAAAGAAGGAGCAGATGGTGTTATTAGACGTGGTGTACCTGAGCATGAAGAGGAACAGATCCTATGCAAGTGTCACTCCAAAGCTTGTGGAGGACACCATGCTGGAGATAGAATTGCACGTAAGTTATTGCAATCCGGTTGTTATTGGCCTACTATCTTTAGGGATGCCCGTAAGTTTGTCTTGTCTTGTGATGAATGTCAAAGAATTGGTAATATTAGTAGACGTCAAGAAATGCCTATGAATTATTCACTTGTTATTGAACCATTTGATGTTTAGGGCTTTGATTATATGGGACTGTTTCCTTCCTCTAATGGGTATACACATATTTTAGTTGCTGTTGATTACGTTACTAAGTGGGTAGAAGCTATTCCAACTAGTAGTGATGATCATAACACCTCTATTAAGATGCTTAAAGAAGTTATTTTTCCGGGGTTTGGAGTCCCTAGATACTTAATAAATGATGGTGGTTCACATTTTATTCATGGTTCTTTTAGTAAGATGCTTGCTAAGTATGATGTTAATCATGGAATTGCATCTCCATATCATCCACAATCTAGTGGTCAAGTAAAACTAAGAAATAGAGAGCTTAAATTAATTTTGCAAAAGACTGTTAATAGATCTAGAAAGAATTGGTCCAGGAAATTTAACGATGCATTATGGGCCTATAAAACTGCATATAAAAATCCTATGTGTATGTCTCCATATAAAATAGTTTATGGAAAAGCATGTCACTTACCTATCGGACTAGAACATAAGGCATATTGGGCCATTAAAGAGCTCAATTATGATTTCAAACTTGCTGGTGAGAAGAGGATATTTGACATTAGCTCACTTGATGAATGGAGAACCCAGGCCTATGAGAATACCAAACTGTTCAAAGAAAAAGTTAAAAGATGGCATGACAAAACGATACAAAAATGTGAGTTTAATATAGGTGATTATTTATTGTTATACAACTCTCATTTAAGATTTTTTGCAGGAAAACTCCTCTCTAAATGGGAAGGTACTTACGTTATCGAGGAGGTCTATCGTTTTGGTGCCATAAAAATCAACAACTTCGAAGGCACAAACCCGAGGGTGGTGAACGGTCAAAGAATCAAACATTATATCTCAGGTAATCCTATAAATGTTGAAACTAATGTTATTGAAACCGTAACCCCGGAGGAGTATATAAGGGACACCTTCCAAAATGTTTCGGCCTCCGAAAAGGAAGAGGTATGTGGTATGGTAAGTAAACCGACTCCAAAACAGTTCTAACAGCAATTTGTGACGCCCCCGTTTTGACCGTACACTAATCATGCACGCAAACATGTACGATCAAGATCAGGGACTCATGGGAAGATATCACAACACAACTCTACAAATAAAATAAGTCATACAAGCATCATATTACAAGACAGGGGCCTCGAGGGCTCGAATACAAGGGCTCGATCATAGATGAGTCAGCGGAAGCAACAATATCTGAGTACAGACATAGGTAAACAAGTTTGCCTTAAGAAGGCTAGCACAAACTGGGATACAAATCGAAAGAGGCGCAGGCCTCCTACCTGAGATCCTCCTAAACTACTCTTGGTCATCGTCAGTGGCCTGCATGTAGTAGTAGGCACCTCCAGTGTAGTAGGAGTCGTCGTCGACGGTGGCGTCTGGCTCCTGGACTCCATCGTATGGTCGCAACAATCGGGTATAGAAAGGGGAAAAGGAGGGAGCAAAGCAACCGTGAGTACTCATCCAAAGTACTCGCAAGCAAGGAACTACACTACATATGCATTGGTATCAAATGAAAGAGGTAGTATATGTGGACTGAACTACAGAATGCCAGAATAAGAGGGGGATAGCTATTCCTATCGAAGACTACGCTTATGGCAACCTCCATCTTGCAGCAGAAGAAGAGAGTAGATGGTAAGTTAACCAAGTATCATCGCATAGCATAATCCTACCCGGCGATCCTCCCCTCGTCGCCCTGTGAGAGAGCGATCACCGGTTGTATATGGCACATGGAAGGGTGTATTTTATTAAGTATCAGGTTCTAGTTGTCATAAGGTGAAGGTACAACTCTGGGTCGTCCTTTTACCGAGGGACACGGCTATTCGAATAGATCAACTTCCCTGCAGGGGTGCACCACATTTCCCAACACGCTCGATCCCCTTTGGTCGGACACACTTTCCTGGGTCATGCCCATCCTCGAAAGATCAACACGTCGCAGCCCTACCTAGGCACAACAGAGAGGTCAGCACACCGGTCTAAATCCTATGCGCGCAGGGGTCTGGGCCCATCGCCCATTGCACACCTGCACGTTGCGTACGCGGCCGGCGAGCAGACCTAGCCTCCCTTATACAAGAGGGCGTTCCAGTCCAACCCGGCGCGCACCGCTCAGTCGTTGATGTCACGAAGGCTTCGGCTAATACCACGACGTTGAGTGCCCATAACAGTTCCCGCATAGTTGGTTAGTGCGTATAGGCTAGTGGCCAGACTCAGATCAAATACCAAGATCTCGTTAAGCGTGTTATGTTGAAGTAACCACGGACGCCGACTAGGGCCATGCCCACCTCTCTCCTAGGTGGTCTCAAGCTGCCCTGTCGCTCCACCTCTAAGTAACAGTTGGGGGCCGTCGGGAACTCAGGCCCACCACTACCTGGATGGAGCCACCTGTCCTTTCAGCCCCCATATCCGAATCACTTGCGGGTACTCAATGAGCCGACCCGACTTTAGTCACAACATGTATCATGTGTAATATGTATAGTATATATACCCGTGATCACCTCCCAAGTGATCACGGCCCGATAGTATAGGATGGCAGACGGACAAGAATGAAGGGCGACTGATGAAAAACTAGCATCCTATACTAAGCATTTAGGATTGCAGGTAAGGTAACAACAGTAGTAGCAAGGACAGGCTATGCATCAAAATAGGATTAACGGAAAGCAGTAACATGGTACACTACTCTAATGCAAGCAGTAGAGAGAAGAGTAGGCAATATCTGGTGATCAAGGGGGGGGGGGCTTGCCTAGTTGCTCTGGCAAGAAGGAGGGGTCATCAACACAGTAGTCGATCGCACGGGTACCGACAGCAGTCTCGGGTTCTACCGGAAACAAGTAACAGAGGGGGAACATAATAAATAATAGAGCAATCAAAGCATCACAAAGCATAACATGGTGATACGCGGTGCTAGGGGTGACCTAACACAGTAGTAGGCGATACCAACGAAGGGAGAAACATCCGGGAAAGTATCCCTGGTGTTTCGCGTTTTCGGACAGATGAAGCAGAGGGGAAAAGTTGCGTGTTTTCTATGCTAGCAATGTGTGGCGGTCGAATGGGCCACGTATCCGGATTCGTCTCGTCGTTCTGAGCAACTTTCATGTACAAAGTTTTTCCAACCAGGCTACGCTTTATTTTGTATTTATTTAAAAAGGATTTAATCATTTTTCTAAAATTTCAGCATTTATTTAATTCGAATTGACCAAGTCAATTTGACTGGTCAAAAGGGAAGGCGTGGCCCACATGGCATAGACTATACATAAACAAAATAAATAAAACCTAACTTAATTAAATGGGGACCACCTGCCATAGGCTAGCAACTAACCTAACAAGGATTACCTAAGCAGTCTAAATTAGCCTAAGCTAATTAAGCCGGCCACACACAATACATACGCACACATGGCCACGACCATAGAGCAGCAGAAACTATAGCTAGCAAGGCATCATAGAACAGCAGCAGCATAACAGCAATAGCAGAAGAATGCAGTACACATGCACACACAGGAGCGCCGGTGACTGAAGCCAGTAGCGCCAGCAATAGGGTCGCAGGCCGGCACGGCGGCAGCGGCCGTGGGCGGCGACGGCAACAGCAGGCAGTAGCAGCAACGACAAGGCAACAATACTACAGAGTAGCAGAGGCACATAGCAGCGTAGCTAGCAGATGAGCAGAAGTGTAGCACACAAGCGCGGGGCATGCGGGCGAGCGGGCACGCGATGGCGGGTGCGGCCAGATGGGGCGGACTCGGCTGCGAGAGTTGGCTAGCGGCGGGCTCAGGCCGACGGTTAGTGGCACGGCGAGGATATCGGGCTCCTTGCCATGACGACCAAACTCGAGGGAGGAGACGTACGTCACGAAATTGAGAGGGAACAGAGGGGATTCAGAGGAGGGACTCACGGGGAGGCCACAGGAAAGCTCGGGGGAGGTCAGAGTGGACCAGAGTGGCCGCGGCGACGGTGACATAGAGACGGTTGTACGAAGAAGATGATGGCGCCGGCAACGCAGTGCCCCGGCTTGATGCGGCGCCTGGAACCGATGAAGTCGAGCGTGGTGGAGCTCCTAGACTTCCTCCCGCACGCCGGAGACACCAGTGGCCATGACAACGACGATGGGGCAACGGTCACCGCAGGATCTCACGAGCTCGATTCGATCTAGAGGGGAAGCGGGCGATGGGGATCGAGGGGGAATGATTGAGACGGGGTCTAGGGTTTCGGTGGACGTCTTTATAGGCCGGGGGAGGCGACATGGTGGCCATCCAGACATGGCACCGTCGGATGGTTGCCACGCCATGGACTCGGCCTCCTTCTCTGTACAGAAGGGGAAAGGCTCATGGTGGGCTGGGCCAACCACTGTATCAGTAGGCTAGAATTGCACATAAGTGCCCTTTCGTTTTATTCCTATCTGTCTTATTATTTGGTTTTACCCCCGTTTTGCCTTTAGTTTATGCAGCGAGTGACTTTTGCTATAGTTGAAACTTGGCATATAAATCAAGCATATTATTCTGGAATGGCACATAAAGCTTGAGGCCATTTTGTAATGTTTTTTCAAATGTTTGTATTTAAATGGTCGATTATGATGTTGTTGGCCCACTTCCTAATTTACTAGCGATTATTTGTTGAGTCAAATGATGTGGTTTCAACATGAAAAATGATCAGGGGTATTTATAGAATAGTGCGAACATTTTAGTTTTATTGTTTCAAGAAATAATAAGTTGACTTGCAATTCAAATTTGAATTATTGTTTGATTTTTATTACGTGGCAAATTGGTTTAATAAAACATGATGAGACGGCACATTAGGGTGAGGTCACTGTAGCATGATTACCGGGGTGTTAGACAATTTTTCTCTATTTTGGAATATTTAAGAAAATAGGAAAATAAGTAGTCTAGAAAGGACACAAGGCGTCCATGAGGGTGGAGGGCGCGCCCTACCCCCTGGGCGTGCCCCCTGCCTCGTGGGCACCTCGTGTGCCCTCCGGACTCCGTTTTCTTGCACGATACTTCTTTTGGTTGTTGAAAATTCATTATATAATCTCCTGAAGGTTTTGACCACCATACCATGCGATTATCCTACGTTTTTGTTTGGAGATGTTTTCTGCCAGAGTTGTCAAGGCTAGGCATCATGTCGTACCCTTCGTCCGACAATGGGGGCGATGATGCTTGGCTAATGAAGATAGAGCTGAAGAGAGAAGAACCCGGGGAGATCAACAAGGATGATGGGATCAAGAAGACAACGGAGGATCAAGCTTCGGAAGCACAAGAAGAAGACATCCTTCAATCTCATCACAATCTTGTTACCCCTACTGAAATTTAAGCTTTCAAGATGATTGAAATAGCTCGGGTGTAGAACAAGTATCTAACTCATGAAAATATTCTGTTGCAAGAGCATATCATCGCACTCAAGGGCATTATTCATAAGTTGGAGCATCTCCTACGCTCGATGCTGGATGACAAGCCTACATCATCAACAATCTCTTCTTCACCACCAAAGGAGAACTGAGTATCGGGCATGGGCACTCCCCTTGGCAACGGCCAAGCTTGGGGGAGTGCCCCGGTATTGTATCACCATCACACTTTCATCTTTACCGTTTTTCTTAGTTCGATTCTTTTGGTTATATCTTGATCTAGTAGAATAAAGTTGTAGTATGATCTAGTTTTGAGTTTTGCTTTATGATCTTTCTATGTAACCAAGTCCATGAGCTATATATATAATAATTATTAGTTTTGAGTGGAGGGCTTGATTACCTTGCTTTCATCTTGAGGGAATAAAAGAAAGAATAAAAATAAATAAAAAGATCATATTGATCTTATGGAGAGTAATGACTTCACATATAAAGAGTATGATGAATAAAAGTTGTTGAGAGTTGACAAACATAGTTTTGGTCATCGTTTCAATTAATAGGAAGTAATAAAGAAAGAGAGGTTTTCACATATAAATATACTATCTTGGACATCTTTTATGATTGTGAGCACTCATTAAAATATGACATGCTAAAAAGTTAACGTTGGACAAGGAAGACAACGTAATGGGTTATGTTTTCTTACATCTGAAATAAATTATATTGTCATGGATCATCCAACATGTTGAGCTTGCCTTCCCCCTCATGCTAGCCAACTTTTTTGCACCAAGTAGAGATACTACTTGTGCTTCCAAATATCCTTAAACCCAGTTTTGCCATGAGAGTCCACCATATCTACCTATGGATTGAGTAAGATCCTTCAAGTAAGTTGTCATTGTTGCAAGCAATAAAAATTGCTCTCTAAATATGTATGATTTATTAGTGTGGAGAAAATAAGCTTTATACGATATTGTGATGTGGAAGAAATAAAAGCGATAGACTACATAATAAAGGTCCATATCACAAGTGGCAATACAAAGTGGCGTTCTTTTGCATTAAGATTTCGTGCATCCAACGATAAAAACACATGACAACCTCTGCTTCCCTCTGCGAAGGGCCAATCTTTTATTTTTTTTACTATACTTCCTACGAGAGTCATGGTGATCTTCACCTTTCCTTTTTACATTTTATACTATTTTATACTTTGGCAAGCACTGTGTGTTGGAAAGATCCTGATATATACAGCTAATTGGATATCTTTCTCTGTGTCCGATTAAAGCTTCATACCCATAAGTATTGCGTGAGTGTTAGCAATTGTGAAAGACTAAATGATAGTTGAGTATGTGGACTTGCTGAAAAGCTCTTATATTGACTCTTTCCGATGTTATGATAAATTGCAATTGCTTCAATGACTGAGATTATAGTTTGTTAGTTTCCAATGAAGTTTCTGATTCGTACTTGAAATTGTGAATGAATTGTTACTTTAGCATAAGAAATCATATGAATATATATATATATACATATATATATATATATATATTTCTGTTGTAAGAATGATCATGATGCCCTCATGTCCGTATTTTATTTTATCGACACCTCTATCTCTAAACATGTGGACATATTTTTCGATATCGGCTTCCGCTTGAGGACAAGCGAGGTCTAAGCTTGGGGGAGTTGATACGTCCATTTTGCATCATGCTTTTATATAGATATTTATTGCATTATGGGCTGTTATTACACATCATGTCACAAAACTTATGCCTATTCTCTCTTATTTACAAGGTTTGCACGAAGAGGGAGAATGCCGGCAGCTGGAATCCTGGGCTGGAAAAGGATCAAATATAAGAAACCTATTCTGCACAACTCCAAAAGTCCTAAAACTCCATGGGAGTCACTTTTAGAATATATAAAAAATATTGGGCGAAGGAAGCACCAGAGGGGGGCCACCCACCATCCATGAGGGTGTGGGCGCGCCCTACCCCCTGGGCGCCCCCCTGTCTCGTGGGCCCCCTGGCAGGCCTCTAGTGCCCATCTTTGGCTATATGAAGTTTTTTTCCCTAGAAAAATTATAAGCAAGCTTTCGGGATGAAACTCCGCCACCACGAGGTGGAACCTTGGCGGAACCAATCTAGGGCTCCGGTGGAGCTATTCTGCCGGGGAAGCATCTCTCCGGGAGGGGGAAATCATCACCATCGTCATCACCATCGATCCTCTCATCGGGAGGTGGTCAAACTCCATCAACGTCTTCACCAGCACCATATCATCTCAAACCCTATTTCATCTCTTATATCCAATCTTTGTCTCGAAACCTCAGATTGGTACCTGTGGGTTGCTAGTAGTGTTGATTACTCCTTGTAGTTAATTCTAGTTGGTTTACTTGGTGGAAGATCATATGTTCAGATCCTTTATGCATATTAATACCCCTCTTATTATGAACATGAATATGATTTGTGAGTAGTTACGTTTGTTCCTGAGGACACGGGAGAAGTCTTGCTATAAGTAGTCATGTGAATTTGGTATTCGTTCGATATTTTGATGAGATGTATGTTGACTTTCCTCTAGTGGTGTCATGTGAACGTCGACTACATGACACTTCACCATTGTTTCGGCCTAGGGGAAGGCATTGGGAAGTAGTAAGTAGATGATGGGTTGGTAGAGTGACAGAAGCATAAATCCTAGTTTATGCATTGCTTCATAAGGGGCTGATTTGGATCCATATGTTTCATGCTATGGTTAGGTTTACCTTAATACTTCTTTTGTAGTTGCGGATGCTTGCAAGAGGGGTTAATCTTAAGTGGGATGCTTGTCCAAGTAAGGGCAGTACCCAAGCACTAGTCCACCCACATATCAAATTATCAAAGTACCAAACGTGAATCATATGAGCGTGATGAAAACTAGCTTGACGATAATTCCCATGTGTCCTCGGGAGTGCTTTCCTTTATATAAGAGTTTGTCCAGGCTTGTCCTTTGCTACAAAAAGTATTGGGCCATCTTGTTGCACCTTATTTACTTTTATTACTTGTTACCCGTTACAAATTACCTTATCACGAAACTCTCTGTTACCGATAATTTCAGTGCTCGCAGAGAATACCTTACTGAAAACTGCTTATCATTTCCTTCCGCTCCTCATTGGGTTCGACACTCTTACTTATCGAAAGGACTACGATAGATCCCCTATACTTGTGGGTCATCAAATATTGATAGTAGGAATATATTTTTATAATCTGAATAAATAAAAATAGCAAGGTAGCAAATAGTAATCAGGCACAAAAACGATATTGCAATGCTTGAAAATGAGGCCTAGGGTCTGTACTTTCGCTAGTGCAATCTCTCAACAGTGCTAATATAATTGGATCATATAACCACCCCTCAAAGTGCGATGAAGAATCACTCCAAAGTTCCTATCTAGCGGAGACCATAAGAAGAAATCGTTTGTAGGGTAGGAAACCACCTCGAAATTACATGGGTCTGGCCCAATAATAAGGTGACACAACACCTATAATGGCCTCTAGATGAAATTTATGAAGTGGCATCTTGTATATTTCGTCCAAGCCTTCATGCACTCATTATGGTGGCTTCAAAGTCCTGAAATCATAACTTGAAACTCCGTTCGTGTGCCATCATCTCCATGCTTGATCTTGTTTCAATGTTCATCCTTCTTGTCCAAGCTAGGCCCTTCATTTGTAAGCAAAACAAATGTATCCAATTTAGGCAACATCATGTTCTCGTGAACATTAGAATCATTCACTACTGCAAGATGCTACTAACACGACACTACGATCAGAGACCCTTCGACGAAACTGTGTGTGATGCAATAATCGCAAACGGTGGTGTAAAACCCGTCAAAAAAGGTGCAAAACATTTGCGATGGACGATGCATCAAACATAGTTCAGATTTTAGTTGCGTGTGCAATGCAGGTCATATGGTTTAGTTCAATTAACTGTTTGCGATGAGGAGGAACAATAGAAACGGTCAGCCAGATGAAGATGTGTGCGATATACAGCATACAGTTCACTCAAATGAACTGTTTGTGATTAGGCAACACAAAAGAAATGGTTAGCCAGATCAAGGTGTGTGTGATATAAGGCATGCGGTTCACTCGGATGAACTGTTTGTCTTGAGACAAGAGAACAGAAACAGTTCAATATATCATGATGTGTGTGATACACGGCAAACAGGTCTGTAATCAGAAATGTGTGCGAAGACCGATAATAACATAGACGATTGCTTCTAATAAGACGTATGTGATATGCTCTGTCTACACAACATCTCTTAATTTAACCTCGACGTCCTTGTTTTTTATTTTTTCTATTTTTTAACACATGTTAAAGAAGGTCTACCGCATTACTTTTTGACAATGTGCGATACGTGGCATACAGTTGATCCATCCGACCTGTTTGTGATGGAATAAGCCGTGTGTGTTGTGGGCAAACGCTTGCTAGTATTCAACCGTTTGCGATTGATGAATTCATCACCGACGGGTTCCCTAGTGTGGTCCATGTTCATCTGATCATCATCTACTTCTTGTGCTAGCTCGATGTTCCTTCTATGCTAAGTTTCCATTAATTGATGGCGTTTTATGAACACGCCACCGTTTCCTGCCATTTCCTCACTTGTTTTCCACCACCCAGCGATATTGCGCATAAACCTAGGCAACGCGCAATGCATGGAGGCAACAAGCGCAGCCTGTAGCACATCCACCTTTCCAAGCATGCCAACCCACCAAAACGTCGCCTCTGCCATCAACCTCATCGACGAGGAAAACGAGCAGGCGCCACGGCCCGTCGAGGCTGAGGCGCTCCCCGGCAACGCGATGGACGACATCGTGATGCGCGTCATCGCCAGGGTTGAGCAGACCTTTGGCGCATGGCGCTTGAGCGTCGTGGATCAAGATAGGCATGTCAGCGGCGACAGGCTACAGTTCACCGCACAACATGATCGATGGCGCGCCGCAGAGCAAGCTAGGCGCGGCCGCGTCGATAGGGTGCGGCTCGCCGCACGGCAAGACCGTTGGAGCATCGCATAGCAAGAGCGAACCCATCGGCGGTTGCTTGCTGTCGACACAGTGTCGCAGCTGGGTACACGTCCCGTCAGTACCCCCATTCCTTGCCAGGAGTGCGGAGAGGCCCTCAGCATTGTACTTGCACCAGTGGGGGGTCGCACCGTACTTGCACCGGACGGCCTCCACGCCGTTCGCATGGGTGGCATCGTTCGCCTAGTCCGCGGCCCGCTGGATGCCAACGCACTGGTCCATAGGCTTTACCGCCTCCTTAGCCCAGGTGTCCACCTATGCGCAGTAGAGGAACATGGCTGTCGCATCCTTGAGCTGGTGATCTCCGATGAAATAGCCAACTTGGAGCTCGAGATAATGCTCCAGATGTACCGCGAGCGTGTCGACCGCTTGGACGAACGCCTGCACGAGTTCAGGCAGAGCCAAGAGCTACCGTAGGCAAGGGCTGCTGGTCATGGTCTCATGGACGTGTTTTATTTTGTTGAGTCATTTTGACATGGATAACAATCATAGTATTGCTCTGTTTATTCCTTTGTTTCAATGTGTCTACTCTGTTTTCCGTTCTTATATGTTCTGTTTCAATGTGTGTATATATGCTTTCCATTCTGTATATGTGGTTGATAACAGCTAGATTCAAATTAGTATACAAAAACAGATAGAAAATGGAATTCATAATATATATATATATATATTAATTGTTCATTAGTTCATCACAGAATATATATATATATATATAATATCATCACATATACATGATGATACTTAACTACTAGCTACAATGCATAAAATTGAAAACGAGCAATACTAAAACTAATAAGCCCTCCTGGGGCCAGTATTCCGGTAGCCCCTCGCCAGCAGCTCCCTGGTGCGCGGCGTCTTCCCAGTGCGGAGGCAGTACTCCGCCTCCTCCGCCTCGCAGTGCTTGATGCACCGATCTGCCTCTTGCTGGCGGACGCACGCGAACGATCTTCCCATTTCGTTGGGCGCCCACCGGAGCTCCTCGTCGGTGGCACGCTAGAGCTTATCGGCCCACCTCCACGCAGCAACGAGGCGACCAGTGCCTATGACCTTTATCGCGAAGTACTCGTCTTCGTACACCTCCTCGGCACGACGATGCGCCCGCTGTCGGTGTCAAAACCGGCTGATCTCGGGTAGGGGGCCCCGAACTGTGCGTCTAAGCTCGATGGTAACAGGAGACAAGGGACACGATGTTTACCCAGGTTCGGGCCCTCTCTATGGAGGTAATACCCTACGTCCAGCTTGATTGATATTGATGAATATGAGTATTACAAGAGTTGATCTACCTCGAGATCGTAATGGCTAAACCCTAGAGGTCTAGCATGTATGTCTATGATAATGAGTATCCTCTATCCAGACTAAGTACTCCGGTTTATATAGACACCAGGAGGATTTAGGGTTACATAAGGTCGGTTACAAAGAAAGGAATCTACATATTCGACGCCAAGCTTGCCTTGCACGCCAACGAGAGTCCTATCCGGACATGGGTATAGTCTTCGGTCTTTGTATCTTCACAGCCCATCAGTCCGGCCCATGGCTAACAGGCCGGACGCCCGAGGACCCCTTACTCCAGGACTCCCTCAGTAGCCCCTAAACCTGGCTTCAATGACAACGTATCCGACGCGTAGTACTGTCTTCGGCATTGCAAGGCGGGTTCCTCCTTCCGAACTCCAAAATAGTCTTCGGATGAATTGATCGTGTCCAGATCTGTAACACACACCACACACAACTGTAGACAGAATATAATAATACACGAGTCCAATCTGCTCACAACGTTTACAACATGACATCACGTCCATCCGGTCATAATTTTGAACCGTTTTTTGCCTGCCGCTCCACGTTTCGAGACGCGGTTGCCATTGGCACGTCTTGTCAAAGCAGAGAGCATGTCCGCTTATTACGAGATTCTCATCAATACGGGCATGGGTAACCCAACCGTGCCGTTTACATACCCCTTGGGAGCAGGCGAATTTTGAGGCGAATGGGGTGGCGTTCAATATTCACTGCCCTTATAAGGAGATAAGATTCCTCCTTCTTCCCCCACACCTTCTTCCTGCCCTTCCACTCTTGAGCTCCAGCACCCAAGTTCTCATCTGTTCCCCACTCGCGAAGCACTCAACCATGTCCGGATCCGAAGGTCAAGGCAAGTGGATGGCTTCCTCCGTCAAGGAGGAGGACATCGCCGAGCTTCGGGCGGCTGGGTACCTGGCAAAGGAAATCGCCCACCGTCTTCCAGCCCAAGGACAAATCATTCCCATGCCGAAGCCCGACGAGAGGGTAGTGTTCCTCCCCCATTTCCTCCGCAGGCTAAGGTTTCCACTCCACCCCTTTGTCCGCGGGATAATGTTCTACTATGGGATAGACTTCCACGATCTATCCCCGAACTCCTTCCTCAATATCTCAGCGTTCATCGTCGTGTGTGAGGCCTTCCTCCGCATCCAACCCCACTTCGGGTTGTGGCTCAAAACCTTTAACGTGAAGCCCAAGGTGGTGGATGGACATCACGCAGAGTGCGGGGGCGCCATGGTGAGCAAGCTCACCAATGTTTCTTGGCCAAAAGGCACGTTCGTGCAGTCTGTCAAGGAATGGCAGAAACAATGGTTCTACATCACTGAACCCCGCAGTGCCACCTGGGCCGCGGCTGCCGCATTCAAATCCGGCGCTCCCGTGCGACTCACCGCCTGGGTCAAGAAGAGCCCGAACTGGTGTTCGTCAGACGAGCTGACTACGCTGCAAACGTGAATTCAAAGCATGATTGATAAGGACATCAAGCTTGTCGATGTAATCCAAGTGATGCTGGTTCGCCGGATCCTCCCTGTCAGAGCCGAAGCCGCCATCTATGGGATTTCAACCCGAAAAAGCACCACACCTTGGAAAGGCTCTTTGAAACAGATCATGAAGATGCCTGGAAGTTTCTCTTCAAGGGCAACGAGATACCGCCGGCCACAGATTCGGACCATGGCCACGACATAAATCACCTCCCTAGCGAGGTATGTTATTTTCAGCACATCCCCTACTTGCTTGTTTCAAGGGTGACATCTAAGCTTTTATTAACATTGCTTTTTCAGTACTGGTTGAAGAAGGCGAAGCAGATCCGGTGTCCGGCTCCCATGCCTGAAGAACCAGTCATCCCGTGTTTAGCGAAGATGCTAGAGCCGGCGCCTTATAAGACACTAGAAAAGAAGGCCACAGGAAAGACCAAGGGGGTCCGGAGTGGACCCCGCCGCCGGGGTGCTTTGGAGGCGATGTCCGAAGATAAGACCCACTCCTCCGCCGCCGAAGACGGCGACGATGAAGAGGAGGAGGAGAACAACCCTCCCCCAGATGAGGGGAGGAAGAAGAGGGCGGCCTCGGCGAATCTGGAGGCGGAGACCTCCAAGAAAGGGAAGAGCTCCCTTGCGGATAACACCGCATGGGACGCCGATAGTAGTCCGGAGAGGCGCCCCTACATTAAGCCCCGGGCTGCATTGTAAGTGCTAAAACCCATATCTGCTCATGAACCAAGTCTTTCCTCTTTGTTGTATTGACATAATCAGTTATGCCATTGCAGTCCGGCCCACGACAGTCCCCAACGATCCTCATCACGAGGTTCGTTGGACTCAAAGGCGATGGCCAGTGATTCACCGCTGGCCGCTCACTCCCCAAAGGCCAAGGACGATGCGGAGGTGCTGTACCGAAGGACTGTTCCCGGCGGGGGAGAGGCTCGGGAGGTGCCAGAAGGCGAAACCCCCGTCGCCGGACACCAAGGGGACTCAATCCCCATGGAGACTGGCGGGGAGGGCCGTATTCAGTTTGGCCCTCAGCCGGACTCGATTCCAGAGTCCGGTGTGGCTCCGGAATCCGGCACACAACCTCCTTCGAAGGAAGGGGGAATGCTTATTCCCCTGGTGACCCCTGTCCAACCAGGGGCATCGGATAATTTGCTGGAAGCGCTGTGAGGCGCTTCCATTGTGGATGAGCACTGTGTCCTTGTGGGCACGGTAATTGAAAGGGTTCAGTCCGCCAAGAGCGCACTAACCGAAGCCCGCAACTACCTGTTAACAGGTTTTGAGGTAAGCAGCGCAAAAAGGAGAAAATCCCAATATAGACAGTAGCCCCTGAGACCTGTCCGGTGTTTGGAATGAACAAACCGTACAGAGGATGAATCTCCTATTTGCAAGAAACTAACTAAATTTGTGTGAAATGTACGCACATGCGTCACTGCTGACTGCGGCCTCGCATACTGCCGAAGTATCCGGACTAAAGCAGAAACTGGCGAAGGTCGAGGAGGAGCTGGTCCAGGTGAAGAGGCAGCTCCAGGAAAAACAAGGTGAGTAATAACCTGTTATGTATTTGAAAAAGGGGAAATGATATGCAATGGCTGAAAAACCAAGATGTGAACAGAGGCGATGACCGAGGTCGAAGCCCTGAAGGCGGCCCTGGTCGAAGCTGAGGGGAAGGCCGTCAAGGAGCAGGCCGCCCGTAAGAGGCTCAAGCCCGGGTCAATGAAGTCCAACAGGAGCTCCAGGACGCGGTGAGGAAGTGCCAGACCTTGGAGCACAATGCATCGGCTCAAGTGGCTGAACTTGTCGAGGCTCGTAAGAGTGCAGAGGCGGCCTGGATTGAAGCCCAAAACGCACTCCATGAGATCCAGGAGGCCAGGAAGATTGCGGCGGGTAAGGCATTCAATATGCAAAGCAGGAGTGTGAAGAGGAAATTTCTTTTACTAACCCGGATTCGGAGTTCTCCAACGACCTTTGCTGATCTGCCACGCAATGTGACCGACGCTGCGGAGTTCTTCGGAGCCGGAGAAGGGAGCTCCATGGAGAAGCTGTTCTGGTCGCAATATTGCGTGCCAGAACATCTGGTGCCCTTCAGCGATCAGCTGAAACAGCTGGTCGAGCTGCACAGAGTGGCTGAACTGGCCATGAAGGATGTGATAATCCAGCTATGGCCAGCCAAAGCTATTCCCAGCAGCTACTTCGGCCTCGTGAAGAAGCTGGTGGATGTCTGTCCTCGGCTTGATGTCATCAAGCGGTCCGTCTGCATCGAGGGCGCGCATCTAGCCTTCTCTTATTGCAAGGTCTGGTGGGCGAAGCTGGACGCTATCAAGTTAGCGACCGGGGGGCCGCCGGAGGGCAAGGAGCACCGCACACCTGAGCGATGCTTTGGCGATATTTTAGAGGGGTCCCGCATTGTTGCGGATCACTGTGCGAAAGACAATATCTTCGAATGAACGTACTCGAGCTCCCTCTACCTTGTATAAAACAAGTTATTTATGCAATATAATGCTTGTTATGTTTTTTAAATTTTTACTTCATGTGTCGTCATGTTGTATGAAATCTGAGGGTTAACCAGTCGTCGTCTTCTGCCCCCACATAGGTAGTACGGGGGTCTTCGTGATGGAATCTAAACAATCTTGATCCAATTAGATAGTCCTTGAAGGAGTTGTTTAGCGCAACGAACCAGGAAACCAGACTATGCGGCTGTAACGCCCTCACTTAGCCATAGGAGTGCGACGATAAAAACATGGGTGCAGCCCCTAGTATCCGAACTAGAGTGCTATAGGCGTCTGATTGGGAAGTACCAATCCTTCGCGTAATGCGGAAGAAATCTCCAATGATTTGCAACCTCCGAACAGCTGACCGGCTCTCGCCGCATCATGACAGTCAGTTTTTGGCTTTCTCTACTGAGGTGCTCCTTTGGATAAACCAAGGAACAATCATAGTAGTTCTCCCTTTACTACCTTAGCCAATATAACGGAACGTAAGGTAGTAAGCACAGGAGCCGGGCAAGCCAACTATTGACCAAAGACATGATTCAGAGCCAATGCATATAATGCTAAATTCAGGGTGCCGAACTATACTTATAAAAAGTGTTCGGACTTTTGTTGCCATAGTGTGGGGTGCTGTGCAGCCCCTAGCAAACATGAAACATACCAAAGTGTACGGGTGCTACCTGATAGGGTTATCCACAGGGGAGCTGGAAAAAAAAGAAAACAGAAAAGGTACGAAGGTAAAAAGCTGGAGTCCTACATCTCCAGCCGCAGACTGTTCTCATTGTAACTTAATTAGTACGTCAAGGCGCATTGATACAGGTAGTGTGATAAGCAACATGCTATTTAACATGCCAAAACCAAGGGAGAGCTGGATATGGGTCCTGAAAAATAGGTAGAGTTATCGTTAACGGAATCACCTAAAAAGTCCCCTCTATGTCTGCGTTTCTCGTTGTCTTGGTGTGTTTATCCTTCAAGAGGACCGATGACCAGACCACCAGATGGTGCCTGTGGGATTGAGACCTGCAAAGGAAACAAGCAGAAGTGAAAGTATGTGTGTATCCGATGTCGGTTGAGCCATACTATGGACCACAAGCTAGCTATGCCTCCGTCGATGCCCATGGGATTTTGAGTGCATAGTTATGTACGCACGGCACGAATGCCACCACTTGATCAGAACTGTGATGGATGCCAGATTGCTAGTCGAGCTCCTAACGAGCTGAGCTCTCCTGCTGCAAAGTAGTTTGGACCCTCTTAACAGTGTCCGTGGGCTCGGCAGCCGAATTAAGGTTCTGCTTGAGAAGGCCGCTCGGTACTTCTGTTGCTAAGGCAGTTGTGTGCTCTTCTGTACGGAGGGAGCGTTCCGTATTTCCGTTGATTGTTATGACGCCACGTGGACCGGGCATCTTGAGCTTGAGATAAGAATAGTGTGGTACTGCATTGAATCAAACAAACGCAGTTCGTCCGAGCAGTGTGTGATAGGCGCTGTGGAAGGGGACGATATTGAAGATTAACTGCTCGCTTCGGAAGTTGTCTGGAGATCCGAAGACAACCTCTAGTGTGATTGAGCCTGTACAGTGGGCCTCTACACCTGGTATGACTCCTTTAAAGGTGGTCCTGGTGGGCTTGATCCGAGATGGGTTAATGCCCATTTTTCGGACTGTATCCTGATAGAGAAGATTGAGGCTGCTACCTCCGTCCATAAGGACGCAACTCAAGTGGAACCCATCAATTATTGGGTCTAGGACAAGTGCGGATGAGCCACCGTGATGGATACTGGTCGGATGATCCCGGCGGTTGAAGGTGATAGGGCATGACGACCATGGATTAAATTTTGGGGCGACTGGCTCTATCGTGTAGACGTCCCTGAGCGCACGCTTGCGCTCCCTATTGGGGATGTGGGTAGTGTATCTCATGTTCACCATTTTGACCTGAGGGGGAAACTTCTTCTGTCCCCCTGTGTTCGGTTGCTGGGGCTCTTCGTCATTGTCCTCTCTTTGCGATCCCTTTTCCCTGTTCTCGGTGTTTAATTTGCTGGCCTGTTTAAAAACCTAGCAATCTCTATTTGTATGATTGGGTGGTTTGTCTGGGGTGCCACGAATCTGGCACGGACGATCAAGTATGTGGTCCAAGCTGGATGGGCCTGAATTGTTCTTTTGGAACAGCTTCTTCCGCTGACCAGACTTAGAGCCCCTGAATCCGGCATTGACTGCTGTGTCCTCAGTGTTATCATAGTTGTTTCGACGTTTTTATATGTTGCATCGAGACTTGTCTTTTTTGGTTTTAGCTTCAGGGGTGCCGGCGTCGCTTGCATTGCTTTTTCTATGGGCCAACCAACTGTCCTTGCCCGCACAAAAGCGGGTCATGAGTGCCGTGAGGGCTGCCATGGATTTTGGCTTTTCCTGGCCGAGGTGGCGAGCGATCCATTCGTCGCGGATGCTGTGTTTGAAGGCTGCTAGGGCTTCGGCATTCGGACAATCGACGATTTGGTTCTTTTTAGTTAAGAACCTAGTCCAGAATTTCCTGGCGGACTCTCCGGGATGTTGAACTATATGGCCTAAGTCATCAACGTCCGGAGGTCGAACATATGTACCTTGGAAGTTACCGAGGAAGTCCTCTTCCAAGTCCTCCCAGCTGCCAATAGAATTTGCAGGCAGACAGTTGAGCCAGTGCCGAGCTGGCCCCTTGAGTTTTAAAGGGCAGTATTTGATGGCGTGGAGGTCATCGCCGCGGGCCATATGAATGTGGAGAATAAAGTCTTCGGTCCACACCGCAGGGTCAGTGGTTCCATCGTATGATTCTATATTCATGGGTTTGAACCCTTCTGGGAATTCATGATCTAGGACCTCATCAGTGAAACAATGAGGGTGTGTGGCACCTCTATATAGGGCCATATCACGAGTAGCTCTGATGGAGTTCGTCTGCAGTTTTCAGCCCGCGCATGACTAAATTTGTCACGTCCGAATAGGTGGCCGTCGTCGCGTGTCGAGGCACGTCCTCGCGATCCGTAGATTGATCTAGTATGTCCTCCTTTATTGTTCATGCTTTGCCGGAGGTCATGTGTATGACCGTGGTCTAATTTACCTCTACCTGGGCAATGAGGCGGGGATGGCTGGTGTTCGGCGTGAGTTATCATTTTGTCCCGACCACGTGGTGGTCGGTCAGCTGCTTTGTATAATGGAGGTATGTATTCCGGCGCCTCCTCGTCGAACCGAGGTAGCAATTTACACTTTGGGTAGCTTTTGGTTGGGCGCTCAAGGCCGTACTCTTCGGCTGATAGGACATCGGTCCATTTGTCATTGAGCAGATCTTGGTCAGCTTGGAGCTGCTGCTGCTTCTTTTTCAGGCTCCTTGAAGTGGCAATTAGCTGGCGCTTGAAGTGCTTCTCTTCAAGAGGTTCCTCAGGCATGATGAAATCGTCGGTGCCGAGGGTCACCTCATCATCGGAGAGCGGAAGATAACTTCCGTCCTCTGAGTCTTCGTGTGTGGGCTGCTTACCAGGGCTAGCCTGCCCATCTTCCCGTTCATCTTATTCATTAGTTGTTTCAATGGGGTCTTCATTGTCTTCGGCACCCTCCGGAGTGTTGTCTTCTCCTGTGTCGGTGTTGCTGTCTTTACTGCAGCGTGACTTAGAGCGGTGTCGCTGACGCTGGCACTTGGATTGTATTTCGGAGGGTATATCCTTAGCTGGATCTTCTTTGTCATCGCCGCTATTCTCCTTTGGTGCATCCACCATGTATACATCATATGAGGAACTGGTCGTCCAGCGTCCAGTGAACGGCTGGTTCTGGGCCTCTTCTTCTCTGGCATCGTCATCCATACGTCGATGTCCTCGGAGTCGTAATCAAGTTCGTTGGTCAAATCCTCGACCGTGGCTATGAAGTGGGTGGCGAGTGGGAAGCAAAGTTCTCCACCGTCAGCCCCTAGTTCGAGCCGTATATAGTTTGGCTATGAGACCTCCGCCAAGGACAAGTTTTTTAATGAGTTTAGAACATCGCCCAAAGGTGAGTGCTGGAAGACGTCTGCGGCGCTGAATTCGAAGATCGACAAATGATCAAGCTCGGCGTCCGCGGGCTCACGTGGTTCGGAACTTTTGATCAGATACGAGTCCGGAGTTCCGCTGACAAAAATGTCGTGAGAGGTTAAGTCTATGTGCAGCTCCAACGCCGTGGAATCTGTGTCCTCCGTAGTGGGGTTGATCCTCCCGTCCTTGGATGGCATAGCTTGCTCCGGATCTAGGGCCAGAGCGGTTACAGGAGCAATCTCCTGGATGCAACCAGATGACAGATTTAGGTCATGATCATCGGGGTGACCGGGAGCGGCTACCGCGGTCTCGAATCTGGCAAAGATCAAGTCTCCACGGATGTTCGCAACGTATTTCAAGCTCCCGAATCTGACCTGATGGCCAGGGGAGTAGCTTTCAATCTGCTCCAGATGGCCAAACGAATTGGCCCACAATGCGAAGCCGCCGAATACAAAAATATGTCCGGGGAGGAAAGTTTCTCCTTGGACAGCGTCATTATTGAGGATTGAAGGGGCCATCAAACCTTTCTGCGACACCACAGTGGAAATCTCAATGAAAGCACCAATGTCAATGTCAAAACCGGCGAATCTCGAGTAGGGGCCCCCGAACTGTGCGTCTAAGGTCGATGGTAACAGGAGACAAGGGACATGATGTTTACCCAGGTTCGGGCCCTCTCTATGGAGGTAATACCCTACGTCCTGCTTGATTGATATTGATGAATATGTGTATTACAAGAGTTGATCTACCTTGAGATCATAATGGCTAAACCCTAGAGGTCTAGCGTGTATGGCTATGATAATCAGTATCCAATATCCGGACTAAGTCCTCCAGTTTATATAGACACTGGGAGGATCTAGGGTTACATAAGGTCGGTTACAAAGAAAGGAATCTACATATTCGATGCCAAGCTTGCCTTCCAAGCCAAGGAGAGTCCTATCCGGACACAGGTACAGTCTTCGGTCTTCGTATCTTCATAGCCCATCAGTCCGGCCCATGGCTAACAGGCCGGACGCCCGAGGACCCCTTACTCCAGGACTCCCTCACCTGCCCCCAAAGCTTTGCCACCTCCTTTTTCCAGGTGGCATCACGGGCTTCACAGGCTGCCTAGTACCTGACTTCCTCCTCCGCCATCTCCTTCTTGAATGCCACTTGCCCAGCTTTCTCAGCCGGCGACAGCGACATCCACACACAAAGATTGTACTAGCCCCAAAACCAATTCAAAGTTGGGGGTCCGGGGCAACCTCGTCTGGCGGCGCGTAGGGGTCCTCGTCGCTGCTATTCGAGTGAGCGTCCTCGAGGGGCGGCGCTCCTCAATGGTGTGTGGGCAGACCGGCGGCGCCATGGTAGAGATTTGAGAGAGAGAGAGGGCGAGCGAGGAAAGGATGTAGATGAGAATGCAGGCGGGACGACGTGAGCAAGGTAGTATTTGTTGTTTACCGGAATCTAGATCGATGAGGACAGTACACACACCGGTTGCCGGAATTTACGAGTACTGTAGTTTGAATTATACATGATTCCCGCATCAAAATCCGTGTGTGAATATAATAGCCAAAATCCGTGTGTGAACATAATAGCTGACGGTTTCCAAGCAGAACCGTGTCTGATTAATGATGCCCGCCACTCACCTACCAAATTTCGAGCCATGAGATAGAGTGCCAATCGTATGGGGGCTAGTTGTCTTGCCAGATCTTTACATTTTATTTTTTGAACACCAGATATTTACATTGTCTGATGATTTTTTAACTCGCACACAAGTACACAAATATATGTTTTTTTTCAAACTGTTATGGTTAGGCGTTGCATGTAGATGTAGTTCAAATTTGAATTACGGTCATTAAATGGCTATAAAATCACTTAAATGTCTTTAAAAGGTCAAATGACCGCTAGAATTTTCTAAATTTTCACAGTACAGTTGTAGTAGTGCAGGTTAAACATAGAATAAATTTTGAAGGCCGTAAGAGGAAGCTATCTAGTGTTCGTCATCAAACATGCATTGTTCCCTCTCGGAACCACGAGCCTTCTAGTGAGTTGCTCCGGTTTATGAGGGGTGTGTGTCCAAACTTTCGTCACACATGCCAATTTTTTTACCACGTCATCTTGGTGGCATGACATTAAATCAAGCAAGGCTTCATGTTTTTCTGATCACTTTTTAATTTTCTAGAATTAAAATGCCATGGCACTCCATGCATGTGCCCATGCCGTGAGACCAATATGTTTAAACATTCCTTCTAATTTACTGCACATGGAATTAACTCGCACACAAGTACACAAATATGATTTTTCAAACCGTTATGGTGAGGCGTTGCATGTAGATGTAGTTCAAATTTGAATTATGGTCACTAAATGTCTTTAAAAGATCAAATGACCCCTAGAATTTTCCAAAATTTCACATTACAGTTGTAGTAGTGCACGTTACACTTAGAAAAAAAATTGAAGGCCGTAAGAGGAAGCCATCTCCCGTTCGTCATCAAACATGCATTGTTCCCTCTTGGAACCACGAGCCTTCTAGTGAGTTGCTCCGGTTTGTGAGGGGTGTGTGTCCAAACTTTCATCAAACATGCCAAATTTTTTACCACATCATATTGGTGGCATGACATTACATCAACGAATGTTTCATGTGTTTCTGATATTTTTTTATTTTTTTGGAATTAAAATTCCATGTCACTCCATGCTTAATTGTGTCATAGCCGTTAGACCAATATGTTTAAAAATTCCTTCCAATTTACTGCACATGGAATTAAATCGCACACAAGTACACAAAATATGAGATTTCAAACTGTTATGGTTAGCTGTTGCTTGTACATATAGTTCAAATTTCAATTACGGTCATTAAAAGGTCAAATGACACCTGAAATTTTCCAAAATTTGACATGACAGATGTATTAGTACTAAAAAAATTCTCATACATTTAAAACACCATCTGTTGCCACTTTACTCCAAATTTGTCTTTCACAACTAATAAAAAATTATCTACAACATCACACACAGTTGTTTTCTAGGAACCATTTGCGATGAAAATATCTGAGTCTATTTAAGTCTCCCTCCTTAAGCTTCGCCGCCTCGTCTGCTCCAGTGCCGACAACCCCCGAATCCATGAATCCTGATCCCCTTTCCCGCACCCCCTTCTTGCAAAGATGACGCCGTGGAAACGCTTCGTGAAGGCCCGTACGATGGCCGCGTCCCCCCGAGCGCCGCCGCCTGCGCTGAGAGCGCGGCCGCCTACACCTAGAGTGTCGCCGCATCCGCATTGAGCGCAAACGCTTCCGTCGAGAGGGTGTCTGCGGCACCCGAAATGGCTGCAGCTGCTGCTGCGACGGCAGCTGCAAACGCCGAGAGCGCTTGAGCTGCCGTCTGTGCCGCCGATGTCTCCCTGGCCCGGGTCGAGGCCATCCACGCCAAGATCGAGGATGCACACACCAAGATATTCCAAACCACCTCAGACTCTAGCATGCAACCCACGTCTGAAAAGGCAGCGGTGGATATGGAGCACCTGCTTCCTCATGAGGTCGCCGAGCGGGAGCTGGAGATGTAGGAGGCGGCGGAGATCGAGGAGCGCCGGGAGGAGGAGTTGCGTGTGGTCGAGGTAGAGGTAGAGGTAGAAAAGAGTCTGTCCGTCGAGGAATTAGCAGTGGAGTACCAACGCGAGCTCTGGCGCAGCCACTACTATGAGTACTACAACCTTGAGGGCAGCACCGAGGATTAGGACGAGGACACAGTCAACTTCAGCAGGGGGGCGCGAAGTCCACCAACGGCGGCATGTCGCCAGGACAAGTCATCGACGTCTCATCTCACACCAGCGATGCATAGGCCGGTGTGGCGGATTTGTTAAAATTATGTGTACTTAGGCTTTGTTTTTAATGCTGGTCTTTTCTAGAGCAATGTTTAGGTCAATTGGCTCTGTTTAATTACTAAAATTGCTCGATTCAGTTAGTGTGGTCTGTCTGCTGTACACTCTTTTGTGTGCCCAAACTAGCATGCGATGTTAAATTATGCAATGATGTACCCAGGGAAATTTCCATCAAAATTTGAATTATGAAACTCATCCCATGTGCATAAAGCAGAAGAATCATTTGTGATGAACACAATCGTTCAAAGTGAATGGTCCGGCGGCACCGCGCGCAAAGTTTCCCTCCACATTTCCAAAATTTTGGCCTACCGCCAAAATATCTACCCCGCCCCCTCCCCTTCCCCACCCCCTTTTATCCCGACCACAAGTCACATTTCCCCTGTTTCCTCCTTCCTTCCTTCCTTCCTAAGCTATAGCCGCTTCCTCGCTCTCGCCGTCTCGAATCCTACCGCCGCGGTCGCCATGGTCTTCTTCAAAGACCTCTCTAGCGGTTCCTCCTCCGGCGATGACTCCTTCACCACCTGTGTATGCCTCTCTTCTCTCTCTCTCTCTCGGGCTATGACTTGGAATGAAGGCTTTTTACCCGGTGGTCGATTTGAGTCATTTCTTCCTCTTGTAGCTCCCTAGGACCATCAGGGGCAACGAATTGAGCGGGGTGGCTGAAGATCTATCTGCTTGTTGTCACCATCAATCTCCATGCTTGAAGCTAGTTGCGTTTGAATCTGTGGACAGTGGGAGGAAGTTTCTGGCATGTGCAGTGTGATGCTCCTGATTGAATCGTACACTAATCATACACGCAAACGTGTACGATCAATATCAGGCACTCACGGGAAGATATCAGAACACAACTCTAAAAAAATAAGTCATACAAGCATCATATTACAAGCCAGGGGCCTCGATCGCTCGAATACAAGAGCTTTATCATAGACGAGTCAGCGAAAGCGACAATATATGAGTACAGACATAAGTTAAACAAGTTGCCATAAGATGGCTAGCACAAACTGGGATACAGAATGAAAGAGGCGCAGGCCTCCTGCCTGGGATCCTCCTAAACTACTCCTGGTAATCGGCGGTGGCCTGCACGTAGTAGTAGGCACCTCCAGTGTAACATCCCAAATTTTCAATTTGGAATGTTATACATTAGATCATCATGCATATCATATTTTCTTGCATTTTGGTTGATCCTAGAAATTTCACGCAACTCAAGGACCCTCGGAGAGAGTTGGAGATTTCGTTATTTTCATATTTGAGTTTTCTCAAATTTTGAAACGAGGATCATTTGATTTATTTATTTCATCTTCAATTATTTTTCCAATACCAAAA
The DNA here is from genome assembly GCF_056163025.1 of Triticum urartu. Taxonomy (NCBI): domain Eukaryota; kingdom Viridiplantae; phylum Streptophyta; class Magnoliopsida; order Poales; family Poaceae; genus Triticum; species Triticum urartu. The sequence continues at coordinate 258,292,184 of NC_141875.1, forward strand.
TATGAGAGAGGGAAATAATAAGACTTTTCCCAATTTAGGAAAAATGAAGATTTAAAGAATAAATCAAATTTTGTTTTCCGGTGTTCTTTTGCATTTTATTTGGATAGGGAAAAATGCGTGTTTTCAAAAATTGCATTTTAGGCCCGGAGAAAAGTTCATTTTGTTCGACTCATTTTTAGGAGTCGGGGAAATTTTACTTTAGAAATTTCGGAGTTCGTTTAGATTTTCTTTCTTTTGTTTTTCTGCGAGCGTAACCGATTTAAAAAAAATCCCGCTAGGCCCAGCCGGCCAAGGCCCAGCCGGCCAGGCCCAGCCGCGCGCGCCAGCCTGCCCCGCCGCCCAAGCCGAGTCCTAGAAGGACTCAGGCCGCCGCCGCCCTTGCCCCTTGCCCCTCCCCCAAGCAAGACCCCCCCCCCACCTATATAAATACCCAAGCCCCCCCTCTCCTCCCCAAGCCGCAGCCCCGCCGCCCGCGCCTTGCGCCGCCGCCGCCCGCGCGAAGCCCCGCCGCCTCCCTGCCGCCGCTGCCGCCTAGCGCCGCCACTGCCGCTGCCCCGCCGCCGGAGCCCCTCGCCGGAGCCTCGCCGGAGGTAGACGCGCCGCCTCTTCTTTTCCTCGGTTCGGTTTTTTTTTAGAAAACCGTTCCGGTTCTTTTTCTTTTCTTTCCGGTTTTGTTTTGGTTTTTTTCCGAAACCCTAGACCGGTTTTCCGTTTTTGTTTTCAGTTTAGTTGTTTAGCGAGCGTTCGCCGGACCGTTCGTCTTAACGAACGTGATCACCGGTTATTCCCAGTTAACGAACGTCCGTTCGTTCAACCGTTCGTTTTTTTCTTTTCGTCGGATTTATTCCGCGATCGCGGTCTCAGATCCGATCTTCATTCTAGTTTATCTTCTCGCTCGTTTAACGGAATCAGGTGATTCAAGCGCCTGGAGTTTCGTTTCGAAACCGCCGTTCCATCTAATCAACTTAAACAAGTTTTTGCTACGGTAAAATTTGACCTAGTTTCAACTTGCTAGAACCGAGTTGTTTTCTTCCGCCGTTTGTTTTCCGTTGCTTTGTTCGGTTCGTTCTTTCTTTGCAACCGGAGTTCTTAAGTTGAACTTTCTGGTTCGTTCTCTCGTTCGAGTTTTACCTATGCATTAGATGAGTACTTATTGTGTGCTTGTTGTTTGTCTATGATAGATCACCCGGATTGCGCCGCCTGTTACTTCGAATCCCTAGGTCTCGTGGATCATCAGCAAGGCAAGTAACACTTTGATCATACCTTTTCTACAACCCATGTTTTATTGCATTAGATCAATCCTCTCACATTGCATGATTAGTATCTAATTAAATTGTGGGATGGGAAGTAGATGAGGTAGTACCTATTACCTGTATTATTATGAAACCTTTGGGAGTTACTTCTATGTTTGCTTATTATGCCATGCTATGCTAGTAGGCGTGGATTGGGTGAGTGATATCCATGACAGATGTGAGTTTGTTAATTTTAATGGTTTATCTAAGGTGGCAACTTAAATACACATCTAGGTGGATTGAGGCACCTGGTTTCTATCAGGACTTGCCTGTTTTATTTTGGACCGCCACCCAGGCTTAAAGGGATCATAAGATCTTTCATGCTAGTAACTTCCGTGTGCAGCCACAAGCCATTATGGGCTCTGGCATAGTTGACTAAGTCGTGCGAACTCTTACAGTGGTAGACTAGCAAATGTAAGGGGATGTAGGTGGTACGGTCTACCCGGACGTAAGGTGCCAGCGCTTCCGAAAGACTATGTCTCGGTCATCCGTTTCTCAAACACCGTGTAGTGCGAGAAAACAAACGGAGGCGATCGAGTCTTGCGGGGAAAAGTGCACAAACCTCTGCAGAGTGTAACAAACTAATCATGATTAGCCGAGTCCCCGGTTATGGACAACTTGAGTATCTAGTACTTGAATATCGTGTGAATCTCATCATGTTACTTCTAATTAATATTATTGGGTTTTAATTGTTCACTTAATTGGGATTGAGAATGCTGTCAACCATTCTCAATGTTTAACAACTACCATGATAGTTAAATAAATCTATTCCTTTGCAGTAGGAAAAAAACTGGCTTTACACAAAACTTTAACCATAGAGCTTTCCACCAGCCATACATGCATATAGTATAGCTCATTACTGTTCATTACTCTCTATGTGTTACCTTGCCAGCATATTCCATGTGCTGACCCGTTTTCGGGCTGCAACTTTCATGTTGCAGAATTTTTAGATGACGTGTAAGGATGTTTTAGGTCGTGGTTCTATACTCAGTGATGCCGTTGGAGTTGATGGACCCATTTATCTTCCAAGTCTTCCGCTGTTATCTTTATTAGATGGCCTTCAGCCATATTTATTGTAATAAGTTCTCTTTTGAGACATCGATGTAATAAGTGTGTGATTGCCACTCTGCTATAAATCCTTCGAAGTACTGTGTGGTGTCAGCATTACTGATCCAGGGATGACACCGGAGCACAGTAGACTTGATCCATTCGGGTTGGGTCGCTACAGAGATGGTATCAGAGCACACGCTGACTGTAGGACACGACCACTAAGTTAAAGCCATAGATCACTATTCTCTTCTCATTTTCTAACTCCTCATCTTTTCTACTCTTTTAGGATGACGAACGCGAAGATTAAGTACGCTCAACCGGATGAAGGCACACCTTTTGGATTTCACTTGAAGGAAGTCACTAAGTACCTGAACATTGGATTACCAAGCTTCACCGGGACCTTCAACGCCACTCTGCCTGAAGAGGAGCGCTGGAAGATTCAAGCTCACGTTCCGGGAAGGACATTCGCGCCAATCACGAAGCCCATAGATAGTGTTTTCAATGCACCAACCTGGAGTCTGGGAAAGAGCATGGCAGCCCATATCACCATAGGACGCATTGGAGAACTTTACCAAGAAGACCTCAAGGACACTATCTACCAGATTTGCGGACGCCGAGATGAACAATGGGAGTTAGTCAGCACCAAGAAGGATAGATCCATTGCAGCTTTCATCCAGGAGTTAAACCAGCACATTCGACGCCACGAGAACCAGATGTGCAATGACATGATAGAGTTGAAGAATGCGAAGGCAAGGATCATCGAGTTAGAAGGAGAACTGAAGGCTACACGCAAGGACTACATGGACGAGATCGTAGCTCTAGCAAGAAACAATTGCGATCTTAAGCAGGAGATTGAAGAACTCAAGAGGAAGTTAGCATCCAAGGAGGAAGACGAGTACGTCGCATGTCCGGATAACTACATCATCATCGACGACACCGATTCGGATCCAAGTGAACCCGACTTTGAAGACGAAGCTGGAGCAGATATCATGGAGTCTTCCACCGGTTCAAATTTCTAGATGACCACCAATTAGTAGTAGTATTTCCCCATGTATACGTTATAGTTCGAGCACTTTTGCGATAGTTAGATCAATTGTAAGCCCTTGTTTGAATCGAATGAAGTGATTTTGTGTGCATTTGCTCATGTGCATTGGGGTAGTGTTTTCTCTTTAGACCCCCTCTATTCTTAAATCTCGTCTTTTCTAAACTCTCAGATGCCTCCGAGACGTGACAATGGATTTCCACCGGAGCTCACTCAGTTGATCCAGCAACAGAATCAATTGATGCAGATGTTAGTCCAGAACCAGCAGAAGAACAACAACCACCCACCACCACCACCACCTGTTGACCACTTAGCCCGTTTTCTTAGGCTGAATCCGCCGGTGTTTTCCAGTAGCACCAAGCCGATAGTAGTAGACGATTGGCTCCGCAAGATAGGAAGGGAATTGACCACGGCAGGATGCACAGATGGTGAGAAAGTGAAGTTTGCCGCACATCAGCTTGACGGACCCGCGACAGCATGGTGGGAGAATTTCACAGCCACTTACCCAGTTGACACTGTCACATGGGATCAGTTTCAGCAAGCTTTCCGCACTGCCCATGTTTCAGCAGGAGCTATGGCCATGAAGAAGCGTGAGTTTCGCAACTTACGCCAAGGAGGAAGGACAGTTGGCCAGTACGTTGATGATTTCAGCAAGTTAGCACGTTATGCCCCAGATGACGTTGCTACAGATGCAACTAAGCAGGAGAAGTTTCTGGAAGGACTAAATGATGAGTTGAGTATGCAGTTGATGGTAGCAAGTTTCAACAACTACCAGGAGTTGGTAGATCTTGCCATCATGATTGAAGGGAAGCAACAGCAGATTGAGAACCGCAAGAGGAAGTATGGACAGGGGAAGTATAACTCTGGAGCCCAGCAGAAGCCCCGTTTTACCCCTAAACCGGGATTTCAGTTTCAGCATACCCATGGAGGAGGTAGTTCGCACAACCATAATGGCCACAGGAATGGTAATGGGAATGGAGGAAGCAATGGCCAGAACCGTACCACCCCATCAACCCCAGCCAAGAGAGATCTGAGTCAAGTCACCTGTTTCAAGTGTTCCAAGACCGGACATTATGCCAATGAATGTCCTGAAGGCCAGAATGGAAAATGGCAATGGAAGCTCTGGGAAGAAGCCGAACCCTTTCAATAGGGGACATGTGAACCACGTTAGTGTGGAGGAGGTTGAATATCATCCTAATGCAGTAATCGGTAAGTTTTGGTTAAGTCATTTACTGCACTCGTTCTTTTTGATACTGGTGCATCGCATTCATACATATCAAGGGGATTTGTGGATAAATATAATCTGCCAACCCAAGCCCTTAGGTCACCCATGTTAGTAAGCTCACCAGGAGCAGAGTTTATGGCTAGACGATGGTGTGATCGGTTACCATTAAGGATTGGTAACTATGTGTTTCCCTCAGACCTAATAGTATTGGAATCTCAAGGATTGGATGTGATATTAGGCATGGATTGGTTATCAAAGTATGAAGGGAACATTGAATGCGCTAGTAAGTCAATTTTGCTTACCACGCTAGAAGGACGAAGGATCAAGTATGTATCCCGGCATATGCCAAAAAGGACGCAAGTAAATTGCCTAACAGGAGTCATGCAGGAGGAAGTACCAGTGGTACAGGATTTTCCTGATGTATTTCCAGAAGAGTTGCCAGGCATGCCACCGGATAGAGACATTGAGTTTTTAATTGAGTTATTGCCAGGCACAGGCCCAATATCAAAGAGACCATACCGGATGCCAACAAAGGATTTGGTAGAAATTAAGAGTCAGATTAAGGAGTTACTGGAGAAAGGTTACATTCGCCCAAGTTCTTCACCTTGGGGATCACCAGTACTTCTAGTGGAGAAAAAGGATGGATCATTAACGATGGTTGTTGATTACCGTGGATTGAATGAAGTAACCATCAAAAACAAGTACCCACTACCGATGATTAATGATCTGTTTGATCGTTTGCAAGGAGCTAAAGTGTTTTCCAAGATCGATTTGTGATCAGGGTACCATCAGTTGAAGATTCGAGAGCAGTACATACCTAAGACAACATTCACCACAAGATATGGACTGTACGAGTATACCGTTATGTCATTTGGATTGACTAACGCGCCTGCCTATTTTATGAACCTGATGAACAAAGTGTTTATGTAGTTTTTGGATAAGTTCGTCGTAGTGTTCATTGATGATATCCTGGTTTATTCAAAGAATGAAGAGGAGCATAAGGAACATTTGCGTTTGGTTTTGGAGAAACTAAGGGAACATCAGTTGTATGCCAAATTCAGCAAATGTGAGTTTTAGTTAAATGAAGTTGGATTTCTTGAAAACATGTTATATCCGGAGAAGGGATAGCAGTTGACCCCATAAAGGTTGAGACCGTAACCGAATGGGAAGCACCAATGACAGTTGGAGAAATCCGGAGTTTTCTTGGACTCGCAGGATACTACCGGAGATTTATTGAGAACTTTTCAAAGATTGCGAAGCCTATGACTGAATTGTTGAAGGACACTAAGTTCAAATGGACTGAGGAGTGTGAGGCTAGTTTCCAGGAGTTGAAGAAACGCTTGGTCACCTCACCAGTGTTGATATTGCCAGATCAGACCAAGGATTATGAGGTGTACTGCGACGCTTCACGTCGAGGACTTGGAGCAGTACTTATGCAGGAAGGGAGAGTTGTTTCGTATGCTTCACGACAACTGAAGCCTCATTAGTTGAATTATGCCACGCATGATTTGGAGTTAGCAGCCGTAGTGCATGCATTGAATATGTGGATACATTTTCTCATTGGAAATCATTGTGAGGTGTACACGGATCACAAGAGTTTGAAGTACATTTTCACGCAGAAGGAGTTGAACCTCAGACAAAGGAGATGGTTGGAACTCATCAAGGATTATGATATGAGATTGCATTACCATCCCGGAAAAGCTAATGTAGTAGCTGACGCATTGAGCCGTAAGAGCCATGTCAATACTCTAATGACGGGAGGAATACCAAAGGAGTTAGCAGAAAACCTTCGTGAGCTATGTTTGGAAATAGTTCCGAGAGGCTATGTAGCAGCATTGGAGATTTAGTTAACATTGATGGATAAAATCAGATAGGCTCAGAAATCTGACAAGGAGATTGCTTCTATAAAGGAGAAACTGAGCAAAGGAAAAGCTAAAGGATTCATGAGGACGAGCACGATACCCTATGGTTTGAAGACCGCGTTTATGTGCCCAATGACCCAGAGATCAGGAAGTTGATTCTGCAAGAGTCACATGATTCACCGTATTCGATTCACCCAGGAAACACCAAGATGTATTTGGATTTGAAGGAAACATTCTGGTGGACTGGAATGAAGAAGGATATTGCAGCATATGTAGCAGTTTGTGATGTGTGTCATAGAGTAAAGGCAGAACATCAGAAGCCAGCCAGATTGTTACAACCATTGCCGATACCCGAATGGAAGTGGGATAAGATAGGCATGGATTTTATCACAGGACTACCCAGGACAAAGGCCGGTTATGACTCGATATGGGTAGTAGTTGATCGTTTGACGAAGGTAGCACATTTCATTCCAGTTAAGACTACTTACACCAGTGCTAAGTTGGCAAAGATATACATGACTAGGATCATTTGGTTGCATGGAGTCCCGAGGAGTATCGTATCAGATAGAGGAACCCAATTTACCTCAAAGTTTTGGAATCAGTTGCATGAAACTTTGGGAACCAGACTAGAGTTCAGCACAGCTTTTCATCCGCAGACTGATGGACAGACCGAGAGAGTCAATCAGATTTTGGAAGATATGCTGAGAGCTTGTGCACTAGATTATGGATCTAGTTGGGACGATAACTTGCCATATGCGGAGTTTTCTTATAACAACAGTTACCAAACCAGTTTGAAAATGGCACCTTTCGAAGCTTTATACGGAAGGAGGTGCAGGACACCGTTGTCATGGGACGAAGTTGGAGACCGTCAATTCTTTGGACCAGATTTGATTAAGGAGTCTGAACGGAAAGTTAAGTTGATTCGCGATAGGCTCAAGGTAGCCCAGTCTAGGCAAAAGAGCTACACAGATTCTAAACGCAAGGAGACAGTTTACGAAACCGGAGATAGAGTTTATCTTCGAGTATCCCCACTTCGAGGAGTTAAGCGCTTTGGAGTTAAGGGAAAATTAGCGCCGCGTTTCATTGGACCCTATAAGATCTTGCAACGTATGGGAGAAGTCGCTTATAAGTTGGAATTACCAGAGGGACTGTCAGGAGTTCATGATGTATTCCGTGTTTCTCAGCTGAAGAAATGTCACGCCGAGATGGCGGAGGTACCGCTAAGAGATACCGTGCCGCTTGAAGCGATTCAGTTGAAGGACGACCTAACGTATGAGGAGAAACCAGTCAAGATTCTCGATTATGCTAGCAGAGTTACTCGCAGCAAGGTTATCAAGTTTTGCAAAGTTCAGTGGAACCACCACTCAGAGGATGAAGCCACCTTGGAGAGAGAAGAAGATTTGCTCAAGGACCACCCTCACATATTTTCTAGCCAACCCGAATCTCGAGGGCGAGATTCATCTTAAGGGGGGTAGGTTTGTAACATCCGAAATTTTCAATTTGGAATGTTATACATTAGATCATCATGCATATCATATTTTCTTGCATTTTGGTTGATCCTAGAAATTTCACGCAACTCAAGGACCCTCGGAGAGAGTTGGAGATTTCGTTATTTTCATATTTGAGTTTTCTCAAATTTTGAAAAGAGGATCATTTGATTTATTTATTTCATCTTCAATTATTTTTCCAATACCAAAATATGAGAGAGGGAAATAATATGACTTTTCCCAATTTAGGAAAAATGAAGATTTAATGAATAAATCAAATTTTGTTTTCCGGTGTTCTTTTGCATTTTATCTAGATAGGGAAAAATGCGTGTTTTCGAAAATTGCATTTTAGGCCCGAAGAAAAGTTCATTTTGTTCGACTCATTTTTAGGAGTCGGGGAAAATTTACTTTAGAAATTACGGAGTTCGTTTAGATTTTCTTTCTTTTGTTTTTCTGCGCGCGTAACCGATTTAAAAAAAAATCCCGCTAGGCCCAGCCGGCAAAGGCCCAGCCGGCCAGGCCCAGCCGCGCGCGCCAGCCAGCCCCGCCGCCCAAGCTGAGTCCTAGAAGGACTCAGGCCGCCGCCGCCCTTGCCCCTTGCCCCTCCCCCAAGCAAGACCCCCCCCCACCTATATAAATACCCAAGCCCCCCCTCTCCTCCCCAAGCCGCAGCCCTGCCGCCTCTAGCCGCGCCGCCGCCCGCGCGCAGCCCCGCCGCCTCCCTGCCGCCTCCGCCTAGCGCCGCCGCTGCCGCCGCCCCGCCGCCGGAGCCCCTCGCCGGAGCCTCGCCGGAGGTAGCCGCGCCACCTCTTCTTTTCCTTGGTTCGGTTTTTTTTAGAAAACTGTTCCGGTTCTTTTTCTTTTCTTTACGGTTTTGTTTCGGTTATTTTTTTTCCGAAACCCTAGATCGGTTTTCCGTTTTTGTTTTCGGTTTAGTTGTTTAGCGAGCGTTCCCGGACCGTTCGTCTTAACGAACGTGATCACCGGTTATTCCCGGTTAACGAACGTCCGTTCGTTCAACCGTTCGTTTTTTTCTTTTCGTCGGATTTATTCCGCGATCGCGATCTCAGATCCGATCTTCGTTCTAGTTTATCTTCTCGCTCGTTTAACGGAATCAGGTGATTCAAGCGCCTGGAGTTTCGTTTCGAAACCACCGTTCCATCTAATCAACTTAAACAAGTTTTTGCTACGGTAAAATTTGACCTAGTTTCAACTTGCTAGAACCGAGTTGTTTTCTTCCGCCGTTTGTTTTCCGTTGCTTTGTTCGGTTCGTTCTTTCTTTGCAACCGGAGTTCTTAAGTTGAACTTTCTGGTTCGTTCTCTTGTTCTAGTTTTACCTGTGCATTAGATGAGTACTTATTGTGTGCTTGTTGTTTGTCTGCGATAGATCACCCGGATTGCGCCGCCTGTTACTTCGAATCCCTAGGTCTCGCGGATCATCAGCAAGGCAAGTAACACTTTGATCATACCTTTTCTACAACCCATGTTTTATTGCATTAGATCAATCCTCTCACATTGCATGATTAGGATCTAATTAAATTGTGGGATGGGAAGTAGATGAGGTAGTACCTATTACCTGTATTATTATGAAACCTTTGGGAGTTACTTCTACGTTTGCTTATTATGCCATGCTATGCTAGTAGACGTGGATTGGGTGAGTGATATCCATGACAGATGTGAGTTTGTTAATTTTAATGGTTTATCTAAGGTGGCAACTTAAATACACATCTGGGTGGATTGAGGCACCTGGTTTCTATCAGGACTTGCCTGTTTTATTTTGGACCGCCACCCAGGCTCAAAGGGATCATAAGATCTTTCATGCTAGTAACTTCCGTGTGCAGCCACAAGCCATTATGGGATCTGGCATAGTTGACTAAGTTGTGCGAACTCTTACAGTGGTAGACTAGCAGATGTAGGGGATGTAGGTGGTACGGTCTACCCAGACGTAAGGTGCCAGCGCTTCCGAAAGACTATGTCTCGGTCATCCGTTTCTCAAACACCGTGTTGTGCAAGAAAACAAATGGAGGCGATCGAGTCTTGTGGGGAAAAGTGTGCAAACCTCTGCAGAGTGTAACAAACTAATCATGATTAGCCGAGTCCCCGGTTATGGACAACTTGAGTATCTAGTACTTGAATATCGTGTGAATCTCATCATGTTACTTCTAATTAATATTATTGGGTTTTAATTGTTCACTTAATTGGGATTGAGAATGCTGTCAACCATTCTCAATGTTTAACAACTACCATGATAGTTAAATAAATCTATTCCTTTGCAGTAGGAAAAAAATGGCTTTACGCAAAACTGTAACCATAGAGCTTTCCACCAGCCATACATGCATATAGTATAGCTCATTACTGTTCATTACTCTCTATGTGTTACCTTGCCAGCATATTCCATGTGCTGACCCGTTTTCGGGCTGCAACTTTCATGTTGCAGACTTTTCAGACGACGAGTAAGGATGTTTTAGGTCGTGGTTCTATACTCAGTGATGCCGTTGGAGTTGATGGACCCATTTATCTTCCAAGTCTTCCGCTGTTATCTTTATTAGATGGCCTTCAGCCATATTTATTGTAATAAGTTCTCTTTTGAGACATTGATGTAATAAGTGTGTGATTGCCACTCTGCTATGAATCCTTCGAAGTATTGTGTGGTGTCAGCATTACTGATCCAGGGATGACACCGGAGCACAGTAGACTTGATCCATTCGGGTCGGGTCGCTACATCCAGTGTAGTAGGAGTCGTCGTCAACATTGGCGTCTGGCTCCTGGGCTCCAACATCTGGTTGCGACAACCAAGTATACGAAGGGGGAAAAGAGGGAAGAAAAGCAACCATGAGTACTCATCCAAAGTACTCGCAAGCAAGGAGCTACACTACATATGAATTGGTATCAATGAAAGGGGTAGTATATGTGGACTGAACTGCAGAATGCCAGAATAAGAGGGGGATAGCTAGTCCTATCGAAGACTACGCTTCTAGCAGCCTCCATCTTGAAGCAGTAGAAGAGAGTAGATGGTAAGTTAAGCAAGTATCATTGCATAGCATAATCCTACCCGGCGATCCTCCCCTCGTCGCCCTGAGAGAGAGCGATCACCGGGTTGTATCTGGCACTTGAAAGGGTGTGTTTTATTAAGTGCCCGGTTCTAGTTGTCATAAGGTCAAGGTACAACTCTGTGTCATCCTTTTACCGAAGGACACGACTATTCGAATAGATAAAATTCCCTCCAGGGGTGCACCACATAACCCAACACGCTCGATTCCTCTGGCCGGAAACACTTTCCTAGGTCATGCCCGACCTCGAAAGATCAACACGTCGCAGCCCTACCTAGGCACAATAGAGAGTTCAACACGTCGGTCTAAATCCTATGCGCAGGGGTCTGGGCACATTTCCCATTGCACACCTCATGTTGCAAACACGACCGAAAGCAGACCCAGCCTCCCTAATAGAAGAGCAGGCGTTCCATCCCAATCCGACGCGCCGCTCAGTCGGTGACGTCAAGAAGGCTTCGGCTGATGCCACGACGTCGAGTGCCTATAATTTTTCCCGTGTAGTTGGTTAGTGCGTAAAGGCCAGTGGCCAGACTCAGATCAAATACCAAGATCTCGTTAAGCGTGTTTACTGAATTAACCACGGACGCCGACCAGGGCCAGGCCCACCTCTCTCCTAGCTGGTCTCAACCTGCCCAGTCGCTCTGCCACAAAGGTTCACTCCGAGGGTCGTCAGGACAAACATCCTTTCGGTCCCAATCCGTGAATCACTCGCGGGTACTCTACGAGCCGACTCAACTTTAGTCACCACATATATCATGTATAATGTATATAAGTATATACCCGTGATCACCTCCCGTGTGATCACGGCCCGATAGTATAGCATGGAAGACGGACAAGAATGTAGGGCCACGATACGTCCATTTTGCATCATGCTTTTATATCAATATTTATTGCATTATGGGCTGTCATTACACGTTATGTCACAATACTTATGCCTATTCTCTCTTATTTTACAAGGTTTACATGAAGAGGGAGAATTCCGGCAGCTTGAATTGTGGGATGGAAAAGGAGCAAATAATAGAGACCTATTCTGCACAGCTCCAAAAGTCCTGAAACTTCACAAAAGTTATTTTTGGAATTAATAAAAAATATAGGCGGAAAAATCCACGAGAGGGGGTCCACACCCTGGCCACAAGGGTGGGGGGCGTGCTCCCTGCCTCGTGGGCCCCCTGGCAGGCCTCCGGTGCCCATCTTCTGCTATTTGAAGTCTTTCGTCGAGGAAAAAATCATAAGCAAGCTTTTGGGAAGAAACTCCGCCGCCACAAGGCGGAACCATGGCAGAACCAATCTAGGGCTCTGGCAGAGCTGTTCTGCCGGGGAAACTTCCCTCTGGGAGGGGGAAATCATCACCATCGTCATCACCAGCGATCCTCTCATCGGGAGGGGGTCAATATCCATCAACATCTTCACCAGCACCATCTCGTCTCAAACCCTAGTTCCTCTCTTTTATCCAATCTTTGTATCCAAACCTTAGATTGGTACCTGTGGGTTGCTAGTAGTGTTGATTACTCCTTGTAGTTGATGCTAGTTGGTTTAATTGGTGGAAGATCATATGTTTAGATCCATTATGCATATTAATACCCCTCTGATTATGAACATGAATATGCTTTGTGAGTAGTTACGTTTGTTCATGAGGACATGGGAGAAGTCTTGCTATAAGTAGTCATGTGAATTTGGTATTCATTCGATATTTTGATAAGATGTATGTTGTCATCCCTCTAGTGGTGTCATGTGAACGTCGACTACATGACACTTCACCATTGTTTGGGCCTAGAGGGAGGCATTGGGAAGCGCCTTGAAGCCCGGTCTAACAGGGCTCGCCAGCTTGTGGAGGAGAGAAGTCGCAGTTTGCTTGGGCGCGTGTTCTCCCGCATCTTCAGCCACCTCCGGAAAATCGATCTCAACTTTGATTTTGATGCCACTATTGCTCCCGTGCCGGAAGCCATACGGGGCAACCTGGCGCGGTGGGTTGAAGACCACGTGGATGCGTTGGTCAGGGCCTTCGCTTCTGACGATGACGGGGTTGTGGTTGCGGCGGACAAAGGCGACGTGGTCGATAACGGGGACGTCGGCGCCGGCGTAGGTGGAGGCAACGCAAACGACGACGACAGCGATGCCAGCGGCGCTTCTGAAGACGACATGGGGGACGCGGCGAGCGACATATCTGGCTAATTCCTGGTTCCTTTACTGCTCCATCATGTATGCAAAAACTTGGGTGTGGCCCCTAAAGATTGTAAGAGCATTTTGGGAGGGGGAGCCCCTCATGTAAGCGAATCATGATTTCTACTCCTTTATGCCGAGGCGAGGGTGCGTTTTGGTCGGTCATGAGTCTGACGGCAAGTTTTGCCACTACGGCTTACCTTAGCTGGGGCGGGCCCTAAATCGGGTTGTAAGGTCGAGAGTCACCACGGGGCTCCTGAAGGGTCTGCAGACCCGCCCGAGATGGCCTCGCGAGGTTACTACGCCAGTCAGCGCGCGTGGCACGCGCGCTATGCTCAGCCCCGCTCGTGAGGGGCCGTGAGGGGGAGGCGGCGAGCATGAGCTCCAGAACAAGGCAAGAACCAGATGGCAAGAAATCGCTTGGACGAGAAAATACACCCCCCGCACGCATCAACAAAAGCTCGACTTCAACTTAAATCCAAATAAAGAAAGCAAGGCTACAGAAGAAGAGATCCAAAGCAAATGGCCGCGTTCGGCGCCTAGTCTAGTCTTCTGGTCTTCTCACCAGTGCGGAGCTAAGTGCTGCCACTAGACGTGGGAGGGAGCCCAGGGCCTGAGGCTGGCACCCCTGAGACTCCGGGGCGTGTACAGCCCCACTCAATATTACGTGAGAGTGTCACGGGCGGCGAGCTTCGCAGGCACTGGGCCTTCTTCACAGGAACCGGCCTTGCTTCATATCGCCGGATGAGGGCCCCGCCTTGCGCCACCCCCTGCCACCGCTGGGACGACCGGAAACCTGGACGGCCCAACGAGGGCAGAGGGGACGCCAGCGGCGCCCTCGGCGACCACGCGTCCTCTGCCGGGGGAAAAGGTCGCGGTTGCCACCCTGGCAGAGGGCCTACCTCCAGACGTTGCCTTGCTCCACGTGACTCGGGGAGGGGCCTTGCTCCAGGCCCCTTCCACGCAGCCCCCAGCGGGTCTCTCCTGTCATGTTGAAACCACCAGTCGGCACTGGGGCCTGGTCCATCTGTGACTCATGGTTAGCTTAAGCTTGCTCCTGAGGGATTAGTGGTACCATATATCTGTTGTCGACGGTGCGGTTGGCGGGGCCCTCCGCGGCTCCTGGAAGGCTTCAGCTCCTAATGCTTCCTCCTCCCAACCTGGCCCGAGAAACAAGTCAGGGTCATCCTCCGGTGTGTACTCCTGATCCATCATGCGGGGCACATAGGCTTCTGGGGCTGTTACCCCTAACACCTCGACGTAGTGCCCCACACTCCACGTCGCCCGACCCAGCGCAGCGTCCTAAGGATGATAATGCGACGCCCTGCTGGGGCCAAGGGGGGCAACGCTCGTGCCCACGCTCACCAGAGGCGGTGCAGGGGCAATGGGGCCTCCGGCGCCGCCGGCCGTCCCGAGGCCGATGGCGCCCCCCGACGCCCCCGAGGGCGCGCGGTTGTAGCGTGGCCCGTCGTGAGGCCCAGTGGCGGCTCGGGAAGGAAGCTAATAGCAGAAAGGAAGCTCTCCTGATGCCGCCGCATCTAGCAGCTCAGTGACACGTTCGAGTAGTGTGTCGCATCCTCTCTCCATTAGCCGGCACCACAGCAACTCCCGCGCTACCATGAGCGCGGCCCGCATGTTCGCCTGCTCCCGCCGGGTGTGTGGTGCCGTTGCTGTGGCATGGCTCACGTCCCTTGCAGCGGCTCGCATTTGCCATGGGGTGGGGGTGGATGACACCTAGACGCGCCGCCCGCGCCCCGCAATGTTAGGCGGTGCCCGCGCCTCCTGGGCCGGAATTGAGGTATTCGTGGGCTGGAGTCGTTGCTCGGGCTGGCCAAGCTGCCCAGCGGTCAGATTCAGCCCTTGGGTTGCCGGACATCGGGGCCGCGGAGCATCGGAAGGTTGATTGGCGAGGAAGAAACTCTGGCGCACCCCCTACCTGGCGCGCCAAATGTCGGATCACGGGTTCCGGCAGACCCTTGAGATTCGAACTCTGGGGTGTTCGCGAAGTTCTTTCCCTCCTTTGGATCTATGCCCTAGCTTG
The DNA here is from genome assembly GCF_056163025.1 of Triticum urartu. Lineage (NCBI taxonomy): Eukaryota > Viridiplantae > Streptophyta > Magnoliopsida > Poales > Poaceae > Triticum > Triticum urartu. The sequence goes on from NC_141875.1 coordinate 258,307,393, forward strand.
CTACGGTCTCGTGGACGAACTCGACGCAATCGCAACACAAAGACACAAGGTTTATACTGGTTCAGGCCACCATTGTGGTGTAATACCCTACTCCAGTGTGGTGGTGGTGGATTGCCTCTTGGGCCGATGAAGAACAGTACAAGGGGAAGAACAGCCTCCTGAGGTTGAGGTGTTCTTGTGCTTGGGTGGCTAAGGATCAGGGTGAGATGCCTCTCCATCCGTCCCCCCTACGGTGGAGGCTAGTCCTACTTATGTAGGCCCTGGTCCTCTCCCCAAATATTGAGTGGGAAGGGAGCCAACAACGGCGGCCAATTTGAAAGGGGACAGCTAATACAAGCTATCCAGACAAAAGGTGGTCTTCGCCTGCCAAAGGTTCTCGTGGTGACGCCATCCTGGGCTCCATGATGACCTCCGTCCCGCCATCCTTCTGGTCTTGGTCTTGTTGCACCGATATGGAAACCATTTCCTGATGCCTCGGTACTCCGCGCCTGCGCTTTCCCCCTTGGCACCAAAGAGGAAACAAGGACGCTGCACGCGCTGGCGCCCGCCTGGTGTCGATCGTCATGGCTCACATCATGTGAGCCTCGCGAGGTTCGCCCCGCCTTGATATCTCCACTCCTCGCGAGGCAGCCTGGTGAGGCCGCTCCTGAGGAGGTCTTGCGTCGTCCGCCTCGCGAGGCTTGGCCCCTTGCGAGGGTCTTGAATGCCTTTTTGATGATGATGGGACATACAGACCTGCCAGCACAGCCATGCCATGAGCCGCAGGCAGGCAAGTCTGGGGACCCCCGTTCCCAGAAAGCCAACAATTATTGAAAACTCTGAAGAAGCACCGTGCTGCTATTGGATATACTCTTGATGATCTTAAGGGCATTAGTCCCACTCTATGTCAACACAAAATAAATTTGGAGAAAGATGCCAAACTAGTTATTCATCACCAACGGCAGCTAAATCCTAAGATGAAAGAAGTGGTAAGAAAGGAAGTATTAAAGCTCCTTGAAGCATGTATTATTTATCCCGTTGCTGATAGTCAGTGGGTAAGCCCTGTCCATTGTGTCCCTAAGAAGGGAGGTATTACTGTCGTTCCTAATGATAAAGACGAATTGATTCCGCAAAGAATTATTACAGGTTATAGGATGGTGATTGATATCTGCAAATTAAATAAAGCTACTAAAAAAGATCATTACCCTTTGCCTTTAATTGATCAAATGCTAGAAAGATTATCCAAACTTACACATTTTTGCTTTCTAGATGGTTACTCTGGTTTCTCTCAAATACCCGTGTCAACTGATGATCAAGAAAAGACTACTTTTACTTGCCCTTTCGGTACCTTTGCTTATAGACGTATGCCTTTTGGTTTAAGTAATGCACCTGCTACCTTTCAAAGATGCATGATGGCTATATTCTCTGACTTTTGTGAAAAGATTTGTGAAGTTTTCATGGATGATTTCTCTGTTTATGGATCCTCTTTTGATGATTGCTTGAGCAACCTTGATCGAGTTTTGCAGAGATGTGAAGAAACTAACCTTGTCTTGAATTGGGAGAAGTGCCACTTTATGGTTAATGAAGGTATTGTCTTGGGGCATAAAATTTCTGAAAGAGGTATTGAAGTTGACAAAGCTAAATTTGATGCTATTGAAAAGATGCCGTGTCCCAAGGACATCAAAGGAATAAGAAGTTTCCTTGGTCATGCCGGTTTTTATAGGAGGTTCATTAAGGACTTCTCAAAAATTTCCCGACCTCTGACTAACCTATTGCAAAAAGATATTCCTTTTGTCTTTGATGATGATTGTGTAGAAGCATTTGAAATACTTAAGAAAGACTTGATTTTTGCACCTATTGTTCAGCCACCTGATTGGAATTTACCATTTGAAATCATGTGTGATGCTAGTGACTATGCTGTAGGTGTTGTTCTAGGACAAAGAGTTGATAAAAAATTAAATGTTATTCAATATGCTAGTAAAACTCTAGACAATGCCCAGAGAAATTATGCTACTACTGAAAAAGAATTTTTAGTAGTTGTATTTGCTTGTGATAAGTTCAGACCTTATATTGTTGATTCTAAAGTAACTATTCACACTGATCATGCTGCTATTAAATATCTTGTGGAAAAGAAAGATGCTAAACCTAGACTCATTAGATGGGTTCTCCTGCTACAAGAATTTGATTTGCATATTATTGATAGAAAGGGAGTTGAGAATCCCGTTGCAGACAACTTGTCTAGGTTAGAGAATGTTCTTGATGACCCACCACCTATTGATGATAGCTTTCCTGATGAACAATTAGCTATCATAAATGCTTCTCGCACTGCTCCATGGTATGCTAATTATGCTAATTACATTGTTGCTAAATTAATACCACCTAGTTTCACATACCAACAAAAGAAAAAGTTCTTCTATGATTTAAGACATTATTTCTGGGATGACCCACATCTTTACAAATAAGGAGTAGATGGTGTTATAAGACGTTGTGTACCTGCGCATGAACAGGAACAGATCCTACGCAAGTGTCACTTCGAAGCTTATGGAGGACACCATGCTGGAGATAGAACTGCACATAAGGTATTGCAATCCGGTTTTTATTGGCCTACTCTCTTCAAGGATGCCCGTAAGTTTGTCTTATCTTGTGATGAATGTCAAAGAATTGGTAATATTAGTATACATCAAGAAATTCCTATGGATTATTCACGTGTTATTGAACCATTTGATGTCTGGGGCTTTGATTATATGGGACCATTTCCTTCCTCTAATGGGTATACACATATTTTAGTTGCTGTTGATTATGTTACTAAGTGGGTAGAAGCTATTCCAACTAGTAGTGCTGATCATAGCACCTCTATTAAGATCCTTAAAGAAGTTATTTTTCCGAGGTTTGGAGTCCCTAGATATTTAATGACTGATGGTGGTTCACATTTTATTCATGGTGCCTTTCGTAAAATGCTTGCTAAGTATGATGTTAATCATAGAATTGCATCTCCATATCACCCGCAGTCTAGTGGTCAAGTAGAATTGAGTAACGGAGAGCTCAAATTAATTTTGCAAAAGACTGTTAACAGATCTAGAAAGAATTGGTCCAAGAAACTTGATGATGCATTATGGGCTTATAGAACTGCATATAAAAATCCTATGGGTATGTCCCCGTATAAAATGGTTTATGGTAAAGCTTGTCACTTACCTCTCAAATTAGAACATAAGTCATATTGGGCCATTAAAGAGCTCAACTATGACTTCAAACTTGCCGGAGAGAAGAGGCTTTTTGACATTAGCTCACTTGATGAATGGAGAACCCAGGCCTAGGAGAATTCCAAACTGTTTAAAGAAAAAGTTAAAAGATGGCATGACAAAAGGATACAAAAGCGCGAGTTTAATATAGGTGATTATGTGTTTCTATTCAACTCTCGTTAAAGATTTTTTGCAGGAAAACTTCTCTCTAAATGGGAAGGTCCTTACGTTATCGAGGAGGTCTATCATTCCGGTGCCATAAAAATCAACAACTTCAAAGGCACAAGTCCGATGGTGGTGAACGGTCAAAGAATCAAACATTATATCTCAGGTAATCCATAAATGTTGAACCTAATGTTATTGAAACTGTAACCCTGGAGGAATACATAAGGGACACTTTCTAGAACGTTTCAGACTCAGGAAAGGAATAGGTACGTGGTACAGTAAGTAAACCGACTCCAAAACAGTTCTAATGGCAATTTGTCTCCGTTTTGGAATATTTAAGAAAATAGGAAAATAATAAGCAGACCGGAAAGGACACGAGGCTTCCACGAGGGTGGAGGGCGCGCCCCATACCTCTTGGGCACCACGTGTGCTCTCTGGACTCTGTTTTCTTGCACGGTACTTCTTCCGGTCGATAAAAATTCATTATATAATCTCCCGAAGGTTTTTACCACCGTATCACGCAAATATCTCCTGCTTTTGTTTCGAGCTGTTTTCTGCCAGGGTTGTCAAGGCCAAGCATCATGTCATCTCCCTCCTCCTCCAACAATGAGGGCAATGATGCTTGGCTAATGAAGATAGAGCTGAAGAGAGAAGAGCCCGGAGAGATCAACAAGGATGATGGGATCAAGAAGGCCATGGGGGACCAAGTTCCGGCAGTAGCAGAAGAAGACATCCTTCAACCTCACCACAATCTCTTTACCCCAATGGAGATTAGGCTTTTGAGATGATTGAGTTGGCTCTTATTCAATACAAATATCTCACAAGTGAAAATATTTTGTTGAAGGAGCATATCATCGCACTCAAGGGCATTATCCGCAAATTGGAGGATCTCCTACGCTCGATGTGCGACTATCCATCATCACCAGCACCTTCTTCACCAAAAAAGAAGAACTAAGTATCGTGTATGGGCACTCCCCTTGGCAACTGCAAGCTTGGGGGAGTGCCCTGGTATCGTATCACCATCACTTTTATCTTTACCGTTTTTCTTAGTTCGATTTTTTTGATAATATCTTGATCTAGTAGAATAAAGTTTTAGTATGATCTAGTTGTGAGTTTTGCTTTATGATCTTCCTATGTAATCGAGTCTGCGAGCTATATATAATAAATAAATATTAGTGTTCAGTCAAGGGCTTGATTATTTTGCTATGATCTTGAGGGAATAAAATAAAAGAGAAATAAAAATAAATAAAGAGATCTTATGGAGAGTAATGAGCTCACATATAAAGAGTATGATGAATAAAAGTTGTTGAGAGTTGACAAACATAGTCTTGGTCATCGTTGCAATTAATAGGAACTAATAAGGAAAGAGAGGTTTTCACATATAAATATACTATCTTGGACATCTTTTATAATTGTGAGCACTCATTAAAGTATGATATGCTAAAGAGTTGACGTCGGACAAGGAAGACAACGTAATGGGTTATGTTTTCTTACATCTGAGATAAATTATATTGTCATGGATCATCCAACATGTTGAGCTTGCCTTTCCCTCTCTTGCTAGCAAATTTCTTTGCACCAAGTAGAGATACTACTTGTGCTTCCAAATATCCCTAAACCCAGTTTTGCCATGAGAGTCCACCATATCTACCTATGGATTGAGTAAGATCCATAAAGTAAGTTGTCATCATTGCAAGAAATAAGAATTGATCTCTAAATATGTATGACTTATTATGTGGAGAAAATAAGCTTTATACAATCTTGTGATGTGGAAGAAATAAAAGAGACGGACTGCATAATAAAGGTCCATATCACAAGTGGCAATGTAAAGTGATGTTCTTTCGCATTAAGATTCCGTGCATCCAACAATAAAAGCACATGACAACCTCTCCTTCCCTCTACGAAGGGCCTATCTTTTATTCTTGTCTTATACTTAATGCAAAGAGTCATGGTGATATTCACCTTTCCTTTTTACATTTTATCCTTTGGCAAGCACAATGTGTTGGAAGGATTCTGATATATATGGCTAATTGGATGTGGGTTTTCATGAACTATTATTGTTGACATTACCCTTGAGGTAAAACGTTGGGAGGCAAAACTATAAGCCCATGTCTTTCTCTATGTCCGATTAAAACTTCATAACGATAAATATCGCGTGAGTGTTAGCAATTATGAAAGACTAAAAGATGGTTGAGTATGTGGACTTGCTGAGAAGCTCTTATATTGACTCTTTCCTATGTTATGATAAATTGCAATTCCTTCAATGATTGAGATTATAGTTTGTTAGTTTTCAATGAAGTTTCTGATTCATACTTGAGTATGTGATTGAATTGTTACTTTAGCATAACAGATCATATGACAATATATATTTATGTTGTTGTTCTAAGAATGATCATGATGCCCTCATGTCCGTATTTTATTTTTATCGACACCTCTATCTCTAAACATGTGGACATATTTTTCGATATCGGTTTTCGCTTGAGGACAAGCGAGGTCTAAGCTTGGGTTAGTTGATACGTCCATTTTGCATCATGCTTTTATATCGATATTTATTGCATTATGGGCTGTCATTACACGTTATGTCACAATACTTATGCCTATTCTCTCTTATTTTACAAGGTTTACATGAAGAGGGAGAATGCTGGCAGCTGGAATTCTGGGCTGGAAAAGGAGCAAATATTAGAGACCTATTCTACACAGCTCCAAAAGTCCTGAAACTTCACATAAGCTATTTTTGGAATTAATAAAAAATACTAGCGAAAGAATCCACCGGAGGGGGCGCACACCCTGGCCACGACGGTGGGGGTTGCGCCCTACCCCCTGCGCGCGCCCCCTGCCTCGTGGGCCCCCTGGCAGGCCTCCGATGCCCATCTTCTGCTATTTGAAGTCTTTCGCCGAGGAAAAAACGTAAGCATGCTTTTGGGAAGAGACTCCGCCGCTACGAGGCGGAACCAATCTAGGGCTCCGGCAGAGCTATTTTGCCGGGGAAACTTCCCTCCGGGAGGGGGAAATCGTCATCTTCGTCATCACCAATGATCCTCTCATCGGGACGGGATCAATCTCCATCAACATCTTCACCAGCATCATCTAATCTCAAACCCTAATTCATCTCTTGTATCCAATCTTTGTATCCAAACCTCAGATTGGTACCTGTGGGTTGCTAGTAGTGTTGATTACTCCTTGTAGTTGATGCTAGTTGGTTTAATTGGTGGAAGATCATATGTTCAGATCCATTATGCATATTAATACCCCTCTGATTATGAACATGAATATGCTTTGTGAGTAGTTACGTTTGTTCCTGAGGACATGGGAGAAGTCTTGCTATAAGTAGTCATGTGAATTTGGTACTCGTTCGATATTTCGATGAGATGTATGTTGTCATCCATCTAGTGGTGTCATGTGAACGTCGACTACATGACACTTCACCATTGTTTGGGCCTAGAGGGAGGCATTGGGAAGTAATAAGTGGATGATGGGTTCCCAGAGTGACAGAAGCTTAAACCGTAGTTTATGTGTTGCTTCATAAGGGGCTGATTTGGATCCATATGTTTCATGCTATGGTTAGGTTTACCTTAATACTTCTATTGTAGTTGCGGATGCTTGCAATGGGGGTTAATCATAAGTGGGATGCTTGTCCAAGTAAGGACAGTACCCAAGCACCGGTCCACCCACATATCAAATTATCAAAGTACTGAACAAGAATCATATGAACGTGATGAAAACTAGCTTGACAATAATCCCCATGTGTCCTCGGGAGCGCTTTCCTTCATATAAGGGTTTGCCCAGGCTTGTCCTCTGCAACAAAAAGGATTGGGCCATCTTGCTGCACCTTATTTACGTTTGTTACTTGCTACTCGTTACAAATTACCTTATCACAAAATTATATGTTGCCGATAATTTCAGTGCTTGCAGAGAATACCTTACTGAAAACTGCTTTTCATTTCCTTCTACTCCTCATTGGGTTCGACACTATTACTTATCAAAAAGGCTATGATAGATCCCCTACACTTGTGGGTCATCAGGCCACTAATGGAAAACTAGCATCCTATACTAAGCATTTAGGATTGCAGATAAAGGTAACAACAGTAGTAGCAAAGACAGGATATGCATCAGCATAGGATTAACAGAAAGCAGTAACATGCTACACTACTCTAATGCAAGCAGTAGAGAGAAGAATAGGCGATATATGGTGATCATGGGGGGGCTTGCCTGGTTGCTCTGGCAAGTAGGGGTCGTGAACAACATAGTCAATCGGCGCACCAGCAGCGGCGTCAGTCTTGTAGTCTGCCGAAGAGAAGAGGGGGAAGAAATAATGAATACAATGCAAAAAGATGCATATCGATGCATTACATGACAAGTAACGGTGCTAGGAGTGCCCTAACGCGGTAAGAGGTGATACCGGCGAAGGGGGGAAACATCCGGGAAAGTATCCCCGGTGTTTCGCGTTTTTGGACAGATGAACCGGAGGGGGAAAGTTGCGTGTTCTCTATGCTAGGGATGTGTGGCGGACTAACGAGCTACGTATTCGGATTCATCTCATCATTCGGAGCAACTTTCATGTACAAAGTTTTTCCATCTGAGCTACGGCTTATTTTATATTAATTTTAAAAGATTTAATCATTTTTAGAATTTATTTAATTATTTTAAATCAACATTATCCAGAATAGTGTATGCTGACATCATCATGATGTTAGCAGTCAACAGGGCGTTGACTGGGTCAAGCTGACATGTGGGTCCCAGCTGTCATACTCTATTTATCCTAATTAGGGTTTAACTAATCTAATTACTGCTTAATTAATTAACAATAGTTAATTAGGTTAATTAAACATAATTAATTATTTAATATACTTATTATTAGGGATAATTGATTTTATGCCCCTAGTTGGGTCACACTCGGCAAGTTTACCCCTAGTTTCTGGAAACACTTGTTCCTGCCCAAACCACTTTGCTCCTCTTATGCTTTTGCCCTTTGACCGTTTGACCATCACTTTGAAAACTTCATAAAAAAATCATACTAACTCAGTAAAATTCAAATAAGATATCAAAATGTTCTGAAAAGCATCACCTATATGTGCATGTCATTTGCATAAATGAAAAAAGTGTTGGCCAATCCCCATTTTAGTTTTAGCTCATATCATCTTAGCATGGACAGTAAAATCTAAAAAAAATCTAAAAATTCAAAAAAAAATTGTGGCAAACTTTGACCAATGTTTTGAGTGCTTGCCAAGTTTCATGAGGGAATGACATTCGTGGAAGTCATGGCAAAAAAACAAAAATCAATGCTCCAAAATTTCATTTTCTTACCACGACTTCCACGAATGCCCTTCCCTTATGAAACTTTGCAAGCACTCAAAACACTGGTCAAATTTTGCCACAATTTTTTTTGGAATTTTTAGATTTTTTTAGATTTTACTGTTCATGCTAAGATGATATGAGCTAAAACTGAGACAAGGACCGGCCAACACTTTTTTCATGAATGCAAATGACATGCACATATAGGTGATGCTTTTTTGAAAATTTTGACATCTTATTTGAATTTTTCTGAGTTAGTATGAATTTTTTATGAAGGTTTCAAAGTGATGGTCAAACGGTCAAAGAGCAAAAGCATAAGACGAGCGAAGTGCTTTGGGAAGGAACTAGTGTTTTGGAAACTAGGGGTAAACCTGCCGAGTGGGACACAACTAAGGGTACTAAATTAATTATCCCTTATTATTATTATTATTATTATTATTTTCTATCTTTTTTTAATAACGTTCTGGGGCTGGGCCCACTGGTCATAGGAACAGGGGCCTTAATGGGCATATGGGTGCTGGGCCACGGGCGTCACCCGACCAGGGGGGAAGCAGGGCGAGGCCACCGGCGGGCAGTCGTGGCGCGACAGCGCCTGCGCGGGGCGGTGAGCGAGAAGGGGCGCGGGGAAGCAGGGGGTTGCGGGGGCTGCGCCGCACGCGGCAGCAGAGCGGCGGCGGAGGCGGGGAGTGAGGCGAGGCCAAGCAGGCGATGGCGGCGCGGGGTGTGTGCGGCCAGGGGCGCGCAGCAAGTGCGGCCGCGGCGAGCGGCGGTGGGAGCAGAGCAGGCCCGCAGCAGCGGGGTGGTGCGCGCCGGTGGGTGTGGGAGCGAGGCAAGCAAGGCTGCGGGTGCACGCACAGGGTGCGGTCGGTGAGGGTGGCCACGGGCGGAGTTCCGAGCGGCACGGCGAGCTGCTGGCGGTTGCGGCGTGGGTCGCGAGCGGGGCGAGGCTTGCAGGGGGTGAGCGCGATTAGCGGGGCGTGGTCGCGTACGACGACGGCCGAGCGCACACGAGAGGAGGGGCGCGCAGCAGCGCAGCGGCGAGTAGGTGCCACAGAACGCGCGGGCGGCGGCTGCAGGGTGCGCCACGGGCACGTCGAGGAGCGGGCGTGCGCGAGTGGGCGTGGCTACAAGCGCGGTGAGCGCGCCGAGAGAGGCAGCGGCGGGCACGGGGTGCCGTTGCGAGAAGGGGAGTAGGAGGAGATGTCGGGGCCTCACCACGAGGCCATGGGGTCTAGGTAGTGGGGGTTGAGGAGGAGGACGGTGACGAGCGGGCGACGGGGAGGCGAGCGGCGATCCGGCGGGGTGGCTCCGGCGAGGTGGCCTCCAGCGGGGTCCTCGGGCAGCGGCGGCGGGTGATGCCACGACCCAGATCGGGATCGGGGGAGGGGGCGACGTGGGTGGGGGAGTGGGCGAGTGGGTGTCTTGGGGGGTTAGGGTTTGTTCGCCCAGGGGTTTATGGGGGAGTGGGAGGGACGGCCTAGGCCGGTTGGGCCGGCCTGGCTGTTGGTTAGCTGGGCCAGTTGGCCTAGGGGGTTTTCTTTTTCTCTTTAGTTTTGTTAGGTATTTTTATATTTTTTCTTTTATTTATTTCCTTTTTGTTTTAGTTGAATTTAAAATATTTAGGCATTTTATAAAAGTGTGTTTTCTTCACCTTAAATACCTAGGCATTGTTTGGCACACTCCGAATATTTTAGTTTTAAAGTTTGAAAACTTTTGTTGTTTGCCATATTTTCAATTGATTTTTGAACCGGTTTTTGAACTAACGAGAGATTAGCAATAGTAACGGAGGTGATGTGGCATCATTATCATAGGTTCACTGTAACTTAATTATCTGGGCATTACAAAACTCCTCCACTACAAGAAATCTCATCCCGAGATTTAGGAGGTAGAAGGAAATAGTGCGGGGTATTCATCACGCAGGCGATCCTCATGTTTCCAAGTGGCTTCGTCTTTAGAGTGATGCGACCACTAGACCTTGACAAACCTGACCGCCTTCTGACGTGTGCGGCGTTCAGCTTGGTCGAGAATGCGGACCGGGTGCTCTTTATTGCAGAGGTCATGTTGCAATTCAAGCACTTCATCTGCTCGGATTGGGTCCTTGAAGCAACGGTGGAGCTGTGACATGTGGAACACATTGTGAACCTGAGAAAGGTTTGGTGGAAGCTCCAGTTGATATGCCACTTTTCCATGCCTTTCGAGAATAGTGAAGGGGCCGATATAGCGAGGAGCTAGCTTGCCCTTGATCCCGAAGCGGTGAGCACCCTTCATTGGTGTGACACTAAGATAAGCCTTTTCACCAGGTTGATAGACCATGTCTTTGTGATGATGGTCATACTGACTTTTCTGACGTGACTGAGCAGTCTTGAGATTCTCGCAAATAATGCGTACTTGTTCTTCGGCATGTTGGATAATATCCGGACCGAAGAGTGGACGTTCCCTAGTTTCTGACCAGTTCAGAGGGGTTCGGCACTTTCGTCCATATAACACTTCGAAGGGGGCCATCTTCGGACTAGCATGATAGCTATTATTATAGGAGAACTCAGCATACGGCAGAGATTCCTCCCATTTCTTGTCGAAGGAAATTACACAAGCTTGAAGCATTTCTTCGAGAACTTGGTTGACACGTTCAACTTGCCCTTGCGACTGAAGATGAAACGCAGTACTGAACGACAAATGAGTCCCCATAGCTTCTTGGAAACTTGCCCAGAATCTTGAAGTGAACAAGTTGCCATAGTCTGAACTAATAACCAGTGGAATACCGTGAAGTGAAACAATTCTGGACATGTAGAGAGTTGCAAGCTGACTAGCAGTGATTGTTTCTTTGACTGCCAGAAAATGTGCAACCTTAGAAAGCCGGTCAATGATGACCAGAATAGCATCATTACCTTTCTGCGATTTGGGAAATCCAGTAACGAAGTCCATTTCAACATGGTCCCATTTCCATTCAGGAATAGAGATAGGTTGCAGAGTTCCAGCAGGCCTTTGATGTTCTGCTTTGATACGACGGAAAACGTCACACTCAGCAACATAACAAGCAATGTCTTGCTTCATATTAGACCACCAGAATCTCTGACGGATGTCTTGGTACATCTGTACTACCAGGATAGATAGATAGAGGCGTATCATGTGCTTCTTTAATAACCTTTGGAGTCAGATCCAGGTTTTTCCACACACATGGCACCACTAGGCAGCCTTTGAAGTACAAGGCGCCATCATCGGCAATAGTGAAGAATGAGGGCTTTCCTTCTATGAGATAGTGTTTAATCTTCTCGACTTCAGAGTCATAATGTTGAATAGTCTTGATATCGCCCACAGGATCCGGTTCGACGACCATGGTATTTAGAGAACCCTTCGGAACAACACGAAGATTCATCTTTTGGAACTCTGGGGGAGGGGGAGCGAGTGCACCAGGAAGGACAATATGAAGGTTCACCTTTCTAAATTCCTCGACAAGCGAGGGCTGGACTTTTCGAACCTGGAGGTGGTTGTAGTAAGACTTGCAGCTCAAGGCATCAACCATTACATTAGCCTTTCCTAGGGTATAGGAAATACCCAAGTCGAAGTCTGCAACAGTCTCCATCCATCTCTACTGACGGAGGTTTAGGTCTGGCTGGGTAAACTGATACTTCAGACTTTGGTGGTTGGTGAAGATCTCGCAACGATTACCGAGAAGGTAATGTCACCACTGTTTTAGTGCATAATTGACAGTAGCAAGCTCGAGATCGTGAACTGGTTAGTTTTGTTCGTGAGGGCGCAATTGACGAGAGGCATAAGCAATCACTTTGCGCTCTTGCATTAGTACACAGCCTAATCCTTGATGGGAAGCGTCACAGTAAATGACGAAGTCCTTCTTAGTATCAGGTGCAGCAAACACTCAGGCAGAAGTCAACTTGTCTTTAAGTGCCTGGAAACTTTCCTGACACTTGTCTGTCCATAGAAACTTGACGCCCTTATGCAACAGGTTAGTTAGAGGCCAGGCGATCTTGGAGAAGTTCTCGACGAATCGACGGCAATAGCTGGCGAGATCGAGAAAACTTCTGACTTGCTTGACATTCTTCGGAGGAGTCCAATCGAGAATAGCATGGACTCGTTCAGGGTTGACGGCAATACCATCCTTGGAGATGACATGCCCAAGATAGGTTACCTCGGGAAGCCAGAATTCACACTTCGAATACGTAGCGTAGAGTTGATGCTCTCGAAGCTTTTCCAGCACAAGACGAAGATGTTCGACATGTTCTTCTTTGTTCTTGGAAAATACAAGGATATCATGTAGATAAACCATGATGAACTTGTCGAGGTAATCCATGAATATATAGTTCATCAGACGAGAGAAGGTGGCTGGAGCATTCTTAAGCCGAATGACATGACGGTATACTCGTATGATCCATATCGAGTCATGAAGGCGGTCTTTGGGATATCCTCTTCACGAACACGGATCTGGTGGTAACCCAACCTCAAGTCAAGTTTGGAGAACACTGATGAACCATCCAGTTGATCATATAGATCATTGATCCAAGGGAGGGGATATTTGTTCTGAATGGTGGCTTGGTTAATAGGACGATAATCTTGGACCAATCGGTTTGTCCCATCCTTCTTCTTAACAAAGAGAGAAGGTGCTCCCCAAGGAGAGCAACTAGGGCGAATGAAACCTTTGCGGAGAGATTTGTCGATTTCCTCCTTAAGCTCGATGAGTTCATGCAGCAGCATCTTGTAGGGCCGTTTGGCTATAGGAGTGGTGCCTGGTTTCAAGTCGATGATGAATTCGACAGCTCTAGCAGGGGGAATCCCTGGAAGTTCTTCAGGAAAAACGTCTTGGAATTCACGAACGATGGGAATGTTTTCAATGCCCTCGAGTGGTGCAGAGTTCAATGCATTCAAGGCATAAAGCCTTGCCTCAGCATTCCGAACCAGGTGGGCATTATAGCTTATTATTTCATCGGAAGGGTGTAGCAGATGGACGGTCTTAGTGGCACAAACTATAGAAGCGGTATGCGCTTTCTACCAATCCATTCCTAGAATGAGATCAATGCTACAGGACTTCAGTACAATAGGAGAGACAAGGAATTCCAGTCCTTCGATTTCAACGGGAACGTTGTGACTAACCATAGAGGTTTGACATTGGCCCACAGGGGTGTGTACCACTATTGCACTGTTCATCTCTTCCTATTTAATGCCATGCATGAATGCAAACTCAGCTAATATGAACGAATGCGATGCTCTTGTATCAAATAAAACTGATGCTGGTATAGAATTTACGAGGAGTGTACCCATCACAGTAGCAGGCTGGTGACAGAACATTTCCTCATATAATCTTTTTAGCTTTTTTGCATCAAATTGTAATCACATTATTAACTCGAAAGATATTCAAATACTCATATTATGTCACATTTACAACACTACTCCATCTTTTGCAGAAAAGGGTGAAAAGGCCCAAATCCTTCTATATTAGAGTGTCTAAGAGGTTGCGGTTGCTGCATTTTGCGGAGGGACTCGAGTGTGAAGAACAATTAACCTCCAGGGGGTTAGCTGATGAAGAAGGGGACCAACTTGGGAAGAAAGAAGAAAACAAGGAGGGCTAAACAAGAGGAATGCAGATTTCATCGAGAGGGGTCAAATCCCTAGCCATCTCCTTCGATCCCCTCCGAGCCTGGACACACATCTCTCTCCCTCACGCCTCCTTCTCCACCTCCGGCCGCGGCCATGGCCAGGCTGGCGTGGTGGTGCGCCTCCGCGACCTCCACCACTCCACCCAGCACCACCATCACCTCCATCCACCTGCGCCACTCAGCCATCCATTCACTCATCTCCACCAGCGCCACCATCTCCACCACAGCGCCATCACTCCACCGCTGCACCTCGTGCGCCTGACCAGACGGGTGTCTGGGAACCCGCACGACTCTGCCTTCTGTCGCTGCTCCTCTTCCCCATCTCTACTGCTGCTTCTTCTCCCCTTGCCCCTTCTGTTGCTGCTCTTCCCTGCTGCCCTTCTCTCAACCCCATGTTGCTGCTCCTTCTTCTCCTGCGCCCCTGCTGCACCTCACTTGCTGAAACTCTGCACCACACATCTCTCTCCCTCATTCTCTAAATTTATGTAGACTTGAGATCGTATGTAATATTCATATTTGACTAGTGCTTCAAACCTGCTATTGGTTCAGATTCATAACTGTATAATAATGACATGACATGTTCAGTTTCAGACTTGTGATTGTTTAGTACCGTAGAACTATTTTTGTTCATCGAAGAGTATTAGAACAGTGCCCTGTAATACCATAGTCGTATTTGTGTGTGTGTGTTCGTGTGTCTGAGTGTTCGTGTGTGTGTGTATACTTCATAAGAATTGATGTGTGTGATTTTGTTCGGTCAGATTCTTGTGCTCGTTTAGTACTTACTTTGTTGATCTGTGAGTATTGGATCCGTGGCTTGCAATTTTAGTTCATGTGTTACTTTTGTATCTGTGATTTTAAAAGTTTTGTATCTGTGATTTTAAATTGTTGATCCGGGAACTGAATTGTGGCTTATGACTCTCTATTATTACGTGCGAGTAATATCTGAACCTCATTATGCTAGTTGGTTTCTTTCTTTCTCCATAATCTTCAGGAGCTACCTTGTTAGTTTAGGTTTTAGTTTCTGTTTTCGTCACCAAATATCGTGCTACCTAGCTTTAACCGAGCATAGTTGCCGTCGCCTAGTCCCTGTGGAGAACACGACATCTGTAGTTTGGGCATAAATACCCCACTATAATACAATTGATCATTTTGGCGCCGTTGCCGGGGACTAGCGTCGAACAATTGTGTGAAGCTATAGACTAGGCTTAGTATAGTTTTTGTTTAAATTTCTAGTGAAATTTATTTCGGTGCTTCTTTTACCTTCTTACTTTTTGTTGCTTCGGCTTATTAGGATATTAACTTTCTAACTAGTGTTTATTGTTTATGAGTGTGCGTAGGAAATCTGAACTAATTGCAGGTTGTTCTATAGTTACACTCGGTTAAGATGGCATTGCTTCGTGATCTTTGGATGCCCAAAAGTCAGTGCTATATCACAAGACCGGTTTGGCCAACTATTGAGGCAGAGAACTTCGAGCTGAAACCTAGTCTTATTGCTTTGGTTCAACAACAACGGTTTGGAGGACTGCCTACTGAAGACCCTTATGAGCACTTGCTCCGAGTCATGGAGTATTCAGATACAGTAAAGTATCATGGAGTTCCTCAAGATGTTATCAAGTGCATGTTGTTCACATTCTCTCTCCGAGATAATGCTCGTGCTTGGTATCGATCCTTGCCATCAAGATCATTCAGTTGGAATGAGATATCATGAGCTTTCTTGGCTAAATATTTCCCACTACACAAGCAGTCTGCAATTCGAGATGAGATCTTCAGCTTTGTTCAGCGTGAAGGCGAGAGCTTATATGATGCTTGGGAGAGGTACAAAGCCTTATTTAGGAGATGTCCTAACCACGGGCTCGAGAGATGGTTAGAGCTGCAGCTATTCTATAGAGGATTGACTTCGGATACTCGATCTTTCGTCGATATGGCAGCGGGTGGAGCTATTACAAACAAGACACTTGATGATGCTTTTCTGCTGATTAAGAACATAGCCTTCCACAAACTTCAGTGGTACAATGAGAAGCCCACTTCTGGCCCAGTTGCTTGCTTGCAACAAATCACTTCATCTCAGCAAGAATCTCTTACACAAAAGCCGGAACCAGTTTCTCCGTGTGATAAGATTGAGCTTTCATGGATTATCTTTGATGATGATGACACCATCCTAGTTGACACACACACTTCAGATCATATGGATACTAGCATTCTAGATTCAGTTTTGCATTGTGATGATTCTTCTATGGATGAACCAGAGCTACAGTTAGTTACTTTTGATATTGATGAGATACCTTTAGTTGATATTGATCATGTGCTGCTAGAGCCAGATATGGAAAAGTTCACCTTTAATGATGTTAGCCACATAGATTCTTCAATGCTTGAGCCTGAGATGGAAATCTTCATTGTTGATTATGATGAGGTCACTTCAGATGTCAAGGAGCAAAGCCCTACTATTTCACCTGT
Organism: Triticum urartu; assembly: GCF_056163025.1. Taxonomy (NCBI): domain Eukaryota; kingdom Viridiplantae; phylum Streptophyta; class Magnoliopsida; order Poales; family Poaceae; genus Triticum; species Triticum urartu. The sequence continues at coordinate 258,324,125 of NC_141875.1, forward strand.
CGATACGAGGCTGGTGGAAGTTTCTACTACCATGCCTTCCATGGTATCTTCAGTTGAGGTAGTCATAAAACTTCTCCGAGGCCATTTCAGGTATTATCTCAGCTTTCTAGATAAGTTATGTCATATCGCTGATATTGCCTATGCACCATGTGACTTGTTGTTGATACATGTTCCTGATTTGCTCAATAGATATACTTATATGATAGGGTACTCTATCGATGACTTAGAGGGCATTCTCTATGTCACTTGTATTGGCTTGGTTATTGAGTGTTCTTTTAGGTTTACACTTGTGCACCATTTACGGTGAGTTGACCGAGTTCGAGATGACATTCCCTGGGATCCTGGTGGATTCACGACATGGTGAAGAGGAGAAGCAAAGAGAACACATGAGGAAGAGCGAAGCTGGAGCATGTATGAGGAAGAAAAAGGAGAGAGTTGTAGCTTAGAGAGTGATCAAGCGAGTATTACTTCACAGTGCCCGGTGAGCTGTTTCATGACCCATTCTGAACATCATAAATACATGCTGAATTCAATTGCTAGTTGGGTTGCTTAAACCAGTTATTACTTGTTGTCAAGCTGAAATTCACCTTTGGCATCGTGCTTGATGTGAATTTGTGAACTTGATTCCTGGATGCCTTGTAAACTAGTGATCTACACCATGCATGCTTGGCTGAAATTAGTGAGAACTATTAGTTTTGAGTGCTCAAATCCCTAGTACACTAGAAAACTTCGTCATTTTCTGCATTTACTATGATACACCAAGATCACCATGTTTAGATGTTGAATTTGTGCGAAGTGTGTTCCCATTGAGAGCAATCACCTAACCACTATGGATTAGCATGCTATGTTCCCTGGACCGGTAGCATGTGAACCAGACATGGAGAAGTGAGGATTCCTTTTTTTGTGCTTATGTGTTGTTCATTAAAAAAATCTTATAATGAATAATTATCTGATCTTACCTAACAGTAGCATGTCATGTTCCCCAGATCGGTGGCTTGTGAAATGTGGTTGGATCGGATAGGAGTTAATTATATTAAAATAATGTAATTGTCGAACCATATGTATACCATGTTCTCGGGATCACTGGTATGTTCCTTTGGGGAGACAAACAAAAAAACTAAATATTGGTCGAGCCAGGTGTATACCATGTTCTCGGGATCGGTGGTATGTTCCTTTGGTGAGCCTGGTAATATATTATCATTGTTGCTTCCTCCAAATTCAATAAGTGGTTTTACCACAATGTTGTGTTCATGGTAATAAGTGTTTCTCGAGATCATGCTCTCTTTAGGAACCATTTGGCACAGTCATCACTTAAACTTGTTGATCCTCTTTTATCATTGTAAAAGTTTAAAATGGTCAAGTCTACTAGTATCCTACCGCTTTGAAGCACTCCTAACCATTAATTTTCACTAGCTAAGTCCAAAGCATGCACTGTTTAGAGATCTACTTCACTTTCTCTAGTCAGCTCACTGTTCATACTCTTGCTCTTGTCATATGCCTTTGCTTGAGGACAAGCAAAGATTTAAGTGTGGGGGAACTTGATAGAGCATTTCCTCATATAATCTTTTTAGCCTTTTTGCATCAAATTGTAATCATATTCTCACATTATTTACTCGAAAGATATTCAAATACTCATATTATGTCACATTTACAACACTACTCCATCTTTTGCAGAAAAGGGCGAAAAGGCCCAAATCCTTCTATATTTGAGTGTCTAAGAGGTTGCGGTTGCTGCATTTTGCGGAGGGACTCGAGTGTGAAGAAGAATTAACCTCCAGGGGGCTAGCTGATGAAGAAGGGACCAACTTGGGAAGAAAGAAGAAAACAAGGAGGGCTAAACAAGAAGAATGCAGATCTGATTGAGAGGGGTCAAATCCCTAGCCATCTCCTTCGATCCCCTCCGAGCCTGGCCACACATCTCTCTCCCTCACCCCTCCTTCTTCACGTCCGGCCGCCGCCACGGCCAAACTGGCGTGCTGGTGCGCCTCCGCGACCTCCACCACTCCACCCAGCACCACCATCACCTCCATCCACCTGCGCCACTCAGCCATCCATTCACTCATCTCCACCAGCGCCACCATCTCCACCACAGTGCCATCACTCCACCGCCGCACCTCGCGCGCCTGACCAGACAGGTGTCTGGGTACCCGCGTGACCCTGCCTTCTGCCGCTGCTCCTCTTCCCCATCCCTACTGCTGCTTGTTCTCCCCTTGCCCCTTCTGTTGCTGCTCTTCCCTGCTGCCCTTCTCTCAACCCCAAGCTGATGCTCCTTCTTCTCCTGCGCCCCCTGCTGCACCTCACTTGCTAAAAATCTGCACCACACATCTCTCTCCCTCATTCTCTAAATTTCTGTAGACTTGAGATCGTATGTAATATTCATATTTGACTAGTGCTTCAAACCTGCTATTGGTTCAGATTCATAACTGTATAATAATGCTATGACATGTTTAGTTTCAGACTTGTGATTGTTTAGTACAGTAGAACTATTTTTGTTCATCGGAGAGTTTTAGAACAGTGCCCTCCAATACCATACTCGTATTTGTGTGTGTGTGTGTGTGTGTGTGTTCGTGTGTCTGAGTGTTCGTGTGTGTGTATACTTCATAAGAATTGATGTGTGTGATTTTGTTCGGTCAGCTTCTTGTGCTTGTTTAGTACTTACTTTGTTGATCTGTGAGTATTGGATCAGTGGCTTGCAATTTTAGTTCATGTGTTAGTTTTGTATCTATGATTTTAAAAGTTTTGTATCTGTGATTTTAAATTGTTGATCCGGGAACTGAATTGTGGCTTATGACTCTCTATTATTACGCGCGAGTAATATCTGAACCTCATTATGCTAGTTGGTTTCTTTCTTTCTCCATAATCTTCAGGAGCTACCTTGTTAGTTTAGGTTTTATTTTCTGTTTTCGTCACCAAATATCGTGCTACCTAGCTTTAACCAAGCATAGTTGCCATCGCCTAGTCCCTGTGGAGAACACGACATCTGTAGTTTGGGCATAAAAACCCCACTATAATACAATCGATCAGCTGGTCTAGAACTTCATTGAGATCAACATGGTTGGCATGAACACGACCATAAGACTTGGCATTGTTGTTGCGGGGCTGGTTGCTTCCACGGCCAGCTGCGGGAAGGGCTAGTTGATTCTGGTTCTGGTTGCATTCCCTAGCATGGTGTCCTGGTTGTCCACACCTGAAGCACATACCATTATTGGGAGTGGGAGCACGAGCTTGGGGTGGTGGTGCTGGAAGCCTTGGCTGCCTAGGTGGTGGAGGAGGCAGACGAGGTGCAGCATAGGACTGCCTTGGAGCAAGTGCAGTTGGCTGGTACATGCTGTTGGGAATCCATATCCTACACTTCTGCGAGGACGGGCCCGAAGATGAGCCCGTGTCACGGTTGCGCCTGTGAGAGCTCTTGTGTTCCTGCAGACTAGTTTCGACATTGATGGCCGTGTTCACCAAGGTGGCGAAATCAGCAAAGTCATGCACTAGATGTGCGAGCTTGATGTCAGCTTGAAGGCCATCACGGAACTTCTCCTGGCTGCGAGCATCAGTTGCAATGTCTTCTTCAGCATAGCGGGATAAATCCAGAAACTCTCGCTGATAAGATTCCACAGTTTTGTTGCCTTGGGTGAGTTTGAGGAACTCGCGCTTCTTCCGGTCCATGACTCCCTAAGGAATGAAGCGGGCACGGAAAGCGGCTTGGCAGTCTGGCCAGGTGATGATTGTTCCAACCGGCAGAGTATGCCTGTGGCTGTCCCACCATTGAGCAGCGGGTCCCTTCAGAAAGAAGGAAGCAAAGGTGACATAGCTAGCAGGGGCTACATCAGCAGACTCCGTCGCATAGGTGATGTCACGGAGCCAGTCATCAGCATCTAGAGGTTGAGTTGAGCTACGGTACACAATTGGGTTGAGGCGCATGAAATCCTGCAGAGTCACCTGGGCTGGCTGCTAGTTCATATTGGGGCGAGGAAACTAAGCCATAATATTCTCCATGAACTGGCGATTCAGCTCAAACTGTTGCATCATACCAGCCATGTACTCAGGCGGTGGGGGGGAATGCCACCACGACCACGACCACCTGGTCTAACCATCCTTCTAATATATAACAAGGGTAGTTCAGCATTGGGAAATTTGCAAAGACAAGAATCATTCATGATGAAACATGCACAAATAAAGGAGCATGATAGATACTACATAGTAGTCGACACACCTTACAAAGGGACCATGCACAGAGTTCAGTACAGAGACTAAGGACATCATAGGCGGCACACAGGCTCACGGCGAATGCATCTAATACTAATAAGCAAGCCTACATCAGTCCCAGGAGGAACTGTGGAGGTAGGTGTAGCCTGACAGCTGGTAGTGACGCGACGGGAAGTCCTCCACGTCAGTAGCCTGGGGTCCGCAGATACTCTGGTGCAGAACCTGACGCTCAGGTGGCAAAAGAGGACCAAGTGCGGGAGAGTAGCCTCCCATATCTGGCCAGCCGGCACCCTGGGGCATCACGGTCCTGGATAGGTAGATCATAGAACGCGACAGATCACCAGATCGGACAAGGGGGTGCAACAACGTCAAAGCATGGTAAAGGTGCTGAAGGGTGGTGTACAACTCGTGGCGAAGATCTCGGTTAGCTCTATCCGGCCAATCAGCATGCAGAACCAGGTTCTGATGGTAGAAGGGCTCTCAGGTGACAGTAGAGTAGGCAGCAATGTAGTACCCCTCCGCACCAACATCGGATGCGATAGCAATGTGCCTGAAAGGGGAGATGTCCAACTCCCGATACTCTCCACGAAGACGTGTCAGAGCAGCATAAGCAGCATCATGTATTTCCATATCGATAATCACTCCAACACCATGAGCAGTGTGCAGCACAGTAGTGGAGTCATACTCCCGAGAGTAGAGGTGTACGATGGCACGGTACTGCTCCTCGTTAAAGTCCTGGTACTGCTCGTACACGGTGTACTCAGGGTACCAGCGATAACCCAGATAGGTCATCATCTCAGCTAACACAGCAGGCGAACCTGGGACACCAATGGCCGTCATGTGGCGCACGACCTGCCTCGTGGGTTCCATCTGAAAACAAAGATGTTCCAAAGGAATCAAATGACAGTGTGGGTATTTTTCAAAATACTAATCTAAGGAATAACTAGGGCTTATCCAACTTTGGGGTGAATGTGGTCACGGGGTCCTAATGTTAGTGTTAGTAAATTTGTTTAACCCGAGTAGAAGAGAGTTCAGAGTCCTAGAGTAAAGATCGAGGAGTAAAAGATCCTAATACCACCCAAATGGTGACGTGGGCCTGTAAGACACACATCCATGTTAGTAGAAGTTTTGCAACGTCTAGACTCGACTTCGGTCAAGTAGTGTGGAAGGGGGATTCCTACAGGCAGTCGGCTCTGATACCAACTTGTGACGCCCCCGATTCAATCATACACTAATCATACACGCAAATGTATACGAGCAAGATCAGGGACTCACGGGAAGATATCACAACACAACTCTAAAAAAGTAAGTCATACAAGCATCATATTACAAGCCAGGGGCCTCGAGGGCTCGAATACAAGAGCTCGATCATAGATGAGTCAGCGGAAGCAACAATATCTGAGTACAGACATAAGTTAAACAAGTTGCCATAAGATGGCTAGCACAAAATGGGATACAGATCGAAAGAGGCGCAGGCCTCCTGCCTGGGATCCTCCTAAACTACTCCTGATCATCGTCGGCGGCCTACACGTAGTAGTAGGCACCTCCAGTGTAGTAGGAGTCGTCGTCGATGGTGGCGTCTAGCTCCTGGGCTCCAACATCTGATTGCGACAACCAGGTATAAAAAGGGGGAAAAGAGGGAAGCAAAGCAACCGTGAGTACTCATCCAAAGTACTCGCAAGCAAGGAGCTACACTACATATGCATTGGTATCAATGAAAGGGGTAGTATATGTGGATTGGACTGCAGAATGCCAGAATAAGAGGGGGATAGCTAGTCCTATCGAAGACTACACTTCTGGCAACCTCCACCTTGAAGCAGTAGAAGAGAGTAGATGGTAAGTTAACCAAGTATCATCGCATAACATAATCCTACCCGGCGATCCACCCCTTGTTGCCCTGTGAGAGAGCGATCCCTGGGTTGTATTTGGCACTTTAAAGGGTGTGTTTTATTAAGTGTATGGTTCTAGTTGTCATAAGGTCGAGGTACAACTCCGGGTCATCCTTTTATCGAGGGACACGGCTTCGAATAGATAAACTTCCCTGCAGGGGTGCACCACATAACCCAACACGCTCGATCCCTCTGGCCGGACACACTTTCCTAGGTCATGCCCGGCCTCGCAAGATCAACACATCGCAGCCCTACCTAGGCACAACAGAGAGGTCAGCACGCCGGTCTAAATCCTATGCGCGCAGGGGTCTGGGCCCATCGCCCATTGCACACCTGCATGTTGTGAACACGGACGGAAGCAGACCTAGCCTCCCTAATACAAGAGCTCGCATTCCATCCCAATCTGGCGCGCGCCGCCCAGTCGCTGACGTCAAGAAGGCTTTGACTGGTACCACGACGTCGAGTGACCATAACTGTTCCCGCGTAGTTGGTTAGTGCGTAAAGGCCAGTGGCCAGACTCAAATCAAATACCAAGATCTCATTAAGCGTGTTAATTGAATTAACCGCGGATGTCGGCCAGGGCCATGCCCACCTCTCTCCTAGGTGGTCTCAACAGTCGCTCTGCCACAAAGTTTCACTCAGAGGGCCGTCAGGACAAACGTCCTTTTGGTCCCAATCCATCAATCACTCGCGGGTACTCTATCAGACGACCCGACTTTACTCACCACATATATCATGTATAATGTACATAAGTATATACCCATGATCACCTCCCGAGTGATCACGGCCTGATAGTATAGCATGGTAGACGGACGAGAATGTAGGGCCATTGATGGAAAACTAGCATCCTATACTAAGCATTTAGGATTGCAGGTAAAGGTAACAACAGTAGTAGCAAAGACAGGCTATGCATCAGGATAGGATTAACGGAAAGTAGTAACATGCTATACTACTCTAATGCCAGCAGTAGAGAGAAGAATTGGCGATATCTAGTGATCAAGGGGGGCTTGCCTGGTTGCTCTGGCAAGTAGGGGTCATCAACAACATAGTCAATCGGGGCACCAGCAGCGGTGTCAGTCTCATAGTCTACCAGAGAGAAGAGGGGGAAGAAACAATGAATACAATGCAAACATATGCATATCAATGCATGACATGACAAGTAACGGTGCTAGGAGTGTCCTAACACGGTAGGAGGTGATACCGGCGAAGGGGGGAAACATCCGGGAAAGTATCCCCGGTGTTTCGCGTTTTTGGACAAATGAACCGGAGGGGGAAAGTTGCATCTTCTCTATGCTAGGGATGCGTGGAGGACGAACGGGTTGCGTATTCGGATTCGTCTCATTGTTTTGAGCAACTTTCATGTACAAAGTTTTTCCATCCGGCTACGGTTTATTTTATATTAATTTTAAAAGATTTAATACTTTTTAGAATTTATTTAATTATTTTAAATCAACATTATCCAGAATAGTGTATGTTGATGTCATCATGATGTGAGCATGACATCAGCAGTCAACACGGCGTTGACTGGGTCAAGCTGAGGTGTGGGTCCCGGCTGTCATACTTTGTTTATCCTAATTAGGGTTTAACTAATCTAATTACTGCTTAATTAATAATAGTTAATTAGGTTAATTAAACATAATTAATTAAGTTAATTTAATTAATATATTTATTATTATTATTTAAATATATTTATTATTATTTAAATATTAATGGGCATACGGGTGCTGGGCCACGGGCGTCACCCGACCAGGGCGAAAGCGGGGCGAGGCCACCGGCGGGCGGCCGCTGCGCGATAGCGCTGGCGTGAGGCCGTGAGCGAGAAGGGGCGGCGTGAAGCAGGGGGGTTGCGGCGGCTGTGCCGCACGCGGCGGCGAAGGCGGGGAGCGAGGCGAGGCCAAGCAGGCGACGACAGCGCGGGGCGTGTGCGGCCAGGGGCGCGCAACTAGTGTGGCCGCTGTGAGCAGCAGCGGGAGTAGAGCAGGTGCGCAGCAGCGGGGTGGTGCGCACCGGTGGGCATGGGAGCGAGGCGAGGATGGTCGCGGGTGCACGCACAGGGTGCGGTCAGCGAGGGTGGCTGCGAGCGTAGTTCTGAGTGGCGCGATGAGCTGCGGGCGGTTGCGGCATGGGTCACGAGCAGGGCGAGGCTTGCAGGGGCGAGTGCGGTTCGCGGGGCGCGGTCGCGTACGACGACGTCCCAGCGCAGGCAGGAGGAGGGGCACCCAGCAGCGCAGCGGCACAGCGGCGAGCAGGGTGTCGGTGTCAAAACCGGTGGATCTCGGGTAGGGGGTCCTGATGTAGGGTAGGAACCCTAGGGGCCGATCTTTCACGAAAGGAGCATATCCCGTGATGAACACGAAGAACACAAGGGGGAAAATGAGGGAAAACACAAGAGAATCACTAAACCAACAAGAAATAGTCACACATGTGCTAGATCCTCGAGTACATAAGAGATCACATGGTACACAGTCAACTAGGGACGATACAAAAGGTAACGGTATTCTCCGTGAGGAGGTCTTTATGATCTTCTCCGCGAGGAGGTCTTGAATCCAAAGGGATCTTCTCCGAAGAGGGGCCGCGGTCTCTCTCGTGGAGTAGATCCGATGTGGATGAGCAATGCTCTATCTCTAAAATGAGCTAAATCAATGCTAACCCTATAAAAGTAGAGGAGGAGTCGTTTATATAGGCAAAGGGGGCGAAGGGGTACATCGGCCTCGGCCCAACATCATGGACGCAGGGACGGTCTGGATGATCCGGATGTTGGTCTGGATGATCCGGGCTTCGGGGGTCCGGATGATCCGGGTCGGCGTCCGGATCGTCCGGCTGTGTCGAGGGGGCTGCGGGAGGTCCGGATGTCCGGGTCCTGGTCCGGACGCCCGGGTATGTCCCGATGATCCGGGACTGGTTCCGGATGATCCGGCTTCAGGGCATCTCCTGTTGCTCTCGGGTCTTCAATTGTCCGCATCGTCCGGGCTGGGGACCGGATCATCCGGGCTGAGTCCGGATCGTCCGGGACCTCGTCCGGATCATCCGGCCAGCCTGGGACTTGGCTGATTTCTTCTCCGTCTTCACGCATATCTTCCGCTCCCAATCCTTCTTGCTCCTTAGCTTCTCCATGGCTAGCTCCTTGGTACTTGAGTATGGACAATGTCTCCGTTTGAGGTAGTAGCCATGTCTCATGTGCATCGAAGTGGAAATGTGAGAGGAGAGATGTCACCTCAGTTTCAAGAGCTCTTGCACGTGCTCGTGTCATGGGTCCGCTAGGCACTTGGTGAGATGATGGTAGGTCCATGGGGATGACCTTGGGATGCTCTGCGTCATCTCCCCTCCCTTGGGGAAGATCCGTCCTCGGATCAAATTCTTCATCACCATGGTAGGGAGAGAGATCTTTGACGTTGAAGATGTCGCTCACGGAGTACTTGTCGCATGGAATGACGATCTTGTATGGGTTGTTGTTGTAGCGTGCAAGCACATTGAAGGGTCCATCCGCTCGTGGTCGAAGTTTGGACTTGCGTTCCTGGGGAAAGCGGTCCTTGCGAAGGTGTAGCCACACAAGATCTCCAATGTTGAATACCATAGGGTGCTTGTTGATGTTGAGCTTGGTCGCAAGTCGTTGTACTTGGCGCTTGATGGTATGCCTTATATCTTCATGCACCTTCTTGAGATGAGTCACACATGCACTTGCGTCCAAATTGATGCGCTCTTGGAGTGGTAGAGGAAGAATGTCCAATGGTTACAATGGGTTGAATCCGTAGACGACCTCGAAAGGGGACTTGCCGGTTGTTGAGTGTTTTGCATAATTGTAGGTGAACTCGGCGATAGGTAGACACTCCTCCCACCACTTGATGTTCTTCTTGATGAGTACTCGAAGTAGAGCGAAGAGGGTGCGGTTGGTCACCTCCGTTTGGCGGTCAGTCTGTGGATGATACGCCGTGGAGAAGAGTAGCTTGATTCCGAGCTTGGCTCATAGGGTCTTTCAAAAGTAGTTTAGGAACTTAATGTCGCGGTCCGACACGATCGTCTTTGGTGCTCCATGTAGACGCAATATTTCCCTACAAAAGAGAGTGGCAACATGTGAAGCATCGTCTATCTTGTTGCATGGTATGAAGTGTGCCATCTTAGAGAATCGGTCCACAACGACAAATACCGAATCCTTTCCATTTCTAGTCCTAGGCAATCCAAGTACAAAATCCATGCTAATGCCTTCCCATGGTAGATATGGAATTGGGAGAGGCATGTAAAGGCCATGGGATTGAGCTTTTGACTTAGCTTTGTGACATCTAGAGCATCGGTTGCTGAAGCGGTTGACATCGTGAAACATCTTGGGCTAATAGTAGTTCTTTGAGAGCGTAGCGAAAGTCTTGTCGCGTCCGAAATGTCCCATTAGTCCTCCGCCATGAGATTTCTGCGAAAGCAACAAACAAAGAGAAGACTCGGGGATGCAAAGTTTGTTAGCTCTCATAATATATCCATCTTTGATGTAATAGCGTTCCCAAGATGTAAGCTTCAAACATTTGGCATAAGGAGTAGCAAAAGTAGGATCATTCCCATACAAGTCTTTTATATGCTCAAAGCCAATGACATCCAATTCAAGTTGAATAACAAGCATGCATATGCGGGAAAGGGCATACGCCACAATATTTTCCTTACCTTTAATGTACTTGATGACATAAGGAAAGACTCAATAAATTCACTCCATTTAGCATGACACTTGTTCAACTTGGTTTGGACCTTAAGATACTTGAGCGTTTCATGATCGGTATGAATGATAAATTCATGAGGGTGAAGATAGTGTTCCCATTCATGCAAAACGCACACTAAAGCATAGAGCTCTTTGTCATAGATGGGGTAATTGAGTTCCGCTACGGAAAGTTTCTCACTAAATTAAGCTATGGGGCGCTTCTCTTGCGTTAACACACCTCCTATGCCATGACCACTAGCATCACAATGAATCTCAAAGGGCTTGTCAAAGTTGGGTAATGCAAGCACGGGAGCATGAGTAAGAAAATTCTTAATATCATTGAAAGCGGTATCTTGGGATGGTCCCCAAACAAAAGGCGCATTCTTCTTGCTTAAACCATGCAAAGGAGAAGCAATGGTGCTAAAATCTTTCACAAAGCGACGATAGAAACCCGCAAGGCCAAGAAAGCTACGCACTTGTTGCAAGTTAGTTGGTTGGGGCCAAGTCTTAATAGAATTGATCTTGGACTCATCAACATGAACACCCTTATAAGATACAAAAAAACCCAAGAAAACAACTCTATAAGCGCCAAAAAGGCACTTTTCCATGTTAGCAAAGAGATGCTCGTTTTGAAGAGTTTTTAAGATGGTTCGGACATGGGTGACATGCTCTTTGAGAGACTTGCTAAAAACAAGGATATCATCGAAGTAGACCACAACAAACACACCAATGTAAGGGCGAAAGACATGATTCATAAGATGCATAAAAGTACCCAATGCTTCCAATAGACCCATAGGCATGACTAACCACTCATACAACCCAAACTTGGTTTTGAAAGGAGTTTTCCATCCGTCACCCTCTTGTATGCGGATCTAATAGTAACCACTTTTAAGATCAATCTTGGAAAATATAGTGGCACCACTAAGTTGATCAAGCATATCATCAAGGCGTGGAATGGGATACCTATAGCGAACGGTGATAGCATTGATAGCTCTACAACCGGAGCACATGCGCAAGCTACCGTCACGTTTTGGCACAAGAATGACCGGGACGGCACAAGTTCTCAAACTTTCACGCACATGTCCATGGTCTATGAGATGCTTTACTTGCCTCTGTATTTCTTTGGTTTGTTCGGGGTTGACGCGGTAGGGAGCTTTGTTTGGAAGAGGTGCTCCGGGGATGAGGTCGATGCGGTGCTCGATGCCTCGTAGTGGAGGTAGTCCCGGAGGTAGCTCATCGGGGAAAACATCTTGAAATTCCTGCAAAAGAGAAGACAACACTAAAGGTAGAGCGTGAGAGGTGTTAGCGTTTGGTGTGTCATCCTTGCACAAAAGGGCATAGTGCAGGACACTATATGGGTTCTCACACACTCCTCTTATCTCACTTTTGGTGGCAAATAGAACTAAGTTCTTCTTTTCTCTCATCGTGGAGGCACTCAATTTGGGCTTGTGGCGCTCACTCTCTTTTTGGTGGTTCGCTCTCTCGCTATTCTCTCCATGATGGGTGGCTTGCTTGTCGGCGATCACTTGGCTTGGAGACATGGGGCGAAGTACGTACTCCTTTCCCTTCATCTTGAAGATGTAGTGGTTCATTCGGCAGTTGTGGATGACACCTCTATCAAATTGCCATGGGCGTCCAAGAAGAAGGTGGAAAACGGTCATTGGAACGACGTCACGCTCCAAAGTTTCTTTGTAGGCGCCAATTTTGAAGGAGACTTGGACTCGATGCTCGACTTGAATAGTGCCGAAGTCGCTAAGCCATTGAACTTTGTAGGGATGTGGATGCTTCGTCTTGGGCAATTGGAGCTTGGAGCAAAGGTCTTCACTTGTAAGGTTATGACAACTCCCTCCATCGATGATGACCTTGACAGACCTTCCATTGATGTCGGCCTTGGTATGAAAGATATGGCATCGTTGGTCTTCTTCTTGATGATGTTGAAGAGTCTAGACCTTGGAGACAACTAGAGCGGGACTTGAATCTTCATCGCAAAAGACTTGTTCTTCTTCATCGTTCACTTTCCGGTGATGGCGACTTTCTCAAGGGTGTCCATTTCTCCTTCACTCATTGAGTCATAAGTGCCGTCGTCGTTGAGGATCATGGTCCGCTTGTTGGTGCACTCATAGGACTTGTGGCCTCAGCCTCCACATGTGAAGCATTTGAAGGACCTTGTCTTGATGGTCTCATCGGTTGGGGTTGATGATGATGAAGCTCTCGGCTTGAAGTTGCTCATTGTAGTAGGTGACTTGGTGGGTACGAAGCTTTCTTGTAACTCGACTTGTCGGCCTTGCTTGGAGAAGGCTTTGTTGGTGTAGACGGTGTTGGAGTCGTTGAAGCTTGGGTGTTGGAGAAACCATATAACTTGGATGAGAACTTGCATACTTGAAATCATCTTGCACTTGGCGTTCCGCTTTGGTAGCTTGATGCACTAGCTCGATGAGGTTCGAGTATGGTTGGAAGTCGGCGATCTTCTTGATAGGGTGATTGAGTCCATTCAAGAAACGTGCCATAGTTTGCTCATCATCTTCCGTGACATTGGCTCGTATCATGGCAATCTCCATCTTCTTGTTGTACTCTTCAACGCTCTTGGTTCCTTGCTTGAGTAGTTGGAGTTTCTTAAAGAGGTCGCGGTTGTAGTAGGTAGGCACAAAGCGTTCCCTCATGACATCCTTCATTTGTGCCCGCGTAGCGATGGGTGGTTCACCTCTTGCCTCTCGGCGCTCGATGACTTGTTCCCACCAAATGAGGACATAGTATTGGAACTCAAGGGATGCCATCACGATCTTCTTATCTTCGTCATAGTTGTGCAAGTGAAATATTTTGTCGACCTTCAATGCCCATGAAAGGTACTCTTCGGGATCGTTGCTTCCATTTAACTTGGGCATGGTGAACTTGAGCTTGCCATAGCATTGCTCTTCATTGCGTTGGGGTCGAGGATGATGACGCCCATGTTGTTGATGATTGTCAAGCTCGTGTTGCTCTTGGTGAGGAGGGTTGTCAACCTCATGTTGCTCTTGTCGTGGATGATGCCCAATGTCTTCATGCTCTTGGTGAACTTGATGTCCTGGGCGAGCTTGTGTAGGGGCTTGTCGAGCTCGAGGAGGAACTTGACGATGCACATGAGCTTGAAATCTTTGTTTGTGAGCTTCATTGCGAAGTGCTTCTTCATGTTCACGAGCTTGTCGGCCTCGGTTGGCTACGGCTCGACTTGAATCTTGGAGGGCTTGTTGTGCCTCAAATGCTTGAGCATCTCGCAATTGTTGCGCTTGATGTTGTGCCTCGGCATCTTGTGCTTCTTGGTGTAGACGCGCTCGCTCTTCCTCTTCATGTTGGCGTTGTCGTTGCCGTTCTCGTGCTAGCATAGAGGATTGAGGCTTGCGTGACGATCGTTGCGTGCGGCACGTCTGAAAGGATCGATATAGTTGACTAGAGGGGGGTGAATAGGCAACTAACAATTTTTAGCTTTTCTTTAACAAATTAAACTTTGCATCAAAGTAGGTTGTCTAGATGTGCAACTAGGTGAGCAACCTATATGATGCAACAACAACAAGCACACAAGCAAGCACGGGAAGTAACACAAAAGGCTTGCACAAGTAAAGGTACGAGATAACCAACAGTGGAGCCGGTGAAGACGAGGATGTGTTACCGAAGTTCCTTCCTTTTGAGGGGAAGTACGTCTCCGTTGGAGCGGTGTTAGGACCCCGATTCCAAGTCACATCGATCTAGCCGGTAACACCTCATATCACTTTGCGGCCTCACGCACGGTATCCCCACGGGTGTCGCCTTACCAAGGCCCGGGACCGTTTGCGCCTTTTGGCTCACGTATATGATAGTGTCTCTAGCATTCATATGACAGAGAACCCGGGCCGACATGGCTAGTCGTGAACCCAAAGCGGCACAGACCTATGGGGACAGGCATACATGAATCACATCAAGCATTTCGGTCAACAGCGTGTGAATCCGGGCTGTAGCACTGGGCTAACAGGACTCTGGGGAACCCGGGCTGTAGCAGGCTAGGCAGGACTTCAAATGTCACCGCGTGACATTTCCCCGAAGGGACAGACATAGGAATGAAGTGAAACACATGCTGACCAGTCAAATGTCCTGAGCAGTAGTGTTGGGCTAGCAGGACTCCGGTAAACCGGGCTGTAGCGGACTACTATGGCTCAAGGAGCACTAGACTACATTTCCCCATAAGAGAGGCTGCCAAGGATAAACAACTAGATTGTCGGATCCCACACATACCAAGCATTTCAATCATACACACAATATGCTCGACATGTGTAAATACAACATGGCATCACAACAAAACTCTACAACTCAAGTACTTTATTTAAAGGCTCCGGAGAGCCATACATAACATGTTCATACAGGTAGGGGTCACAAGACCCGACACTCAAGTCATACAAGCATACAAGCACATGCGGAAGCAAATAGTCTGAGTACAGACACTAGAAAGAAAGAAGGCTTGTCGGAGCCTGTCTATCTACATAGGGCCCTCCATGGCCAGAATCACCACCTGGGTGGCAAGTTACTCATCGACGTCGAGTTCTATGTAAAACCCATCGGAGGGGGCGGTGTTGTCATCTGAAAATAGTAATTAAAGTAACATGAGTACAAAGGTACTCAGCAAGTCTTACAACAGATCCTACTATACATGCTCATTCTCAAGAAGGTGGTGGAGTTATTGCAGCAAGCCAGCTTTGACTCTTGGCTAAGCTATCCTACGAGACACCACTGTAAAATAGTTTTCGCACACGAGTCCACTAATCACCAACACAATACTCCACCGGGGATCCTCCCTCGTCATCCTACGAGAGGGCCATCCTCGATACTCACACTTATCTTGAGTCTTTTAGTAGTAACCATTAACTTGTCTATGAACTGTATAGGCAACCAAGTAGTCCTTTACCGCAGACGCGGCTATTCGAATAGATGATGTTAACCCTGCAGGGGTGTACTTCTTCATACAGGCTCTCACCACTTATCATCGTTTACACGACATGTACTCGGCAACCTTCAAGCGGAAGCCCAATGAGGGTGTCGGCCACGGCCTACCTAAACACACAAGTCTCTAGTCTAGGTTTATCGCCTATCCAGGTTCCATCCACAGGGAGTCCAGCCGAGGTTTCCACATACGGCCCCGAACGATGTGTACAGGGTCCCGAGATGCCAAACGGGCGCCCGGCATACCCGGCCACGGTGTATCTACCGCATCATAGCCCACCCCTAGGGTCAGCGCTACGCACGGCTGGCAACACATAACCTACAAACATCAGAAACTAGTTGCAACTCCTGGACAGAGTACTAGAGTGGTTAACAAGCCGAGAGGGTCAATTAAGGATCCCAATGCATGGTAGTAACTGGTTCTTAAATCACACATACAGATCTCAGTTCTTAGGGACGGCCTCAATGAAACAACCTAACATGTACTCCTACATGGCCTCTCATCGATACCTTTACCAAATCATGTTCAACACATCCCTCACATTACTGACGTAATCATTTCACTCTAGCCCATCACCCAGATGAACCAGACCTGACACAACTCTAAGCATAGCAGGCATAGCAAGGTAGGAAACACATACATGGCTCAATCAACTCCTACACATGCTAGTGGGTTTCATCTAGTTACTGTGGCAACGACAGGTCATGCAGAGGATAAGGGTTCAACTACCGCAGCACACAACAGTTTGAAACGTTGTTGTCTTAATGCAGTAAATGAGAGCAGAAGCGAGAACATGGGATTGTATCGATATGATCAATGGGGCTGCTTGCCTGATGGAGTAGTAGTAGGGTACTTCCCTTCAGTTGGATACTCGGAGATATCCTCGGAGGCAGAACCTACCACGAAAGACACCATAGAACACAATCATCACATGGCAATATGCAACAATATGATGCATGCTATGACATGGCAATATGAGGTGTCCTGCCTAATGCAATGTGAAACAAGTTGGTTTGGGTCCATTTGAATCAAAGATTCAAATGGAAGCTTATGTTCTTAAGCATTATAAGTGTATTAGCTTTTTTCACCTAAACAGCAAGGTTAAAGTGTTTTGTCATGCATGAAACCACTACAGATGGGAAGATTGAATTTTTCTGATCAAATTTCATATATAAATCTTTGCATTTGGAGTTACAGATTAAAAGTTATGAATTTTTGAAGTTTGCAATATTTTATGGAATTTCCTGTATAAGAATAATTCCAGTAATTGAGTTATTGTGTCAGCATTGCGTCAGGGTGACGTCAGCAGGTCAAGGGCGATAGTCCAGGTCAAACCTGACCGGTGGGTCACGTATGTCAGTGTAACAACTAACTAACAGAGTTAGTTAGTGTTACGTTAGCACTAATCTAGGTTAGTTAGGGCCTGGGCCCACATGTCAGTGAGTCAACCCATTAACTAAAGTAATTAGAGTGAACTAATCTAATTCTAAATTAAACAGGGGTATGGCCCACATGTCAGTGACCCTGGGGGGTCAAACTGGGTCAGTGGAGTCAAACTCGCCGACGTTTAGCCACCGACGAGGCCAGACGCGGCAGGGCGATGCGGGTTTTGCACTCCGACGACCAAATGGACGGCGGAGACCTCCTACGCGTAGCTGGGAGCAAGCCGCGTCGAGTGGTGGCAATGGCTAGGCTCAGGGTCGCCGAAAACGACGCCGGTGACGAGCGTTGCGGCTGCCGGAGTTCGGGCGAGGTCGAACTAGCCGCTAGGAGGCACGGCAAGGAGCGTGAGGGGGTGCTACGGGCTCCTGCGATTGCGGTGAAGATGATGACGTGCTCGGTTGCGAGCCAATGAGGCTGTGGGCACGACGGCGACGTGCGGTGGCGGCGGCGGGTGCGGCCGAGCTTGGTGCGGGCACTGCGGTGCTCGATAAGGCAAACGGAGAGGATGGGGAGGTGGCTGAGCTCACGGCGGTCACGGCGGAGCAGTCGGCGAGGTCGGGGACGAGCTGGTGCTGCGGTCAAGACGAAGGGGATCTCCAGCGGTCGGAGTTGGGGAAGACGGGGTCGGGGCCACTCCAAAGTGGGTGAGCGCTCGAGGCTCGGCCTGCTCGACGTAGTCGACGACGGCGGAGCTCGTGGACACGGTGGCGCGGCGCGAGGACGATGGAGGGCGCGGCTACGTCGACGGTGCTGCGGTAGGGGCGTCGGCCATGGTGGGAGAGGGTGAGGGAGAGAGACAGAGGAGTGAGCGAGGTGTCTGCGGGGTCAGGGCGGTGACGTGGAGCTCGCCCAAGTGTCCAGGGCCGAGGGCGGCAAGCAGCTGACGCGCTGGCGAGCTCGCGCACGCCGGCGTCACCTCCCTGCCTGCCTGGCGGGGACGAAGCAGCTGGCTGGCACGAGCCAGCACAGTGCTGGGCCGCCAGGTGGGCCGGCTGGTGGCTTTGCCAGGTTAGCTTCCTTTCTCTCTCTCTTTTCTGTTTTCTATTTATTCTGTTTTGTGTTTTGCAATAGTAAAAATACTATTTCATTTAGGAAAACCCTGAAAATATTTAGAGGCACATTTGAAAATATTCTCAATAGCCTAAAATTACATTCAGGATTATTTGGGCATTTTAAAATATTTAAAGGATTTAAATTTCCCAAATGCAATTAATAATGAATTAATCCAATGACCTTATGATGTCCTAGAAAAGTGTGCACCATTTTTGGCAAAGGTTTTGACCCAAAACAAAAAGGGTGGACTTTTTAGAAGGGCATTTAGGTTCATTGAAAAAGTTTTTAGTAAACCCTAGTTGTTCCAGGGGGGTGCTGGGGGTTTTGTCATCCCCATTTCAGTTTTCTAGGAAAATAAACATGATGCAACACTCTAATGCATGAACTAGCTAGGGTGTGACAACTCACCCCCACTCAAAAGAATCTCGTCCCGAGATTTAGGATCCATTGGGAAGAAGGTGGGGTACTCGAGTCGAAGAAGATCCTCCCTTTCCCAAGTGGCTTCCTTTTCAGAGTGGTGTGACCATTGAACCTTAAGAAACTTGATGTTATGGCGTCGAGTGGTACGCTCGGCTTGATCAAGTATACGAACGAGATATTCCCGATATCAGAGATTATCTTGTAGATCAAGCGTTTCATGGTCCACTCCACGGATAGGATCCGCGAAGCAATGCCTGAGTTGAGAAACATGGAAGACATCATGAACTCTGGAAAGATGCGGAGGTAGTTCCAATTGGTAGGCAACTTCTCCTCATTTGGCAAGAATGCGAAAGGGTCCAATGTAAGAGGAGCCAATTTTCCTTTGATACCGAAGCAATGGGTTCCCTTTAACGGAGTAACCCGAAGGTAAGCCTTCTCGCCGACTTCATAAGTCATGAGCTTATGTTTACGGTCATATTGTCTCTTTTGACGAGATTGGGTTGTTTTCAATTCCTCACGAATAACGCGAACCTGCTCTTCTGCTTCCTGAATCACATCCGGGCCAAAGAGTTGTCTTTCCCCGGTTTCTGACCAGTTAAGAGGCGTTCGACATTTTCGTCCATAGAGAACTTCGAAAGGAGCTTTGCCCAAGCTAGCTTGATAACTATTGTTATAAGCGAACTCCGCAAATGGAAGGCATTTCTCCCAATCCATTCCGAATGAGATGACAGAAGCTCGGAGCATATCCTCCAGGATTTGATTTACTCGCTCTACTTGACCACTTGATTGGGGGTGGAAGGCTGTGCTAAAAGAGAGACGAGTTCCCATAGCATTTTGGAAACTTTCCCAAAATCGAGACGTGAAGAGACTCCCACGGTCTGAGTTAATTTCCAAAGGGACACCATGAAGAGACACTATTCGGGAGATGTATAGGTCAGCTAGCTGGCTAGCGGTGATACTCTCATGAACAGGTAGGAAGTGGGCTACTTTGGAAAGATGGTCGATCACGACGAAGATAGCATTATTCCCTCTCTTGGTCCTGGGAAACCCAGTAATGAAATCCATACTGATTTTATCCCATTTCCATTCAGGAATAGCCAAAGGTTGAAGGGTGCCAGCAGGCCGTTGATGCTCTGCTTTAACACGACGACAAACGTCGCAGTTAGCAATGTATTGAGCAATTTCTCTCTTCATCCTAGTCCACCAAAACCTCTGGCGTAGGTCTTGATACATCTTAGTACTACCGGGATGAATGGTGAGAGGGGATTCATGAGCTTCCTTAAGGATCAGTTGTCGTAGTTGTTGTTTCTTGGGAACCACCAAGTGGTTCTCAAAGAAGACAACACCTTGATCGTTCACAGACAAACATGTAGCAGCTCCGCTAGCAATGTTCTGCTTGATCCAAGATATTCCCTTTTCATACCGCTGGGCGGTTATGATCTGATCCATAAGGGTCGGTTTCACCACCAAGGTAGATAGGAATCCTTGAGGAACAATGTGAAGGTTAAGCTTACGAAATTCCTCATGGAGAAGTGATTGACCTTGTTGCAAATCAAGTTGTTACAATAAGATTTACGACTTAGCGCATCAACCATGACATTGGCTTTGCCCGGGGTCTAAGTTATCCCTAAGTCATAATCCGAGATCAACTCGACCCAGCGTCTTTGCCTGAGATTCAAATCCGGTTGGGTGAAGATATATTTCAAACTTTGGTGATCAGTGAACATCTCGCAACGATAACCGAGAAGGTAATGTCGCCAAGTTTTAAGTGCATGGACTACAACTGCAAGCTCTAGATCATGTGTGGGATAGTTTTCCTCATGTGGGTGTAATTGCCGTTAATCATAGGCAATTACCTGACGATCTTGCATGTGTATGAAACCTAGTCCTTATTGCGAGGCGTCGGAATAGATAATAAAGTCCTTGGAGAAATCTGGTGGTACCAGTACGGGAGCAGATGTCAGGTGTCTTTTCAGTTCCTAAAAGCTGAACTCGCACTGTGGGGTCCACTCGAACTTTTTATATTTCTTGAGGAGTTCAGTTAGAGGTTTAGCAACCTTGGAGAAATTCTCGACGAAGCGGCGACAATAGCTCGCTAAGCCAAGGAAGCTCCGAACTTGCTTGACCGTTTTAGGTGGAGTCCAATCAAGGACAGCTTGAACTCGCTCGGGATTGACAACAATACCCTTACCAGAGATTACATGGCCTAGATAGGTCACTTCTGGCAACCAAAATTCACACTTGGAGAATTTGGCATAAAGGCGATGCTCTCGAAGTTTCGTCAATACCAGCCTTAGATGTTCGGCATGTTCTTCCTCGCTCTTGGAGTAGATGAGTATATCATCGAGGTATACCACGACGAATTTATCCAAATACTCCATGAAGACCAAGTTCATTAACCAAGAGAAGGTGGCTGGGGCATTGGTTAAACTGAAGGACATAACGGTGTACTCGTATTGTCCATAGCGAGTAATAAAGGCCGTTTTGGGAATGTCTCTGTTTTTTATTTTGATTTGATGGTAGACCAACCTCAAATCCATCTTGGAAAAGACTGAGGATCCAGCGAGCTGGTCATACAGATCGTTGATCCTGGGGAGCGGATACTTGTTCTTGATAGTGACCAAGTTGACAGGTCGGTAATCTACAACCATCTGATCCGTTCCATCCTTCTTCTTGACAAAGAGGACGGGGCAAGCCCAAGGAGAAGAACTAGGACGGATGAAATCCTTTTTCAAGCACTCATCGAGTTGGTTATAAAGCTCGGCTAGCTCTAAGGGTGCCATCTTATAGGGTCTTCTAGAAATTGGGACGGTTCCTCGAACAAGGTCTATCACAAACTCGACATCCCTGTCAGGTGGAACACCTGGCAGTTCTTCTGGAAAGACATCCGGAAAGTCTTAGACTACCGGAATATCTTCAAGATCTGGAAGGGAGTAAAGCTAGCGCTTGGCCACTCGAGTTAATACATTGACTGTCTTGCCCGATGGGTGAGTAAGTTGAACCGTTCTAGTAGAGCAATCAATCTTAGCATAATGGGCTGACATCTAGTCCATACCCAAGATGATGTTTATGTCTGAGGACTTGAGAGCTATTAAAGATGCAAGGAAGACAAGTCTATCGACAAGAATTTCATTCCCATGGCTTACTCTAGAGGTTTGCCATCTAGAGCCAGGGGTTTGAATTTCCATGGTAGTGGGCATGTCACAGAATGTCGTGTTATGCAATCGAGCTTAGCTCTCAGATATGAATGAATGAGATGCTCCAGTATCGGAAAGAACAGATGCTAGATGGCAATTAAAAAGGAGTGTACCAAGGACGACGTTAGGATCATCATGAGCCTCCTCAACTGAGACGTAGTTGACATGGCCACGTGTAGTGGTGGCTGGCTTGGCATAGAATGTCATTCCCGCTGGCTTACTACGGCCAACGGACTTTCCAGACTGGTTGGGGTTGTTGTTCTAGGGACACTCATGACTGTAGTGACCCGGCTCTCCACACTTGAAACATGTCACAACATTGGGCCGTGGAGCAGCATTAGCAGCGGGGCCACCATAGGGCTTAGGCGGTGCAAACTGCTGGTTGGGGCGAGGCGCCTCAAAGGGTTGCCTTGGAATGAACCTGGGTGGTAGCGCTGTACTTGGAATCCACACCCGGCGCTTCTGAGATCCAGAGCCGGATGAAGAACCAAAATCACGAGAGTGCTTGCGTGAAGCATCATAGTCAGTCTGGCCTGTCTCAGCACTGATGGCTTTATTGACCAACTTCTGGAAGGAGGTGCACTCGTGTAGATGAAGATCGCGGCGAAGCTCGGGGCTAAGTCCCTTGCGGAACCTTGCCTGCTTCTTAGCGTCGGTGGATACCTCTTCAGGAGCATAACATGCCAGATTCCCAAACTCACGACTATAAGCATCCATAGTTAGTTTGCCTTGGGTGAAATTGCAAAACTCTTCCCTCTTACGATCCATGAGACCTTCCGGGATGTGATGCTCACGGAAAGCCTCACTGGGCGCATAGCCTCAAAGTTTTCCCACCAAAGGCTAGCAGGGCCTTTGAGGTGATAGGCAGCATAGTTAACCTTATCAGCTTCGGCTACGTTGGCAGAACGTAGCTTGTGGGTGATGCTGCGAAGCCAGTCATCCGCGTCGAGGGGCTTGCCAGAATGATTAAACTTTGGTGGGTACAACTTGATGAAGTCATTTATTGACACCAAGTCGTTTCGCTGATGACATGCAGTGTTCTACTCAATCCGCTCCAGCAAGCGGTTAGTCTCACGCTTGTTTCTTTCTGCCTCCAGCATAACTTCGGCCAGAAAAGGCGGGTGAGGCAGATTCTCACCCCTAGATGCACTGGCTTCCCCCTGCTCCGGAGCAGCAGGGTTGCTGCGGGTGTTGACCATCCTAGGAAAAACAAGACAATGGTTTAGACAAGGATGGCACAATCTTGGCAAGGAAGTGCAGAATGTAATGGATAACATGGAATGCTGAGATGTTCATTGCACGACATGGTAATATAGAAACTGCCATATATATACCATTGGACATACACACCGTACATAGTTTAGTACAAGCCCAGGCTAGAGTACAACTACGGTGAAAGACATTACATCTTATCGGAGGCATTCCAAGATCCTATAAATTGTTTTTCTACACCTCCAGAGCGTGATACACACCAAGTCGTATCCCACGGTCACGCAGGACTGTGGAGAATACAACTATTACAGTACTAGCGAAACTACTACTAGCTCAGACGGCTCCGTAGTAATCCTCATAAAAGTCACCACCAAAACCTGGAAGCGGAACATGATCATCTGGGAACAGACGGTCCTGTGGAGCTTGCGGACCATAGGGACTCGGATGTGGCCTTGGTCCCACAAATGGTGGCAAACGGGGACCACGAGTAGGGGTGATGCCTCCTACATCACGCCACTCCATACAATCTGGCAATCCAGACCGCACATGGTACAGGTCTCTCGGGTCCATGTATCCTGCCTACACAACATGTGCAAACCGGGTCAAAGTGGCCGAGTGATCAGAACAAGAGTTGAAAAGCTCCATACGCAAGGCCCGATTTTCGCGGTCCTTATCCTCGAGCATCTCGACGATGGTGCGGAGTAGTGACTCCTCATGTGTAGAGTCATAGTACAAAGCCTGATAGTACCCCTGTGCTCCAGGGAGTAAGGCTGGCATGTAGCAGAAATCGGTGTTCTGAAGCAAGGCAGTCCTAGCTCGAATGATAGTCATCATTGTGTCGGATTTCGGGTTCCGGCAGACCCTTGAGGTTCGAACACTGGGGTGCACGCGGAGATATCTCCCCTACCGATCTACGTCCAATCTCCTCGCGTGATCTAAGCTGGAAACAACGAACAACACAAGGGACACGAGGTTTATACTGGTTCGGGCCACCGTTGTGGTGTAATACCCTACTCCAGTGTGTGGTGTGGTGTATTGCCTCAGGGGCTGATGATGAACGGTACAAGGGAAGAACAGCCTCGCGAGAGGTGTTCTTGAGCTGGTGCGACGAACTGTTTGGGTGAGTTCAGTCACCTCTCTCTCTCTCTGCTAGGGTTCTATCAGATCTCTAGATGTCCCTCGATCTCTGCCTTCCGTCTATCGATGTCTAGATGTCTGCCTTCCGTCTATCGATGTCTAGATCTCTGCCTTCTGTCCATCGATGTCTAGATGTCTGCCTTCCGTCTATCGATGTCTAGATCTCTGCCTTCCGTCCATTGATGTCTCCCTCTCCCTGTCTCTGTGGTGGCTAGCTCTATTTATAGAGGCACTGGGCCTCTCCCCAAATAATGAGTGGGAAGGGCGCCAACAATTGGCCATTTTGAAGGGGAACATCTAGTACAAGTTATCCTGACCAAAGGTGGTCTTCGGCTGCCAAAAGCACTGGTGGTGACGCCGTCTTGGGCTCCACGGTGACCTCCGTCCTGCCGCTCTGTTGGTCTTGGTCTCTTTGCACCGGAATGGTAACCTTTGCCCGATGCCTTGGCCTGTGCTTGCCCCCTTTGCACCAAAGGGGAAACAAGGACATTGCGCAGGCCGGCGCCCGCCTGGTCTCGATCGTCATAGCTTGCATCACGGGCTCCTCGCGAGGTGCCCCTACCTTGATCTCTCCGCCTCCTCGCGAGCCTGCCTGATGAGGCTGCCTCTGAGGAAGCTTCCGATCGTCCGCCCCACGAGGCTTGGCCCCTCGCGATGGTCTTGAGCTTGAGCTGATGAAGATGGGCCGCGCTAGCCCCCCACTTGAGCCACGCCACAGGCCGCAAGCAGGCAAGTCTGGGGACCCCCGTTCCTAGAACACCGACAGTAGCCCCCGGGCCCAAGGCGCGCCCGGGCTTGGCCTAGCAGAGAAGCGAAGAGGCAAGCGCGAAGCATCGCAGGCCCAAAAAGCCTGCAGCCTCGGGCGCTGCGTGGCGATTGATTGGATGTGGGCATCTGCGCTTCCCCACGACGCCTCGGCAACTGTCCATCTGACAAAAGAGGTGCCCGGGCCAGACCTACCTGCTTTGTTCTCGTTCCCCTCGCCCTAGATCTCCTTTCTCGCTCTCCTCCTTCTTGCGCCCGAAATCCTCCAGATCTGTCTCAATCCTTCTCATCTGGCACGCCATGGCGCCTCGCAAGTCCCCGACCGAGGCCTGGTACTCGCTGGCCCTGGATTCCCCGAACCTGTCAGAGAAGAACCTCGCCCTTACACGCCTGATGACAGTGGTGCAGGGCAGCAAGGGGGCGAATGTGCTCAAGGACGGCTCCGACCAGCCTGAAGGCAAGGGGAGCACCTTCTATCCGCTCTTTGTGAGCGCCATCGTCGCCGGTCTGGTGCCTCCTTTCTCTGAGTTCTTCTTTGCTGTTCTCCGCCAGTACAACTTGCAGGCTCTGCATCTCCACCCGAACTATGTTCTTGTCCTGGCGATTTTTGCTTACTACTGTGAGGCTCACGTCGGGGTAAAGCCCTCGGTGGCCTTGTTGTGTCACAATTTTTCCCTCCGGGTTTCTAGTGGCCATGTCTCCGCATGTGCGAGCTTCATCGCATACTCCAATTCCAATGCTATCTCGAAGCCTGGGAAGAGGATCGAAGGCTTCCGGAGCAAGTGGGTCATGGTGGACGTCAGGCGCATCCACCCCCGTCTGGTGATGCCTACGCGGCAGCCCAAGGCTGTCGACGCGTGGTCCCGCGCGGAGCTCGTCGACCCCCGTGCGAAGGCAGTACTGATGAGGATGAACGCGGACCTGAGGCCAAGCAACTTGGGGGCGGCGAAGCTGACTGGGGCCACGCTCCTGGGGGAGTTCTTGGAGCACCGGGTGGCCCCACTCCAGGAGCACTCGCTCCCATTGTGGAGACTTGGGGAAGTGGACACCGCCTTGCTCCTAAGCTCTGAGGCCCTGACCGATGAGCATCTGGTCGCGGCCCTCCATTCCTTGGTTGGGGGAGACGTGGCGAGCCCGGTGGGCGCCCCGTCCCCCTGTTCCTTCGTGACGACTGGGAGCAAGTGGTGAACGCCATGCCCACCTTCAATGGTGAGGGGCTGGTGCCTACGGAAGCTCTCGAGGGTCTTGCGGCACTGGCGATGGTGAACGTGTCCTCCGAAAGCTCCAGCGGGAGCGAGGGGGAAGAAGAGGCGGAGGAGGAAGAGTCTGATTCTGAGGCGATTGGCGAGGAGTCAAGGGAGTCTTTCCCTCGGCGCAGGTCCCAGGCCCTTCGCTCCATGCCGGACGACGACGAGGCCGGCGCCAGGCGAGGAGGGGAGGACTCCCCCTTGGTCACAAGGAAGGGCAGGTCGGGGATGGTTCCCCCAGGGTCTGCTCTGGTCCCTGGGCAGTCTGAGGCCAGCTCCAGCCCTTCTGACATGCCCTCTGCTTCCGGGCCTCCTGAGGCTGACCCCAGTAGCAGGCTCTCAGGCTTCAAGTTTGGCCGGAGGTTGCTTGAGTCCGCGAGCGACGACCAGTAAGTGCTCGATTCCTGCTTTGCTTGGTTTCTGCCGCCGAGGCTTGACGTCCATATTCTTTGTCAGGCTGGCGCCTGCGGCGAAGAGGTTGAGAGGGGCTCCTGCGGCCCTGCTTGGGGCGAGTCCATCTGCCAGGGCGGCGCCTTCGTCCGTTGGGGAGGAAGACGGCGAGGCTCGCGCCTCCCATGCCCGGTCGTCCTCACGAGGCCGACCTGGACGCCTCGGCGAGGAGTCAGTCCCCGTGGCCCCGCTGACCCTGGGGTCGACTGCGCTCGATGCTGCAACCAAGGCCCAGGGGGTTCCTTCCTGCCAAGTTGTGATTACGTTGTCATCCTCTTTGCCTGCTCCACCGGTTCCCGCTTCTTCTGTTCCCTCTGTCGCCGTCCTGGACCAGCTCGCCAGTGAACTGAGCCAGTTGCGGGAGGATCTTTTGAGCACGGACCCTCGCCTAGCGGCCGGGCGCCTGGAGCTAGCTTCTGGCTGGGCCCGTTCCGCTGCCTCCGTCCAAACAGCGCTGAGCCAGGCCGTGTCGGCCTCCGATGGGGAGAAGCAGGCCGCCAACCAAGCCAAGGCCACTCGCGACGCTGCCCTGGGCGACGCTGCGGCTGGCAAGGCTCGCTGCGAGGCACTGGAGACCGAGCTGCAAGGCCTGCGCGACGAGCTCGCCAAGGAGGTCCACGGCCGCCAGGAGAAAGAGAAGGAGATGAAGGCTCGGGAGGCTGCCGTCAAGGACCGGGACGTCGAGCTTGATTACTGCCACGACCGATTGGAGAAGCTGGAGCGGTTGCCGCAGGCGGAGAGGACCGAGCTAGACGCCAAGGCAAAGGTCCTGGCAGAGGATCGGGTGGCTTTCGCAAAGATGGAGAAGAAGGCTCATGCCGCGCTGAAGACGCTTTACTAGAGCTGCTTGGAGGAGCCGTTGGCCGGTGCGGAGGACGGCCCCGCCAAGCTGCTTCCCTTCCTGGTCTGTGCGCTTGAAGATGTCGTAGACGGCCTTGGCCCCACGGCCGAGGCCGGGGCGCGTGCCCTGTCTTCTGCGGCGCTGACGCATGTCCTCAGCCACATCTACCTGCGCAACCCCAACATCGACTTCGACAGCCTGCTGGAAGCCGTGAGCAGCGACCTTGCCGCCGCTGCCACTGAGGCCATGAAAGGCCGAGCCGAAGCTTTGCTGGGGAGGTTCCGCGCCTTCAGCATCTTGCCCGGGTGCGGTGCCGCCAGCTCCATGGCCCCAGGAGGTGGGGTTGCCCAGCGCGATTCCACCACAGGCGGCGGCGCCACTAGAGAGTGATCCCTTCGCGGCTTATGTCCTGTTTTTATTCCTGCAACATGCACCATGCCTCGCGGAGGCGTTTAAAATTGTGTTTAGCATTGTGAAACAATCTATGGCTTGTAATACTTGCTTTGAATTTCCTGGAATTTGCATTTTTCTCTCCTACTTGCTCGCGCTCTACGTCGGCAGGGCCCGGCCCCACGCATACCTCACCCGGCGTTAGCCCCGACCGGAAACCAGGACGGGACTAAGGGGTGAGGGGCTACGTGGCAAGTTAGGCTCCTGAGTAGCGATGCTCAGGAGTCCCCCTTGACGCGCAAGCAATAAGTAGGAAAGGGGGGAATAAGGAGTGGATTGGTCGTTCTGCGTCGGTAGGGCCCGGCCCGCGCATACCTCACCCAGCGTTAGCCCCGACCAGAAACTAGGACGGGACTAAGGAGTGAGGGGCTACGGGGCAAGTTAGGCTCCTGAGTCGCTATGCTCAGGAGTCCCCCTTGACGTTCAAACGGGTTCCCATACCTTGGCTCGGCACGTGACGACCAGGTCCGAGGGACCTGGCTGGGTGGCGTGCGCTCGGGCAAGGCCCGGGCGTAGCCCCATGTCCAGCCCCCTCGCGCGGTGCTCTCGAGGGGAGGCGTTGAGATGGTGCCGGACACTGAGCTCTGTGCTCCCTGAGGTTGGTACGGCCGTAGGCCGCCCTCAGTTGTTTATCACTAGCGCGGAGCATAGTGCTTCCGTATGTGTACGGGCATAGCCGCTCCTCGGCGGTGTCGTCAGCCAGCACGGAGCATGGTGCTTCCACTGGTACGTGGAAGGGGGCTCCCCTCCGGGAGGAGCCCCCGGGGCATGTACAGCCCCGCCCTGACACGTGGCCGGCACGGTAGGGCTAGGAGAGGTGTATCTGGGCACTCGTGAGTCAGCGCGGGACTCACGAGGCCCTACCTCGAGGCGGCTTGCGCCTGGCTCTGGGCCTTTATCAATGGTGTGTTCCTGTAGGGTGGTTAGAATGCAAATGCTCTACGTCCTCAGGTCCCGGCCCTCGAGCAAGCTCAACCGCTGCTGGTATGACAGGTCGCGATGTCGTGGGTCAAGGCCAGGGTGTCGGTGTCAAAACTGGCGGATCTCGGGTAGGGGGTCCCGAACTATGCGTCTAGGCCGGATGGTAACAGGAGGCAGGGAACACGATGTTTTACCCAGGTTCGGGCCCTCTTGATGGAGGTAAAACCCTACGTCCTGCTTGATTAATATTGATGATATGGGTAGTACAAGAGTAGATCTACCACGAGATCAAGGAGGCTAAACCCTAGAAGCTAGCCTACGGTATGATTGTTGTATATGGAGTTGATTGCCTACGTACTACAACCCTCCGGTTTATATAGACACCGGATAGGGTTAGGGTTACATAGAGTCGGTTACAATGGTAGGAGATCTTGAATATCCGCATCGCCAAGCTTGCCTTCCACGCCAAGGAAAGTCCCATCCGGACACGGGACGAAGTCTTCAATCTTGTATCTTCATAGTCCTGGAGTCCGGTTGAAGGTATAGTCCGGCTACCCGAACACCCCCTAATCCAGGACTCCCTCAGTAGCTCCCGAACCAGGCTTCAATGACGACGAGTCCGCCGCGCAGATTGTTCGGCATTGCAAGGCGGGTTCTTCTCCAAATCTTGTGTACCTGTAGGAATAATGTCTGATTTTTGTAATGTAGTGCTCCTCGGCTTCCACGCCCAATAATGGCCGTCTTCCACGTGTCAAACGAATGCGAAAAGCCAGGGCGTTTTTACATCCACACCCCTAGCCGTATAAACGAGCCGCCTATTTAACGGGATGGGGATTTAGGTCCAAACCACATCTTCTCCTTTCCGCGAGTTATCATCAGAGCGCTTCCAGCAAAGGTCCATTCCAACATGACCAGCCGTCGGAGCTCCTCCCCTCGCCCCTCCGGTCCCAAACCCGGGGACTGGGAGAGTTGCACCATCCCGCATAGCGAGTTAGTGTCGCTTCAGGCCAAGGGATTTCTCCCTCAGGCATACATGGTCCCGGTCCGAGCCGGTCTCGCCACCTACAATGGCGGAAAACAAGCGGAGAGCACCCCCAATCCTTCTAAAGGAGAGCGGGTGTGCCTCGTCCCCTATCTAAAAAGGGGACTGGGATTTCCAATTCATCCATTTCTCCGCGGGCTTCTAGAGTTCTACGGCCTCCAGCTGCACAATCTCACGCCCGCCTCCGTATTGCATATTGCGGGTTTCGTCGCCCTTTGCGAGCTATTTTTAGGCGTTGAGGCACATTTCGCGCTGTGGAAGAGGTTATTCTGCCTGGTGCCCCGTTCTCAAGAGGGGTCTATATACCAAGTGGGCGGAGCCGAAGTATGGCGCATCGCCGGGACCAGATACCTATCCGGAACCCCAAAGAAGGCGTCCGAGGACTGGCTTTCGGAATGGTTTTACATAGATGATGTCCCGCTACCGGACCCTATCCGGGTCGGTCTCCCTGAGTTCAATAGTGCTCCATTGAAGAAACGCTTGAGCTGGCGTCCGCGGAGCTCTCAGAGAGGGAGCGACAGAGACGTCCTTTACCTGATGGGTCGGATAAGACTGTTGGCTCATTCCGGACTAACCATGATTGGAGTCATGGCCGCATGCATTATGCGGGGGGTGCAACCACTTCAATATAGAGGCCACCCCATGTGGGATTTCAACGGGGAGGATGACGCCACACCTTACGGTCGTAAGGGGCCGACCTCAGCCGCCGCCTTAGTAAAGATCTTATCCTCTTTGTACAAGGGAGAAAAGGAGGAATTCCTCCGCGTCAACCCACAGGCCGGATTCAGTATGTACGATCCTCCAAGTTGGGTAAGTGAACAATTGCGCTTGCCCGTTTGTTTTATACTCCCATGGTTAGATAGGTAGTCTAACGACTTCAATGCAGGAACTGTGACAGGAGGTAAAGGATATAAACAACCGCCCTCCACAGCCCGAGGACCCAGAACGGTCCCTCAATCCGGACTCCGAAGAGGATCCGGACATATCAGTGGAGCTTATCGACGGGGTGTTCCATCAGCTAAGCAAGGACAATACCTTGGTAGCCATTACGGCGGATTACCCAGGGTTAATCCCGGCCTCCCAGGTGACAGAAACCGGGGTCTTATTCCCTTGGGAGAGATTCCACCCTCACGTAGCCCGGTGTTTCTGACGACAACCGTGTTTTGCAGGGGAGATTTCCGAGGCAGGAGGCCGAACCTGCGGCGGCTAGCCAACGAGGGGCTGCAGGGCCCCGTGGGGCAAAAAGGAATGTAGTCCGGACTGAGATGCCGGCACAAAGGTATAGTGCACCCTTTGTTTCCCTGGAGTTATTCTGTCAGGGCATATTAACGTTCGTGCTATCTTCAGAACGAAGAGACCTCGCTGGACTACATCCGGAGAGGTTGCCAATCGCGCCTCCACCAGCCAGGCTCCAACGTCTGGCCAGGAAGCGGAGGCGAGCACAAGGCGCGCACCGGACGCTCCTCCGACAGAGGATGCGGACAGGCTGTCTGCCACAAATTCTGAAGTGGAGAGTGCCATGAACCACAGGCGTCGCCGGACAATTCTACGCGACGCTTGTTTCTCCCAAGAGGCTTTAGATGCCTTTAATTCGGGAGATGCGTACCTCCGTGCCGCTCAAAATGGTTTAGCCAGAGCCACGGAGCAGTATGTAAAAGACATACGGGTAAGAAAATTTTGGTTAAATATATATATATATGCCAGTAGCCCCCAAGACTTGAAGCAGTTAGAGCAACTGATTTAAGGATCATTTAATATGCAGCTTCTTACAGAGAAGAATACCGTACTGTCCCAGGAGCTGGAAAAGTGCAAGGCCCAACTAGAGGCCGCACTAGCCGTAGCAGGGGAGCCCAAAGAGACCCCCTAAGGTAAGATACACTTCGAAAGATTAGTATTGTGCGGTGTGGGTGCAAATCTGACAAATCATATTGCAGATGGCGCCGGACTCGATCCGGACAAGCAACAACTCTTACGCCGGCTAAAGGCCGGTGAGAGTACATTGACAAAGGTGAGGCGAGAGAAGAATGATCTTCAGGATGCCAACACCGAGCTGGACGTCGAACTTAAAGATGTTCGTGGCCAGCTGTCGGACTCCACGAAGGAGAATCAGCGGCTTTGACGCGGCATTTTTAGTAAGTGCTTGAACGAACTTTGAAAAAAGAGTTCGGCGAGGAAGCCGACTAACAGAGTAATGTCTGTAGGTATGCTCACAGGTCGTCCTGCAGAGGAGATGCCCGGTTCTACGGGTGACCTTCTTCCCGAACTCTTGCAACTGCAGCGAATTCGGCAAGCGATGCGGGGTATTGCCCAAGCCTTATGGCCTGCCCACTCCATGCCCGAGGGCCTTGGAGAGCTTGCGGAGAAGCTGAAGGGAGCTCGGCGGCGCTTCCGGTTGTGGAAGATATCGGCCTGCCGACAAGGCGCTAGGGAGGCCTGGGCCATGGTGAAGACCCGTTTTACGAAGTCTGACCCAAACCACATGGCCGAGGTCGGACCAGTGGGGCCTGACGGGAAGGAGATCCCTGTAAGCTTAGTATACGGCCAAGTAGAGTTGATCGCGAAGTATTCCCAGCAGGACTATAAATTAGACAGGCTGTTAGATGGTATAGAAGAGGAATACAATCAGTCAGAATGACTGTGTAATTTTGAATTGACATGTGTAATGCCTTCTAGCCGGATTGTAGATCGTTTGTCGTTGCCGACCTTTTCGCTTCAACCTCGGGACCTAACGGTCCGGAGTGTGTCCGAATACCCTAGCGGTTATATAAGAACCGGGGTATGCATGGAGACCAGGCGTAGGGGTCATCAGTGCTTTATCAGACAAGTGCCCAACTAGTTATGTTATATTACATGGTTAGTAAGAAACATCTTCCAGAGAGAATAGTTCCGTTAAGGGTTCCTTTCACTGGGAGGCATGCCCTAAGGTGCATGTCCGGACTGCGTGAAGAGACGCAGAAAAAAAAGCATCTGGGGGCGCATAAAATGAGTAAAAAGATCATCTTTTATTTCACCGACCGAATATTCCCTTAAGAACGCTAGCTTTCGGCTTCACCCAGTCTGAGGTACACATCCGGCTGACCCGACAATAACAATCGCAGAGGAGCTCCCTTTACCACCTAGCCGAACAATCGGGAACATAGGGGTAAGCATAGGAGCCAGGAAACCCAGCTTGGCCAAAACTTAAGTCATATCAATGCATATAATGGTGAAGAAAAAAGGTACATGCGGAAGTTTGACGCATGTGTTGGGCGTGAAGCCCGTATAAATAAGCTTCTGTTAAAGAAGCCCCCAGGTTTAATGAGCGCGAGTGGCGCGTCACTAGATGAGCCTTTAAGGGCTATGAAAGTAAAAAAAGGTGGGAAGGAGAGAAATGTAAGATAGAAAAATACAAAAAGGGATGGACAGAGGAAGGAGACGAACACAGAGTCCGGCGCTAGGCATAGAATCTTCGGAGACGGGTGGCGTTCCACGGGTTCGGCTCGAGTCGGTTGTTCGACGCATCTCGCAGGCGGTACGCCCCACCAGTCAGGACTTGGTCGATTATGAATGGACCTTCCCACTTGGGCTTGAGTTTGTCCTTTTTCTTATCCGGCAGGCGTAGAACTAGTTCGCCAACATTGTAATTTTTGGCCCGTACTTCTCTGCTTTGGTATCTTCGGGCCTACTGTTGATAAAATGCGGAACGGGCTTTTGCCACATCGCACTCCTCCTCCAAGGCATCCAAGTTGTCCTGCCGAATGAGCTCGGCTTCTCTTTCTTCGTACAAGCGCACTCTAGGTGAGTCATGAATTATGTCGCAAGGCAGAACTGCTTCTGCGCCGTACACCATAAAAAATGGTGTGTACCCGGTGGTGCGATTTGGCGTGGTCCGCAGCCCCCATAGCACGGAGTCGAGCTCCTCTACCCAGTGCGTGTTAGATTCCTTGAGGGACCGCACCAGTCTGGGTTTAATGCCGCTCATGATAAGACCATTTGCATGTTCGACCTGGCCGTCGGTTTGTGGGTGATAGACGGAAGCATAATCGAGCTTGATGCCCATGTTTTTGCACCAGAGTTTTACCTCATCGGTGGTAAAGTTTGTACCGTTGTCGGTTATGATGTTGTGGGGGACGCCATAACAGTGTACAACCCCAGATATGAAGTCTATCACAGGTCCGGATTTGGCCGTTTTAACAGGCTTGGCTTCTATCCATTTGGTGAACTTATCCACCATGACCAGTAAGTATTTTTTCCTATGGGTTCCACCTTTAAGGGGTCCGACCATGTCAAGCCCCCAGACCGCAAAAGGCCAGGTGATGGGTATAGTTTGGAGTGCGGTGGGTGGCATATGGCTTTGGTTGGCAAAAAGTTGGCAACCAGCGCATCGTTGGACTAGGTCCTGAGCGTCTGCTCGGGCCGCCGGCTAGTAAAAGCCTGTACGGAAAGCCTTTCTAACAGGGGACCGAGCAGCGGCGTGGTGACCACCGAGTCCGGCATGAATTTCAGCCAGGAGGTTCCGCCCTTCCTCTTCGGAGATGCACCTTTGAAGGACTCCGGTAGTGCTTTTCTTATAAAGTTCTCCCTCATGGACTCTGTAGGCCTTAGATCGCCGCACTATGCAGCGGGCCTCGTTTTGGTCCTCCGGGAGTTCCTGCCTAGTAAGGTAGGCTAGGAATGGTTTTGTCCACGGGGCGATAACCGCCATTATTACGTGGGTTAAAGGTGTAATTTCGTTGGCAGAGCCTCCAATTGTGTCAGATTGATCAGCGTCGAGTGGTGCGGCTAGGTTCCGGCTATTATTTGCGGGTTCCCCCTCCCATGCTACGGATGGCTTGAACAATCTTTCCAAAAAGACGTTGGGGGGGACTGCATCGCATTTTGCTCCGATGCGTGCTAGGACGTCTGCCGCTTGATTGTTTTCTCGGGCTATATGGTGAAACTCCAGCCCTTCGAACCGAGCTGACATTTTTAGGATGGCGTCGCGGTAAGCTGCCATTTTTGGGTCCTTGGCGTCGAAGTCTCCATTTATTTGGGATATCGCGAGGTTTGAATCCCCGCGTACCTCTAGGCGCCGGATACCCATGGATACTGCTATCCGGAGGCCATGTAGGAGGGCCTCATATTCGGCTGTATTGTTGGAATCCGTGTACATGATCTGGAGCACATATTGGACTGTGTCTCCTGTGGGGGATGTCAGGACGACGCCGGCCCCCAGTCCGGCCAACATTTTGGAGCCATCGAAATGCATAATCCAGTTTGAATATGTGTCGTACTCTTTAGGGAGCTCGGCCTCCGTCCATTCTGCGACGAAGTCGGCCAAAACTTGCGATTTAATAGCTCGCCGTGGCTTATAGGTTATATCGAACGGGAGAAGCTCGATGGCCCATTTTGCAATCTGGCCCTTTGCATCGCGGTTGTTGATAATATCATTTAGTGGCACTTCCGAGGCTACTGTTATGGAACATTCTTGAAAGTAGTGTCGTAGCTTCCGGGATGCCATGAATACCACGTATGCAATCTTTTGATAATGCGGGTACCGTGATTTGCATGGAGTGAGGACAGTGGACACGTAGTAGACCGGCCTTTGAAGGGGGAATTTGTGTCCGTCCGTTTCCCGCTCGACAACGAGCACTGCGCTGACAACTTGGTGTGTTGCTGCAATGTACAATAACAATGGTTCACCGGTGATTGGCGCGGCCAGGACTGGGTTTGTTGCCAATATGGCTTTTATTTCATCAAGTCCGGCCATGGCGGCATCCGTCCACTCGAAGTGTTCGGTGCACCGAAGGAGGCGATAAAGGGGTAGTGCCTTTTCTCCCAAGCGGGAGATGAAGCGGCTTAAAGCCGCCACGCACCCAGTTAATTTTTGTATTTGTTTAAGGTCCTTTGGGACATCCAATTGTGACAAAGCTCGGATCTTGGCTGTGTTTGCTTCAATTCCTCTACCGGATACAATGAAGCCCAAGAGCTTTCCGGCTGGAACGCCGAAGACGCATTTTTCTGGGTTGACCTTGATGTCATATTTTCGGAGGTTATCGAATATAAGCCTCAAGTCGTTTACTAGGGATTCGACATGTCTTAATTTGATGACCACATCATCCACATACGCCTCCACTGTTTTGCCGATCTGGTTTGCCAGACATGTCTGGATCATGCGCTGATATGTTGCGCCGGCGTTTTTCAGCCCGAAGGGCATTGTGTTGAAGCAGAATGGGCCGTATGGTGTGATGAATGCTGTTGCAGCTTGGTCTGATTCTGCCATCTTGATTTGATGGTAACCAGAGTATGCGTCGAGGAAACACAACAAATCGTGTCCTGCGGTGGCATCGATAATTTGATCGATACGGGGGAGGGGGAAGGGATCCTTTGGGCAAGCCTTGTTAAGGTCTTTAAAATCGACACACAGGCGCCAGGATTTGTCCTTCTTTGGTACCATCACCAGGTTTGCTAGCCAGTCCGGATGTTTTATGTCTCTGATGAATCCGGCCTCTAATAGCTTGGCTAGCTCCTCTCCCATAGCCTGTCTCTTGGGTTCGGAAAAACGCCGAAGGGCTTGTTTGACAGGTTTAAATCCTTTTAGGATATTTAAGCTGTGTTCGGCCAGGCTGCGTGGGATCCCTGGCATGTCTGAAGGGTGCCAGGCGAAGATGTCCCAGTTCTCTCGTAGGAACTCTCGCAGTGTGGCGTCTGCATCAGGGTTCAGTCGTGCCCCGATGGAAGCTGTTTTATTGGGGTCCGTTGGATGGACCTGGAATTTGACTATTTCATCAACTGGCTTGAAGGATGTGGATTTGGATCTCTTATCGAGTATCACATCATCCCTGTTAACCATGGAGCGCAGCGCAGTCAGTTCCTCGGCCGCTAAGGCTTCGGATAGCGCCTCAAGGGCTAATGCGGCTGTCTTGTTTTCGGCGCGGAGTGCTATGTCCAGATCACTAGCTAGAGTGATAATTCCATTCGGCCCGGGCATCTTAAGCTTCATGTACCCGTAATGGGGTATTGCTTGGAAGATTATGAATGCTTCCCGCCCTAGTAAAGCGTGATATCCGCTCTTAAACGGGGCCACCTGAAACGTGACTTCTTCGGACCTGTAATTATCCGGCGTGCCGAACACCACATCTAGTGTGATTTTTCCTGTGCAGCGCGCTTCCCGACTGGGGATTATTCCTCTAAAGGTTGTGCTGCTTCGCTCGACGCGGTTCTAGTCTATTTCCATTTTTTGAAGGGTTTCCTCATAAATGAGGTTCAGTCCGCTGCCTCCATCCATGAGCACCTTGGTGAGGCGAAAGCCGTCCACTATGGGACTGAGGACCAATGCGGCTGGTGCTCGGGCTGTTCGGAATCTAGGTTCATCACTTGCGTTGAAGGTAATGGCAGTGTCACTCCATGGATTTATTGTTGCAACTTGATAGACTTCAGCGAGGCTGCGGAGTGTTCTTTTTCGAACATTGTTTGATGCGAAAGTCTCGAAGACTGTGAGAACGGTACTGGTGTCCTTGGGCTGGCTTTCTGCGGCCTCCGGAATTAAGAGGTCCTCGCCGATTTTGGCCACCTGCCGGAGTATCCAACATGCTCTAAGGCTGTGAGTTGGTGTGGCGTCCTCTGTACTATGAATTCTATAGGGTCCATCAAGCCATCTTTCCAGTACGGTTCCATGCCCTGTAGAGGGTTTTGGCTTTTTGGTGTTTATCCCGGGTGTCCTGTGATGATGCACCCTCTTAGTTCGGACAGGATTACTATTCAAGGCTGGATTATCCCAAAAATTTATTTCGGTTTTCCAGGCGCTTTCCATCGCATAGTATTTTTGTACTATGGACGCCAAGTCAGCGAAGCGTGTGATATCACGACGACTTACGGCGTTAAGGATTCCCTTGTCCGTGCAATTACTACAGAAAATTGAGATTGCGTCTTCCTCGCGGCAATCCTTTATCCTGTTCATAACGAGGAGGAATCTGGCCCAGTAATGATGTACTGTTTCCTCGGGCCTCTGCCTGATTTGGGAGAGATCGCTTATGATTAGGTGGGCGGGTGTCGTTGAATCTGAAATCTCACCCAATCCAAGATTCGGAGGCTGAAGAGTTTTCGAACTCTGAAGTTCGGATTCTTGGATGTTGTCCAGTGAATCTGGCCCGTTGCCTGATCCTAAGCTCAAGTCTTGAGTTACATCTCCCCCTCCGCGGGTATCCGGCTTGGAGGGGTCAGGAATTCGGAGGTAGCTAGTCCTTAAAATAGATGAAGGGTCGCCGCACTGCGTCTCTACCACGGCAACGTGGTGGGTGACTTGGGGAGAGTTAATTTCTCTTAGATCGGGTTTAAGCCCAACCTGGTCATAATCCGTAGCGTCCCCCAGGGCGGCGATGCGATCCGAGAGCTCATTTACGGAAGAGAGCTCCATTGGATCTAGCTGCTCGACAAGCTACGAGCTGACGTGTAGGTTGCTTTTGATGACCCGAGAGGTCACCGTCGGCGCAACAGCCAAACAGGCGATCATGAGGAAACCACCTAGCCGGAGGGTTTGGCCGACAGCCAAGGCTCCCTTAGCAACGGCACTGTCTTTAAAGACGGGAGGAGGCATCCTTCCTGATTGTGACGGCACAGAGGAACTCTCAATGAAAGCACCAATGTCGGTGTCAAAACCGGCGGATCTCGGGTAGGGGGTCCCGAACTGTGCGTCTAGGCCGGATGGTAACAGGAGGCAGGGAACACGATGTTTTACCCAGGTTCGGGCCCTCTTGATGGAGGTAAAACCCTACGTCCTGCTTGATTAATATTGATGATATGGGTAGTACAAGAGTAGATCTACCACGAGATCAAGGAGGCTAAACCCTAGAAGCTAGCCTACGGTATGATTGTTGTATATGGAGTTGATTGCCTACGGACTACAACCCTCCGGTTTATATAGACACCGGATAGGGTTAGGGTTACATAGTCGGTTACAACGGTAGGAGATCTTGAATATCCGCATCGCCAAGCTTGCCTTCCACGCCAAGGAAAGTCCCATCCGGACATGGGACGAAGTCTTGAATCTTGTATCTTCATAGTCCTGGAGTCCGGTTGAAGGTATAGTCAGGCTACCCGAACACCCCCTAATCCAGGACTCCCTCACAGGGGGTGAGGGCTGGAGAGCCAGTAGGAGCCCATGAGTCGCGATGCTCAGGTACCCCCCCCTTTTAACGTGCAAGCGCTTTGCATGAAAGCGGAGAAGTCCGCAATAAGCAGCAGGTGACAATTAAGCGCGAAAGAGCAAATTCATTCTAAGTAGACGCGGGAAAAGCAAACGCCGCTGGGCCAGGCCGGAGCAGCTCGGGGATGATGCAGCCCGAGGGGCGCCCCCAACAAGGTAAGTAAAGAGCATAAGCAAAACGGATACATGCCGCAGGGACGGACCCACGCGACCTGGGAATGAAGCGGCCCTGTGGGCACTCCCAGCTAAAAATGGAACTTAGAAAGATGTCACCTGGTGCCGTTGAAGATGAAGTGATGTTGAAGAAGTGGGCGATGCGTGATGAGGACGTCGACCCTCACGAGCCCCCAGGCCCAGGAGCCTTGAGAGGCTCCGGAGGCGCAGGTGGGTCTCCGAGGGCCATCTCCATCTCTGCCAGGACCGCATGATGCCTGACCACCTGGGCCTCCAGAATGCTCCTCAGCAGGCGCTGATGAGCGGCGACCGCGTTCGGCAGGCCAAAAGGCATGCAAACGTAGCTGTGAGGTGGACCCTCGCAACGCCCCACACACGAAGGCCAGAGGCACTCCTGAGACGCGGCTCGGTTGAGCCCTGGCACGCCAACGCAGACGCGTAGCCCACCATCCTCGCCTGGATGTGGGGCCACAGTGGGCAAGCGGCGGCTGCCACGCATGACTCTCAACTCCTGTAGCTCCTGGGTGTTTCTTGTGATGAACTCCTGAGGGTTTGGTCTTCCTTGACTTGTACCTTCCTGAGGGAAACGTGCCTGGAAGCACCCCTCCAAGTGGTGCCCGAGAGCCTCCCTCGCGACCTTGGCAAAGTCGGTGGCTCTCCAAGAAGGAGCCCCCGAGCCTTGCCTGAGGAGGGCGCCGGGCACGCCTTCCTATGCAAGAGAGGATGGCGCTCCCTGATTAGGCATAGATCCTGACGCAACACCTCCGGAGGCGCCTGCCTCCTTATGGCTTGGGCCAGGCGAAACCTTCTTCTTCTTAAGGGTCACCTCGGGAAGTCTTCTGTTCCTGTGGTCCGGGTCTTTGATTGTTGCGGCTTGGAACGCGCGCTCAAGTGAACACACTGTGTCCCTTTCTTCACAGGGTATGGTGATGACTCCACCGCTTCCTGGCATCTTGAGGACATTGTATCCATGATGAGTCATTGCCATGAACTTTGCCAGGGCTGGGTACCCGAGGATGGCGTTGTATGGCAGACGGATGTGGGCAACGTCGAAGTCGATGAGCTCGGTGCGGTAGTTGTTGCGCTGCCCGAAGGTGACTGGACAGCGAACCTGCCCTATTGGAATAGTGGAACCATCAGTGACTCCTGAGAAGGGCTTGGTCGGCTGAAGCTGATTGTACGACACTTGGAGATTGTCGAACGTCTAGACGGAGAGGATGTTGAGTCCTGCTCCGCCGTCAATGAGGGTCCTGGTGACCTGCACGTTGCTGATGATCGGGGAGCAAAGCATTGGGAGGACTCTGGCCGTTGCTGCGCACTTGAGCTAATCCGCTGAGCTGAACGTGATAGCGCACGTAGACCACCTAAGAGGGCATGTGGCCTCAAGCTTGGGGAGGACTGCATTCACCTCGCGAGCAAACTTCTTGAAGATGCGCTGTGAGGCTGGGGCCTGCGCGCCATCCAAGATGCAAGCGATTGAGCGCGGCTCCTAGAAGCCCCCAGCTCCCTCATCTTGATGTTGGTCTTCATTCCTCCTTGGCAGCGGCGGCAGAGGAGGAAGGCCTGCATTGCCGTGCGGGCAATCCTCACGAGACTGGTCTCTCCAGCCTCCCTCGTGAGGCTGGTCCTGCCAGCGATCCTCGCAAGGTCGGTCACGCCACCCTTGGCGAGGGCCACGGTCTTCACATCGTCCACCACCTCTTCCTCCTCCTCGGCCATAGCCCCTGTCGTTGCGCTCGGGGCGTCGGCCGACACGTCCATCTCTCACGGCCCTGAGCTCTTGACATTCGTTGGTGTTGTGTGTGTGGAGGTCGTGGTACACGCAGTACCGGCTGCCTTTGGATGACTCAGGCTGATCCCTGCCTCGCTTGGTATCCGGTTCCGCTTCAAGCACGGCATCCCCTTGCGCTTCACGTCCTTGGCCTTGGGCTTCTTCTCTTCTGGGTCAACAGCCGGGAGTTCGAGGAGGGAAAGGCGCCCTTCCTCAGCCCTGGCGCACTTGGTCGCCAAGTTGAACAGCTCCAGGGATGTGCACAGGTCTTCATGGATTGCTAGCTCCTCCTTCTTCTTGATGTCGCGTACGCCATCGGAGAAGGCCGAGATGATGGCTTCTTGTAGGATTGAAAGTATGTCTAGAGGGGGGGTGATTAGACTACTTGACCAAATAAAAACTTAGCCTTTTCCCAATTTTAGTTCTTGGCAGATTTTAGCTATCTTAGGACAAGTCAAGCAATCATCACTCAATTCAAGCAAGCATGCAAAGAGTATATTGGCAGCGGAAAGTAAAGCATGCAACTTGCAAGAATGTAAAGGGAAGGGTTTGGAGGATTCAAACGCAATTGGAGACACGGATGTTTTTCCTATGGTTTGGATAGGTGGTGCTATCCTACATCCATGTTGATGGAGACTTCAACCCACGAAAGGTAACGGTTGCGCGAGACCACGGAGGGCTCCACCCACGAAGGGTCCACGAAGAAGCAACCTTGTCTATCCCACCATGGCCATCGCCCACGAAGGACTTGCCTCACTAGCGGTAGATCTTCATGAAGTAGGCGATCTCCTTGCCCTTACAAACTCCTTGGTTCAACTCCACAATCTTGTCGGAGGCTCCCAAGTGACACCTAGCCAATCTAGGAGACACCACTCTCCAAGAAGTAACAAATGGTGTGTTGATGATGAACTCCTTGCTCTTGTGCTTCAAATGATAGTCTCCCCAACACTCAACTCTCTCTCATAGGATTTGGATCTGGTGGAAAGAAGATTTGAGTGGAAAGCAACTTGGGGAAAGCTAGAGATCAAGATTCATATGGTTGGAATGGAATATCTTGGTCTCAACACATGAGTAGGTGGTTCTCTCTCAGAACATATGAGTTGGAATGGTGTATGTGTTCTGATGGCTCTCTCTTCGAATGAAGAGAAGGTGGAGGGGTATTTATAGCCTCCACACAAAATCCAACCGTTACACACAATCTACCAATCTCGGTGGGACCGAATCAGAAAACTCGGTCGAACCGAAAAGGTAAACCTAGTGACCGTTAGAGATTTCGGTGGGACTGACATGCAACTCGGTAGGACCAATTCGGTTAGGGTTTTGGGCATAACGTAATCTCGGTGAGACCAATTGCACAAACTCGGTGAGACCGAGTTTAGCAATAAGCTAACCAGAGAGTTGGTCAGGTAAACTCAGTGGGACCGATTTGCTCTTTCGGTGAGACCGAAATGTTACAAAAAGGAAACAGAGAGTTTACATTGCAATCTCGGTGGGACCGATTCGCTCTTTCGGTGAGACCGAAAAGTTACGAAAGGGAAATAGAGAGTTTGCAATCCCATCTCGGTGAGACCGAGATCCTTATCGGTAGGACCGAATTGCTAGGGTTTGGCAGTGGCAAATGACAAGTGAAACTCGGTGGCGCCGGGTTGAAAGAATCAGTATGACCGAGTTTGGCTTAGGGTTTAGGTCATTTGTGGCTATGGAAAAAGTGGTTGAGGA
The DNA here is from genome assembly GCF_056163025.1 of Triticum urartu. Taxonomy (NCBI): domain Eukaryota; kingdom Viridiplantae; phylum Streptophyta; class Magnoliopsida; order Poales; family Poaceae; genus Triticum; species Triticum urartu. The sequence goes on from NC_141875.1 coordinate 258,366,842, forward strand.
TTTTGGAGCATATTACCAAGCACATAAAGCAAGAGGCTCATTAAGAAACACCTCATCCCTCCTTGATAGTATTGGCTTTTACTAAAGACTCAATGTGATCTTGGATCACTAAAATATAAAATGAAGAGTCTTGAACTTTTGAGCTTGAGCCAATTCTTTGTCCTTAGCATTTTGAGGGTTCCACTTTCACATCCATGTCGTGCCAATCATTGAGCTTTCCTGAAATAATCATCTTGGAATAGCATTAGCTCAATGAGCTATATGTTGTTATGAATTACCAAAACCACCTAGGGATAGTTGAACTTTCAATCTCCCCCTTTTTGGTAATTGATGACAACATATAGATCAAAGCTTCGACAAATGAAAATAAGCATGAAATATATCGTCGCTTTGAGAAGTATGTGATAAGTAAGAGCTCCCCCTAAATTTGTGCATATTCAAAATTTGCTTTGGACTGCAAATGCACAAAGAGTTAGAGTCATGGGTTACTCTTCCATGTCACATACATCTTGGTGGAGCGCTCAAAAATGATAAGAAAGAAATACATGCACTCATCACCAAGAATAGTGAGTGATCACATAAGATGGATAGAATAATGATAATATTAAGCAAACATTAAGTGTAGCTTATGATCAAACACATGATCATCGATGTCTCACACAGATAAGGGCATAGTATCTCACACGCAAGCAAATAAAGTTCGAAAAACCACCAAATAAAACAAGAGAGAATAAAAGCAACACTCTCTCTCGAAGCCTATGACCTATACATTTTCTCCCCCTTTGGCAACAAGTTACCAAAAAGTTCCTAGAAAATGCATAGTGCTAAGTCGACACTCAGGCTTGATCTTCAGGTGGTGATGGAGTCCGGAGCACTCCAAGGACGAAGCCTTCAGTAGACGTGGTCGGAGTCGAGGCTGAAGTGGATGCTGGAGCTGGTGGAACTGAGGCTGTAGCTGGTGGAACTGAGGCTGTAGCTGGTGCAGACGTGGTGGCTATGGTGTCAGCAACTGGCACTGCAAACGACCTTGGACCTCGTGGCACCCTGGCAAAGGCATCAGTCGTAGTCCTGCCTCTCCTCTCATTCATGTCATCCTGGAGCTGCTCCACGGCAGTCTGTATCTCTGTCACCTTGATGTCCAAGTCATAGAACCTCTGTTCCATGATCCTCTCTAAGCTTGCCTGGTTCTGAGTTAGGGTGGCTAGTCCTTTCTCAATCCGCAGGGTGGACGCAATCAGGTAACCAAGCTGCTCTTGTTTGGTTTTCAGAAAATATTCAGATGCCTCCTCTTGAGTAGGCATCTTGGCAGCTTTCTCCTTCCTCGCCTTCTCCTTCTTGGCTTGTGCTTGGGTAGATGATGGCTCATTCTCAGTCATGACCACTTGATTATCTTCGAAGTCTGGACGGATGGGCAGGTGTTCCTTATCCAATAAATACACGCCCGTGCCCATCTTGGAGTTGATGAGCTCCTGAATCTGAGGTGCATATCCACAGCTCCTCTTCTGATCTGCTGCAGTCCTTTTGATTGTTTCCACTATGAGGCTCATGACTTTGAATTTCTGAGGCACGTCAAAGACATGAAGCAAATTGATCGCGTGACCTTTGATCATCTTGTGATCTCCAGACTTAGGCAGAAGGGTGTGCCTCAGTATCCAGTTGATAGTGGGCAGTCCTGATAGAAGATAATGCACTGAGCCAAACTTGAACGTGTCAAGTGCTTCATTCGGGATCTCCTTGTACATGTTGGACATAGAGTTGTGATCCATTTTCTTCTTGGCATAAATGTCCAAGTCATCTGCTTGTTCCTCTGGGGCATTGATCAACTTTGCCCATTCCTCAACAGTTGATTGGTACCTTGTACCTTCAGACATCCATGTGATCCTCCCATCTGGGTAGAAGTGTGCTGTGGAGTAGAATTACATGATTAACTCCTCGTTCCACTTTGTGAGCTTCTGCCCAACAAAGTCTGCAACGCCACACGCACTAAAGCTGTCATACACTCCAGGATAGTATTCCTCATTTTCCTTCATGTAGGTCCAATCGACCCATCTCATGTCACAAACTATTGGCTTCTTGTCAAGCAAAACTGTCTCATAGAAGTCTTGCTGTTCCTTGGTGTGAAATCTGTAATCCACAGCAGTCCTTCTTCTTGAAGCATACGGATCTGCTTCTCTCCACTTCCTCAGCCCTGAGTCTCTCCTGAGCTTCATGTCCTCAGCCACACGATGAGCATCATTGTGGTCTGGGATCTTGGGCTTGAGTTTTCTGAGAACTTGCTCTTCATCCTCTTCTTCAGCAGCTTCAGGCACTGGGGCCTTGTTCTTTTCAGCAGCAGGTATGCTCCTTGTATTTCTCTTTGGTGCTGTCTTGACCTTTGATGCAGCCTTGGGCTTAGATGCAGTAGCCCCTGATTTGATAGCATCACCCATTAGCTTGGGTGCCTTGGGTGCTGGTGCAGCAACCTCTTCTTCTTCCTCCTCATCTTCCATGATGGAGGCCTTGCCAAGAACTCTGGCCACAGTCTTCTTCACTCTTTCTTTCCTCTTCTTGCCTTCAGCAACAACTGGCTCAATGGGAGTGGGTGCAGGCTTCTCAGTTGACATTCTTGCCTTTGAGATTGGCTGCCTGCTTGCTGGCCTTTTGATCTTCAGCCCTGGCTTTGTGCCTTGAGCTGGCTCAACTCTCTTGGAGGTGGCTTCCTCCTCTGCCACATAATCCTCATCTTCTGAGTCTGAGGTTCTCTTCTTTCTCTGGCGTGTGGCAGCTTTAGGCAGATTGCTGGGTGTGCTCCTGCTGCCATCATCTGAGGAGCTTGAGGGACTAGTGCCCTCACTCATCTGTACTTGCTGCTCTGACAAGTTCTGGCTATCACTCTGATCAGACATGTTGCACTGACTGCTGACCCTGTGAATAGATTATAGATGAGATAGAGTGGATGAGCATCACAAAATGCAGAGATTTTTGCAAAATAATAATTCAAAAACTTAGTTTTAGTTTCCCACTGAAAGCATCTCGGATCTACCGATTTCTAAACTCGGTGATACCGAAGCAGTTTTGGCACCAGAACTAGTGCACTCGGTCAGACCGAGTCACAGTTCGGTGGCACCGAGACTGCTAGGGTTTCACAGAGTTCCAAAATCGGTCACACCGATAAGTAATTTTCGGTCAGACCGAGTCTCACTTGTGCAATGGCATAAGCCAAATCGGTGGGACAGAGTTTTTCAACTCAGTGGGTCCGAGATGGTTTCGGCGGAAACCTAACCCTATAAATTTTGAATTAAACCTAATCTACGAGTTCATTGACTAGATAGGAGTTTATCAAACGTGGCAAGAATCATGATGATCACAATGTGCTAGGAATTGGATTGGAGAATAGCACAGAGATTGAGTCCATACCCTAGTTCGGCGGAGACTCGCTATGGCGGCAACGGTGGGGCAGAATTCCTGTTGACGGCGACGGAGACCAGCGACTGGAGGCGGCTGGCGGCGAGAAGACGATCCGAAGACCACGAAGGCAGAGCAGGCTATCGCGCGGGCGAAGGGTTTCGAAGAAATTTCCAAATTTTGCCCGTGACTATATATAGCCCGACCCTGTCGGTGTGACCGAGTGGAACAACTCGGTGGAACCGAGATGCAAAACTGTATACAGTTATTGCAACTCGGTGTGACCGAAAAGTTCAAATCGGTTGCACCGAGATCGAAAACCTTGATCAACTTAATGATCTTGGTAGGACCGAAAGTATGGAGTCGGTCAGACCGAGAATCACAAAGAGGTTTTGGAAGTTAAGTCTATGACGAATCGGGGACTCCGAGCGCTCCTCACACAGAGTGGTTCGAATCTGACTTGGTCAAATTTTGTGATGCAGCATGAATAGAGTTTGAGATGAGAAAAGCATAGATAGCTAGAGGAGGTACTTAGGCATTCTTTTCCATCCACTTGGCAAAAGAAGATAAATCCAGACAATCAAAACAACAAGTGGATGTCCTCGAATGAGTAAAATATGCAACCAACATGCTCACACAACAAGATGGCAAATGAAATATGTGGCAAAGCATGCACAAACAGTTCTAGCATCTATCAAGCAATTTGCGATGACTAGGTCATCTATATATGAGTATATTGACTTAGGAGTCAAGTGAGAACACTTGATTGTAGGTCATACTCATCGTTTAAGCTCAAGTGGGGTTACCACTTTTACATAAAGCATTGTTGTATTCACATCTTTAGAGTTGCTTTAGCTCAAGTTTTAGAGTAAAGCTCCCCCTAGATGTGATATCCCCCCTAAGAGGGATGAACTAACCTTGGGTTTTGTCGATGATGACTTCATGTAGATGTTGAAGATGTGGATGCTCAATGTTGATGTAGATCACTTGGAGCTATCCATTTGAGTGAATTGCACTTTCAATACCTACATGGGTTAGTCCCACAAGGAACAAACAAGGATATCCATAGACATAGAGTGATGCACACACAAGATGATGTCCATGAAAACTTTAGGTTACCTTGTCCCTTGTCTTACCAACAAGAGGGTTTGTGACTCCTTGAACTAGTGCAAGATGTGGAAGTTGATTGCACTTGTCCTTGCCAAAATGATAAGAGTGAGGTATGTTGGCGGAGTCACCCTCGAGAACTCTCTAGTTCTTCTTCTTTTGGATCCACACCATCTTGATGGGAATCCTTGGAGTTGTAGTCGTACTTGATGAAGTGGAACTTGAAGTAGTCTTGGGAACCCACTTTACTAAGGTCTTAGGAGCTTTTTCAAATGCATCAATCTCCTCTTGAAGCTTTTCCTTGCCTTTTTGCTTGTAGTCTTGTGGTGGAAGATCATCTTGAGCTTTTGTCCCCTTGAAGGACGTATCATACTTCTCTTTTTGGGGAACAAACTTTGTCTTGGGGTATTGATCTTCTTCCCACTCAACTCCATTGGCATTGAACTTTCGTTCGAAACCAACACCTTGATTCTTCCGGTGCATTCCTTGCTTGCGCACAATTCCCTCGAATTGCTTACTCCCGGCAAGGCTTTTGTACACTCCTTTCTCTATAATTCCCTTCAATAAGCTATTTTCTTGCTCAAGTGTAACTTGGCTAAGAGAATCATTAGTGGAATCAAGAGAACTACTAGAAGCAACAATATTGGATTTAGCATGATCATTGTTACTACTAGAGGAAGAATCTTTCTTGTTCTTGTTACTAGACTTGACTTGAGGCATGTAAGTGGATAAAAGTAAACGCTTGGCAATGTGAGAAGAACTTTTCTTGCAGAGATCATCATTGATTGCTTTTAAGAACTCATGCTCTTGCTCAAGATTAAGCTTTTCAAAGCGTAATTTCTCATGAGCTCTTAAAAGTTCTCGATGATCTTCGAAGATAGTTTCATGAGCTAACTTAAGAGTGTTTAGTTCTTTAGTTAGGGCCTCAATCTTCTCCTTATCATTGTTATTCGTTTTAGCATGATTAATAGATGTTTCACCATAGTACTCATCACTAGAGTTGTCAATAAGCAAATCATCATCACCTAACAAGTCATCTTCATCACTATTAAAATCAACATACTCGGGGTGTGTTACCTTAGGACCTTTGGCCATGAAGCATCTTCCAATTCCTTCATTTAGTGAGTCAAATATGTCATAGGAGTTGGTTGACACAAGTGCTAGACCGGCAACACCTTCATCTTGAGTATCTTCGGAGTCGGAGTGATAACTTCTCTCGGAGGGGCTGTCGGAGTCGGAGCCGGATACCCATTAACCAACATGAGCTTGATGTCTTCGTTTTGTGTAGCTCCTTGATGATTTTTCCTTCCTTTCCGAATCCTTGCTTCTCCGTGAGTATCTCCGTTCATAATGATCATCCCTACTCCTTCTCTCTCTTGGTGGTGATTCTTTGCTTCTTCTTTTTGGAGAATCTTCTCTTCTCTTGTAGGGAGCTGTACACTCATTGGAATAGTGTCCGGGTCTTCCACAATTGTAGCAGTTTCGCTCTCGACTAGAAGATCTTTTGTCATTGTAGGACCTTGACTTGAAGCTTCTATCTTTGCTTCTTCTCTTGTAGAACTTGTTGAAGTTCTTCACCATTAAGCTCAATTCTTCATTGAAGTTTTGTTTCTCACTTGATGATGTGGGGACTTCACATGACGCTTTGTAGGCACCACTTGATTTGTTGTGAAGTTCTTCTTTATCCTTGAGTGACATCTCATGAGCAACAATCCTTCCAATCACTTCCGTTGGTTTGAGATCTTTGTAATTGGGCATCATTTGAATCAATGTGCACACGGTATCATATTTCCCATCCAAGGCTCTTAGGATCTTCTTGATGATGAATCTATCGGTCATCTCTTCACTTCCTAAGCCGGCAATCTCATTTGTGATGAGAGCAAGCCTAGAGTACATTTCAGAGACACCTTCACCATCCTTCATTTTGAACTTGTCAAGTTGACTTTGGAGCACATCCAACTTGGATTCCTTGACGGAGTCGATAACTTCGTGCATATCAATCAAAGTGTCCCAAATTTCCTTTGCATTCTCAAGACGGCTGATTTTGTTGAATTCTTCGGGGCACAATCCGTTGAAGAGAATATCACAAGCTTGAGCATTGTATTGCAACATCTTCAACTCATCCGCGGTAGCTTCACGGTTTGGTTCTCTCCCATCAAAGAAGTCACCTTGCAAACCAACACAAACAATAGCCCATACGGCGGGGTTATGTCCAAGAATATGCATTTTCATTTTATGCTTCCAACTAGCAAAATTAGTGCCATCAAAGTAAGGACCTCTATGGTGATAATTTCCCTCGCTAGACGCCATACTCTTCTAGGTTGTGAAACCAAGGCTATGATCACCGAAAGCTATGGAGATCAAGGCAAATGGAGACCAAGGCCCTGATACCACTTGTAGGATCGGAAGTATGTCTAGAGGGGGGGTGATTAGACTACTTGACCAAATAAAAACTTAGCCTTTTCCCAATTTTAGTTCTTGGCAGATTTTAGCTATCTTAGGACAAGTTAAGCAATCATCACTCAATTCAAGCAAGCATGAAAAGAGTATATTGGCAGCGGAAAGTAAAGCATGCAACTTGCAAGAATGTAAAGGGAAGGGTTTGGAGGATTCAAACGCAATTGGAGACACGGATGTTTTTCCCGTGGTTCGGATAGGTGGTGCTATCCTACATCCACGTTGATGGAGACTTCAACCCATGAAGGGTAACGGTTGCGCGAGTCCACGGAGGGCTCCACCCACGAAGGGTCCATGAAGAAGCAACCTTGTCTATCCCACCATGGCCATCGCCCACGAAGGACTTGCCTCACTAGCGGTAGATCTTCACGAAGTAGGCGATCTCCTTGCCCTTACAAATTCCTTGGTTCAACTCCACAATCTTGTCGGAGGCTCCCAAGTGACACCTAGCCAATCTAGGAGACACCACTCTCCAAGAAGTAACAAATGGTGTGTTGATGATGAACTCCTTGCTCTTGTGCTTCAAATGATAGTCTCCCCAACACTCAACTCTCTCTCATAGGATTTGGATCTGGTGGAAAGAAGATTTGAGTGGAAAGCAACTTGGGGAAAGCTAGAGATCAAGATTCATATGGTTGGAATGGAATATCTTGGTCTCAACACATGAGTAGGTGGTTCTCTCTCAGAACATATGAGTTGGAATGGTGCATGTGTTCTGATGGCTCTCTCTTCGAATGAAGAGAAGGTGGAGGGGTATTTATAGCCTCCACACAAAATCCAACCGTTACACACAATCTACCAATCTCGGTGGGACCGAATCAGAAAACTCGGTCGGACCGAAAAGGTAAACCTAGTGACCGTTAGAGATTTCGGTGGGACTGACATGCAACTCGGTAGGACCAATTCGGTTAGGGTTTTGGGCAAAACGTAATCTCGGTGAGACCAATTGCACAAACTCGGTGAGACCGAGTTTAGCAATAAGCTAACCAGAGAGTTGGTCAGGTAAACTCGGTGGGACCGATTTTCTCTTTCGGTGAGACCGAAATGTTACAAAAAGGAAACAGAGAGTTTACATTGCAATCTCGGTGGGACCGATTCGCTCTTTCAGTGAGACCGAAAAGTTACGAAAGGGAAACCGAGAGTTTGCAATCCCATCTTGGTGAGACCGAGATCCTTATCGGTTGGACCGAATTGCTAGGGTTTGGCAGTGGCAAATGACAAGTGAAACTCGGTGGCGCCGGGTTGAAAGAATCGGTATGACCGAGTTTGGCTTAGGGTTTAGGTCATTTGTGGCTATGGAAAAAGTGGTTGAGGATTTTGGAGCATATCACCAAGCACATAAAGCAAGAGGCTCATTAAGCAACACCTCATCCCTCCTTGATAGTATTGGCTTTTCCTAAAGACTCAATGTGATCTTGGATCACTAAAATATAAAATGAAGAGTCTTGAACTTTTGATCTTGAGCCAATTCTTTGTCCTTAGCATTTTGAGGGTTCCACTTTCACATCCATGCCATGCCAATCATTGAGCTTTCCTGAAATAATCATCTTGGAATAGCATTAGCTCAATGAGCTATATGTTGTTATGAATTACCAAAACCAACTAGGGATAGTTGCACTTTCACTTCTTCAGTCACCTTGGGATCTTGAGGCAAGCGTTGTTGAAACGCTCGATGTATTTTTGCAGGGTTTCCCCTTGCTGCCGCTTGATGCGGCGCAGATCGCTCACGGCCGGGGGCTGGTCGCGAGTGCCCTGGAAGTTGGCGATGAAGCGAGTGCGCATCTCGTCCCAAGAGGAGATTGTGCCAGGAGCCAGGTTCAGGAGCCAGGTGCGAGCCCGTCCTTGAGCGCCATGGGAAACCAGTTCGCCATGACCCTTTCGTCTCCGTTGGCGGCTTCTATGCATATCTCGTAGAGCTGTAGGAACTCCGCGGGGTCCGCCGTGCCATCATAACGAGGGGGTAGGTCAGGCTTGAACTTGCCTGGCCATGCGACGCCGCATAGCTCGGGGGTGAGGGCACGGCAGCCTGCTGTGGCCACCGGCGCCTTTTGCTGGTACTGGGCTTGTTCCTAGGGATTACCGCACGCCGCCGCTTGGAGCAGCGTGGGGACTTGGCGTGGAGGTGCAGGGATGCGATCTTGGCGCGTCGGCGCTAGGAGCGCGCGAGCACATTCTTGGGGACGAGGGATCTCTTGGCAGCTCCTTTCTTGTTGCGCAGGCGCTGGACGCGGAGGGTCTTGCCGTGGGGCTGCGCGCCTTGGAGCCAGGGCGCCTTCTTGGGGAGGAGGTGGTGGAGGCACCTCCTGATCCTCGCCTCCTGCGTAGAATGGAGGGCGAGGCAGCGAGAAGGACGGCAAGGGGGAGCCCCCTGCGGCGCTGACGAGCTTGGTGATGCGGGCAAGCCAGTCCTCGTAGAGGTCGTCGATGGGGCGGTAGTGCAGGAGCTCTCTTGCCAGGAGCAGCGCGGCGTGCGCATCCGTGGGGGCGCGATGGGCGTGGGATGATGATGCGGCTGGAGTCAGCGACGGTGTAGCGGTGCGGCCCTCCCGCCGTACTGAAGGATGCTGGGACGAGGCCTGCTACTCGTTCCCCGCCAGGCCAGTGGCGGCGTTGGCGGCAGGCGACGGGAACGACGAGGGCGTCTGCCGACGGGCGCTGTCTGGGCGATGCGGGTGGCGAGAGCAGCCCGGCGCTCGGTGCGAGCCCGACGAGCGTCAGCCATGGACGCGACAGAAGATCACACGCGAACAGCGGAAGAAAGATTCCGGTGCACACCTACCTGGTGCGCCAAATGTCGGATTTCGGGTTCCGGCAGACCCTTGAAGTTCGAACACTGGGGTGCGTGCGGAGATCTCTCCCCTATCGATCTACGTCCAATCTCCCCGCGTGATCTAAGCTGGAAACAACGAACAACACAAGGGACACGATGTTTATACTGGTTCGGGCCACCGTTGTGGTGTAATACCCTACTCTAGTGTGTGGTGTGGTCGATTGCCTCAGGGGCTGATGATGAACACTACAAGGGAAGAACAACCTCGCGAGAGGTGTTCTTGAGCTGGTGCGACGAACTGTTTGGGTGAGTTCAGTCACCTCTCTCTCTCTCTCTCTCTGCTAGGGTTCTATCAGATCTCTAGATGTCCCTCGATCTCTGCCTTCCGTCTATCGATGTCTAGATGTCTGCCTTCCGTCTATCGATGTCTAGATCTCTGCCTTCCGTCCATTGATGTCTAGATGTCTGCCTTCCGTCTATCGATGTCTAGATCTCTGCCTTCCGTCCATCGATGTCTCCCCCTCCCTGTCTCTGTGGTGGCTAGCTCTATTTATAGAGGCCCTGGGCCTCTCCCCAAATAATGAGCGGGAAGGGCGCCAACAATTGGCCATTTTGAAGGGGAACATCTAGTACAAGTTATCCTGACCAAAGGTGGTCTTTGGCTGCCAAAAGCACTGGTGGTGACGCCGTCTTGGGCTCCACGGTGACCTCCGTCCTGCCGCTCTATTGGTCTTGGTCTCGTTGCACCGGAATGGTAACCTTTGCCCGATGCCTTGGCCTGTGCTTGCGCCCTTTGCACCAAAGGGGAAACAAGGACACTGCGTAGGCTGGTGCCCGCCTGGCGCCCGCCTGGTCTAGATCGTCATGGCTTGCGTCACGGGCTCCTCGCGAGGTGCCCCTGCCTTGATCTCTCCGCCTCCTCACGAGCCTGCCTGATGAGGCTGCCTCTGAGGAAGCTTCCAGTCGTCTGCCCCGTGAGGATTGGCCCCTCGTAGGGTCTTGAGCTTGAGCTGATGAAGATGGGCCGCGCTGGCCCCCCACTTGAGCCACGCCGCAGGCCGCAGGCAGGCAAGTCTGGGGACCCCCGTTTTTAGAACACCGACACATTGAGTAAGCTGCATCCTGCACAGACATATCAAAAGTATCCCCAAGCCCATAAGAGAAGTGGAGGGGTTCGGTGGATCCAGGATAAGAGGGATATATCCTGACGGTACAAAGGTACTGGCTCTGGTTGAAGTCTCGGAACTGCTCCTCGACGATATATTCCGGATACCATCGATAGCCTGTCTCGACCATCACTCGAACCAACATGGCCGTGTGACCGGGTACATCGAGGCACCGGGTCAGACGAACCACTTGGTTCTGGGAACGGGTGGCCATCTGAAAGCATAGAATAATGCAAAGGCATTAGAATTTCTAGGAGAAATCGGACAGCATAACGGCTGTAAATGCTTAGAAAAGATTTGATACATTCACAACAGTTTGCAAAACCACTCAACAACATCATATCAAGGTTCTGGTTCAACTGACAACATACTAAAAGTTACTGAGGCTTGTAACAACAGTCCTATAAGCTACTACGGATTAGTAACACGTGAACCTGATAGAGAGAAGAGAGCATAGTCCTTAACCCACGTAGAATGAGAAGAGAATGACTCAGATCAGAGGGCATAAGGTAAATGATTAAAAAGAGCCTTACGTTCCCTTCCACAATCAATTCCCCTACATATAACTAAAGCATTTCTAGACTCGACATCGACCAGTTTGGCTCAACGAACCTACAGGCAGTCCGGCTCTGATGCCAACGCTGTTAGGACCCCGATTCCAAGTCACGTCGATCTAGCCGGTAACACCTCATATCACTTTGCGGCCTCACGCACAGTATCCCCACGGGTCTCGCCTTACCAAGGCCCAGGACCGTTTACGCCTTTTGGCTCACGTATATGATAGTGTCACTAGCATCCATATGACAGAGAACCCGGGCTGACATGGCTAGTTGTGAACCCAAAGCGGCACAGACCTATGGGGACAGGCATACCTGAATCACATCGAGCATGTCGGTCAACAGCGTGTGAATCCGGGCTGTAGCACTAGGCTAACAGGACTCCGGGGAACCCGGGCTGTAGCAGGCTAGGCAGGACTCCGGATGTCACCGCGTGACATTTCCCCGAAGGGACAGACATAGGAATGAAGTGAAACACATGCCGGCCAGTCAAGTGTCCTGAGCAGTAGTGCTGGGCTAGCAGGACTCCGGTAAACCGGGCTGTAGCGGACTACTATGGCTCAAGGAGCACTAGACGACATTTCCCCATAAGAGAGGCTGCCAAGGATAAACAACTAGATTGTCGGATCCGACACATACCAAGCATTTCAATCATACACACAATATGCTCGATATGTGTAAATACAACATGGCATCACAACAAAACTCTACAACTCAAGTACTTTATTTAAAGGCTCCGGAGAGCCATACATAACATGTTCATACAGGTAGGGGTCACAAGACCCGACACTCAAGTCATACAAGCTTACAAACACATGCGGAAGCAAATAGTCTGAGTACAAACACTAGAAAGAAAGAAGGCTTGTCGAAGCCTGTCTATCTACATAGGGCCCTCCATGGCCAGAATCACCACCTGGGTGGCAAGTTACTCATCGACGTCGAGGTCTACGTAAGACCCATCGGAGGGGGCGGTGTTGTCGTCTGAAAACAATAATTAAAGCAACATGAGTACAAAGGTACTCAGCAAGTCTTACAGTAGATCCTACTATACATGCTCATTCTCAAGAAGGTGGTGGAGTTATTGCAGCAAGCCAGCTTTGACTCTTGGCTAAGCTATCCTATGAGACACCACTGTAAAATAGTTTTCGCACACGAGTCCACTAATCACCAAGACAATACTCCATCGGGGATCCTCCCTCGTCATCATACGAGAGGGCCATCCTTGGTACTCACAATTATCTTGAGTCTTTTAGTACTAACCATTAACTTGTCTATGAACTGTATAGGCAACCAAGTAGTCCTTTACCGCGGATGCGGCTATTCGAATAGATGATGTTAACTCTACAGGGGTGTACTTCTTCATACACGCTCTCACCACTTATCGTCGTTTACACGACATGTACTCGGCAACCTTCAAGCGGAAGCCCAACGAGGGTGTCGGCCACGGCCTACCTAAACACACAAGTCTCTAGTCTAGGTTTATCACCTATCCAGGTTCCATCCGCAGGGAGTCCGGCCGAGGTTTCCACATACGGCCCCGAACGATGTGTACAGGGTCCCGAGACGCCAAACGGGCACCCGGCATACCTGGCCATGGTGTATCTACCGCACCATAGCCCACCCCTAGGGTCAGCGCTATGCACGGCCGCCAACACATAACCTACAAACATCAGAAACTAGTTGCAACTCCTGGACAGAGAACTAGAGTGGTTAAGAAGCCGAGAGGGTCAATTAAGGATCCTAATGGATGGTAGTAACTGATTCTTAAATCACACATACAGATCTCAGTTCTTAGGGACGGCCTCAATGAAACAACCCACCATGTACTCCTACATGGCCTCTCATCGATACCTTTACCAAATCATGTTCAACACATCCCTCATATTACCGACGTAATCATTTCACTCTAGCCCATCACCCAGATGAACCAGACCTGACACAACTCTAAGCATAGCAGGCATAGCAAGGTAGGAAACACGTACATGGCTCAATCAACTCCTACACATGCTAGTGGGTTTCATTTAGTTACTTTAGCAATGATAGGTCATGCAGAGGATAAGGGTTCAACTACCGCAGCACACATCAGTTTGAAACATTGTTGTCTTAATGCAGTAAATGAGAGCAGAAGCGAGAACATGGGATTGTATCGATATGATCAATGGGGCTACTTGCCTGATGGAGTAATAGTAGGGTACTGCCCTTCAGTTGGATACTCGGAGATATCCTCAGAGGCAGAACCTACCACGAAAGACACCACAGAACACAATCATCACATGGCAATATGCAACAATATGATGCATGCTATGACATGGCAATATGAGGTGTCCTGCCTAATGCAATGTGAAACAAGTTGGTTTGGGTCCATTTGAATCAAAGATTCAAATGGAAGCTTATGTTCTTAAGCATTATAAGTGTATTAGCTTGTTTCACCTAAACAGAAAGGTTAAAGTGTTTTTTCATGCATGAAACCATTACAGATGGAAATATTGAATTTTTCTGATCAAATTTCATATATAAATCTTTGCATTTGGAGTTACAGATTAAAAATTATGAATTTTTCAATTTTGCAATATTTTCTAGAATTTCTTGTATAAGAATAATTCTAGTAATTGAGCTATTGTGTCAGCATTGCGTTAGGGTGCCGTCAGCAGGTCAAAGGCGATAGCCCAGGTCAAACCTGGCCGGCGGGTCCCGTCTGTCAGTGTAACAACTAACTAACAGAGTTAGTAAGTGTTACGTTAGCACTAATCTAGGTTAGTTAGGGCCTGGGCCCACATGTCAGTGAGTCAACCCATTAACTAAAGTAATTAGTGTTAACTAATCTAATTCTAAATTAAACAGGGGCATGGCCCACACGTCAGTGACCCTGGGGCTCAAACTGGGTCAGCGGAGTCAAACTCGCCGGCATTTAGCCGCCGGTGAGGCCAGACGCGGCGGGGCGGTGCTGGTTTTGCACTCCGATGACCAAATGGATGGCGGAGACCTCCTACGCATAGCTGGGAGCAAGCCGCATCGAGTGGTGGCACTGGCTGGGCTCAGGGTCACCGGAAACGACAAAGGCAATGAGCATTGCGGCTGCCGGAGTTCGGGCGAGGTCGAACTAGCCGCTAGGAGGCACGGCGAGGAGCGTGCGAGGGTGCTACGGGCACCTGCGAGTGCGGTGAATATGATGACGTGCTCGGTTGCGAGCCAACGTGGCTATGGCCACGATGGCGACGTGCGGTGCCGGCGGCGGGTGCGGCTGAGCTTGGTGCGGGCACTGCGGTGCTCGAGAAGGCAAACGGAGAGGATGGGGAGGTGGCTGAGCTCATGGGGTCACGTCGGAGCAGTCGGCGAGGTCGGGGATGAGTTGGTGCTGCAGTGAAGGCGAAGGGGATCTACCACGGCTGGAGTTGGCGAAAACGGGGTCGGGGCGACTCCAGAGCGGGCGAGTGCTCGGGGCTCGGCCTGCTCAGCGTAGTCGACGACGGTGGAGCTCGTGGACATGGTGGCGCGGCGCGAGGACGACGGAGGGCGCGGCTACGTCGACGGTGCAGCGGCAGGGGCGTCGGCCATGGTGGGAGAGGGCGAGGGAGAGAGACAGAGGAGTGAGCGATGTGTCTGCGGGGTCGGGGCGGCGACGTGGAGCTCGCCCAAGTGTCCAGGGGCGAGGGCGGCAAGAAGCTGACGCGCTGGCGAGCTCGCGCACGCCGGCGTCACCTCCCTGCCTGCCTGGCTGGGACGAAGTAGTTGGCTGGCACGGGCCAGCACAGTGCTGGGCCACCAGGTGGGCCGGCTGGTGGCTTTGCCAGGTTAGTTTCCTTTCTCTCTCTCTTTTCTGTTTTCTATTTATTCTGTTTTGTGTTTTGAAATAGTAAAAATACTATTTCATTTAGGAAAACCCTGAATTAGAGGCACATTTGAAAATATTCTCAATAGCCTAAAATTAATTTCAGTATTATTTGGGCATTTTAAAATATTTAAAGGATTTAAATTGCCCAAATGCAATTAATAATGAATTAATCCAATGACCTTATGATGTCCTAGAAAAGTGTGCACCATTTTTGTCAAAGGTTTTAACCCAAAACAAAAAGGGTGGACTTTTTAGAAGGGCATTTCAGGTTCATTGAAAAAGTTTTTAGTAAACCCTAGTTGTTCCAGGGGTGCTGGGGGTTCTGTCATCCCCATTTCAGTTTTCTAGGAAAATAAACATGATGCAACACTCTAATGCATGAACTAGCTAGGGTGTGACAAGCGGTGTGGAGGCACAATGCTCCCCAAGAAGCAACTAGGGCCACCGTATTCTCCTCATGCCCTCACACAATGCGAGATGCCGTGATTCCACTATTGGTGCCCTTGGAGGCGGCGACCGGACCTTAACAAACAAGGTTGGGGCAATCTCCACAACTTAATCGGAGGCTCCCAACAACACCACGAAGCTTCACCACAATGGAATATGGCTCCGTGGTGACCTCAACCATCTAGGGTGCTCAAACACCCAAGAGTAACAAGATCCGCTAGGGATGAGTGGGGGAATCAAATTTCTCATGGTGGAAGTGTAGATCGGGGCCTTCTCCACCAATCCCGAGCAAATCAACAAGTTTGACTGGCTAGGGAGAGAGATCGGGCGAAAATGGAGCTTGGAGCATTAATGGAGCTTTTGGGGGAAGAGGTGAGTCAACGAAGATGAAGAGGACCCGCTTTTATACAAGGGGAACCCATCCAACCGTTACCCCCAAAACAGCTCCGCAGAGGGCGGTACTACCGTAGGGGCAGCGGTACTACCGCTGGACCCAGCGGTACTACCGCTCCCCCTTGCAGTACTACCGTCCAGTCTGGGAGGGCTTGAAGAACGAGCAGGAACCGTGCCCAGTGCGGTACTGCCGCGGTGGTAGGGCGGTAGTACCGCTCTCGAGTGGTACCGCTCTCGAGTGGTACTACCGCTTCTACTACCGCTGCAAAGTGCCGCTCAACCCGACACGAGATGCGTCCCCCTCGAGTCGACGCGGTAGGGGCCCGGTACCGCAGCGGTACTGCGGCTGAGAACCCACAAGCGGTACTACCGCTGGGTACCGCGGTACTACTGCTTGGACCCAAAGCAGCACATCTGGAAGGGGAATGACCTCTCCATCGAAGCAGAATAGCTCAAAGGGTGAGGAAAGGATGTGTACGTGTTGATTCCACCCTAGCCTTACCCAAGCGGACCCCCTCTTGATTGTACGGTGACTCGTACAAAACTACTCCACCAAACAAGAAACGAAAGAGCTACATCGTCTTGAATAACACTTCGAGGGGAAAGAAAACGTCTCGTGCCAAAGGATGAATCTCTGAAATGCTCAAAGCACATGGTTAGTCCGCAAACATGTTGTCATCAATCACCAAAACTACATTGAGAGAGATATGACTTAACAATCTCCCCCTTTTTGGTGGATTGATGACAACCAGGGATTTGCACAAAGATAAGACATGAAAGTAAAGATACTTAGAACTACAAAATATAGACGGTCTCCCCCTGAATGTGTGCACCTAGTTAGTAGTGCCTTTGGAATGCAAGACACACACATTAGGATTAACACTCCCCCTATATTTTATAGTACAACAATCTAAGCATAGGATACATGAGAGCAGGGTATATAACAGGATAAGCATGCAACTCATAAGATACCAAAGTACTAGATAGACATAGATAATGATAAGATAAAGATAAGGTAGCATATGTCTCACACCATATGTCTGGAACTTAGGTCTCACGGACACAACACCAAACAACGCAAACAACGAGAAAACACAACGACACCACAAACCAAACCACAAAGACACACTCACAAACACAGCAACAACACAAATCCCTAAACTCTCTCCCCCTTTAGCATCGAGACATCAAAAGGGCAAAGAGCATTGCTACGGCTCCATGTGATAGCAAACTAAGAAGCTCTCTCATCACATCCTGGCAGGGACATCCACACTGCCATCCTCAGTCGGAAACTGCTCGGTGTCTGAATCGGTCCACAGACAGTGCTGCTGAATGCACTCCTCCTCCTCAATGATCTGGCCCTCAGAACCGTTGGCAACGGTCGCACCCAGCTGACGCATGAGCTCCTTGTGACGCCCCCTGGCCTGCTTCTCAGCCACATGAGTCATCTACTGACCATGAGACTCCATGCAGAAAAGCTTCTTCATCTTGCGCTTGAGCTTCTTTGCCCAAGAGGACTCTGCTCCAGAGGGCCCATGGTCCTCATCGTTATCATCGTCCTCAGCCCCGCCCTCGGTCTCCATGTCAGCAGAAATAGATGGACCCCCGGATTTAGGCATTGGGGTGCCCCAATTGTCCTTCTTCCTCAGACGCTTGATCTCATGAGAAACCAATTCTCCAGTTTCCAGCATAACCTTGGGATAGACATGTGCCCAGGACTTCTCAATGAGCCGCATGATGAACGGACCATAGATCGAGCACTTGCGCTCAGAAATGGCAGAAAGAAGTTTAGACCACATAACATGAGAAATGTCCAGGGACTCGCCAGTGTTTTCTTCCTTCTCATGCTGGCAGAAGAGAAGCATGTCCATGAGATAGGAGTGGACCATATCCAGATTCCCGATGCAAGGTAAGAGAGTCTCTCAGAAGACACGATGAAGGATGTCCAGAAAGGTAGACATCTCATAGGTCTCCTTCTTAGTCACAGGGTGAACCTTCACATAATAGTAGGGCCAGAGGGCTTGCTTGTGAGTGGAGGTAGCATTGAGGTGAGGGCGGAACCCGACTGGAGTCTCAAGCCCGTGATCTTCCACCCCAAGTAACTCCATGAAGGCCTTCCACTTGACAGAAAGCAACTTGCCATTTGTCATCCAAGTCAGAGTCCTTTATGCATCAGTTCCAAGATGGAGAGTAGCATAGAATTGAGCCACCAAATCTGTATCAAAATCCTTGTTGAACTGCATGATTCCGAGAATGTTCAGCTGAGAACACATCTGAAGGGCTTCGCCAAAGTACTCAGGGTCCTTCTCCATAGCATCTGTGTCGATGGAGCATACATCAACAAAGAGATTCTTCTTAGCCTTGATCACATCAAAGTATATGGCAAACTGAAAGCGGTTCCAGAACGGGCGGTTGACCAAAGTGGGGTCTTGGTCTTCCTCATAGGGGTTGCGGCGACGCCTTGCCCAGAACTCCTTGGAAGACAGCTTAGTCACAGTCTTGCTGGCAGATTTCTTTGAGAGCTTTGGAGCACTTGAGGAAGCACCCCCTGGCGGCGGTGGAGCACTTGAGGAACCACCTGCTGACTTAGATGTGCGGTAGCGCTTCGACGTTGCATGACCGGGGTTGACACGATGGACCTGCTGCTCAGGATGATCATCACCTGGAACCGAACACATGACCAGAAGAAACACACGAAAGAAAGAGCATAAGCCACCAAACAAAACAACATGGATCAAAATGTGGTAGGAAATGATGGAACTGGGCATCCAGCAGTAGTACCGTGACCCAACCGTGGCAGTACCGCTCAGGATGGGCGGTAGTACCACTCAAGACAGGGAACGGTAGTTCCCTACTGCCGTGGACAGATCCGGCACTACCGGAGATGCCAAATTCAAAAATAGGCCTACCAAACATCAATCCAAAGGGCCTAGACGCCAACTCCATCCTACTCAAGCCTCGACATAGCCAAAAGACAAGAAAAGCAATGCCTATTGCCCCTAAAAACTAGATGCAAGATCTAGGCAAAGAGAGAACGGGAACGGGGGCAATACCGGCATCCATGGCTGGAGGACGAGGTGGGGATCGACTCCACCGGAGGAAAAGGAGAGGGACGGCACAAAAACGGCGGCCGACTGAAGTCCTCCCGCGGTGAGACGTCGCTGGAGCAACAAGGAAGACGAGCGTGTTGGGGCGAATGGGTATGGGGGAGAAAACAACTCCCCCTGCCCCAACTTAACCCCCCATCGCCCGCCCCGCAGCGGTAGTACCGTTGGGTGGGCGGTAGTACCGCTTGACGCTCATCAGTGGTAGTACCGTGCACCCAGCGGTAGTACCGCTCAGCCGCAAAAAGGACTGGCCAAAATGGCTTAGCTCAAGAAAAGAAACCGAGAAGAAAAACACGAACAAACACACACACAAAACCAACAAAAGGGAACGAGAAACACACACCTCTCCAAGAGAGGGCAGTGGCCGAGGCCACCTACGTTTGAGTTCAGTGGTATGGCGCCGCGAAGATTTTAACCTTGGGACCATGACCAAAACTCATCTTTGAAGCATAAGTACCATCAAAAATGGCTAATGTGAAAGAGTTTGATTAGTTTATGCATTATGGGGGGGGAAGTTTATTGAGAAAACAACACTCCCCCTATGTCCATGCCTACCTCTAAACTAGACATGAAGATGAGTGTGGTGGGGTGTGCAAGGGTTCAAGTCACATTGCTCAAATCAATGATATTTAGCTCATGCCTTAACTCGCGAAATCTTGCTTCATCCAAGGGTTTCGTGAAAATATCTGGAAGGTTATCATGAGTGTTGACGTAGTTGAGCTCGATCTCCCCTCGCCTAATGTGATCTCGGATGAAGTGATACCGAATCTCAATGTGCTTCGTCTTGAAGTGTTGTACCGGGTTGAGAGAAATCTTGATGGCACTTTCATTGTCACACCAAAGAGGCACTTTCTCACAAATGACACCATAATTCTTTAAAGTTCGCCTCATCCATAGAAGTTGTGCACAACAACTACCGGCTGCCACATACTCTGCTTCGGTGGACGAGATAGACACACAACTTTGCTTCTTGGAAGACCAACTCACCAACGAGCAACCAAGAAATTGGCACCCTCCAAAAGTGGACTTCCTATCCACTTTGTCTCCCGCCCAATCGGAGTCCGAATATCCTACAAGCTTGAAGTTTGCTCCTCTTGGGTACCATAAGCCAAAGTTTGGGGTATGAGCCAAATATCAAAAGATTCGCTTGACCGCCACAAAGTGGCTTTCCTTAGGTGCGGCTTGAAACCGTGCACAAATCCCCACACTCAACATGATATCCGGTCTAGATGCACAAAGGTAAAGCAAGGAGCCGATCATGGAGCGATATACCTTTTGATCCACCGCTTTACCATTGGGATCAATGTCAAGATGGCATTTGGTGGGCATGGGAGTGCAAGCCGGCTTGACATCACTTAGCTTGAATCTCTTGAGAATGTATTGAGTGTATTTGGCTTGGTTGATGAAGGTTCCTTCCCTCCTTTGCTTCACTTCAAACCCGAGAAAGAACTTCAACTCTCCCATGGAAGACATCTCGAACTTTGAGGTCATGAGAGCTGCAAATTCCTCATTGAAAGCTTTGTTAGGGGAACCAAAAATAATATCATCAACATATAATTGGCACACAAACAACTCCCCTTTGACCTTCTTAGTAAAAAGAGTGGGGTCGATTAGCCCAACTTCAAAACCACGGTCTTGTAACAACTCGGTAATGTGGTCATACCACGCACGTGGGGCTTGTTTAAGGCCATAGAGTGCCTTATCGAGTTGATACACATGATCGGGAAAGTAGGGATCCTCGAACCCGGGGGGTTGCTTGACATATACCAATTCATTATTAGGACCATTAAGAAAAGCACTCTTCACATCCATTTGTTGTAACTTAAAGTTATGATGAGAAGTATATGCAATCAACATGCGAATGGATTCAAGACGAGCAACGGGAGCAAAGGTTTCACCGTAGTCGATACCCTCGACTTGGGAGTAGCCTTGTGCTACCAAACGAGCCTTGTTGCGAATGATAATCCCATGAGCATCTTGCTTGTTCTTGAATATCCACTTCATTCCAATGACATTGTGGTTCCCCGTTGGCCTTGGCACCAATCTCCACACTTTGTTGCGCTCGAAGTTGTTGAGTTCTTCATGCATGGCATTGAGCCAATCCGGATCTTTGAGCGCCTCATAGACCTTTTGGGGTTCAACACACGAGACAAACGCGTGATGTTCACAATAGTTTGCTAATTTTCTACAAGTGCTTACCCCCTTCCTTAAGCTTCCAAGCACATTTGCCATGAGATGATCCTTGGTGGAGATCTTGGAAGCAATCTTGGCGGCACGACGCTCCAATTCCTCCTCGGGGGTGAGACGCGGAGTGGTCTCTTGATCATCTTGAGCGCCGTCTTGAGCTTGTTCTTGATCTCGAGGAAGCTCTTGATCTTGAACTTGCTCGGATGGGTGAACTTGACCTTGGGCATCACTTGATGTTACAACACCATCTTGAGATTGACCTTGCCCTTGGTCTTGTTCTTGAGGTTGAGGACCTTCACTTTGTTCTTCGGAAGCGTGTGGGTCTTGGGTTGATGAAGGTTCCACTTGAGTGGAACATTGTCCTTCTCCTTCGGCCACAAGGGGTTTCTCAATGGGTAGGATATGACCAACACCCATTCTTCTTATGGCTTGGGGAGGAATTTCATCACCTACATCACAAGTACCACTTTGCTCCACTTGGGAGCCGTTATTCTCATCAAACTCCATGTTACACGTTTCCTCAATAAGTCATGTGGACTTATTGAGAACCCGGTAAGCATGAGAGTTTGTAGCATAACCAACAAATATACCCTCATAAGCTCTAGCCTCAAATTTAGACAAACGGACACCTTTCTTGAGAATGAAACACTTACACCTGAACACCCGGAAGTACTTGAGGTTGGGCTTGTTACCGATGAGTATCTCATATGGAGTCTTGTTCAAGCTTTTGCGGAGGTAGAGCCGATTAGATGCATGACACGCGGTGTTGATGGCTTTGGCCCAAAAGTTGTAGGGAGACTTGAACTCCGCCATCATGGTCCTTGCCGCATCCATCAACATCCGGTTCTTCCTCTCCGCTACACCATTTTGTTGAGTGGTATAAGGTGTGGAATATTGATGCTTGATTCCCTCATCACTCAAAAACTCATCCCAGGTGTAGTTCTTGAACTTGGAACCGTTGTCACTTCTTATAGTCAAGATCTTTGCAATGTGTTGTCGTTGAGCTTCATTTGCAAAGTCGATGACGGTTTGTTGGGTCTCGCTCTTCCTCCTGAAGAAATATACCCAGGTGTATCTTTAATAGTCATCCACAATCACCAAGCAATACTTTCTACCCCCAAGACTACCAAAGGATGGAGGCCCAAAGAGATCCAAATTAAGGAGCTCCAAAGGCCTCTTCGAGTAGATGATAGTCATGGGAGGGTGAGCCGTCTCATGTAGCTTTCCTTCGATGCAAGCACTGCAAGCACGATCTTTGGCAAAACTAACATTTGTTAGTCCACGGACATGGTCCCCCTTGAGAAGACTTTGCAAAGATCTCATATTGACGTGGGCTAAACGGTGATGCCAAAGCCATCCCACGTCAACTTTAGCCATTAGGCATGTCGCGGTCTTAGTGGGTCGCTCCAAAAAGTTAATCACATAGAGATCATTCTCGACATGCCCAACAAAGGCTACTTTAAGAGTCTTGCTCCACAAGAGGGCCACGGTATCAATATCAAAGAAAGTGGCAAAGCCCATGAGTGTTATTTGATGAACGGAAAGTAAATTGTATGCAAGGGACTCAACAAGCATGACCTTCTCGATCATAAGATCATGAGAAATGACAACTTTGCCGAGTCCCAATACCTTAGAGGACGAGGCGTCGCCCCACTCGACATTAGTGGGCATGGATGGAATCTTTTGCACGTCCACCACCAAGTCCTTGCTTCTGGTCATATGATTAGTAGCTCCACTATCGAGCAACCATGATCCCCCACCGGAAGCAAACACCTACAAGAGATCAATGCTTGGTTTTAGGTACCCATTTTGTAATGGGTCCTTTGATGTTAGTAACAAGGGTCTTAGGAACCTAAATAGACCATTCAATATACTCATAAGGAGAACCAACAAATTTGGCATAAACATGCCCATCTCTAGCACGGCACAACACATAAGAAGGGTTAAAGTCGCCGGCTTTGTTGGGAAGGGAAGCGTTGCCCTTCTTGGCATCACTACCCCTCACGGCGTTCTTCTCCTTCTCCTTAGTAGAACCCTCTCCCTCCTTCACAAATGTTTGCTTGAGAGGAGGAGGTCGTTTGGCCTTGTCATTCTTCTTCTTGTTCTTGGACTTGGGCACGTACCCAATCCCTTCCTTGGCCGCAACTCCCTTTTGGTTGGTCAAAAGGTCGTTGAGGTTCTTCTCACCTTGTATGCAAGACACAAGACCTTTCTCAAGTTGCACCTTTAACTTAGCGTTCTCCTCAACAAGATGCACATGCTCACAACATGGGTTAGTAGCATTTTCATTATCAATTAACATCATACGAGGAAAAGTGGCTTTCTCCTTGGTTAGGTTTACTTGAAGTTGATCATGAGACTCTTTGAGGCTAGCATGAGCACCCTTCAAGACCTTGTGAGCCTTGTCAAGGAGATCAAACTCCTCTTTGAGTCTAGCAAGATCAACCCCAAGCTTGGCCTTCCTGGAGTTTAGCACACGAGAAACAACTAGAGCATGATCAAAATCTTTCTTTAACTTAGCGTGATCAACGTTGTGTGACTTCTCAAGAGCCAAACAAAGACCACGCTCTTCCTCAAGAGCATTGGAAAGATCCGAAATCTCATCGGCATAGTCACGACTATGCCCCTCCATCTTGGAGATAGTATCCTTGTGAGCCTCGATCATGTCATTGGCTTCACCAAGTTGTTCCAAGAGAGCAATGAAATGCTTCTTGGATTTACACTTGAGTTTACCCATAAAGGACTCAAACTCATTTTCCTCCACATTAGATCCCTCATATTCATCAATGCAATCCGTCAAGGAAGGATTATTAATGATGGTAGTTTTGATGTTGGGGGTTACCTTGTTGGTGGCTTTAGCCATGAGGCACTTGGCGGTGATGTTCTCATTGGGTGAGTCGAAGAGAGACACTCGTGGAGTTTTTGCAATGGCAACGGAGGCCATGGAAACCGACTCGCCATCTTCATCATCGTCATCCTCCTCATGGTACTCTTCTTGAACCACCAACGCCTTTTGAGGGGTCTTCTTGGTGAAGTTGCTCTTGTTTGGGAAAGACTTGGCTTTGTCCTTTCGGATGAGCTTGCCACCATTGTCTTCCCTCTTCTCATACGGGCACTCCGCAACAAAATGGCTCACATTGCCACAATTATAGCAAGTCCTCACTCGTTGCTTGCTCTTCGTGCTACTTGAGTTGTTCTTGTTGAAGTTTGGCCTTGAGTTTTTCTTGCTCTAAAATTGCCTTGAAGCAAGTGCCATGTGTTCATGATAGGCATACTTTGTATCTTAGGGGTTGCTTTCCTCTTCTTCCTCTTCTTCTTCTTCAACACAAACCTTGGCCTTCAATGCAAGGTTGGGCTTCTTTGCCCTTTGAGAGCGAAGCACCGCATTGTCGGCGGTCTTGTCCAAGATGTTCATAGCCACAAACTCATCCAACACTTCACTTGAGGACAAAGTGTGGAAGTCCAGCCTTTGACGAATGACGGAGGACATGGCCTTGTGGTAAGGCGTCATTGCCTTGAGGAATTTGCGCTTGATCCAATTGTCATCCGTGTCCTTGCTCCCATGATCTCAGAGTGAGACCGCGAGTTTGGTTACTCTCCGATAAAGCTCACGAGGTTCCTCATCTTCTTTCATTGCAAACTCATCGGCTTCATCTTGCACTACTTCATAGTTGGAGCGTTGAATGCTTGCGCTTCCCCGGTAGAGAGATACAACACAAAGCCATGCATCTTTGGCCAAGGCGAAGGGCCGAAGATGAGGTAGATCTTCGGGTGGAATTGCATCTTGGATGATGAAGAGAGCATTCTCATTGAATTGATTATCCGCGGCTTCTCGAGGGGTGAAGTTGCTTGGGTCATGCGGATAAAAACCTTCTTCAATGATCCTCCAAAGATTAGTATTCACATGATTTAAATGACGCTTAGAGCGATAAACCCAAGAATCAAAGTCCTCATTTTTCACAATCTTACGGGGAGGACCGACATGATTCAAATGAGTGGAAGGAATTGGTCCACCATAAACAAGTGGTGGTTCCACATGGGCAAAGATGTCGGTGCCATTTTTACCACTAGAAGAAGGAGCCTTTTCACTAGTAGCTTCCCCCTTGTCGGAGTTAGCACCCGTCACCTTGTCAGTGGGATCACCCACTTTCAACGGTGCGGTGGATAGTTTAAGCCCTTCAATGAATTTAGTAAACATGCTTTCAACCTCGGTCGTCATGGAGGTTTTCAATGTCTCCAAGGCCACATTGAATTCCTCACGAGAGATCGAGGTTCCCCCATCGCCCGTAGACGAGATCGTATTCACACCGAGTGCTCCTCCACACCGTCTATGGTGTCAACCATAATCTTCGGACGGCAAAGTCCTTAGTAAAGAAACGAGGCTCTGATACCAATTGAAAGGATCGATATAGTTGACTAGAGGGGGGGGTGAATAGGCAACTAACAATTTTTAGCTTTTCTTTAACAAATTAAACTTTGCATCAAAGTAGGATGTCTAGATGTGCAACTAGGTGAGCAACCTATATGATGCAACAACAACAAGCACACAAGCAAGCACGGGAAGTAACACAAAAGGCTTGCACAAGTAAAGGTACAAGATAACTAAGAGTGGAGCCGGTGAAGACAAGGATGTGTTATCGAACTTCCTTCCTTTTGAGGGGAAGTACGTCTCCGTTGGAGCGGTGTGGAGGCACAATGCTCCCCAAGAAGCCACTAGGGCCACCATATTCTCCTCACGCCCTCACACAATGCGAGATGCCGTGATTCCACTATTGGTGCCCTTGGAGGTGGCGACCGGACCTTTACAAACAAGGTTGGGGCAATCTCCACAACTTAATCGGAGGCTCCCAACAACACCATGAAGCTTCACCACAATGGAATATGGCACCGTGGTGACCTCAACCGTCTAGGGTGCTCAAACACCCAAGAGTAACAAGATCCGCTAGGGATGAGTGGGGGAATCAAATTTCTCTTGGTGGAAGTGTAGATCGGGGCCTTCTCCACCAATCCCGAGAAAATCAACAAGTTTGATTGGCTAGGGAGAGAGATCAGGCGAAAATGGAGCTTGGAGCATTAATGGAGCTTTTGAGGGAAGAGGTGAGTCAACGAAGAATAAGAGGACCCCCTTTTATACAAGGGGAACCCATCCAACCGTTACCCCCAAAACAGCCCCGCAGAGCGCAGTACTACCGCAGGGGGCAGCGATACTACCGCTGGACCCAGCGGTACTACCGCTCCCCCTTGCGGTACTACCGTCCAGTCTGGGAGGGCTTGAAGAACGAGCAGGAACTGTGCCAAGTGCGGTACTGCCGCGGTGATAGGGTGGTACTACCGCTCTCGAGTGGAACCACCGCTTCTACTACCGGTGCAAAGTGCTGCTCAACCCGACATGAGATGCGACCCCCTCGAGTCGACGCGGTAGGGGCCCGGTACCGCAGCGGTACTACGGCTGAGAACCCACAAGCGGTACTACCGCTGGGTACTGTGGTACTACCGCTTGGACCCAAAGCAGCACATCTGGAAGGGGAATGAGCTCTCCATCAAAGCGAAAGAGCTCAAAGGGTGAGGAAAGGATGTGGACGTGTTGATTCTACCCTAGCCTTACCAAAGCGGACCCCCTCTTGATAGTACGGTGACTCCTACGAAACTAGTCCACCAAACAAGAAACGAAAGAGGTACACCGTCTTGAATAACACTCCGAGGGGAAATAAATCGTCTCATGC
Organism: Triticum urartu; assembly: GCF_056163025.1. NCBI lineage: Eukaryota > Viridiplantae > Streptophyta > Magnoliopsida > Poales > Poaceae > Triticum > Triticum urartu. The sequence goes on from NC_141875.1 coordinate 258,393,972, forward strand.
CAAAGGATGAATCTCTAAAATGCTCAAAGCACACGGTTAGTCTACAAACATGTTGTCATCAATCACCAAAACTACATCGAGAGAGATATGCCTTAACAACGTCGAAGAGTGTTCGATGTCGGTGTAGTTGAGCCGGAGAGGGTGAAGTCAGAGTGTCGACTTGAGCGGCTCTGTCTTGATGAGGACGAAGTGGAAGAAGAGCGGTTGAGCAACAAAGCACGAATCTCGTCCATTCTTGCGTCGTTCTCTTGCTTGTGATCGTTGAGCTTGTGGTCGAAGTAGTCCCTTGTACGTTGCTCAGAGAGTCGCAAGTCGGCGGCGAGGTTGTCGATGCGTTCACTCATTGCTTGTTGCTCTTGATGCAAAGCACGTTGTGCACCAAAGAGGTGGCTCTTGGTGACGTAGGAGTTCATGTCGTCGTCCTGCTCAATGAAGAGTGGGTTGGTAGAAGTACTTGGCCTATCCATCATTCCAAGAGAAAAATGTGAGTGGTAGAAAGAGAAGAACTTATACCAAATGTACCTTGACCGAAGTTGAAGATGGATCAATGATCACTCCAAAGTGGACAAGGAAATAGCACAATTGGTACCAATTCTTGTCGGTTTCTCACACCTACACAAGTAAAAGCTTATGGTGGAGCTTGGTTTGGATGGTGGCACAAAATTTGATGTGAAAGTAAGCAAGATTCAATAATGTTGGAAAAGATTCACAAATTTGCAAATGCAACAAGTAGACCAAGCAATATAAGGTACACGGAAACACACATGCAAAGAGATAAGTGGGGTTGTGCAACCAAGGATGAGGCAAAATGTGGAATCCACAAAAATGCTCTTGTTGCACAACACTAGAGAGACGCTAGCACGATTGCACAATAGGCGGATACAAACTTGTGCACAACCTACTAAGCAAAAATGCAATGACTTCTATCCCAAGTATGCTCTATGTATGTTGTTTCAATGATGTGATCCAAGATGATCTAGTTTGACATTCTTAATGTTGTATGATGCTATGGTTCTTGCTTATAAGCTCTTTGCTTATCTTTCCCTTTTGCTTAAAAGCTTGTTTGGCTCTTTGTGTGCTGAGCTCTTTTCTCATGCAGTGCTTCATGAACCAAGATAGCAATTGTGTATGAGATGACAACTTTATGACACAAGAGATGATACCAAGATATGCACCAATGATGTATGTATTATATGGGAAGTGTGATCACTAATGAGCACAAGTTATGTTGCCGGCAATACTCAAAGGCTAGTCTCGATGGGTAAGGTACGCAAAAAGATAAGGCTATGGTGGTTATCAATGTAAAGGCAAGGGATGGACAAAGATGTCGTCGAAGTTACCGTCCTTGCTTACGGTTGAGGGTGTCACAAACCCAAGATGAGGTTACCGTTCTTGCTTACGGTATGTTGCAAAATGGTGGCACGAATACCAAGAAGTAGTCGATGTGGCCGTTGTCGATGACGCGTCTGTGGCGAAGATGAGCGGCGGTGATGTCGATGTCGAACCGTTCCTAGTTAGCCGAAACACCCTAGGAAACGGTGAACCACAACTCAAATTCTCGAAACCAAAAGTGGTAAAAAGTGTCAGAGTTGGTAGCGATCAAGTGGTGGATGTATCGAGAGGGTTGTTGGAAGTTTGGTGGTGGTGGTCGAGGGGTGTATGCGGAGGCGTGGGCGGCGGTGTATTAAAACTGTAGGAAATGCAGTTTTGTCAGGGGAAGCCGGATGATCCGGGCCAGGAGCCGGATGATCTGGGTGGAGCTAGATGATCCAGGTCAGGGTCTGGATGATCCGGGCAGGTTAACTGCGCTCGGGGATGACTCAGGATGAACATGGAAAAGGGGGCAAATTCGAAGATTTCGTGGATTTTTGGGTGGATTGCAAGGTGGATATGGTGGGGGGAAGGTAAGATCCACTTGCAACACAACAAATTCACGGATCAAAACCAACAAAACATCATCAAAACTCACAAATCACAAGAAAAAATTTGGGGGCTATTTTTGTGGGGATTTTCGAATTAGGACGAAAAACAACAACAACAACAACAACAAGGCTAGAAACACAACGGGGAGGCTCCAAAGTCGTGATCAACGTAGCTCTAGATACCAAGATGATGTAGGGTAGGAACCCTAGGGGCCGATCTTTCACAAAAGGAGCGGATCCCGTGATGAACATGAAGAACACAAGGGGGAAAATGAGGGGAAACACAAGGGAAAACACGAGAGAATCACTAAACCAACAAGAAATAGTCACACATGTGCTATATCCTCGAGTACATAATAGATCACACGGTACACGGTTAACTAGGGACAATACGGAAGGTAACGGTCTTCTCCGTGAGGAGGTCTTGAATCCAAAGGGATCTTCTACGAAGAGGGGCCGCGGTCTCTCTCATGGAGTAGATCCGATTTGGTTGAGCAATGCTCTATCTCTAAAATGAGCTAAACCAATGCTAACCCTAGAAAAGTAGAGGAGGAGTCGTTTATATAGGCAAAGGGGGAGACGGGGTACATGGGCCTCAGCCCAACATCATGCACACAGGCACAGTCTGGCTGATCCGGATGTTGGTCCGGATGATCCGGGCTTCGGGGGTCCGGATGATCCGGGTCGGCGTCTGGATCGTCCGGCTGTGTCAAGGGGGCTACGGGAGCCCGGATGTCCGGGTCCTGGTCCGGACGTCCGGGTATGTCCGGATGATCGGGGACTGGGTCCGGATGATCCGGCTTTAGGGCAGCTCCTGTTGCTCTCGGGTCTTCAATTGTCCGGATCATCCAGGCTGGGGTCCAGATCATCCCGGTTGAGTCCGGATCGTCCGGGACCTCTTCCGGATCATCCGGCCAGCCTGGGACTTGGCTGATTTCTTCTTCATCTTCACGCATATCTTCCGCTCCCGATCCTTCTTGCTCCTTAGCTTCTCCATGGCTAGCTCCTTGGTACCTGAGTATGCACAATGTCTCCGTTTGAGGTAGTAGCCATATCTCATGTGCATTGAAGTGGAAATGTGAGAGGAGAGATGTCACCTTGGTGTCGAGAGCTCTTGCACGTGCTCGTGTCATGGGTCCGCTAGGCACTTGCTGAGACGATGGTAAGTCCATGGGGATGACCTTGGGATGCTCCGCATCAGGTCCCGAACTATGCGTCTAAGGTCGATGGTAACAGGAGACAGGGGACACAATGTTTACCTAGTTTCGGGTCCTCTCTATGGAGGTAATACCCTACTTCCTGCTTGATTGATCTTGATGAATATGAGTATTACAAGAGTAGATCTACCACGAGATCGTAATGGCTAAACCCTAAAAGTCTAGCTTGTCTGACTATGATTATGAGGATATCTGTCTACGGACCTAGCCCTCTGGTTTATATAGACACCGAAGGGATCTAGAGTTACATAAGGTCGGTTATAGAGAAAGGAATCTTCATATTCGGACGCCAAGCTTGCCTTCCACGTCAAGGAGAGTCCCATACGGACACGGGTAGAGTCTTCGGTCTTTGTATCTTCACAGTCCATCAGTCTGGCCCATGTCCAATAGGTTGGACGCCCGAGGACCCCTTAGTCTAGGACTCCCTCAGTAGCCCCTGAACCAGGCTTCAATGACGAGGTGTCCGGCGCACAGATTTTCTTCGGCATTGCAAGGCGGGTTCCCCTTTACGAATACTCCAAGATAGCCTTCGGTCATGACGAATGTGTCCGGATCTGCAACACAAGTACCATGCACAACCGCAGAGGGTATAATATATCATGAGTCCAATCCGCCGACAACTTTTTGTAATGTGACATCACGTTTTCCCGGTCATTATTTCAAACCATTTCTTGTCCTGCCGTTCCACGTTTCGGGGCGCGGTTTTTATTGGCACGTCTTGTCGAAGCAGAGATCGTGTCCCCTTATTGTGGGATTCTCATCAATACGAGCATGGGTAACCCAACCGTTCCATTGGTATGATTCCTTAGGAATAGGCAGGTTTTCAGGCTTAGGAGGAGGCGTTCGATATCTGTTGCCTTTATAAAGGAGCCAAGGGTCGTCTTATTTTACACCGACCCTTTCCTCAGCCCTTCCAACTTCGAGTTCTAGCACCCAAGGTTTGACTTCATTGCTTCAAGCTTCCCAATCATGTTCGGACCCAGCCCACATGGCCGATGGGTGGCTTCCTCTGTTATAGAGGAGGACATCACGAAGCTTCGTGCGGCCAGATACCTGACCGCGGAGATCCCCCACAGGCTTCCTGCTCGAGGACAGGTTATTCCTACTCTCAGATCCGGCGAGAGGGTTGTATTCATCTCCCACTTCATGCGAGGGCTAGGATTCGCTCATCATCCCTTCATCCAGGGGCTCATATTTTACTACGAACTAGATTTTCACAATCTAGCCCCAGATTCTTTCCTTCACATCTCGACGTTCATTATCACGTGCGAGGCCTTTCTCCATATTCCCCCACACTTCGGCTTATGGCTCAAGACCTTTAGTGTGAAGCCAAAGGTAGTCGACGGGGAACAAGCGGAGTGTGGAGGTGCTACAGTGAGCAAGCTTACCAATGCTCCCTGGCCAAAAGACTCTTTCACCAAAACTCCCAACCTATGGCATCGGGAGTTGTTTTACATCACTGAACCCCGCGGTACCAAGTGGGCGGTGTCGGTGTCAAAACCGACGGATCTCGGGTAGGGGGTCCCGAACTGTGTGTCTAAGGCGGATGGTAACAGGAGGCGGGGGACACAATGTTTACCCAGGTTCGGGCCCTCTCGATGGAGGTAATACCCTACTTCCTGCTTGATTGATCTTGATGATATGAGTATTACAAGAGTTGATCTACCACGAGATCGAAGAGGCTAAACCCTAGAAGCTAGCCTATGGTATGATTGTTGTTGTCCAACGGACTAAAACCCTCCGGTTTATATAGACACCGGAGGGGCTAGGGTTACACGGAGTCGGTTACAAGGGAGGAGATCTACATATCCGAATCGCCAAGCTTGCCTTCCATGCAAAGGAGAGTCGCATCCGGACACGGGACGAAGTTTTCAATCTTGTATCTTCATAGTCCAACAGTCCGGCCAAAGTATATAGACCGACTGTCCGAGGACCCCCTAATCCAGAACTCCCTCAGTAGCCCCTGAACCAGGCTTCAATGACGACGAGTCCGGCGCGCAGATTGTCTTCGGCATTGCAAGGCGGGTTCCTCCTTCGAATACTCCATAGAAGATTTTGAACACAAGGATAGTGTCCGGCTCTGCAAAACGAATTCCACATACCACCGTAGAGAGTACAATATTTCCACAAATCTAATCTGCTGACAACTTTTCATAATGTGACATCATGCCATGGCACCGGTTATTATTCCAACCATTTTTCTCAACCAGCTACTACACATATTGCGAGGCGGTTTTCTTGGCACGTCTTGTCGAAGCAGAGATCGTGTCCCCTTATCACGGGATTCTCATCAATACGGGTGTGGGTAACCCAACCGCGCCATCAATCACGATGCTTGGGGAATAAGCGAATTTTACCAGGCAAGTGGGGAGGCATGTAGTTTCTACATCCCTTATAAAGGGATAAGGACTCCTATTTTTTACCCACCCGTTCTTCTTCCATACCCATCCATTCTCGCTCACTCGAGCTCCAGCGCCCAAGTTCGCATCTTCTCCGCAAAAACACTCCGAACATGTCCGGAGCGGGAGGCAAGTGGATGGCCTCCTCTGTTACGGAGGAGAACATCACGAAGCTTCGGGAAGCCGGATACCTGGCCGCGGATATCGCGCACCGGCTCCCAAGCGCAGGGCAGATCGTTCCTACCCCCGAGCCCTACAAAAGGGTTGTATTCCTTACCCATTTCGTCCGCGGGCTGGGATTTCCCGTCCACCCATTTGTTTGCGGGCTTATGTTCTACTACGGGCTGGACTTCCATGATCTGGCCCCCAATTTCATCCTCAACATCTCGGCATTTATCATCGTGTGTGAGGCTTTCCTTCGCATCAAGCCCCACTTCGGCCTGTGGCTGAAGACCTTCAATGTCAAACCGAATGTGGTGGTCGGCCAGCAAGTGGAGTGCGGAGGTGCCATGGTGGGAAAAAATGCCCAACGTCACCTGGCTCGAAGGCTCCTATGTGGAGACCGTGAAGGGGTGGCAATTGGCGTGGTTCTACATCACCGAGCCGCGCGACACTAGCTGGGTGGCGGCCCCCGAATTCCAGTCCGGCATCCCCATGCGGCTAACCTCGTGGAAAGAGAAGGGCTTATCTTGGGGTTCATCGGTGGAGCTGACCGGACTCCAGAACTGTGTTAAAAACATGATAAGCAAGAAAATCAAGCTTGTCAACGTGGTCCAGGTCATGCTCTTCCGCCGGATCCTCCCATGTCAAAGATGGGCATTCAATATGTGGGAGTTCGACTCGACAAAGCACCAGACGCTGCGAGAGCTCTTCGACACGACGCACCAGGACATCTGGAGGGTGTTGTTCAAGTCTGCCGAGGTACCTCCTCCCCTTACCGAGGACCGTAGACTCAGCACAAAGCGCCCTGCTAATCTGGTAAGCTCCTTATATCTCATAAGGTGTTTCTATCCCTAGTATAATTATGTGAGGGATCTGAGTCTCCACATTATTTGACAGGAATGGGTCGCGACAGCGGAGCGGATCGACTGTCCGGCCCCATTGCCCGAAGATCCAATAAGCACTCTCCAGACGGAGATGCTGGTTCCGGCGCCCTATGAAGCGCCGGAGATGAAAGGTCTCCGACGCAAGGTTGTATCGGAATCATCGTCCGATAACACCGAGACGCCCTCCTCCCACGAAGACGAGGAGGAGGAAGAGGAAAATTCTCCCCATCCAGCCGGGGGGATAAGAAAAGGAAGGTCGCCCCATCCGGGGAGGCCGAAGGGTCCAAGAAAGGAAGAGCCCTCCTTCCGGACCGCTCCACCACGGCCGCGTTCAACGACGAGGAGTGGTTGCCCAGGGACAAGCCCCTGGCGAAGTTGTAAGTATCCGGATACCATAACAGTTCTGGTATATTTTGTTTTATTGTTTCTTATCATGTCGAACATGATCATGTAGCCCTCCCAAGGACCGTCTCGACGTATCCTCTTCGGATGGGTCTCTGGGCCTGTCGGAGATGAACAGTGATTCGCTCCCGACCGCCTCCTCCCCCCGCCCTACGGACGACGCCGAGGTGTTGTCCCGAAGGGCACCAAGCCAAGGGAAGGTAGTTCTGGGGCGCCCCAAGGCGACCTCCCAGACACCGGGTGCATGGGAGGCAAGTCTCCCATGGGCCCAAATGAGGGGGGCAGCAAGTCAGGCCCCCGGCCGAATACCGCGCCGGAACCTCCCATGGTTCCGGACTCTGTCGGGCGACCCCTCACAAAGGGGGCGAGCCATCTGTGCTGATGGCCTCTGTCCATCCAGAGGCACTAGACAACTTGCTAGAAGCGCTTCATGGCGCTTCCATTGACGAAGAGCACCGCACTATCATGAGTGCGGTGGTAGAGAAGGTTCGGTCCGCTAAAAGCAGACTGACTGGAGCCTGTGCTAGCCTCTTAACAGGCTTTAAGGTAAGTAATCAATTTATAAGAAAATGCTATAGCATAGACAGTAGCCCCTGATGCTCTGTTTGACGTTCGCAAAGAAAGGTCGAACAGAGGATCAAATAATAATCATAGGAGTCTAATCAGAATGTGTCTTATGTGAATAAGCAGGCTTCGCTGCTGGCCGCTGCTGCTCGCACTGCGGAGGTCTTCGCACTGAAGCGGGACCTTGAGAAGTGCGAAAAAGAGCTCGGCCTTACCAAGATGCAGCTCGAAGAGAACAAAGGTAAGTAATACCCGTCCATATATTGATAAGGAATAAAAAGAATGTGGTTGTTAAGTCACAGGATCATCATGAATTTTGCTAGGGGCCATGATCAAAGTGGTGTCCCTGAAGGAGGCGCTGTCCGAGGCCGAAGACAAAGCGGCCAAGGAGCGCACCGAGCGCGAGAAGCAAGAGGCTCGAGTCGGCGAGGTGCAGCAAGAGCTCCAGGATTTCGTCAAAAAATACGAGTCCTTGGAGCATGACTCTAAGACACAAGGGTCTGAGCTTGCGAAGGCCCTTGAGAACGCAAAAAATGCCAAGGCCGAAGCCCACAAGGCCCTCTAGGAGCTTCAAGCGGTCCAGAAGATAGCGGCGGGTAAGGAATTCATTATGCAAACCAAGCATGTGAAGGAAACTTTCCTTTTACTTACCCGAGTTCGGAGCTCTCCAGGAGCGTCCGCAGATCTTCCTCGCAGTGTGTCCGATGCCGCGGAATTTTACCGGGCCGAGGAAGGGAGCTCGACGGAGAAGTTGTTCTGGTCTCAGTATACTGGGACCGAACATCTGATTCCCTTGAGCAACCAGTTGAAGCAATTGGTCGAGCTCCACAAGGCGGCCTAACAGGCCATGTAGGGCCTCATAGTACGGATGTGGCCTGGTGAGCCCCTGCCTGGCAGCTACTTCAGCCTGGTGAGGCGCCTTGTGAATGCCTGCCCATGGCTTGAAGTCATAAAGCGGTCCGTCTGCATTGAGGGTGGGCGCAGGGCTTTTACCCGAGCGAAAGTGCACTAGGCGAAGATGGACGCTGAGAAGCTGGTGAAGGAGGGGCCGCTGGAGGGCAAGGAGCATCGCTGCCCTGAAAATTATTATGACAGCGTCCTGAAGGGTGCCCGCCTTGTGGCCGAGGAATGTTCTAAGGATGTAATATTTGAATGAATGTACTCATGTGATCCTGTAATATGAAAAACGAGTTCGTCTGCGCTATATAACGCTTGTTGATTTAAAATATTACCTTTTTTGCGGCCGTTTATAAAATCTGAGAGTTGGCCAGTCGTCGGCTTCTGCCCTCATGTAGCTAGTATTGAGGTGTTTGGGGTAAATCTGATCACTCTTTATCCCAATTTTGGGTCCTTCGAAGGACGTGTTCAGCACAACGAACTAGGCAATCGGACTATAAGGCTTTATCACTCTCACTTAGCCATAGAAGTCTACAATTTTAAATTTTGGCGAAGCCACTAGTATTCGGAAGGCCGAACTTGGGGCGCTATGAACGCCTAAATCGGACAAGGCCGACTCCTCGCCTGAAGCGGAAAAAAAACTTTAGGGATTTGGGACCTGTCGAACAGCGACCAGCTCTCGCCGCATCATGACAGTCTGTTTTCGGCTTTCTCTACTAAGGTGCTCGTCCGGAAGAACCGGGACACAATCGCAGTAGTTCTCCCAGTGCTACCTTAGCCGATATAGCAGAATGTAAGGCACCAAAACATGGGAGCCGGGCAAACCCAACTATTGACCCAAGACATGATTCGGAGCTGATGCATATAATGCTATAAGTTCGGGGTGTCGCACTATCGAAAGTGTTCGGACTTTTCTTGCCGTGTTGGGGTACACTGATGCCCCTGGCGTACTGAACGTACCAGAATGTATGGGAGCAACTTGTCGTGAATAGACAAACAAGGAAAAAAAGAAGATGAAGAAATGTAATGATAAGCTGACACTGTGCATTGTTATTTATAGGAAACGTCAAAGTGTATGTGTATAAGTAGTACAATAAGCAAAAATAGGACTATCTGACATGTCCGATCCAAGGGCGAGCTGCGTGCGGGTATGTAAAACAGGTATAACGATCGGTATGAGAGACCACCTGGGTATTCCCTTGTACGTCAAAGCTTCTTGCTCCCTTGGTGCTTCCCTCCCATGATGGGTCCAATGATCTAGCTATCGGAGAGGGCCTCCAGAGAATAGGGTCCTGAAAGAAAGAAAATGATAAAGATATACTGGTCCTGAGGTAGTTGAACCGCATTGTGGGACGCGCCATAGCCGTGCCTCCGCCTATACCCATGGTATCTTTAGTGCGTAGTTATGTATGCGCAGCATAAATTTCGTCGCTTGACTGGGACTAGGACGGAGGCCGAATTGCTAGGCGAGCTCTCAACATGCCTGGCGATACTGTTACGGGTTATTCCGGACTCGCTTGAATGTGTTTGTGGACCTTGTCGCCGAATTGGCGGTTTGCCTCAAAAGGCTGCTTTGCATTTCTGCTGCAAGGGCCGCAGTGTGCTCCTCCATGCGGAGCGAGCGTTCTGTGTTTCCGTTAACTGTTATAACCCCGCGAGGTCCTGGCATTTTGAGCTTGAGGTATGCATAATGCGGTACTGCATTGAATCTAGGGAATGCGGTTCGTCCGAGTAGTGCGTGATAGCCACTGCGGAAGGGGACGATATCAAAGATTAACTCTTCGCTTCGAAAGTTATTCGGAGATCCGAAGACCACTTCCAGTGTGATTGAGCCTGTGCAACAGGCCTCTACACCTGGTATGACACCTTTCAAGGTGGTTTTTGTGGGTTTGTTCCTCAAGGGGTCTATACCCATTTTGCGCACCATATCCTGATAAAGCAGGTTCAGACTGCTGCCACCGTCCATAAGGACTCGAGTGAGGTGGAATCCGTCAATGATAGGATCAAGGACCAATGCGGCAGAACCGCCATGACAGATACTAGTGGGGTGGTCCCTGCGATCACAAGTGATTGGACAAGAAGACCATGGGTTGAACTTTGGGGCGACTGGCTCCATCACATAGACGTCCCTGAGTGCACGCTTCCGTTCCCGCTTGGGGATATGGGTTGCGTATATCATGTTCACCGTTTTCACTTGGGGAGGAAATTTCTTCTGTCCTCCTGTGTTCGGCGGCCGGGGCTCCTCCTCGTCGTCGCTATGCAGCCCCTTTTCCTTGCTTTCGTCATTCAACTTGCCGGCCTGTTTGAACACCTAGCATTCTCTGTTGGTGTGGTTGGCTGGCTTATCGGGGGTGTCATGAATTTGACACGAGCGGTCGAGTATGCGGTCCAAAATGGACGGGCCTGGATTGTTTCTTTTGAACGGCTTTTTCCGCTGACCAGATTTAGAGCCACTGAATCCGGCATTGACTGTCGTGTCTTCGGCGTTGTCGCCGTTATTGCGGCGCTTGTATCTGTTGCGACGTGGCTTGCCGTTGCTGTCCCTGGCCTCCGATGTGCCAGGGTTGCTTGTTGTGTTGTTGCTACGGGCCAACCAGCTATCCTCGCCCGCGCATAAGCGGATCATGAGTGTTGTGAGGGCTACCATGGACTTTGGCTTCTCTTGGCCGAGATGTCTGGTGAGCCACTCATCCCGGATGTTATGTTTAAAGGCCGCTAGGGCTTCGGCATCCGGACAATCCACAATTTGGTTCTTTTTGGTTAGTAACCGAGTCCAAAATTTCCTGGCTGACTCTCCGGGCTGTTGTGTTATGTGACTTAAATCATCAGCATCCGGTGTTCGCACATAAGTGCCCTAGAAGTTGTCCAGGAATGCGTCTGCCAGGTTCTCCCAACTTCCGATGGAGTTTGATGGCAAGCTATTTAGCCAATGCCGAGCTGGTCCTTTGAGTTTTAACGGGAGGTACTTGATGGCGTGTAGATCATCCCCGCGGGCCATGTGAATGTGGAGGAAGAAATCCTCTATCCATACCGCGGGGTCAGTAGTACCATCGTATCATTCAATGTTCATGGGTTTAAACCCTTCTGGGAATTCATGATCCATTACTTCATCAGTGAAGCATAGGGGGTGTGCGGCGCCTCTGTGTCGGGCTAAGTCACGATGCAGTTCGTACGAGTCTTGTCTGCTGTGTTCGGCCCGGCCGGATTTACTTTTGGTATATCCGGCATGACGGTCGTCGTCATGTGTTGGGGCGCGCCCTCGTGATCTGAAGATCGATCTTTTGTGTCCTGCTTTGTTTTCCAATACGTCTCACAGCTCCTGTGTGTTACCACGGGCCTTGCTGTTTTTGTTTGACTGGCGACGGGGTGCGGGCTGGACTTCGGGCTATGCCACCTTGTCTCGGCCACGAGGTGGCCGGTCTGCCGCATCATATGCTGGAAGCGCAGGCTTTGATTCTTCCTCTTCAAGTTGGGGTAGCAACATGCGCTTTGGGAAACTTTTTATTGGGCACTCGAGTTTGTGTTCCTCGGCTGCCAGGACCTCAGTCGATCTATCTGCTAGCAGATCTTGCTCATCTTCAAGCTATTGTTGCTTTTTCTTCAGGCTTTTTGCTGTGGCAATAAGCCAGCACTTGAAGCGCTCCTGTTCGACGGGATCCTCAGGCACGATGAATTCTTCGTCGCTGAGGATCACCTCGTCTTCGGAGAGAGGCATGTAATTGTCATCCTCTGATTCTCCGTCTGCTGCCTATTGCTTGGGGTTGGCTTGCCCATCCTCCTGCTCAAAGCCTGGCTGGAGGGGATTGCCTTCGTCTTCGGCACTATTTGCAGCGTTATTGTCTCATGTGTCGGTATCGCTATTTTTGCTATGGCGGGGCTTAGAGCGGCATCGATGACGCCGGTTCTTGGATTGCTTCTCACGGGGATTACCCTCCATTGCCTTATTGCCATCGCTTTCTTTGGGGGTGTCCACCATGTATATATCATACAATGAGGTGGCAGTCCAGCGCCCTGTGGGCGGTGGTTCCTGTACGTCTCCCGCATCGTCGTCCATACCATCGATGTCTTTGGAGTCCAAGTCGAGCTTGTCGGTTAGGTCGTCGACAGTGGCTACTAAGTGGGTGGTGGGTGGGGAACGAATTTCTTTGCCTTCCGCTTCCCACTCAAGCCGGACATAGTTCGTCCAAGGGTCTCCTGACAAGGAGAGAGACCGTAATGAGTTTAGCACGTCGCCTAGGGGCGAGTGCTGAAAGATATCCGCGGAGGTGAACTCCATGATTGGTTCCCAATCTGATTGGATGGGCACGGACGCTAGCGGTTCGGAGTCTGTGGCCGGAGATGAATCCGAGTGTCCGGCAACACACGTCTCATAGGAGGTGAAGTCAGTATTCGGCTCTATCGTCGCAAAGTATGCGGCCTCCGTGGAGGGGTCCATCCACCCGTCCTGAGATGGTGCGATCTGTTCCGGATTGAGGGCCGGAGTAGCTACAGGTGTGATCTCCCGAACACTGTCTGATGGCAGAGGTAAATCATGCTCATCGTGACTGTGCGGAGCACCTAACATAGGTTCGAATCCGTCAAAGATCAAGTCTCCGCGGATGTCGGTGGTATAGTTCAAGCTTCCAAACCTGACCTGATGGCCAGGGGCGTAGCTCTCGATCTGCTCCAGATGGCCGAGCGAGTTGGCCCGCAGTACAAAGCCGCCGAATACGAAGATCTGTCCGAGGAGGAAAACCACTCCCTGGATCGCATCATTGCCGATGATCGAAGGAGCCTTCAAGCCTTATGATGACGACACAGTGGAACTCTCAATGAAAGCACCAATGTCGGTGTCAAAACCGGCGGATCTCGGGTAGGGGGTCCCGAACTGTGCGTCTAAGGCAGATGGTAACAGGAGGCGGGGGACACAATGTTTACCCAACTAGGGGCCCTCTCGATGGAGGTAATACCCTACTTCCTGCTTGATTGATCTTGATGATATGAGTATTACAAGATTTGATCTACCAAGAGATCGGAGAGGCTAAACCCTAGAAGCTAGCCTATGGTATGATTGTTGTTGTCCTACGGACTAAAACCCTCTGGTTTACATAGACACCGAAGGGGCTAGTGTTACACAGAGTCGGTTACAAGGGAGGAGATCTACATATCCGAATCGCCAAGCTTGCCTTCCAAGCAAAGGAGAGTCCCATCCGGACACGGGACGAAGTCTTCAATCTTGTATCTTCATAGTCCAACAGTCCGGCCAAAGTATATAGTCCGGCTGTCCGAGGACCCCCTAATCCAGAACTTCCTCAGGCGGCTGTACCTGCGTTTCGATCTGGCTCTCCGTTACAGCTTGCATCATGGATTAATAAGGGGCTAGACTGGGGGTCAATTGATGAAGTGCATACTCTACAGAGCCGCATCTGGATCCTCCTTAAGAAGGACATCGGTCTTTTCAACGTGATTCAGGTAATGCTGGTTCGCCGGGTCTTGCCGTGCCAGCGGCGACCTCTCCGTATGTGGGAGTTTAAACCGGAAGGACCATGGACCATCCAACACTTCTTCGATACTACACATAAAGGGATGTGGAAGTTGTTTTTTGGGAAACAAAAACAGTGGCCGGACACCACCGAGGACATCGGCCTCGACTGCAACCAACCGGATACCTCGGTAAGCTCTTGACTTCCGAACAATTTTTAGCAATGTATGTCGTAATGTGATATGGTCACACTATCCTCTTCCAGGGCTGGATAAAGAAAGTGGAGTGAATTAGGTGTTCGGTCCCCCTTCCCGAAGACTCAGTGGATCCCATATTAACAAGGATGCTGGCCCCAGCACTGTACCAGATGCCCGTGAAGGAGGACAAGACGGAGAGCGGGAGGACCGAAGGTGGCCTCCATCCCGAAGATATATTAGATGTTGTGTCCGGGGAGATCAAAATCCCATCGCCCAAGGACAAAAGTAAAGGAGAAGCCAACATTCCTTCTCCCCATGGTAAGAAAAGGGCCATCTCTGAACATTGGGAGGAAAAGGCTCCTAAGCGAGGCAGGATGCCCCTGTCGGGTGGCTCGGGCTTGGAGGACGACGTCATCGCGCAGTCCCCCGGCGAGGGCAAGCCTAAATCGTAAGCGAACAAGGGTGTTTTAAACATATCCCATTCCTCTCCTGTGGCCGGGGTAACATCTAGAATATATGTTTTTGCAGCTCGGCACACGGTCTTCTTCAACAATCCTCTTCCTCGGGGGATCTTCTCCGGAGATGATGGAAAGTGAGATGCCTCCACCGGTCTCCTCGCCCAATAGGGTGGATGACTTTGAGGTGTCGTCCCGGAGGGTCTCTCCTGATCAACAAGTGATGCGAGGGATGATGAAAACACTAACTGAAGGTGATACTTCGGTAGCCCAGGGTCCGAGGGCCAACAATAAAGGCCCCTGACTGTCCGGCTTACGGCCGGAGACAACTCTACGGACGAATGAACTAGTCCCTTTGAAGGGAGGCCGTGCTGCTACAGCAGCTTCCGGAGATCCAGAAGTGCCTGATATATTGACGAACATGCTGCGACAGGCGTCCGTCTCCGAGGACCATCGTACCTTGATGGGTACGGTGGTTGAAAAGATCCTGTCTATGAAAAGCGGATTGAATGAGGCCTTCACGAGCCTGCTAAGAGGCTTCGAGGTTTGTACTGTAATGCTTTCGATTGTGTTTTATTCACAAAATACTCCTATGTATAGATAGTAGCCCCTGAGACTCTGATTGGCTTCCCAAGGGAGGCGATCAGAGGATCAAAAAGATATGTCCAGGAAATAATCTGACTACTTGGAACATAAGTTGTTACCTCCCCGGCTACTGCTCGAACCACAGAGGTTGCAGATCTGCAGCGGAAGATTGATGAGGCGGATGATGACGTCACGCTTATCAACACGCGGCTTGACGAGGCGCAAGGTATGTTTTTGGGGCAGTCGGTATATGTATGTATGATAATATATGCACGAAGATAGAATTGTATGCTGAGACGCGCATAACTGCAGCTGGTGCTGCCGCGGTGGAGGCCCTTCGGGCTGAACTTGCTCTAGCCAAGGAGCAAGCCCGAATGAGTAATTTGGTTGCCAATAAGGCAGCGGATGGATTAAAAACCGAACAGGCTGCTCGGCGCCAGTGCAAGGAGAGAATATCTGTCATGGCTCGCGAGCTAAAGGAAACCACTGTCCAGTGCGAATTCCTCGAGAGGGATAACAAAGCCAAAGCGGCCATTCTCGACAAGGCCTTACAAGAGGCGAGAGAAGCACGATCCGAGTCTAGAGCGGCTCGAGAGGAGATCCGGCAAGCTGGGGATATAGCGGCTGGTAAGCCTTTCTTGTTACAGACTACATTTGGCGATCCGAAGTATTCCCCGCTTAATCAGACGTGGAGCTCTCCAGACGCATTCTTGGACCTGCCGAAGATCACCTCCGATGCGGCGCAATTTTACCAACCGCAGGAAGAGTGTGCCACAGAGAAGCTTTTTTGGTCACAATTCGGCGCGCCAAAGCATTCGCTGTTACTGAACGAACAGATGGCCTAGTGGGCCAAGCTCCACAGGATATCTGGTTCTGCCATGAAGGACGTCATAGTTCGGCTGTGGCCGACTGAGCCAATTCCAAATAGTTATTTCGGTTTTGTGCAGCGGCTTGTTGATCCGGTGCCGCGTATCGACGCCGTTAAGCGTTCAACGTGCATTGAAGGTGCACGGATGGCCTTTGCCCGTATCAAGACATACCGGGCAAAGATGAAGGCCACGGATGTTGCAGCGAGAAGTCCCCCCAAGGGAAAGGACCATCACGCACCAGAGCATTATTTCGAGGACGTCTTAGAGGGTGCCCGCTTGATAGAGGGTCAGTGCTCGAAAGACATGATATTCGAATGAAATGTGTTGAAATTGTAAAATACAATATTATGATAATATTATGATATTCACTTAAAAGCTTTTGGTTCCTCCTATGCGAACATTTTTGTATAATCTAAAAGTTTTCCAGTCGTCGGCTTCAGCCCCCTCGTAGAAAATACGGGGGGTGTTCAGAAAAGCACTTGATCACTCTTAACCCAACGTCTTGGTCCATGAAGGAGGTGTCAATGCGGTGAACGAGGCAATCGGGCTATAGGGCGTTAACACTTTCACTTAGCCATAGGAGTTTTATGGTGGGTCTACTATATAGACCCTGGTATGTACGCGGTTATCCCAATATGGTGCGTTACATGTATGACCTGAAGAAAGGTCCTTCGTGTAATACGGAGGGAATCACGAAAGATTCCGGTAAGTCATCGAGTGGTTGACCAGCTCTCACCACATCATGACAGTCAGTTTTCGGCTTTCTCTACTGAGGTGTTTGACCAGATGAACCGGAAACACAATCGCAGTAGTTCTCCCTTTACTACCTTAGCCGATAGAACGGAACGTAAGGTAGCAAGCACAGGAGCCGGTCAACCCAACTGTTGACCCAAGACATGATTCGGAGCTGATGCATATAAGGCCAAACTCGTGACGCCGAAGTATGCTATAAAGTTGTTCGGACTTGTTGGCAATTTATTTTGTTCCCATATTGAGCCCCTCGCGAGTTTTGTCGGGGTGTGTGAAATAACAGAAGGAGCAAAATTTAGTTCTTTAGAGAAAAGTGAATACTGGATACAAGTTATGTTCACTAGAACTTGAGTGATATGCCAATCGTTGTTTTGTATATAATAACGCCGTGACTCCGGCTATTTGACATGCCAGGGGTCGATGGCTGAGGAAAAAGGCACTCTACAGGCTCACAAAAATAGAGAGTGCGGTCTACAAAAAGTTGTTTCGGACCTCCTATCGCATGTCTGCGCCTCCTTTCCTTAGTGAAGCGGCTCCTTAACAGAAGTAGCCTTTGGGTGAATGTACAAACCCGAACTCTGATAGAGTCAGTGAGATGACCAGCCTTTGAGTCACCTGTGGTAAAGGATAATGAAAAAGGAAAGAGTAGATAGAAAATAAAAGAAGGAGGTTATGGGAGTACTTGTAGGCCCGTCCGTGTTGTGCTTTCGCCGATGCCCATGGTATTTTAAGTGCATAGTTATGTATGCGCAGTACAGATTTCGCGGGTGTATGAGGTAGACGGCGGAAGCCGAACTGCTAGTCTAGCTCCAGAATTGGTCGGTCCTACTGAATGGAGACCGGCGGCTTAATGGCCGACAAGGCATGCGGTTTAATAGGACCTCTTTGTACTCCGGCTGAAGGAAATGTAGTGCGATCCTCAGTCCGGAGGGAGTGCTTCTCATGCTCCCCTATAGGGGTGTGTGTCACGTATACCATGTTCACTGTTTTACCTCAGGGGGGAATTGCTTCTGGCCCTCGGTGTTTGGTTGGTGAGTCTCTTTGTCATCGCTATCATCGAGCGGCCTCTTCCCCTTGTGTTCGGCGTTGAGCTTGCCGGCCTGCTTGAAGACCCAACAGCTTCTGTTGGTGTGATTAGCTGGTTTATCGGGGTTGCCATGAATTTGGCAGGGCCGATCCAATATCTTGTATAAATTGGATGGTCCGTCTCTGTTTGCCTTGAATGGCTTTTCCGTTAACCGGTTTGGGGCCGCTGAATCCGGAGTTGACCGTTGTGTCATGCGTTCTTTCCTTATCATTATGACATTTGTGTTTGCTCTGTCGTGGTTTGCCATTGCCGTCTCGGACTTCGGAAGTGCCCGGATCGCTGGCATTTTTGCTTCTACGAGCGAGCCAGCTGTCTTCTCCCGCACAAAAGCGGGTCATCAGAGCGGTAAGGGCTGACATGGATATTGGTTTTTCTTGACCGATGTGGCGGGCAAGCCACTCATCCCGGACGTTGTGTTTGAAGGCCGCTAGGGCTTCCGCATCTGAACAGTCGATGATTTGATTCTTTTTAACTAAGAACCTAGTCCGGAGCTTCCTGGCTGACTCTCCGGGTTGCTGGACGATGAGACTTAGGTCATCGGCATCTGGTGGACGGACATATGTACCTTGGAAGTTGTCGCGGAAGGCGTCTTCCAAATCCTCCCAACTGTCAATAGAGTTTTCAGGCAGGCTATTTAGCCAATGCCGAGATGGCCCTTTGAGTTTTAGTGGGAGGTATTTGATGGCATGAAGGTCATCTCCGCGGGCCATATGGATATGGAGAAGGTAATCCTCGATCCATACCGTGGGATCAGTCGTTCCATCATATGATTCGATATTCACGGGTTTAAACCCTCCTGGGAATTCGTGCTCCATTATTTCGTCTGTGAATCAAAGAGGGTGTGTGGCGCCTCTATATTGGGCCACATTGCGACGTAGCTCCGAGGGGGTCCGTCTGCGGTTTTCGGCCCGGGTGTGACTAGGCTTGTCACGTCCGAATAGGTAGCCATCGTCACGTGTCGGGGCACGTCCTCGCGATCTGTAGATCGATCTGGTATGTCCTGCTCTATTGTCCAGGTCCTGCCACAGGCCGTGTGAAAAACACGCGCTATTGTATCTCTGCCTTTACGGTAAGGTGGGGCAGGCTGGTGTTCGACTTGAGTTGCCACTTTGTCCCGACCGCGTGGTGGTCGGTTAGCCGCATTGTGCGATGATGGTATGGGCTCCTGCGCCTCATCATCAAACTGAGGTAGCAATTTGCGCTTCGGGTAAGTTTTGGCTGGGCGCTTGAGGCTGTATTCTTCGGGTGCTAGGACATCAGTCCATCTATCGTTGAGCAGATCTTGGTCAGCTTGAAGCTGCTGCTGATTCTTTTTCAGGCTCCTTGCAGTGGCTATTAGCCGGCGCTTAAAGCGCTCCTGCTCCTGAGATTCCTCAGGCACGATAAAATCCTCGTTGTCGAGGCTCGCCTCATCCTCGGAGAGTGGAAGATAATTATTTTCCTCGGAGTCGTCATTTATGGCCTGTTCGTCAGGGCTAACTTGCATGTTTTCCCGATTGTCCTATTTGGCAGATCGTTCATCGGGATCTTCTCTGTCTTCGGCACTGTCCGAAGTGTTATCGTCTCCCATGCCGGTGTTGCTGTCTTTGCTGTGGCGTGATTTAGAGCAGTGCCGCTGACGCTGGTGCTTTGGTTCTGTCTTAGGAGGTTCATCCTCAACTAGCTTCTCTTTGTCATCGCCGCTATTTTCTTTTGGTGCATCCACCATGTATACGTCATATGAGGAGGTGGCCGTCCATCGTCCGGTGAACGGCGGGTTTTGGGCCTCCTCTTCTCCTGCATCGTCGTTCATAACGTCGATGTCTTCGGAGCCGTAATCGAGCATGATGGTTAGGTCCTCGACAGTGGCTATGAAATGGGCGGTGGGGGGAAAGAAAATTCTCCGTCATCAGCCTCCAGTCCAAACTGGATATAATTCGGCTGAGATTCCCCCGCCAAGGATAGATTTTTTAGTGAGTTTAGCACATCGCCCAAAGGTGAGTGTCGGAAGATGTCCGCGAAGCTGAATTCGACGATCGATGACCGATCAAGCTCGACATACGCGGACGCACAAGGTCTGGAACCTGTAGCCGGAGATGATTCCATGGTTCCGGTGACACAGATGTCACTTGAAGTTAGATCTATGTGCGGCTCCAACGCCGCTGAGTCTGCGGCTTCCGCGGCGGGATTGAGCTTCCCATCTTCGGATGGCGCGATCTGCTCCGGATCTAGGGCCAGAGCAGCTACAGGTACTATCTCCCGGGTATGGTCCGATGACAGATTTATGTCATGTTCATCGTGGTGGCAGGGAGCGGCTGTCATGGTCTCGAATCCGTCGAAGATCAAGTCTCCGCGGATATCCGTGACGTAGTTCAAGCTTCCAACTCTGACCTGATGGCCAGGGGCGTAACTTTCGATCTGCTCTAGATGGCCAAGCGATTTGACCCGCAGTGTGAAGCCGCCGAATACAAAGATCTGTCCCGGGAGGAAGGTTTCCCCTTGGGCAACATTGTTGTAGATGATTGAAGGAGCCATCAAGCCTTTTGATGACAGCATGGTGGAACTCTCAATGAAAGCACCAATGTCGGTGTCAAAACCGGCGGATCTCGGGTAGGGGGTCCCGAATTGTGTGTCTAAGGTCGATGGTAATAGGAAACAGGGGACACAATCTTTACCCAGGTCCAGGCCCTCTCTATGGAGGTAATACCCTACTTCCTGCTTGATTGATCTTGATGAATATGAGTATTACAAGAGTAGATCTACCACGGGATCGTAATGGCTAAACCCTAAAAGTCTAACCTATCTGACTATGATTATGAGGATATCTGTCTATGGACCTAGCCCTCCAGTTTATATAGACACCGGAGGGATCTAGGGCTACATAATGTCGGTTACAGAGAAAGGAATCTTCATATTCAGACGCCAAGCTTGCCTTCCACGTCAAGGAGAGTCCTATCCGTACACGGGTAGAGTCTTCGGTCTTTGTATCTTCGTAGCCATCAGTCCGGCCCATGTCCAATAGGTTGGATGCCCGAGGACCCCTTAGTCCAGGACTCCCTCACAGGGGCCGCGGGACGCGCGGGCGGCGGCCGCGGGGCGCGCTACGGGCGTGTCGAGGAGCGGGCGCGGCTACAAGCACAGTCAGCGCGCCGATAGAGGCGGCGTTGGGCGTGGGGTGTCGTTGCCGGCAGGGGAGTAGGAGGAGATGCCGGGGCCTCTCCACGGGGCCATGGGGTCTAGGCAGTGGGGTTTGAGGAGGAGGATGGTTGACGACCGGGCAACGGGGAGGTGAGCGGCAATCCAGCGGGGTGGCTCCAGCGAGGTGGCCTCCGGCAGGGTCCTCAGGCGGTGGAGACGGGTGATGCCCCGATCCAGATCGGGGGAGGGGGAGGGGGCGACGTGGATGGGGGAGTGGGGCGAGTGGGTGCGTTGGGGGGTTAGGGTTTGGTCGCCCAGGGGGTTATGGGGGAGTGGGGGACAGCCTGGGCCGGTTGGGTCGGCCTGGCTGTTGGTTAGCTGGGCCAGTTGGCCTAGGGGGTTTGGGGGTTTTCCTTTTCTCTCTAGTTTTGTTAGGTTTGTTTTTTATTTTATTTATTTTATTTATTTCCTTTTCTATTTTAATTCAATTTAAAATATTTAGGCATTTTGTAAAAGTGTGTTTCCTTCACCTTAAATACCTAGCCATTGTTTGGCACACTTCGAACATTTTAGTTTTAAAGTTTGAAAACTTTTGTTGTTTGCCGTATTTTGAATTGATTTGTGAACCGGTTTTTGAACCAACGAGAGATTAGTAACAGTAATGAAGGTGACGTAGCATCATTATCATAGGTTCACTGTAGCTTAATTATCCCAGAGAAGGTTAGACCCTCTTTCGTTGTTACAAATCATTTGTTAGATGTGATTCAGACACTGTCACGGTCCCAACCCATTCATACCACACTTTCAACCAAACGCATCCTAAGACAGTGTCACACTTTGTACCTAGTATCTTGAATTGTTGCCATCTCATCAGCGGTGCCATTAGAAAATTATTTGGCACCGCTTCAGCAGTTTGTGCAGTCAACTTTGGTCCACACATCCGAGCAGCCAAGCAGTAAAATACTAAATCTTTATGGCATGAAGGAACTGGGCATTGGAGCAACTACGTGCTCCGGAGTCCGGGTCCCTGATTTTTCGCTGCATCGGCTCACCAGTGCAGGGCACCGGTGCGAGATGTAGCAACAGTTGTCTTTACCCCAGTTTTGATATACATAGTGGACGACCTTAGTGCTATTAGTTCTATGTTACTAAATTTGTGCATGTACACACCTGTTAGTATCAATTTGCTGTCATCCAAATACTGTCACTATGCTATTGTAGTTATATTTACCTTTCTCATAAAATGTTCAATTTGTTATTTATTGTCCATGAGTAAGAACTTGTAGCGTTGTTGTAGTTAATTATAGCTTCTGATGTTCTAGAATTTGGTTGTTGTCTCAGTAGAAATTAATTCAGTTGCACAATGATCTTTTTGAGAAGATATGTCATAATTAACATGTTTCTACAATTTTTCAAAATAAGCATTGGTGATTTTCTATGTTGCTGTAAACTCATTTCCCCTACATTTGTTACTGGTCTAGTTTTAAATATTATAAGATGAACGGAAGTGTTCTTACTTGGAGTGGGTTGATCAAGAGGGGCCACAGTCTTTGAAGATGTGCCTAGTGAAGCTCTGGAGCATGTATGAGGAAGAGAATAGACGTAGGCTTAGAGAAACTGTTGTCAACACTAAATAATATTTGAAGATGCGAGATAAAAAGTTAAAGGTGGAGAATGAGCTTAGATTTTTATAAATAAGACTTTGCTAAGATGGTGTTGAAGAAAGAAGAGGCACTTTCCCAGTTGGCCTGTGCAAAACAGGTTCTTACTGAAATGAAAGTAGAGGTGGATAAGATGAGTCTAGATTATCTCGATTAGGGAAATGAATATATTGTTTTAATATTGTTCTTATGAAGTTGAACTTGCTATATGTTGTATTGTGATGTTTTCATGTAGCTATCGTGCTATAATGTTATAATATATTTATGTGTCTGATATGAAATTGGCAAACAGCTATTCGATTTGAAATGTGAATTTACGTGATACTAGAATTATTAATTGTAAACTAATAAACCTGCTAAATGTGTCATGAAACTTTGCAAACGGTTCTAGCAGTAAAAAACTTGTGATGGATAGCCTAATGCCACACAGTTTTCTTCATCAAATCGTATGTGATATAGTTGATAAAAGAAAACAGTTAACCAATGCAGAGTCTGTGTGATAGTTACACCTTTCACACACAAGCCTACACATAAAATTTTGTGGGATGTACATACCTATGGAAATGATTTTCTGGGATTCACCGTGTGGGATGTACATATCTACGAAAATGTTTTTCTGGAATTCACCGTGTGGGATGTACATACATACGAAAATGTTTTTCTGGGATTCACCATGTGGGATGTACATACCTAAGGAAATGTTTTTCTGAGATTCACCGTGTGGGGTGTACATACCTACGGAAATGATTGGGTTTCTATGCCTCGTCTGATCGCACACGGCCCCAGCCTGTCTCCTAGGAGGGCCTATCCCCGACGATTTCTGGGTCTTGTGGGAAGGACCCCCTATCGTCCACACTCACTTGGCGACGGTTCCAAATGCTGTCGTGGAAAGGGGTTAAAAACCATTTGTACAGCACCGACGTGTACTAGTGATTATCAAGAAATGAAGGTATCGGATAATTTAATTGACGTGCGCGAGCTCTAGAATTCGTCCAGTATATATAGCAGTAGGTGCTGTGGCGTAACAATGGTATTGATGTCCTCATCAAAATGCTTACACCCAACAAAGGCAAAGGTGTCGTCACTCCCCTTGTTCTTGCCAATTGCAAGAATTAAATTTAGTAGTGATAGGCAAATAAAGAAAAGTAAAAGAATGTAAAAATAAAATAGCAAGGTAATTGTAGGATTTCTTGACATTAGTTAAGAATGGACCGGTGGCCATGCGTTTACTAGGGAATTTATCTCATAAAAATAGCATCGGTGGTTAATAAATTACTATTGGGCAATTGACAGAATTGCGCATAGTTATGATGATCATCCAAGACATAATTTATATATAGGCATTGCACCCATGACAAGTAGACCATTAAACTTACAGATGTCTACTACTATTATTCCATCCCAATACCGCTATCTTAAATGCATCTCATAGTATTAAGTTCATGACACACAGAGTAACACATTAAGCAAGACCAAGCAATATGATTGAACCCCCTCGTTTTATCCTTAATAGCAACAATACAAATATGTGCTTCGGCCCCTCATGTCACAACAAGGCAAGTCTAACTACAAGATTAAACAAAAATCAATCTACTTCGCCAAAAAAGACTGATAGATCAGAGAGAAATACAAAGCAATAAAATTACGCAACAAATAAGTCTCAATAGAATCAAATAGTTCAATGGATAATTCTGATCATAAACCCACATTTCATCGGATCCCAACAAACACACATGTAACGCCCCGAGACTGTTGCGCCAGGTGTCTTCCAGTTATTCGCTGTTGTTGCCATGTCATTCGCTTGCGGGTTGCATCTTGTCATGTCGTCATGTGCATTGCATCATCTTGTTTTCAAAACTTGCATTCGTCCGGGTTCCCCCAGTTCTTTCCGTTGTCCGTTCTGAGCCCGGACACACTTGCACATGCCCGCGACACATCCGAAATATTATTTTATAAGTGGCCCGAAAATGTTCTCAGAATGGGATGAGAGTTGGCGTGTGGTCTTGTTATGTTGTAGGTAGGCCGCCTGCCAAGTTTCATCGCATTCGGAGCTCATTTGATAGACCAACCGTTAAATTTATAGCGGCAGTATAGCTGGTCTATCGTCGGACGTTTTCAGTCCCCGGAAACCATTGCCGGGATGCTCTCTCTCCTCTCTTCTCACCCCATCTCTCTCTAGCACAGCCCACCTGCAGCCCACCTAACCCCTCCTCTGACCGGAACCATTTGTTTGCGATCGGAGGGTCCAGAAACGAAGCAAAACCCCTAACCCTAGCCCCCTTTCTATATATAGACGCCTCCCCTGCCATTTTTGGCCTCCTACCTACCCCTCCTCCTCAATTTCTGTGCCCCTAATCATCATCTGCCTCCTCCTCCCACCTTCTCCTTGTTTTCTGGCGAGCCCCAACCCTCCTTCGCCACATGGCAGCGAGCCATAGGCCGCGCCGTCACCGGGAACCACCACCCTGCCCAATCCCCGCCTTCCACGTCGCCTCCGCACGCCCGCCAGCCAGTCCAGCGTTGCCATGTGGCTTCGCCACGTCACCCTAGCCGCTCCCAGCCACGCGGGCCTGCCAGGACCCATATCGGGCCCTGGGAAGCCCATCAGGGCCCAAACTCCGCCGCCTCGTGCCTGAGGACGCTCGTCCCCGAGCTCCCTCTCGACCCGGGAGCTGGTCGCTCTCACCGCCGCTGCCTCCGGTGACCAGGCCTCCGGATCAGCCGCCACCAACCCCAGGTCGCTCCGCCCCGCTCTCCATCCTACCTCACAGGGCTCTCTCCTCTCTAATCTCTCTGTCTCTCTCATCTTGCCGCCGCCCATGGACTCCCACTGCCAACGCCGCATAGATCGGGTCCTCCCCGAACCTCATGGCCCTGGCCTCGTCACGTGCACCAGATCCGGCCATGTCCGCCTGGATCTGCCGTCTCCGCCTCCCTGCCATCATCTCCGGTGAGCCGCTGCGCCAAGTCCCCTGCATCGCACCCCCGCCTACTGTCGTTTCGCTCGGGAACGAGCGAGCGCCTGGCTCGTCGACTTTCCCTGCTCGCGCACGTGGGTCGGCTTGTCCCCTGGGTCCAGCAAGTCGCCAGCCTGCCTAGGCTCTCCGCCTGCCTAGCCTCTTCCCATCGAACTGGGCCTAGCCCAGCTAGGTGAGCAGCCCAGTCAATCCAAGATTTCAGCCCGTTATGTTTTTTTCCTGTCCAGCGATTTTAGTAATTATCCAGAGACGCCTGTTTTATAGAAACCCCCCTAAGTTTCATGCATATCCTAACTCACCAACTAAGCATCACTTGTAAAAACTCTATATATGAAAGTTGCTTAGAATTTTGTGTAGTTTCATAATATGCCACTTTCAATCATGTTTAAAATGTCTAAAATGTTGTTTGCATATATTTTGCTTTATTGCCATGTTAAAATGATTTATTTCATAACTAAATAATCGTAGCTCCAAATTTAATAAACTTTATATGTAAATGGGGTAGAAAAATGCCTAGTTTAACATGGTGGCTTCACTTTTCATGTTTAACAACTCTAAAATATGGTTTAGGGAAGAACAGTACCAAACCTAATATATGCACATAAGGAGTTTCCGGATTTGTTGTTTGTTGTTCCAGCCTCATTTAAACTTGCCTAGATAGGTAGTTTTCATTTGCTTCACCTCTTGCCATGCTAACCAACATTTAATATTGTTGAGTACATTAATGGGAGAGAACTAAATAAGCCATTGCATATTGAGCTCCACTTAATTTGTAGTATTGTTTGTGCATATTGTCATGCCATGCTTATTTAAACCGGACATGCATCATACTTGGTTGTGCATCATGCCATGTTATGTGATGGTTGTTTTCTATGTTGTTTGCTTATTTCCGGGTTGCTTCTCGCGTTAGCTTCGGTTTCGTTCCGGAGTTGTGAGGATTCATTCACCTTTGTCCGTTTGTCTTCTTCATGGAGTCGTTCTTCTTCCTTGCGGGATCTCAGGCAAGATGACCATACCCTCGAAATCACTTCTATCTTTGCTTGCTAGTTGTTCGCTCTATTGCCATGTCGCGCTACCTACCACTTGCTATATCATGCCTCCCATATTGCCATGTCAAACCTCTAACCCACCTTTTCCTAGCAAACCGTTGTTTGGCTATGTTACCGATTTTGCTCAGCTCCGCTTATAGCGTTGTTAGTTGAAGGTGTAACGCCCGGTATGTAACTTGCCATATTTGTATTCCAACTCTTGCCATTTTCGACACTAAGTTATGATATTCCCTCGTGGTTGAGTTTTGTCTTCGTTTTTGCTTTTCTCCATGTCATGCATCTCATATCATGTCATCATGTGCATCGCATTTACATACGTGTTCGTCTCATGCATCCAAGCATTTTCCCTGTTGTCCGCTTTGCATTCTGGCACTCCTATGTCCTCCAGCGTCCCCTTTTGCCTCTTTTCGTGTGCGAGTGTTAAACGTTCTCAGATTGGACTGAGACTTGCCAAGCGGCCTTGGTATACTACCGGTAGACCGCCTATCTTGTTTCGTGCCATTTGGATTTCGTTTGATACTCCAACGGTTAACCGAGGAACCATAAAGGCCTCGTGTGTGTTGCAGCCCAACACCCCTCCAAAGTGGCCCAAAACCCATCTAAACCCCCTCCATCCTCTCGGCCGTTCGATCACGATCGCATGGCCGAAAACCACACTCCATTTGGAGTCTCCTAGCTCCTTCTATGTATAAATAGGCCTCCACCTCTGAAATTTCGGGCAAAAACAACCCCTAACCCTAGCCTCTTCCTCCTCCACCGCCGGAAGCGTCCGGATCGGGACGGACACGTCCGCGGCCGCCGCCCGACCTATCGTGCGCCGCCACCTGTCCCACGCGATCGCCCCCGCCGCCGCGGCCCGCGAGCCCACGGCAGGCCCACCCGGGCCCGAGCACCCCGCCGCCGCAGCACCCGCGTGCGCCGCCGCCCGCGCCACTCGACCTCGTCGCCCGCGCGTGCGCCGCCGACCACCGCCGCCGTCCGCGCCCGCCGCCACCGCCCAGCTCCTCGCGTGCCGGCGCCGACCACAGCCACCGACCGCTCCCGCGACCGCGTGCGCCGCCTCCCGCCGGTGCCGACCTCGCCCCGCCTCCTCCCGTCTCCGGCGAGTCCCTCCAAGTCCGGCTACTCCTCTCCGGCGAGCTCTCCTTCCATCTCCGGTCATCTTCGGTTTGCGTGCCACCTAGATCCAGATCTAGCTACAGTAAACCCTAGGTCTATTTTCCCTAAGTCCTTTTTCTGGTTATTTTTATGGCATGTTCATCGCATCATAACTTTGCATCTGTAGCCCCGTTTTGGGCGTGTAATATATCAAATTGTTCATCTGGATGTGCTCTGCATTTTGTTCCAGTGCACCATGCTTGTTTTAGTCCATCTTGATGCCCTAAATGCTGTTGCAAGAGTGCTATAAAATGTTAGTTTCTGTTTCTTATCAGATTATGGACATTTGTCATTTTTGCCATGATTAATGTGTGCCTCCTATGAACTTGAGCCCTACATGTGTTTTGGGCTATGCCATGCCATCTTTACAGGGGTGTATGCCATGTATTTTTGTGATCAATGTGGTGACTATCACAAGCATGCAAAGTAGCTCTCGTGATGTTGCTGATTTCAGGGACTTAGAATTCTTCTAAGTTTTTTCCCTGATGTTATTTTTATGCCATGTATTCATGTTGCTACAGAGTGATCCATGCCTCTTTTTAGCATGTTCTGTAAGGATGTTTTGGAGATATTGTTATGTTCTATCCATCTGTGTCTTTGTTTGCAATTATGGAGTACCCTAGCATGACTCAATCTTGCTCTACTTTTGCTATAAAATGTTCCTGGCAGATTGTTTACGTGTTAATAAATTTTGCCAAGGTTGTTGTAGTTGATCCATGCATGCTATGAGATTTTTCTTGCCATGTTTAGCTTCTTGAACATGCCTTCTTGCTGGTTGTATGCTTAGTTTGTCATGCAATGCCTTGTGGTGAGTGCATCGAGCTCGCAAACATGCCTACGTAACTCTATTTTTGACATGTCCAGTTTTCTGCTAAGTCTGAATCTGTTAACGAAACTTGCTATGTTTGCATGGGTGCCATCATATCTTCTGATCCCTTTTGGCTTATGGTTAGTAAGGGACTTTTGTTACATGCTTTGAGTAGTTTCATTCCATGCCTTGTGTTGCTATGATATGTTCTTGTAGCATGTTGATATCTTGCTCTAAACATTGCTTCCTGATGTTAAATCCTGACATGTTATTTTCACTAAGTCTGTGAACCTAATATCTTTTGCACTTTTGCCATGCTTGTTTGAACCTGCTATTTTTCTATTTATCATATTTTGTCAAGCATCTTGAGTGGATCACTGCCATGTGCTTTGTTGCTATGTTGGAGTGCAGTAGCTTAGTTTCTTGTTACATTCGAGATGGCATTGTGCTGTTAATCGCAGAATAGTGCCATTTTTATTTTGCTTGCCTTTTGCAAACCGTGCATCCGATTCCGGTGATCTTTATATCAATTTCGACCGAAATCAACTCATCTTTCGAGCGACACTCTTGGTTTTCCAAGTTGAGGCCTGGTTCAGTCTTTCCTTTTCGAAGCACGCATATGCAATGCATTTTACATCACGCATATCATGCCATGTTTTGCATCATGTTGCTTGCGCATTGCACCGTGGTTGATCGTGGTTCCCTTTGCTTGTGTTCTTGCTTTGGGTAGAGCCGGGAGACGAGTACGTGATCGAGGAACCCATTGAGTACGCTTACGAGGATCAAGCTTACGTCAACTCAGAGAACTTTGCAGGCAAGATGATTATACCCTCGAAATCACTTCTATCTTTGCTTGGTAGTTTCTCACTCTATTACTATGCCTATGATACGATACCTACCACTTGATTTGTCATGCCTCCCATATTGCCATGTCAAACCTCTAACCCACCTTGTCCTAGCAAACCGTTGTTTGTCTATGTTGCCGTTTTGCTCAGCCCCTCTTATAGCGTTGCTAGTTGCAGGTGAAGATTGGAGTTTGTTCCTTGTTGGAACATGATTATTGTTGGGATATCATTATTATATCTTGTTTACTTTAATGCACCTATATACTTGGTAAAGGGTGGAAGGCTCGGCCTTATGCCTAGTGTTTTGTTCCACTCTTGCCGCCCTAGTTTCCGTCATGTTGGTGTTATGTTCCTTGATTTTGTGTTCCTTACGCGGTTGGGTTATAATGGGAACCCCTTGACAGTTCGCCTTGAATAAAACTCCTCCAGCAAGGCCCAACCTTGGTTTTACCATTTGCCACCTAGCCTTTTTCCCTTGGGTTTTGCAAACTCAAGGGTCATCTTTATTTTAACCCCCCCCCCCGGTCAGTGCTCCTTTGAGCGTTGGTCCAAAACGAGTAGACTGCGGGGCCACCTTGGGGCAACTTGAGGGTTGGTTTTACTCGTAGGATGTCTCATCTGGTGTGCCCTGAGAACGAGATACGTGCGACTCCTCTCGGGATTTGTCGGCACATCGGGCGGCTTTGATGGTCTTGTTTTACCATTGTCGAAATGTCTTGTAACCGGGATTCCGAGTCTGATCGGGCCGTCCTGGGAGAAGGAATATCCTTCGTTGACCGTGAGAGCTTGTGATTGGCTAAGTTGGGACACCCCTGCAGGGATTTGAACTTTCGAAAGCCATGCCCGCGGTTATGGGAAGATGGGAATTTGGTAATGTCCGGTTGTAGAAAACCTAAAACTAAACTTAATTAATATGAATCAACAGCGTGTGTAGCCGTGATGGTCTCTTTTCGGCGGAGTCCGGGAAGAGAACACGGTCTCGTGTTATGCTTGAGCGTAAGTAGTTCTAGGATCACTTCTTGATCATAGATTCTCGACCGTGCTTTGCCTTCTCTTCTCGGTCTCTTTTGCGTAAGTTAGCCACCATATATGCTAGTGCTTGTTGCAGCTCCACCTCATACTTTTTCCCTACCCATAAGCTTAAATAGTCTTGATCGCGAGGGTGTGAGATTGCTGAGTCCCCGTGACTCACAGATTACTTCCAAAACCAGATGCAGGTGCCGATGATACCATTCCAGGAGATGCGACTGAACTCAAGTGGGAGTTCGATGAGGACTCAAGACGTTACTACGTTTCCTTTCTAGACGATCAGTAGTGGAGCCTAGTTGGGGTGATGGGGGATCTTATGCATTTGGGGTTGTCTTTATTTTGGTTCCATAGTCGGACCTTAATTGTATCTGGATGATGTAATGCTATATTCATGTATTGTGTGAAGTGGCGATTGTAAGCCAACTCTGTACCTCTTTCTTATTCAGTACATGGGATGTGTAAATATTACCCCTCTTGCGACATGCCTACAATGCGGTTATGCCTCTAAGTCGTGCTCCGACACGTGGGAGATATAGCCACATCATGGGTGTTACAGCAGGTGAAGCTGAAGTTTGTTCCATGTTGGAACATGGATATGTTGGGATATCACAATATCTATTATTTTAATCAATGCATCTATATACTTGGTAAAGGGTGGAAGGCTCGGCCTTATGCCTGGTGTTTTGTTCCACTCTTGCCGCCCTAGTTTCCATCATACCAGTGTTATGTTCCTTGATTTTGCATTCCTTACACGGTTGGGTGTTATGGAAACCCCTTGACAGTTTGCTTTGAATAAAACTCCTCTAGCAAGGCCCAACCTTGGTTTTACATTTGCCTAACAACCTATTACCCTTCCCTTGGGTCAGCCAACCCAAGGGTCATCTTTATTTTAACCCCCCCCCCCGGGCCAGTGCTTCTCTAAGTGTTGGTCCGAACTGGGCAATGTCCGGCGCCCCCTGGGCAACCAGGGTCTATGCCAACCCTACGTTTTTCCCATCCGGTGTGCCCTGAGAACGAGATATGTGCAGCTCCTATCGGGATTTGTCGGCACATTCGGGCGGTCTTGGTGGTCTTGTTTTACCATTGTCGAAATGTCTTGTAACTGGGATTCCGAGACTGGTCGGGTTGTGATGGGCTAAGTTGGGACACCCCTGCAGGGATTTGAACTTTCGAAAGCCGTGCCCGCGGTTATGGGCAGATGGGAATTTGTTAATGTCCGGTTGTAGAAAACCTGAAGTTGATCTTAACTAAAATACATCAACCGCGTGTGTAACCATGATGGTCTCTTCTCGGCGGGGTCCGGGAAGTGAACACGGTGTTGGAGTTATGTTTGACGTAGGTTGTTCTAGGATCACTTCTTGATCATAGTTTCTCGAACGTGCTTTGCCTTCTCTTCTCGCTCTCTTTTGCGTATGTTAGCCACCATATATGCTAGTCGCTTGCTGCAGCTCCACCTCATACCTTTTACCCTTCCTATAAGCTTAAATAGTCTTGATCGCGAGGGTGTGAGATTGCTAAGTCCCCGTGACTCACAGATACTTCCAAAACCAGCTTTCAGGTGACGCAACCAAGCTCAAGGAGGAGCTCGATGAAGATCTTGTCCTTTGTGTTGTTTCGTTCTAGTTGATCAGTAGTGGAGCCCAGTCGGGACGATCGGGGATCTGTGTAGCATTTGGGCTAGTCTTCTTTTATTTTGGTTCCGTAGTCGGACCTTGATTGTATCTGGATGATGTAATGCTTTATTCATGTATTGTGTGAAGTGGCGATTGTAAGCCAACTATGTATCTCTTTCCCTTATGTATTACATGGGTTGTGTGAAGATTACCTCACTTGCGACATTGCTTTCAATGCGGTTATGCCTCTAAGTCGTGCTTCGACACGTGGGAGATATAGCCGCATCGAGGGCGTTACACGGGTCTTCCCGGGAGAAGGAATATCCTTCGTTGACCGTGAGAGCTTGTGATGGGCTAAGTTGGGACACCCCTGCAGGGTTTTGAACATTCAAAAGTCGTGCCCGCGGTTATGGGCAGATGGGAATTTTTTAATGTCCGGTTGTAGAGAACTTGACACTTAACTTAATTAAAATGCATCAACTATGTGTAGCTGTGATGGTCTCTTTCCGTCAGAGTCCGGGAAGTGAACACGGTTCTGGTGTTATGCTTGAATGTAAGTAGTTTCAGGATCACTTCTAGCTTCACGACCGTTGCGTTGCTTCTCTTCTCGCTCTTATTTGCGTATGTTAGCCACCATATATGCTTAGTGCTTGCTGCAGCTCCACCTCACTACCCTTTCCTACCCATAAGCTTAAATAGTCTTGATCTCGCGGGTGTGAGATTGCTGAGTCCTCGTGGCTCACAGATACTTCCAAACAGTTGCAGGTGTCGATGATACCAATACAGGTGACGCATTCCAGCTCAAGTGGGAGCTCGATGAAGATCTTGTTCGTTGTGTTGTTTTGTTCCCTATTGATTAGTAGTGGAGCCCAGTTGGGATGATCGGGGATCTAGCAATTGGGGTTTTCTTCTTTTATTTGGTTCCGTAGTCGGACCTTGATTGTATTCTGGATGATGTATGTTTAACTTCTATTTGTGTGAAGTGGCGATTGTAAGCCAACTCTTTATCCCTTTCTTATTCAGTACATGGGATTGTGTGAAGATTACCCCTCTTGCGACAAACCTACCATGCGGCTATGCCTCTAAGTCGTGCCCCGACACGTGGGAGGTATAGCCGCATCGTGGGTGTTACAAGTTGGTATCAGAGCCTTCCCCGACTTAGGAGCCCCCTTCTTGATCGAATCGCTGACGCTGTTGAGTCTAGAAAAATGTTTTGAGTCTTATAGGTTTATATATATCGGAGAGTAGGATTCTTTTTACTCCTCAGTCCCTTCGTCGCTCTGGTGAGGCATCCTGACGTAGAGTTTTGACTCTTCTCTTCTCAAATTTCACGATTTTTTTAGGATCACGCGGGTATCTTGGAATAGTTTCGATGGTTTTGTGATGAGAACATTGTTCTTGGTGCCTCCTGACATTTAGGGGTTGTGGCAGTGTCCCGGGGAGTTGAGCTCCGAGGTGTTGTCATCACAATTTCATTGTTGCAGTTCTGGAATACCTGAGCTCACCGACATTGAAAATCTCCTTTATCCAGTTGTTGGTGAGATAACCTCGACGCCACCCAGTACTGGGGCGGGAGTTCGGGAGTATTGCCATAACTCGTATAACGGATGCTTTTCGAAGGTTGAGGTAAATGATTTCCGAAGGTTTCTTGGTTATGTGTTGAAGGATGGATACAGTTGGATGTAGGATTTGCTAGTTTTGGGTGAGATATTATGCTTCCCCTGTATCCCCAACACCTGATTGCATAACCGGAAAGTTCTGGGAGTTTATAAGTGGGAATTCAGGTAGCTCTTAGGATATCTTTCGGACAGATGTATGATATGAAATTGGGGTTCGACGTCTAGTGGTCCGCCTATCCACGGTTGGTTTTAAAGTGGTCTCATTATGTCTTAAAGAGGCCTTGGCTATGCTGACTCGGGGATGCTTCGTATGTCATGTGCACTGCCTTGTACATGATGGTGTTGTACGATCGAGCCCGTGTAGGCCCCACCACGAAAACTTCGGACGAAATATCTATCATATGTTTGTTCTGGCTTATTCTGCAAGCCAATCCTTTGTTTTGTTTTGATTGTGGTATTCGAGTTGCTTCGAAGTCAAATGTAGATTCCATACCTTTCCTAAGCGGTGTTCTCATACTCCGATGTGAATACCAATCCTTCTTGTTAATTGAGATTGTCATGTCAATCCTTGTCAGCCGGTGCGATTCTCTTCAAGATGATCTTATCATTTGTCTCATCCGCAAGATCAATTATCAGTTCTCTCAACGGTGTTCATTTCATTCGTCCCAAGCTGCCTTTGTTTCCCGCCCACCCACCCATTTTCTTCAAGGACTCAGTTTTTCTCAATCTAGTATCCATCTTAGTCATGTGAAGTCTTTCCATCTTTTTCCATCAATGTTCTTATCCGGTGATTCTCAAGAAGATTCTAACGGAGCTTCGAGTTTATCATTCTCCATTCTTTTCTTCTCCGGTGGATTTAATTCAATCTTTGTCGATCATATCTTTTCCTCATTTCAATGCTTTTCTTATGCCGGTGCACCTCATAATAATTCACTTCTCGCTATTCATTTGTTCCGGAGTGCTCAAGATATCTCAAAAGGCTCATCTTGTCATTCAATATCCGTTCAACCTATTTCGAGGTTGTTATCTCATTCAAGCCGTTTAATTCAACCAGTGCTTTCTCTCCTTTAAATCGTTCTATGGTGTTTCTTCTAGGATTCTCTTCCGTTGTTATCATATCAATTTATTCGATGTTCCAATCCTACCGGTGGTTCGTTGAAGACATTCTCAAGTTTATGTTATGTCTCCCTTAATCTTTTCTATGAGAATAAGTAATATGTCAAATCCGTTGATTGTCATCAATTTAAATTGGTGAAGGATAAGCATAATGTAATTCTTATTCTTGTTTCATCGAGTAAACTCAATTCCCTATTCCGGAGGCTCATCAAATTCCTGATTTCAATTGTTTCATCTTCTCTTTTTTCCCGGAGTTCCAACCTCTTTCAATTATATCACCACGGAGATTCATCTAAATCGTTACAAGGATTCACCTCGTGTTTTCAACTTCTCTTTCCTTTCAATTGATCATTTCTTTTGTTACCGGAGTTCTTCATGCAGGCTCTACATGATGGTTCATCAAGGATCTAATTCCTTCTCGAAGTGTTCATCAAGATTCTTTTCAGAGGAGCTCAAGTTTTCTTCATCTTGCAATCCGGAGTGCAATTGTTCTCCCTTATCTTTTGAGATGGTGTTACGTCTTTCTTGACAGTTTCCCTTCATGTTTCATGATTCAAAAGTTGTCAGGAATGAGATATTTTAAATCCACCATTCTCTTCATTCGAGTTATCTTGGGTTATATTTCACCTAAAGCCTTCCCTAAGGATTTTGCTATTTATGGTGTTTATAAATGACCCAAGTTCTTCTTTTATCCTTCCAGTGAATAAGTTTCTCGTCTCCTTCTTGATATCAAGCCAATCTATTGTTTCCTTTAGTGGCAGAATTTCACCTCATAGTTTTGAGATGTCTTCCATAAGCCACAACAAGCTTACTCTTTTCGTTGTTGGTAATCCAACAACTCCGTTCTAGCATTTATTGTAAGCATGCTCTATCAAGATCTTGTAACCCTCCATTCAGTCCATTCCATTCTCTCATTTCTTCCGGAGGCATTATGATGTTGCTCTCTTCAAAACATCTTCTTGTTTTGTCAAGATCATGTTCTTTTCATGCCTATCCATTTAACCGGAGTGTTGTGCCATTTTGCTCTAGTTCTTTTCGCCTTATCAAGCCTTGCATCTCTGTCAACCGGAGTGCTATCTGAAATCTTTATTACCCCTTGTGCCATCCTTTCAATAGTTCCGGAGGTAATGTGTTGTTGATTTCATCAAGTATCATCCAATCTTCCCAAGATCATGTTCGATTCCTTCCATTTATAGTCGGAGTGCTGTCCAAATTACATCAGTCTTATTCCTTCTTTATTTGGTTTTAACCGGAGTGTTATCGTAATTGATCCTTATCGTTCCTTGTACATCTCGTTCCTACCAGAGTGCTTGGATGTACTTCTTGTCCATTGCAACCCTTTTCTCATGTCTTTCAACCTACAAGGTTCTCGTAATGTTCTTTGTTCCTCTTTTCTACCGGTTTGTTTTCAACCTCGTTCATCTGTGTTGTATTCTTTCTTTCAATTTGTTCATCATCTCAAGGTTCTTTGGTTTCACTCGTTTGTCAAAGAAGCAACTTATTTTTACCGTTTGTCTTCCTCTTCTGTTTTTCCCTCCGGTGCCATCCTAGATCTCGGGACAAGATCCTCTCGTAGTGGTGGAGTGTTGTGATGCCCCAAGACCGATGCTCGAGACGACTTCCATAGGTTCCGGGTTTCTCCGTGTGTTTCATTTTTGCTTGCTCCTTTTTTTTGCATTGCATCATGTCATCATGCCATCATGTCATAAATCTTTTGCAACTCAACTAAATAAATGGCATGGATCTTTGATCCATTTAAATCGAGGGAATTCACATGGTGAGTTCTCTTTATAACACATATCCTCCCGATAGTAGGGAGCTATATTAAATATTTCTTTAATTTGAAATTCACCATAACACACTTGCAAAATCCCAATGCCTTTGTTATCACAACTCTTGACCTCTAACTTTGCCATATATCCTTTCATCATTTTCCGGAGCTCCACCAAAAACCCGAACATTTTTGGGCACTTCAAAATCCCACCTTGTTCAAAACATTTGAATTGAATTCAAATGCTTTTAGTTTGAAACTTTGCAATCTTGCTCACTCCAATTCTAGTTGTGGTGCTTTGATATATGTCCTAGTAGCCGCATGCCAAATTCCAGCTTGATTCGAATTTATTTGACCCTTCAAATAAATTTGTAACCTTTCTCTTTTTTCCTTCTTGTGTTGGAATTAAAAAAAGGGGAGAACCTTTCTTTTCTGTCAGGCCATACTCTTTTCTCTCTCCCTCCTCTTCTATGCGTGGTAGCTAGCCCAGCAACCCTCCACCGCGTGGCCCATCTTCTCCTAGGCCCATCCCTAGGCCCAGCCACGCACCTACACCTAACCCTCTCCCCGACCGTAACCTCTCCTCTCCCCTGTTCGATTCCAGCGCCGTCACCACGATCCCCATCTCCCTCGTGCTGCACCCTTCGCCCCGATTCCCTCGATCCCATCTCTCCCTCGCGCTGCACCCTTCGCCCCGTTTTCCTCGGCCTCATCTCCTCGGCCCCGCCGCCAGGACCCGCAGCTCCGCCGCCCTGCGTGCACGACACCACCAGCGCCTCCTCCCGCTCGCGCCTCCTCCTGGCTCGTCCATGGAAGCCGCCACCTCGACTTCTGGCTCCGGCCTCCGCCGGCCACTCCCTCCCCGGCCTTGGCCTCGTACCCGACTACCCAGGCCAGAGCTCCCACTGTTGCGCCTTGGACAGGAGGTCCCTAACGGCCGCCCGCCACCGCCCTTGTCCGCGTCCGTGGAACCAGGCCGCCGAGCTCCACCAAGCCCCGCCGTCGTGTCCGGTCGCTGCCGGCGACCACAACCAGCACCGGCCATCCTCCTGCAACTCCTGCTACCTGCCTCTGCTCTACACGCACGGCCCCTGCGTCCGTGGCTTTGCCTCCGTCGAGCTCGCCCCGCCGCCTCCGTTCTACTCCGACCAGATCCAGCTGGCCCCGTCCACCTCCATCTGGGGACTCGCCGTTCCCCTCGTCCCGTCACCGGAGTTCACACCCAAGGCCGCTACAACCTCACCAACGGCCGCGTCCTTGCCTTCCTATACTACTATTGCGGGATGCCAGGGCCACCACTACACCTGTACATCATGTCGTGTTCGTTCGCACGCCAAGACCGGACCCGTCAAGTACAACCACACCATGTTGATACAGGAACCACTACCATCGACCTCCGAAGAACATGGTTTTGCCGAGTACCCATTCGTTTTGTCAAGACCATCAAGTCCCTCGACGACAAGTGCACGACTACACGGATTGTACCATGTACCTCTTCATTTCGGCGTGACCGGCGGGTCCGAAGACCCCAAGTACCACGACAACCCCGAAGGGAGTCGAGTGCGTCAAGTTCACCTTCGAAACGGGTACCACTACCGACGACTGAGACCTTGGATTCGACAAGTTCATCATGGTGACCCTCAACATCTACGGGACATGCACTACTTCAAACCGTGTACCACGTCAAACATGTACGGCTACCCGACGAACCGCCAAGACCCTGAACGACTACCGCCGCCGAAGTCCACGAGTACAACTACTTCCACAACGCGTCGTGTACGACTACCGCCGCGAGAACGCCTACTTCCTCTACTTGCACCGAACCCGAACCCGAACCGTCCCGCTTGCACGCTTCGAAGGTATGACCCCGAGACAACCGCCTGTGAACGGATGTATGTGTTGTATGAGATGATCGCGTTTGCACGTGCCCGACGTGTTTCTTGCATGTTCCCCCTTGCCATACCGTCATCTCATGGGACACCTGGTAACCGGGATCACCCCCACCATCTCTAGTTATTCCGCTCCAGCCACACCACCTTTTGCACCGGTATCTCCATGAGCTACCGGAACCAATATGTTGCCGTGGCATCATTTACGGATTCGTCGCCGTGGCACCCTTTCTTTCCGCCACGATGACAAATGCCTCATATCTTATTATGTCAACGGTTTCATAAATACTGCATAAAACTTGCACATGTCATTCGCATCATGATAATAACATTTAAATGTTTAAAGTTGTTGTTGCACCAAATTGATAATTGCATATGGGGATTTACCGGATTTGTTGTTTGTTATATCCGGCCCCATTTAAACTGTTTAAATGGTATAGTTTTGTCATGCTTCACCTCTTGCCATGTTAACCAACATTTAATATTGTTGAGTACCTAACCGAGAGAGAACTAAATAATAGATGTGGTGTTCCGTCAATATGCAACTTGTTGCATATTGAGCTCCAGTTAACTTCTAGTTTTGTTTGTGCCCTTTGCCATGCCATGCTTCATTAAACCGGACATGCATCATACTTGTTTGCGCATCACGCCATGATTATGTGATGGTTGTTTACTATGTTGTTTGCTTCTTTCCGGGTTACTTCTCGCGTTAGCTTCGGCTTCGTTCCGGAGTTGTGAGGCTCCGTTCATCTACGTCTGTTTGTCTTCTTCATGGACTCGTTCTTCTTCCTTGCGGGATCTCAGGCAAGATGACCATACCCTCGAAATCACTTCTACCTTTGCTTGCTAGTTGCGCGCTCTTTTGCTATGCCTATGCTGTGATACCTACCACTTGCTTATCATGCCTCCCATATTGTTGAACTAAGCCTCTAACCCACCTTGCCCTAGAAAACCGTTGTTTGGCTATGTTACCGCTTTGCTCAGCCCCTCTTATAGCGTTGTTAGTTGCAGGTGAAGATTGGAGCTTGTTCCATGTTGGAACATGGATATTTTGTTGGGATATTGTCACACCCTGATTTTCATGCCACAACACTTAAGCTAACAATCATGATAAAATGTGGTTTGACAAAAACTTTTGAGTGTTTTGGACCTTGCCTTGATTGGATTTTTGTTTGTTGTTTGCAAGTGCTCTAAAAATCAAATAAATCCTCCAATTCCTATATTTCATCTCCTTGCTCCAAACTCTTGAACCAATGATCATGCCATGTGTATAGGACATAAAAATAATTTCTTGCAAAATAATTTGGCCAAATAGTATTTTCAAAATTTAGTTTTCCAAAAACCCCCTGAATTGAGGTTTGCACTGCAAGTACCTAATTAAGGGTGTGAAAAATCTTTACAAAAATATATTTGACTCCTATTAGATATAGGATACCCAGAAACCACAAAAATATAATTTTAAAAGTTATTTTCCTATTTTATTTAAAAGATTTTTCTTAAGGCCAGAAATGGTCTTTAATAGGGAAAAATTATTTTATTGTTTCAAAAATATTTGAGAAAAATCAGGGAAACTCAGTGGACATATATTTTCCATATATATGAGTTTAAACACATGGTCATGTTCAAAATATTGGACAAAACCTCCCAAAACCATTTCTGCCCATTTCAAGGATTTGAAATATTTCTACAGGAAATATTCCCCAACAATTCCAAGAAAATTCTAGCATGTCACATATGACATGTTTGATGATCTTGACAAGTCTCGTGTCATGGAGAACAGTATAACCCCATGAAACCCTCTCAAAACCACTTCTGTACTTTTTCAAGTTTAAACAACTTTGCACTATCAAACATGTACAAATGCTCTCAAACTTGGTGCACATGCTCAAATGGTGTAATAATGCATCTAGACCAAATGGCACAAGTTGGAGAGAATGTTATCTTGATCAAAGTGCCCCAAAACCCTCTCTGTCTAGAACCAAATTTGAACAAGTTTACATTGGCAACTTTCTCATTTTGATCTCAACTTTTGTGGACATGTTCAGAAACTCAAATGATGACACTACACTAAGTGGTGAATCAAGGAGAATAGATTTGCATGACTAAATCTTGGAAAGTCTATTTCTGTTGATTTCTAGGGTTTACCAAAGTTGCATTGCCTACTTTGCCCAAATGAGCTCAAACTTGGTGGAACATCCTACTTCTATGTGCCATTCCATCCTGTTAATTCTCATGGCAAGTGGAATTAATTTTCTTGCCCAAACCAACAACAAACACCTTCTGCCATTTTCCCAAAATCATCATTTTGACCTCTTCCACTAATCTCCATGAGCCCAAGTTTTTACCACAGCTGCCCCAGGTCACCTTCTACCTCCAGTAAGTCTTGCCAGCTCTCAGATCAATCATGGAATAGGGTAAAACCCCACTTTCTCTCTCTGGACATCACATTTCTCTCTCTCTCTCTCAACCCCACCTCTCTCCTACTGGCTCACCAGGGCACCCAAGGCCACCACCCATTTGTTTACTCATCCCCTGACCCCCTAGACACTAGTGGCCATGCCCTGGGCGCCAAAAAGATGCCAATGCCAGCCATATGCATGCTCTGGAGTGCGCTACAGTGCACCAGGGCACTGTAGCCGCGTCCTGCCCGAGGCTTCTGACCACCTAGGGGCTTCCCCTTGTGTCCCCCAAGGCCGCCTCGGCGTCCGGGACACGCAAGACGGTCGGCCCCCTCCTCCTTCTCCCTCCTCTTGCCCCAGCTCGCACGCGCGCCGGCCGCCCGAGCGCTCCAATGGGCAGCCTCACACGCGCGATGCTCTGGCCCTTCCCCGCTATCTCTCTTCTCTCCCCTCACCCTAGACCAACCCCACGAGCACCCCAGACACGCCCACGCGCGCCCCCATGACTTGCAGCGATGGCAACAGCCACGTCGGCGCATGACCTCACGGTGCACCATCGCCCCGCCATAAAAGGCCACCCCAAGCCCTCTCTAGCCTCGGTTTTTCACTCCCTCTTCCCCCCAGCAACCTCCTCGAGTAGCCTGATCCTCCTCCTGCACCTTCCTTCTCCTCCTACCACTGCACAGCCGCCGCTTCGGCTCGCTCAAATTCGAGCAACACCGAGCTCACCTCCCTCCCTTTCCTCCACACAAAAGCTCCCCGTGGTCCGGCGAACCTCCCCACCTCCTCGAACCATCGCAGGGATGCTCGAACGCCGAGAGCCACGGATGGCCGACGACCTCCCCCGCCACCGTCAAAGCTGCGGTCACCTCGGCCCCCTCCGGCGGCCGTGACCTGCACCAGCGGATGCCCCGCTCCGCGCTGAGCTCGCCCATAGGCGGAGCACCGCGGGAGACGGCCGGAGGCGCCGGTTATCGTCAGACGAGCGCCGGCGTGCGCTCTGCCTCCCCTGCTATGCCTCGAGCGGGAGGTAGAGGACGACCACCCCGCCAGCTGGCAGGGGGCCCGCCCGTCAGCGGCAGAGGCGACCGAGCCGGCCCGCCAGTCGGGTTAAGTGGAAACGGCTTCGGTCCGATCCGCTTGCCCCGCTGGGTCGCGCCCTCCCGCAGTACGCCTTCGGCGTCACCACCTTTGCCCGCGCAGCCGAGCCGCTGGGCCGGCCCACGGTCTAGATGTCGCCATGTGCGCAGGATAAGGTTAAAGCCTTATTTCCCTTTTTCTTTTTCCAGTCAACTTCAAAAATCCATAAATAATTCAAATTAACTCCAAATTTGATGATTCAAATTTCTAGTAGTTTCTAAAATCATTCCCTACCACATGGTGCTATTGTCACATTTTTACAGGAGCATTTCCTTCACAAATATTTATCAAATCCTATTTTTCCTATTTCTGTGATGAACTTTAGAAAATCACAGAGAGCTCAAATTTGATCCAAATGCCATGATTCAAATTCCTAGATGCTTCTAAGTTCATAACTTAGCTTATGAACATTTTTATTAATACTTTCTATCCCACATAAAATAATGAGCCATTTCTTCATATTTGTCAACTTTGCAAATTCATAGGAAATTCATTTGAACTCCAAATCCAGTGAAACCAACTCCCAGATGCTTCTAAAATCATGGTTTGTTAAATGGGTGCCTTTGCTCATTATTCAAAAATATATTTCTGTACACTTCTTGCAAATCCATAAACCCCTTGATTCCATCATATCAAAATGATTAGAAATATCCACTGACCCAATTCCAATGAAACCAGTCTGGTTATTTTTCATATAACCAGAGATGTCCTAGAAAAGTAAAATCAATATTTTAGAGCACTTTTATTTTCTGCCTTGTTGTGTTGCTTACTATGATTGTTTCCGACGTTAGTTGACGAAGTAGACGAGATACTCGGAGATGGACCAGAAGATCTGAAGAATCTGATGAACCAGGCAAGCAGCCCTTTGACCATGTCTATGAAACCCTTTTTATGCATGACATATAGCATCATATTGTTGTTGCAATGGAATCATGATGAGGTGGAACCACTTCGATGGTTGCCTCCGTTACTTCCTCATTGATACTTGCATTGTGCATGACCCTACCTCCTTATGAGGGTTATGCCGGTGGGAGTAGATAGGATGCTAAAGTAGTTGCTACGCAAAAAGGGACGGGAATATGCATGGTGATGGAGACAAAGTATTTTTCAAAGGACTTTTCGAAAACCCCATTGGGTGCCACTTGTGCCTGAGGGAGATGATGAGTTGGGTAACCACTTGATGACGAAGTGGTGTACCGAGGCAAGTGTGTGTGTTGTTTTTCAAAACGGATTGGTTTAAGTTGCGACCGTTATTCCAACCTTACATGCGCAACCACTCTACCCTTGTATGGGAAAGGGCATTATTGATTACCTAGGCCGATACTAGCTTGGAGCCCGCATTACTAGTGATGTGAGAGTTGTTGGTGCGCTCTCTCGGGACGGGGTCGTGCCAGGTAGGGCGGCCATGACTGTTTTCACAGGGCACCGAATACACCGTTGTGTCCCCTCTCGGATGTTACGATCTCGAGTGAGTCTCATATGATGTACATCGTGAGGATATGGAACAACGAGTGGACTCCATGTTAGTGTCGTCTAGGGAAAGATAGTGATCGGGTGCTTACCCTGGGTACTTGAGGTACCACGGGTCGTGGATGACACGGAAGTTCCCCGGATCTTGTGGGTAAAGTGTGCAACCTCTGCAGAGTGTAAAACTATTCGAATAGCCATGTCCATGGTCAAGGAATGTTGGGTAACCGCTCTTGGGCTACGTCCACATGTTTACAAACCAGTGTGTGTGTTTGGATAAGTGGGGAGAACTACTTGGG
Organism: Triticum urartu; assembly: GCF_056163025.1. NCBI lineage: Eukaryota > Viridiplantae > Streptophyta > Magnoliopsida > Poales > Poaceae > Triticum > Triticum urartu. The sequence continues at coordinate 258,437,781 of NC_141875.1, forward strand.
TCAAGTCAAAGGACTTGACATGATTGAGTTGGGTTGATGCCCACTCTATTTATGTTGATATATGTAACCTGTCCTCATGGTTAATTGAATTCTCCTGATGCATGTCTTACAAGTTGTTGAACATGTCATTGCACTCAAAACTAGCTTTCTGCAAAAATTTACCTATATCATGCATTGTTGTATCTTGAACCAAAACATGGGTTGCTAAGTACTCATTGGCTTGCCATTGGTTATTTTATTGGCCAGGCATGAAAGAACAGGATATAATGAAGAGTACCTTGGTGATGAACATGCGAGCTAGGACGCTTCCCAGTCAGAATGCCTGTAGGGTTAAGGCAGATGGCATGGGTCCAAGTTGTTATTGAAGATTTCCGTTGCGATGATACACTCAAGACTTGACCATAATGGTCCTACTTGTGTAAAACGGTATGTATGGATGTAAGACTCTTGTTATTCAGCTTTTGTGTGTTCAGTGAGCATTGATCTCTGGGATCACTGCACACGTGCATTCGGTGATCACGACTTATGAGTCGGGGTCCCCACAGATATCACAATATCTCTTATTTAATTAATGCATCTATATACTTGGTAAAGGGTGGAAGGCTCGGTCTTATGCCTGGTGTTTTGTTCCACTCTTGCCGCCCTAGTTTCCGTCATATCGCTGTTATGTTCCCGGATTTTGCGTTCCTTACGCGGTTGGGTTATAATGGGAATCCCTTGATGGTTCGCCTTGAATAAAACTCCTCAAGCAATGCCCAACATTGGTTTTACCATTTGCCACCTAGCCTTTTCTTTTCCCTTGGGAGTCGTGCTCCTGAGGGTCATCATTATTTTACCCCCCCCCCCCCGGGCCAGTGCTCCTCTGAGTCTTGGTCCAAACTAGAGTCTTGTGCAGCGCCCCCTCGGGGAAACTCAAGGTTTGGTTTTAGTTGTATGGAGCGCTCATCTGAGTGTGCCCTAAGAACGAGATATGTGCAGCTCCTATCGGGATTTCTCGGCACATTCGGGAAGTGTTGCTGGTCTTGTTTTACCATTGTCGAAATGTCTTGTAACCGGGATTCCGAGTCTGATCGGGTCTTCCCAATAGAAGGAATATCCTTTGTTGACCGTGAGAGCTTGTGATGGGCTAAGTTGGGACACCCCTGTAGGGATTTGAACTTTCGAAAGTCGTGCCTGCGGTTATGGGCAGATGGGAATTTGTTAATGTCCGGTTGTAGAAAACCTGAAGTTGATCTTAATTAAAATACATCAACCGCGTGTGTAACCGAGATGGTCTCTTCTTGGCGGGGTCCGGGAAGTGAACACGGCGTTGGAGTTATGTTTGACGTAGGTTGTTCTAGGATCACTTCTTGATCATAGTTTCTTGAACGTGCTTTGCCTTCTCTTCTCGCTCTCTTTTGCGTATGTTAGCCACCATATATGCTAGTCGCTTGCTGCAGCTCCACCTCATACCTTTTACCCTTCCTATAAGCTTAAATAGTCTTGATCGCGAGGGTGTGAGATTGCTGAGTCCCCGTGACTCACAGATACTTCCAAAACCAGCTTGCAGGTGACGCAACCAAGCTCAAGGAGGAGCTCGATGAAGATCTTGTCATTTGTGTTGTTTCGTTCTAGGTGATCAGTAGTGGAGCCCAGTCGAGACGATCGGGGATCTGTGTAGCATTTGGGCTAGTCTTGTTTCATTTTGGTTCCGTAGTCGGACCTTGATTGTATCTGGATGATGTAATGCTTTATTCATGTATTGTGTGAAGTGGCGATTGTAAGCCAACTATGTATCTCTTTCCCTTATGTATTACATGGGTTGTGTGAAGATTACCTCACTTGCGACATTGCTTTCAATGCGGTTATGCCTCTAAGTCGTGCTTCGACACGTGGGAGATATAGCCGCATTGAGGGAGTTACACGGGTCTTCCCGGGAGAAGGAATATCCTTCGTTGACCGTGAGAGCTTGTGATGGGCTAAGTTGGGACACCCCTACAGGGTTTTGAACTTTTGAAAGCCGTGCCCACGGTTATGGGCAGATGGGAATTTATTAATGTCCGGTTGTAGAGAACTTGACACTTAACTTAATTAAAAATGCATCAACTGTGTGTAGATGTGATGGTCTCTTTCCGTCAGAGTCCGGGAAGTGAACACGGTTCTAGTGTTATGCTTGAACGTAAGTAGTTTCAGGATCACTTCTAGCTTCACGACCATTGTGTTGCTTCTCTTCTCGCTCTTATTTGCGTATGTTAGCCACCATATATGCTTAGTGCTTGCTGCAGCTCCACCTCACTACCCTTTCCTACCCATAAGCTTAAATAGTCTTGATCTCGCGGGTGTGAGATTGCTGAGTCCTCGTGGCTCACTGATACTTCCAAACAGTTGCAGGTGTCGATGATACCAATACAGGTGACGCAATCCATCTCAAGTGGGAGCTCGATGAAGATCTTGTTCGTTGTGTTGTTTCGTTCCCTATTGATTAGTAGTGGAGCCCGGTTGGGATGATCAGGGATCTAGCAATTGGGGTTTTCTTCTTTTATTTGGTTCCGTAGTCGGACCTTGATTGTATTCTGGATGATGTATGCTTAACTTGTATTTGTGTGAAGTGGCGATTGTAAGCCAACTCTTTATCCCTTTCTTATTCAGTACATGGGATTGTGTGAAGATTACCCCTCTTGCGACAAACCTACCATGCGGCTATGCCTCTAAGTCGTGCCCCGACACGTGGGAGGTATAGCCGCATCGTGGGTGTTACAAGTTGGTATCAGAGCCTTCCCCGACTTAGGAGCCCCCTTCTTGATCGAATCGCTGACGTTGTTGAGTCTAGAAAAATGTTTTGAGTCTTATAGGTTTATATATATCGGAGAGTAGGATTCTTTTTACTCCTCAGTCCCTTTGTCGCTCTGGTGAGGCATCCTGACATAGAGTTTTGACTCTTCTCTTCTCAAATTTCACGATTTTTTTAGGATCACGCGGGTATCTTGGAATAGTTTCGATGGTTTTGTGATGAGAACATTGTTCTTGGTGCCTCCTGACATTTAGGGGTTGTGGCAGTGTCCCGGGGAGTTGAGCTCCGAGGTGTTGTCATCACAATTTCATCGTTGCAGTTCTGGAATACCTGAGTTCGCCGACATTGAAAATCTCCTTTATGCAATTGTTGGTGAGATAACCTCGATGCCACCCAGTACTGGGGCGGAAGTTCGGGAGTATTGCCATAACTCGTATAACGGATGCTTTTTGAAGGTTGAGGTAAATGAGTTTCGAAGGTTTCTTGGTTATGTGTTGAAGGATGGATACAGCTGGATGTAGGATTTGTTAGTTTTGGGTGAGATATTATGCTTCCCCTGTATCCCCAACACCTGATTGCATAACCAGAAAGTTTCGGGAGTTTATAAGTGGGAATTCAAGTATCACATAGGAATTCTTTCCAACATACACATGATACGATATGGGATCTATCATATGTTTGTCCCGGCTTATTTTCCTAAGCCAATCCTTGTTTCGTTTTTTTGTGGTATTCGAGTTGCTTCAATGTCAAGTGTGATTCCATACCTTTTCTAAGTGGGGTTCTCACACTTCTAGGTGAATATTAATCCTTCTTGATCATCGAGGTTGTCATGTTAATTCTTTTTCAACCGGCGTGTTTCTCTTCAAGTGGATCCGATCATTTTCGACATCTGCAAGATCTATTCTAAGTTCTCTCAACGGTGTTTGTTTCATCCTTCCCAAGTTGCCTTTTGTTTTACCCACCCTCCCACCCATTTTCTACAAGGACTAAGATTTCTTAATCATGTATCCATCTTATTGATGGGAAGCCTCTCCATTCTTTTCCGTCAATGTTCTTATCCGGTGATTCTCAGGAAGATACTAACGAAGCTTCAAGTTCGTCATTCTTCTTTATTTTCTTATCCGATGGATTCATGTCAAGATTTGTCGATCATATCCTTTTCTTGTTTCAAATTCCTTCTCATGTCGGTGCACCTCTTAATCATCCACTTCTCGCTATTCAACTATTCCGGAGTGCTCAAGATATCTCGAAGATTCGTGTTTCCACTCTGCTTTCGTTCAAGCTCTTTTGAGGATGTTATCTCATTCGAGCCAATTAACTCAACCAGTCCAATCTCTCTTTTAAATCGCTCAACGGTGTTTCTCTTGAGTGGGCCCTAACCCACTGGTTTTTTCCGAGGATCTTACCTGACTCTTCTAATTTCCCCGGAGCTATCCTCAAATTCTTTCAAAGTTGACATAAGAATGAATTATCATCAGTCATATGTTTTTCTCTAAGATCTTTCAAATTCTTTTCATTGTTGATTCAACCTTTATATTCTTGGTTATTCCGGAGTGTCTCAACAATTCATGGTGGTGTTTCTCGTCGTCATTCTCGAATCTTGAAGACCGAAGAAGAGTTCCTCTTAAATCCTTACCCGTTCTTCCAAAGACTCGTGGTTCTAGCTTCATGCCATCCTCTCATAATTGTTTTAGTTTGTGAGAATTCTTTTCACCCATCCGAAGCAATTCAGGAGTATTTTTCAATTTGATTCTCCAAAGCCCATCATCTCAGAATTATGCATTCCAGCTTTCAGCTCTCGTTCTCCAAATCTTACCGGTGCATCATTCAAATATTCTCTAATCAGCTGGTGATCAATTCATTCTCATGTATCTAAATTCCTTCAAGTATCTTCAATCGGTTTTCAGTTTTCCGTTAAATTGTGCCTTTGCTACGTTCATTTTCAATTCTTACAGTTGTTTGTTCAAGAATTCTCTTCCATTGTTATTGTATCAATTCATTTGTTCTTTCAAATCCTATCGATGGTCCATTGAGTTTGCGCTGTATCTATCTTAATCTTTTTATGAGAATAAGTAGTATGCCAAATCTGTTGCTTGTCATCAATTTAAATTGGTGAAGGATACGCATAACATAATTCTTATTCTTGCTTCATCCAAATGATGGATTCATTCTTCCGGAGTTTGTTCACGATGAATAAATTCTCGGTCTCAATTGTTTCATCTTTTCTTTTCCCGGAGTTCCAAGCTCTCATCATCACGAAGATCCATCTAAATCATTACAAGGCTTCACCTTGTGTTTTCAACTTCTCTTTCTTTTTATCATCATTTTGTTACCGGAGTTCTTCATGGAGGTTCTACATCGTGGTTCGTCAAGGATTCCTTTCATTCTTCAATTGTCCTCAAGATTTCTCTCGAAGTTAAGATCCGCCAAGCTATACTCTTAAATAAACATCGTGTTCAACACATGTCTTGTTTTGAGGAGTTCAAGCTTTCTTCATCTTGCATTCGGAAGAGAAATTCTTTCTACCTTATCTTTTGAGGTGGTTTTATGTCATTTTGACGGCTCCCTTCATGTTTCATGATTCACAAGTTGGCCGAAATGACATATTTTAAACCCATCATTTTCAATTCGTTCATGAGATCCTTTGCAAACCATCAATTTGTTTGTTGGAGGTTATCTTGGTATAGATTTCACCTAAAGCCTTCCATTGGGAATGTTGCTCTTTGTGATGATTACCTATGATCCAAGTTTTCTTATCACCTCGGTGGAAGAAGCTCTCTATCTTTTCTAGATATCAATCAAATCTTTTTCCCGTGAGTGCCAGGTTGTCACCTCATAATTTTGAAATGTATTCCGTAAGCCCATATCAAGCTTATCCTTTCGTTGTTGATAATCCAACAACTCTGTTCTAGCATATGTTGTAAGCGTGCTCTCTCAAGATCTTGTTTCCCTCCGTTCATTCCATTCCATTCTTTCATTTCTTCCGGAGGCATAGTGATGTTGCTCTTTTCAATCATCATCTCGAATTGCGAGGATCGTGTTATTTTCGTGCTTATCCATTTAACCGGAGTGTCGTGCCCTCTATTCAAGTCCTCTCGTCTTATCAAGTTTTCCATCCCTTCTCAACCGGAGTGTTGTTTGAAATCGTTCTTACCCCTTGTGCCATTCTTTCAATAGTTCCGGAGGCAGTGTGTTGTTGATTTCATCAAGTATCCTCTCATCTTGTCAAGTTCATGTTCAATTCCTTCCATTTACAGCCGGAGTGCTTCCCAGATTATATCATTCTTATTCCTTCTCTACCTTGTTTTAACCGGACTGTTGTGTCTATCATTCTTCTTCTAATCGGAGTCTCATCCAAGTTCTTTCATTTTGCAAAGTTCATATTCTATGCCTTCCATTTCTAACCGGAGTGTTGTCGTAATTGATCCTTATCGTTCCTTGTACATTTCGTTTCTATCGGAGTGCTTGCATGTACTTCTTGCCAATTACAACCCTTGACTCATGTCTTTCAACCTACAAGGTTCTAATAATGTTCCTTGTTCCTCTTTTCTAACGGAGTGTTTTCAACTTTGTTCATCTTCGTTGTATTCTTTCTTTCAAATTGTTCAACCTCGCAAGTTTCTTTGGTTTCACTCATTTCTCAAAGAAGCAACTTAGTTTTACCTTTTCTCTTCCTCTTCCGTTTTTTCTCTGATGCCATCCTAGATCTCGGGACGAGATCCTCTCGTGGTGGTAGAGTGTTGTAACGCCCCGAGACCGTTGCGCCAAGTGTCTTCCAGTTATTCGCTGTTGTTGCCATGTCATTTGCTTGCGTGTTCCATCTTGTCATGTTGTCACGTGCATTGCATCATCTTGTTTTCAAAACTTGCATTCGTCCGGGTTCCCCCAGTTCTTTCCGTTGTCCGTTCAGAGCCCAGACACACTTGCACGCGCCCACGGCACATCCGAAATATTATTTTATAAGTGGCCGGAAAATGTTCTCGGAATGGGATGAGAGTTTTCATGTGGTCTTGTTATGTTGTAGGTAGGCCGCCTGCCAAGTTTCATCGCATTCGGAGCTCATTTGATAGCCCAATCGTTAAACTTATAGCGGCAGTACAGCCCGTCTATCATCGGACGTTTTCGGTCCCCGGAAACCGTTCCGGGCTGCTCTCTCTCCTCTCTTCTTAGCCCATCTCTCTCTAGCACAGTCCACCTCCAGCCCACCTAACCCCTCCTCTGACCGGAACCGTTCGTTTGCGATCGGAGGGTCCAGAAACGGAGCAAACCCCTAACCCTAGCCCCCTTTCTATATATAGACGCCTCCCCTGCCATTTTTGGCCTCCTACCTACCCCTCCTCCTCAATTTCTGCGCCCCTAATCATCATCCGCCTCCTCCTCCCACCTTCTCCTCATTTTCCGGTGAGCCCCAACCCTCCTCCGCCACTTGGCAGCGAGCCACAGGCCGCGCCATCACCGGAAACCACCGCCCTACCCAATCCCTGCCTTCCACGTCGCCTCCGCGCGCCCGCCAGCCAGTCCCGCGGTGCCATGTGGCTTCTCCACGTCACCCTAGCCGCTCACAGCCGCGCGGGCCTGCCAGGACCCAGATCGGGCCCTGGGAAGCCCATCGGGGCCCGAACTCCGCCGCCTCGTGCCTGAGGATGCTCGTCCCCGAGCTCCCGCTCGACCCGGGAGCCGGTCGCTCTCACCACCGCTGCCTCCGGTGACCAGGCCTCCGGATCAGCCGCCGCCAACCCCAGGTCGCTCCGCCCCGCTCTCCTTCCTACCTCCCAGGGCTCTGTCCTCTCTAATCTCTCTATCTCTCTCATCTTGCAGCCGGTGCCGCCGCCCATGGACTCCCACTGCCGACGCCGCACAGATCGGGTCGTCCCCGAACCCCATGGCCCTGGCCTCGTCCCGTGCACCAGATCTGGCCCCCTCCGCCTGGATCTGCCGTCTCTGCCTCCCTGCCATCATCTCTGGCGAGCCGCCGCGCCAAGTCCCCTGCATCGCGCCCCCGCCTGTTGTCGTTTCGCTCGTGAATGAGCGAGCGCCTCACTCGTCGACTTTCCCTGCTCGTGCACGTGGGCCGGCTCGTCCCCTGGGCCCAGCAAGTCGCCAGCCTACCTAGGCTCTCCGCCTGCCTAGCCTCCTCCCACCGAACTAGGCCTGGCCCAGCTAGGTGAGCAGCCCGGTCAATCCAAAATTTCATCCCGTTATGTTTTTTTCCTGTCCAGCAATTTTAGTAATTATCCGGAGACGCTTGTTTTACAGAAACCCCCCTAAGTTTCATGCATATCCTAACTCACCAACTAAGCATCACTTGTAAAAACTCTATATATGAAAGTTGCTTAGAATTTTGTGTAGTTTCATAATATGCCACTTTCAATCATGTTTAAAATGTCTAAAATGTTGTTTGCATATATTTTGATTTAATGCCATGTTAAAATGATTTATTTCATAACTAAATAACCGTAGCTCCAAATTTAATAAACTTTATATGTAAATGGGGTAGAAAAATGCCTAGTTTAACATGGTGGATTTACTTTGCATGTTTAACAACTCTAAAATATGGTTTAGGGCAGAACAGTACCAAACCTAATATATGCACATGAGGAGTTTCCGGATTTGTTGTTTGTTGTTCCGGCCTCATTTAAACTTGCCTAGATAGGTAATTTTGATTTGCTTCACCTCTTGCCATGCCAACCAACATTTCATATTGTTGAGTACATTAACAGGAGAGAACTAAATAAGTCACGTGGCGTTTTGTCAATATGCAACTCGTTGCATATTGAGCTCCACTTAATTTGTAGTATTGTTTGTGCATATTGCCATGCCATGCTTATTTAAACCGGACATGCATCATACTTGGTTGTGCATCATACCATGTTATGTGATGGTTGTTTTATATGTTGTTTGCTTCTTTCCGGGTTGCTTCTCGCGTTAGCTTCGGTTTCGTTACGGAGTTGTGAGGATTCGTTCGACTTCGTCCGTTTGTCTTCTTCATGGACTCGTTCTTCTTCCTTACGGGATCTCAGGCAAGATGACCATACCCTCGAAAATCACTTCTATCTTTGCTTGCTAGTTGTTCGCTCTATTGCCATGTCGCGCTACCTACCACTTGCTATATCATGCCTCCCATATTGCCATGTTAAACCTCTAACCCACCTTTTCCTAGCAAACCATTGTTTGGCTATGTTACCGCTTTTGCTCAACACCTCTTATAGCGTTGTTAGTTGCAGGTGAAGCTGAAGTTTGTTCCATGTTGGAACATCGATATGTTGGGATATCACAATATCTATTATTTTAATCAATGCATCTATATACTTGGTAAAGGGTGGAAGGCTCGACCTTATGCCTGGTGTTTTGTTCCACTCTTGCCGCCCTAGTTTCCGTCATACCAGTGTTATGTTCCTTGATTTTGTGTTCCTTACGCGGTTGGGTGTTATGGGAACCCCTTGACAGTTCGCTTTGAATAAAACTCCTCTAGCAAGGCCCAACCTTGGTTTTACATTTGCCTAACAACCTATTACCCTTCCCTTGGGTTGGCCAACCCGAGGGTCATCTTTATTTTACCCCCCCTCCCCCCGGGCCAGTGCTTCTCTAAGTGTTGGTCCGAACTGGGCGATGTCCTGCGCCCCCTGGGCAACCAGGGTCTATGCCAACCCGACGTCTTGCCCATCTGGTGTGCCCTCAAAACGAGATATGTGCAGCTCCTATCGGGATTAGTCGGCACATTCGGGCGGTCTTGCTGGTCTTGTTTTACCATTGTTGAAATGTCTTGTAACCGGGATTCCGAGACTGATCGGGTCTTCCCGGGAGAAGGAGTATCCTTCGTTGACCGTGAGAGCTTGTGATGGGCTAAGTTGGGACACCCCTGCAGGGTTTTGAACTTTCGAAAGTCGTGCCCGCGGTTATGGGCAGATGGGAATTTGTTAACGTCCGGTTGTAGAGAACTTGACACTTAACTTAATTAAAATGCATGAACTGTGTGTAGCCGTGATGGTCTCTTTCCGGCGGAGTCCGGGAAGTGAACACGGTTCTGGTGTTATGCTTGAACGTAAGTAGTTTCAGGATCACTTCTAGCTTCACGATCATTGCGTTGCTTCTCTTCTCGCTCTTATTTGCGTACGTTAGCCACCATATATGCTTAGTGCTTGCTGCACCTCCACCTCACTACCCTTTCCTACCCATAAGCTTAAATAGTCTTGGTCTCGCGGGTTAGAGATTGTTGAGTCCTCGTGGCTCACAGATACTTCCAAACAGTTGTTGGTGCCGATGATACCAGTGCAGGTGACACAATCCAGCTCAAGTGGGAGCACGATGAAGATCTTGTTCGTTGTGTTGTTTCGTTCCCTATTGATCAGTAGTGGAGCCCAGTTGGGATGATCGGGGGTCTAGCAATTGGGGTTTTCTTCTTTTATTTGGTTCCGTAGTCAGACCTTGATTGTATTCTAGATGATGTATGTTTAACTTGTATTTGTGTGAAGTGGCGATTATAAGCCAACTCTTTATCCCTTTCTTATTCAGTACATGGGATTGTGTGAAGATTACCCCTCTTGCGGCAAACCTACCATGCGGCTATGCCTCTAAGTCGTGCCCCAACATGTGGGAGGTATAGCCGCATCGTGGGTGTTACAACACCACACGGATTGACCTTAGAGAAGATCATTGTATCGAACATCAAAAGAGAGAGAAACCCATCTAGCTACTACTATGGACCCATAAGTCATGAATGAACTACTCACACATTATCGTGGAGGCAACAAGATTGATGAAGATAGCCTCCCCAATGGTTTCCCCCTCTGACAGAGTACCGGAAAAAGACTTTCAGATGGGATTGCGGAAGAACAGAGGGTTGCGACAGCTAAAGAATTGTTTTGGGTCTCATTGCGAGGGTTTTGGAATATATGTGTGACGCCCAGATAATTAAGTTACAGTAATCCTTTGCTAATGAGGCCATGTCACCACTGTTACTGTTGCTAATCCTCACTTTGACCGAAACCGATTTCAAGTTCAAATTAAAATAAAGTCAAATTGTTATTTCTTCAAACGGTAAAGCAAAAATGTTCGATGGTTTGCTAATAATTCACTAACTAATTATCAGGGTGAAACCAAGATTAATAAAATGTTTAATTGCCCTAAAGCAACTAAAATAGGGGCCAAGTCTTTACTAAAATGCCTTTTCAAAATTATAGAAATTCCAAAATATTTTATTTAAACTCCAAGACTTTTAGTGGCAACACTAAATGATGCATAGTATTTGATTTGACTAATTGTTTTTTTCAAAAGCCTTTTGGTGGTTCACTAATAGAAACAGTAGCTAAAATAAAACAGAAAAATGTAATGAACAAAAGACCTACCTAACTACTGTGCATCTGGGCCCTAGTGGCCACAGAGCACTATAGGCCCAGCCCACTTCCCCACTCATCTCCTTCCTGATACAGGGAGGCGGGTGGGATCGTGGCAGGCATCCGTGGCGCGCCGGCCACATGCCGGCCATCCCCCGGGCCCCCTAGAGTACAAGGGCGCCCTCGATCCCTTGCAACCCTAGACCACCTCACTTTACCCCTCTCTCTCTCTCTCTCTCGACTTCGGCGGCGCCCGAAACAACCATCGCCAAGGCCGACCTCATTTGCTCGCTCCTCGTCCTTCTCGCACCGCGACCATATGTCCGGGATCTCCGTCGTCATCTACCACCTCGACTGCACCTGCTGGATTGGCATGGGAAGCCGCAACGCCGCCGCCCTCGAGCTCCTCTTCTCTGTTACAGATGCAAGTGCTCGCCATTGATCTCCACCACCGGCGCGTCTCCGTCGATTCCGTCATCTTCTACTACTCCGAGCCCATGCCGAGCCTTCTCGAGCTTCGCTGTAAGCCCTGTGCTATTTGCCTCTGCCTTGCCCCGTCGAATTAACGTCGTAGCTGCCCGTTCTCGTCGAGGCCGCCGTGCCTGGAGGCTCGCGCTCCCAGCCCGCGGTCGCGCCTGCCCCACCCTCCCTGGGCCACTTTGGCTACACTCGTCGGCGCCTGGCCGCGTCCTGCAGCCGCCTGCTCCATGCTCGTACGCCCCGCCCCTGCCCGCGTCAACGCTGCTCGCCGCCCACTGCCGCACCCACCGCGCTGGCCATGCCCGGCCCGCTTACCCCCGCTGCCGATCCCCATCGCACCCACCGGCCCCACCAAGCCCCTCCTCACCCATGCCGCCGTGCCGCTTCACCGGGACCGTGCTAGGCCCGCTCCCCGCCGCACCGCTGCTCCCTGCCCGCGCCCTCCAGCCCGCTCCCAACCGTCTCGCTACGCGCCGCTCGCTCAAGATCGCGACGCCATCGCCGCTTGCCTGCAGCGCTCGCCCTGCGCGTCCCGCCGACACTGGCGCCGTCCTCCGCCAGAGCCGCCCCGTTGTCGGCCGCCCCCTGTCCCTTGCGCCTAAACGTGGCCGCCGGCCCTCCTCTGCGAGGCCATGCGTAGTGCCTAGCCAGGAGGCCGGTTGGCCACTGCCACGTGGGCCCCGTCCAAAAAAGAGGTTAAAGAAACGCAGAGGATATAAATAATGAATTAATTAATTAGTTGATTAGTAATTTAATTAGTTAACTTAATTAACTAAAACCTAATTAGTCTAAGACAAACTGTTAACTTAAGTCAACTAGACAATGACAGTGGGGTCCCACCCCCTGTTGACCACTCAAAGTTTGACTGGTCAACTAGGACCCCTGGACCCACTTGTCACACACTCAGGGAAGTATTCCTGGGTACACTTAGCTTTTTTGCTATTTTAATTTCAAATTAAAATAAATTCAGAAAATTAATAAAACTTAGAAAATTAATAAAAAATAAATCGTTCGTCGGATAAAAATACTTTGTACATGAAAGTTGCTCAGAATGACGAGACGAATCCGGATACGCAGCCCGTTCGTCCGCCACGCATCCCTAGCATAGCAAACACGCAACTTTCCCCCTCTGATTCATCTGTCCGAAAATGCGAAACACCGGGGATATTTTCCCGGATGTTTCCCCCCTCACCGGTATCACCTCATACCGCGTTAGGTTACTTCTAGCACAACGTATTGTCAAGTCTTGCTTGTGTTACATTTGATTGCTCTGTTATTTATTGTGTTTCCCCTCCGTTACTTCTTTCCAGTAGACTCCGACACCGCTGCCGATGTCCGTGTGTTCGACTATATCGAAGATGACCCCTCCTTCTTGCCAGAGCAACCAGGCAAGCCCCCCCCCCTTGATCACCGGATATCGCCTACTCTCCTCTATAATGCTTGCATTAGAGTAGTGTAGCATTTTAGTGCTTTCCGTTAATCCTATCCTGATGCATAGCCTATCATTGTTGCTACCGTTGTTGATACCTTACCTACAATCCTAAATACTTAGTATAGGATGCTAGTATTCCATCTGTGGCCCTACATTCTTGTCTGTCTGCCATGCTATACTATCGGGCCGTGATCACTAGGGAGGTGATCACGGGTATATACATACATTTACACATACTATACAGGTGATGACTAAAGTCGGGTTGACTCGTTGAGTACCCGCAAGTGATTTCGATGTTGGGGGCTGAAGGGGCAGGTGGTTCCACCAAGGTAGTGGTGGGCCTAGGTTCCCGACGGCCCTCGACTTTTACTCTGAGGCGGAGCGACAGGGCAGGCGGAGACCACCTAGGAGACAGGTGGGCCTGGCCCTAGTCGGCGTTCGCGGTTAGTTCGAAATAACACGCTTAACGAGATCTGGGTATTTGATCTGAGTCTAGCTACTGGCCTATACGCACTAACCAACTACGCGGGGATAGTTATGGGCACTTGACGTCGTCGTATCAGCCGAAGCCTTCGTGACGTCAGCGACTGAGCGGCGCGCGCCCGGCTGGATTGGAACGCCTGCTCTTGTATAAGGGAGGCTAGGTTTGCTCATCGGCCGCATTCGCAACGTGTAGGTGTGCAATGGGCGATGGGCCCAGACCCCTGCGCCATAGGATTTAGACCGACGTGCTGACCTCTCTGTTGTGCCTAGGTGGGGTTGCGACGTGTTGATCTTCCGAGGCCGGGCATGACCCAGAAAAGTGTGTCCGGACAAAGGGGATCGAGCATGTTGGGAAATGTGGTGCACCCCTGCAGGGAAGTTTATCTATTTGAATAGCCGTGTCCCTCGGTAAAAGGACGACCCGGAGTTGTACCATGACCTTATGACAACTAGAATCGGATACTTGATAAACCACACCCTTCCAAGTGCCAGATACAACCGGTGATCGCTCTCTCACAAGGCGACGAGGGGAGGATCACCGAGTAGGGTTATGCTATGCGATGTTACTCGGTGAACTTACCATCTACTCTCTTCTTCTGCTGCAAGATGGAGGTTACCAGAAGCGTAGTCTTCGATACGACTAGCTATCCTCCTCTTATTCCGGCATTCTGCAGTTCAGTCCACATATGCTATCCCTTTTCCATTTGATACCAATGCATGCATATCTAGTGTAGCTCCTTGCTTGCGAGTACTTTGGATGAGTACTCACGGTTGCTTTGCTCCCCCTTTTCCCCTTTCTATACCCGATTGCTGCGACCAGACGATGGAGTCCAGGAGCCAAACGCCAGCGTCGATGATGACTGCTACTACTCAGGAGGTGCCTACTACTACGTGCAGGCTGCTAACGACGACCAGGAGTAGTTTAGGAGGATCTCAGGCAGGAGGCCTGCGCCTCTTTCGATTTGTATCCCAGTTTGTGCTAGCCTTCTTAAGGCAAACTTGTTTAACTTATGTATGTTGTCGGCGTTTTCGGAACAGGGGTCCCCAGACTTGCCTGCCTGCGGCCTGTGGCGTGGCTCAAAGGGGGCCCAGCACGGCCCGTCTTCACCAACACAAACCCAAAACCCTCCCGAGGGACCAGGCCTCGCGGGGCGAACGACGCGAAGCTTCCTCAGACACGGCCTCATCAGGCTGGCTCAAGAGGGGGCGGAGAGATCAAGGCGGGGTACCTCACGAGGTGCCCGTGACGCAAGCCATGATGATTCAGGGCGCCAGGCAGGTGCCAGCCCGCGCAGCGTCCTCCTTCCCTCTTTGGTGCAAAGGGGGCAAGCGCAGCCGCGGAGTACCGAGGCATCAGGCAAAGGTTGCCATTTCGGTGCAATGAGACCAAGACCAGGAGGACTACAAGATGCAGGTCACCGTGGAGCCCAAGACGGCGTCATCACCAGAGCTTTGCACAGGCGAAGACTACTTTTGTCAGGATAGCTGATACTAGCTGTCCCCCTTCAAATTAGCCCGCCATTGTTGGCTCCCTTCCCGCTCAATATTTGGGGAGAGGACCAGGGCCTCTATAAATAGGAATAGCCACCCCCAGGGTAAGGGCACGGAGGATAGAGGATCGAGGATCGAGAACCAGCCAACCCGGAAACAAGCTGGGGTCGAAATCAGGGTCGGTCAGTTGGAGGAAAGCAGAGAAAGAGAGAGAGAGAAAGGTGACTGAACTCCTCCGAGCAGTTCATCGCCCCAGCCAAGAACAGACCCTCGCGAGGCTGTTCTTCCTTGTATTGTTCATCATCATCAGCCCAAGAGGCAATCCACCACACCACACACTGGAGTAGGGTATTACACCACAACGGTGGCCCGAACCAGTATAACCCCGGTGTCTCTTGTGTTGTTCTTTCCTCAGCTTAGATCCTAGCATGGCGGAGGGGTGCAGGTAGGTAGGGGGCGAAATCTCCATGCGCACCCCAGTGTTCGAACCTCAAGGGTCTGCCGGAACCCGAAATCCGACATTTGGCGCGCCAGGTAGGGGTGCGCCAGAATTCGTCCTCCACCGCTCCGTGCCCCGTCGCGTCGTCATCACCATGCTCGGCGACCAGGAGGGCAACCCAGACCCATGGGCGGCATGGCCCGCCCGCGCAGAGCCGCTCGCCTCAGGCAACCCCGTGCCCCAGGCAGCTCGCGGTCCGCAGGGTGCTGCGGGCCGCGGGCGATGCGGACAGGCTTCGACAGCTCTCACACCGCGGCAGGCGCGGTCGGCAGCAAGGGCCTCCAATCACGCCGCGACTACGACACCGTACACCCGCCGGGAGCAAGCGAACTCGAGGGCCGCGCTCACGGTGGCCCGAGAGCTGCTGCAGTGCAGACTGCTGGAGGGCGGCCGCGACGTGCTGTTGGAGCGGGTGGCAGAGCTCCTGGGCTTCGCCGCCTCGAGGGCTCACCCCTTCTGCACCAAGCTCCCATCTCCAACCCAGGGCGGCCCGCGTGGGGGCCCCGCGCGCGCCCGCGGGCTCCAAGGCTACTCCAACACCAGCGATGCTATCAGCACCGGACTGGCAGCGGCGCAGCCCCCGCTCCTGGTCTGCGAAGAAGAAGGGCTCGACGTGACCCGCGGCCCAAGTGGACAGCCGCGCTGCCACCCCACGGTAGGCGCGTCAGGTAGGACCGCGTGGCGCGCGGAGCACTACGACGTGGCCTTCGGGGTGGCGCCGCCAAAGGAATACGTGCCCCTCATGATGGACCAAGGACACTCACACGAGGACGAACCAGGCTCGCTCCTCAGCCCAAGTCGGGGGGACGAGGCGCCAGAAGCTGAGCCCTTCCAGGAGTCTTGGGACGGTCCCACTGGGCACGCTGGAAGCAACGATTATCGAGTACCGCTAATTCTTCAGCAGGCATACGCTAACCATGGATCACAGGAGGTGCAGGTTGCTGCAGCGGGCAGCTGCCCCGCTCCCACAGCCTCCTACCCCTCGGGAGGAGGACGCAGGGGGCTGCAGGAGAGGGGCGGGGATTCGACATCACCACCGCGGCGTTCGGAGCAAGGTGTTCTCAGGAGGTAGGCCCTCCGCTGGGGAGGTGCCCCAGGGCCTGCCCCCGGCGGAGGACCCGTGGTCGTCGGGGGAACCGCTGGCGACCACTCTACCCCATCGGCGGCGTCCTGGTTTCCGGTCGTCGTTGATGGCACTAGAGTGTGGCGCAAGGCGGGGCCCTCATCTGGCGATATGAAGCAAGGCCAGTACCTGTGAAGAAGGCCCAGTGCCTGTGAAGCTCGCCGCCCTGTGACACTCTCACGTAATAATGAGTGGGGCTGTACACGCCCCGGAGTCTCAGGGGTGCCAGCCTCAGGCCCTGGGTCTCCCTCCCACGCCCAGTGGCAGCACTTAGCTCCACGCTGGTGAGAAGACGTCCAAGACTAGACTAGGTGCCGGACGCGGCCTTTTGTTTGCTTTCGTTGCTCTTCCCCTTGGTTGTCGCTTTCCCCCGCTGGATTCAAGTTGGATTCGAATTTGAGATTTTCGTGTGTTCGGGGAAGGGGTGCTTAGTCTCGTTCGAGCAATTTCTTGCGTTTTGGTTACCACTTCGCCTCAGCCGCCTCCCCTCGCGAGCCCCTCGCGAGCCGGGTCAGGCCTAGCTTGCGCGCAGCCCAGACTGCCGCCGCCGAGTCCTCTCAGGAGGGTGTTTTACTGCAGATCCTACGGATTCAATCGGGGGACACTTAGGACACCACAACCCCCGCGGGCTGCCTCAGGTCCAGCGCGGAACAAAGGTATACTAGCCGACCAGCGTGTCGCTTAAGCCAGCCACTTGGCGTGGGCGCATGGACGATGTAGCTTCTACTGATACGATAAACACAAGTTTTACATGAGGGCCCCCCCCTCCAAAATGCTCTCACAGTCATCAGGCCAAAACCTGAGTTCTATTCATGCAGGGTAAGGAAGCAGGAACAATGTACAGTCAGTCGGACGAAGCCCCCAATGCGTCCTCAGGAGCACCACCTGAGCCGTTGCTGGCGCCGCTGAACTCGCCATCGCTGTCCGCGTCGCCGCCAGCGGCGTCAGGGCCGCCCATCGCGCCGCCCTCGTCGGCCGCCACGATCGCATCATCGTTGTCTGAGGCAAAGGCTCTGATAAGAGCGTCCACATTGTCCTCCACCCAGTGCGCCAGGTCGCCTTGGACAGCCTGGGGGACTGGGGCGATGGCGGCATCAAAATCAAAATGGGGATCCATGTTCCGGAGGTGACTGAAGACGCGAGAAAAGGCGCGCCTGAGCAGGGCGCGGCTCCTCTCCTCCACCAACCTGTCAGCCCTGGTCGACCGCGCCTCCAGCTGCGTCACCACATCAGTGAAGAACTTGAGATTGCCCGCGTAGTTGATTGCGTGCGGCTCACCAACGGCCTCCTCGCAGATGTTGCCCAAGGCCGCGTTGGCTCTCTCCCGGAGAGTGGTGAGCATGGGGCCGTGCTCATGCTCCAAGATCCGCCGCTGACGTATCTCGTCCGCATTCTGGCGTGCGACGGCCTCAGCCTCCTCCACCCGCTGGCGAAGAAGGAGCACCTCAGCCTGGGAGGTGGTTAACTCAGCTCGCGCCACCTCGAGGGCGGCCCGGGAAGCATTGGCCCGCCGCACCGCCTCCTCCAGCTTGGCCCTCAAAGCGGCAGTCCTGCCTTCAGCTTCGGCCCGAATCAACCCCAGCTTCTCTTCGAACTCGTGCTCGAGGTTCAAATGCGCCATCGCCACTCGACGTCCGACCTCCTCCAGGACGCGGGCTTCCTGTGCAGCAACATCATCCTCCGCCTGCGTCACCAAGCGCTCCCTCGTCTCCAGACGCTCGTACTCGCGGGTACGTTCGGCGGCTTCCAGTGTCAGCGCCTCCTCACGCTTCTGGAGCTCTGCTGAGTCGCCAGAGGCCACCTTCATCGACGCGAGGGCTGCCTCACGCAGCTCCACCTGCTCCTCTAGCGAGTGGCACCAGGCCAGAAGCTCCCGAGCCCGCTCCTCCGGAGCCGTTCGCCGCCGGTCAGCTTCCCGAGCCTCCTCAGCGGCCCGAGACCGGGCCTCCCGAGAGGCCACCAACGACGCCTTGGCCTCTACTTCATCAAGATCACGCTGACGGCGCGCAAGGGCGATGGCACCCTCCAGCTCGCGCCTCTCTGCAGCCAGGCGCAGGCCCTCGGCCTCAAGGCGCGCGTCTTCATCAGCAAGCTCCTCACCAAGCAGGCTCACTGCGTCAGTCGCCCTTTGAAGGAATCCTTGGCGGAGAGCGCGACGCTCCCGAGCGCGCTCGAGCACGTCTTCCACACCATCATCCGCCCCAAGCAAGAGCTGGGGGCCGCGAGTCAGCACTCCCCCTCCGGGCTGGGGGCTGGCACCCTCGCGACGGCCGGGCACGCCGCGTCAGAAGCCCGGCCTAGGGCCAGCCCGTCCTCAGGAGAAGAGCGCAGGAAGCGCCTCAGCCAATCGCAGTTCACGACCAGGCGAGAGGCCCATGGCAGGCTGGCTATGCCACGAGAAGGCCCGCGAAGGAGGATCGCGAGGTGCGCGGGGCCACGGTGCGCCTCGGGATGGTTCGCCTCTTCCATCGCCCTCACCACAAGGGCTCCGCTGCTCGGAGCGCTCGAGGGCGGTGGAGGGGGCGAAGCCAAGGGGGACGGCTCCTCAGCCGTCTCCGCAAGCTCGGCTGGAAGGGGCCTGCGGAGCAAGGGTCAGTACAAGTAACAGAAGGATCGGGAGCCGGGAAAGGAGAAGGCTTACTCATCAGTGGCGAAGTACTTCCTATACTTCAGCAGGCGACAAGGGTAATCGTCGCCGAGGGCCTCCCTTCTCTTCCGGAGAGCCTCGAAGTTCACGCAGAAACGGCCCAAGAGTTGGGCGCATGGATCAACCTTCGACGAAGATGGAGCGTCAAGGCGATCTGCGGCAGAGGCGCCTGCATGATGTGCGCTGCCAATCGCCTCCCCAACATACGCAGCTGGAGCCTCAGGGGCCCCAGTCGTAGGCACTGAGGGCAGCTGCTCGCCACCCTCAGCCTCAGCGGCACGGGCCCCAAGAGCTGCTTCCTCATGAGCCTCGCCCGGCGCTGTCACCGTGCCGGGAGCCCCCTCGGCCTCTGGCGCC
This sequence comes from Triticum urartu, assembly GCF_056163025.1. Classification (NCBI taxonomy): domain Eukaryota; kingdom Viridiplantae; phylum Streptophyta; class Magnoliopsida; order Poales; family Poaceae; genus Triticum; species Triticum urartu. Next base: position 258,457,396 of record NC_141875.1, read on the forward strand.
TCGTGCCTCCCTGCTCCGCCACTCGAGGATGAGTCGCCTTGGCCGACTGTTAGGGAAGTCACCACCACTGGGTTCTCGCGAGGCCCCTGAAGGCCGGCGGGGCACGGCCCCCACTCATCAAAGACAGGCATCTGCTTCACAAAGTCGCCCCTGCTCTAGCAGAGGTACAGCAAGGCCCCTCCCTGCCGGACGCTGCCGGGGTTGGGGTCCCCAGCCAGGGTCAAGAGCGCCGTCCTCAGCACCTCAGGAGTCAGGTCCTCTTCCTGGAGCCTCGTACGATCCTCGCGCCCACGGAAGGCCCACATCCGGCGAGAGTGGCGTTGAAGAGGAGCAACGTGGCATAGCAGGAACTCCTTCACCACCTTGGGCGCTATCACGCCAAGCGACCTCAAGAGCGTGAAGCGGCGCCAGACGAAGACGAGCCGGGGGCTCTCAAGCATCTCCTGGCCCCAGCCCGAATTGGGGACGACAGGAGAGGTCGGCTCCAATAGCAGGGGGCTGGGCACCCCTGCGTCCACATACAGCCACCGCTCGCGGAACCCGACCGCGGGCAGGGGGAGCTTGAAGTCAATCCCAGAGGCCGCCGTCTCAGGCGCGGCAACGAAGCTCACGCAAGCCCAGCATTGGGTAGGGTCGACAAGATGCAACGAGAAGAAGTGGCGCAACAAGGCAACCGAAGGAGGGATGCTCACCATAGCTTCACAAACAAAGGCGAATACCGAAAGGAGGGTGATGGATTCAGGACCCGGATGCATCATGTGGATCTGATAGTGGGAAAGCACGGCGTTGAAGAAATCAGAAAAGGGGGAACCAGACCCGCCCACAGGGCGTCGGCAAGATACGGGACCTCGGTGGCTGTCCTGTCGATGGAGAAGTGGGACGCGGGCCAGGCCGTCGTCCTCCCGCATTCATTGAAGATGGTGGCCAGAGCCAAGCTGACCTTGCCCAAGCCCTCGGCGGGGGCCGCCGATGGCGGCGGGCAAGGCGGAGACACGGGTTTCTTCCCTCTCCCCTTCTTTGTCAGAGCCATGGCGATGGGAAGGGGGGGAGGGAGGTTCGAGATTGAGTGGAAAACAGAAACCGGAGTTCGAGCGGAGGAAGGACAGAGGGCGCTCGAGCGATAAAAGGGGAACGGCTGTGTACGACTATGGGTCCGCCTAGCACGGCGCAAGATAAGGAGGGCATGGGGGAACAGTGCCGCCCATGTCCAATCAACCGCCACGCGGTGCCCAAGGCCGCAGGCTGTTAGGGCCCGCGGCGCTTCGCTCTTGCCCTTCCGCCTCCCTGCATGACCAAGCCCGGGCGCGCCTTGGGCCCGGGGGCTACTGTCGGCGTTCTGGGAACGGGGGTCCCCAGACTTGCCTGCCTGCGGCCTGCGGCGTGGCTCAAAGGGGGCCCAGCACGGCCCGTCTTCACCAACACAAACCCAAGACCCTCACGAGGGGCCAAGCCTCACGGGGCGGACGACACGAAGCTTCCTCAGACACGGCCTCATCAGGCTGGCTCACGAGGGGGCGGAGAGATCAAGGCGAGGTACCTCACGAGGTGCCCGTGACGCAATCCATGACGATTCAGGGCACCAGCCGGGTGCCAGCCTGTGCAGCGTCCTCCTTCCCTCTTTGGTGCAAAGGGGACAAGTGCAACCGCGGAGTACCGAGGCATCAGGCAAAGGTTGCCATTTTGGTGCAACGAGACCAAGACCAGGAGGACTACGAGACGAAGGTCACCGTGGAGCCCAAGACGGCGTCATCACCAGAGCTTTGCACAGGCGAAGACTACTTTTGTCAGGATAGCTGATACTAGCTGTCCCCCTTCAAATTAGTCCGCCATTGTTGGCTCCCTTCCCGCTCAATATTTGGGGAGAGTACCAGGGCCTCTATAAATAGGAATAGCCACCCCCAGGGTAAGGGCACGGAGGATAGAGGATCGAGGATCGAGGATCGAGAACCAGCCAACCCGAAAATAAGCTGGGGTCGAAATCAGGGTCGGTCAGTTGGAGGAAGCAGAGAAATAGAGAGAGAGAAAGGTGACTGAACTCCTCCGAGCAGTTCATTGCCCCAGCCAAGAACAGACCCTCGCGAGGCTGTTCTTCCTTGTATTGTTCATCATCATCAGCCCAAGAGGCAATCCACCACACCACACACTGGAGTAGGGTATTACACCACAACGGTGGCCCGAACTAGTATAAACCCTGTGTCTCTTGTGTTGTTCTTTCCTCAGCTTAGATCCTAGCATGGCGGAGGGGTGCAGGTAGGTAGGGGGCGAAATCTCCGCGTGCACCCCAGTGTTCGAACCTCAAGGGTGTGCCGGAACCCGAAATCCGACATATGTACTAAGATATTGTTGTTTCCGCTGACTCGTCTATGATCGAGCTCTTGTATTCGAGCCCTCGAGGCCCCTGGCTTGTAATATGATGCTTGTATAACTTATTTTATTCGTAGAGTTGTGTTGTGATATCTTCCCATGAGTCCCTGATCTTGATCGTACATGTTGGCGTGTATGATTAGTGTACGGTCAAATCGGGGGCGTCACAAGTTGGTATCAGAGCCGACTGCCTGTAGGAACCCCCCTTTCCAACTCCTTGGCCAAAGATGAGTCTAGTCTTTGAAAAACTGTTTTACTAACATGGTTGTGTGTCTTACGGGCCCACGTCGCCATTTGGGTGGTATTAGGATCTTTTACTCCTTGTCTATACTCTGGGATTCTGATCTCTCTTCTATTCGGGTTAAATGATTTTACTAAATCTGACCCTAGGTTGTCGTAATTACTTCTCCCGGAGAGCCCCTTATCACAGAGGATCGCATATTGCACCAGAAGATTTTTAAGATACTCTTCGATCATTCCCGAGACCCTTGTGTCCTCTGCCTTTTCAATTCCCTACTACAGATATATCCATATGGATAACGACATACACTTGTTGTTCATACAATTACTCTTAGTTTCTCTTGTTATTACCAGATGCATCAAATTGTTTTCCGACTTTTAAGAATCCATTGTACCACTGCCTTGTAGTTCCTTGCTACAGAAATAACCCTATGGATAATTCCTCGCACTTATCGAGTATCCACTCATTCCGAGTTTTTCTTGTGTTCTGCAAAAGAATTCGAAATACTATTTGATCTTTTGAAAATCCTCAACAGCCTGTAGTTCTTGTAATTCTTGCATACTTGCATCCCGATTAATTCCATTGGTCTAGCAATTTACTTTAAAAACCTTTGTGATTGTCATTCTGATCCTTTGATTCAACATGTGTGTGAATGCACACAATCATCAGTTGTCCCCTGGAATTTATCCTTACGATTCAGACGTCATTCTGGACATGAGCTAGATTTTGACCAATCAAATTGCCATTGATTGTACCCCTAAGGCTATTCAACTTATCTATCCTTAATCAGAGCATTGCTTCTGATCCCTTGTCCTGGAATTCATAATTCCTTTGCATTTGAGCTTTGAGTTAGTCAGTTGTTTCTATAATCCGATGTACTTGCATTCCTTATTCCTTTGATAGAGTACCGATACTCACATGAGCTCCGTTCGAGACCACCAGACCTCTTGATGGATTATTATCCGACAGTGTCCTTCATATTGAAATAACCCTGTGAGCCTTTCCATGGAAATATAAAGCCTTTGGTAAATTGTATCCTCTGTTTTCTCAACCATGCTCTACTTTCGAGCTTGTATTATTTACTCCGAAATTTGTGGTATATGTTCCTAAGATGCCCTGATGGGTTGAACCTACGCCTTTCCTAATCTGTGTGAACCCGAAAGATTTCACGGGTCATAATTATCTGGTATTGCACCAGGTAAAAACTTTCAACAACTAATGTCATTTTCAAAATTCGAGAGCAGTGAATGAAAGGTTATGCATTTAAGAAGTGGGAGTCGACCTTGAACCTTTGTGTTCATGCCCATGGACATGATGTAGATCCTATCATTAAAGCCTCTCTTTATTTAATTATTCCCTTGGTATAAGTTCATCTTATATCTGGGATCTGGCCTTTTACAATCATGGTTTCGACCATGTTCTTATTTAAATACCATTTCTCGTGCAAGTTTAAGCACTTGTCTTCTGCAGAGCAATACCCTAGTCCAACCTCTACTTTGATCTGTCGTCGAGTATTACCCCCTGGTATCTCGAGATTATCATGAACTGCATAACTTATGAGTTCTTCATCAAGTACTGCATTCTCACTGATTCCACTTTTCACGGGCTCTAAGTTATTAAATGGACACCGATAACCGAAGCGAGTCCGCACAATGGTTCAACAACTTTTGGTAATCTTCTTTACTTATGGGTTTGTACCTGATCACGTCATTCCTAGCCTGTTTGGCTATATCATTATCGTGATGATTTTAATTGTGCTACCTGGTCCTTCTTCCCGGGGCACAAATTTCGACGGTGATCTAATCTTACGTCGACCTTCCTCGTCTTATCATTTCTCCTTGAACAACAAACTTGATTTCGAGTTCGTGTCGTACCCTTGGTTCCAATTACCTTTCGCTTCATCATTCCTTTGACTTGATGTCATCATTGAACGATTACATCTTCATGAAACCTCTCGACAAATGTGTCATGATCATCATGAACATTCTGAGCTCTTCCAAGGTATCTATCGAATCCTTCATGAGAAATACCATCCTTGACCTCGATGATTTGGGTTATCATCGGCCCCTTTATTACCTTCCCTCCAACACAAACTTGATCATGTTTTGTGTTATACCTTGAGTTCCTACCTGTGCAAATCAAGTCTAGCAACAGGTGAAAAAGTTTCATCAAAATCAATTGGTATCAGAGCGAGGTACTCCCTTGTTCTGTGTGATTTTGGTTTAACTGCCTGGAGTTTAGTTATGTCGACTGCAGGTATGAAGAAAGTGACATGCCCCATGTTTGACGGTCACGAGTATCCCAAGTGGAAGGCCATGATGAAGAAGCGGCTCATGGCGATGAACATCAAGCTATCGACCGTCACTGAGATTGGTCTGACCGATCTATGCAAGATGGCGGAAGCAGATGACATTCGCAAGTACACTCTTCTCAACCTCATGGCGAAGGACGTCATCTGCTCCTGTCTGTCTCAAAACCAGTTCAGGAATATCATGCATCTCGATCATACGAAGCTTATCTGGGACCGTCTCTCTGAGGTCTATGAAGGTCATCGAACCTGTCATGATCCTTGGTTTGAGGAATTCAAGGAATCTCTCAAAGCGATGACATTCGAACCAGAATCATCATCTTCTACATCATGCCTTATGGAAAAAGATGCTAAGGTAACTGAATGCTACCTATCTGAGTCTAGTGATGATGAATCTGGTGATGAATTTGGACCCAGCTATGTCAAACTTGCTTCCCTGGCCACTAAACAACAAAGAGCTTTGGAAAAAGTTCAATACATGCTAAATAAGAGTGATGATATGTTGGGTGAAGAAATGGATCAGTCAAAAGCTTTGGCTGAAAGTCTTCAGAGACTTCATACTAAGTATGACACCCTTCAAGATCATCATAACACTCTCTTATCTGATCATGAGAAGCTTTCTTATGAATTTCTTCAAAGAAAGCAAGACCTTGAGAAGCTAAGAGTGAGTTATGAAGATCTTCAGAAGGAACGTGATTCATTACTTGCTCAACAAATCAGCGCTTCTCGGGAAGAATTTGTTCCTCCTTGTTTGAAATGCATTGAACGTGAATCTGCTAATTCTTCACCTGAATGTTCAAATGCTGTTAATGTTTTAAATTCTTCATCTGCCTCTGCTATCACTAATTCTTCAACTGAGGACACTGCTAGTATCACTGACGATGCAGGGCTGAAGGAATTGTACATGACAGGCATGTACAAAAGCCTCAAAGGGCATCAGACTCTTTGTGATGTGCTTAAAAAGCAGATCCTCAACAGGAACCCCAGGAAATAGGGTATTGCCTTTGAGAGGAAACTCAATGCTGACGGTACATATTGGAAGCCTGAGCAATACCCCAAAACCTCATGGGTTGCTGCAAAGGGACCTCCAGTTGATCCATCTAACTTATCTGGATTTGCATGTGAATCTCCTCATTCTGATAATGAGTCATTTGACTCCAACTATAAACTGTTCAAAAATCAGAATGGTGAAGTATTTGCTAGATATGTTGGCACTAACTGCAGGAACGGTCCTCCTATGAAGAAAATCTGGGTTCCCAAAAGGTGCCTTGAAAGTCTTCAGGTGAATGTCCTCAGGACACCACCTGTGAAGAATAGGAACCCCAGATCAAATTCTTCATATGGACCAAATTCCTCAAAAGGATCAAAGTCCTCATATGATTATCATCATGCTAACAACTTTGTTTCGCAGGGAAGAGCTAAGGGCTATTAATATGATCATTATTCTTCTAATTATTATGTTCATAAGTCCTCGAAGAATTTCTCTGCTTATTCATATGCTTATCCTAACTCCTCTTATGTGAAACGAAATGGACTGGCTTCTATGCCACCTTTCTCATATGGAGCTCGCAGAGTGATGATCTCTTTGCCACCCCTTCGGATGTGGGTGGTGAAGAAAAAGAACTAATCTCTTCTACAAGGTTAGGTCTCCAGACGTACGTAATCGTGTGAAGAATTTGCTGGAGACCTGAGTGTGCCTGAAAGGATGCATGCTAATCATGAAGAAATGAAATTTCATTTCTCACGTCCTCATACTGCTTTATCTATTCTATTGCTTGATGAAATTGATCTGATGAATTGATGTCATATTCTTCACTGATGAAGTATATGAGTTCGTAAGTTGCACTAATTCATCTACAGGATGATCAACCCAAAGCCACTGAGTGGGTCCTCGATAGTGGATGTACAAATCACATGACTGGTGACAAGAATCTATTGATGGATGCTCCCTTATCACCATCGCATCTGAAGCATATCATCTTCGCTGACAAAGGCAAAAGTCAGGTATTGGGTCTAGGTAAGGTTGCGATCACAAAGGATCGACACATGGACAAAGTCATGCTTGTCGAGTCCTTAGGATACAACCTCATGTCTGTCTTAATGCTTTGCGATCTTGATATGGTTGTTGTCTTTGGAAAGTACCGTTGTGTTGTGGTTATGGAAGCTGACAATTCCAAAGTCTTCACAGGCTTTAGGAGAGGAGACCTGTATATTGTTGATTTCTCTACAGGACCACAACCAGCCGTGTGTCTACTTGCAAAAGCCTCAGAAGGCTGGCTCTGGCATCGACGACTTGGTCATGCAGGCATGAGGAATTTGCACACGCTTGCGAACAAGAAGCATGTCATTGGCATCGAGAATGTCAAATTCCTCAAGGATCACTTATGCGGAGCCTATGAAACTGGGAAGATGACAAAGGCTAAGCATCCAGCAAAGACTATCATGACCACCACTCGTCCATTTGAATTGCTTCACATGGATCTCTTCGGTCCTAACCATTATTCTACAGTCTCAAATGAGGCATCTCAATATGGCTTTGTTATTGTTTATGATTACTCTCGATACACATGGGTACACATTGTCACTTACAAACATGAAGTGCAGGAAGTCTTCAAACGATTTTCCTCGAGGGCTTCAACCAACTTTGGTGTGAAGATCAAGCACATCAGAAGTGACAATGGAACTGAGTTCAAGAATTCTGGTCTTGATGACTATCTTGATGAACTTGGTATTACTCATGAGTTATCTGCTCCTTATACTCCTCAGCAGAACGGCATCGTGGAGCGCAAGAACATGACTCTTGCTGAGATGGCTCGCACTATGCTTGATGAATACAAAACGCCTCGTCGTTTCTGGATTGAGGCAATTGATACTGCGTGCCACATCATCAACAGAGTATATCTTCACAAATTCTTCAAGAAGACTGCCTTTGAACTCCTCACTGATAAGAAACCCAATGTAAGTTATTTCAAAGTCTTCGGTGCTAAATGTTGGATTAGAGATCCTCATCACAACTCAAAATTTGCACCAAAAACACATGAAGGTTTTATGCTTGGTTACGGAAAGGACTCGCACACCTACAGAGTCTTCAACAACGTTCTTCACAAGGTTGTTGAAACTGTAGATGTGCGGTTCGATGAAACTAATGGCTCGCAAAGAGAGCACCTACCTACTGTGATAGATGAACCAGCACCTAAGGAAACTATCAAGTTCAAGGCAAGGCTACTGAGGATGTCAGAATCTGCTAAAGAATTCATTCCAGAACATGAAGAACGTCGAGCTAATGCACCTGAAGAAAATACTGAAGAAAATGGTGCTGAAGAAAATGCTGATCAAATTTCTCAACAACAACCAGCTCATGCTCGCGTTGCAAAAGAAGTGCAAGTTGAAAAGATCATCAATGACATTAAAGCGCAAGGTCCTCTCACACACTAAAAAGCTTCACATTTATCTAACTTTTGTGGGCACTATGCTTTTGTCTCTATCACAGAGCCCACTAAGGTAGATGAAGCATTTCTGGAGCCTGAGTGGATTCAGGCCATGCAAGAAGAATTACATCAGTTCGAGCTCAACAATGTCTGGGAACTGGTCAAACGTCCAGATCCTCGCAAGCACAATATCATTGGCACAAAGTGGATCTACCACAACAAGCAAGATGAAAATGGCCTTGTGGTAAGGAATAAGGCACGGCTTGTAGCTCAAGGCTACACATAGGTTGAAGGAATTGATTTTGATGAAACTTTTGCACCTGTTGCTAGACTTGAGGCTATTCGCATATTACTTGCTTATGCTAACCATCATGACATTACTCTATATCAAATGGATGTAAAAAGTGCATTCCTTAATGGTAGGCTTGAGTAAGAAGTATATGTTGCTCAACCCCCAGGTTTTGAAGATCCAAAGAATCCTGACAAAGTCTTCAGACTCAATAAGGCCCTCTATGGCCTCAAGCAGGCCCCACGGGCGTGGTATGATACTTTGAAGGAATTCCTTATGAAGAAAGGCTTCAAACCTGGTTCACTCGACCCTACTCTTTTCACTAAATCTTATGATGGTGAATTGTTTGTGTGCCAAATATATGTTGATGATATTATCTTTGGTTGTACTGACCAACGTTATAGTGATGAATTTGCCTATGTGATGAGTGAAGAATATCAAATGTCTATGATGGGAGAGTTGAATCTCAGGAGAAATACCTCAAGGATGTACTGAGGAAATTCGTCATGCAAGATTGCAAAGGCGTCAAAATTCCTATGCCCTCAAATGGCCATCTGTACACTGATGAAAATGGTATTGACTTCGATCATAAGGTATACCGCTCCATGATTGGTTCTTTATTGTACTTATGTGCATCTAGGCCAGATATAATGCTTAGTGTTTGCATGTGTGCCCGATTTCAAGCTACACCGAAGGAATCACACCATAAGGTTGTGAAGCATATTCTTCGATATCTAGCTCACACACCAACACTTGGATTATGGTACCCCAAGGGCTCGGCTTTTGATCTCATTGGATATTCTGACTCTGACTATGCTGGTGATCGTGTGGACCGCAAGTCAACATCTCGTACATGTCGTTTCCTCGGACGATCTTTGGTATGTCGGTCCTCGAAGAAACAGAACTGCGTATCACTATCTACTGCTAAAGCTGAGTACATTGCCGTTGGTTCTTGCTGTACTCAATTGCTATGGATGAAGCAAACTCTCAAGGACTACGACGTCAACATGAAGAATGTACCTCTCTTCTGTGACAATGAGAGTGCCATCAAGATTGCTCACAACCCAGTTCAGCACTCGAAGACAAAGCACATTCAGATTCGTCATCATTTTCTTCGTGATCATGTGTTAAAGGGCGACATTTCTATTGAGCATGTGAAGACTAAAGAACAGCTAGCCGATATCTTCACAAAGCCCTTGGATGAGAAGAGATTTAGCAAGTTGCGGTGTGAGCTAAATATCTTAGAATCTTCAAATGTTCTCTGAAAAGGACACTCATCCTAACACTTATGCAAAATTGATGACTTAGATGTGCAACACATGAAGAAACGTTTTTCTTCAATCAATGAAGAATAACACTCTAAGTGTGAAGAAATTAATGAAGAATGTGATTCTCAGAACCCTACGACAATTGTACGCGGTGTCTGAAATCATCATTCGTATACGGTGGGTCTCGCCACCACCAAAAGTTGAAATTCCTTAGTTGTTCAAAATTTTCAACTTTGCATTGTCTTCACTGTTTCCGTAGTTTTTCTTCATTGCATTCACTTATTGCTAATTCTTCAAGTTGGTTTTTCTGCTAAGTGAATGTGATCGGACCCTTCCCCCTCTATGCTAAACTCAACCCAATCTATTCACAAATTCTTCATGTGCGTTCTATTTGAAACTCGCTCAAAATCTTCACTATGTCCTTGTTAGCTGAAGAATTTGCGAACGGAACGTTAAAACTTATCTTATCCAAATTTTCGGCTTTGCCGCTCAAACCGTTCCGCATCTGTCACGCCCTCGATGCGGCTATAGCTCCCACGTGTCGAGGCACGACTTAGAGACATAACCACATAGAAAGCAATGTCGCAAGTTAGGCAATCATCACAACATCCCATGTAATATAGATAACAAAAGGGGAGATACATAGTTGGCTTACACTCGCCACGTCAATCAAAGTACATAAATAACATACATCATCCAAACACTCATGGCCCGACTACGGCGCCAAAATAGAAGAAAACCCAACATGCGACACGGCCCCAATCACCCCCAACTGGGCACCACTACTGATCATCAGGAAAGGACACATAGTATCGCTGAGAGTCCTCGTCGAACTCCCACTTGAGCTTGTACGCGTCGCTTGGAGCGGAATCACCTGGGCCTGCATCTGGTGTAATAGGAATCTGTGAGCCACAGGGACTCAGCAATCTCGCACCCTCGCGATCAAGACTATTTAAGCTTATAGGAAGGGTAAGGCAAATATATGTGGAGCTGCAGCAAGCGACTAGCATATATGGTGGCTAACTTACTCGCAAAAGAGAGCGAGAAGAGGAGGCGAAGCACAAGCGAGAATCTAGAGAGAGCAACCTGCGCAAACATAACTCCAACACCGTGTCCACTTCCCGGACTCCGCCGAGAAGGGGCCATCACGGTAACACACACGGTTGATTCATTTTAATTAAATTAAGGTTTAAGTTATCTACAACCGGACATTAACAAATTCCCATCTGCCCATAACCGCGGGCACGGCTTTCGAAAGTTCAATCCCTGTAGGGGAGTCCCAACTTAGCCCATAACAAGCTCTCACGGTCAACGAAGGAATAGACCTCCACCCGAGACGTTCCGATCAGACTCGGTATCCCGGTACAACAAGACATTTCGACAGGTTAAAACAAGACCAGCAACACCGCCTGAATGTGCCAATAAATCCCGATAGGAGCTGCACATATCTCGTTCTCAGGGCACACTCAGATGAGACTAGCTACGAGTAAAACCAACCCTCAAGTTTCCCCGCGGTGGCCCCGCAGGCAGCTCGGTCGGACCAACACTCAGAGGAGCACTGGCCCGGGGGGGGGGGTTAAAATAAGATGACCCTCGGGCTCCGGAAACCCAAGGGAAAAAGAGGCTAGGTGGCAAATGGTAAAACCAAGGTTGGGCATTGCTGGAAAAGGTTTAATCAAGGCGAACTATCAAGGGGTTCCCATTATAACCCAACCGCGTAAGGAACGAAAAAAACCAGGAACATAACACCGATATGACGGAAACTAGGGCGGCAAGAGTGGAACAAAACACTAGGCGAGAGGCCGAGCCTTCCACCCTTTACCAAGTATATAGATGCATTAAGATAACATAGCAATATAATGATATCCCAACAAGTAAATAAATGTTCCAACAAGGAACGGCTCCAATCTTCACCTGCAACTAGCAACGCTATAGGAAGGGCTGAGCAAAGCGGTAACATAGCCAATCAATGGTTTGCTAGGACATGGTGGGTTAGAGGTTTGACATGGCAATTGGGAGGCTGACAAGCAAAAGGTAGGCATCGTAGAAATGGCATAGCAAAGAGCGAGCAAACTAGCCTAGCAAAGATAGTAGTGATTTCGAGGGTATGATCATCTTGCCTGCAAAGCTGTCAGAGTTGACTGGATCCTCGAAAGCAAACTCAACGGGCTCCTCGTTAGCGAACTCGTCTCCCGGCTCTACCCAAACAAGACAAACAAGCAACAATGATACAATCAACCATGTGCAAGCTCAAACAATAAGATACAATGATGATATGCTATGCGGGATGCGATGCGGGATGCATATGCAAGATATGACAGGAAATGCATGAAACTGGCCTAAACTTGGAAATCCAAGTGTGTCACTGGAAAGATGAGATGAAACCGCTTGAAATCGATATAAAGAACGTCGGAATCGGAGTTATGGTTTGGAAATGGCAAGCGATTCAAAATTGGCACCGGTCTGCGATTTACAGCAAGTAGGCATCTAAATGCAATGAGATGAACATGCTACAGCACTCAAACATGGCAACAAAATACATGGAACGGAAGCATTCAAGATGCTTAAGAAAAGACTAGCACTGAGCTATGGCCAATTCATCCATTAACAGGTTCAAACAAGCATGGCAAAAACGCAAATGGAAAACAGATCTCAGACTTAGTGAAATTAACACTTGTCTGAAATTTCAGATCATATAGCCCTCTTCGGAGCAACAAAACGACATGCTACAGGACCTGATTAAGACAAAGAAGAACATGGAATGGAGCTACTCAACAAGCTTAACAAAAGTCCCTTAGTGACCTTGAGCCAAAAGGGATCCGAAAATATACTAACAAGCACACGAACATAGCAAAAACATAATCAGTTTTCAGACTTAGTGAAAACTGACACATGCTGAAACATAACTCACGAAGGCATCTTAACGAGCTCGATGCACTCACTATAGTGCAAGTCATGGCAAGCAAGCATACATCCATTAACAAGGCACAAAATTTAAGCTACATGGCAAGAACAATAGCATAGCATGCACGGAACAACTACAACATCACCGGCAAAATTACAAACGAGTTGACAATCTGCCCAGATTCACAACGAAGCAAAAGTAGAGCTCGATTGACTCAAGATAGGGTGCTCCATAATTGCAAACAAAGACATGGATGGATAGAGCACTACAATATTAACAAAACTCCTTTACTGATCATCCTCAAAAGAGGCACGGATCACTAGGAAACAGCATGAACATATGGCATCATGGACTAAACAATGCCAGGACTTAGTGAAATTACTAAGTCACTGAAAACAGAGTTACCGGGTGCCTCACTTTGCAAGCTTGCACTAGGCACCACACACATCACAAAAATACATGGGCTGCACCTCTGGAAAGATGACAAAACCCTTAACAAAACATATGTAGGACTCATGGGCATATCATGCACACAATAATCATGGCAAAAATGACAAAAGTCTAAGATGAAGTAGCAGATCTGACAATTAACTCATGAAGCCCTCTTCTAACAGCATTTTGGGCATCAAGATGAACTCTAATGAAAATGATGCAATGGAATGAAATGAGGTACTCTCTGAGACGAACATTTTGATATGATATATGCATGAATCGGAGCTACGGATGCGGAGATATAGCATGTGCAAGAATGCAAAAAAATTAGGGTTCCCTGGGAAAAAGTCAACCCTAAAAATTCCAGATCTCATATCTGGCGCGGATTACGAGGTTCGCCGGAAGTCCTGTTCGCCGGAGTTTGGGGAGGAGCTGCGGCCGGAGTTCGTCGCCGGAGAGGAAGCCGCAGGACGGGGCGGAGGAGGTCGGCGAGGGGCGCCGCAGTGGTGGTCCGGCGACGCGGGCGGCGCGGGACGCCGGAGTCGAGGCGGCGGGGCGGAGCGGCTGGCCGGCGTCGGCGGCGGAGCGCGGCGTCGAAGAGGCGGGCGGCGGCGCTCGGTAGGTGCGGGCGGCGGGAGGAGCCAGGCGGCGGGGCCGCGGGGGCCGGAGGCGGGCCGGCCGGGCCGCGGTGGTGGGAGGCGCTGCGGGGACACGTGGCGTGACGGGAGAGGCTGGGAGCGGCGGCGGGTCTGGGCGGACGTGTCCGGCGCCGTCTGGACGTGTCCGGCGGCGGCGGATCTGAGATTTTTAGGGTTAGGGGAAGAATGAACCGCGAATTTCGGAGGGGGTGTATATATAGGCATAGAGGGAGCTAGGAGAGTCCAAATGAGGTGCGGTTTTCGGCCACGTGATCGTGATCGAACGCTCTAGATCATGGAGCAGAGTTAGGTGGGTTTTGGGCCAAAATTGGAGGGGTGTTGGGCTGCAACACACACGAGGCCTTTTCGGTCCCTCGGTTAACAGTTGGAGTATCAAACGAAGTCCAAATGATACGAAACTTGACAGGCGGTCTACCGGTAGTAAACCAAGGCCGCTTGACAAGTCTCGGTCCAATCCGGAAATGTTTAATCCCCACACACGAAAGAAAGCTAGAAATGACCACCAGAGGAGAACGAAGCGCCAGAATGCAAAACGGACAATGGGGAAAATGCTCGAATGCATGAGATGAACACGTATGCAAATGCAATGCACATGATGACATGATATGAGATGCATGACAATGATAACAAAACACGGAGACAAAGACCCAAACCCGAGAAATAAATATAACTTAACGCCGGAAACGGCAAGAGTTGAAGTACAAGTTGGGAAAATTATATCCGGGGCGTTACAGCATCCCACGATACACTTATCTATTCACCCATGATCTAAAACGATCTCCACTTCTCAGTACGTGGGTGACACATGTCATGCGAATGAGATGGGTCAGGAGCACATTCGTCCAAATTCTTCGGGCGAATAGTTTTTCACCGTGGCTATAAATACCCCTCTCCCCTTCCTCACTTCCTTTACTCCGCTCGACCTCCTTCTCCATCTCGAGCTTCTCAAACCCTAGTGCCGCCTCTACTTCATCGTCGCCGGAGAGGAAGAGCTTCACTGCCTCGACCTCGTCGCCACCATACTCGCGCCGGCCGCAGAAATCTTCACTCTGCCGCCGCCATAGTCGTCTTCCTCTGTCGAGTTAGGGTGTGGAAGATCTGCACAGACGAACTTAACTTCTCCACCTCACAGTTCGTCGTGTTCTTCGTTCTGGGTAATTAAAAGATACTTTTACTTCCCTCTGTGATTCAAATGATTATCTACAAAATCTTCAAATGTGTTTTTCTTCAAATCTTCACACACTAAACACCTCACATGTCATCGGTTCTTGATTCATTTCTCTAAGCTGCAAATTTCTCTTCAAGATTCCTCAATTGTGCGGATTTCTAATCTATACAACTCTGGAACCTAAGACTAAGAACGCTCAATGAAATTCTTCAAGACTAGTCTGGTCAAATTCCTCAAAGTTGTTCTTTTTACAAAACCTTCTGAGAACGCATATGACCTCTCCAAATTCCTCGCAACTATACTCTGTTCACAGGTACTCATGTCTGCTGTTGAATCACTAGGTTCTCATCAACTTAACTCATTTGCAGCGTTCCTCGAAGAAAAATTGCATACTTCTTCAGAGAATTCGATTGTTCAAATTCCTCAACTGAAGAAAATGGCTGATGGTAAGAAGCCACAGAAAGGAGGAAAGAGGCATGAGGTCAACACTGCTTTTGAAATCCCTGATGACATCTATGCTGGGTACTGCACACCTCCTGAGGAAGATAAAAATCAGCGCAAGTTGCGCATTCAAAAGATAGAGAGGAGATGGGCTACAGAGTGGAGGGAGTACAAATATGTTACTCCCAAATACATGAAGAAATTCGCTGTTACCCCTCCATGCTCAAGACCTCCATTGGCACCTGGCCAAGAAGCGCATCCCACCAGCGTCAAGCGCGGTGAGGACTTTCCTGAAGAATGGGCCAAGCGCCAGGCCAAGTTGGCCAAACAAGCAAAAGCAGCAGTGACGAAATAGGCGATTTTTAAGAAAGTCTTCAAAGTGACTCTGCTTGAAAGTGCTAGTGATCGACTAGAGGGGGGTGAATAGGCGATTTTTAAGAAAGTCTTCAAAACATGGGAGTTTCGAAGACTCTGCTTGAAAGTGCTAGTGATCGACTAGAGGGGGGTGAATAGGCGATTTTTAAGAAAGTCTTCAAAACATGGGAGTTTCGAAGACAAACGATAGAAATAAACCTATTACCATGCAGCGGAAGGTAGACTACACTTAGAAAGCCATAGTCAAGTATTCAATGAAGTGAAAGCACAACGACTAATAGCAGCTAGGCAGTATAGATCAGGTAGGAAGATAGTATGAAGCCAATCAGAACAAGCAGTCACTCAGTGAAGACAAAAGATAATGCAAACAGGCAATGACTTCACAAGGACCAACTGTAAATAAAGAGATGGGAAGGATAGAACCAGTGACTCGTTGAAGACAATGATTTGCTGGACCAGTTCCAGTTGCTATGACAACTGTACGTCTGGTTAGGGAGGCTGAGATTCAACTTAGAAGACCGTGTCTTCACCTTATTCCCCTTGAGCTAAGGACACCCAGTCCTCGCCCAATCACTCTGGTAAGTCTTCAAGGTAGACTTCCAAACCTTCATAGACTTCGTTCACCGGCAATCCACAATGACTCTTGGATGCTCAGAACGCGACGCCTAACCGGCTGGAGGATTCACAGTCCTCAAGTGTAATAAGTCTTCAGATCACACAGACAGGAAGACTTAAGTGATGCCTAACACTCTTTGGCTCTGGGTGTTTAGGGCTTTATCCTCGCAAGGAATTCTCTCTCAAAGGCTTCGAGGTGGGTTGCTCTCAAACGACAAAAGCCGTACACTAACTCTGAGCAGCCAACCGTTTATAGTTGTAGGGGGTGTGCTATTTATAGCCACTAGGCAACCCAACCTGATTTGTCCGAAATGACCCTGGGTCACTAAGGAACTGACACATGTCCCAACGGTCAGATTTCAAACACACACGGCAACTTTACTTGGGCTACAAGCAAAGCTGACTTATCCAGCTCTCGATAAGATTTGCTTGTCTTCGCTCGAAGACATAGGATTTTGGTTAAGCATCACTTCAGTCATTCTGACTAGTTCTCTTGGACCCCACTTAACAGTACGGTGGTTCCTATGACTCAACAAAGAAGAAAAAGAATGACGAAACAACTAAGTCTTCGCGCTCCATAGTCTTCACGCGATGTCTTCTCTTGTCATAATCTTCAATGTGAATGTCTTCACATACCACCTTTGACTTCAATGTCTTCATACATTTCTAGGGGTCATCTCTGGTAGGAAAACCGAATCAATGAGGTACTTCTACCTGCGTTATCCTGCAATTCTCATAAACACATTAGTCCCTCAACCAGATTTGTCGTCAATACTCCAAAACCAACTAGGGGTGGCACTAGATGCACTTACACTACTGCTGCCGCTGAGGCCTCTGTCATGCCTAAGAAGGCCATGTCAAAGAAGCATGCGCATAAGCCAAGTGCTTCGCCGTCAATGTCCTCAAGGCCAAGTTCCTCAGCTATGCCCTCACGGGCAGAATCTTCAAAGCCCTCAAGGCCAATTCCTCATGCCGCTCCTGCTCCTCCAAAATCCTTAGCTCCTGAACTCCTTCAATGGGCTGGGTGAAGCTTTAGTGGCGTCAGTTTGAGCGCGAGGGGCACGTGTGTTGCCAGCCAAGGGATAAACGCGCGAGACTGCCTGAACTCCTTCAATGGGCTGGGTGAAGCTTTGGTGATCAACATTGTGAAGATAAATGGGATCCTTAGCAGGCTCTGGGTAAATAGCTTCAACAGACAGATCAACCTCTGGCAAGAAGACAAGATGATTGCACGCAGATGGCTGATAGTTAATGGCAGAGTGAAGCTTGATAAGTCGCATTACCCATGGAGCATAGAACTTCAGACCAAAAATGTCGGAGCCTGATGCAGCCAACTGCCTGATGAAGAAGTCTTGAGCATTGAAGCTGATGCCATTGAAGATATAGAAGACCAAAGTCTTCATTGCTCCTTCAAGCTTCGCTGCAGATGAATGTCCTTTGACGGGCCATAGAGTTTTTCTGATGATATGATAAATGGTGCGAGGCAGATACTCTAGGTCTTCAACAAAGAATTCAGATGGGTATTCAGCGTCGTGAGGCAAAGGCTTCATCATGCTCAACATTTGGCTCATGTTGGGATCTGGCTTTTGAAAGATGCTCTCCAAAGCATTCTGGTGTTGTTGACAACCTGGTTCATAGTATTCACCAGGAGTGGGCAGGCCTGTGAGCTTAATGATATCAAGAGCTTTGGCTTCATGATGGACATTGCCTGTCATCCACTCAAGGACCCAAGTCTTTGGATCCCTGTTGTAGCCTCGAATGTGAAGAGTTGCATAGAACTGTAGCAGAAGCTTTTCATTCCAGTGTTCCTTATCTATGACAAACTGCAGCAGTCCAGCGTCTCTGAAGCAATCCAACGCTTCTTCAAGGCAGGGCACGCCAGCTATAGCTTCAGTGTCGAGACGCATATGTGGAAATATGCGCCCTTGATTGTATAAGACGCAGGATGTCGGGGGTTGGGTGCGACATATGCCAAAGGATGGCTTATCATGGTGGGAGCGAGTAGAACGTCGCCGGTGCCTAGAAACGGGATAAGGCGAAGGCATGCACGCTGGCGAATCTTACCCAGCTTCGGGGCTCTCCATGGAGATAACACCCCTACTGCTGCTCTGTGGGGTCTCCGCATGATCACTATGGCAAAGTGTGTATACGGTTGCTCCTTGAACTGTTTCCCGGAGGTAGGAGAAGGCAAGGCTAGCTCTCTCCTTCCTATATGAGCTGGTCTAGTGCTAATGGATTCGAACCCTTTGCATGGGTGCCCTGGGGGGTTTATATAGGCCTACCCCCCAAGGGTACAATGGTAATCCAGCTGGACGCGGGCCCAGCCGTCAGTCTATCTGGCCGCTGTCTTATCCGCCGACTCCTGGGGCCCGCCGACTGGCTCGGTACGGAGCCGACAGGCCGCTCCGCCGCGGGCGGGTCTTGCCGGCTGCAGATTACGTACTTCTAATGATGCGGGCTCGGTCATGGGGTCGTGGCAACAGCTCCGCCGTCTGGCGGGCGATCACTGTTGCCACTCCCTGTCGTGTCTGGTTAATGGCGCGTGGGGCCCATGGGAGGGGCTGGCCGACTCCTGGGGGCCGACTCCCAACTGGGCCGACTGGTGGCGCTCTCGCCGTCTTCTGTACGCCCGCCGACTGGTGGGACCCGTCGTCCCTGGGTCGTACCGACAGGCCGTCGTGGGCACAGGACTCCGCCCACTGGGGCTGACATCAGGGCCGGCATGGCAACAGTGCTGCTCCGGGCGGAGATCTCCGTGGGTACGGCGTACTGCGGCCCCGCCTGCCCTTGGAAAAGGATGGGAGTGGACCTTACTGTGGCCACTCCCCGTCCTGTCCCTCTTTATGAGGGCATGGGGTGGTTGGCGTCTCGGGCCGACTCCCCATGGCCGACTTCTCTGGAAGTCGCCATTTAGGAGTCGGCTCATCCTGAAGTCGTCCCCGGGACTCGGCCGCGAGTGGGCAGTCGGCTGCCTCGCCGCCGACTCTTAGAAGGCAGCTCTTCGTCCTGGGGTCTTGAGGGGCGCAGCCTGCCCCGATGTCTTGAAAGGTTCTGGGCCTGGGTTAGCCTACCCGTGGCCCATTACTCCGACAGTAGTCCCCGAAGCTGGTGAGGCACCGAGGGTGATATGTCGAGGAGCCTCAACAGTTTCTTTTTTCCGACGGTTGGATCTGGGCCTCGCTCGCCATCTTCTGTCAAGCCGACTAGTTGGAGCCGGACTTGTTTAAGGCCGACTTGCCCCAGAAAAAGTTTGAACGTCGCGGCGAGTCCAGGCGGCGTGCCTGATAAGCCTCTAGGTTGCTGCCCGTTGTGGACGTGTCACGAGGCGCCACATGGCTGGGCCAGTCTGCCCACCCACGCGCGCGATGGGACAGGCCTACATGCAGGGCCCGCCACTACCGTGCCTCGGCATGTGAAGGGATCCGTTGTGGCCGTGCGGACGGTTGGGGTTCCCACGCAGTTACTGCACGCAGTAACTTCGTGTGGTAAATCGTGGGGGTCATGGGGTCCTGGGCGCAGTTAATCCCACGACTGCCCCATCGGCTTCTCAGCCTGCGAGCCTATAAGTAGGCGGGGGGAGGGGGGCGGCGAAGCACGCGCGCCCATCTTCCCTACTCCCTTTCGCTCCTTCTTGCTTCTTCCTCTCGCCGCTGCTGCTTCGAACCACGCCGCGCCCGCAGCGATGAGCTCTTCCTCCACCGCCGCGCCTCCTGCTGTGCGCTCCGGAGTGTGGGACGGCTCCGAGGTCGATGACGACGACGTCGAGATCCTCCGCAAGACACGGCGACTGCCCGGCAGGGGCTTAGTGCGGGTCCGCCTCGCGCCGGAGGGGGAAATATCGCCGGCGCCGGAGGAGGGCGAGCGGGTCATATTCCGCTCACACCTTATGCACGGCCTGGGGCTGCCGGCGAGCGGCTTCTTCCGCTCCTTCTTGGAGTTCCACAGGCTCCAGCCGCACCACCTTACTCCGAACACGGTGGTGCTGCTGGCTGCCTTCGCCACCCTATGCGAAGGCTTCCTCGGCGTTCTCCCCATCATCGAGCTTTGGGTGAGTTCTTCCATTCCAAGCTTGGCACACACGTCGCCGGCGTGCCAGCCCAGTGCGGTGTGTTTATCGCGATGTGGAGACCAGGGGCCGACAATGCGTTTCCCACCATCGCGCTGATCAAGTCGGTGAAGATGTGGCAGCGGTCCTACTTTTATGTGAAGGACGTCGCCCCAGAAGGTGACTGGGTCAACCTGCCGGCTTACGAAGCCGGCGCGCCGGCTGGAAGGCTCCCCAGCTGGACACACCGAGCCAGGACGTTGTCTCCCGCTGGCGCCGCCGCCGTCGCGCGACTCCGAGTGCTGACGCAGTCGGAGGGCTTGACCGGGGCTGACTTGCTGGCCGCCTTTGTGGCGCGCTGAGTCCTCCCACTCCAAGGCCGACCTCACCTGATCTGCCAGATGAGCGGTACCGGGACCCGAGTCGGATGTGCTCCAAGGACATGCCTCACGCGGAGGTGGCGGACACGGTGAACTACATCGCGAATTGCGGTCTCACGGTGGATTGGCGGTTCGGCAAGGAGCCGTACTCACGCGCCAACTGTAACGCCCTCGATGCGGCTATATCTCCCACGTGCCGAAGCACGACTTAGAGGCATAACCGCATTGAAAGCAAGGTCGCAAGTGAGGTAATCTTCACACAACCCATGTAATACATAAGGGAAAGAGATACATAGTTGGCTTACAATCGCCACTTCACACAATTACATGAATAAAGCATTACATCAACCAAATACATACAAGGTCCGACTACGGAACCAAAATAAAAGAAGACTACCCCAAATGCTACACAGATCCCCGATCAACCCGACTGGGCTCCACTACTGATCAACTAGCACGAAACAACACAAAGGACAAGATCTATATCGAGCTCCTCCTTGAGCTTGGTTGCGTCACCTGTACAGTTTCATCGACACCTGCAAACTAGTTTTGGAAGTATCTGTGAGTCACGGGGACTCAGCAATCTCACACCCTCTCTATCAAGACTATTTAAGCTTATAGGAAGGGTAAAAGGTATGAGGTGGAGCTGTAGCAAGCGACTAGCATATTTGGTGGCTAACATATACGCAAATGAGAGCGAGAAGAGAAGGCAAAAGCACGGTCGAGAAACTATGATCAAGAAGTGATCCTAGAACAACCTACGTGAAACATAACTCCAACACCGTGTTCACTTCCCGGACTCCGCCGAGAAGAGACCATCATGGTTACACACGCGGTTGATGTGTTTTAATTAAGGTCAACTTCAGGTTTTCTACAACCGGACATTAACAAATTCCCATCTGCCCATAACCGCGGGCACGGCTTTCAAAAGTTCAAATCCCTACAGGGGTGTCCCAACTTAGCCCATCACAAGCTCTCATGGTCAATGAAGGATATTCCTTCTAGCGGGAAGACCCGATCAGACTCGGAATCCCGGTTACAAGACATTTCGACAATGGTAAAACAAGACCAGCAACACCGCCTGAATGTGCCGACAAATCTCGATAGGAGCTGCACATATCTCGTTCTCAGGGCACACTCAGATGAGCTCTCCATACAACTAAAACCAAACCCCGAGTTTCCTCGAGGGGGCGCTGTAAAGGGCTCTAGTTTGGACCAACACTCAGAGGAGCACTGGCCCGGGGGGGTTAAATAAAGATGCCCCTGGGGCTGGCCGACCCAAGGGAAAGAAAAGGCTAGGTGGTGAATGGTAAAACCAATGTTGGGCATTGCTGGAGGAGTTTTATTCAAGGCGAATTGTCAAGGGGTTCCCATTATAACTCAACCGTGTAAGGAACGCAAAATCCGGGAACATAACACCGATATGACGGAAACTAGGGCGGCAAGAGTGGAACAAAACACCAGGCATAAGGACGAGCCTTCCACCCTTTACCAAGTATATAGATGCATTAATTAGATAACGAATATTGTGATATCCCAACAAGTAAACATGTTCCAACAAGGAACAACATCTCCATGTTCCAACAAGGAACAAACTTCAATCTTCACCTGCAACTAACAATGCTATAAGAGGGGCTGAGCAAAGCGGTAACATAGCCAAACAACGGTTTGCTAGGACAAGGTGGGTTAGAGGCTTGGCTTAACAATATGGGAGGCATGATAAGCAAGTGGTAGGTATTGCAGCATAGGCATAGCAAAAGAGCGAGCAACTAAGAAAGCAAAGATAGAAGTGATTTCGAGGGTATGGTCATCTTGCCTGAAATCTCGTAAGGAAGAAGAACGAGTCCATGAATAAGACAAACGGACATAGCCAACGGATCCTCACAAACGCAACGTTACCGGATTACCGAGAAGAAGTACACCGGAAAGAAAGCAAACAACAAAGTGAACAAACATCACATAAGCATGGCACGATGCACAAACAAGTATGATGCATGTCCGGTTTAATGAAGCATGGCATGGCAAAGTGCACAAGCAACCCTACAAATTAAGTGGAGCTCAATATGCAATGAGTTGCATATTGATGGAACACCACATCAATTATTTAATTCTCTCTCGGTTAAGTACTCAACAATATTAAATGTTGGTTAACATGGCAAGAGGTGTAGCATAACAAACTATACCATATAAACAATTTAAATGGGGCCGGATATAATAAACAACAAAACCAGTAAATCCCCATATGCAATTATCAATTTGGTGCAACAACAATTTTAACCAATCTTGATGTTGTTATCATGATGCGGATGACATGTGCAAGTTTATGCAATTTTTATTAAAAGTTGACAAGAGCATCATGAAACATTTGTCACCGTGGTGGAAAGGAAAAAGGGTGCCACGGCAACGATAACGAAAACGGTGCCACGGCAACGTTCCGGTTCCGGTAACTCGATTGAGATACCGATGCAAAGGAGAAGTGTGCGGATGCGTGCAAAAGATGGTGGGGCGCTCCCGGATTCCGGGTGTCCCATGAGTCGATGGCATGGAAGTGAGAGACACTCCGGACATGGTGCAGACAAAGGGTGCATCTCATACGTCACAAGCATTCATTCTCGGACGATCGTCTCGGGGTTATACCTTTGAAGCGTGCATTTTCGAAGTGTATCAAGTCGGCGTAGAGAAAGTAGTGGAAGTAGACGTTCTCGGACGTCGAGGGAAGTAGTGGTTCACACGACGGTTGTCGAAGTAGTCGTCCTATCATTCATCGGCGATCATCGGAGCGGTAGTGGAAGTCGAGGTACATGACGACGGTAAAGATACTCGCGACGGTAGTGGTACACGTTTTCGTAGAAGGACTTGACGGATCCGAGTCACTTAGGGTCGACGGTTGACGTTCACGTTTCGAGGAGGAAGTAGAGGTTCTCGCCATCTCGGTGACGGTAGTTGTTGACGGCACTTGTGACTCGCGGTTCTTCGGGCAACGGTAGTCGTACACTTTCGTAGATGTTCGAGGCCGTCAGTAGGGGAGCTCGCGGTATTGCGATGATAGTGGTACAAGGTCGTCGGGGTACTTGCCGGTCCGGTCTTGACGGTCTCGTTTTTGCGACGGTAATCGTTCACGTTCCGTGGAAGTTCGAGTCACCAGTAAAGGATCTTGGCGGTCTAGAGGGGGTACTTGTCGGATCCACAACACTATGACCGTTCGTGGCAGAGGAGCTTGATGTTCACGGGTCTCCCAAAGGCGTCGTGGTACTTGGCGACATCCGATGCGTAGAGGTACTTGGCAATTTTGTGTAGACGGACTTGGCGCATCCGAAGGGTCACACTTGTCGTCGTGGGAACTTGGTGAATCTGAGGTATTTGAGGTCATCATCGGACTTGGTCAAATACATGACGTGGGTAGACGTTCACACGACGGCCTTCGCGATGGTAGTTGTACACGGTCCGATTTACTTGGCGTGTCGTCATGTAGACGTAGCGCTTCCGAAGAGGAACTTGGCGTGTCCAAAATCTTCGGGGATAGGCCTTGGACTTGGCGGTGGTCTCCTCGGGTCAACGGTGATGTGCACGGGCCGGAACGCCCGGCGGCTTGGGCTGTTCCAGGCCAAGGAGTAGACACGCAGCAGGGGCTGCTAGCGGAGGCAGAGCCACGACGAGGAGGTGAAGGGAGCAAGCGCGAGGCTGAAAACGGTGCCGCGGGAGGTTAGCGAGGCAAGAAAGCAGCAGCCTGGTGGAACTCCGGCGAACTTGGTGCTTGGGGGCTCCGAAGTGAGGAAGCTCCACGACGTCCATGGCGGTGAGGCAAAACGGCGGAGGAGGCGGCGGTGCACGGCTGACCGGCGAGCAGCAGGGTCGCCGGGCGGCGCGCGGGACCATAGCGAGGCCGTGAGAGGGAGGGACGGCGCTAGGCAGTGGCTCGGCGATAGGGTCTCGCTCCTCTCTCTCCTTCTCTGGGTGACAGGGCAAAGGAGAGAACGAGAGAACGGCGCTGGTGGTTGGGGAGGTCCGGCGATGCGTGGAGAGAGCAGCTGCAGCAGAGCGCGATCCGGCAGGGTCGAGGGAGGAGTGGCCGGCGGTAGCCTCGGGAAGGAGAAGGGGTGCTTGGTGCGGCGGAGGAGGAAGGAGGCAGAGGGGGTTGAGGGAGATGGGGCTCGAGGAGAAGATGAGGGAGAGGAAAGGATATTGAGTCGTGACTCTCCCTGGCGGCGCAAGCAAGGGGAGTCGGGAGAGAGCGGAGGGATCGCTAGGGTTGGCCATAGGTTTTGCTGGGCCTTGGGAGGCTGGCCCAGTGAGAGGAAAATGGCCAGAGGCCTGCTGGAGCTGTGGGAAACCTTGGACCAAATGGGTCGCAGGAGGCCCAAATGGCATGTCTGGGCTCTCTCTCCCCCTCCTATTTCCTTCTTTTTACAAAAACAGAGAAATAAGAGAAAGTAAAAGAGAGAAGTAAGGTCAGAGGAATAATTTGGGCATGTGGTTAATTTTCTTGGACTCACAAAAATATGCTCGGTCCGAGAAAATTAGTAAAACCCAAATCGAACGATAAGAACTCAAACTCATTTGAATTTAATTCAAATGGGTTTGGACTAGGACAAGGGTTTAGGAGTGTCCAAAAATGTTGAGAATTTAGGTGGAGCTCCGGAAAAAGAAAGGATATATGGCGAAGTTAGAGACCAAGAGTTGAGAAGGAAAAAGGCGTGTAACTTAGCTGTAAGTGTGTTATGGTGTTTCCAAATTAATGGAATGGTTTTTATATAGCTCCATAAATATTGGGAGGATATGTTATAAAGAGAAACACCATGTGAATTCCCTCGATTTAAATGGACCGAAGATCCATACGATTTATTAATATGAGTTGCAAAGATTAATGACATGATGGCATGATGACAAGATGCAATGCACATGATGCAAAGATGAATGCAATGAACCAAACAAATCACATGATGAAACCCAGAAACCCTGGAAGGCATCTGAAGCTCTGGGTCTTGGGGCGTTACACCAACCTCCCGACTATTGTAAGTCGTCTTCCTTCTTCTTCTGTTTCTTTCGTTGCCGAGTCTGACTTGTCCAGTCTGACCGTTTTTGTTTTTGAATCAGAAACCTCTCGTCCATCCTTCGGCCGGCACCACGGGGTCGGCTCGTCAGTTTGTCCCCGATCGGGCGGAGAGCGACGTCGACGATCCTGGCTTGGGGGCGGCGGCCATGGAGGCCGACGCCGAGGGAGGAGGAGGAGAAGCAGGCGGCTTCAGGCCCACATCCACTTTCGCCGACTGGCCTGATGACGATGCCGAGGGAGAAGTCGCCCCGCGTCACCAGCCAAAGGTTGGCCAGCCAAGCGCGAGTTCCTTCGCCGTCTTGGACGCTCAAGGCTGCGCGAAGAAGCGCCGGGCCGGGCCGAGTACACTTGGGGGCCGGTCGAAGAAATTTAAGGGAGCGGCCGCCACGACCAAGCGGGAAGAGGCGGCCGCGAAAGCCAACCGCTTCTGCAAGGAAGTGAAGAAGCCGCTGCTGGTCACTGCGTAAGCACCTCCATCCCTCATCTTTATTTTCTCTTTGTTGATCTTGTCTGAGTCTTTCATATGCTTCCCTCGCTTCAGGGCTCCCTCACTCTTGAGAGAGTTGCCGCCGCCTCCGTTATGGGGTCGGCAGAGACGTCTGCCACCACTCGGCGGATTGACCCCGCCGCCGACCTCCGGGAGGCGACGGAGCGGAACGCACAGGAGAAGCGCGAGGAGGAAGAGGCCGCCCGCCTAAAGAAAGCGGAGGCCGAGAAGGCGGAGGCCTCCGCCCTGAAAAAGCTAGAGGAGGTCGAGGCCGCCGTCACGGCAAGGCGGTAGGCTGCGGAAGTCGCGTACCGGCGATCGGCGGTGTTCGACACCCCTCTGAAATATGCCCCCGGAGTTCACGGGGCAGTCAGGGGAAGCCGGCGACGGGTTCCTGATCATGGAGAGGGGCAGCGGCGATGCCTCCATGCCGGACGCGGTCGTGCCGCCACCGCCGCCCCCGCCGCCGTCTAGGAGCGTGCAAGGCAAACAGCCGGCGGACCCGCCCTTGCCGCTGACTGAAGATGAGGCCGTGGCGAAGCTACTCCTTCAAGTCGGCTCGCCAACGCGCCGCCATCTTGAGAAGGCGACTTCGGCGCCACGTCCCTTGGAGACCGGCACCGCCAGCTCGACGATCCCAGACGCCGAAGCAACGAGCGCCGCGCCCATTGGGTGGGTGCGAGGAGGCGGCACGGGCCCGCTGAACCAGGCGCTTCTGGATGTCCAGACAAAGCTGCGAGCTGAGGGCGACACTATCCAAAACTGCACCAAGGCGCACCTGGCATCACAGGCAGCCATCCGGGTATGCTTTCTCCTTTGTCTTTGTTTTCTTGTTCCTCTCTGTGGGGGCGCGCCAATGCACCCACTGGGTGTAGTCCCCGAGTTTCGGGCCGGCTGCTGAGCAGGCGGCTCAGAACTCCAATTGGCGAGTTCCAGGTACTAACTTTTGTCTGAAATACTTGTCACGAGACTATCACAACCTCCGTGTCACCGCCTTCAACCGCAACGTTGAAGAGCTAGGCAAGCGGACCGCCGACTTGTCGGAGAGCCGGAGTGAGTCCTTTTTCTTCTTTGCGGGGGCGCGCTGGTGCACCCGCGGGCTGTAGTGCCCGAGATTCGGGCCGACTGCTGAGCAGTCGGGCCGGATCTCCCTGGCGACCTTATTTGTTGATGACTTAATGCCTTCTTTCTTCTTTCTCTTCAGAGGCCAACGCCACTCTTCAACAGCAGCTGAGCGAAGCCAACACTGTGTTGCGCACCAAGGGGGAGGAGTGCAGCAAGCTCGCCGCAGAGCGCGATCTACTGGCCGCACAATTGGCAGAGCAGAATGAGCTGCTTAAGAAGACGCAGAAGGAGGCGGAAGAAGAGGAGACCGCCCTCCTGGTCGAGTTCGCGAGCGAGCGCTCCTCCTGGACTGACAAGGAGGCAATGCTGGCCTCCGGCTTCCACGAGATCGAGGACCTCATCAACGGTGAGCTTCTTTGCTTTTCTTCTTCGAGCTGCCGACTATAGGTCGAGCCGACTCCTGGTTTTTTGACTTGTTCTTCATTCTTTTCGTCTTGGCAGCCTTCTTCCCCGGCCACTCGCAGGCTGCCAATCAAGCTATCGAGGCTGATCACGAGGGGCGGAGGGCAGATGGCGCGGAGATCGCCGCCGATGCCCCCCGGACCCTTGACGAGCATATTCTGAGCATTGGGGCTCGTCTCCGGCCGGCCCACCGGATGTTGCGCCGGCTTCAACTTGTCGGTGCACAAGCGATCGCTGCCCTGTGGCCAGACATGCAGGCTCCGCGCACCCCCAGTCGGACTGCCGACTGGCTGGAGGTCACGGGTGACCGTCTTGAGGCCTGGAAGGTTTCCTCGGCCCGGGCTGGAGCGCGCCGAGCCTTGGAATTTGTCAAGGCGTGGTATCCGGGGCTAGACCTAGACCAGCTGGCCACACTCCGGTCAGAGGCCCAGCCGGAGCTGGCAGCCACGGAAGACGCCCTTGTCAAGCACGCGGAGGCGATCGCCGAGTACACCGACACCAGCATCTTTGTCCCCGAGCGGGCTCGAGATGGCGGGGAGGTACCGCCGGAGTGGTTTGGGGAGAACCCAGACTACAGCGAGGACTCGGCGGAGGTGATCGGCTCCAGCGTCGAGGAGGAAGACGAGGCAGAGGACGGAAGCGAGACGGAGGCACCGGAAGACGGAGCGGACGGCCAGCCTCAGCTCGACCGTGCCTCCAGCAACGAGCCGTGCCCGCCCGAGTCGACTGCCGCCGTAGGTGATCAAGCCGAGACCGCCCAGCCGGCCGCCCCAACATCTGACACCGCCGTCTCCTCCGATCCTCCGAACCCGTCTGCCGCCTCCTAGGCAGCCACCTTATCTTTGTTTTATCTGCTTTAATAGTCTTTGAAGAACTTGTTAATTCGCACAATTCCACCCGCGGGGTGTATTTTGAACTTCTGCTCGAAGATTCGGCCAAGGGCCTTTGTTATGTAAATATTCATCTGACTTCTATCTTTTCTTGCTCATTGCTCCTTTGCCTTTTTCCTTTGCCGCCTTCCCTCAGTTGTCGTCTTTGTCAGTCGGACAGCCGCTCTGCGGACTGCTGCTAGATCAAATTCTTGGTCACTTTGGGAAGGCAAGTACTTAGCCGTTTTAGAGTTGTTTAGCAAGTCGGATAGAAGGAGACAAGCCGACTGTTCAAGAGTCGGTTTGCGAAAAAAGGCTGGAAGCCGGCTTTAAGCTATATTTATGCTTTGAGTCCTTAGCCATTTTTCATGTGGACGCCCATTCTTCCTTACTCCTGCGCACCAGACAGTCGCTCTACGAGCTGCGGCTTCTGACAGGAGACGGCTTAGGCACCACACACTACTTGTCCGGCTGCAGGAAGCATTTCATAGCGCAAGGCGGCAAGTCCCCGGGCCAACTAGTCGAACCCGGTGCCAAGCGGCATAACAAAGAGTAACATACTCGAAGGCATAATTCTTATCATATAGATAAAAGAGGGCAGTCCCTGAGCTCTTCTTGGGGGGGGCCGAAGTCTTGGTACTTTTAATACAAAAGGTAGCGTGGTACATACTGCGTTTAACTGTAAAATTTTCGGAGGAGATTTGCATTCCATGGCCGCTCTGTCTCTTTGCCGGAGTCGTCCCTCTTGCATGCTCTGGGCGCCTCAGCGTCGATCAGGTAGTAGGAGTTGTTGCCCAGCACTTTGCTGATGATGAAAGGGCCTTCCCAAGGCGCCGACAGCTTGTGCTGGCCGGCTGTTCGCTGGATCAGTCGGAGCACAAGGTCGCCCTCTTGGAAAGATCTCGGCCTGACCTTCCTGTTGTAGTATCTGCACAGGCTCTACTGGTAGATGCTGGACCGGCTGAGTGCCAACAGCCGGCCCTCCTCCAGCAGATCGACGCCGTCTTGACGTGCTTCTTCTGCTTCTTCCTCGGTGTACATGGTGACTCACGGGGAGTCGAACTCTATGTCCGTTGGGATGACAGCTTCAGCACCGTAGACGAGGAAGAAAGGCGTGAAGCCGGTTGACTTGTTTGGAGTCGTGCGCAGGCTCCAGAGGATGGCTGGCAATTCATCGAGCCAGCAGCCAGCCGAGCACTCCAGAGGCTCGACCAGTCAGGGCTTGATGCCGAACAGGATGAGGCCGTTTGCTCTCTCCACCTGGCCGTTTGACTGTGGATGGGCGACGGACTCTAGGTCCAGTCGGATGCCCTGTGTCGCGCAGAAACGGGCCAAGGCGCCTTTGGCAAAATTCGTGCCGTTGTTGGTGATGATGTTGTGTGGTACGCCGTACCGAATTGTGATGTCGGAGATGAAAGTCACGACAGTCGGACCATTCAGCTTCTTGATTGGCTTCGCTTCTATCCACTTGGTGAACTTGTCCACCGTGACAAGTAAGTGAGTTAGGCCACCTCGTGCCGTCTTGAATGGTCCCACCATGTCTAGGCCCCAAACTGCGAAGGGCCAGGCAATAGGGATGGTCTTTAGTGCAGAAGCCGGCTGATGCGACTTGGAGCGGAACTTCTGGCACCCCTTGCATTTTTGGACCAATTCCTTGGCCTCTTCTAAGGTCGTTGGCCAGAAGAAACCGTGTCGGAAGGCTTTGGCGACGAGTGCTCTTGAAGCCGCATGGTGGCCGCACTCGCCTTGATGGATGTCTTTGAGAATTGCTTGGCCTTGCTCTGGCTCTACGCAGCGCTGGTAGACACCAGTGACGCTGCGCCTGACCAGCTCTCTGTTGACTATGGTGTAGGCTGCCGCTCGACGTTGTACTTGCCGAGCTAAGATCTCATCAGTCGGCAGCTCTTTGCTCACCAGGAATTTGAGGATGGGCTGGGTCCATGACGGTGCTGCTATTTCTTCGACTGCCAGAACTGCGACTTGGATGAGGGCGGCTGGGCTGGGAGGCGGCGGGCTGGAGTCAGCAACCGCTTGCTGGATTAATGAAGTCCCCGGGCCGACTGGTGCAGCCCTCGGTCCGAGTTCTGGAGTCTTCGGGCTGGCCGCCGCAGTCCCCGGGCCGGGTTCTGCAGTCCCTGGGCCGGCTTCGACTGTGGCGGCTTTGGAGCCATCTGCCAAAATCCTCGTACCGTCTGCTGGAGCTCTGGAATCGGATCCGACTTCTTCGAGAGGAGCCGGCACAAAGATGGAGTATGATTCTAGTGAAGGCTTGACATACGGCTTGAGGAGGCGCTGAAGGGCGACGCCGGATGGTATTGCTTGGTGGGTGGAGCCGATTCGTGCCAGGGTGTCTGCTTGGTCGTTGTCGTTTCTTGGCACATGGAGGAACTCGCACTCCTCGAAATATCCACTGAGTTGCTGCACGAGAAAATGGTAGATCGCCATGTTTGCATCTTTAGCGTCCCAGTCGCCAGACGACTGCTGGACCACTAAGTCGGAGTCGCCATAACACAGGATCCGGCGAATGCCAAGTTCTTTGGCAAGCCGGAGCCCGTGAATGAGCGCCTCGTATTCGGCAACGTTGTTGGAGGCGGCAAAGTGGATTTGCAGTGCGTATTTGAGCTTGTCGCCTTTAGGAGAAGTGAGGACAACGCCGGCTCCCAAGCCGGTGCGCATCTTGGAGCCGTCGAAATGCATCCGCCAATGGGTGGAGTCGGGCGCTGGTGGTAGGTACTGGGTCTCGGCCCAGTCGATGAGGAAGTCGGCCAGTGCTTGTGACTTGATGGCGGTGCGGGGCTGGTAGTAGATGGTGTAGGGAGCCAGCTCTATGGCCCATTTGTCCACTCGGCCAGAAGCATCTCGGCTTCCGATGATCTCGGCAAGTGGGGCCGTGCAGACCACAGTGATTGGATGCTCTTGAAAGTAAGGCTTCAACTTCTTGGCGGCAAAGTGCACGCCATAGCACATCTTCTTGTAGTGGGGGTAGTTCTGCTTGGAGGTCGACAGCACTTCGCTCAGGTAATATACCGGTCTCTGGACAGGTAGTGCCTTGCCTTCCTCCTTGCGTTCCACTACAATGACTGTGCTGACTACCCAACTGGTGGCGGCGATGTACAGGAGCATGGGCTCCTTAGGAGTCGCAGCCGCCAGAACGGGTGGCGTAGTCAACATCTTCTTCAACTGGAGAAAGGCTCCGTCCGCCTTGTGGTTCCACTCGAAAAAAGTGGTCTTCTTCATGAGCTGGTATAAGGGGAGAGCTTTCTCGCCCAGCCGACTAATGAATCGGCTGATGGACGCCAAGCAGCCAGTGAACTTTTGCACGTCCAGCAGTCGGCTGGGTACCTCCATCCTCTCAATGGCCTTGATCTTTACAGGCTTGCACTCTATGCCGCGTTCAGAGACCAGGAAGCCAAGGAGTTGGCCGGCTGGTACTCCGAAGACGCACTTCTTAGGGTTGAGCTTGATCTAGAATCGACGCAGGTTCTCAAAGGTCTCCTTGAGGTCTTCCCGCAGTGTTCCATGCTTCTCCGTCTTCACCACCACATCGTCCACGTAAATGTGGGTGTTTCTGCCGAGTTGCTTGAGGAGGCACTTCTGCATGCAATGCTGAAAGGTGGCGCCTGCATTCCTCAAGCCAAACATCATGGTTAGGTAGCAGAAGGCTCCAAACGGTGTGATGAAGGCGGTCTTCAGTCTGTCAGCCGGGTTCAGCTTGATCTGGTGATATCATGAATATGCATCTAAGAAGCTCAACAGCTCGCATCCGGCCGTGGAGTCTATCACCTGATCAATTCTTGGCAAAGCAAACGGGTCCTTGGGGCAAGCCTTGTTGAGGCTTGTGTAGTCAATACACATTCGCCACTGCTTGTTCTTCTTCAGTACCAGGACAGGGTTGGCTAGCCACTCTGGAAAGAATACTTCCATAAAGAAGCCGGCTGCTAGGAGTCGGGCTATCACTTCTCCGACAACTCTTCTCTTTTCTTCTGATAGGCGGCGCAAGGGCTGCCTGACTGGCTTCGCATCAGATCGGACATGTAACTTGTGCTCGGCGAATTCCGTCGGTACACCTGGCATGTCTTTGGGGGACCATGCGAAGATGTCCCGATTCTCATGGAGGAAATCGACGAGCTCGCCTTCCTATTTGCTGTCGAGGTTTGTGCCTACAACAGCG
The DNA here is from genome assembly GCF_056163025.1 of Triticum urartu. Taxonomy (NCBI): domain Eukaryota; kingdom Viridiplantae; phylum Streptophyta; class Magnoliopsida; order Poales; family Poaceae; genus Triticum; species Triticum urartu. The sequence continues at coordinate 258,490,421 of NC_141875.1, forward strand.
TACCTCTCTGGGTGCTCCGGGTCCAAGGGTATCTTCTTCATCTCTTTGGCCGGCTTGAACGAACCCTCAGCCTCCGCCTCCTTGGGGTTCAGCGACACCTCTGGCTGCTTGCCGGCCATCGCCACAACCCGATCAAGGAGCCGCTTCTCGGCCGCAATCACCAGGGACTCGGCCAACCGACTACTTTCAGCCGCACAGGCAGACGACTTCCGGTAGTCGCCGGCTATGGTCAAAATCCCCTTGGAACTAGGCATCTTCATCTTGAGGTAGGCGTAGTGGGGGACCGCCATGAACTTGGCCAGGGCGGGTTGGCCAAGTAATGCATGGTATGGGCTCTCGAGATCCACCACCTCAAACCAAACTGACTCTCGGTGGAAGTGATCTTTGTCTCCAAAGAGGACGTCCATCACGATCTTGCCGATTGGTGAGCAGGAAAGGCCAGGAACAATGCCGTGGAATACAGTCCGGCTGTTCTGAAGCTGTCTTTGCTTGATTCCTAACTTCTCCATGGTGTCCTTGTACAGGATATTGATGCTGCTGCCTCCGTCTATCAGAACTCGCGAGAAATGAGCAGCTCGTCTATCCGTGACAAAGGTGGCATCAAAGACCAAGGCATAGGATCCCGGACTCGACATCACCTCTGGGTGATCAGCTCTGCTCCAGCTGATAGGCTTCTCGTACCAGTGCATGAATTCTGGTGTCTCTGATGCTACTGCATTCACCTCTTGCTGCTGCAGCTGCCTGCTGCGTCGATCATCAGCCACGCTGGTAAATACCACGGAGGCTCCGTGCTCTTCGGGGTACTCGTCTTGTATTGTGCCGACTGGCCTGACAGCCGGCTGCTGGGGCGGAGGCGGAGGCAGCTGCCCAACAGGCGGGGGAGGCAGGAGGCCGTCTCCTTTGGCGATCCTGGTGAGCCAATGGCACTTCGGGTGGTGTGGTTCGACGGCTTCGCGCCGCTGTGGAACTTGCAAGGACCATCCAAAGTCTGCTCGTATGAGAAAGCCGGCAACCAGTTGGGCTTGCCGCCTTTCTGTCGCTTGGGTAGAGGCTGCCCTTCCGGCTGCTGGTCTTCGACTGTCGCCACCTGCCGGCTGCTGGAAGACGGCTGTGGGGCCTTGCGCTTGTGGTCACACTGCTGTTGTCGCCGACTAGCGTCTCCATTCGGAGTTCTAGGAGCCTGAGGGGCCACTTTGCTAGTCGCACTAACTTGAATCTCCGCCTTCATGGAGGAGTCGGCCGTGGCATACTTGTCTGCTATGATCAGCAGCTCGTCGAGGGTTTCTGGCTCGTCGTAGAGGAGCTTGTGCTTGAGGAGGGTGCCTTCTCTACACCCGGCGGTGAAGTACTCGATAGCCTGCACCTCGTGCACGCCCTCGCAGGAGTTCCGAAGCTCGGCCCAACGCGTGAAGTAGTCGTGAGTCGACTCGTTGGGGCCTTGCACACACAAGGAAAGCTGGCGAGGCTTGGGAGGACGCTTCTACGTGCTTGTGAAGTTGCGGACGAATGCATCAGTGAAATTGACCCAGCTGTTGATGATGCGGGGCTTCAGGCTGTTCAGCCATGTCCGGGCCGTTCCCTGGAGCATGAGTGGAACGTATTTTACGGCAACACGCTTATTGCCGTTCGCTATGTTGACGGCCGTGGAGTAGTCAACCAGCCAGTCCTCCGGCTTCACGGAGCCGGTGTACTTGGGCGTGTCTCTTGGGAGCGTGAACCCTTTGGGAAAGGGGTCGTCTCGAATGCGGGGCCCGAAACAAGGCGGACCCAACTCGTCTTCTTCTTCCAGCGCCAGGGATTGGTGAAGTCGGTCGATCCGGTGGCGAGCGTCGTTTTCTCCGACTCCCTCTCGGCGGCCAAGGCGGTCGCTGGGAGTCCGATGGTCAACAGCCGGCGGGGAGACTCGCCTTTCCTTGCGAGGAGGCGGAGGCGGACAGTCGTCCCGTCGTTCCACTACTCTTGGGCGGCCGTCTTGGTCGCGCTCTATGGTAACGCGAGTACGACTGCGGCTAACAGCCGGATCCTTGTCTTTTCTTCCACGGGCGCTGCCAGTCGGCGTCCGAGACGTCGCGCCTTGGTCTCGGCGTGGAGGCGGGTCGTCGTTTTGTCGTTGCGGCGCCTCTGTGCGGCAACCGGCCTCATTCTGCGCGACAGCCGCATCGAGGAGCCGCTGGACTCGCTCCGTCATCAGGCAGTGCTCTTCACCCTCGAAGTTGTCCAACTCGTCCACTGCCGCCTGGGCGGCTCGAATGTTCTCCGCAGGCGTGGCATATACAGGGCGATTTGCCCCAAACAGGTTGGCGATGGCCACGCCGCGCTGCTGGACCGCGCCTAGGCGGCTGGGCCCAGTTGGGGCTGGCGAGCCACCCACAGCGCGATCCATCTCATGCTGGTAGGCTTCTGACAAGTGTCTCATGCTAGCCAGCTTCTTCGCGCCTTCGACGAGCTGAAGGCGGCGCGCCTCCAGCGTCTTTGCATCAGCATCTTCCGGAATGGGCGCGGTCAGGTCTTGCAGTGCCGCGCCAAGTGGGTCATGCGCTCCTCTGCCGGGATGCTCGTCATGACCGATGACGAGCACCTCTGTGACGGTGCTTCTGTCGCTCTCCGCGCGAGGGAGCGGCTCGTCGTAGACCACCACGTTGGTGGGGAACGCGTCGAGCGACGCAGTGTCGGAGTCGACCAGCATTGGGTCGGTGGAGCCTACAGACTCCAAGTCCATGGCAGGCTCGCCGGCAACGTGGAGTTGGTCAAGGAGGCCCGCGAGGAGGCTCTCGGGGCCGCCCGTGCCTGCGTCGAATGCAGGCTCGTCGGAGAGGCGAACCTCGCCAACAAGATCGGCGAGGCAGCTGGCTGCGCAGGCGATCTCAGCGTCGTGCATCGTGTCGGTGCAAACTCCGTCTGGCGTGTCGGGCTGGCTGCGCTCGCCAAGGAGGAAAAGGGTTCCCGTCCAGAGCAGGTCTATGGACGACGGTGCACTCAGCCCCAAAGTGGGCGCCAAATGTCGGGGGTCGGGTGCGACATATGCCAAATGATGGCTTATCATGGTGGGAGCGAGTAGAACGTCGCCGGTGCCTGGAAACGGGATAAGGCGAAGGCATGCACGCCGATGAATCTTACCCAGCTTCGGGGCTCTCCGTGGAGATAACACCCCTACTGCTGCTCTGCGGGGTCTCCGCACGATCACTATGGCAAAGTGTGTACATGGTTGCTCCTTGAACTGTTTCCCGGAGGTAGGAGAAGGCAAGGCTAGCTCTCTCCTTCCTATATGATCTGGTCTAGTGCTAATGGATTCGAACCCTTTGTATGGGTGCCCTGGGGGTTTATATAGGCCTACCCCCCAGGGGTACAATGGTAATCCGGCTAGACGCGGGCCCAGCCGTCAGTCTCTCTGGCCGCCATCTTATCCGCCGACTCCTGGGGCCCGCCGACTGGTGGGCCCCGCCGACTGGCTCGGTACGGAGCCGACAGGCTGCGTCCGCCGCGGGCGGGTCTTGCCGGCTGCAGATTACTGTAGCCGTGCTTCTAATGATGTGGGCTCGGTCATGGGGTCGTGGCAATAGCTCCGCCGTCTGGCGGGCGATCACTGTTGCCACTCCATGGCGCGTCTGGTTAATGGCGCGTGGGGCCCATGGGAGGGGCTGGCCGACTCCTGGGGGCCGACTGCCAACTGGGCCAACTGGTGGCGCTCTCGCCGTCTTCTGTACGCCCGCCAACTGGTGGGACCCATCGTCCTTGGGTCGTATCGGCAGGCCGTCGTGGGCACAGGACCCCGCCCACTGGGGCTGACGTCAGGGCCGGAAGGCAATAGTGCTGCGCCAGGCAGAGATCTCCGCCCGTACGGCATACTGTGGCCACGCATGCCCTTGGAAAAGGATGGGAGTGGACCTTACTGTGGCCACTCCCTGTCCCGCCCCTCTTTATGAGGGCATGGGGGTGGTTGGCGTCTCGGGCCGACTCCCCATGGCCGGCTTCTCTAGAAGTTGCCAGTTAGGAGTCGGCTCATCCTGAAGTCGTCCCTGGGACTCGGCCGTGAGTGGGCAGTCGGCTGCCTCGCCGCTGACTCTCATAAGGCGGCTCTTCATCCTGGGGTCTTGAGGGCCGCAGCCTGACCCGATGTCTTGAAAGGTTCTGGGCCTGGGTTAGCCTACCCGTGGCCCATTACTCTGACACAGGAATAGTAGCTGCGCTGCTTATAGCTCCAGAACCGATCTGATGAAATGCGAGGTTTGGTGTAAGGGTTCTTGGTGCTGTTGAAGAAGGTGTTGTGTGCCACGAACCCATTCACATTGAAGACCCCAAGTGAAGTTGCAGTGCCTGGGAATCGTGGAAGTCTTGGCTTGGGCTTCTGGATGGGAGGTGTGTGCTCGAAATGATAGTCAAATTGTGGACCCGCAGCAGGTGGAGGAACCAGAATGGGCCATCGGACCATAACAGGCTGACCATGATCAAATGCCAGCTCAATTGTATGAGGTCTTGGAGGGGGTACAGGAACATTGACATTGTCGTTGATCTGGGCTTCAGGGGCCACATTGGCTTTAGGTGCTTCAGTATTGGCTTCGGGCACTGCAGTGGTTTCAGGTGCATGCACTTCTGGCACCGCAGTAGCTTCAGGCGCCACATTAGCTTCAGCCATGACAACGTCATTGGATTCAGTGTTGATGTTGGTGGCCGCCTCAGAATTGTTAACCTCCACATCAGAATCTGGAGGGTCGGACACGTTCTCCTTGAGAACAACATCTTGGTGGGACGGGGGTGTAGCAACTCTTTCTACTTCAACTCTTGGTTCTTCTCTTTCATCGGCTGATGCAGTCGGAATATCTTCAGTGGTTTTGGCTTTAGACTCTGACACGTGCACAGTGGGAGTGACTTGGGGCCTCGGACCTTTGTGAAGCCTGTGTAATGCTAGCGACGATTGCGGAGATGGAGTTTGCTGGGCCTCAAAGTCATCGTCATCTTGCACGGGTGAGGTGACTTGTGGTTGGGGAGAACTTGGGGTGTCTTGTCGTTGTGGGTGATCAGCCCACGATGCATCCTGAGCAGTTGGCGTCAGAGGACGACCAATGCTGATGAGTTCGCTGTGCGTGAGCACAGGCGATGATACCAACTGGTGCTCGATCTGAGGAAGGACTTCATCATCTTCAACATTGTCGTGAGGACCAATGTCATCAGCTCCGGTGGGGTCAACAGCTGGATTGTCTTCAGCTTCATGAGCCTCTGTGGAAGCAGGCTCATGAACTACCACTTGGCATTCTTGATTTTCAGACGCAGGACGAGCCACTAAGATCGGCTCGACCTCACGTGGCTCTGTGGGAGCAGCCCGGTCTCTCTTCTTGGTTTTACGTTTCTTGGTTGGAGGAGCATCATCAGTGGTGGCCTTGGTTTTGCGCGTTCTGGCTTCAGCTTCATATGCCCTTGTTTTCTTCAGTTCTGAAGCCACCATGGGGACCTTAGGCTTCGAGCCTGTCATACTGGCTAGGAAGACAATTGGATGTACTTCCTGCCTTGGTGCTTCGGGTTCTGCCACAGCTGGCTTCTTCTTCTTCTTGGCCGCCATTCTGGGGTCTATGCCTGGTCGCCCCAAAGCCTTGCGCTTTTCAGCTTCATTGTATCCCTGAACACATTTAGCAGCAAGATCCTTCATGCGCTCACGAGAACCTTTGGCTTCTTCGCGTTTCGTTCAGAATGCTTCCTTGAGCTCATGCATCATGACCTGGAAGTTCTGAATGTCTTCAACATTGAGCTTGGCCATATGCTTCTTGAACTGAGCCTTTTCATAACCTATCTTATGCTTCAGCTCAACAATTTTTTGAGCTAGAGCCAGCTCAGCAGCAATGGCTCCGTGGAAGGCGACGCTGAGGCCAATGGGAAGCTGAAGATCATCAAAGCTAACATTTGGGTTGTCAAACCACTCGTCAATGAACTTGTTTATGATTTCAACATCAAAGAGAGGAAGGTCATTGAAGATTTTTGCCTCTTGCTTGCTCTTGATCGACTGCTCAAGAGCATCATCGCCAAGGTCGTTGTCGCTCGACAGATCAATGGCGTCATTCTCGTTGCGCAGAACAGCAGCAGGGGTCAGTGCTTGGCTGGTGGGTTGCATGGGCATCTTCACTTTGGAGGGCTTGGAGATGCATGACAGATCTTCAGACTGCACACTGTGTTCAGGAGGTGAAGTGGCCAGAGGCTTCGCCCGTGAAACCTTTGGTGCAGGGGCAAGCTTCGAAGCCTTAGGTTTCTTCAGCTTCTTTGGCTTTGGTGGTGTAGGCGCTTCGTCAGATTCAGCGTCGTCTGCAGGTTGATCCACGACTGCCCCTTGAACCTGTATGTGAGTAATGAGACCTTCTAAGTTATAGAAGGGCCCAATCAGATTGGGTTCAGCTTCGCGTGTGCCATCAGCACGAGGAGTAGAGGGGCCTGGATTGAAGTCTAGTCCCCATGACTTCTTGTTTGCTTTGGCCGAGTTCTTGGCAAACTGGAAGTTGCGCTTGAACAGATTGTCGTCATGGCACCATAGCAAGGAAGATGGGTCTGCATCGGCAGGCTGTGGTCCACGGACCATGCAAGGATAGAAGCCTTGTTCAATGGCTTCAGCTCTGGATCTGGGTTGAAGATTTCTGTACAAGATGTCTCCCCACGGTCGCTTGATGGCATTTTTCTCAGCATACTCCTGGGTCATGAACCTGTACTTGAACCGTTGTTCTGCCCAATATCTTCGAATCCGTTGGATTCGGGTTTTCCGCTGATTGTAGTCCTCCTCTGGATCTATCTTGTACAGCTCATAGAGGTCAGGAGGCAAATCTCTTGAGGTGTTGCCACGATGCTGTCTGCCACCCTTCCTTGCAGATTTCTCTCTGGCCATGAAGTTTAGACTAAAAGCCTTCAAAACTGTCAAAGTCTTCCATCTACTGGTCAGACAAGAACTGGCTTCAGGAGAATTTATATGATGTTGTAAGAACTCTGCAAATGAATGCAGACTATGAGAACCAAGGGATTCTCCCACGGACATGTACCTGTGACAGCATTAAAGGTGCGAGGGAAGGGGAAGAGGTCATATGCATTCTTAGAAGTTTTTTGAAGATAAATCAGTTTAGAAGACATTGACCTCATAGTGTGAAGACATTCACTCTTAGGTAGAGAGTTGGTTCCAGATTTGTACGAATCCACGAATAAGTACAAGTGAGGAATCTAACTACTTTGTGAAGCATAAGTGAATATACTAGGCATGTTATGAGATGCAGTATGAGATAGATCCAACTTGTGTGAACAGAAACTACTTGTGGTTGAAAAGGATAAATCTATCGGATCAAAAGGACTGTAAAAAGGAGGTTTTATTTACCACACGAGGAACTGCTAGACGGAATGGGATAGGAGGCCGAGCAGTTCGATCGTCCGTGCCCTAACTTGGCGACAGAGGACAACTACGGCGACGGCGAAGAAGACGATGTTCGCGGACGACGTGAGGACGGTGTCGGTGAGGTCGTGGCAGCTAAGCGCTTCATCGACGGCGTCTTCGAGGGCTAGCGGTGGCGCTAGGGTTTGTGCGAGAGTGGAAGAAGAGATAATGACTGGGGTGAGGCGTGTATTTATAGGGACAGGGACGGCACAGTGTTATTACACAGGTGCCCCTGGCGGTTCACATCTGAAGGACTCGTGGCTATCATGCAACACGTTGGAGGTTGTTCCACATTCCCACGCACGCCTGGATGTCAGGTGGTCGTTCCCACTTCTCCGGGTTTCAGGTGGAAGGATTTAGCATTGAAAACGAATTGATGTTTGTCTCTGTGTCTTCTGCTGACAAGGATGCAGAGAAGACATTTTGACAGTGTCAATAGAATGCATATGATTTGGATAGATAGACTTAAGAAAGAAGCATGGAGGGGTTAGGGTCCGATCACATTCACTTAGTTCAAAAGATTCAGCAAGAAGCCGTAGCTATAAGTGAATGATGTAGAGGACAGAAACCAAATCAGTACATTGAAGATAAACATGAAGCTGTGTTAATATTGAAGACAAACAAAAAGCAAAGACTTTGCAAATGTAACGCCATATGAAAAACACTTCTTAGGGAAGAATTTGGTGGTGGCGTTACCCACCGTATAGGAAGTATTAGACCCAAACACGGTGCACAATTATCGTGGTGCCCCGAAGTCAAATTCCACGTTAATGTATTCACACTCAGAATGCAAATCTTCATTGATTGAAGACATATGTTACTTCATGTGTTGCACATCTAAGTCATCAATATGCATAAGTGTTAGGATGTGTGCCTGATCACAGGACATTTGAGGATTCCAAGATATTTAGCTCACACCGTAACTTGCAAAACCTCTTCTCATCCAAGGGTTTTGTGAAGATATCTGCCAGTTGCTCTTCAGTGTTGACGTGTATGATATCAATATCTTCCTTCATGACATGATCTCTGAGAAAGTGATGACGAATTTCAATATGCTTTGTCTTCGAGTGCTGAACTTGGTTGTTAGCAATCTTGATGGCGCTTTCGTTGTCGCAGTAGAGTGGCACTTGCTTCAGATGAATGCCATAGTCTCTGAGTGTTTGCTTCATCCATAGAAGCTGAGCGTGGCAAGATCCAGCAGCAATGTATTCAGATTTAGAAGTGGAGAGAGATACACAGTTCTGCTTCTTTGAAGACCAATATACAAGTGATCATCCCAGAAAGTGACATGTGTCTGATGTAGACTTGCGATCCACTTTGTCACCAGCATAATCAACATCCGAGAATCCAACTAGATCAAACTCTGAGCCCTTTGGATACCATAATCCTAGTGTTGGGGTGTGAGCCAAATATCGAAGAATTCGCTTCACAGCTAAGTGATGCGATTCCTTTGGTGCTACTTGGAATCGGGCACACATGCAAACACTAAGCATGATATCTGGCCTAGATGCACATAAATAAAGCAAAGAACCAATCATGGAGCGGTATACCTTTTGATCGAACTCTTTACCATTGTCGTCGGGACCCAGATGGTGTTTAGCTGGCATTGGCATCGTGTAGCCTTTGCAGTCTTGCATTCCAAACTTCTTCAGGCAATCTTTGAGGTATTTCTCTTGAGATATGAAGATGTCGTTGCATTGCTGTCATATTTGAAGACCAAGGAAGAACTTCAGCTCACCCATCATGGACATCTGATATTGCTCTTGCATCATATATCCAAACTCATCACTGTATTTCTGGTTAGTGCAGCCGAAGATAATGTCATCCACATATATTTGGCACACAAACAGTTCACCGTCATATGTCTTCGTGAAGAGAGTGGGATCCAGTGAACCAAGTTTGAAGCCTTTGCTCTTCAGGAAGTCTTTGAGTGTGTCATACCAAGATCGAGGGGCTTGTTTAAGGCCATACAGTGCCTTGTTGAGCTTGTAAACCATGTCAGGATGTTTTGGATCTTCAAAGCCAGGCGGTTGAGCAACATGCACTTCTTCTTCAATCTTGCCATTGAGAAAGGCGCTCTTCACATCCATTTGATACAGAAGAATGTTATGATGATTTGCATAGGCCAGTAGTATGCGTATAGCTTCAAGCCTAGCCACAGGAGCAAATGTTTCATCGAAGTCAATTCCTTCAACTTGAGTATATCCTTGAGCAACGAGACGAGCTTTATTTCTGACAACTTGACCATTCTCATCTTGCTTGTTGCGATATGTCCATTTAGTGCCTATGATATTGTGCTTACGAGGATCAGGACGCTTGACCAGTTCCCATACATTATTCAACTCAAACTATTGAAGTTCTTCTTGCATAGCTTGAATCCATTCAGGGTCCATGAAGGCTTCATCAACTTTCTTCGGTTCAGATATTGAGACGAATGCGAAGTGCCCATAGAAATTTGCTAGTTGTGTTGCCCTTGAACGAGTGAGTGGACCTGGTGCATTGATGCTGTCAATTATTCTCTCAATCTGTACTTCATTTGCAACACGAGGATGAACAGGACAAAGATTTTGCTCTTGCTAATCATTGTCATCGTCAGAAGGATTGTCTTCAGGCTGAGCATTGTCTTCAGGTTGATCAGGTGTAGAGATGATGAGTTCCTCTTCAGGCTGAGCTTCAGACGGTATGATTTCTCCAGTTCCCATGAGCTTGATGGTTTCACTGGATGGAACTTCATCTAGCACATTTGGCAGGTGCTCTCGTTGCGAGCCGTTAGTCTCATCGAACCGCACATCCACAGTTTCAACCACTTTATAGTGAAAGAGGTTGAAGACTCTGTAGGAGTGTGAGTCCTTTCCGTATCCAAGCATAAAACCTTCATGTGCTTTCGGTGCAAATTTTGAAGTGTGATGTGGATCCTTGATCCAGCACCTGGCACCAAATATTCTGAAGTAACTGACATTTGGCTTCTTACCAGTAAGGAGCTCATAGGATGTTTTGTTCAGAAGCTTGTGAAGATAAACACGGTTGATGATATGGCATGTAGTATCAATGGCTTCAGGCCAGAACTTTATTGGAGTCTTGTATTCATCGAGCATCGTCTGGGCCATCTCAATAAGTGTTCTGTTCTTGCATTCCACGACGCCATTTTGCTGCGACGTGTACGGAGCTGAGAATTCATGAGTGATGCCCAAAGTATCAAGATAAGTGTCGAGGCCAGTGTTCTTGAATTCAGTGCCATTGTCACTTGTAATGTGCTTGATCTTAACGCCATAGTTGTTCATGGCTCGATTGGCGAAGCATCTGAACACATCATGCACTTCAGTCTTGTAGAGGATTATATGCACGCAAGTATATCTTGAATAATCATCAACAATAACGAAGCCATAGAGACAAGCAGTAGTAGTAAGAGTTGAGTAGTGAGTGGGACTGAAGAGGTCCATGTGGAGCAGTTCGAAGGGTTGAGTCGTTATCATGATTGTCTTCAAGGGATGCTTGGCCCTCGTCATCTTTCCTGCTTCACAGGCACCGCATAAGTGATCCTTCTTGAACTTGATGCCCTCAATGCCTATGACGTGTTTCTTCTTTGCAAGAGTGTGTAAGTTCCTCAAGCCAGCATGACCTAGCCTCCGAAGCCAGAGTCAGCATTCTGAAGCTTTTGCTAGAAGACATACGGCAAGCTGTGGTCTTGTTGAGAAATCTACCACGTACAAATCATCTTTCTGATACCCTTCAAAGACTAGAGACTTGTCAGATTCCATTAGAACAAGGCAACGATATTTTCCAAATATCACAATCATGTTTAAATCGCAAAGCATTGAGACAGACATTAAGTTGAAACCAAGGGATTCAACAAGCATCACTTTATCCATGTGTTGATCCCTTGAGATTGTAACTCTACCTAGACCCAATACCTTGCTTTTACCAGTATCAACAAATGTGATGTGACTCTTGTCAGACGGACGTAAAGTTGAGTCCATGAGAAGACTTCGCTTGCCAGTCATGTGATTAGTACACCCACTATCAATAATCCATTCTGAAGCAGCTGGTGTCATACCCTACAGTGCAGTTAGGGGGATAGGCTTCACGAAGAGAATTGTGAAGCATAAACATTTGACGAGCAAGTGGATTATGAAATCTTAGATCGAGGTTAGGATTGATAGGGAAAGTAGCAAGCGACTCAAAAACGAAATACATAATAAGACTGTCGGCATTCTCGGAACGGGGGTCCCCAGACTTGCCTGCCTGCGGCGTGGCTCAAAGGGGGGCCCAGCACGGCCCATCTTCATCAACACAGACCCAAGACCCTCGCGAGGGGCCAAGCCTCGCGGGGCGGACGACGCGGAGCTTCCTCAGGCACGGCCTCATCAGGCTAGCTCACAAGGAGGCGGAGAGATCAAGGCGGGGTACCTCACGAGGTGCCCGTGATGCAAGCCATGACGACCAAGGGCGCCAGGCGGGCGCCAGCCCGCGCAGTGTCCTCCTTTCCTCTTTGGTGCAAAGGGAGCAAGCGCAGGTGGGAGTATCAAGCAAAGGCGCCCGTTTCGGTGCAACGAGACCAAGACCAGTCCAATAGCAGGGAGGAAGTCATTGTGGAGCCCAAGCCAGCGTCACCACCAGAGTCTTTGGCAGGCGAGGACCAACTTTAGTCAGGATAAGTGTACCAGATGTTCCCCTTCAAAATGGCCAATTGTTGGCGCCCTTCCCGCTCAATATTTGGGAAGAGGCCCAGGGCCATTGCCTATAAATAGGACTAGCCACCCCCAGGGTAGGGAGGATCGAGGATCAAGGGATCGAGAAGGAGCTAGAATCAGCCAACCCTGAAACAAGCTGAGACCGAAATCGGAGAGAGAATCGAGAAGAGAGAGAGAGAAGGGTGACTGAACTCCTCCTAGCAGTTCATCCCCCCAGCCAAGAACAGACCCTCGCGAGGCTGTTCTTCCTTGTATTGTTCATCATCATCAGCCCAAGAGGCAATCCACCACACCACACACTGTAGTAGGGTATTACACCACAACGGTGGCCCGAACCAGTATAAACCCTGTGTCTCTTGTGTTGTTCTTTCCATAGCTTAGATCTTAGCGAGGCGGAGGGGTGCAGGTAGGTAGAAGGCGAAATCTCCACGCGCACCCCAGTGTTCGAACCTCAAGGGTCTGCCGGAACCCGAAATCCAACATTTGGCGCGCCAGGTAGGGGTGCGCCGGAATTCGTCTTCCACCACCCCGTTCTCCTCCGACCATCGCGCCCATGTCTGACGCTCGTCGGGCCCGCGCCGAGCACCGGGCCGCTCTCGCTTCCCGCATCGCCCAGACGGCTCCTGTTGGCGGGCGTCCTCGCCGTTCCCCGTCACCTGCCGTCAACGCCACCACCGGCCCGGCGGGGTACGAGCAGCAGGCGTCGTCTCAGCATCCGTCCGTGTGGCAAGACGGCCGCACCGCTACTCCCTCGCTCACCCCAGCTGGTTCTTCGCCCCGCGCGCTCCACGCACCCATGGAGGCTCGAGCTGCGCTCATCACGGCAAAGGAGCTCCTGCGCTACCGTCCCGTCGACAACGTCTACGAAGAATGGCTCGACCGTGTCGCCGAGCTCGTCCGCGCCGCAGGGGGCTCTCCTGCGTCGTCCGTTCCGCTGCACCGCACCCCGCCCCGCGCAGGCGACGAAGCTCCGGCGGTGCCCCGGCCGCCTCCTCCTCAAGAAGGCGCCATGGCTCCAAGGCACATGGCCCCTGGGCGGAACCCGCTCCGTCAGGTGCCAGCGCGGCAAGAGCAGAGCTGCCAAGAAGTCTCTCGCCCGCAAGAAGCTGCCCGGGCGCTCCCTGCTCCAGCATGTCGCGACCATGCTCCTGCTCCTGCACATCAAGACCCCACGCTGCTCCCAGCTGCAGCGATGGGGACATGCAAGACCAAGCTCTCCGTCACCCAAGGCCTCCTATGTCCACAGCAGGCTGACGCGCCTTCACCACCGAGCTACGTAGCGTCGTGTGGCCCGGCAAGTTCAAGCCAGACCTGCCTCCTCGTTACGACGGCACGGCCGACCCTGCGGAGTTCCTCCAGCTCTATGAGCTGGGCATCGAAGCTGCCAACGGAGACGAGAAGGTCATGGCGAACTGGTTTCCCATGGCGCTCAAGGACGGGGCCCGCACCTGGCTCCTGAACCTGGCTCCAGGCACAATCTCCTCCTGGGACGAGATGCGCACCCGCTTCATCGCCAACTTCCAAGGTACTCGCGACCGGCCACCCGCCGTGAGCGACATGCGCCGCATCAAGCAACAACCTGGAGAGACCCTGCAGAAGTACATCCAGCGCTTCAACAACGCATGCCTCAAGATTCCCAAGGTGACTGAGGAGGCCATCATCTCAGCCTTCTCCGACGGCGTGCACGATGTCAAGATGAAGGAGGAGCTGGCGATGCATGAAGACCTGTGCACTTCCTTGGAGTTGTTCAACTTGGCAACCAAGTGCGCCAGGGCTGAGGAAGGGCGTCTCTCCCTCCTCGAGCTACCTGCCGCAGACCCAGAAGAGAAGAAGCCCAAGGCCAAGGATGTGAAGCACAAGGGGGCTGCCGTGCTCGCGGCAGAACCAGACACCAGGCGGGGCAGAGATCAGCCCGAACCTTCCAAGGGCAGTCGGTACTGTGTGTACCACGACCTCCACACCCACAACACCAACGAATGTCAAGAGCTCCGAGCCGTGCGAGAAGGAAGGATCGGTTGTCGCCCCGACCACGGTGACCGGGGCTACGGTCGAGGAGGAGGAAGGAACGCAGGACGCTGGGAAGACCGCGGCCTGCGCCAAGGGTGGTGCGATCAACCTCGCGAGGATCGCTGGCAAGACCCGCCTCGCGAGGGAGACTGGAGGGATCAGCCTCACGAGGATCACCTGCAAGGCAACGCAGGCCTCCCTCCGCTGCCGCTGCAGCCAAGGAGAAACGAGGACCGCCATCAGGACGAGGGGGCTGGGGGCTTCCAAGAGCCACGTGCGATCGCCTGCATCCTGGGCGGGGCTCAAGCCCCGGCCTCTCAACGCATCTTCAAGAAGTTCGCCCGCGAAGTGAATGTAGTCCTCCCCAAGATCGAAGCCACGCGTCCTCTCAGGTGGTCGGCGTGCGCCATCACGTTCAGCTCAACAGATCATCTCAAGTGTGCGGCTACAGCCGGAGTCCTCCCGATGCTTTGTTCCCCAGTCATCAGCAACGTGGTGGTCACCAGGACCCTCATCGATGGTGGGGCAGGGCTCAACATCCTGTCCATGGAAACATTCAACAATCTCCAAGTGCCCTACAGCCAACTTCAGCCAACCAAGCCTTTCTCCAGAGTCACCGACGGCTCCACGGTCCCGATTGGGCAGGTCCGCCTCCCTGTCACCTTCGGGGCACGCGACAACTACCGCACCGAGCTCATCGACTTCGACGTCGCTCACATTCGCCTGCCGTACAACGCCATCCTTGGGTACCCAGCGCTGGCCAAGTTCATGGCCGTAACTCACCACGGCTACAACGTCCTCAAGATGCCAGGAAGTGGCGGAGTCATCACGGTGCCCTGTGAAGAGAAGGACGCGGTGTGTTCCCTGGAACGAGCCTTCCAGGCCGCATCACTGGAAGACCCGGATCGCGGAAGCGGGAGGCTTCCCGAGACCGCCCCCAAGGAGAAGAAGACATCGTCCGGCCCGGCCCCTCAGGAGGCAGGCCCCTCTGGGCCCGCGCCTACCCAGGGGGAACCTCCTTCCATCGCATAGGAAAGCACGCCCGGCGCCCTCCTTAGGCAGGGCTCGGGGGCTCTCCCCTGGAGGGCCACCGACCTGGCTAGGGTCACGAGGGAGGCGCTTGGGCACCACATGGAGACATGTTTCGAAGCACGTTTCCCTCAAGAAGGAGTAAGGCAATGAGAGCCAGACCCTCAGGAGTTCGTCAGCAAGGCCATTCAGGAGCTACAGGAGTCAAGAGTCATGAAAGGCGGCCGCCGCCTACCAGCAGTGGCTCCCCATCCAGGCGAGGATGGTGGGCTGCGCGTCTGCATCGACATACCAGGGCTCAATCGAGTCACCTCTCTGGAGCGCCTCTGGCCCTCGCGAGTGGGGCGCTGCAGAGGTCCACCCCACAGCTACGTTCGCATGCCTTACAACTTGTCGAATGCGGCTGCCACGTACCAGCGCCTCATGAGGGACATCATGGAGGCTCAAGAGGCCAGGCGTTCCGCAGCCCTGGCGGAGATGGAGATGGTCCGCGAGGAGCCACCAGCGCCTCCGGAGCCTCCCGAGGCCCCTGGGCCTGGGGGCTCGTGAGGATCGGCTTCCGCAGCCCACCGAGTCTACTACACCAACACTCCTTCGTCCTCAACATCATCAGGTGACATCTTTCAAGTTTTACTTCCAGCTGGGAGCGCCCCCCAGGGCTGCATTATTCCCAGGCCGCGTGGGTCCGTCCCTGCGGCATGTATCCCTTTTATTTCATGTTGTTAGCTTACCTTGTTGGGGGCGCCCCTTGGGCTGCATCATCCCCAAGTCGCTCGGGCCAGACCCAGCGGCATGTATCCCTTTTGTGTTTATTTCCGGTTATGCGTTCGACCCACCATGCTTGATTATTTGATGCCGGTCCACGGCACCTCTTCTTCTCCATGCCGACCACTTGCACGTTAAAGGGGTGGTACCTGAGCATCGCGACTCAGGGCTCTTACTGGCTCTCCAGCCCTCACCCTCTGGCCTTGTCCACGGCATCGCGACCTGGCATACCAGCGACGGCTGAGACCAGCTCGAGGGCCGGGACCCGAGGACGTAGAGTGCCGACATCTAACCAAATTTGCAGGGACACATCACAAGATAAGGCCTAGTGCCAGGCGCAACCCGCCTAGAGGTAGGGCCCCGTGAGTCCCGCGCTGGCTCACGGGTGCCCAGATACACCTCGCCAAGCCCTACCGTGCCAGCCACGTGTCAGGGCGGGGCTGTACACGCCCCGGGGGCTCCTCTCGGAGGGGGGCCCCCTCCCACGTACCAGTGGAAGCACCATGCTCCGCGCTGGCTGACAACACTGCCGAGGAGCGGCTATGCCCGTACACATATGGAAGCACTATGCTCCACGCTGGTGATAAACAACTGAGGGTGGCCCCCGGGCCGCATCAACCTCAGGGAGCCTAGAGCTCAGTGTCTAGCCTCATCGTAACGCCTCCCCTCGGGAGTGCCGTGCGAGGGGGCTGGGCACGGGGGCTGCACCTGGGTCACGCCCAGACGCACGCCGCCCAGCCAGGCCCACCCGGGCCTGGTTCGTCGCGCATCTCTCCCCGAGCGGAGCCAAGGTACGAAGGCCGTTTGAGCGTCAAGGGGGACTCCTGAGCATCGCGACTCAGGAGCCTAACTGGTCACGTAGCCCCTCACTCCTTAGTTCCGAAAGGCTAACGGCGGTTGAGGTATGCGCGCGGCCGGGCTCTACAGACGTAGAACGGTAGATCCACCCACATCACACCTCCCTACTTGTTGTTCGTGCGCCAAGGGGGACTCCTGAGCATCGCGACTCAGGAGCCTAACTTGTCACATAGCCCCTCACTCCTTGGTCCCGTCCTGGTTTCCGGTCGGGGCTAACGGCGGCTGAGGTATGCGCGGGGCCGGGCTCTGCCGGCGTAGAACATAAGCAAGTAGGAAGGAAAAGCGTAAATTTCAAGGAATTCAAAAGCAAACATTACAGTCCACACTGTTATCTCAATGCCAAACGCAGGTTTAAACGCCTCCCCGAGGCATGATACATGTGCAGGAATTAAAGGCAGGACAGGAGCCGCAACGGAGTCACTTGTCGGCGGTGGAGCAGCACAGAGTGGGTTCGCCTCATGGAGCAGTGGGGTCGGCAGCGCCTTGCTTCGGCTTGGTGCTGAAGGCCCGAAACTTCCCCAGCAGAGCCTCCGCACGACCCTTCACGGCCTCGGCAGCGGCAGCGGCACACTCGCCGCTTACTGGCTCCAGCAGGCTGTCGAGGTCAACACCGGGATCGCGAAGGTAGATGTGGGTGAGGACCCGCGTCAGCGCTGCAGAAGACAGGACACGCGCCTCGGCCTCGGCCGTGGGGCCAAGGCCAAGGGCGACATTTTCAAGAGCGCGAACCAGGAAGGGAAGCAGCTTGGCGGGGCCGTCCTCGGCGCGAGCCAGCGGGCTCTCCAGGCCGCTGTCGTAAAGCGTCCTCAGTGAGGAGCGAGCCTTCGCCTCCATCTCCGTGAAGGCCATGCGGTCCTCGGCAAGAACCTGGGCCTTGTCGTCCAGCTCGACCTTCCTCGCCCCCAACTCCTGCTCCAGCGCGCCTAGGCGGTCGCGGCGCTTCCTAAGCTTGACCTCCCTCTCTTTGACGGCCGCCTCACGAGCCTTCACGCCTTCTTCCTGCTCTTGGCGAAGGCGGACCTCTTTCGCGATCTGGTTCCGCAGGCCTTGCAGCTCGTCCTCCAGTGCCTTGCAGCGACCATGGACGTCGACCACCTCCCCCAGGGCTGCGTCACGAGTAGCCTTCGCCTCAAGGACGGCCTAACTCTCCTCATCGCAAGCCGTCGAGGCCTGGACCAGCGCCGCCTGAATCGAAGCATCGGAGCGAATCCATCCTGAAGCCAGCTCTAAGCGCCCGACCACCAAGCGAGGGTCGGTGCCAAGAAGATCCTGCCGCAGCCGGTCCAGCTCAGCAGCAGCACGATCCAGAACGGCAGGAGGAATCGGAGAGACAGCAGTCGGTGGAGTAGAAGGAGAAGGCGGCAGCGCGGCCACAGCATCCTGAGGCGGAGCCTGCGGTGCCCCAACGGCTGTAGTGGCGGCAGCAGGAAAAGGCACCTCGGGAGTCACTTGGGCCATGGGGGCTGAGCTCACCCCAGCCGGCTCAGCCAGGCCTCACGAGGACGACCGGGCAGGAGAAGCCCGCGTGCCGCGGTCACCTTCCTTCGCGGGCAGAGGCGCTGCCACGGATGGAACCTCAGGAGCTCCCTTCGGCTTCTTTGCTGCGGGCGCCAGCGTATCCAAGAGATGCGGACGTCAAGCCTCAGAAGCAAAACAAGAAATAAAGACAAGAATCAAGCGCTTACGGTCGTCGCCAGTGAGCTCAAGCGGCCTCCGGCCAAATTTGAAGCCCGAAAGCCGGCTGGAAGGGTCAACCTCGGGAAGCTTGGAAGCGGAAGGTGCGTCTGCGGTCCGCCTTGGGGCCGGGGTAGACCCGCGGGAGATCAGCCCAGTCCTGTCCTTCTTCGGGATCGGGGGCAAGCTCCTGCCGTCCTGCTCGTCATCATCCTCGTTGTCATCGCTCGGAGAGAGGCGGAGAACACGGGACCTGCGCCGGGGGAGGGGAGCCCTCGACTCTCCGTCAGTCGCCTCGGAGTCAGGCCCTTTTTCCCGCTCCCCTCCTTCCTCCTCTTCGCTGGAGTCGTCGGAGGGCACGTCTACCGGTTCCTCGGGAGTTTCCATGGGCACGGGCCCGTCCCCGTTGAAGACAGGCATGGACTCCACTACCTGCTCCCAGTCGTCGCGGAGGAACAAGGGCGTAGGAGTGCCCTCCAACCTCGCCACATCGCCCCCGACCAGAGATTGGAGGACCGCAGCCAGATCTCCGTCGGCCAAGGCCGCGGGGCTCGGATGGGGCCTCCACATCAGAAGTGAGTACTGCCAAAGCAGATCCAGCTGGTGCTCCAGGAATTCCCTCAGCAGCGACGCGCCGGTCAGCTTCGCCGCCGCCATGTTGGCCGGCCTCAGATCCGCGTCCATCTTCTCCAACACCAACTTCGCGCGGGGGTCCGCGAGCTTCGCTCGACCCCAATCGCTGGAGCTCGTGGGTTGCTCCATGGGCAAGATCAGCCGAGGGTGGATGCGCCCAGCATCTGCCAAGACCCACTTGCTCCTGAAGCCCTCAATCCTTTTCCCGGGGTTCGAAATGGCAATGGCGCCACCGTACGCGATGAAGCTCGCGCACGCGGAAGCAGGACCGCGAGAGGTCCGGAGGTAGAAGTAGTGGCGCAGCAAGGCCACTGAGGGCTGCACCCCCACGTGAGCCTCACAGTAATAGGCGAAGATTGCCAGGAGAAGGACGGAGTTGGGGTGGAGATGCAGAGCCTGTAGCTTATAATGGCGGAGGATAGAGAAGAAGAACTCGGAGAAGGGAGGCACCAGGCCAGCAGCAATGGCGCTTACGAAGAACGGATAAAAGGTGCTCCCTTGGCCCTCAGGGGTGGTGGAGCCGGCCTTGAACACCTTCGCCCTGTCGATGCCCCGCGCCGCCGCCATCCGGCGCAACCGGGCGAGGCTCGCCTCCGACACATTCGGCGAGTCCAGGGCAGACGAGTACCAAGCTACGGCCGGGGACTGACGAGGCGCCATGGCTTCCTAGGTCACGCGGTCGGAGTAGATCTGGAAATTTTGGAGGAAGGAAGGAGAGGCGCAAGAAAGGGGATCTGAGCAGCAACCGGAGAAAGCAAAAAGCAAAGCCTAGGCAGATGTCGCTCCTTTATCAACTCGCGCGGTTGCTAAGGCGCTCACGTCCAATCAACTGCCATGCGGCGCCCAAGGCCGCAGGCTGTTAGGGCCCGCGGCGCTTCGCTCTTGCCCTTCCGCCTCCCTGCACGGCCAAGTCCGGGCGCGCCTTGGGCCCGGGGGCTACTATCGGCGTTCTGGGAACGGGGGTCTCCATACTTGCCTGCCTGCGGCGTGGCTCAAAGGGGGGCCCAGCACGGCCCATCTTCATCAACACAGACCCAAGACCCTCGCGAGGGGCCAAGCCTCGCGGGGCGGACGACGCGGAGCTTCCTCAGGCACGGCCTCATCAAGCCGGCTCGCGAGGAGGCGGAGAGATCAAGGCGGGGTAGCTCACAAGGTGCCCGTGACGCAAGCCATGACGACCAAGGGCTCCAGGCGGGCGCCAGCCCGCGCAGTGTCCTCCTTTCCTCTTTGGTGCAAAGGGAGCAAGTGCAGGCGGGAGCATCAAGCAAAGGCGCCTGTTTCGGTGCAACGAGACCAAGACCAGTCCAACGGCAGGGAGGAAGTCATTGTGGAGCCCAAGCCAGCGTCACCACCAGAGTCTTTGGCAGACGAGGACCAACTTTAGTCAGGATAAGTGTACCAGATGTTCCCCTTCAAAATGGCCAATTGTTGGCGCCCTTCCCACTCAATATTTGGGAAGAGGCCCAGGGCCATTGCCTATAAATAGGACTAGCCACCCCCAGGGTAGGGAGGATCGAGGATCAAGGGATCGAGAAGGAGCTAGAATCAGCCAACCCAGAAACAAGCTGAGACCGAAATCAGAGAGAGAATCGAGAAGAGAGAGAGAGAGAAGGGTGACTGAACTCCTCCTAGTAGTTCATCCCCCCAGCCAAGAACAGACCCTCGCGAGGCTGTTCTTCCTTGTATTGTTCATCATCATCAGACCAAGAGGCAATCCACCACACCACACACTGGAGTAGGGTATTACACCACAACGGTGGCCCGAACCAGTATAAACCTTGTGTCTCTTGTGTTGTTCTTTCCATAGCTTAGATCTTAGCGAGGCGGAGGGGTGCAGGTAGGTAGAAGGCGAAATCTCCGCGCGCACCCCAGTGTTCGAACCTCAAGGGTCTGCCGGAACCCGAAATCTGACAAAGACCATTTGGGCATTTGATCTTGCGCCCTGCAAGATGTTTAAGGTCCCCAGCAATAGCTTCAGACGAATTTGATTTTCGGCTGGAGACCCTTCCCTACAAAAGAGATTTAAGCTTTCTTAGCCACCCACATCTTCAAGGGTGGCTTCGAAGCAATGAGACTAAGTGCAGCATCTGAGAACTTTGGCTTTAGAGCCCTAGCAAATAGTCTTGCAGGTGGACAATAGTACTCATAAGAATAAGCAGAGTAGTTCTTGGTCTTATGAACATGGCGGTTTGATGAAACGCGCTCATATTCATAGGCATGAGTATGGTTTCCCTGCAAAACATTTGCATTAGTGCGACTCAGGTGAGTCCTTTGTCTGTATGAAGCCTTTGGACCATATGAAGCCTGTGGTCTGGGGTTTGTCTTCTTCACTTGTGGTGTCATGACGACATTCACAGGAAGATTATCCAACCACTTTTTCGGCACCCGGATTTCTTCACAGGTGGCCCATTCCTGCAGTTAGTACCAATATACCTGGCAAACACTTCACCATTCTGATTCTTAAATAGTTTATAGTTTGCATCAAAGGATTCATCAATAACAATGGGATTAGCACAAGTGAAGCCAGATAGTGTGGATGGATCCACTGAAGGTTCCTTTGCAGCAACCCATGTGGTTTTGGGGTACTGCTCAGGTTTCCAGTAAGAGCCATCAGCATTCATTTTCCTTTCGAACCCAAGACCCTCTTTCCTAGGGTTTCGGTTCAGGATCTGCCTTTTGAGGACATCACATAGTGTCTGATGCCCTTTGAGACTTTTGTACATCCCTGTTTCAAGCAATGTCTTCAACCTAGCATTTTCATCAGCAATAGCAGTGGTATCCTCAGCAGAGGGGTTAGTTACCACATCAACAGTTGAAGATATTGCAATAGTAGCAGCAGTAGAACATTCAGCAACAGAAGTAGTGTTGTCACGCTCAATGCATTTAAGACATGGTGGTTCAAATCCTTCCTGAGCGGAACTGATTTGTTTGGCGCGAAGTGACTCATTTTCCTTTTGAAGATCTTCATGAGCCGCTCTCAATTTCTCAAGATCTTGCTTCCTTTGAAGATAATCATAGGAAAGATTTTCATGAGTTGCTGAGAGCGTTTCATGATGACTTTCAAGTTCCTCATACTTAACATGAAGATTTTTTATGTCTTCAATTAAGGACTGAGATCGAGTCATTCCAGCGTCTAACAGGTCATCGCTTTTGTCTAACAGTTTTTGAATATGTTCCATAGCTTTCTGTTGTTCAGTTGCAATTTTAGCAAGTGTTTTATAGCTGGGTTTGGAACCACAATTAGAGTCATCTTCACCGGATGTTTGATAGTGAGTAGTGCATGTGTTTACCTTGGCACCGTGTGCCATGAAGCAGTATGTGGGAGCGGAGTAGTCCTTGTCATTTGCATCGGCGTCGGTGATAAAGTCATTGTCTTCAGTGTTGAAGATGGACTTGGCAACGTATGCTATAGCCAGACTTGCAACGCCAGAATCGGACTCCTCCTCAGACTCCTCCTCCGCCTCCTCAGAAGTGGACTCCTCCTCTGAATCCATTTCCTTGCCAACAAACGCACGAGCCTAGCCAGATGTGCTCTTCTTGTGTGATGAAGACTTTGAGGAAGACTTGGAAGAAGACTTTGAGTATTTCTTCTTCTTGTCACCAGAATCATACTCCTTGCTCTTCTTCTTCTTGTTGTTCTCATTGTCCCACTGCGGACACTCGGAGATGTAGTGGCCAGGTTTCTTGCACTTGTGGCATGTTCTCTTCTTGTAGTCATGAGCAGAAGCTTCATCATTCCTTGAGCTTGATCATGAAGACTTTCTGAAGCCTTTCTTCTTGGTGAATTTTTGGAACTTCTTCACAAGCATAGCAAGCTCCTTTCCAATGTCTTCAGGATCATCGGAACTGCTGTCAGATTCTTCTTCAGATGAGGAGACAGCTTTTGCCTTCAAGGCACGAGTTCGCCCATAGGTGGGACCGTAGATGTCGCTTTTCTCAGAAAGCTGAAACTCATGTGTGTTGAGCCTTTCAAGTATGTCAGACGGATTGAGTGTCTTGAAGTCAGGACGTTCTTGAATCATCAGGGCTAGGGTGTCAAACAAGCTGTCAAGTGATCTCATGAGTGTCTTGACGACTTCATGCTTGGTGATCTCAGTAGCGCCGAGGGCTTGAAGCTCATTTGTGATGTCAGTGAGTCGATCAAACGTGAGATGAACATTCTCATTGTTGTTTCTCTTGAAGCGGTTGAAGAGGTTGCGAAGGACACTGGTTCTTTAATCTCTCTGGGTTGAGTCGCCTTCGTTGACCTTGAAGAGCCAGTCCCAGACTAGCTTAGATGTTTCCAGAGCACTCACACGGCCATACTGTCCTTTGGTCAGATGAACACAGATGATGTTCTTGGCCGTGGAGTCCAGTTGAATGAACTTCTTGACATCAGCAGCGGTGACACCTTCACCAGCCTTGGGAACGCCATTCTTGACGACATACCAGAGGTCGACATCAATGGCTTCAAGATGCATGTGCATCTTATTCTTCCAGTAGGGATATTCAGTTCCATCGAAGACTGGGCACGCAACGGAGACTTTGATTATCCCTGCAGTCGACATAGCTAAAACTCAGGTGGTTAAACCGAATCACACAGAACAAGGGAGTACCTTGCTCTGATACCAATTGAAAGTGCTAGTGATCGACTAGAGGGGGTGAATAGGCGATTTTTAAGAAAGTCTACAAAACATGGGAGTTTCGAAGACAAACGATACAAATAAACCTATTACCATGCAGCGGAAGGTAGACTACACTAAGCAAGCCATAGGCAAGTATTCAATGAAGTGAAAGCACAACGACTAATAGCAGCTAGGCAGTATAGATCAGGTAGGAAGATAGTATGAAGCCAATCAGAACAAGCAGTCACTCAGTGAAGACAAAAGATAATGCAAACAGGCAATGACTTCACAAGGACCAATTGTAAATAAAGAGATGGGAAGGATAGAACCAGTGACTCGTTGAAGACAATGATTTGTTGGACCAGTTCCAGTTGCTGTGACAACTGTATGTCTGGTTAGGGAGGCTGAGATTCAACTCAGAAGACTGTGTCTTCACCTTATTCCCCTTGAGCTAAGGACACCCAGTCCTCGCCCAATCACTCTGGTGAGTCTTCAAGGTAGACTTCCAAACCTTCATAGACTTCGTTCACCGGCAATCCACAATGACTCTTGGATGCTCAGAACGCGACACCTAACCGGCTGGAGGATTCACAGTCCTCAAGTGTAATAAGTCTTCAGATCACACAAACAGGCATACTTAAGTGATGCCTAACACTCTTTGGCTCTGGGTGTTTAGGGCTTTATCCTCACAAGGAATTCTCTCTCAAAGGCTTCGAGGTGGGTTGCTCTCAAACGACAAAAGCGTACACTAACTCTGAGCAGCCAACCGTTTATGGTTGTAGGGGGTGGGCTATTTATAGCCACTAGGCAACCCAACCTGATTTGTCCGAAATGACCCTGAGTCACTAAGGAACTGACACATGTTCCAACGATCAGATTTCAAACACACACGGCAACTTTACTTGGGCTACAAGCAAGGCTGACTTATCCAGCTCTGGATAAGATTTGCTCTCATTGTCTTCGCTCGAAGACATAGGATTTTGGTTAAGTATCACTTCAGTCATTCTGACTGGTTCTCTTGGACCCCACTTAACAGTACGGTGGTTCCTATGACTCAACAAAGAAGAAAAACAACGACGAAACAACTAAGTCTTCGCGCTCCATAGTCTTCACGCGATGTCTTCTCTTGTCATAGTCTTCAATGTGAATGTCTTCACATACCACCTTTGACTTCAATGTCTTCATACATTTTTAGGGGTCATCTCTGGTAGGAAAACCGAATCAATGAGGGACTTCTACATGTGTTATCCTGCAATTCTCACAAACACATTAGTCCCTCAACCAGGTTTGTTGTCAATACTCCAAAACCAACTAGGGGTGGCACTAGATGCACTTACAATCTCCCCCTTTTTGGTGATTGATGACAAAATGGTTGAAGTTTTCAACGAGGAATAAAATATGTGAAATTGTAAAGGATAGGGTATTGTCTTCATAAGTGGCAAAGGCTCCCCTTGAAGATGTGCATATAAGTAATTTCCTCTTGGAATGCAAATGCACATGGCAGGTTGTACTTGTGAAGATCCTCTTCAACTTATGATGACAATTCATCATGCATGATTTGATGTAACAAAGATAATGGCATGCATAAAGAAAAATGGACGTCTGCAAAATGACCTAAGTGCGGAAGTTATCATCACACATGCGGAATTTATCATCGCATCACAGAATAGCAAATAAGTAGCAGACGACCATCGAGTTTAAGCGTTACAACTTGAAGAACCAAATGTATCGAAAAGCAAGAGTTGTAAGCACTTGGCAAAAGTAGAAAAAGGTAAAGCAACCACCCATATGGACCCGCTTGAAGACTATCAACTCATATGCTTCTCCCCTTTTGTCAGTAAGGACCAAAAGGTTTGAAGACATAGAGTGCCTACTCGTTCCCATGAGGTGCAGGCGAGGCAGCAGGGTCGTCGTTGAGGTTCGGTGGTGCAGGAGAACTTGGTACAGTGTCGACACGCGCTGAAGTTGGAGGAGGTGAAGTTGCATCATCTTGGTCATCGATGACTCTGGCATTCACTGTCGCAGCTGAGGACGAATAGTCAGAGTCTTCAAGTGAGGGAGTCCGACGCAAGTGAGCATTCCTGGGAGGAGTTGAGTCAAACTTGAATCTTTCGGTGAATCCATCGTCTTGCATATCAGCTTCAGCACTAAGCAATGTCAAACTCTTCCACGACCTCCGACAGGTTTCATGAGTGACAAAGGCATTCTTGGTGGCAAGATTTCGAATGCGGTTGACATCCACCAAGAGGCTTTGCATCTGACACTTAAGCCAGTCGTGATGTTTGTCCTGTTTCTGGTGTAGTGCGACAAGAAGCTCTCGGTCATTTAAAACACGAGATCGCCTTCGAGGCCTTTGGGCAATGGTGCTACCAGTGGCGTCAGTTTGAGCGCGAGGGGCACGTGTGTTGCCAGCCAAGGGATAAACGCGCGAGACTACCTGAACTCCTTCAATGGGCTGGGTGAAGCTTTGCTGATCAACATTGTGAAGATAAATGGGATCCTTAGCAGGCTCTGGGTAAATAGCTTCAACAGACAGATCAACCTCTGGCAAGAAGACAAGATGATTGCGTGCAGACGGCTGATAGTTAATGGCAGAGTGAAGCTTGATAAGTCATATTACTCGTGGAGCATAGAACTTCAGACCAAAAATGTCGGAGCCTGATGCAGCCAACTGCCTGACGAATAAGTCTTGAGCATTGAAGCTGATGCCATTGAAGATATAGAAGACCAAAGTCTTCATTGCTCCTTCAAGCATCGCTGCAGATGAATGTCCTTTGACGGGCCATAGAGTTTTTCTGATGATATGACAAATGGTGCGAGGCAGATACTCTAGGTCTTCAACAAAGAATTCAGATGGGTAGTCAGCATCGTAAGGCAAAGGCTTCATCATGCTCAACATTTGGCTCATGTTGGGTTCTGGCTTCTTAAAGATGCTCTCCAAAGCATTCTGGTGTTGTTGACAACCTGGTTCATAGTATTCACCAGGAGTGGGCAGGCCTGTGAGCTCAATGATATCAAGAGCTTTGGCTTCATGATGGACATTGCATGTCATCCACTCAAGGACCCAAGTCTTTGGATCCCTGTTGTAGCCTCGAATGTGAAGAGTTGCATAGAACTGTAGGAGAAGCTCTTCATTCCAGTGTTCCTTATTTGTGACAAACTGCAGTAGTCCAGCGTCTCTGAAGCAATCCAACGCTTCTTCAAGGCAGGCCAGCTATAGCTTCAGTGTTGAGACGCATATGTGGAAATATGCGCCCTTGATTGTATAAGACGCAGGAATAGTAGCTGCATTGCTGATAGCTCCAGAACCAATCTGATGAAATGTGAGGTTTGGTGTAAGGGTTCTTGGCGCTGTTGAAGAAGGTGTTGTGTGCCACGAAGACATTCACATTGAAGACCCCAGGTGAAGTTGCAGTGCCTGGGAATCATGGAAGTCTTGGCTTGGGCTTCTGGACGGGAGGTCTGTGCTCGACACGATAGTCAAATTGTGGACCCGCAGCAGGTGGAGGAACCAGAATGGGCCATCGGACCATAATAGGCTGACCATGATCAAATGTTGGCTCAATTGTATGAGGTCTTGGAGGGGGTACAGGAGCATTGACATTGTCGTCGATCTGGGCTTCAGGGGCCACATTGGCTTCAGGTGCTTCAGTATTGGCTTCGGGCGCTGCAGTGGCTTCAGGTACATGCACTTCTGGCACCGCAATAGCTTCAGGCGCCCCATTAACTTCAGCCATGACAACGTCATTGGCTTCAGTGTTGATGTTGGTGGCCGCCTCAGAATTGTTAACCTCCACTTCAGAAGCTGGAGGGTCGGACACGTTCTCCTCGAGAACAACATCTTGATGGGACGAGGGTGTAGCAACTCTTTCTACTTCAACTCTTGGTTCTTCTCTTTCATCGGCTGATGCAGCCGGAATATCTTCAGCGGTTTTGGCTTCAGACTCTGACACATGCACAGTGGGAGTGACTTGGGGCCTCGGACCTTTGCGAAGCCTGCATAATGCTGGTGACGGTTGCGGAGATGGAGTTTGCTGGGCCTCAAAGTCATCGTCGGCTTGCACGGGTGAGGTGACTTGTGATTGGGGAGAACTTGGGGTGTCTTGTCGTTGTGGGTGATCAGCCCACGATGCATCCTGAGCAGTTGGCGTCAGAGGACGACCAATGCTGATGAGTTCGTTGTGCGTGAGCACAAGCGATGATACCAACTGGTGCTCGATCTGAGGAAGGACTTCATCATCTTCAACATTGTCGTGAGGACCAATGTCTTTAGCTGCGGTGGGGTCAACAACTGGATTGTCTTCAGCTTCATGAGCCTCTGTGGAAGCAGGCTCATGAACTACCACTTGGCGTTCTTGATTTTCAGATGCAGGACGAGCCAGTGAGATTGGCTCGACCTCAAGGGGCTCTGTGGGAGCAGCCCGGTCTCTCTTCTTGGTTTTTCGTTTCTTGGTTGGAGGAGCATCATCAGTGGTGGCCTTGGTTTTGCTCTTTCTGGCTACAGCTTTAGCTGCCCTTGTTTTCTTCAGTTCTGAAGCCACCGTGGGGACCTTAGGCTTCGAGCCTGTCATATTGGCTGGGAAGACAATTGGATGTACTTCCTGCCTTGGTGCTTCGGGTTCTGCCATAGCTGGCTTCTTCTTCTTCTTGGTCGCCATTCTGGGGTCTATGCCTGGTCGCCCCAAAGCCTTACGCTTTTCAGCTTCATTGTATCCCTGAACACATTTAGCAGCAAGATCCTTCATGCGCTTACGAGAACCTTTGGCTTCTTTGCGTTTCGTTCGGAATGCTTCCTTGAGCTCATGCATCATGACCTGGAAGTTTTGAATGTCTTCAACATTGAGCTTGGCCATATGCTTCTTGAACTGAGCCTTTTCATAATCTATCTTATGCTTCAGCTCAACAATTTTCTGAGCTAGAGCCAGCTCAGCAGCAATGGCTCTATGGAAGGCGACGCTGAGGCCAATGGGAAGCTGAAGATCATCAAAGCTAACATTTGGGCTGTCAAACCACTCATCAATGAACTTGTTTATGATTTCAACATCAAAGAGAGGAAGGTCATTAAAGATTTCTGCCTCTTGCTTGCTCTTGATAAACTACTCAAGAGCATCATCGCCAAGGTTGTCGTCGCTGGACAGATCAATGGCGTCATTCTCGTTGCACAGAATAGCAGCAGGGGTCAGTGCTTGGCTGGTGGGTTGCATGGGCATATTCACTTTGGAGGGCTTGGAGATGTGTGACAGATCTTCAGACTGCACACTGTGTTCAGGAGGTTCAGTGGCCAGAGGCTTCGCCCGTGAAACCTTTGGTGCAGGGGCAGGCTTCGAAGCCTTAGGTTTCTTCAGCTTCTTTGGCTTCGGTGGTGCAGGCGCTTCGTTAGATTAAGCATCATCTGCAAGTTGATCCACGACTGCCCCTTGAACCTGTATGTGAGTAATGAGACCCTAAGTTATAGAAGGGCCCAACCAGATTGGGTTCAGCTTCGCGTGTGCCGTCAGCACGAGGAGTAGAGGGGCCTGGATTGAAGTCTAGTCCCCATGACTTCTTGTTTGCTTTGGCTGAGTTCTTGGCAAACTGGAAGTTGCGCTTGAACAGATTGTCGTCACGGCACCATAGCAGCGAAGATGGGTCTGCATCGGCAGGCTGTGGTCCACGGACCATGCAAGGATAGAAGCCTTGTTCAATGGCTTCAGCTCTGGATCTAGGTTGAAGATTTATGTACAAGATGTCTCCCCACGGTCGCTTGATGGCATTTTTCTCAGCATACTCCTGGGTCACGAACCTGTACTTGAACCATTGTTCTGCCGAATATCTTTGAATCCATTGGATTCGGGTTTTCCGCTGATTGTAGTCCTCCTCTAGATCTATCTTGTACACCTCATAGAGGTCAGGAGGAAAATCTCTTGAGGTGTTGCCACGACGCTGTCTGCCACCCTTCCTTGCAAATTTCTCTGTGGCCATGAAGTTTAGACTGAAAGGCTTCAAAACTGTCAAAGTCTTCCGTCTACTGGTCAGACAAGAACTGGCTTCAGGAGAATTTATATGATGTTGTAAGAACTCTGCAAATGAATGCAGACTATGAGAACCAAGGGATTCTCCCACGGACATGTACCTGTGACAGCATTAAAGATGCGAGGGAAGGGGAAGAGGTCATATGCATTCTCAGAAGATTTTTGAAGATAAATCAGTTTAGAAGACATTGACCTCATAGTGCGAAGACATTCACTCATAGGTAGAGAGTTGGTTCCAGATTTGTACGAATCCACGAATAAGTACAAGTGAGAAATCTAACTACTTTGTGAAGCATAAGTGAATATACTAGGCATGTTATGAGATGCGGTATGAGATAGATCCAACTTGTGTGAACAGAAACTACTTGTGGTTGAAAAGGATGAATCTATCGGATCAACGGACTGTAAAAAGGAGGTTTTATTTACCACACGAGGAACTGCTAGATGAAGTGGGAGAGGAGGCCGAGCAGTTCGATCGTCCGTGCCCTAACTTGGCGATGGAGGACACCTACGGCGACGGCGGAGAAGACGATGTCCGCGGCCGGCGTGAGGACGGCGTCGGTGAGGTTGGGGCAGCTAAGCGCTTCGTCGCCGGCGTCGTCGAGGGCTAGCGGTGGCGCTAGGGTTTGTGCGAGAGTGGAAGAAGAGATAATGACTGGGGTGAGGCGTGTATTTATATGGACAGGGATGGCACAGTGTTATTACACAGGTGCCCCTAGCGGTTCACATTTGAAGGACATGTGGCTATCATGCAACACATTGGAGGTTGTTCCACGTTCCCACGCACGCCTGGATTGTCGGGTGGTCGTTCCCACTTCTCCGGGTTTCAGGTGGAAGGATTTAGCATCGAAAACGGATTAATGTTTGTCTCTGTGTCTTCTGCTAACAAGGATGCATATGATTTGGATAGATAGACTTAAGAAAGAAGCATAGAGGGGTTAGGGTCCGATCACATTCACTTAGTTCAAAAGATTCAGCAAGAAGCCATAGCTATAAGTGAATGTTGTAGAGGACAGAAACCAAATCAGTACATTGAAGATAAACATGAAGTTGTGTTAATATTGAAGACAAACAGAAAGCGAAGACTTTGCAAATGTAACGCCATGTGAAAAACACTTCTTAGGGAAGAATTTGGTGGTGGCGTTACCCACCGTATAGGAAGTATTAGATCCAGACACGGTGCACAATTATCGTGGCGCTCCGAAGTCAAATTCCACGTTAATGTATTCACACTCAGAATGCAAGTCTTCATTGACTGAAGACATACGTTACTTCGTGTGTTGCACATCTAAGTCATCAATATGCATAAGTGTTAGGATGTGTGCCTGATCACAGCACATTTGAGGATTCCAAGATATTTAGCTCACACCGTAACTTGCAAAACCTCTTCTCATCCAAGGGCTTTGTGAAGATATCTGCCAGTTGCTCTTCAGTGTTGACGTGTATGATATCAATATCTTCCTTCATGACATGATCTCTGAGAAAGTGATGACGAATTTCAATGTGCTTTGTCTTCGAGTGTTGAACTGGGTTGTTAGCAATCTTGATGGCGCTTTCGTTGTCGTAGTAGAGTGGCACTTGCTTCACATGAATGCCATAGTCTTTGAGTGTTTTCTTCATCCATAGAAGCTAAGCGTAGCAAGATCCAGCAGTAATGTATTCAGATCCAGCAGTGGAGAGAGATACACAGTTCTGCTTCTTTGAAGACCAACATACAAGTGATCGTCCCAGAAAGTGACATGTGCCTGATGTAGACTTGCGATCCACTTTGTCACTAGCATAATCAGCATCCGAGAATCCAACTAGATCAAACTCTGACCCCTTTGGATACCATAATCCTAGTGTTGGGGTGTGAGCCAAATATCGAAGGACTCTTTGTAAAACCAAGCATGGATAGGCGGACCACTAGATGTCGAACCCCAATTTCATATCATACATCTGTCGGAAAGATATCCTAAGAGCTACTTGAATTCCCACTTATAAACTCCCAAAATTTTCTGGTTATGCAATCAGGTGTTGGGGATACAGGGGAAGCATAATATCTCACCCAAAACTAACAAATCCTACATCCAGCTGTATCCATCCTTCAACACATAACCAAGAAACCTTCGGAAATTGTTTACCTCAACCTTCGAAAAGCATCCGTTATACGAGTTATGGCAATACTCCCGAACTCCCGCCCCAGTACTGGGTGGCGTCGAGGTTATCTCACCAACAACTGCATAAAAGAGATTTTCGATGTTGTCGAAACTCAGGTATTCCAGAACTGCAACGATAAAATTGTGACGACAACACATCGGAGCTCAACTCCCTGGGACACTGCCACAACCCCTAAATGTCAGGAGGCACCAAGAACAATGTTCTCGTCACAAAACCATCGGAACGATTCCAAGATACCCACATGATCCTAAAAAAATATTTAGTGAAATTTGAGAAGAGAAGAGTTAAAACTCTACGTCAGGATGCCTCACCAGACCGACGAAGGGACTGAGGAGTAAAAAGAATTCCTAACTCTCCGATATATAATTCCTAAATGACTCAAAACATTTTTCTAGACTCAACAACGCCAACGATTTGATCAAGCAAGGGGCTCCTAAGTCGGGGAAGGGTCTGATACCAACTTGTAACGCCCTCGATGCGGCTATATCTCCCACGTGTCGAAGCACGACTTAGAGGCATAACCGCATTGAAAGCAATGTCGCAAGTGAGGTAATCTTCACAACAACCCATGTAATGAATAAGGGGAAAAGAGGTACATAGTTGGCTTACAATCGCCACTTCACATAATACATGAATAAAGCATTACATCAACCAGATACAATCAAGGTCCGACTACGGAGCCAAAACAAAAGAAGACTACCCCAAATGCTACATAGATCCCCGATCGTCCCAACTGGGCTCCACTACTGATCAACTGGAAATAGAAACAACATAACGAACACGATCTTCATCGAGCTCCTCCTTGAGCTCAGTTGCGTCACCTGCACGGTATCATCGGCACCTGCAAGCTAGTTTTGGAAGTATCTGTGAGTCACGGGGACTCAGCAATCTCACACCCTCACGATCAAGACTATTTAAGCTTATAGGTAGGGAAAAGGTATGTGAGGTGGAGCTGCGGCAAGCACTAGCATATATGGTGGCTAACATACGCAAATGAGAGCGAGAAGAGAAGGCAAAGCATGGTCGAGAAACTATGATCAAGAAGTGATCCTAGAACAACCTACGTCAAACATAACTGCAACACCGTGTTCACTTCCCGGACGCCGCCGAGAAGAGACCATCACGGCTACACACGCGGTTGATGCATTTTAATTAAGTTAAGTGTCAAGTTCTCTACAACCGAACATTAACAAATTCCCATCTGCCCATAACCGCGGGCACGGCTTTCGAAAGTTCAAAAACCTTCAAGGGTGTCCCAACTTAGCCCATCACAAGCTCTCACGGTCAACGAAGGATATTCCTTCTCCCAGGAAGACCCGATCAGGCTCGGAATCCCGGTTACAAGACATTTCGACAATGGTAAAACAAGACCAGCAAAGCCACCCAGATGTGCCGACAAATCCCGATAGGAGCTGCACATATCTCATTCTCAGGGCACACCGGATGAGCAAGACGTCAGGTAGGCCAGCCCAGAGTTGCCCCTGGTAGCCCCGGACATCGCTCAGTTGGACCAACACTTAGAGAAGCACTGGCCCGGGGGGGTTAAATAAAGATGACCCTTGAGCCGGCCGACCCAAGGGAAACAAAAGGCTAGGTGGCAAATGGTAAAACCAATGTTGGGCCTTGCTGGAGGAGTTTTATTCAAGGCGAACTGTCAAGGGGTTCCCATTATAACCCAACCGTGTAAGGAACGCAAAATCAAGGAACATAACACTGGTATGACGGAAACTAGGGCGGCAAGAGTGGAACAAAACAACAGGCATAAGGCCGAGCCTTCCACCCTTTACCAAGTATATAGATGCATTAATTAAATAAGAGATATTGTGATATCCCAACCAATATCCATGTTTCAAACATGGAACAAGCTCCAACCTTCACCTGCAACTAACAATGCTATAAGAGGGGCTGAGCAAAGCGATAACGTAGCCAAACAACGATTTGCTAGGACAAGATGGTTTAGAGGCTTGGCTTAGCAATGTGGGAGGCATGATAAAGCAAGTGGTAGGTATCACAACATAGGCATAGCAAAAGAGCGAGCAACTAGCAAGCAAAGATAGAAGTGGTTTCGAGGGTATGGTCATCTTGCCTGAAATCCCGCAAGGAAGAAGAACGAGTCCATGAAGAAGATAAACGGACGTAGTCGAACGGATCCTCACAGACGCAACGTTATCGGAACCAACCCGAAGAAGCAACACCAGAAAGAAGCAAACAACATAGTAAACAACCACCACATAAGCATGATATGATGCACAACCAAGTATGATGCATGTCTGGTTTAATGAGGCATGGCATGGAAAAATGCACAAACAATCCTACAAATTAAGTGGAGCTCAACATGCAACTCCGTCGCATATTGACGAAACACCACATTCAAGTTATTTAGTTCGATCTCGGTTATGTACCCAACAATATTAAATGTTGTTAAACATGGCAAGAGGGTGAAGCAAATTAAAACTACCTATCTAGTCAAGTTTAAATGAGGCCGGAAACAACGAACAACAATTCCAGAAAGTCCCCATGTGCATATTTCGGTTATGGTACTGTTCTGCCCTAAACACAATTTTAGAGTTGTTAAACATGCAAAGAGATGCCACCATGTTAAACTATGCATTTTTCTACCCCATTTACATATAAAGTTTATTAGGTTTGGAGCTGCGATTATTAAGTTATGGATTAAAGCATTTTAACATGGCATAGGAGCAAAATTTAAACAAACAACATTTTAAGCATTTTAAACATAGATGAAAGTTGCAAATTATTAAACTAGATGAAATTCTAGTCAAGTTTCATATATAAAGTTATTACATATGAAGCATTATTCATAAGTTATTATATGCATGAAGACTAGGGGTTTTTCTGTAAAACCGTAAACTCTGGAATATTGGCAAAATTCGCAGGGCGAGGGAAAAAAATATAGCGGGCCGAAACAGAGGCTGGCCCAACATGAGGAAAGAAAAACAAGAGGGCGCCGGAGCTAGCCTCACCATGGGCCAAGGCCCGTGAAGGCTGGCAGGCTCACAATGGGAGCTGGGCCGGAGGAGCCTGGGAGTAGCTAGGCCGCAGCGGGAGAGGAGGCCGGCCCATGCAGCTGGCCAGCGCGGTCAACGCGCGGCTAGACTGGGCGAGCTCCTCTCGCGCGATCTGACGAAGCAGACAGCAGCGGTAGGGGACTGCAGCGGCGGACTTGCCGCGAGGGGGACCGGGCAGCAGGGCGGTGTCTTGCGAGGGACTTGGCGTAGGCTTCGACGGGAATGAAGGGAGGCAGCGCGGGGCGGACCGGACTCTAGGAGGTCGTCGTCCATGGCGTCAGGCGTCATGGTGGCTTCTGCGCTCAAAGCAGGAGAGCTGGCGCGCGGTTGGACTTGCAAGTAAGCGGCGGCGGTAGGAACTTGGCGGAGGACGGAGGATCCGGAAGTTGGTGGGGCGGCGCGAGGGCGTCCCTCCCTGGAACGAGGCGGAGGCGACGGGAGGAGAAGTGGTGCGGAGGAGGCTCTGCTCGGACTGGTCGAAGACGAGTCCTGAAGGCCGGCATCCATGCATCGGGGCGGCATGCTCCTCGTTCCCTGCAGCGACAGAGCTTGTGGACTTGCGTTCATGGGCGGTCCAGGGGTACCTAAGAGAGAGGAGGAACGGCATGAGAGAGAGGGAGACCGAGGAGGAAAGGGAATAAGAAGGAGCAGGGGAGGCAGGTGCGCTCGGGTGCAGCAGATCGAGCGGCTCGATCGGGAGGCGCGCTGGCTTCAGGTGAAGCTCTGGTTGGTGGGATAGGATTGAGAGGAGGAGGGGCTCGCTAGTTGGGTGGATCGGGGTGGATCCCGATGGGGATTTGGGAGAAGAGTGCGGCGGCGGCGGCAGGGACAAGTCCCCTAATTTCTAGGGTTTGACCAAAATGGACTGGGGGTGGACGAATATATACACCACGGGTTAGGTTAGGGGCTATCTTGTCCCTCTGATCAAAATCAGATGGTCAGGAAAAATAGGCTAGGGAGTCAAAATAAGAAAATGGAGACGTTTTGTAGATGTTTGGGGATGATCCGGACACAGCGGTAACGACTGTCCGGGTCGGCTCCGGGACAGATTTCGGACGCGCGCGGGAGGAGGTCCGCGGGCTGACGAGAGAGGTTAGGTAGGGCCTGGCGGTGAGAGGTAGTGCAGAAGGAAAAGGGCTGAGAAGATAGAAGAGGAGAGGCCCGGCGACTGTTTTCGGATACCGAAAACGTCCGACGTTAGACCAACTATATTGCCGCTTTAGTTATCCGTTGGGGCGTCAAACAAACTCCGAATGCGACGAAAATTGACAGGCGTTCTACCTACACTATAACAAGACCGCATGCCAACTTTCATCCCATTTCGAGAACATTTTCCGGCCACTTATAAAATAATATTTCGAACATGCAAGTGTGTCTGGGCTCAGAACGGACAACGGAGAGAACAAGGAGGCCGGGACGGATGCAAGTTTCGAAAACATGATGATGCAATGCACATGATGACATGGCAAGATGCAACACGCAAGCAAATGACAAGGCAACAACAGCGAATAACCGGAAGACACCTGGCACATCGGTCTCGGGGTGTTACAAGTTCCCATGAGCTTGATGGTTTCACTGGATGGAACTTCATCTAGCACATTTGGCAGGTGCTCTTGTTGCGAGCCGTTAGTCTCATCGAACCGCACATCCACAGTTTCAACCACTTTATAGTGAAAGAGGTTGAAGACTGAGGAGTGTGAGTCCTTTCCGTATCCAAGCATAAAACCTTCATGTGCTTTCGGTGCAAATTTTGAAGTGTGATGTGGATCCTTGATCCAGCACCTGGCACCAAATACTCTGAAGTAACTGACATTTGGCTTCTTACCAGTAAGGAGCTCATAGGATGTTTTGTTCGGAAGCTTGTGAAGATAAACACGGTTGATGATATGGCATGCAGTATCAATGGCTTCGGGCCAGAACTTTCTTGGAGTCATGTATTCATCGAGCATCGTCCGGGCCATCTCAATAAGTGTTCTGTTCTTGCATTCCACGACGCCATTTTGCTGCGGCATGTACGGAGCTGAGAATTCATGAGTGATGCCCAAAGTATCAAGATAAGTGTCGAGGCCAGTGTTCTTGAATTCAGTGCCATTGTCACTTCTAATGTGCTTGATCTTGACGCCATAGTTGTTCATGGCTCGATTGGCAAAGCGTCTGAAGACATCCTGCACTTCAGTCCTGTAGAGGATTATATGCACCCAAGTATATCTTGAATAATCATCAACAATGTCGAAGCCATAGAGACAAGCAGTAGTAATAAGAGTTGAGTAGTGAGTGGGACCGAAGAGGTCCATGTGGAGCAGTTCGATGGGTTGAGCCGTTTTCATGATTGTCTTCGAGGGATGCTTGGCCCTCGTCATCTTTCCTGCTTCACAGGCACCGCATAAGTGATCCTTCTTGAACTTGACGCCCTCAATGCCTATGACGTGTTTCTTCTTTGCAAGAGTGTGTAAGTTCCTCATGCCAGCATGCCCTAGCCTCCGATGCCAGAGCCAGCATTCTGAAGCTTTTGCTAGAAGACATACGGCAAGCTGTGGTCCTGTTGAGAAATCTACCACGTACAAATCATCTTTTCGATACCCTTCAAAGACTAGAGACTTGTTAGATTCCATTAGAACAAGGCAACGATATTTTCCAAATATCACAATCATGTTTAAATCGCAAAGCATTGAGACAGACATTTAGTTGAAACCAAGGGATTCAACAAGCATCACTTTATCCATGTGTTGATCCCTTGAGATTGCAACTCTACCTAGACCCAATACCTTGCTTTTACCAGTATCAGCAAATGTGACGTGACTCTTGTCAGATGGACGTAAAGTTGAGTCCATGAGAAGACTTCACTTGCCAGTCATGTGATTAGTACACACACTATCAATAATTCATTCTGAAGCAGCTAGTGTCATACCCTACAGTGCAATTAGGGGGATAGGCTTCACGAAGAGAATTGTGAAGCATAAACATTTGATGAGCAAGTGGATTATGAAAGCTTAGATCGAGGTTAGGACTGATAGGGCAAGTAGCAAGCAAATCAGAAACAAAATACATAATAAGACCATTTGGGCATTTGATCTTGTGCCTTGCAAGATGTTTAAGGTCCCCAGCAATAGCTTCAGACGAATTTGATTTTCGGTTGGAGACCCTTCCCTACAAAAGAGAGTTAAGCTTTCTTAGCCACCCACATCTTCAAGGGTGGTTTCGAAGCAATGAGTCTAAGTGCAGCATCTGAGAACTTTGGCTTTAGAGCCCTAGCAAATAGTCTTGCAGGTGGACAATAGTACTCATAAGAATAAGCAGAGTAGTTCTTGGTCTTATGAACATGGCGGTTTGATGAAACGCGCTCATATTCATAGGCCTAAGTATGGTTTCCCTGCAAAACATTTGCGTTAGTGCGACTCAGGTGAGTCCTTTGTCTGTATGAAGCCTTTGGACCATATGAAGCCTGTGGTCTGGGGTTTGTCTTCTTCACTTGTGGTGTCATGACGACATTCACAGGCAGATTCTCCAACCACTTTTTCGGCACCCAGACTTTCTTCATAGGTGGCCCATTCCTGCAGTTAGTACCAATATACCTGGCAAACACTTCGCCATTCTGATTCTTAAACAGTTTATAGTTTGTATCAAAGGATTCATCAATAACAATGGGATTGGCACAAGTGAAGCCAGATAGTGTGGATGGATCCACTGAAGGTTCCTTTGCAGCAACCCATGTGGTTTTGGGGTACTGCTCAGGTTTCCAGTAAGAGCCATCAGCATTCATTTTCCTTTCGAACCCAAGACCCTCTTTCCTAGGGTTTCGATGCAGGATCTGCCTTTTGACGACATCACATAGTGTCTGATGCCCTTTGAGACTTTTGTACATCCCTGTTTCAAGCAATGTCTTCAACCTAGCATTTTCATCAGCAATAGCAGTGGTATCCTCAGCAGAGGGGTTAGTTACCACATCAACAGTTGAAGATATTGCAATAGTAGCAGCAGTAGAACATTCAGCAATAGAAGTAGCGTTGTCACGCTCAATGCATTTAAGACATGGTGGTTCAAATCCTTCCTGAGCGGAACTGATTTGTTTGGCGCGAAGTGACTCATTTTCCTTTTGAAGATCTTCATGAGCCGCTCTCAATTTCTCAAGATCTTGCTTCCTTTGAAGATAATCATAGGAAAGCTTTTCATGAGTTGTTGAGAGCGTTTCATGACGACTTTCAAGTTCCTCATACTTAACATGAAGATTTTTTATGTCTTCAATTAAGGACTGAGATCGAGTCATTTCAGCGTCTAACAGGTCATTGCTTTTGTCTAACAGTCTTCGAATATGTTCCATAGCTTTCTGTTGTTCAGTTGCAATTTTAGCAAGTGTTTTGTAGCTGGGTGTGGAACCACAATCAGAGTCATCTTCATTGGATGTTTGATAGTGAGTAGTGCGTGTGTTTACCTTGGCACCGCGTGCCGTGAAGCAGTATGTGGGAGCAGAGTAGTCCTTGTCATTTGCATCGGCGTCGGTGATAAAGTCATTGTCTTCAGTGTTGAAGATGTACTTGGCAACGTATGTTGTAGCCAGACTTGCAACGCCAGAATCGGACTCCTCCTCAGACTCCTCCTCCGCCTCCTCAGAAGTGGACTCCTCCTCTGAATTCATTTCCTTGCCAACAAACATACGAGCCTTGCCAGATGAGATCTTCTTGTGTGATGAAGACTTTGAGGAAGACTTTGAGTATTTCTTCTTCTTCTTGTCGCCAGAATCATACTCCTTGCTCTTCTTCTTGTTGTTGTTCTCATTGTCCCACTACGGACACTCGGAGATGTAGTGTCCAGGTTTCTTGCACTTGTGGCATGTTCTCTTCTTGTAGTCATGAGCAGAAGCTTCATCATTCCTTGAGCTTGATCGTGAAGACTTTCTGAAGCCTTTCTTCTTGGTGAATTTTTGGAACTTCTTCACAAGCATAGCAAGCTCCTTTCCAATGTCTTCAGGATCATCGGAACTACTGTCAGATTCTTCTTCAGATGAGGAGACAGCTTTTGCCTTTAAGGCACGTGTCGGTGTCAAAACCGGCGGATCTCGGGTAGGGGGTCCCGAACTGTGCGTCTAGGATCGATGGTAACAGGAGGCAGGGGACACGATGTTTACCCAGGTCCGGGCCCTCTTGATGGAGGTAATACCCTACGTCCTGCTTGATTGATATTGATGATATGAGTATTACAAGAGTTGATCTACCACGAGATCGTAGAGGCTAAAACCCTAGAAGCTAGCCTATGGTATGATTGTTGTATATGATCTATCGACTAGCCTGGCCTCGGTTTATATAATGCACCAGAGGCCTAGGATAACAAGAGTCCTAGCCGAATACGCCGGTGGGGAGGAGTCCTTGTCTTGATCACCAAGTCTTGTGGAATCTTCCATGTATGCGGCAGCTGTCCGAACTGGCCCATGAGTATACGGCCATGGGAGTCCTCGGCCCAATCTAACAAATCGGGAGACGACGTGGTGAGTACCCCCTAGTCCAGGACACCGTCAGTATCCCCCTGAACTGGTCTTCAAGTTAGGGACGCTCCTCGATTCTTCCAAACTATTCTTCATCTTTGGTTGTCGGTCTTGAAAACTGGTTCAACAAATCTTCTCATCTTCGATCTTGAGGATCGCCGAAATGCATTCAACGAGTTTACATGTCGGGTATCCGAGGAGCCCCTTTAAGTTTCCAGCCTTTATCAATGCCTTGTTATTTTTATGCCACACCTCGGGTTTGAAGTTGTTCCCAGGAGGCAGTGTCCTCTTGCGTCCGAGCTCTAACGCCGGGCTGCATTCGAGGTATCTTTTGTAGCCGAGCACCAATGTCGGACTGCTTCCGAGCTCTAATGCCGAAATGTATCCGAGCTCCCATGCCAGACTGTGTCCAAGCTCCAACGCCGGACTATATCCAATATGTCATAGATCATCTTGGTCCAAAAAAGTTGAAGGAGTTTAGCCGAGCTTAATGCTGGAAATGCCCTCTATGGAGCCAGCCACTAGCGCCCGAGCTTTATGCTGGACTGCTTCCGAGGTGGTGCACCACCCCGACTGTGGGCCAATTTTTTGTCAATATTTTTGATTGATGCAATTTATTCTCTGCCGAGTTATATAGCTAGTAACCCTCAACGTGTGTATCGGTTTAAAACCCAAGATGCACTTGAAGGATGATGTAAGACCACTGATCCCAGTAGCCGCTGAGACTCAGGTTGATTTGCAAAATCGGCCTGAGGATCAAGTCCTAGCTCGGCAGAATACTTCGGAATACAAAAAGCGGCATGCTCAGTCCTCGAGACTCAGGTTGGGTGCGGCCGACCAACCTGAGGATCATAATCTCCTCGGAAACTGTACTGCACTTAAAATTTTCTGCATTGGACACGCAATGCAGTAGCCCCCGAGACACTGGTCGGGTGGCAACACCAGATCAGGGGCTCGATGTGCCCCTTTAATATTTGTAAATAATAAGCCCGAAGCCCAGTAGCCCCCGATCCTTAATGCGGGCATGGGTGGCCGAATTAAGGATCGATATCCATAGTAAAATCACAAATTATGTGTAATGACTCCATGTATCCAAGTACTTTACATCCTTAATGCTCGGATCCGCATTGTACAAAACTTTGTTGACCGACCACCAGCTTCCACCTCCTCGGCTAGTAGCCGAGGAGTGTTTGTCCTACTTTATAAAGCCTTTATGAGGGCAAAGATTTACGACAAACAAGGAAAT
Organism: Triticum urartu; assembly: GCF_056163025.1. Lineage (NCBI taxonomy): Eukaryota > Viridiplantae > Streptophyta > Magnoliopsida > Poales > Poaceae > Triticum > Triticum urartu. The sequence continues at coordinate 258,531,997 of NC_141875.1, forward strand.
TTGGCCATACGGTTTTATAACAAAGGTACGCAGAGAGATATGTTATATTACTGTTTAACATAAGAAATGTCTTCCAAAGAAAATAGTCCCGCTATCGGATCCTTTCTTTGGGTTGTCATGCTAAGCATGATCATGAAACCTCAGCTCTAATGTAAGAGCAAAATATCGAGGATTTAGTTTGGGAGGCCAGTTAATAGCCCCCGGTAGTGTTCGGCGACAGTCGAGGTCAAGCCGTAAACACTTCGGCCATTGTTATGAATGGCCCATCATTTAACACCGTCATCGGATTGTTGACCAGTTTACGCTTATTGTGACAGTCAGTTTTCGGCTTTCTCCACTGAGGTGCTTAACCATGTGAGCTAGAAGCACAATCGTAGTGGTTCTCCCTTTGCACACCTAGCCGAACAAAGCGGAACATAGGAGGCAAGCGCAGGAGCCGGACAACCCAACTATTGACCGAAGACACAATTCGAAACCAATGCATATATAGTGAGATCCGAGAATGTTTTTGCCGAATCTATAAAGGTGTCCGGCATTGCACTGTGAGACTTGTGCTGGAAACACACAAATAGTTTAAAAGTGCCAAAAGCTTGGAAAACCAAGAAACGTCAGTAAAAACATGACGTACGAACAAGATCAAGTGTTCGGTGCCAATCAAAAAATTGGAAGAGAAAGAAAAAATTGTGCTTCTGTCGTGTTTTGACAACGACCAAGAAGAAAACACATTTACAGCTCACATATAAATTTTAAGAGCCCCCAAGTGACTTGGGTAAGAATTTTATGTATAATGATTGTATGTACCGAAGTACTTATATCATATTTGTGTTCACCCAAACTTTAAACGCGTCTTAACCGACCGTAGGCTTCTCCCTCTTCGGCCAAGGGCCGAAAAGTGTCATGTACTCCGCCTGTCGAGAGTATCGACGGTGTTTCCGATGACCAGGCAATCAGGCCATAAGGCTGTAACAGACAAAGCGCGCTCAGGGAACTTATGCTATATTACTAACGAAGTGTAAGAAGCATCTTCGAAGAAAATAGTACCCCCACCGATACCTTTCTTCGGTGCTCATTATTACTATGAGACTTGTGCAATAGATTTTTTTGTACTCATGAGTTCCGCTGTGTGCCGACCATGCTTGAAAACAATAAGAGCGCTAGCTTTCGACTTCACCCAGTCTGAGGTCAGAGCTCGGATGACCCGGTCATGACAATCGCAGAGGTGCTCCCTTTACTCCCTAGCCGAACAATCAGGAACGTAGGAGTAAGCACAGGAGCCAGGCAACCCAGCTTGCAAATCGCTTAGGTCAATATGGTGCATATTGTGGTGTAATGCACGAACAAGGATCGAAGTTGTACAAGTATAATCATATGCATCAAGAAAAGCTCCATCAAGGGAGCCCCCAAGTAAACGGGGTATTTGAATTTGTGTGTCACAAACAAAGTTTTGACAAGGAGATTCTCTACAAGCAACTTTTTTCAAAAAGGTATAATGCTTGGTCGAACCGAACACAAGTTAGAAATTTAAAACTTTGAGCATGAAGGCAACTTAGCTGGTTAATGTGTTCGGTATTGATGACGCGGCCCGAGCTTGATGCGGGACAAGGTTCCATCCCCCAAGCCGGTCCCAAGGTGGCGGAGCAAAGAGCTCGGCACTCCGAAGTGGTGACATAGCACGGTCAATGCTGGCCGGCAGAGTGATGCTGAAGTCCCTGGCATGGGGTAATGAAGTGTTGACGAAGCCCCCCGTCCAGCCGAGGTGACGTGGTATGTCAGTACGCCGAGTTGACAATACTGCCCAACCCGAATCATTTTCCTGTGCACAAAAAATAGTGCAAACCGGAGATAATAGTAATAGTAATAATAATTTAAAAAATCGTTGCATAATAAATAATTTATGCAAAGTGAGTAATAAAATAAATATGGCCTGGCGCTGAAGTCAATGTCGATGCAGGGCGTCGGTGTGATGAGGTAAAGGCGTGGCAAAGCCTGAATTCACAGGTCGGTCCGAGTTCCGGATGCGGCGTTCGCCGGACCATGTACGGAAACTGACCGAACCACCATGCGACCGTCGTTAATGCAGCCATCATTTGATAGACCTGTGTACATATGATGAACAAACCAGAGTAATAATTCCTTGGGAAAAATGAACCCGAACAAGCAAAAAATACTAGGATTAATAGCACCTGGTTTATTTGTTGTAGCAATCCAAAGAAAGGTGATTCCGAAAATTGGGACTCGATCCGCACACCCATTGCCTGATGGGCGATAAAGCGACGGTATGGCGATGCTGGCAAAGGTTGGCTCGCCGAGGCAAAGCCCTCGGTCCAGCTAACGTGACGGAGCTGGTCGGCTAGTGACGCCGAAGTCTCCGGAGTAGGTTGATGAAGAGATGGCGAAGCCCCCGGTCCAGCCGAGATGTCGAAGCCTCGATGTCATCCGATGAGTCAAAGTAGGTCGGCATGATGGACACCAGCTTGAAGAAGCAATAGTGCGGCCCTGCCGATGCAGGTCCTGACGTGGTTGATGCCGTCTTGATGAAGTGACCGTGCGGCGATGCCGGTATGCCCGCTCCGTGTAATCCTGGGGCGGTGATGTTGGTGATGATTTATCCTTCACGATGCCGAACTCTTGTTCGGCTTGCCGAGATGATGATCCAAAGAAGTTGAGCTCGGCTCAACAAAGTGACGACGTGTCTAGCGCAGGTCGGCAGCAATGGAGCAATATTGCCGGACTAGTTTGACACCAGCATGATGATGAAGATGACCTCAGGGGAGGCTTAAAAATTTACGGGCACGTGTTCAAAAACAACGCACAATACCCTAGAAGAGAATTCCTCTAAAAAGGTTGTTCAATATCACGTTCATAAAGAAACATGAATTCGGGTCGGATCCGTATTCGCGCAGAAAACGGATCCGAAAATTGGTCCACTCATCGGAAGGTTCCCGGAGTCTGAACCGTCGGATCGAGCTGAAATTTGGAGGGGTGGGAGATATGGGAATTCCGCAGTAGATGAACGGTTGGATCTTCCAAAGGACCTCCGAGCTGGGCTCTGCAGACCACGCGTTAAACTTGTCCAGATTCCCGTACAGATTTGACAGGGCTCCGGTATATCGTAGATTGTCGGAGATTCCTCCATCGGAACTCGACGAAATTTTGCATGGCTGTTGTAGACGTAATTCTGCACTATGCAACCGAAGTAATCATCAAACCGACGCTCGAGGAGGTGGTGACGGCGAATACAAGTTCACTGTCCATAAATATAACACGGCCGCCCGAGGGCAATGTTGACGTTGAGCCCTCGAGCTCCATGGATGACTCCTCTATGATCATGATAGAGATCGGAGTTGATGTTGAAGAAGGCCCCCGTCTGAACATGACGATCGGAGATGGAGCATGGTCCTCGGTCGAGCCAAGTTGACCAGTCGAGCCGGCGACGAAGATGCCGGCGTCGCAGTTGACCTGCGGGCGAGCCATTGATCCTTTTGCCGATCACACAGCAGAACTCTCAATGAAAGCACCAATGTCGGTGTCAAAACCGGCGGATCTCGGGTAGGGGGTCCCGAACTATGCATCTAGGATCAATGGTAATAGGAGGCAGGGGACACGATGTTTACTCAGGTTCGGGCCCTCTTGATGGAGGTAATACCCTACGTCCTGCTTGATTGATATTGATGATATGAGTATTACAAGAGTTGATCTACCACGAGATCGTAGAGGCTAAAACCCTAGAAGCTAGCCTATGGTATGATTGTTGTATATGATCTATCGACTAGCCTGGCCTCGGTTTATATAATGCACCAGAGGCCTAGGATAACAAGAGTCCTAGCCGAATACGCCGGTGGGGAGGAGTCCTTGTCTTGATCACCAAGTCTTGTGGAATCTTCCATGTATGTGGCAGCTGTCCGAACTGGCCCATGAGTATACGGCCATGGGGGTCCTCGGCCCAATCTAACAGATCGGGAGATGACATGGTGAGTACCCCCTAGTCCAGGATACCGTCAGCACGAGTTCGCCCATAGTTGGGACCGTAGATGTCTCTTTTCTCAGAAAGCTGAAACTCATGTGTGTTGAGCCTTTCAAGTATGTTAGACGGATCGAGTGTCTTGAAGTCAGGACATTCTTGAATCATGAGGGCTAGGGTGCCAAACAAGCTGTCAAGTGATCTCAGCAGTGTCTTGACGACTTCATGCTTGGTGATCTCAGTAGCACCGAGGGCTTGAAGCTCATTTGTGATGTCAGTGAGTTGATCAAACGTGAGCTGAACATTCTCATTGTCGTTTCTCTTGAAGCGGTTGAAGAGGTTGCGAAGGACACTGATTCTTTGATCTCTCTGGGTTGAGACGCCCTCGTTGACCTTGGAGAGCCAGTCCCAGACTAGCTTAGATGTTTCCAGAGCACTCACAAGGCCATACTGTCCTTTGGTCAGATGACCACAGATGATGTTCTTGGCCGTGGAGTCCAGTTGAACGAACTTCTTGACATCAGCAGCGGTGACACCTTCACTAGCCTTGGGAACGCCATTCTTGACGACATACCAGAGGTCGACATCAATGGCTTCAAGATGCATGCGCATCTTATTCTTCCAGTAGGGATATTCAGTTCCATCGAAGACTGGGCACGCAGCGGAGACTTTGATTATCCCTGCAGTCGACATAGCTAAAACTCCAGGTGGTTAAACCGAATCACACAGAACAAGGGAGTACCTTGCTCTGATATCAATTGAAAGTGCTAGTGATCGACTAGAGGGGGGATGAATAGGTGATTTTTAAGAAAGTCTTCAAAACATGGGAGTTTCAAACACAAACGATAGAAATAAACCTATTACCATGCAGCGGAAGGTAGACTACACTAAGCAAGCCATAGGCAAGTATTCAATGAAGTGAAAGCACAACGACTAATAGCAGCTAGGCAGTATAGATCAGGTAGGAAGATAGTATGAAGCCAATCAGAACAAGCAGTCACTCAGTGAAGACAAAAGATAATGCAAACAGGCAATGACTTCACAAGGACCAACTGTAAATAAAGAGATGGGAAGGATAGAACCAGTGACTCGTTGAAGACAATGATTTGTTGGACTAGTTCCAGTTGCTATGACAACTGTACGTCTGGTTAGGGAGGCTGAGATTCAACTCAGAAGAGCGTGTCTTCACCTTATTCCCCTTGAGCTAAGGACACCCAGTCCTCGCCCAATCACTCTTGTAAGTCTTCAAGGTAGACTTCCAAACCTTCACAGACTTCGTTCACCGGCAATCCACAATGACTCTTGGATGCTCAGAATGCGACGCCTAACCGCTGGAGGATTCACAGTCCTCAAGTGTAATAAGTCTTCAAATCACACAGACAGGAAGACTTAAGTGATGCCTAACACTCTTTGGCTCTGGGTGTTTAGGGCTTTATCCTCGCAAGGAATTCTCTCTCAAAGGCTTCGAGGTGGGTTGCTCTCAAACGACAAAAGCCGTACACTAACTCTGAGCAGCCAACCATTTATGGTTGTAGGGGGTGGGCTATTTATAGCCACTAGGCAACCCAACCTGATTTGTCTGAAATGACCCTGGGTCACTAAGGAACTGACACGTGTTCCAACGGTCAGATTTCAAACACGCACGGCAACTTTACTTGGGCTACAAGCAGAGCTGACTTATCCAGCTTTGGATAAGATTTGCTCTCATTGTCTTCGCTCGAAGACATAGGATTTTTGTTAAGCATCACTTCAGTCATTATGACTGGTTCTCTTGGACCCCACTTAACAGTACGGTGGTTCCTATGACTCAACAAAGAAGAAAAAGAACGACGAAACAACTAAGTCTTCGCGCTCCATAGTCTTCACGCGATGTCTTCTCTTGTCATAGTCTTCAATGTGAATGTCTTCACATACCACCTTTGACTTCAATGTCGTCATACATTTTTAGGGGTCATCTCTGGTAGGAAAACCGAATCAATGAGGGACTTCTACCTGTGTTATCCTACAATTCTCACAAACACATTAGTCCACTAGCCAGGTTTGTCGTCAATACTCCAAAACCAACTAGGGGTGGCACTAGATGCACTTACACTGTTGCTGTTGCTGCCGCTGAGGCCTCTGTCATGCCTAAGAAGGCCATGTCAAAGAAGCCTACGCACAAGCCAAGTGCTTCGTCGTCAATGTCCTCAAGGCCAAGTTCCTCAGCTATGCCCTCACGGCCAGAATCTTCAAAGCCCTCAAGGCCAATTCCTCATGCCGCTCCTGCTCCTCCAAAATCCTCTGCTCCTCCAAAGACCTCAGCTGCTCCGACAAAGTCCTCTACACCTGTGCATCTTGCCACATGCCAAAGGACTACAAGCATCTCTATTGCCTCAGGAGCTTCAGCTAGTTCCTCAGCTGCACCCAATTCTTCAATGGGACCCTCTCTGCTGAAGACAAAGGCCACTGCTGGATGAGGTCCTCGCCCTAGTCCTTAGAAGAAGCAGGTCGCCTTCCAAGTGCCATCTGAAGAAGACGAAGATGATGATGAAGAACTTGCTGAGATCATCAGAGATAGGCAAGTCAGGGCCGCTAGAGCCAAAGGCACAAATGTGCCACTGCTTTTGGATCCAAGGTTGATCCTCGACTATATTGATCTCTGGCACAAGGACCCAAACACTCCTATGCCTGATTTCAAGTTGACTCCTGGCCAAAGTCACATGCTGGCCCATTTCATCCAAGAAGAAAAATGGAAATATGAGAAGGCCAGGCAGATCAAGAAAGCACAATATAAGAAGGAGAAATTTCTGAAGAACAACGTTGTCACTATGACAACTGATGAACTTGTAAAAATCCAGTCTGAAATCAAAACCCTCAGCGATGACTTCAAAGCCTACTATGCTGATTGGCAAGGAGCCAAGGTCAGGTTTGTTAAACTGACTGAGAAGTTCAACCCCAATGTTGCAGCTTCATCGCAACAGGAAATTCCTCAGGCTGAAGCATCTGCTCAACCAACTAAAGAACATGCCAGCACCGCTGATGACTTTTAGGCTGCTGAAGAAAATGTGAGTTTCAGGGATGATGACTGCATTCCAGCCGCTGAAGAAAATGAAGAAGTCAGGGCAACTGCATCAATTGTGCCTGAAGAAAATCAACCAGATTCATCTGCTCCTCCTGCGCCTACACCAACTCCGATCCTTCCATCTGCATCACATGTGAAGAAGACCAAGGCTGCAGAGCGTGTAGCTGTGAAGAAAAGGAAAGCATCAGCTACTTCAGATTCTTCAGCTCCGAAGAAAATGAAGTCTATGACAAGTTCGTTCGCAAATCCCATTGATGTTGTTCCGATCTCAACCATGCCATCAAAGGACCTTGTTCCTTTTGATGAAGAATATGTGATCCCTAGCGGATCTGATGAAGAAAATCCTTCTACTGCTTCGTTAGAGCAGATGGATGAAGAAATTGAAGCGGATCAAATCCCTTCAACACCAGTTGTTTCCTCGCCTATGCCTCAGTTCACAACTGAAGAGGCTGGCGTTGAAGAAATTGAAGATGAAGATGTGGACATTGGCTGCACCACACCTGTGCTAAGTGATGAATTTTGGGAAAGTCAGCACCCCAACTCTCCATTGTTCACACCTTTACAACAAATACCTCAATCCCCTGCACAAACTGTTCAAATGGGCTTTGAAGAAACTCACCCCACTTCGTATGTCCATGAAGAAATTCCAGCCACTGGTGCTGAAGAAACTGCTGCTGCTGAACATCTGAAGACGCAGACTGCCACTGAAGAGGAACCAGAAATTCCTCAGCCTGAAGAACCTGAGATTGCGATTCCTGAGGTTGTGATGCAACTCACTGACACTCCTCTACCCAAGCCAAAGAATCCATTCTCCAGGAAGCAAAAATTCAAGGTTGATGATTTCTTCGGCGAGCACGTATTCTTCACATACTACAACCCCTATGACTCTGCTCGCATTAGGAAAAGGCGTTTCTAGACTGCCAGCCAGGCTACTTTCTATTCCTAAGTGCTGTTTAACAAAGACAAAATCTTCTACCATGAGCACATTCCTCACGTGGATATGGAATCTCTGTTGTGCTTCGAGCCCGTCCTCAGTGTTCTTCATGATGCTAGACTGTTAAATTTCTGCACTGACATCTGTGATTGGAATGAAGAACTCATTCTTCAATTTTATGCGACGCTGCACATCACAGGAGATTCTGAAGATGTGAATTCATGGGTGCTGGACTAGATGTCTGAAAACACTCACTACACGGCACCAGCTACTGAATTGCTTCATGCTTCACCACTCAGTCCTCCCCTTGAAGCTGCTCGTTGCATCTACAGTGAACCTGAGCTTACAAATCACTACATGAAAGTTCTGATGAAGCCTTTGAAGCCAGGTCAGGCCCCACGAACCAAATTCCTCGTGAAGGAATTACTATATGTGCCTCGGACTGTCTATCGCATTCTGACGAGGACAATGAGTCCCATCAAAGGCCACGACTCATCTGATGAGGAAATAGTTGGCATCAGGAAGAATCTGCTATTCAACATCATACATAGCATTCCTATCAACTATCACGATGTCTTCATGAGGAATCTCGCAAATGCTGCACTTTCTTCGTTTGAGCTGAAACCTTATGCACCTTGGATTATGAGATTCCTCATGACAAGGTCTTCACTCAACTACAAGGCTGATTTTCAGAATCACCTCAGCTACTTGCCTCCGATTGAAGTCCTCAAGCAGACTTTTACTTCAACTGATGAAAAGGGCAAGGCTCCTGTTGTCATTGATGAAGGCATTCGTCCATTGGATGGTCAGTTTCGCAAAGTTGCATCTTATTCCACCAATGATGACTCTACCACACATGACTGTGCTGCCAATGCACCCAAGTCTACTCCTCAAGCGACTGCTCCTCGTGTGATGACTGACCGTGAGCTTCTGCTTAGTCTTCACCAGAAGGTGGATCAAAACCATAAATGGGTTAAGCGTTGGTTTGGTTCATTTCTTCACAACATGACTGCTACACACAATGCAGTGAAGAAAAACCATTACTACCTCCATGACGTCTTTGGTCGCACCTGGGCCATTCTGTCACATCTGTATGGTGATGAGGATCTCAAGGCAATGGGTCTCAAGGAAGATTTTGACTGGTCTGCACCTCCACCGAAGAAATTCAAGAAGGTCAAGGTTCCTCCATTGGTGTCCAGCTCCTATTCTTCATCGCGCGACACCGACGAGCATGAAGACCTGGACGACACTGCAGCAGGCCCTTCAACGACAAACGACCCCAACAACGCTGGCGCTCCTTCATCAACTTGATATTCTTTAGGGGCGTTAGTCCTCATTTTCGATCCTTTTGGTCATTCGATGACAAAGGGGGAGAACATTGAGTTAGTCTTCAAGCGGGTCTGTCTATATGGGCGTTTTTTTGCTAAGTTACAACTCTTGTTCTTCTAAAACTTTATTGGATCGAGTTGTAAACTTAAACCCGATGGTGCTCTGATATTTTCGATGTGTTTTTCTGCATGCTTATTCCTCCTATATGTTAATGCACGCATGCTGAATTACATTAGATACCATATTTCATCATGCATTTCAAATTCCTCATTATGATATGTCAAATGCGTGTATGAATTACAAGATATAGGGGGAGATCTCCATGATTCTACTCTTCAAGTGTGCAATGCTTCAAAAGCAAATTCCTCATCATGCACATCTTCAAGGGGAGTTCTTCTATATCTTGCAATCACATTCCTCAATATCAGTATTTACACTTCATATGTTTATCCCCGTTGAAAACTTAACCTATATTGTCATCAATCACCAAAAAGGGGGAGATTGTAAGTGCATCTAGTGCCCCTTAGTGATTTTGGTGTATTGAAGACTTATAGGTTAAGGGACTAATGCATTTGTGAGTGTACACAGGTATATAAGTCTATGAGGAGTTTGATATTTACAGAGAAAGTCGACCCCTAAAAATGAAGTTCTTCGACTGAAGACTTTGAATTTCTGAAGACTGTGAAAGTGAAGAAATTGGTGTGACCTTGAAGACTTGGTATTCATTTGAGGAACATGAAGCGTGAAGACTTTTGTTTTTGTAGTTTCATTTTCTCTTTCTTGAGTCTTAGGAAACACCGTACTATTAAAGAGGGTCGAGGAAATACTAAGGAAAAAATTTCCATGTGATGCTCAACTCAAAATCCTACACCTACCAATCCCTTTGAGTGAAGCCATTGGAAATCTCATACAGTTCAGTCATATTCTTCAATGACAGAGACGAAGTTCTTCTGGTCTCTGAGGAATTTGTTCTGACTGAGGAGTTAAGAATTCGCCAGTGCGGATTGCCTACATAGTGAGGAACATGATAGCCCTGAGGAATTTGATACTCAAATTTCCGACCGTTGCTGTGCTTTGTGCCAGCTGTCCCGAAATATCTACCCACCTAACGGTCATATCATTGAAGGGCATTTATGTCTTATCATGTCGGGCTACTCACTAGGCTATAAATAGCCGCCCCCTACAACCACTAGTTGGTTGGCTGCTCCGAGAGAAACTGACACTTGTCATTTGAGAGCATCCCATCCTCTGAGGACTATGAGTGAAAATCATCAAGTGAGCAATACCAATGGAAGTGCGTTATAGCGACTAGAGGGGGGTGAATAGGCGATTTTTATGAAATTCTTCACTGAGGAATTTGCCGGTGAGGAAATTCCTTAGCGAAGAACTACTAGCAGCGGAATAAGTACTCAAAAGTAAACATAACAGAATACAAGCATAGTCATCATGATGAAATGAAGACAGGCACAGAGTACAGGAAGCGTAAGCACAGGATAACACAGGATGAAGACAAACAGACTGAAGAAATTGAACTGAGGAAATTGAGAAAGTCTTCACTCAAAGTCTTCAAACACAGATATGAACAAACACACAACACAGTTATGAGGAAATGAAAGAGTTGAGGGAATAGAACCAGTAAGCTTAGTGAAGACAATGATTTGGTAGACTAGTTCCAACTGCTGTCTCAGTTGTACGTCTGGTTCGAGCGGCTGAGTATTTAAACTCGAGGACACATAGTCCCGGACACCCAGTCCTAAACACGCAGCTCAGGAAACCAAGTCCTCACCGTATTCTCCTTGAGCTAAGGTCACACAGACCTCGCCCAATCACTCGTGGTAAGTCTTCAGGCGACTTCCAAACCTTCACAAACTTGGTCACTCGTCGATCCACAATTCCTCTTGGATGCTCTAGACCATGACGCCCAACCGTCTGGAAGAAGCACAGTCTTCAAAGGCAACAAGCGTCGGATCCACGCAGGATCAATCTCTTAAGTGATGCTCAATCACTTAGGGTTTGTAGGTGTTTGGGTTTGGGTTTCTCCTCACTCAATGATTTTCGCTCAAAGTCCTCGGAGGATGGGTTGCTCTCAAATGACAAGTGTCAGTTTCTCTCGGAGCAACCAAACAGCTAGTGGTTGTAGGGGGCGGCTATTTATAGCCTAGGGAGCAGCCCGACATGATAAGACATAAATGCCCTTCAATGATATGACCATTAGGTGGATAGATATTTTGAGACAGCTGGCGCATAGCACAGCAACAATCGGAATTTTCAGTAGCAAAATCCTCAGGGCTATCATGTTCCTCACTGTGTAGGCAATCCGCACTGGTGAATTCCTAACTCCTCAGTCAGAACAAATTCCTCAGAGACCAGAAGAACTTCGTCTCTGTCACTAAAGAATATGACTGGACTGTATGAGATTTCCAATGGCTTCACTCGAAGGGATTGGTAGGTGTAGGATTTTGAGTTGAGTATCACATGGAAATTTTTCCTTAGTATTTCCTCGACCCCCTTTAACAGTACGGTGTTTCCTATGACTCAAGAAAGAGAAAATGAAACTACGAAAACAAAAGTCTTCACGCTTCATATTCCTCAAATGAATACCGAGTCTTCAAGGTTACACCAATTTCTTCACTTTCAAAGTCTTCAGAAAGTCTTCAGAAATCCAAAGTCTTCAGTCGAAGAACTTCATTTTTAGGGGTCGACTTTCTCTGTAAATATCAAACTCCTCATAGACTTATAGACCTGTGTATACTCACAAACGCATTAGTCCCTTAACCTCTAAGTCTTCAATACACCAAAATCACTAAGGGGCACTAGATGCACTTACAATCTCCCCCTTTTTGGTGATTGATGACAATATAGGTTAAGTTTTCAACGGGGATAAACATATGAAGTGTAAATACTGATATTGAGGAATTTCATTGCAAGATATAGAAGAACTCCCCCTGAAGATGTGCATAGTGATGAATTTGCTTTTGAAGCAATGCACACTTGAAGAGTTGAATCATGGAGATCTCCCCCTATATCTTGTAATTCGTACACGCATTTGACATACAATAGTGAAGAATTTGAAATGCATGATGAAATATGGTGACTGGTGTAATTCAGCATGCGTGCAATAATATTAACGAGGAATAAGCATGCAGAAAAACGTATCAAGAGTATCAGAGCACCATCGGGTTTAAGTTTACAACTCGATCCAATAAAGTCTCAGAAGAACAAGAATTGTAACTTGAAAAAAAAACCCAAATAGAAAGACCCGCTTGAAGACTAACTCAAAATTCTCCCCCTTTGTCATCAAATGACCAAAAGGATCGAATATGAGGACTAACGCCCCTGAAGAATATCAAGTTGAAGAAGGAGCGCCAGCGTTGTTGGGGTCGTTCTAGTAGGGCATGCCGCAGTGTCGTCCAAGTCTTCATTTTCATCAGTGTCGTGCGATGAAGAATATGAGCTGGCCACCAAAGAAGGAACCTTGACCTTCTTGAATTTCTTCGGTGGAGGTGCAGACCAGTCAAAATCTTCCTTGAGACCCATTTTCTTCAGATCGCCTTCACCATACAGATGTGACAGGATTGCCCAGGTGCGACCGAAGACTTGATGGAGGTAGTAATGGTTTTTCTTCACTGCATTGTGTGTAGCAGTCATGTTGTGAAGAAATGAACCAAACTGACGCTTAACCCACTTATGATTTCGATCCACCTTCTGGTGAAGACTAAGCAGAAGCTCACGATCAGTCATCACATGAGGAGTAGTGGCTTGAGGAGTAGACTTGGGTGCATTGACAAAGTCATGTGTGGCAGAGTCATCATTGGTGGAATAAGAGGCAGCTTTGCGAAATTGACCATCCAATGGACGAATGCCTTCATCTATAACAGCTGGTGCCTTGCCCTTTCCATCAACTAAGGAATAGGTCTGCTTGAGGATTTCAATTGGGGACAAGTAGCTGAGGTGATTCTGAAAATTAGCTTTGTAGTTGAGTGAAGACCTTGTCCTGAGGAATCTCATAATCCAAGGTGCATAAGGCTTCAGCTCAAACGGAGACAGTGCAACATTTGCCAGAGTCCTCATGAAGAAATCATGATAATTGATAGGAATGCCATGAATGATGTTGAATACCAGATTCTTCATGATGCCAACAATTTCCTCATTAGATGAGTCGTGGCCTTTGATAGGATCACTGTCCTCGTAAGAATACGATAGACAGTTCTGGGCACATAAAGCAATTGCTTCACGAGGAATTTGGTTCTTGGTGCCTGACCTGGCTTCAAAGGTTTCATCAGCACCTGCATGTAGTGATTTGTAAGCTCAGGTTCACTGTAGATGCAACGAGCTTCTTCAAGGTGAAAGCTTCAGAACGTTTTGCTTCAGAAAGTGCTCTTTCTTGTACTGCGCTTTCTTCACCCTCCTCCCCTATTCAAATTTCCATTTCTCTTCTTGTATGAAGTGAGTCAGCATGTGACTTTGGCCAGGAGTCAGCTTGAAATCAGGCATGGGAGTGTTGGGGTCCTTGTGCCAAACATCAATGTATTCGAGGATCGACTTGGGATCCAAAAGTAGTGGCACATCTGTTCCCTTGGCTCTAACGGCCCTGACTTGCCTATCTCTGATGATTTCTGCAAGTTCATCATCATCAGCTTCATCTTCATCAGACGGCTCTTGGAAGGCGACTTGCTTCTTCTGAGGAATAGGGCGAGGACCTCGTCCAGCAGTGGCCTTTGTCTTCAGTAGAGAGGGTCCCATTGAGGAAGTTGGTGCGGCTGAGGAACTAGCTGAGACACCTGAGGCAATGGACATGCCTGCAGTCCTTTGGCATGAGGCAAGATGCACAGGTGCTGAGGACTTTGTTGGAATAGCTGAGGAATTTGGAGGAGCTGAGGATTTTGAGGGAGCAGGAGCAGCATGAAGAATTGGCCATGAGGGCTTTGAGGATTCCGGGCATGAGGGCATTGCTGATGAGCTTGGCCTTGAGGGCATTGTTGGTGAAGCACTTGGCTTGCGCGCAGGCTTCTTTGACATAGCCTTCTTCGGCTTGACAGCAGAGGCCTCAGCAGAGGCAGCATCAGCAGAGTCTTCATTGAATTTCCTCACTGCTTCTCTGGCTTGCTTAGCCAACTTGGCTTGGCGCTTAGCCGATTCGTCACGATAGTCCTCACTGCGCTTGAGGCTGGTGGGATCAGCTATTTGGCCAGGTGCCAATGGAGGTCTTGGGCATGGAGGATTGAGTGCGAATTTCTTCATGTACTTGGGAGTGACATATATGTACTCCCTCCACTCTCTAGCCCATCTCCTCTCTATCTTCTGAATGTGCACCTTGCGGTCATTCTTGGTTTCCTCAGTAGGTGTGCAATACCCAGCATATATTTCATCAGGTATCTCAAACGCTGTATTGACCTGAGGCCTCTTTCCTCCTTTCTGTGGCTTCTTACCGTCAGCCATTTTATTCAGTTGAGGAATTTGCACAATTGAATTCTCTGAAGAAGTATGCAAATTTTCTTCGAGGAACACTGCAAATGAGTTAAGTTGATGAGAACCTAGTGATTCAGCAGCTGACATGAGTACCTGTGAACAAAGTATAGTTGCGAGGAATTTCGATGGGTCATATGCGTTCTCAGAAGGTTTTTCAAAAAAGAACAAGTTTGAGGAATTTGACCAAATGAGTCTTGAAGAATTTCACTAAGCGTTCTTTGTCTTAGGTTCAAGAGTTGTATAGATCGAAGATCCACACAATTGATGAATCTTGAAGAAAAATGATGCTTAGAGAAATGAATCAATAACAGATGACTTGTGAGGTGTTTAGTGTGTGAAGATATGAAGAAAAACACCTTTGAAGATTTTGCAGATAATCATTCGAATCAACGAGGGCAGTAAAAGTAACTTTTAATTACCCTGAACGAAGAACACGACGAACAGTGAAGTGGAGAGGTGAAGTTTGTCTGTGTAGATCTTCCACGCCCTAACTCAGCGGAGGAAGACGGCTACGGCGGCGGCGGAGTGAAGATTTCCGCGGTCGGCACGAGTACGTCGGCGACGAGGTCGAGGCAGTGAAGCTCTTCCTCACCGGCGATGATGAAGTAGCGGCGGCTGTAACGCCCTCAATGCGGCTATATCTCCTACGTGTCGAAGCACGACTTAGAGGCATAACCGCATTGAAAGCAATGTCGCAAGTAAGGCAATCTTCACAACATCCCATGTAATATAGATAATAAAAGGGGAAGGTACATAGTTGGCTTACACTCGCCACATCAAACAAAGTACATAAATAGCATTACATCATCCAATCACTCATGGCCCGACTACGGTGCCAAAATAAAAGATCAACCCAACATGCGACACGGCCCCGATCGCCCCAACTGGGCACCACTACTGATCATCAAGGAAAGACACATAGTAACGGCATGAGTCCTCGTCGAACTCCCACTTGAGCTCAAGCGCGTCATCTGGAACGGAGTCATTAGGACATGCATCTGGTTTGGAAGTAATCTATGAGCCACAGGGACTCAGCAATCTCGCACCCTCGCGATCAAGACTATTTAAGCTTATAGGTAAGGCAAGGTAAATATGTGGAGCTGCAGCAAGCGACTAGCATATATGGTGGCTAACCTGTTCGCAAAAGAGAGCGAGAAGAGAAGGCAAAGCGTGAACGAATAACTAGTGAAACAACCTGTGGCAAGCATAACTCCAACACCGTGTTCACTTCACGGACTCTGCCGAGAAGAGACCATCACGGTAACTCACACAGTTGATTCATTTTAATTAAGTTAAGGTTCAAGTTATCTACAACCGGACATTAACAAATTCCCATCTGCCCATAACCGCGGGCACGGCTTTCGAAAGTTCAAATCCCTGCAGGGGAGTCCCAACTTAGCCCATGACAAGCTCTCATGGTCAACGAAGGATATACCTTCTCCCGAGACATTCCGATCAGACTCGGTATCCCGGTTCTACAAGACACTTCGACAAGTTAAAACAAATCCAGCAACACCGCCTGAATGTGCTGACAAATCCCGATAGGAGCTGCACATATCTCGTTCTCAGGGCACACTCAGATGAGCTCTCCATACAACTAAAACCAAACCCCGAGTTTCCCCGAGGGGGCGCTGCACAGGACTCTAGTTTGGACCAACACTCAGAGGAGCACTGGCCCGGGGGGGTTTAAATAAGATGACCCTCGGGCTCCGGAAACCCAAGGGAAAAAAAGGCTAGGTGGCAAATGGTAAAACCAAGGTTGGTCATTGCTGGAGGAGTTTTATTCAAGGCGAACTATCAAGGGGTTCCCATTATCACCCAACCGCGTAAGGAACGCAAAATCCGGGAACATAACACCGATATGACGGAAACTAGGGCGGCAAGAGTGGAAAAAAACACTAAGATAAAAGGCCGAGCCTTCCACCCTTTACCAAGTATATAGATGCATTAAGATAACAAGATAATATAATGATATCCCAACAAGAAAAGAATGTTCCAACAAGGAACGGTCTCCAATCTTCACCTGCAACTAGCAACGCTATAAGAGGGGCTGAGCAAAGCGGTAACATAGCCAATCAACGGTTTGCTAGGACATGGTGGGTTAGAGGTTTGACATGGCAATTTTGGAGGCATGATAAGCAAGTGGTAGGCATCGTGGCATAGGCATAGCAAAAGAGCGAGCATCTAGCAAAGCAAAGATAGAAGTGATTTCGAGGGTATGATCATCTTGCCTGCAAAGTTGTCAGAGTTGACTGGATCCTCGAAAGCAAACTCAACGGGCTCCTCGTTAGCGAACTCGTCTCCCGGCTCTACCCAAACAAGACAAACAAGCAACAAGAACACAATCAACCACGTGCAAAGCTCAAACAACATGATGCAAACATGGAATGCTATGCGGGATGCTATATGTGATGCATATGCAAGATTGGACAAGGAATGAAAGAACCTGGCCTCAACTTGGAAATCCAAGTGTGCCACTGGAAAGGCGAGGTGATTTCGGTTGAAATCGATATAAAGAACACCGGAATTGGATGCACGGTTTGGAAATGGCAAGCAATTCAAGTATGGCACCGGTTTGCGATATACAGCAAGTAGCCATCTAAATGCAACAAGTTAAACATGCTACAGCACTCAAACATGGCAACAAAATACATGGCAGGTATCCATTCATGATGCTTAACAAAAGATGAACACTAAGCTACGGCCAAAACATCCACTAACAGGTTCAAACAAGCATGGCAAAAGTGCAATTGGTAAACAGATCTCAGACTTGTCTGGAATTTCAGATCAGGTAGCACTCTTTGGAGCACGAAAACTACATGCTACAGGAACTCAACATGGCAAAGCAAAGCATGGCATGGAGCTACTCAAAGATCTTAACAAAAGTCCCTTAGTGGCCTTGAGCCAAAAGGGATCAGAAAATACAATTGCAAGCATGTGAACATGGCAAAAACTTAAACAGATCACAGACTAAGTGAAAAACTAGAGGATGCAAATCAGATATCAAGTAGGCATGTTTACAAGCTCGATGCGCTCACTACAGAGCATGTCATGACAATCTAAGCATACACCCATCAAGAATACACATTATACAAGCTAGACATGGCAAGAACAACAACATAGCATGCACGGATCAACTACAACATCCTCGGCAAAATCGCTAACAAGTAGACAATCTGCCCAGATTCACGAAATAGCAAAAGTAGAGCTCGATTGACTCAAGCTAGGGTGCTCCATAATTGCAAACAAAGACATGGATGGATAGAGCACTACAAGATCAACAAAACATCCTTACTGATCATCCTCAAAAGAGGCATGGATCACTAGGTAACAACATGAACATATGGCATATTGATAAAAAACAGATCAAGGACTTAGTGGAATTGCTAAGTCCCTGAAATCAGCATTAACGAATGCACCACTTTGCAAGCTTGTGCTAGTCACCACACACATCACAAAAATACATGGATGGCATCTCTGGAAAGATGGCAAAGCATATAACAAAACACATGTAGAGCTCAGGGGCATATCATGCACACAATAATCATGGCAAAAATGACAAATAGCTAATTGGAGCAGCTGATCTGACAATTATCTCAAATAGCACTCTTCCAACAGCATTTCGGGCATCAAGATGAACTCAAATAAAAATGATGCAATGAGATGAAATGATGTACTCTCTGAGACGAACATTTTGATATGCTATACGCCCAAAATGGATCTATAGATGAGGAGATATAGCATGATGAACATAGCAAAATATCTAGGGTTTTCGGGAAAGAGTCAACCGAGGCAAAGTTCTAGATCTGGATCTAGCACTGTTCCCGATGCGCCTCGCCGGAGTTACTGTAGCAAGATCCGCTGGAGTTGGAAGGGGCCGGCCGGTGAGGGAGCTCGAGGAGGAGACGCGGGCGGCGCCGGCGAGGGGCGGCGTCCGGTGGGATGGGGCAGCGTAGCGGAGCGGCGGAGCGGTGCCGGAGCTCGCCGGAGCTCGGCCGGTGAACGGCATCGGGGAAGAAGGGCGCGGGGCGCTCGGGCGCGGCCGCGGGAGAGCTCGGGCCGCGGGGGCCTGGCTCGGGCTTCGTGGGCCGGCGGCGGGAGGCGGTGGCCGGTGCCACGTGGCGGTGCGGGAGTGGACCGGGCGGGCGGCGGACGTGTCCGGCCGCGCGGAGGAACTGGATCTAGGGTTTCGGGGAGAGGAAAACGAGAATTTCAGAGGGGGTGATATTTATTGGCATGGAGGGAGCTAGGAGTGTCCAAATGAGGTGCGGTTTTCGGCCACGCGATCGTGATCGAACGCTCTAGAAGATGGAGAAGGTTTTGGTGGGTTTTGGTCCAAATTGGAGGGGTGTTGGGCTGCTACACACCCGAGGCCTTTTCGGTCCCTCGGTTAACCGTTGGAGCATCAAACGAAGTCCAAATGGTACGAAACTTGACAGGCGGTCTACAGGTAGTAAACCAAGGCCGCTTGGCAAGTCTCAGTCCAATCCGGAAATGTTTAACCCCCACACACTAAATAAAGGTAGAAATGACCACCGGAGGAGAACGAAGCACCGGAATGCAAAACGAATAACGGGAAAAATGCTCGGATGCATGAGACGAACACGTATGCAAATGCAATGCACATGATGACATGATATGAGATGCATGACAACGACAACAATACATGGAGACAAAAACCTGAACCCGAGAAAATAAAATAACTTAACGCCAGAAACGGCAAGAGTTGGATTACATATTGGGTAAATCACATCCGGGGTGTTACAGCGGCGCTAGGGTTTGAGAAGCTCGAGCTGGAGAGAGGTCGAGCGGAGTAAAAGAAGTGAGGAAGGGAAGGAGGGGTATTTATAGCCATGGTGAAAAACTGTTCGCCCGAAGAAATTGGACGAACGTACCCCTGACCCTTCTCATTCGCTTGACATGTGTCACCCACGTACTGAGAGGTGGAGATCGTGTGCGATCGTGGGTGAATGGATAAGTGTATCGTGGGATGTGGAACGGTTTGAGCGGCAAAGCCGAAAATTTAGATAAGATAGGTTTTAAAGTTCCGTTTGCAATTTCTTCAGCTGACAAGGACACAGTGAAGATTTCAAACGAGTTTCAAATAGAACGCACATGAAGATTTTGTGAACAGATTGGGTTGAGTATAGCATAGAGGGGAAGGGTCCGATCACATTCACTTAGCAGAAAACCCAACTTGAGGAATTAGCAATAAGTGAATGTTGTAGAGGACATAAACTTATATATGTGTATATATATATATAGCCAATGAAGAAAAACGATGGAAACAGTGAAGACAGTGCAAAGTTCAAGAATATGATCAATTGAGGAATTTCAACTTTTGGTGGTGGCGTGACCCACCGTATAAGAATGATGATTTCAGACACCGCGTACAATTATCGTAGGGTTCTGAGAATCAAATTCTTCGTTAATTTCTTCACACTAAGAGTGTTATTCTTCATTGATTGAAGAAAAACGTGTCTTCATGTGTTGCACATTTAAGTCATCAATTTTGCATAAGTGTTAGAATGAGTGTGCTTTTCAAAGAACATTCGAAGATTCTAGGATATTTAGCTCACACCGCAACTTGCTAAATCTCTTCTCATCCAAGGGCTTTGTGAAGATATCGGCTAGCTGTTCTTCAGTCTTCACATGCTCAATAGAAATGTCACCCTTTAATACATGATCACGAAGAAAATGATGACGAATCTGAATGTGCTTTGTCTTCGAGTGCTGAACTGGGTTGTGAGCAATCTTGATGGCACTCTCATTGTCACAGAAGATAGGCACATTCTTCATGTTGATGCCATAGTCCTTGACAGTTTGCTTCATCCACAGCAATTGAGCACAGCAAGAACCAGCGGCAATGTACTCAGCTTCAGCAGTAGATAGTGATACGTAGTTCTGTTTCTTTGAGGACCAACAGACCAAGGATCGTCCGAGGAAATGACATGTACCAGATGTTAACTTGCGATCCACACGATCACCAGCATAGTTAGAGTCAGAATATCCAATGAGATCAAAAGCCGAGCCCTTGGGGTACCATAATCCAAGTGTTGGTGTGTGAGCTAGATATCGAAGAATATGCTTCACAGCCTTATGGTGTGATTCCTTCGGTGTAGCTTGAAATCGGGCACACATGCAAACACTAAGAATTATGTCTGGCCTAGATGCACATAGGTACAATAAGGAGCCAATCATGGAGCGGTATACCTTATGATCGAAGTCAATACCATTTTCATCAGTGCACAGATGGCCATTTGTGGGCATAGGAATTTTGATGCCTTTGCAATCTTGCATGCCAAATTTCCTCAGTACATCCTTGAGCTATTTCTCCTGAGATATGAATATGCCATTGCGTTGTTGATGAATTTGAAGACCTAAGAATAATTTCAACTCTCCCATCATAGACATTTGATATTCTTCACTCATCATATAGGCAAATTCATCACTATAACGTTGGTTAGTACAGCCAAAGATAATATCATCAACATATATTTGGCACACAAACAATTCACCATCATAAGATTTAGTGAAAAGAGTAGGGTCGAGTGAACCGGGTTTGAAGCCTTTCTTCATGAGGAATTCCTTCAAGGTATCATACCACGCCCATGGGGCCTGCTTGAGGCCATAGAGAGCCTTGTTTAGTCTGAAGACTTTGCCAGGATTCTTTGGATCTTCAAAACCTGGGGGTTGAGCAACATATACTTCTTCCTCAAGCTTACCATTGAGGAATGCACTTTTCACATCCATTTGATATAAAGTGATATCATGATGGTTAGCATAAGCAAGTAATATGCGAATAGCCTCAAGTCTAGCAACAAGTGCAAAATTTTCATCGAGATCAATTCCTTCAACCTGTGTGTAGCCTTGAGCTACGAGCTGTTCCTTATTCCTCACCACAAGGCCGTTTTCATCTTGCTTGTTGCGGTAGATCCACTTTGTGCCAATGATATTGTGCTTGCGAGGATCTGGACGTTTGACCAGTTCCCAGACATTGTTGAGCTCAAACTGATGTAATTCTTCTTGCATGGCCTGAATCCACTCAGGCTCCAGAAATGCTTCATCTACCTTGGTGGGATCTGTAATAGAGACAAAAGCATAGTGCCCACAAAAGTTAGATAAATGTGAAGCTTTTGAGCATGTGAGAGGACCTGGCGCTTTGATGTCATTGATAATCTTTTCAACTTGCACTTCTTTTGCAATGCGAGGATGAGCTGGTTGCCGTTGAAGAGTTTGATCAGCATTCTCTTCAGCACCATTTTCTTCAGTATTATCTTCAGGTGCATTAGCTCGACATTCTTCATGTTCTGGAATGAATTCTTCAGCAGATTCTTCAGTGGGAATGATAGCCTTGAACTTGATAGTTTCCTCAGGTGTTGGTTCATCTATCACAGTAGGTAGGTGCTCTCTTTGCGAGCCATTAGTTTCATCGAACCGCACATCTACAGTTTCAACAACCTTGTGAAGAACGTTGTTGAAGACTTTGTAGGTGTGCGAGTCCTTTCCGTAACCAAGCATAAAACCTTCATGTGCTTTCGGTGCAAATTTTGAGTTGTGATGAGGATCTCTTATCCAACATTTAGCACCGAAGACTTTGAAATAACTTACATTGGGTTTCTTATCAGTGAGGAGTTCATAGGCAGTCTTCTTGAAGAATTTGTGAAGATATACTCTGTTGATGATGTGGCACGCAATATCAATTGCCTCAGTCCAGAAACGACGAGGCGTTTTGTATTCATCAAGCATAGTGCGAGCCATCTCAGCAAGAGTCCTGTTCTTGCGCTCCACGACGTCGTTCTGCTGAGGAGTATAAGGAGCAGATAACTCATGAGTAATACCAAGTTCATGAAGATAGTCATCGAGACCAGAATTCTTGAACTCAGTGCCATTGTCACTTCTAATGTGCTTGATCTTCACACCAAAGTTGGTTCAAGCCCTCGAGGAAAATCGTTTGAAGACTTCATGCACTTCATGTTTGTAAGTAACAAGGTGTACCTATGTATAACGAGAGTAATCATCAACAATAACAAAGCCATATTGAGATGCTTCATTTGAAATAGCAGAATAATGATTAGGACCGAAGAGATCCATGTGAAGCAATTCAAATGGGCGAGTAGTGGTCATGATAGTCTTTGCTGGATGCTTGGCCTTTGTCATCTTCCCAGCTTCACAAGCTCCGCATAAGTGATCCTTGAGGAATTTGACATTCTCGATGCCAATGACATGCTTCTTCTTCGCAAGCGTGTGCAAATTCCTCATGCCTGCATGACCAAGTCATCGATGCCAGAGCCAGCCTTCTGAAGCTTTTGCAAGTAGGCACGCGGCTGGTTGTGGTCCTGTAGAGAAATCAACAATATACATGTCTCCTCTCCTAAAGCCTTCGAAGACCTTGGAATTGCCAGCTTCCATAACCACAACACAACGGTATTTGCCAAAGACAACAACCATATAAAGATCACAAAGCATAGAGGCAGACATAAGGTTGTATCCTAAGGACTCAACAAGCATGACTTTGTCCATGTGTCGATCCTTTGTGATCGCAACCTTACCTAGACCCAATACCTGACTTTTGCCTTTGTCAGCAAAGATGATATGCTTCAGATGCGACGGAGATAATGGAGCATCCATCAATAGATTCTTGTCACCCGTCATGTGATTTGTACATCCACTATCAAGGACCCACTTAGTGGCTTTGGGTTGATCATCCTACAGATGAATTAGTGCAGCTTGCAAACTCATATACTTCATCAGTGAAGAATATGACATCAATTCATCAAATCAATTTCATCAAGCAACAGAACAGATAAAGCAGTGTGAGGACGTGAGAAATGAAAGTTCATTTCTTCATGATTAGCCTGCGTCCTATCAGGCATGCTCAGGTCTCCAGCAAATTCTTCAAACGATTACGTACGTTTGGAGACCTGACCCTGCAGAAGAGATTAGTTCTTTTTCTTCGCCACCCACATCTGAAGGGGTGGCAAAGAGTTCATCATTCAGCGAGCTCCATACGAGAAGGATGGCATAGAAGCCAGTCCATTTTGTTTCACATAAGAGGGGTTAGAGTAAGCATAAGAGTAAGCAGAGAAATTCTTCGAGGATTTATGGACATAATAATTTGAAGAATAATGCACATATCCATAATCCTTAGATCTTTCCTGTGAAACAGATGGGTTATCACGATGATGTTCATATGAGGACTTTGATCCTTTTGAGGAATATGATCCATGTGAGAAGTTTGGTCCGTATGAGGACTTGGATCCATATGAAGAATTTGGTCCATATGAAGAATTTGATCTGGGGTTCCTATTCTTCACAGGTGGCGTAATGATGACATTCACCTGAAGATTTACAAGGCATCTTTTGGGAACCCAGATTTTCTTCATAGGGGAACCGTTCCTGCAGTTAGTGCCCGCCGTTTTGACCGCATTTTGAAACGGGCATAAAAAATTCAAAAAAATCAAAAAATTGGGAAACCTTCACATTGTGTCATTATATGTGACCAAGTTTGCAGGAAAAATAATAAACTTGTAATACGGCAATTATTTTAAAAAAGTGTTCTCAGAAATGAGCTATCATCTCTGAAGATTCATGGCTTTCAAAGCAAATGATCAAACTTATGGCCACATTCGTGGCATAGTTTGTTCAAATGATCTCATATTGTGCACAAGGGTGCATATTGGAATGGCAAACAATGTTGCCTAAGGAAGTTTTCATTTTCTTTGGACGAAAAAACCATTTTTCATTTTCCGAGTGCCCGAAAGGAGGTTTTTTTGTGAAGGAACTACCAAATAATTGTTGCAAAATTGGACCAAATCATTTTTCTAAAATACTAGGACATATTTAATGCACAATTGACCAAATGGTTGGGTGTAAAAAAAGTTTTGATCCACCTCTCGTGAAAAAGACAAATTTCCGCCGATTCAGTTGGAAGCGGGTCAAATTTGAACTGCAGCTGCCTCATAGTTTGCTATTTATTTTTTCCAAAAATCATTTCTAGGTACATAAGTATCTATTTAATCAGAGAAACACCAAAAAAATTCCAAGATTCAACAACTAGCTAGGAACGGTCATTCCCGCCGTTTTGATCGCATTTTGAAACGGGCATAAAAAATTCAAAAAAAATCAAAAAATTAGGAAACCTTCGCATTGTGTCATTATATGTGGCCAAGTTCCCAGGAAAAATAACAAACTTGTAATACGGCAATTATTTTAAAAAAGTGTTCTCAGAAATGAGCTATCATCTCTGAAGATTCATGGCTTTCAAAACAAATGATCAAACTTATGGCCACATTCGTGGCATAGTTTGTTCAAATGATCTCATATTGTGCACAAGGGTGCATATTGGAATGGCAAACAATGTTGCCTAAGGAAGTTTTCATTTTCTTTGGACGAAAAAACCATTTTTCATTTTCCGAGTGCCCGAAAGGAGGTTTTTTTGTGAAGGAACTACCAAATAATTGTTGCAAAATTGGACCAAATCATTTTTCTAAAATACTAGGACATATTTAATGCACAATTGACCAAATGGTTGGGTGTAAAAAAAGTTTTGATCCACCTCTCGTGAAAAAGACAAATTTCCGCCGATTCAGTTGGAAGCGGGTCAAATTTGAACTGCAGCTGCCTCATAGTTTGCTATTTATTTTTTCCAAAAATCATTTCTAGGTACATAAGTATCTATTTAATTAGAGAAACACCGAAAAAATTCCAAGATTCAACAACTAGCTAGGAACGGTCATTCCCGCCGTTTTGACCACATTTTGAAACGGGCATAAAAAATTCAAAAAAACAAAAAATTGGGAAACCTTCGCATTGTGTCATTATATGTGGCCAAGTTCCCAGGAAAAATAACAAACTTTTAATATGGCAATTATTTTAAAAAAGTGTTCTCAGAAATGAACTATCATCTCTGAAGATTCATGGCTTTCAAGCCAAATGATCAATCTTATGGCCACATTCGTGGCATAGTTTATTCAAATGATCTCATATTATGCACAAGGGTGCATATTGGAATGGCAAACAATGTTGCCTAAGGAAGTTTTCATTTTCTTTGGACGAAAAAACCATTTTTCATTTTCCGAGTGCCCGAAAGGAGGGTTTTTTGTGAAGGAACTACCAAATAATTGTTGCAAAATTGGACCAAATCATTTTTTTAAAATATTAGGACGTATTTAATGCACAATTGACAAAATGGTTGGGTGTCAAAAATTTTGATCCACCTCTGGTGAAAAAGACAAATTCCCGTCGATTCAGTTGGAAGCGGGTCAAATTTGAACTGCAGCTGCCTCATAGTTTGCTATTTATTTTTTCCAAAAATCATTTATAGTTACATAAGTACCTATTTAATCAGAAATACATGGTTTGATGGAGAGACATCGAGGTTTGGACGGTGGCCGAGGGCCCCAATTCTAGAGCGCGTAAGCTCGCATGCCCGCCGCGTGGTCACCGCGTGACCGTGGCGTTGCCATGTGTTCTCGGCAGTCTAGGCATGTCTAGTGGGTTGGGCACTCCCCAGGTTGGTGCTAGGAAGAAAATTACAACATAAGATTCTCACGAGCAGACCGATCGATGCTCAAACATGCATTAGCAGCCAAGTGTTTGATTAGCGGTACGGGAAATGCACATGGCCAATGGGCGTGAGTTTTGGCTGAGGATGATCAACTACTAAGGAGAATGTCTTCATAAATTTTTAGCTCAAAAGGAGGATTCTAGGTGGTACTTGCTTTGCAAAGTACCACGCTGGACAAAAATATGAATGTTGAAGCTGGGCTCAAAATAATGAATGGATTGAGCTGAAATTTTGTGGAGGATGGTTATTTGGGCATAGGAAAGCATTGTAGAAAATTGATACCATTTGGACATGCCAAAGTAGTACTTCCTTCACAATGCTCTTCTATGGACAGAAACTTGGGAAAACTAGTGAGAGAGATTGGATGAATGAAATGAGCTTAAAATTGGTGTAGGTAAGTTACTTAGGTATGGTCATACGCTGGTCAATTTTCAGATCATTTGGGTAAGCCTAGCTAGTACTTACTTCACAAAGCTTCTCTCGAGGTAGAAACTTTGGAAATTTCCCGAGAAAGATTTACTAGGAAAATTGAGCTGAATATTATCATGTGGCAATGATTTGGGTATGGAAGAGTGCCCGAAAAGTTTGAGGGTAATAGGAGGGGTCTATATAACACTTGCTTTGTAACGTGCCAATTTGGCCATAAAATATAAATTGAACCTGGGCTCACATAGATGACTTGACTGAGCTGCAATTTAGAGGAGGGTGATAATTTGGGCATATGAAGGAACTGTATAAATTTCATGTCATTTAGAGATATAAAAAAGGTACTTCCTTCACAATGCTTCTAGGTGGACAAAAACTTTGGAAATTTGCCGAGGAAGATTTGCTAGGCAAATGGAGCTGAATTTTGTCATGCGGTAATGATTTGGATAGGAAAGAGTGCCCAAAAATTCCGAGGGCAATCAAGAATATATAAATAGCACTTCCTTCATAAAGTGTTGTTGTGAACAGAATAGGAAAATGAATATTCTTGAATTAGTTTTGAACTAGGCAAGGAAGGATTTTTACATATTTGATGAAGATATGCCCCAAAGAATTTATGAGATTTTTTTGGGAATTTTGGGAATGATAGAAATATAGGTTGCTTCACAACCTAGGACAAAAACTGCCACATGGACATGACACATAGGCAAAACTGATGAGATGGCGCCTAGTCATCACAACCCACCACAATCTACAAGGCTATGACCATCTATATTGGTCATTAACAACTAGAAATAAGGCAGCGGACTAGCACTGTTTGCTTTGTGACCATTTCGTGTAAGGAAATTACGACCTTTCTAACCAAAATGGTCGCAATGGTTTAGGGTTTGGAGCCCCCTGAACAGCTTTTGACCAATTGGTCTAAAATGGTCATAAATTTATGACCAATTCTTTGAGGGTCACTGACAGAAGGTCATAAGTTGACATATTTCTTGTAGTGTTTCCTCGACCCCCTTTAACAGTACGGTGTTTCCTATGACTCAAGAAAGAGAAAATGAAACTATGAAAACAAAAGTCTTCACGCTTCATATTCCTCAAATGAATACCAAGTCTTCAAGGTTACACCAATTTCTTCACTTTCAAAGTCTTCAGAAAGTCTTCAGAAATCCAAAGTCTTCAGTCGAAGAACTTCATTTTTAGGGGTCGACTTTCTCTATAGATATCAAACTCCTCATAGACTTATAGACCTGTGTATACTCACAAATGCATTAGTCCCTTAACCTATAAGTCTTCAATACACCAAAATCACTAAGGGGCACTAGATGCACTTACAACCAAAACTCAAACCCAAACACCTACAAACCCCAAGTGATTGAGCATCACTGAAGAGATTGATCCTGCGTGGATCCGACGCTTGTTACCTTTGAAGACTGTGCTTCTTCTAGACGGTTAGGCGTCAAGGTCTAGAGCATCCAAGAGGAATTGTGGATTGCCGAGTGACCAAGTTTGTGAAGGTTCAGAAGTCACCTGAAGACTTACCACGAGTGATTGGGCGAGGTCTGTATGACCTTAGCTCAAGGAGAACACGGTGAGGACTATGTGTCTGGGACTGTGTGTCCTCAGGTTTAAATACCTAGCCGCTCCAACCAGACGTACAACTGAGACAGCAGTTGGAACTGGTCTACCAAATCATTGTCTTCACCAAGCTCACTGGTTCTATTTCCTCAACTCTTTCATTTCCTCATAATTGTGTTGAGTGCTTGTTCATATCTGTGTTTGAAGACTTTGACTGAAGACTTTCTCAAATTCCTCGGTTCAATTTCTTCAGTCTGTTTGTCTTCATCCTGTGTTATCCTGTGTTTACGCTTTCTGTACTCTGTGCTTGTCTTCATTTCATCATGATGACTATGCTTGTGCTCTGATATGTTTACTTTTGAGTACTTATTCCGCTGCTAGTGGTTCTTCGCTAAGGAATTTCCTCACCTGCAAATTCCTCAGTGAAGAATTCATAAAAATCGCCTATTCACCCTCCCTCTAGTCGATATAACGCACTTTCAATTGGTATCAGAGCAAGGTACTCCCTTGTTATGTGTGATTTTGGTTTAACCGCCTGGAGTTTAGTTATGTCGACCGCAGGTATGATCAAGGTCTCTGCTGGGTGTCCTACCTTCGATGGGACGGACTACCCCTACTGGAAGAATAAGATGCGAATGCATCTTGAGGCAATTGATAACGATCTCTGGTATGTTGTGGAAAATGGTGTTCCCTCAGTCACACCTTCTATGAATGCTGCTGATGTGAAGAGATTCAAGCAACTCGATTCTCAAGCGAAGAATATCATATGTGGCCATCTGAGCAAAGGACAGTATGGAAGAGTGAGTGCTTTGGAAACTGTTAAAGCTTATCTGGGATAGGCTGTCCAAGGTGAATGAAGGAGTCTCAACACAACGTGACTCTTGAGTTGATGTTCTTCATAATCTCTTCAACCGCTTCAAAAGACTCGACAATGAAAATATTCAACAAACCTTCGATCGCCTCACTGACATCTCAAATGAGCTTCAAGCACTTGGTGCCACTGACATCACCGACCATGAGGTGGTGAAGAAATTGCTGAGGTCGCTTGATTCCTCATTTGATACTCTGGCATTGATGATACAAAAACGTGTTGATTACAAGTCACTTCATCCCACTGATATCCTCGAGAGGCTAAATATCATGAGTTCCAACTTGCTGAAAAGAGAGATCTCTATGGTTCGAGCTATGGCAGATCACGTGCACTGAAGGCCAAGGCAGTATCTGAGTCCAAAGATGAAGACTCTGGTAGAAGCCTTGGTGATCCTGAAGAACTAAGCCATGAGCTAGCACTGCTCATGAAGAAATTCTAGAAGTTCTCAAGACGTGGTCGCTTTGGAAGACCCTCAAGGAGCAATGATTCCTCATCCAGTGACTACAAGAAGAGGCTTTGTCACAAATGCAAGAAACCTGGACATTACATTCAAGATTGTCCTGAGTGGGAAAAGGAATCAAAGAAGAAGAAATACAAGGATTATAGTTCTGATGAAGCGAAGAAAAAGAAGAAACCCTCGAAATCTTCATCATCAAAATCCTCAAAGTCTTCATCTCACAAGAAGAGCAGCTCCAAGAAGACTCGGGCATTCATTGGCAAGGAAATGGACTCTGAGGCTGAATCTGAAGAAAATGAGGAAGAGGAGGCATCTGAGGAGTCTGAATCCGGTGTGGTGAGCCTAGCCCTCGCTACTGCATTCGTCAGCAAGTCTATCTTCAACACTGAAGAAAATGACCTCACCAACAAGGTTGATGAAGGCAATGATGACTACGCTCCCACCTATTGCTTCATGGCAAAGGGTGCCAAGGTACTCAAATATACCTCCTCTGAATCTAGTGAGAATGAATCTGATGAAAACCTCAAGCCCAGCTATTCTAAACTTGCTAAGATTGCTGTAAAACAACAAAGGGCTTTTGAAAAGGTTCAAAACATGCTACACAAAAGTGATGATATGTTGGGTGAAGAAATGGATCGCACTAAAGCCTTGACTGAAAATCTTCAGAGACTTTAGACTAGGTTTGACAACCTTCAAGGTCATCATAACACTCTCTTATCTGATCATGAGAAGCTTTCTCATGAGTTTCTTCAAAGAAAGCAAGACCTTGAGAAGCTAAGAGTGAGTTATGAAGATCTTCAGAAGGAGCGTGATTCATTACTTGCTCAACAAATCAGCGCTTCTCAGGAAGAATTTGTTCCTCCTTGTTTGAAATGCATTGAACGTGAATCTACTAATTCTTCACTTGAATGTTCAAACGTTGTTAATGTTTCAAATTCTTCATCTGCCTCTGCTATCACTAATTCCTCATCTGAGGACACTACTAGTATCACTGACGATGCAGGTCTGAAGGAATTGTACATGACAGGCATGTACAAAAGCCTCAAAGGGCATCAGACTCTTTGTGTTGTGCTTAAAAAGCAGATCCTCAACAGGGACCCTAGGAAAGAGGGTATTGCCTTTGAGAGGAAACTCAATGCTGATGGTACATATTGGAAGCCTGAGCAGTACCCCGAAACATCATGGGTTGCTGCAAAGGGACCTCCAGTTGATCCATCTAACTTATCTGGATTTGCATGTGAATCTCCTCGTTCTGATGATGAGTCAATTGACTCCAACTATAAACTGTCCAAAAATCAGAATGGTGAAATATTTGCTAGATATGTTGGCACTAACTGCATGAACGGTCCTCCTATGAAGAAAATCTAGGTTCCAAAAAGGTGCCTTGAAAGTCTTCAGGTGAATGTCCTCAGGACACCACCTGTGAAGAATAGGAACCCCTGGTCAAATTCTTCATATAGACCAAATTCCTCAAAAGGATCAAAGTCCTCATATGATTAACATCGTGCTAACAACTCTGTTTCGCAGGGAAGAGCTAAGGGCTATGAATATGAGCATTATTCTTCTAATTATTATGTTCATAAGTCCTCAAAGAATTTCTCTGCTTATTCATATGATTATCCTAACTCCTCTTATGTGAAACGAAATGGACTGGCTTCTATGCCACCTTTCTCGTATGGAGCTCACAGAGTGATGAACTCTTTGCCACCCCTTTGGATGTGGGTGGTGAAGAAAAAGAACTAATCTCTTCTGTAGTGTCAGGTCTCCAGACGTACGTAATCGTCTGAAGAATTTGCTGGAGACCTGAGGGTGTCTGAAAGGACACAGGCTAATCATGAAGAAATGAACTTTCATTTCTCACGTCCTCATACTGCTTTATCTGTTCTATTGCTTGATGAAATTGATCTGATGAATTGATGTCATATTCTTCACTGATGAAGTATATGAGTTTGTAAGTTGCACTAATTAATTTGTAGGATGATCAACCCAAAGCCACTGAGTGGGTCCTCGATAGTGGATGTACAAATCACATGACTGGTGACAAGAATCTATTGATGGATGCTCCCTTATCAGCATCGCATCTGAAACATATCATCTTCGCTGACAAAGGCAAAAGTCAGGTATTGGGTCTAGGTAAGGTTGCGATCACAAAGGATCGACACATGGACAAAGTCATGCTTGTCGAGTCCTTAGGATACAACCTCATGTCTGTCTCAATGCTTTGCGATCTTGATATGTTTGTTGTCTTTGGAAAGTACTGTTGTGTTGTGGTTATGGAAGCTGACAATTCTAAAGTCTTCAAAGGCTTTAGGAGAGGAGACCTGTATATTGTTGATTTCTCTACAGGACCACAACCAGCCGTGTGTCTACTTGCAAAAGCTTTAGAAGGCTGGCTCTGGCATCAACGACTTGGTCATGCAGGCATGAGGAATTTGCACATGCTTGCGAAGAAGAAGCATGTCATTGGCATCGAGAATGTCAAATTCCTGAAGGATCACTTATGCGGAGCCTGTGAAGCTGGGAAGATGACAAAGGCTAAGCATCCAGCGAAGACTATCATGACCACCACTCGTCCATTTGAATTGCTTCACATGGATCTCTTCGGTCCTAACCATTATTCTGCAGTCTCAAATGAGGCATCTCAATATGGCTTTGTTACTGTTGATGATTACTCTCGATACACATGGGTACACATTGTTACTTACAAACATGAAGTGCAGGAAGTCTTCAAACGATTTTCCTCGAGGGCTTCAACCAACTTTTGTGTGAAGATCAAGCACATCAGAAGTGACAATGGAACTGAGTTCAAGAATTCTGGTCTTGATGACTATCTTGATGAACTTGGTATTACTCATGAGTTATCTGCTCCTTATACTCCTCAGCAGAACGGCATCGTGGAGCGCAAGAACATGACTCTTGCTGAGATGGCTCGCACTATGCTTGATGAATACAAAACGCCTCGTCGTTTCTGGATTGAGGCAATTGATACTGCGTGCCACATCATCAACACAGTATATCTTCACAAATTCTTCAAGAAGACTGCCTATGAACTCCTCACTGAGAAGAAACCCAATGTAAGTTATTTCAAAGTCTTCGGTGCTAAATGTTGGATTAGAGATCCTCATCACAACTCAAAATTTGCACCGAAAGCACATGAAGGTTTTATGCTTGGTTATCGAAAGGACTCGCACACCTACAGAGTCTTCAACAACGTTCTTCACAAGGTTGTTGAAACTGTAGATGTGCGGTTCGATGAAACTAATGGCTCGCAAAGAGAGCACCTACCTACTGTGATAGATGAACCAACACCTAAGGAAACTATCAAGTTCAAGGATACTGAGGATGTCATTCCTACTGAAGAATCTGCTGAAGAATTCATTCCAGAACATGAAGAACGTCGAGCTAATGCACCTGAAGAAAATACTGAAGAAAATGCTGATCAAATTTCTCATCGACAACCAGCTCATGCTCGCATTTCAAAAGAAGTGCAAGTTGAAAAGATCATCAATGACATTAAAGCGCAAGGTCCTCTCACACGCTCAAAAGCTTCACATTTATCTAACTTTTGTGGGCACTATACTTTTGTCTCTATCACAGAGCCCACTAAGGTAGATGAAGCATTTTTGAAGCCTGAGTGGATTCAGGCCATGCAAGAAGAATTACATTAGTTCGAGCTCAACAACGTCTGGGAACTGGTCAAACATCCAGATCCTCGTAAGCACAATATCATTGGCACAAAGTGGATCTACCGCAACAAGCAAGATGAAAATGGCCTTGTGGTAAGGAATAAGGCACGGCTTGTAGCTCAAGGCTACACACAGGTTGAAGGAATTGATTTTGATGAAACTTTTGCACATGTTGCTAGACTTGAGGCTATTAGCATATTACTTGCTTATGCTAACCATCATGACATCACTCTATATCAAATGGATGTAAAAAGTGCATTCCTCAATGGTAAGCTTGAGGAAGAAGTATATGTTGCTCAACCCCCAGGTTTTGAAGATCCAAACAATCCAGACAAAGTCTTCAGACTCAATAAGGCCCTCTATGGCCTCAAGCAGGCCCCACGGGCGTGGTATGATACTTTGAAGGAATCCCTTATGAAGAAAGGCTTCAAACCCGGTTCACTCGACCCTACTCTTTTCACTAAATCTTATGATGGTGAATTGTTTGTGTGCCAAATATATGTTGATGATATTATCTTTGGCTGTATTGACCAACGTTATAGTGATGAATTTGCCTATATGATGAGTGAAGAATATCAAATGTCTATGATGGGAGAGTTGAAATTCTTCTTAGGTCTTCAAATTCGTCAACAACGCAATGGCATATTCATATCTCAGGAGAAATACCTCAAGGATGTACTGAGGAAATTCGGCATGCAAGATTGCAAAGGCGTCAAAATTCCTATGCCCACAAATGGCCATCTGTGCACTGATGAAAATGGTATTGACTTCGATCATAAGGTATACTGCTCCATGATTGGTTCTTTATTGTACTTATGTGCATCTAGGCCAGATATTATGCTTAGTGTTTGCATGTGTGCCCGATTTCAAGCTACACCGAAGGAATCACACCATAAGGCTGTGAAGCATATTCTTCGATATCTAGCTCACACACCAACACTTGGATTATGGTACCCCAAGGGCTTGGCTTTTGATCTCATTGGATATTCTGACTCTGACTATGCTGGTGATCGTGTGGACCGCAAGTCAACATCTGGTACATGTCATTTCCTTGGACGATCTTTGGTCTGTTGGTCCTCGAAGAAACAGAACTGTGTATCACTATCTACTGCTGAAGCTGAGTACATTGCCGCTGGTTCTTGCTGTGCTCAATTGCTATGGATGAAGCAAACTCTCAAGGACTATGGCGTCAACATGAAGAACGTGCCTCTCTTCTGTGACAATGAGAGTGCCATCAAGATTGCTCACAACCCAGTTCAGCACTCGAAGACAAAGCACATTCAGATTTGTCATCATTTTCTTCGTGATCATGTGTTGAAGGGCGACAATTCTATTGAGCATGTGAAGACTGAAGAGCAGCTAGCCGATATCTTCACAAAGCCCTTGGATGAGAAGAGATTTAGCAAGTTGCGGTGTGAGCTAAATATCTTAGAATCTTCGAATGTTCTTTGAAAAGGACACTCATCCTAACACTTATGCAAAATTAATGACTTAGATGTGCAACACATGAAGAAACGTTTTTCTTCAATCAATGAAGAATAACACTCTAAGTGTGAAGAAATTAATGAAGAATGTGATTCTGAGAACCCTACAACAATTGTACGCGGTGTTTGAAATCATCATTCGTATATGGTGGGTCTCGCCACCACCAAAAGTTGAAATTCCTCCGTTGTTCAAATTCTTCAACTTTGCATTGTCTTCACTGTTTCCGTCGTTTTTCTTCATTGGCTATTCGTCACCCTGGGTGAGGAATAGTTATTCTTCACCCCCTCTATTTTACCATCAATGCATCATAATTTTATGTTCCGTAAGTTTTGTCTTATTTCCGACGCAAAAAGGGACCGTAAGAAAATATATAATCGCCGTAAAAAATATTTTATGTTATGTAAAATTACAAACGTAAAAACATAGTCTAAAATACACATAAACTGCAAATTTTCTTGTCTTATGACCTATATTTTTATTTTCTTATGTCAAATTTTACGTAGTGAATCAATAGGAATGTAACTATTTGAATTCGAAACGTAATTTAATTATGAGATGATCGTAAGATTACCTCGGGTGAACAATAACTTATTATGCACCCTGGGTGATGAATAGTAACACTATATATATATATGAGTTTATGTCCTCTACAGCATTCACTTATTGCTAATTCTTCAAGTTGGTTTTTCTGCTAAGTGAATGTGATCGGACCCTTCCCCCTCTATGCTAAACTCAACCCAATCTATTCACAAATTGTTCATGTGCGTTCTATTTGAAACTCATTCAAAATCTT
Organism: Triticum urartu; assembly: GCF_056163025.1. Lineage (NCBI taxonomy): Eukaryota > Viridiplantae > Streptophyta > Magnoliopsida > Poales > Poaceae > Triticum > Triticum urartu. The sequence continues at coordinate 258,567,613 of NC_141875.1, forward strand.
CATTGTGTCCTTGTCAGCTGAAGAGTTTGCGAACGAAACGTTAAAACTTATCTTATCCAAATTTTCGGCTTTGCCGCTCAAACCGTTCTGCATCCCACGATACACTTATCTATTCACCCACGATCTAACACGATCTCCACTTCTCAGTACGTGGGTGACACGTGTCATGCGAATGAGAAGGGTCAGGGGCACGTTCGTCCAAATTCTTGAGGCGAACAATTTTTCACCGTGGCTATAAATACCCCCTCTCCCCTTCCTCACTTCCTTTACTCCGCTCGACCTCCTTCTCTAGCTCGAGCTTCTCAAACCCTAGCGCCGCCGCTACATCATCGTCGCCGGTGAGGAAGAGCTTCACTGCCTCGACCTCGTCGCCACCGTACTCGCGCCGGCCGCGGAAATCTTCACTCCGTCGCTGCCGTAGCCGTCTTCCTCCGCCGAGTTAGGGCGTGGAAGATTTGCACAGACGAACTTCACTTCTCCACCTCATAGTTCATCGTGTTCTTTGTTCGGGGTAATTAAAAGATACTTTTACTACCCTCTGTGGTTCAAATGATTATCTACAAAATCTTCAAAGGTGTTTTTCTTCAAATCTTCACACACTAAACACCTCACATGTCATTTGTTCTTGATTCATTTCTCTAAGTTGCAAATTTCTCTTCAAGATTCCTTAATTGTGCGGATTTCTGATCTGTACAACTCTGGAACCTAAGACTAAGAACGCTCAGTGAAATTCTTCAAGACTCGTCTGGTCAAATTCCTCAAACTTGTTCTTTTTACAAAACCTTCTGAGAACGCATATGACCTCTCCAAATTCCTCGCAACTATACTCTGTTCACAGGTACTCATGTCCGTTGCTGAATCACTAGGTTCTCATCAAATTAACTCATGCAGCGTTCCTTGAAGAAAAATTGCATACTTCTTTAGAGAATTCGATTGTTCAAATTCATCAACTGAAGAAAATGGGTAATGGTAAGAAGTCACAGAAAGGAGGAAAGAGTCCTGAGGTCAACACTGCTTTCGAAATCCCTGATGACATCTATGCTGGGTACTACACACCTCCTGAGGAAGATAAAAATCAGCGCAAGGTGTGCATTCAGAAGATAGAGAGGAGATGGGCTAGAGAGTGGAGGGAGTACAGATATGTTACTCCCAAATACATGAAGAAATTCGCTGTTACCCCTCCATGCTCAAGACCTCCATTGGCACTTGGCCAAGAAGCAGATCCCACCAGCGTCAAGCACGGTGAGGACTTTCCTGAAGAATGGGCCAAGCGCCAGGCCAAGTTGGCCAAACAAGCAAAAGCAGCAGTGAGGAAATTCAACGAAGACTCTGCTGCTGCTGCCGCTGAGGCCTCTGTCATGCCTAAGAAGGCCATGTCAAATAAGCCTGCGCACAAGCCAAGTGCTTCGCCGTCAATGTCCTCAAGGCCAAGTTCCTCAGCTATGTCCTCACGGCCAGAATCTTCAAAGACCTCAAGGCCAATTCCTCATGTCGCTCCTACTCCTCGAAAATCCTCTGCTCCTCCTGCGCCTACACCAACTCCGATCCTTCCATCTGCAATAGATGTGAAGAAGACCAAGGCTGCAGAGCGTGCAGCTGTGAAGAAAAGGAAAGCATCAGCTACTTCAGATTCTTCAACTTCGAAGAAAATGAAGTCTATGACAAGTTCATTCACAAATCCCATTGATGTTGTTCCGATCTCAACCATGCCATCAAAAGGACCTTGTTCCTTTTGATGAAGAATATGTGATCCCTAGCGGATCTGATGAAGAAAATCCTTCTGCTGCTTCGTCAGAGCAGATGGATGAAGAAATTGAAGCGGATCAAATCCCTTCAACACCAGTTGTTTCCTCGCCTATGCCTCAGTTCACAGCTGAAGAGGCTGGCGTTGAAGAAATGGAAGATGAAGATGTGGACATTGGCTGCACCACACCTGTGCTAAGTGATGAATTTTGGGAAAGTCAGCACCCCAACTCTCCACTGTTCACACCTTTATGGCAAATACCTCAATCCCCTGCACAAACTGTTCAAATGGGCTCTAAAGAAACTCACCCCACTTCGTCTGTACATGAAGAAATTCCAGCCACTAGTGCTGAAGAAACTATTGCTGCTGAACATCTGAAGATGCAGACTGCAACTGAAGAGGAACCAGAAATTCCTCAGCCTAAAGAACCTGAGATTGCGATTCCTAAGCTTGTGATGCAACTCACTAACACTCCTCTACCCAAGCCAAAGGATCCATTCTCCAGGAAGCAAAAATTCAAGGCTGATGATTTCTTCGGCGAGCACGTATTCTTCACAGACTACAACCCCTATGACTCTGCTTGCATTAGGAAAAGGCGTTTCTGGACTGCTAGCTAGGCTACTTTCTATTCCTCAGTGCTGTTTAACAAAGACAAAATCTTCTACCATGAGCACATTCCTCACATGGATATGAAATCTCTGTCGTGCTTCGAGCCAGTCCTCAGTGTTCTTCATGACGCTGGACTGTTAAATTTCTGCACTAACATCTGTGGTTTGAATGAAGAACTCATTCTTCAATTTTATGTGATGTTGCACATCACAGGAGATTCTGAAGATGTGAATTCATGGGTGCCGGACTGGATGTATGAGAACACTCACTACACGGCACCAGCTACTGAATTGCTTCGTGCTTTACCACTCAGTCCTCCCCTTGAAGCTGCTCGTTGCATCTACAGTGAACCTGAGCTTACAAATCACTACATGCAAGTTCTGATGAAGCCTTTGAAGCCAGGTCAGGCCCCACGAACCAAATTCCTCGTGAAGGAATTACTATATGTGCCTCGGACTGTCTATCGCATTCTGACGAGGACAATGAGTCCCATCAAAGGCCACGACTCATCTGATGAGGAAATAGTTGGCATTATGAAGAATCTGCTATTCAACATCATACATAGCATTCCTATCAACTATCACGATTTCTCCATGAGGACTCTCGCAAATGCTGCACTTTCTCCGTTTGAGCTGAAACCTTATGCACCTTGGATTATGAGATTCCTCAGGACAAGGTATTCACTCAACTACAAGGCTGATTTTCAGAATCACCTTGGCTACTTGCCCCCAATTGAAGTCCTCAAGCAGACTTTTACTTCAACTAATGAAAAGGGCAAGGCTCCTGCTGTCATTGATGAAAGCATTCATCCAATGGATGGTCAGTTTCGTAAAGTTGCATCTTATTCCACCAATGATGACTCTGCCACACATGACTCTGCTGCCAATGCACCCAAGTCTACTCCTCAAGCGACTGCTCCTCATGTGATGACTGACCGTGAGCTTCTGCTTAGTCTTCATCAGAAGGTGGATCGAAACCATAAATGGTTTAAGCGTCAGTTTCGTTCATTTCTTCACAACATGACTGCTACACACAATGCAGTGAAGAAAAACCATTACTACCTCCATGAAGTCTTTGGTCGCACCTGGGCCATTCTGTCACATCTGTATGGTGATGAAGATCTCAAGGCAATGGGTCTCAAGGAAGATTTTGACTAGTCTGCACCTCCACCAAAGAAATTCAAGAAGGTCAAGGTTCCTCCTTGGTGTCCAACTCCTATTCTTCATCGCGCGACACCGATGAGCATGAAGACCTTGACGACACTGCAGCGGGCCCTTCAATGACAAACGACCCCAACAACGCCGTCGCTCCTTCATCAACCTGATATTTTTCAGGGGCGTTAGTCCTCATTTTCGATCCTTTTGGTCATTCGATGACAAAGGGGGAGAATTCTAAGTTAGTCTTCAAGCGGGTCTATCTATATGGGTGTTTTTTTGCTAAGTTACAACTCTCGTTCTTCTGAAACTTTATCGGATCGAGTTGTAAACTTAAACCTGATGGTGCTCTAATATTTTTGATGTGTTTTTCTGCATGCTTATTCCTCATATATGTTAATGCACGCATGCTGAATTACATCAATCACCATATTTCATTGTGCATTCCAAATTCTTCATTATGATATGTCGAATGCGTGTATGAATTACAAGATATAGGGGGAGATCTCCATGATTCTACTCTTCAAGTGTGCAATGCTTCAAAAGCAAATTCCTCATCATGCACATATTCAGGGGGAGTTCTTCTATATCTTGCAATCACATTCCTCAATATCAGTATTTACACTTCATATGTTTATCCTCGTTGAAAACTAAACCTATATTGTCATAAATCACCAAAAAGGGGGAGATTGTAAGTGCATCTAGTGCCCCTTCATGATTTTGGTGTATTGAAGACTTAGAGGTTAAGGGACTAATGCGTTTGTGAGTGTACATAGGTATATAAGTCTATGAGGAGTTTGATATTTACAGAGAAAGTCGACCCCTAAAAATGAAGTTCTTCGACTGAAGACTTTGAATTTCTGAAGACTTTCTGAAGACTCTGAAAGTGAAGAAATTGGTGTGGCCTTGAAGACTTGGTATTCATTTGAGGAACATGAAGCGTGAAGACTTTTGTTTTTGTAGTTTCATTTTCTCTTTCTTGAGTCTTAGGAAACACCGTACTATTAAAGGGGGTCGAGGAAATACTAAGGAAACATTTCCATGTGATGCTCAACTCAAAATCCTACACCTACCAATCCCTTTGAGTGAAGCCATTGGAAATCTCATACAGTTCAGTCATATTCTTCAGTGACAGAGACGAAGTTCTTCTGGTCTCTGAGGAATTTGTTCTGACTGAGGAGTTAGGAATTCTCCAGTGCGGATTACCTACACAGTGAGGAACATGATAGCCCTGAGGAATTTGATACTCAAATTTCCGATCGTTGTTGTGCTATGCGCCAGCTGTCCCAAAATATCTACCCACCTAACAGTCATATCATTGAAGGACATTTATGTCTTATCATGTCGGGCTGCTCCCTAGGTTATAAATAGCTGCCCCCTACAACCACTAGCTGGTTGGCTGCTCCGAGAGAAACTGACACTTGTCATTTGAGAGCATCCCATTCTCCGAGGACTTTGAGTGAAAATCATCAAGTGAGGAAAACCAAAACCCAAACCCAAACACCTACAAACCCCAAGTGATTGAGCATCACTGAAGAGATTGATCCAGCGTGGATCCGACACTTGTTACCTTTGAAGACTGTGCTTCTACCAGACGGTTAGGCGTCAAGGTCTAGAGCATCCAAGAGGAATTGTGGATTGCTGAGTGACCAAGTTTGTGAAGGTTCGGAAGTCACCTGAAGACTTACCACGAGTTATTGTGGCGAGGTCTGTGTGACCTTAGCTCAAGGAGAATATGGTGAGGACTGTGTGTCCAGGACTGTGTGTCCTCAGGTTTAAATACCTAGCCACTCCAACCAGACGTACAACTGAGACAACAGTTGGAACTGGTCTACCAAATCATTGTCTTCACCAAGCTCACTGGTTCTATTTCCTCAACTCTTTCATTTCCTCATAACTGTGTTGAGTGCTTGTTCATATCTATGTTTGAAGACTTTGACTGAAGACTTTCTCAAGTTCCTCAGTTCAATTTCTTCAGTCTGTTTTTCTTCATCATGTGTTATCCTGTGTTTACGCTTTCTGTACTCTGTGCTTGTCTTCATTTCATCATGATGACTATGCTTGTGCTCTGATATGTTTACTTTTGAGTACTTATTCCACTGCTAGTGGTTCTTCGCTAAGGAATTTCCTCACCTGCAAATTCCTCGGTGAAGAATTCATAAAAATCGCCTATTCATCCCCCTCTAGTCGATATAATGCACTTTCACTATCCAGCATTTGTTCTTCTTTACCTTGGAGTATTACCATCTTTAATGTTAAGAAAGTCGTGAGAATTTCTCCACCTCTTAAGAGTTCCTGGTATAGTGATACTTCTCATCATCACCATTAATTCTTGGACCTCGTGTCAATTCTAATCGGGACATGAACAAGTGAACGGTACTGTTTGGATTCTGGCCTTCTAGAAACCCTATTGCTTTGAAGTTAATGGTCGATAGTTTCATTCTAAGTCTATTGCTTATTGAATCATCATTCAAACATTGATCGTGCTACCTAGTCCAGATTTCCTGGTGCACCTTGCAACCGATGTTTAATTGTGTATGTTTTCCTTGAGCATAGCTCATTATATCATTTGATCTAACAACTGTTATCTCCTTGCTCACTGAAGTGTGGAAATTCATCTTTTGAAAATCTCAATGAATTATCGCTGAGTCCATCAGCCGCCCCCCTCATCATTCCCTTGGGTTCATGATGAACTCTTGTTTCGGAACTCACTCCCATAGTTCATTTCCTAAGTATTTTACAAGGTCATCTCGTCAATTGTGTGGAACCTTTTCTTCTCAGGCATCCTGAGTCAGAGGTATCCTGACACCAATCAGAACTAAATCTCGGTCAAATATGATGGTTGGGGTATATTTCCAAGAGTTATAACATTGGTCCTTATATATCGGTAAGGTGATGTCATGCCTAGCACACCTGGCCGGAGGACTGTTGTTATAGTTTCCTGTTTAGCAAGGATAACCATTCTTCCATGGAGGCTTATTCTATAAGTTGCTCCTGATGAATCCTTTGTGTATGCAAGTTCGACCTTTGCTTGAAGACCAATGATATCTTGAAGCATGTCTGTGGTACTCCGATTTTCAACAAGAACATTTGAAGCCCAATGCTAAATGTTTCCTGCTCAATTATCCAAACACCGCTATCAAGAAAATTCTCTCCCCTTACCTAAAGAGTTTTCTACATTATATCCTATCATGGATATCATGCTCTGCTTGTCCTTGGGAAGGATATACCCTTGAAATATGTGTTTAAACACATTTTCCTTTCCATTGTTCTCTTTAATCTGATAACCATATTTTCCTTTCCATTGGTTGGTTTAACGTTTCTTGTGATCTATATGATCTAAGCAGTAATATTCCCCTGCTTATGTAAACACCTCGGTGTACAATTCTGTCATCAAGACCCTGTTACTATTGTTGATGACATTCTGGTAGCCGCCGATGGACGGGAACTTTACCTATTGGTCCGCCTCGTTCAACAAGCAGGAAGATGGTTCTCTTCGTTGATACATCTCCATCGTATCTATAATTTTTGATTGTTCCATGCCAATATTCTACAACTTTCATATAGTTTTGGCAACTTTTTATACTATTTTGGGACTAACATATTGATCCAGTGCCCAGTGCCAGTTCCTGTTTGTTGCATGTTTTTTGTTTCGCAGAATATCCATATCAAACGGAGTCCAAACGGGATAAAAACTGACGGAGATTTTTTTTGGAATATATATGATTTTGGGGAAGAAAAATCCACGCGAGATGGTGCCCGAGGTGGCCACGAGGCAGGGGGGCGCACCCCTGACCCTCGTGGGCCACCCATAAGGCGGTTGATGCCCTTCTTTCGCCGCAAGAAAGATAATATCCGGATAGAGATTGTGTTAAAATTTCAGCCCAATCGGAGTTACGGATCTTCGAGAATATAAGAAACGGTGAAAGGGAAGAATCTAGAAACGCAGAAACAGAGAGAGACAGAGAGACATATCCAATCTCGGAGGGGCTCTCGCCCCTCCCGTGCCATGGAGGCCATGGACCAGAGGGGAAACCCTTCTCCCATCTAGGGAGGAGGTCAAGGAAGAAGAAGAAGGAGGGGGGCTCTCTCCCCCTCGCTTCCAGTGGCACCGGAGTGCCACCGGGGGCCATCATCATCACCGCGATCTACACCAACACCTCCGCCATCGTCACCAACATCTCCATCACCTTCCCCCTCTATCTACAGCGGTCCACTCTCCCGCAACCCGTTGTACCCTCTACTTGAACATGGTGCTTTATGCTTCATATTATTATCCAATGATGTGTTGCCATCCTATGATGTCTGAGTAGATTTTTGTTGTCCTATCAGTGGTTTATGAATTGCTATGATTGATTTAATTTGCTTGTGGTTATGTTGTTGTCTTTTGGTGCCCATCATATGATTGCGCGCGTGGATCACACCCTAGGGTTAGTTGTATGTTGATAGGACTATGTATTGGAGGGCAAGAGTGACAGAAGCTTCAACCTAGCATAGAAATTGATGCATATGGGATTGAAGGGGGACCAATATACCTTAATACTATGGCTGGGTTTTACCTTAATGAACGTTAGTAGTTGCGGACGCTTGCTAATAGTTCCAATCATAAGTGCATAGAATTCCAAGTCAGGGATGACATGCTAGCAGTGGCCTCTCCCACATAATACTTGCTACCGGTCTAGTAAAGTAGTCAATTGCTTAGGGGCAATTTTGCAACTCCTACCACCACTTTTCCACACTCGCTATATTTACTTTATTGCTCCTTTACTTACAACAGCCCCTACTTTTTATTTACGTAATCTTTATTATCTTGCAAACTTATCCAAAAACACCTACAAAGTACTTCTAGTTTCATACTTGTTCTAGGTAAAGCGAACGTCAAGCGTGCGTAGAGTTGTATCGGTGGTCGATAGAACTTGAGGGAATATTTGTTCTGCCTTTAGCTCCTCATTGGGTTCGACACTCTTACTTATCGAAAACTGTTGCGATCCCCTATACTTGTGGGTTATCAATACCTTTTTCTGGCGCCGTTGCCGGGGAGCAATAGCGTGGGGTGAATATTCTCGTGTGTGCTTGTTTGCTTTATCACTAAGTAATTTTTATTTGCTGTTCTTAGTTGTTTTCTATCTTTAGTTATGGGTAAGAAACACAAAATACCAAAAAAATTAGTTGTACCTACTGAACCAATGGTTGAAGAACCACTCAAAATCTATCACACTGCTGAAGCTTTTTACTTGGATCATCTTCAATCCCTTTGTGCTTGTGCTGAAACCCCAACTAGCTTAGTTGAGGGCAAATCTTTAGATGAGCATGCTTGTTATGTGCGACACCGAATATCTGAAAAAGGAAAATTCTATTAGGTCAAATTCATCGTTTGCAATGTTATGCTTGGAATTTATGTGAAATATATGATTATACTTGTTGTTCTGAAGACCCTAAGAAACACCTTCCCTACCAATGTTTGTTTAGTGATAATGGAATCGTATCTTCTTATGCTGAGGGTGTTTATAATTACTATGATGTTCAACAAATTGAAGAATTTGTTGCTTTTAAGGGTGCTTACGAAATTGCTTCTTTGATTGAAAAGTATGGTGCTACTCTTTACAAATCTGAAAATTTTGCCATACTTAAATATTGCTATGATAATTATGCTTCTAATGCCTATGTTGAACCATATATTGAGGACAACTCCGCTGTCCAAGAAGAGACTAATATTTTGCAGGAGTCTATGGAAGAAGAAATTGATGAAACTGTGAGCTCATTGGATGAAAAAGATGAGGAGGAGAGCGAACAACAAAAGGAGGAAGAGCGGATTTATCACCCGTGCCCACCTTCTAATGAGAGTAACTCTTCAACTCATACATTGTTTAATTTCCCTTCGTGCTTACCGAAGGATGATTGCTATGATGACTATTATGATCCCGTTGATTCTCTTGAAATATCCCTTTTTGATGATGCTTGCTATGCTTGTGGCCAAGATGCCAATATGAATTATGCTTATGGAGATGAACTTGCTATAGTTCCTTATGTTAAACATGAAATTGTTGCTATTGCACCCACGCATGATAGTCCTATTATCTTTTTGAACTCTCCCAACTACACTATATCGTAGAAGTTTGCCCTTATTAAGGATTATATTGATGGGTTGCCTTTTACCGTTACACATGATGATTTTGATGAATATAATATGCATGTGCTTCCTGATCCTACTTGCAATTATTATGAGAGAGGAACTATATCTCCACCTCTCTACGCTTCCCACATGATAAAATTGCAAGAAACTGTTTAGAGGCTGTTTGGTTTGGTGCCCCGGCTTGCCGAGCCAATTTTTTGGCGTTGACCACATTCCTGGGCGCTGCTTGGATTGAAGCCAATCATTTGGCGTGCCCATGCAGCCTTCCGCACTCCCGTTCAATTTCTCTCCAATGAGCTGGCCAAGTGCGGGCGGCGGAAACCTTCGCCAATATTTGGCTCGCCCGCATGTTGGCGTGGCCAGCCTGGGCAGAAACCAAACAGGCCCTTATACTATGCATTGGCCTTTACTATGTGTGCATGAATTGTTCTTTTATGACATGTCGATGCATAGGAAGAGAGTTAGACTTCGTTGTTACATGATATATGTTACTTTGTGCTCACTACTAAATTACAAATCATTGTTAATTAAAATTGGCTTTGATATACCTTGGGATCCGGGTGGATTCACTACTTGAGCACTATATGCCTAGCTTAATGGCTTTAAAGAAAGCGCTGCCAGGGAGACAACCCGGAAGTTTTAGAGAGTCATTTATTTCTGTTGAGTGCTTTCATATAGTTTAAAAATAACAAAAATAAAGAGGGGAACCCAAAACTTTTTCAAAAAGGAAAGTGAAAGTGAGAAAGACAAGCATTGTTGAAGTGGGAGAGCTCCTTGAACTTTGTTCATGCTCACGGCAACTTTGTGAATCTTGATTACAGAAACTTTACAATAAAAATAATTATCCCCTTGTACAATTCCATTGTATTATAAAGATAATGTGCCAAGGTTTGCCTTTAGGATGTTTACATTTGCTTGATGGTTTGTACGGTGCAGGACAGAAACTTTGGCTGTAGTGCATGATTTTACATTTTTAGCTGGAACGTCAAATGGTTCTGATTCTTTTTGCAGTGTCTTCCTATACAAATTTTTTATTTTTCCTAATTTTGGTAGAATTTTTCAAGTATCAGAAGTATGGTGAATGTCCAGATTATTACATACTGTTATGTTTTAGACAGATTCTGTTTTTGATGCATAGTTTGCTTGTTTTGATGAAACTATTGATTAATATCACTGGATTAAGCCATGAAAAAGTTATATTACAGTAGCTATAATTCAAAAACAAAATATGAATTGGTTTGCAACAGTAATTAGAGTAGTGATTTGCTTTATTATACTAACGGATCTTACCGAGTTTTCTGTTGAAGTTTTGTGTGGATGAAGTGTTCGATGATCGAGAAGGTCTCGATGTGAGAAGAAGGAAGAGAGGCAAGAACTCAAGCTTGGGGATGCCCGAGGCACCCCAAGTAAATATTCAAGGAGACTCAAGCGTCTAAGCTTGGGGATGCCCCGGAAGGCATCCCCTCTTTCTTCAACAAGTATCGGTATGTTTTCGGATTCGTTTCGTTCATGCGATATGTGCAATCTTGGAGCGTCTTTTGCATTTAGTTTTCACTTTTCTTTTATGCACCATGCTGGTATGAGGTAGTCCTTGGTTGATTTATAGAATGCTCATTGCACTTCACTTATATCTTTTGAGTATGGCTTTATAGAATGCTTCATGTGCTTCTCTTTTATCATTTGAAGTTTGGATTGCATGTTTCTCTTTATATAGAAAACCGCCATTTGTAGAATGCTCTTTTGCTTCACTTATATTTGTTAGAGCACGGGCATATCTTTTGTAGAAAGAATTTAATGCTCTTGCTTCACATATATCTATTTAGAGATATGACAGGAACTGGTTATTCACATGGTTAGTCATAAAATCCTACATAAAACTTGTAGATCACTAAATATGATATGTTTGATTCCTTGCAATAGTTTTGCGATATAAAGATGGTGATATTAGAGTCATGCTAGTGGGTAGTTGTGGATTGTAGAAATACTTGTGTTGAGGTTTGTGATTCTCGTAGCATGCACGTATGGTGAACCGTTATGTAACGAAGTCAGAGCATGATTTATTCATTGATTGTCTTCCTTATGAGTGGCAGTCGGGAATGAGCGATGGTCTTTTCCTACCAATCTACCCCCCTAGGAGCATGCGCGTAGTACTTTCTTTCGATAGCTAATAGACTTTTGCAATAAGTATGTGAGTTCTTTATGACTAATGTTGAGTCCATGGATTATACGCACTCTCACCCTTCCACCATTGCTAGCCTCTCTAGTATCGCGCAACTTTCACCGGTACCATAAACCCACCATATACGTTCCTCAAAATAGCCACCATACCTACCTATCAGGGCATTTCCATAGTCATTCCGAGATATATTGCCATGCAACTTCCATCACCATCATATACATGACTTGATCATTCATTGTCATATTGCTTTGCATGATCGTAAGATAGCTAACATGATGTTTTCATGGCTTGTCTGTTTTTTGATGTCATTGCTATGCTAGATGATTGCACACCCCGGTACACCACCGGAGGCATTCATATAGAGTCATATCTTTGTTCTAGTATCAAGTTGTAATATTGACTTGTAAGTAAATAAAAGTGTGATGATCATCATTATTAGAGCATTGCCCCAGTGAGGAAAGGATGATGGAGACTATGATTCCCCCACAAGTCGGGATGAGACTCCGGACGAAAAAAAATAAAAAAGAGAAAGGCCAAAAAAAAGAGAAGGCCCCCAAAAAATAAAAAAAATAAAAATGAGAGAAAAAGAGAGAAGGGGCAATGTTACTATCCTTTTACCACACTTGTGCTTCAAAGTAGCACCATGTTCTTCATATAGAGAGTCTCTTGAGTTATCACTTTCATATACTAGTGGGAATTTTCATTATAGAACTTGGCTTGTATATTCCGATGATGGGCTTCCTCAAATGCCCGAGGTCTTCATGAGCAAGCAAGTTGGATGCACACCCACTTAGTTTCAGTTGGAGCTTTCATACACTTATAGCTCTAGTGCATCCGTTGCATGGCAATCCATACTCACTCACATTGATATCTATTGATGGGCATCTCCATAGCCCGTTGATACGCCTAGTTGATGTGAGACTATCTTCTCATTTTTGTCTTCTCCACCATCATATTCTATTCCACCTATAGTGCTATGTCCATGGCTCACACTCATGTATTGCGTGAAAGTTGAAAAGGTTTGAGAACATCAAAGGTATGAAACAATTGCTTGGCTTGTCATCGGGGTTGTGCATGATGAGAATATTTTGTGTGGTGAAGATGGAGCATAGCCAGACTATATGATTTTGTAGGGATAACTTTCTTTGGCCATGTTATTTTGAAAAGACATGATTGCTTTATTAGTAGGCTTGAAGTATTATTGTTTTTATGTCAAATGATAGACTATTGCTTTGAATCACTCGTATCTTAATATTCATGCCATGTGATCAAGATTATGCTAGGTAGCATTCCACATCAAAAATTATTTTTTTATCATTTACCTACTCGAGGACGAGTAGGAATTAAGCTTGGGGATGCTGATACGTCTCCGTCGTATCTACAATTTTTGATTGTTCCATGCCAATATTCTAAAACTTTCATATACTTTTGGCAACTTTTCATACTATTTTGGGACTAACATATTGATCCAGTGCCCAGTGCCAGTTCCTGTTTGTTGCATGTTTTTTGTTTTGCAGAATATCCATATCAAACGGAGTCCAAACGGATAAAAACTGACACAGATTTTTTTGGAATATATATGATTTTTGGGAAGAAAAATCCACGCGAGACGGTGCCCGAGGTGGCCGCGAGGCAGGGGGCGCGCCTACCCCCCCTAGGCGCGCCCCTGACCCTCGTGGGCCACCCGTAAGGCGGTTGATGCCCTTCTTTCACCGCAAGAAAGCTAATATCTGGATAGAGATTGTGTTAAAATTTCAGCCCAATCGAAGTTACGGATCTCTGGGAATATAAGAAACGGTGGAAGGGAAGAATCTGGGAACGCAGAAACAGAGAGAGACAGAGAGACATATCCAATCTCGGAGGGGCTCTCGCCCCTCCCGTGCCATGGAGGCCATGGACCCGAGGGGAAACCCTTCTCCCATCTAGGGAGGAGGTCAAGGAATAAGAATAAGGAGGGGGCTCTCTCCCCCTCGCTTCCGGTGGCACCGGAGTGCCATCGCGGGCCATCATCATCACCGCGATCTACACCAACACCTCCGCCATCTTCACCAACATCTACATCACCTTCCCCCTCTATCTACAGCGGTCCACTCTCCCGCAACCCGCTGTACCCTCTACTTGAACATGGTGCTTTATGCTTCATATTATTATCCAATGATGTGTTGCCATCCTATGATGTCTGAGTAGATTTTCGTTGTCCTATCGGTGGTTGATGAATTGCTATGATTGATTTAATTTTCTTGTGGTTATGTTGCTGTCCTTTGGTGCCCATCATATGATTGCGCGCGTGGATCACACCCTAGGGTTAGTTGTATGTTGATAGGACTATGTATTGGAGGGCAAGAGTGACAGAAGCTTCAACCTGGCATAGAAATTGATGCATACGGGATTGAAGGGGGACCAATATACCTTAATGTTATGGTTGGGTTTTACCTTAATGAACGTTAATATTTACGGACGCTTGCTAATAGTTCCAATCATAAGTGCATAGAATTCCAAGTCAGGGATGACATGCTAGCAGTGGCCTCTCTCACATAATACTTGCTATCGGTCTAGTAAAGTAGTCAATTGCTTAGGGGCAATTTCGCAACTCCTACCACCACTTTTCCACACTCGCTATATTTACTTTATTGCTCCTTTACTTACAACAGCCCCTACTTTTTATTTACGTAATCTTTATTATCTTGCAAACCTATCCAAAAACACCTATAAAGTACTTCTAGTTTCATACTTGTTCTAGGTAAAGAGAATGTCAAGCGTGCGTAGAGTTGTATCGGTGGTCGATAGAACTTGAGGGAATATTTGTTCTGCCTTTAGCTCCTCATTGGGTTCGACACTCTTACTTATCGAAAACTGTTGTGATCCCCTATACTTGTGGGTTATCATTCGTCCCTCGCCCTTGGTATCGATGTTGCCGACATAATTGATAGGCTATCCTCTGACATGACTTGTTATCATGACTGTGCAAAATATCACCACCCTTTGTACTTTTAACCCACATGGTGGGCCCATAACCCACAGTTCCACAGGATCAAAACCTGACTCTCCTGTACACCCCTTGTTTCCATAGTTATCCCTCGCGCATGGCCTCGTATGTAATTCATGAGCCACCTTCCGAGGGATCATCAACTCTGGTATCAAACACAATACTTATCCCCGTTGCTTTGAACCTCTTTCACGCCCTGTTTCAGGCATCGAGCGATTGCCTAACTGCTCGAAACTTCTCATGATACCTTCTTACTTTGCTCTCATATTTTCTGAAGTTACAATTCGAGAGTTACTTTCCACCACGTTCCCTGATGTTGTCTACGAGATAAGAGGCCTTGTAGAGGACCATTCTTCCGCAGTTGCCCCTTGTCCTTTCATAAGTGCGATAAAGATTCCTGAAGTAAGGATGACTACTTCATCATGATGACCTGATGCGGGGAAATGGAGACATCAACGAAAGGGATTAACTTCTTCGAGAAGAGCAACCAAGACCAAGAAGACTCGTTAGAATTTCGTAAACAGAACCTTCCTCCATTACCCCGCCTCTTAAATCTCGGGACGAGATTTCTTGTAGTTGAGGAGAATTGTGATGCCTGGATAATTAAGCTACAGTAATCCTCTGCTAATGAGGCCACGTCACCACTGTTACTGTTGCTAATCCTCACTTTGACCCAAACCGATTTCAAGTTCAAATTAAAATAAAGTCAAATTGTTATTTCTTCAAACCGTAAAGCAAAAAATGTTCGATGGTTTGCAAATAATTCACTAACTAATTATCAGGGTGAAACCAAGATTAATAAAATGTTTAATTGCCCTAAAGCAACTAAAATAGGGGCCAAGTCTTTACTAAAATGCCTTTTCAAAATTATAGAAATTCCAAACTATTTTATTTAAACTCCAAGACTTTTAGTGGCAACACTAGATGACGCATAGTATTTGATTTGACTAATTGTTTTTTTTTCAAAAGCCTTTTGGTGGTTCACTAATAGAAACAGTAGCTAAAATAAAACAGAAAAATGTAATGAACAAAAGACCTGCCTAACTAATGTGCATCTGGGCCCTAGTGGCCACAAAGCACTATAGGCCCAGCCCACTTCCCCACTCATCTCCTTCCTGCTACAGGGAGGCGGGTGGGATCGTGGCAGGCATCCGTGGCGCGCCGGCCACATGTCGGCCATCCCCCGGCCCCCTAGAGTACAAGGGCGCCCCTCGATCCCCTGCAACCCTAGACCACCTCACTTTACCCCACTCTCGCTCTCTCTCTCTCTCGACTTCGGCGGCACCTGAAACAACCATCGCCAAGGCCGACCTCGTTTGCTCGCTCCTCGTCCTTCTCGCGCCGCGAGCATATGTCTGGGAGCTCCGTCGTCGTCTACCACCTCGACTGCACCTGCTGGATTGGCGTGGGAAGCCACAACACCGCCGCCCTCGAGCTCCTCTTCTCCGTCACAGATGCAAGTGCTCGCCATTGATCTCCACCATTGGCGCGTCTCCGTCGATTCCGTCATCTTCTGCTACTCCGAGCCCACGGCGAGCCTTCTCGAGCTTCGCTGTAAGCCCTGTGCTATTTGCCTCTGCCTTGCCCCTTCGAATTAATGGCATAGCTGCCCGTTCTTGTCGAGGCCGCCGTGCCTGGAGGCTTGCGCTCCCAGCCCGCGGTCGCGCCTGCGCCACCCTCCCTGGGCCACTTCGGCTACACTCGTTGGTGCCTGGCCGCGTCCCGCAGTCGCCCGCTACCTGCTCGCACGCCTCGGCCCTGCCCGCGTCGACGCTGCTCGCCGCCCACTATCGCGCCCACCGCGCCGACCATGCCTGGCCCGCTTACCCCGGCTGCCGATCCCCTTCGCACCCACCAGCTCCGCCAAGCCCCTCCTCACCCATGCCGTCGTGCCGCTTCACCGGGACAGTGCTAGGCCCGCTTCCCGCCGCGCCGCTGCTCCCTGCCCACGCCCTTCGGCCCGCTCCCAACCGTCTCGCTATGCGCCACTCGCTCCAGGTCATGACGCCATCGCTGCTTGCCTGCAGCGCCTGCCCTGCGCGTCTCGCCGGCACCGGCACCATCCTCCGCCGGAGCCGCCCTGTTGCCAGCCGGCCCTTGTCCCCTACGCCTGACCGTGGCCGCCGGCCCTCCTCTGCGAGGCCGTGCGTAGTGCCTGGCCAGGAGGCCGGTTGGCCACTGCCATGTGGGCCCCGTCCAAAAAAAGAGGTTAAAGAAAAGCAGAGGATATAATTAACTAATTAATTAATTAGTTAATTAGTAATTTAATTAGTTAACTTAATTAGCTAAAACCTAATTAGTCTAAGACAAACTGTTAACTTAAGTCAACTAGACAATGACAGTGGGGTCCCACCCCCTGTTGACCAGTCAAAGTTTGAATGATCAACTAGGACCCATGGACCCACTTGTCACGCACTCACGGAAGTATTCCCTCGGTACACTTAGCTTTTTTCTATTTTAATTTCGAATTAAAATAAATTCAGAAAATGAATAAAACTTAGAAAATTAATATAAAATAAACCATTCATCGGATAAAAATACTTTGTACATGAAAGTTTCTCAGAACGACGAGACGAATCCGGATACGCAACCCGTTCGTCCGCCACGCATCCCTAGCATAGCGAACACACAATTTCCCCCTTCGATTCATCTGTCCAAAAACGCGAAACACCGGGGATATTTTCCCGGATGTTTCCCCCCTTCACCGGTATCACCTCATACCGCGTTAGGTCACCCCTAGCACAACGTATTGCCGTGTCTTGCTTGTGTTACATTTGATTGCTCTGTTATTTATTGTGTTCCCGCTCTGTTACTCCTTTTCGGTAGACTCCGAGACCGCTGCCGATGTCCGTGTGTTCAACTACATCGAAGATGACCCCTCCTTCTTGCTAGAGCAACCAAGCAAGCCCCCCCCCCTTGATCACCAGATATCGCCTACTCTCCTCTATGTTGCTTGCATTAGTGTAGTGTAGCATGTTACTGCTTTCCGTTAATCCTATCCTGATGCATAGCCTATCATTGTTGCTACCGTTGTTGATACCTTACCTGCAATCCTAAATACTTAGTATAGGATGCTAGTATTCCATCTGTGGCCCTACATTCTTGTCTGTCTGCCATGCTATACTATCGGGCCGTGATCACTAGGGAGGTGAACACAGGTATATACATACATTTATACATACTATACAGGTGGTGACTAAAGTCGGGTCGGCTCGTTGAGTACCCGCAAGTGATTCCGATGTTGGGGGCTGAAGGGGCAGGTGGTTCCACCTATGTAGTGGTGGGCCTAGGTTCCCGACGGCCCCCGACTATTACTCTGAGGCGGAGCGACAAGGCAGGCGGAGACCACCTAGGAGAGAGGTGGGCCTGGCCCTGGTCGGCATTCGCAGTTACTTCAAAATAACACGCTTAACGAGATCTGGGTATTTGATCTGAGTCTGGCTACTGGCCTATACGCACTAACCAACTACGCGGGGACAGTTATGGGCACTCGACGTCGTGGTATCAGCCGAAGCCTTCGTGACGTCAGCGACTGAGCGGCGTGCGCCGGGTTGGACTGGAACGCCTACTCTTGTATAAGGCAGGCTAGGTCTGCTCACCGGCCGCGTTCGCAACGTGTAGGTGTGCAATGGGCGATGGGCCCAGACCCCTACGCCATAGGATTTAGATCGGCGTGCTGACCTCTCTGTTCTGCCTAGGTGGGGCTGCGACGTGTTGATCTTCCGAGGCCGAGCATGACCCATAAAAGTGTGTCCGGGCAAAGGGGATCGAGCGTGCTGGGAAATGTGGTGCACCCCTGCAGGGAAGTTTATCTATTCGAATAGCCGTGTCCCTCGGTAAAAGGACGACCCGGAGTTGTACCTTGACCTTATGACAACTAGAACCGGATACTTAATAAAACACACCCTTCCAAGTGCCAGATACAACCGGTGATCGCTCTCTCATAGGGCGACGAGGGGAGGATCACCAGGTAGGGTTATGCTATGCGATGTTACTTGGTGAACTTACCATCTACTCTCTTCTTCTGCTGCAAGATGGAGGTTACCAGAAGCGTAGTCTTCGATAGGACTAGCTATCCTCCTCTTATTCCGGCATTCTACAGTTCAGTCCACATATGTTATCCCTTTTCCATTTGATACCAATGCATGCATATTAGTGTAGCTCCTTGCTTGCGAGTACTTTGGATGAGTACTCACGGTTGCTTTGCTCCCCCCTTTCCCCCTTTCTATACTCGATTGCTGCGACCAGATGATGGAGTTCAGGAGCCAGACGCCACCGTCAATGACGACTGCTACTACTCGGGAGGTGCCTACTACTACGTGCAGGCCGCTGACGACGACCAGGAGTAGTTTAGGAGGATCTCAGGCAGGAGGCCTGCGTCTATTTTGATTTGTATCCCAGTTTGTGCTAGCCTTCTTAAGGCAAACTTGTTTAACTTATGTATGTACTCAGATATTGTTGTTTCCACTATCTCGTCTATGATCGAGCTCTTATATTTGAGCCCTCGAGGCCCCTGACTTGTAATATGATGCTTGTATGACTTATTTTATTTGTAGAGTTGTGTTGTGATATCTTCCTGTGAGTCCCTGATCTTGATCGTACATGTTTGCGTGTATGATTAGTGTACGGTCAAATTGGGGGCGTCACAATATGAGAACTTATAGGCCGGAAATTATGCCAAAACAGAGCATCAAGGGGCCCACAAGCTTGCTTGGGCTTGTGACCCACTCACGTGTCTTCTCATCTCTCCCGAAGTTTCTATGGTCTCTTATGTTTCAGAAAAAATCACCATAAAGTTTGATTGTGTTTGGACTTCTGCAGGTATGATTTATCTGCGAAACAAAAAAATAGGAACTGACACTGGGTACTAAATTAATAGGTTAATCCGTAACAATAATATAAAATAGCATATAAAGCATATAAAAATGATAATATAATAGTATTAGCAATAAAAATTATAGATATGTTGGAGGTGTATCAACGACCTCCTCCTCTACCTGTTCTTGGTGCAAAAATAAACGGACCCTAGCCCCCGACGACTCACAATCAAGGCTAGGAAGAGACACAAAGGTGTCCCCTAGATCAGCCTGAGAAGGAGTGGAGGGTAGGCGAGGGAAGCGGGTTGTAGCCGAGCGGCGAAACGTCAGAACAAAGGGACTCGGGACGGCGGCGAGGTCGAAGGACTAGAAAACCCTAGTGGCCAAAGACATTTTTTTTGCGGGTAAGTGGCCAGAGACATTAAACACTGCAACACTACTTTTGTTGAATATATACTTTGAATTTATTTTTTAAATAATTTTCGATCTATTTATCTTTAATCATGACAGTATTACTAAACAGTAAAAGGAAGCTAGCTACGGCCTCGCACACTGATTAGGTGTCTTAAGCCGTTCGATTACACCAATGGGCGGAGTAGATCTCCTGGGTCCTTCCGCATTGCTTAACTTCGCGCCAGCAAGCAGGCCCACGTGACTGGGCTGCTACTCCACAGACCAATCTGGGCATCTTCTTATGAACTGGGCCAACACCCACTATGGGCCGCCATGAGGGGAAAGCTTTCGTTTAGTACGCCTAGCATGTATCCTTCAAAAAAAAGGTAGGCCTACATGTTTCTCGTTATCGGCACACCATTGCAGGACAGCGGAGGAGCTCATCCACGCCTGCGCCGCACGTCAGTATGATGTCACTATCCACTAACTGCAACGTCATCCACCGTAATTGCGCCCCTTGCTCTTCCAACCCTCTCACAGCGTGCCTCACGAAACCTAACTGAGGCGACGGCGGTGGCGGATGAGCGGATGTCATCCAAATAAATACGTTAAGCTGGCGATGACGAGGTATATGACAAGACGAAAAGCTTCGTAGCGAGGGATGCCGGAAGGAGGCGAGAGGAGTGTGGGCAGTGGGTGAGAACGGCTGCATATAATTCTCTCTCGCGCTGCGCTCCGCAACTCGCAGAAAACGTCATTCAGTTCCCGGATACCCTGCTCTTCGCCCCTGATGGACACCATAAATTCGAAGTTATGATGCAGCCTGCAGTTCCTGTCCTGCTCCCCGTGACACACCTCCTCATCTTGATCCAGAACCATTGGTACGGTAGAACCTCTTCTAACCATTGTTGTTTTTTCATGTATGCTCTCAGTCAGTCTAAGCATGTAAATTGAAGCATTGTCTTATTTTCCACACGTATCCAATTTGCCTAACCATGCAGAAGATTAATGAGGAACTGCATGATGATAAAATTGACAGAATATCCTATTGATGCGAAGCACGAAGTCACAGGCACATGCACATTGAAGTAGACTTAAAAACTCATATGACTTGACAAAGTAACCTACCCTGGGTCTCTCCCAATGTTCTAATATAAGTTGTGAGGTGAACTGACAAAGTATGTCTTTTAATTATACATCAATTCTGGCAGAAACTACATGTATTTCAACTTTGTAGTCATGAAGAAGTTCGTCGTTGATGAAAGTATGAACTTATTAGGATGCTTACTTGAAGAATGCAAATAATTAATATTTTGCAGACCATATATATCATCTACCTCATTGGTTCCACAAAGTATTTTTTTCAATAAGTTATCCTTGCAATATAATTAGTTTGCATCTTTAGCTTGTGATCCTCTTCACCATCATACATATTCTATATACTAGATTCATGGAAGTTGGCATAATGGCATGTGTTTCCTTCTCCTCGCCCATGACTATACCTCTCTTGGAGAGCATCATGCTACCAGCGCCAGTTACCACTGGCCAGGCTCCACCGTAATCTTCCCATGTTGGATGACCAAGTGCTACACACTTCCCTTTGGCGATGGCACCGCGGATGAGCGGATGTCATCCAAATAAATAAAGCTGGCGACGACGAGGTATATGACAAGCCGAAAAGCTTCATAGCGAGGGATGCTGAAACGAGGCGAGAGGAGTGTGGGTAGTGGGTGAGAACGGCTGCATATAATTCTCTCTCGCGCTGCGCTCCGCAACTCGCAGAAAACGTCATTCAGTTCCAGGATACCCTGCTCTTCGCCCCTGGTGGACACCATAAATTCGAAGTTGCGCTGCAGCCTGCAGTTCCTGTCCTGCTCCCCGCGACACACCTCCTCATCTTGATCCACAACCATTGGTACGGTAGAACCTCTTCTAACCATTGTTGTTTTTTCATGTATGCTCTGAGTCAGTCTAAGCATGTAAATTAAAGCATTGTCTTATTTTCCACACGTATCCAATTTGCCTAACCATGCAGAAGATTAATGAGGAACTTCATGATGATAAAATTGACAGAATATCCTATTGATGCGAAGCACGAAGTCACAGGCACATGCGCATTGAAGTAGACTTAAAAACTCATATGACTTGACAAACTGACCTACCCTGGGTCTCTCCCAATGTTCTAATTTATGTTGTGAGGTGAACTGACAAAGTATGCCTTTTAATTATACATCAGTTCTGGCAGAAACTACATATATTTCAACTTTGTAGTCATGAAGAAGTTCGCCGTTGATGAAAATATGAACTCATTATGATGCTTACTTGAAGAATGCAAATAATTAATATTTTGCAGACCATATATATCATCTACCTTATTGGTTCCACAAAGTATTTTTTTCAATAATTTATTCTTGCAATATAATTAGTTTGCATCTTTAGCTTGTGATCCTCTTCACCATCATACATATTCTATATACTAGATTCATGGAAGTTGGCATAATGGCATGTGTTTCCTTCTCCTCGCCCACGACTATACCTCTCTTGGAGAGCATCATGCTACCAGCGCCAGTTACCACTGGCCAGGCTCCACCGTAATCTTCCCATGTTGGATGACCAAGTGCTACACACTTCCCTTTGGCGATGGCACCGCGGATGAGAGGATGTCATCCAAATAAATAAAGCTGGCGACGACGAGGTATATGACAAGACGAAAAGCTTCATGGCGAGGGGTGCCGGAAGGAGGCGAGAGGAGTGTGGGTAGTGGGTGAGAACGGCTACATATAATTCTCTCTCGCGCCGCGCTCCGCAACTCGCAGAAAACGTCATTCAGTTCCCGGATACCCTGCTATTCGCCCCTGATGGACACCATAAATTTGAAGTTGTGCTGCAGCCTGCAGTTCCTGTCCTGCTCCCCGCGACACACCTCCTCGTCTTGATCCACAACCATTGGTACGGTAGAACCTCTTCTAACCATTGTTGTTTTTCATGTATGCTCTCAGTCAGTCTAAGCATGTAAATTGAAGCATTGTCTTATTTTCCACACGTATCCAATTTGCCTAACCATGCAGAAGATTAATGAGGAACTTCATGATGATAAAATTGACAGAATATCCTATTGATGCGAAACACGAAGTCATAGGCACATGCGCATTGAAGTAGACTTAAAAACTCATATGACTTGACAAAGTAACCTACCCTGGGTCTCTCCCAATGTTCTAATTTAAGTTGTGAGGTGAACTGACAAAGTATGCCTTTTAATTATATATCAATTCTGGCAGAAACTACATGTATTTCAACTTTGTAGTCATGAAGAAGTTCGCCGTTGATGAAAATATGAACTCATTATGATGCTTACTTGAAGAATGCAAATAATTAATATTTTGCAGACCATATATATCATCTACCTCGTTGGTTCCACAAAGTATTTTTTTTCAATAAGTTATCCTTGGAATATAATTAGTTTGCATTTTTAGCTTGTGATCCTCTTCACCATCATACATATTCTATATACTAGATTCATGGAAGTTGGCATAATGGCATGTGTTTCCTTCTCCTCGTCCACGACTATACCTCTCTTGGAGAGCATCATGCTACCAGCGCCAGTTACCACTGGCCAGGCTCCACCATAATCTTCCCATGTTGGATGACCAAGTGCTACACACTTCCCTTTGGCGATGGCACCGCGGATGAGCAGATGTCATCCAAATAAATACGTTAAGCTGGCGACGACGAGGTATATGACAAGACGAAAAGCTTCGTAGCGAGGGATGCCGGAAGGAGGCGAGAGGAGTGTGGGTAGTGGGTGAGAACGGTTGCATATAATTCTCTCTCGCGCTGCGCTCCGCAACTCGCAGAAAACGTCATTCAGTTGCTGGATACCCTGCTCTTCGCCCCTGATGAACACCATAAATTTGAAGTTGTGCTGCAGCCTGCAGTTCCTGTCCTGCTCCCCGCGACACACCTCCTCATCTTGATCCACAACCATTGGTACGGTAGAACCTCTTCTAACCATTGTTGTTTTTTCATGTATGCTCTCAGTTAGTCTAAGCATGTAAATTGAAGCATTGTCTTATTTTCCACACGTATGCAATTTGCCTAACCATGCAGAAGATTAATGAGGAACTTCATGATGATAAAATTGACAGAATATCCTATTGATGCGAAGCACGAAGTCACAGGCACACGCGCATTGAAGTAGACTTAAAAACTCATATGACTTGACAAAGTAACCTACCCTGAGTCTCTCCCAATGTTCTAATTTAAGTTATGAGGTGAACTGACAAAGTATGCCTTTTAATTATACATCAATTCTGGCAAAAACTACATGTATTTCAACTTTGTAGTCATGAAGAAGTTCGCCGTTGATGAAAATATGAAGTCATTATGATGCTTACTTGAAGAATGCAAATAATTAATATTTTGCAGACCATATATATCATTTACGTCATTGGTTCCACAAAGTATTTTTTTCAATAAGTTATCCTTGCAATATAATTTGTTTGCATCTTTAGCTTGTGATCCTCTTCACCATCATACATATTCTATATACTAGATTCATGGAAGTTGGCATAATGGCATGTGTTTCCTTCTCCTCGCCCACGACTATACCTCTCTTGGAGAGCATCATGCTACCAGCGCCAGTTACCACTGGCCAGGCTCCACCGTAATCTTCCCATGTTGGATGACCAAGTGCTACACACTTTCCTTTGGCGATGGCACCGCGGATGAGCGGATGTCATCCAAATAAATACGTTAAGCTGGCGACGACGAGGTATATGACAAGACGAAAAGCTTCGTAGCGAGGGATGTTGGAAGGAGGCGAGAGGAGTGTGGGTAGTGGGTGAGAACGGCTGCATATAATTCTCTCTCGCGCTGCGCTCCGCAACTCGCAGAAAACGTCATTCAGTTCCCGGATACCCTGCTCTTCGCCCCTGATGGACACCATGAATTCAAAGTTGTGCCGCAGCCTGTAGTTCCTGTCCTGCTCCCCGCGACACACCTCCTCATTTTGATCCACAACCATTGGTACGGTAGAACCTCTTCTAACCATTGTTGTTTTTTCATGTATGCTCTCAGTCAGTCTAAGCATGTAAATTGAAGCATTGTCTTATTTTCCACACGTATCCAATTTGCCTAACCATGCAGAAGATTAATGAGGAACTTCATGATGATAAAATTGACAGAATATCCTATTGATGCTAAACACGAAGTCACAGGCACATGCGCATTGAAGTAGACTTAAAAACTCATATGACTTGACAAAGTAACCTACCCCGGGTCTCTCCCAATCTTCTAATTTAAGTTGTGAGGTGAACTAACAAAGTATGCCTTTTAATTATACATCAATTCTGGCAGAAACTATATGTATTTCAACTTTGTAGTCATGAAGAAGTTCGCCGTTGATGAAAATATGAACTCATTATGATGCTTACTTGAAGAATGCAAATAATTAATATTTTGCAGACTATATATATCATCTACCTCGTTGGTTCCACAAAGTATTTTTTTTCAATAAGTTATCCTTGCAATATAATTAGTTTGCATCTTTAGCTTGTGATCCTCTTCACCATCATACATATTCTATATACTAGATTCATGGAAGTTGGCATAATGGCATGTGTTTCCTTCTCCTCACCCACGACTATACCTCTCTTGGAGAGCATCATGCTACCAGCGCCAGTTACCACTAGCCAGGCTCCACCGCAATCTTCCCATGTTGGATGACCAAGTGCTACACACTTCCCTTTGGCGATGGCACCGCGGATGAGCGAATGTCATCCAAATAAATACGTTAAGCTGGCGACGACGAGGTATATGACAAGACGAAAAGCTTCGTAGCGAGGGATGCTGGAAGGAGGCGAGAGGAGTGTGGGTAGTGGGTGAGAACGGCTACATATAATTCTCTCTTGCGCTGCGCTCCGCAACTCGCAGAAAACGTCATTCAGTTCCCGGATACCCTGCTCTTCGCCCCAGATGGACACCATAAATTCGAAGTTGTGCTGCAGCCTGCAATTCCTGTCCTGCTCCCCGCGACACACCTCCTTATCTTGATCCACAACCATTGGTACGGTAGAACCTCTTCTAACCATTGTTGTTTTTCATGTATGCTCTCAGTCAGTCTAAGCATGTAAATTGAAGCATTGTTTTATTTTCCACACGTATCCAGTTTGCCTAACCATGCAGAAGATTAATGAGGAACTTCATGATGATAAAATTGACAGAATATCCTATTGATGCGAAGCATGAAGTCACAGGCACATGCGCATTGAAGTAGACTTAAAAACTCATATGACTTGACAAAGTAACCTATCCTGGGTCTCTCCCAATGTTCTAATTTAAGTTGTGAGGTGAACTGACAAAGTATGCCTTTTAATTATACATCAATTCTGGCAGAAACTACATGTATTTCAACTTTGTAGTCATGAAGAAGTTCGCCGTTGATGAAAATATGAACTCATTATGATGCTTACTTGAAGAATGCAAATAATTAATATTTTGCAGACCATATATATCATCTACCTCATTGGTTCCACAAAGTATTTTTTTCAGTAAGTTATCCTTGCAATATAATTAGTTTGCATCTTTAGCTTGTGATCCTCTTCACCATCATACATATTCTATATACTAGATTTATGGAAGTTGGCATAATGGCATGTGTTTCCTTCTCCCCGCCCACGACTATACCTCTCTTGGAGAGCATCATGCTACCAGCGCCAGTTACCACTGGCCAGGCTCCACCGTAATCTTCCCATGTTGGATGACCAAGTGCTACACACTTCCCTTTGGCGATGGCACCGGCCTGGCAACATCCACACTTCCCTTTAGCAAGACTTAGTTCAACTATTAATTGATCTCTACTATTTTTTCGTGAATATGTATGTTTGTTTTTTCAATCTCATATCCTAAACATGAATGAATGTTGAACTTTCAGCAAACTTTAATCTGTTCACATCTTCTCATATATATATTTCTAGCAGCCATGCATCAAGATGACAAGCGGGGCGAAAGCTTGTTGTGAGGAAGATAGGTTGCTAGATGGTCATGTTAACACGCACCCAATCTTTTCTTCCACACTTCTTCACTGCAAACTGATTAAATTTCTCACCTTTGATAACTTAATGATATATTGGTCAATTTATACAAAAATGATATCTCATGTTTTGCACATTCACTTATTTTATGAAGTTCTTATCAATCTAACAAAAATTGACGGGCGCAGCAACGCGCGCTTTCATGATCTAGTAGCAAACATAAAAAACAATAGAAGTTACATAAAAACACGTCAATTTCCGTAATCCTAAGGGTACAACCGCAAGAACGATTACTTCGCCACGCGGAATGCGAGTGTGTGACTAATTCCTGAGGTCTGCCTCTCCTTTCCTAACCCGCGTCGCTAATTCTCGTCGCTAATTCTCGTCGCGAACTTCTCGCCGGAGGAGCAGAGGAGCTCACAAGAGAAGGCCATGGGGCCACCGCAGCCAGCCAAGGGCATCATCAGCATCGAGGCCTGCGCGCGGCCGATCGCCGTCGACCACCGCATCAGCCTTCCCTACTACTTCCGCATCGCGGGCACCCTCCTCCGCCAGGTCAAACCCTAACCATCTTCGAAATCTCTCGCTCGGAATTCCTACCGCCACTATAGATCTGGCCTTTTGGGGCTGAAATTTAGCTTCTAGCTGTTCTTTCGCAATTCGCGGTAGTTTTCTTGTTCTGTTAACGCGCGGTGTGGTGAATTTGGTTTGTAGTACGTAATTAACGTCAGTGCTACCGTGTTTTTGTTCCAGACGGTGCTAAAATGTTGTGCTTTTATGTGGTGCGCAGGCCAAGATATATCGAGATGAGAAGAACATCCTCGACCTGTATGTCATCCTCCTGAGATATACGAGGTTGGCTGAACGTTGATTGATTCATCCTGATATTCGCTTCTTACTATCGTGATGATGATGATCAGTTAACATCTGACTCTGACCGGCTGCAGCTTGCTGTGTGAGACCATCCCCAAGCACCGTGACTACCCCGTATTCAAGTTGAGGGAAGCAGAGTTCGTCAGAAACGCCAACTCCTCTGTAATTCCTCTTACGCGCTCACTAACTACTGTATTTATGTTATCAAACATTTAAAGTATTAGTTTTCATGATCACATAGCACATCTTGAGCCTTATATGTATAATATATGATGTAGAATTTACAGTTCCGATTGGTCATGTTGACTAATCTACCCTCCCCCTCCCCGTGCGCTTGTTTGTCTGATTGACTGTTTTGTTGTAGACACTCATTGATGTTGTCAATGAGCTTGAGTCTCTGAAGCCAGTTGTGAAGCGGCAGCTCGTTGAACATAACAGAAGGGGTAGCCCGGAAGCTAATGGTCTGAATGGAACCCATGCTGCAAGTTTAAGGACGGAGAAGCATCCTCCAACCACATATTCCACACAGGTAATATGGGATTGTGCAACATTTCGTAGTTTGCAATCATTTTGTGGAAAACGAGTTATGTACTGTCAGTTTGCCAGGTGTTCTTTCTGGCTATTCTTTCTCATTCCTTCCCTTCTCCAGCCATTTGTAGGTTCATTGCAAAAATTCTACCCAGACGGGAGGCATCACGTGGCATCATGGACAAGTATCCAAACTGATAGGCAGATCCGCAAACAGTATGTGTATCTTCTGTTCATATTTGTGTGTATGATATGCTGTGTTTCATTTGGCTGAAGTAAAAGTAGTGCCTGAGTGATTTCCAGATTGAACGGTTGTCCACCAATTATGAAAGAGGAAGGCTAGTTGACATGTTTGATAGCTAACCTAAACCACTCTGGTAACTTGATCAATTTCTTAAGCCAAAAAGTTAGGTTTAAAGGGTACACTTCATAAGCAACACAGTAACTTAATCCAGATGATAAGTGCCACACGTGTGGCACGAAGCACTCCGGCCCTGACGTTTTTACAACTAAAGTTGCCATCCGAAAAAAACGTAAAAAAAAACTGAAATTTGCCATCTGAAAAGAGAGTTGCCATCCTCGCGTCACTAAACTTGCCATAAAAAACGTTCGGAGTTGCCATGTGCTCGTGCCACACGTTTGGCACTTATCGGGGTCCTAACTTAATTATGGGACCGCATGCTTTCCTGCATTTGAGTCAGGTCAATTATCAGTCTTTCTCTGACTAGTCGGTTGAATTAGGAGATTTCAGAGATCTAGCTCTGGTTTATGAGTTCTTTTTATTAATACAAGAACATAGTTTTTTCATGGCAGAGTTTAGTCGTGTTTATCAATTTGTCTGGCTGTCCTACAGTTTTATAAGTGGATATTTGAAGTTTGGCACCACATTAATTGTTTCTGGTGATTGGTCATTCTACACTGTACACATTTCGGAGTTGTTAAGCAGAGAAACATCATCCTCTAGCAAGGGGCAAAAGGTTGAATGTGAAGAGCCAACATCATTCCTCCAGAAATGCTGACGCATAGCAGAAGATTAAAGCGTGCTGATAATGTCAAGAGAGATCGGGGTAGACCAAACTTGACATGGGAGGAGTCCGTAAAGAGAGACCTGAAGGACTGGAAAATCCACGTGCCAGAACTATGACTAAGTTTCGAGATCTTATAGGTTCCAACTCTAGCCTACCCCAATTTGTTTGGGACTGAAAGGATGAATTGCTGCTTCTCTTCTAGTTGCATGCATGTGACTTGATATTTTCATAGTCTCTGTTTGCTCCTTTATACGATGCGCTTTTTTTAGACAAAAAATTCCATCACTTTGCCTGACATCCACAGTCATTTAGTGTTATAGATTTGTTGTTGGAATACTTTTTATCGGTGTACTAAGCTAGACTCTTTTCACTTTCTGGCTAAATTATTCAGATTTGTAAATCTGCCTTTTCCGAAAGAAGAGACACTGGCTAGACATTCAATATTAGGGTCTAATGGGCTTCATGGACAATGGAATGGGCCTGTTGCTGCAGTCAAGGCATGTTTGCTTTCGTTACATTTCCCCCAACATGTTTGCATGAGAATTTGATCATGGGCAACCATTATCTTACAAATTTATTTCTGCTTAATGCAGGTCCAATATCCATGCAATCTTGAATTTACACAAAGTGATATGACAAGGTGAGATTTGAGATAGTTTCAGCGTAATATCTCTAATACAAATTCTGTTTTTTTGTCTCATTTTTTCTTACCGTGCGCAAAGTTTCGTTCAGTTTTAAAAATGGTGTGCTCTTTCTTTTTTGAAAGCCGCCCTAAGGCCGTGCTTGGATTGGTTGTAATTAAATACGGAGGTGTATGTTTTACACCTGTATCTTACCGGCTGCTTAGCAAATCTCGAACGGAAATAAAACGATGAGCTGAGACCCGTATTCTTTACAGGTGTATTTCAAAAGAACACGACGATCCAAACAGGGCCTCATTGGTCTTTCTACTCTGTTTGGGACCTGGAAGCCTATTGAGATTCATGTATGCATTGAACTATTTTGAGTGGAATCCACTGAACAAACATAAATAATTTAACTATCTCATTGCCTCCAAATTGTTTTAATTGTATGGACTAGATTTAGAAAGAAAGCGGGATTTGACTAGACAAATTCAATGAAGCTAATACAATATTTGAGTAGAAGAGAGATTAGAAGAGTAAACCAAACATATGTATAATTTATATGGAAATTAGTCTGCTCAGTGTGACATTATCACTCTGTTGCTTCTGCAGTCTAGTGCCGGCTATGTTGAACCAAGATGGTCTGCATGGTCCCAGTACCACATATCCTGATAGCACTACAAAAGATAACGATGATATGCAATCTGTTCTATCTCTTGATGATGGTCGATGGTCTGCACCAGCAGAAGAATGCACCTCTACACCTTCTGCTAGTCTGGAGGGAGAATTGTCCCAGTTGAATATCAGACAGCCTTCACCCCCGCCAGTCCTGGCAGAAGTACATCCTGATCGCGCACCCGCAATTTCTCCATCAAGAGTTGCTGATCCAACACAAGGACTTGCTATATCAGAAACCGGTCGTTATCATAACTTGCATGTTGTAAGTTCAAATTACACCCGATTCCATTTGAAATGATATATTGCTCTGTATTTGTTTGTAACTTATGTATTCCTATACAGTTATCTTGACTGATGATTTCAACTTTGTTAGCCGGTGAAGTTGATGGAGTGTTTTCTAAGGGTTGCTGAGGCGAACACTAAAAGAAGTTTAGAAACTTGTGGGGTTCTTGCTGGTACCCTGGTATGTATGTTATTCCGGAAATGAGAACAGTTATTTTGCTCGACTACTGACATCACATTGTATTTTTCATGTAGAAAAAGAGAACTTTTCATATTACAACCTTAATAATTCCAAAGCAGAAATCTACATCTGATTCGGTAAGTTGTTCTTGTATCTTTCGTTGACTAGGTTGTTTACTGTATTAATAATACATTGCTTTCTTTTTTGACAGTGTGAAGCTACAAATGAAGAAGAACTATTTGAAGTTCAGGACAAGGGCTCACTATTCACCCTTGGTTGGATTCATGTAAGTTCAGTTTAAAGAATTTTATGCACCATTGATGCTGTTTGTTGTTTGCTCAAGCCAATAAGGTATATGTAATCTGTTAACAATATATTTAAAGATATATCAATTAATACGTTTTCTTTAGTTCTTTGTCTTCATAATTCATAACTGAAGAAACTCTGTTTAAAACCTTTGTTGTTACAAAGCTGGATACTATGCTATCAAACCCTTTTGCTTGAATTGGCGTGCCACTTTTATTTTGAGAATCTCGCTGATATGCTTACAATTGTCACCTTGAAATCGACATTTGTCCATGTAATTACGTGTATTACATGATTTAGATCCATGTTGCCTAATTGTGGACAATGCTTCATGCACTTCCCATACACAATGGAAGGTGGTGCGGTGCCACAAGGGCATCTTCCATAGTTGATAGGTGAAATCATGGTTTTGCAACTAGATCTGTATGTATATGTATTGCTTTCTTGCAATGTTGTGTTATGTTTTTGCCGCGGTAAAGCTGTTGCCTTGTGACCATGAGGTCACGGGTTGAGTCCTGGAAACAGCCTATTGCAGGAATTGTAGGGAAAGGCTGCGTATTACAGACCCAAAGCGGCCGGACCCTTCCCCGGACCCTGCGCAAGCGGGAGCTACGTGCACCGGGCTGCCCTTTGTGTTATGTTTTTGCACTAGGCCATGTCACCGAATCATGGACTTGATAGAATGTAACATCAACAAAATCTGTGTTGTTGAAAATGTGTACATTCCTATTTAATATTGGTTCAAGGAGATTCATGGCACTCTCAGTTGTATCTCATGCAATATTTGTTTCAAAGATGGATGTGGTAACACATTGCTGTTTTAGTATTAGCCATCTGAATTCTACCAAATAGTAATAAGTAGATGCCATATGGCAATACGTGTTACAGAAGTAATCCTCAAAAAAGTAAGTGTTACAGAAGTAGGCATAACTGCATAAGTACGGTACTCCATACCTAGCCATAGCTTGGTACTTGGGGATATTATTTATTTGTTGACTGCCTGACCGCTCGCTTCTGTTGTCATAAAAAAGGTTGCTTTCGTCACTAATTGTCTGCTTTCCTTTCCAGACACATCCAACGCAGTCCTGTTTCCTGTCCTCTATTGACCTCCATAATCATTATTCGTACCAGGTAATGTTGGCAGACTGGACCTCTCAGTACCATTACCACTTATTTGGTGGGCAGTTCCATTATAGTATTTTTGTTGTTGCCCTCAACACTCGATGACGTCATTTGTCTCACAGTACAATCGTATGTTTTCAGATAACGAAAACATGAAGAAATTAATTGTATATCAAGATTCTGTAACTCTACTTATTGATGAGATGCTATACAATATGAAAAATCTAGAATGCATATTTGCAAGCATATTTTTAGATCAATATTTAAAATGATATTTGTTTCATTTGTTAATCTTGCTTATCCTATTGTTTCATTTGTATCATGTATTCGGATGCCTACTTTCCCCCCGTGTCCACAAGACAATTCCTTCTGTTTGTTTTTGACCCCTCTTAACTTTGTGTATCCAAAGATGCTTGACCCCTCTTAACTTCGGTAGAATAAATGTTTCCACTTGTAGTCACTCCCACTTGTATTTCGTATGTTCTAGGTAGTATCTATCATACCGGAGTGCATATACTCGTAGTATGTAGTATATAAGAATGTTTAGGTAGCATGTATACTACTCCCTCTATACATAAATATAAGGCGTTTTAGAGACTTGACACAACTCTCTAAAACGTCTTATATTTATGTACCGAGGGAGTACTTTTTAGGTAGCATGTGCCATATTTTGGGCATACTCCTTTTTTACATACAAATATGTGCGTATTTCACAAATATAATGAAAATTATGGGCCCACTTGTATTTTTTTTAGATAACTCACTTTGGCATTAAATATAGTATACAAACATATAGTATATATACAACCACAAATCATGTAGTGTATGTGTACTCTGCATCATGATTTTCTACAATTCATTTGAGCAAATGTGTTTGACATTATTGTATCAACAGGTCATGCTACCTGAGGCAATTGCAATAGTTATGGCACCTACTGACACAAGAAAGTAAGTATTTAATTGTTTTGTATGTTCTGTCAACATCCAGTTTTGCGGTCAATCTTTCACTCTTTTTTTTGACTGTTGCTAATCAAAATCAGATGGACTAGCATTGGCTTGTGGTGAACTTTAGGGTGTTTAGAGCATCTCTAGTAGATGCTCTAAATTTGATAGTCTATATATATATCCCCATGTAGACTATGGTTTAAAAGGATTCCTCATGTATATCTCACAGCTCTCCAGCAGATAGTTTATATTCACATCCTCTATATTCTCTCCTATATTTCAATAATATTTTATAACTACCAATGCAACAACCATTTCACCACCATACTTAGTTCCTGCTAATTAAATACAAACATGATGTAACATCTTGATGCTGTGCAACCATTTTAATTTAAATAGTTGATACTACGTTCTAGTGTGCGTTGATAGCAAAATGTATCAGGCTAATCAATCAAAATAGCACATGCACGTGTGCTGTACAGAGAGGAGAAATGAAGAAAAGCAGGCAGACTGATCAGTCAAGCCCATCCCCTGTTAACTTATCTTCTCAGCTTTTCCGAAACAATCATCTTCCTCAGACTCTCCTGTACAGCTCTCTCTTTCCTAACAGAGCGATGCTTTTCACTAAAAAAAAATAATGACGCCTGTCACGCCTGCCACTCCTGTCCGTCTCCTTCACTGTTGTCAGCGCCTATGAGGCCCCCATGACTTCCTCTACCTATTCCCCTTCCTACTGCTGCTGCCACCACCGGCCGCGGCCATGGACACCCCCAGCCCTGTCCACTGCGATCCGAGCCGCCGCCTGCAGCACCACCTCTGCTGCTCCTTCCCCCCGCTGCCCGGCTTCCTCCCTTTCCGTCCTCTTCCACTCCACCGCACCCGAGCCGCCGGCATCCCCCCCCCCCCCCCCCCCATTGCGTCCTGCTCCACCTCTGGATCCACAACGATGGCACTCGGTAGTGGCCTGATCCAGAACCATAGTGTGTGGCTGCGCCGGATCCACCACTACATCCAACATCACGCTCTCTTGAAAAAAAATACCCTCTGCTACTCCGGAAGGTGGTAGGAGGAAGGGTTTGGGAGAGGCAGTTGCAATTTGGATGATGTGGAGGGATTGTCCAAGTTGGGAAGATCTACCATGATTTTTGGACAACGTTATGCGATAGACTTTCTGCTGGAGAGCGTTTTTACCTCCTGTGTGCTATTTTGGCTGTTGCCCACCATATTGACTGGCTGCTGAAGACGCTCTTAGTTCTCATTTCTATAGGGCGGTTGTGAGATCCTGGCTTAATAGGAATGATAGACTACTCATATCAACAAGGAATTTCTTCTTTTTCGGAGCCCATTTAGAAAGAACTCCAAAGTTAAGCGTGCTTGGTTTGGAGCGATTTGAGGATGGATGACCAATTGGGAAGTTGGTCTCGGGTGCGCATGAGTGAGGACAAAGTGCGCAGAAAAAACTACTGTTGGCCTGTGAGACCAGTCTAGATCCCGCCCAGGTGTAATGGCTAGGAACCAGTGGATGTGGCTTGATATTAGAGCCGACCCTTGCGGTTACAAGGGCATGTGCGGGTCATGTGCGCGTGGCCCGTTGGGGCACACGGCTTGGCACATGTGCCGGATTGGACGCAGTTACGTGTGCCAAGAGGGAACATTCCTAATGGTCCGACGAGGACGTCGGTTCCTTTGAGTGGGAGTGTATGTGTCCTGGCTTAATAGGAATGATAGACTAATATCAACAAGGAATTCCTTCTTTTTTGGTAGCCCATTCAGAAGGAACTCCAAAGTTAAGCGTGCTTGGCTTGGAGCGATTTGAGGATGGGTGTTTGACTGGGAAGTTGGTCTCGGGTGTGCATGAGTGAGGACAAAGGGCGCAGAAAAGCCTAGTGTTTGTCTTTGGGACCAGCCTAGATCCCGCTAGGCGTAACGGCCGGAAACCGGTTGATGTGTCAGGGGCGTTACAACGGCGAATCGACCCACAATATTGTATGGTGCTGAGTGTTGGCCGACTGAAAGGCGACATATTCAACAGTTGGGTGTAGCGGAAATACGCATGGTGAGATGGATGTGTGGCCACACAAGAAAAGATCAGGTCCGGAATGATGATATACGTGATAGAGTTGGGGTAGCACCGATTGAAGAGAAGCTTGTTTAACATCGTCTGAGATGGTTTGGGCATATACAGCGCAGCCTCCAGAACCTCCAATGCATAGTGGACGGTTAAAGTGTGCTGATAATGTCAAGAGAGGTCGGGGTAGACCAAACTTGAAATGGGAGGAGTCCTTAAAGAGAGATCTGAAGGACTGGAATGTCACCAAAGAACTAGCCATGCACAGGGGTGCGTGGAAGTTAGCTATCCATCTGCCAAAACCATGAGTTGGTTCAAGATCTTATGGGTTTCAGCTCAGGCCTACCCCAACTTGTTTGGGACTAAAGGCTTTGTTGTTGTTGCAGGTCGAATTGTGCATACATTTGGCCTCTGATTTGTACCAAGTAGTTCCGTTTTCATGTGTTACTACCGACGACCGAATTATGTAGTATTTGCCAGTATTCACCAATGTGGAAACGAAATTAGAGTTTGCTAAAGTTTTATGCAACTTTCTTACTCGCCTCCTCAAAATTTCTAGTTACATTCCACTCTGCTTAAACTCTGCAACTCCAAAGATCATTAGCTAACAAGCTTTCATGACATGGTGCCCAGCTGGTTTATTATTACTAGTTGACCCATTGCGCCAAATGGCGCAGAGACCCGCTAAAGCCATGTTGTCGATGAAAATATTTTGCAAGGACCTATTCGATATTTGTAGTAGAATGCTATATTGAAAATATAGTTATCACGCTGCGAAACCCGTCGCGCCAAATATCGCAAAGACCTGCTGATTCCATGTTAGTGATGAAAAGAAATCCATCATTTAGTTGATTTTGTTACAGGTAAGCACATATGACAAGAAATTTAATCTCTCTTAGTTGGAAAACGGGGGCTTGTTGCGCCAAATGGTGCAGAGGCACCTTAAATCCATGTGCGCGAGGAAAAAAATATCCATGGTTCAATTGCCTTAAATAGGAAACATGGTCGATTGTTGTCTACAATGAGATGTATATACACATTTTTAATTTGACAACATAAAATATTTGCTACCATCTTCACAGAGACCCATTTGAAATCATGTACAGAGACCCATTTGAAATCATGTACGCATTGAAAATATGTGGACTTTCCAATGACTATGTTTGACAAAAAAAAATACATGGGCTTTTGTTTAAAAATATATGTGTCTATAAAATCATGAGTGCTTTGGCTATACACATAGTATAGAATACAAAGAAGCCAGAGGACTACATATCAACTCCTATCTTGCTCTTAAAACAAAACAATAAAACTTATCATTTCCTCACTTCAAAGCATTCTCCTCTTCTCCTTCTCGGGTGCCCTGTTTGGCTTCCAACCAATCCTGCACCACCACCGCCAACGCCAAGGAAAGTGTTATTTACGTAGCAGAAAAACAATGCATAATACAATTATATAGACATCTCTAGCAAAATTATTGATTGCACAGGTAGATGGAGACTAAAACGAAGAAGGCATTAAGAATCAAGACGAATAAGGTCTGGTCATAGTATCTATACTCAGCCAGGAGCCTCAAATGAAGTACTCCCTGCTCTTGTATTTCTTTACGGAGGGAGTACCAGTCATGCCATAGTTAAGTTTCAGTTCAAATATCACGTAAAAACTTTTCGACTCAACTTAAAAAAAACATACTGAGACTCCACCATTTGACTTCCACTTAGAAGGTTCTCATATAGATGGACCCACGAGACAAAATTACGACAGGTTAGACAAAAAAACAGGAAACATTTTCCTGTCAAAGGTATTTCAAAATTAACAAGAGGAAAACACAGGAAAATTACGTCTCTCGTCTTGTCAAAATTACTATGTCGACCTGATTGTTTTTTAGAGGCCCAAATTTGCTTGATTCTGAATAGATGACACGGCAAACTGACTATAAAAGCTGTCATTTCATACCATAACCCAATAACTAACAATGAACATCTCTCTATATGCAATATGATTTCAGAGTGAAACATACCATTATTTGCTATTGGACCAACCAAATGTGGTTTCAACTCCACATGAGAAAAACAATGTGGGAACTGAACACACATCCGAGCATACAAAACAAAAAATTCAAGCAAGAATTAGACAGGGCATCTAAGGCCACGATAGCATTCACTCACCTTGGTATGCAGCATCGGTGGAGTGAAATGTATCAATGCCACGATAACATCCACATGTCTACCTTCATGCCTCCCTGACTCCTCCTGCCGACCACGCACCTCTGCCATGGCGTGTCCTCACATTCCCAGCCACGCCTTCTCAAGTACTCCCAAGAAGACAACAGCAATAACAGACTGTGCCAACATTATAAACTTAATATTAGTATTATTGGACAGACGTTTAACTTGCACATGAACCATGTAAAATGCAAAATTACTAATGCCAGCTTAATAAAATGACTCAGTGGTGTCGTACATGGCAAACAAAAGATCATGCTTGGTACTATCTTAGGTAGCGACTAATAAGCTAAAAGAAGAAGGGAAACTTAATAAAGGTGCTGAATCACATATAATTCATGCTGCCCTTGATAATGGATCAATCAACTTTTCCTATTAAACAATAGTGAAATTCCAGTAGCCTAAAGGCCTGATTTGCACATATAGGATATACGATCATATGATCAAGAACAGTAGCCCTTCAATATAACAAACCTAGAACATGCACTACATATGTTAACCATTGTAGCTTCATCTAATAAAATTAGAACAATATCAGATCTTATGATCAAGAACAGTAGCCATGTTCGATGGAACATGGGTGCTACCCGGCACGACACACTACTGTTTGATATAGCAGCACTGGTTATAACGAACATGATTTATTAAGTGGACAAAAGCTATTTTCCCCTAAAAAATAACTCGCATTATTTTTAAGAGAAAAGCCTAAGAGTTATAAATTTAAAAAGTAGATCCATCCAAATTATTGATTTATAACTGTCAGATGCATCCAGTCAAGTACTTTAAGAGAAAGGCAAATAGCAAGAAACCAAAGCAGACCCCCGCCCAAGGTCTTTGAGTCGCCTAGCCAAGTCGAGTCGCCATGCCTCCGACTAGTGGCTCGCTGCGATTAGTCTGTGACTCGTCGTGATTAATCGCCCCAGGTCGCCCCAGGTGTTAAGAGGAGGAGGAGGAGGGGGAAGAGGTGCTGTCGCAGGCGGAGGAGGGGGTAGGCAGCTGCTTGGAGGATACTTCAGCTCGGATAAGGCAGCAGCAGCTCGTAGGAATAATGGAGGCGGTAGGAATAATGGAGGCGGCGATTCTGATATGGGATGGGAGCACGCGTCTTGCTCCTCCTCTGTTTCGTGCTAGAGAGCTGGCCCAATAGGCCCATTATGTAACCCTAGCTTCCAAATAAAATCCAAACCGTCCATATGCTCTAATCTAGACCGTGCATCTGCTCTCCCATGTGCCTTTCTCCTTCGTCTCTTTCGTGCTTCTCCTCGTACAGGCGGCGCACTCTCCAGCTTCGTCTCCTCCTCCCCCTCCTTTGGACTCGGGCCTCCTCACCTTCCCGTTCTTCCCTCCCTTGGCCTTGCTGAAGCAAGCCGCCCTGCTTTGAGGTCCTAGTCGCCCGACTAGTCGTCTACTAATCGTCGACTAGCCTACCAGCCGCGCGGCTCGCTCCTCTAGCCAAGTCGCCTGCGCAAGCCAACCTCGCTCCAACGACTTGGCGATTAGTCGGTGACTCAAAAACCTTGCCCCCGCCTCCTAAAGAAGAGCTTCAATAAACTTAAGTTGTCATCCTATCAACTAATCTATACAGACGAGAACCTTCCGAAATGTCAGCCTCTCAGCCAAGATCATGATGATATTCAGACCTTCACCAAAAGGAAGTAACTTCATCAGTTGTGACCTATGACACATATATTTCAAAATCAAAACCAAAAGGAAGTAACTTCATGAGTTGTGACCTATGAGCAAAGTATATATCTCAATAACTGCTGAAAAGAAGTTAATCTCTGAAGGTTCTTGCCATATGTATGCCGGCTAGACATCTTTGCTTCAAGCAAATCTTTTAGTGCTTTTATGTTTATGCATCTCAAATTCTTTCCATTTGCATCCCTTCTTCTGCTAGTTAATACAAACACCGAACTAAAATACATTTGGAAAGGTCTAGAGAGATCTCAGGAGAAATTCAATGATATTAGCAAAAAGTTGTACATAGAGGAGGCACCTGTTTGTCACATGCAATTCTTATTACATCCAGTCCTTCATCCAGCGCAGCAAGATGGATCCATATCCATAATTGGCGTTGTAATGAACTGCGGTTTCTTTCAAAACCTTAGTCTGAGAATTGGACAAATATGCTTCTGTGTACAACAGAAAGAGTGAGCGGGGGTGCATCGAGTTACCACGGCCTCCAGGACTGGTATAACAACGGAAACAAGCGTACACATCCTGCTCACATGCATACACGAAATATAAGCAGCACGAGAACGAACAACACAGAACGCCTGACCATATCCGGAACATTTAAACGATCAGCACGACATACAGATATTTAAAAGATCACCAAGGCAGACAGCATGACACAGAAGATACTGAAAGTAAAGCACGCACACATGTAGTAGAAAGGAAAGAAGAAAACCTTGATGAGTCGAACGACGCAGCGATAGAAGATATCGTACAACCTGCGAAATACACAAAAAACAACCGGTCAGAGTACAACGACACACAGGCATGCAATGAACACTCGCCGGTCACAGAAGCAACAGAACGGCCTATTTACCCGAGGCAGCAAGCAGAAGCACGTTGAGTAAGCAGCAGGACGGACGAGAAGAAGCGCAGCGACAGGAGTAGGCTGAATCGTAGAACAAGCGTCAGCACACGCATTTCATCAAACATTCTATTGGCAAGCACAAGAGGAGTGGACTAACCTCAATGAGAAGGAGAGACAGACCCAAGGCTCGACGCAAGCGACAACAGGAAACCGTACCAAACTGTGCATGAACGAAACGAAGGCAAACATGTGAAATTAGCAGGACGAATCCAAATCAGCGGCGAAGAACATGCGGACCAGAGAAGGACGAACCTCAACCAGCGGCAACCATCGAGCAGAGGAGGCCCATCGGAATAGAGCATGGGCTGCCGCATCTCGGCCACCATGCGGCACGACGAGGCAAAATATCCTAGTCCATCTCTCCTTTCCGGTCACAGCTTCATTCATCTTTTAGATGACTAACACGATTAGCACATCAACCGAGAAAATAAGAGGAACGATGAACATCACATGAAAAAAACAAGAACGATGAACATCACCTCAACAGGAGATGAGGATCGATTGGGCTATTTGTCCTCGGCCGCCAGCGGTGTGGTTGGAGGGCGATTCTTCTCCTCTTCCATCTTGTTCTCCTCCCGGCCGGCGGCGGTGGCTCGGAGATCCTTGTCGACCACGCGCACGGCGTGGAACAACTCGTCGTGGCGGGCCGAGGCCGCCGGCAGCCGTCTGGACGAGGCCCTTGGCTCGGTCGCGGGACTTGCTGAAGGCGTCAAGGCAGCGGTGGAGGTCCACGAGCGCGCGAAACAGCTCGTTGTGGCGGGAGGCAGCGGGGCCGAGGCCGGTGGCGGCC
Organism: Triticum urartu; assembly: GCF_056163025.1. Taxonomy (NCBI): domain Eukaryota; kingdom Viridiplantae; phylum Streptophyta; class Magnoliopsida; order Poales; family Poaceae; genus Triticum; species Triticum urartu. Next base: position 258,608,910 of record NC_141875.1, read on the forward strand.
ACCTGGACGAGGCCCTCGGCTCGGTCGCGGGACTCGCTGAAGCGTCGAGGCAGCAGTGGAGGTCCGCGAGCGCCACCGTGCACCCAGGCTCGCGGACGATGGCGGCCGCGGCGTCGACCAGCGCGTCATAGGTGCCAGTCCATCTCTCTCTCCAACTGCAGATGGAGGTAAGGCACGCACGATGCATCGGGCAGCTGCAATCCGTCCTCTCTCTCCAAAGTCCAAATGCAGACGAGACGCAACACCGTGCACAGGAAAGACATACACGCGCACTAGACACAGAAGTAGCAGCCGCCAAGCGGGACCAGAGCAGCGGCGGCCCACCTGTCATCATGCTAGACAAATGCGTGTGCACAATCCGGGTGCACATGCGTCGACCCACCCCTTCTGCAGCTGATGCAGGACACACAACTCCCCACGACGCACGACGCACTACGCGGGAAGCGCGTGAGGAGCGCCGCACAAGGAGCAGTTGACCGAGGTACCAAGGAATACCCTATATACAAGACGTGAGCCACCGCAGCTGATGAGTGGGACCGGAGGCAGCACTGGCCCACCCGTCATGAAGACAGCACAATTGCGGACGCAAAAGGCGGGTGCACATGAGCCGGATAACCCTTCCGCGGCTCCCCCGCGACGCAAAGCGCGCCCACGCGGCGCGGCAGGTTTGGCTGCGCATGCACCTAGAAAAAGACCACCCAGCCTATCAGATCCCGCTCGAGCCCACAGGTCATTGGCCGCGCCAAAATGACCACGCGGTGAAAACGGCAGACGTTGAATCACCGCGACGATCCAACAGCAAGCAACGAAAAAAAGACCAGGTTGACCAGGATCGAACGGACACGAACGCTGCAAATCGAGGGAGCATCCTGGAGGCGAGTTGCCCAGCCTCCTTATTGGTTTAAATAGGTCTGACATGGCTGCAAAAGTGAATACACACTCAGTCCGGGGTGTCACGGGTTCGAACTTTAGGGAGCATGTCAGACTAAAACCTAAGCATAATTGGCATATAATGAAGAAGGGTTTTGCCACCAAGCAAAAGTCTTGCGTGTTGCATCAGAACACCAAGGACTCAAGGAGCCACCATATGCCAAATCTCTTTCCCTTCCTCTTTCCTATCTTTTTCTCCAGTCCGTCTGCCGTTGAATAGCACAACACTTTCCAGATCTCTTACCACTTGAATCCTCAATGGAAATTACTGCCGTCATGACATGGCTCTGGCATCAATTGTGGGTGTGTCAGAGTTTCACGTTTTCGAGCATCAGGATCGCCTCTACCCCCCCTTAGAAATCCCCAAACAATCTTGGGTGGAGTATCCCCGTTGCCGGCCCTGACCATGATGTAAGCCACTTCAGCATCTTCTGTCGTGCACATGTGTGGAGAATTGAGGCTTCCCAATTGTTTTACTTTTCTATTTGGTCCATGTTGGCAACTTCCACTGCCAGCACATCTCCATTTCAGGATTTCAGGCTAGGTCAGTAAGGAGCAAATGGTGATTTAGAAGATTTATGCAGATGGAGAAAACTGTTGGGAGCGCTGAATGTAAATTAATTTTTTAAGGGAAGTGGGAAATCCAGTATAATTTTCTCTTCACGTTCATAAAAATGTGCATCCTTCACTCTTATCTCCATCTGAAATCTTATTATCCATAATTATACAAATGCTTTAGCCTATATATTTGCTCTGTTTACCGAACCCAAATCGATAGACTTTTGCTTGGCTGCTTGCTATCTTATTGAGGATTATTTCTCTACGTTGTGCTATCCTTTTGTCTCCCTCATCTTAATAATATGATATATGATCTTGTTTATATGCTTTGTTTTGAACAGAAAACATGGTATATTTCATCTAACGGATCCAGGTGGTATTGGTGTGATCCATGATTGCCCGGAGAGAGGATTCCATCCACATAAAGCCCCTCTGGATGGCTCACCAATCTACGAGCATTGCTCCCATGTGTACATGAATGCTGATACAAAGTTTGATATGATTGACCTCCGAGAACAGTGAGAGGTATCAGTTTCATTCTGTCATAGTTTGGCGGCTGTACTTGCGGCAGTTGAGCAAATTGTCTGCCTTGATTTCTCTAGTGCGCTGAAGAAATGCAGATACTGATTTAAGTGATTGTACATAGCTATTGTGTCTATAGAGATATGATTGGTACATCCGGGGAAATTGAGGATCTGTGGTGTAATTCACCCCCTTTACCTCTGGGGATATACACTTTTGAGATGAGATGTAAGTAATGGTCAATCTCATTTTGTGTAAGGTTAATTGTAAAAGCATCATATGTTTTACTCCATTCTGAAATGAGTTGATCGCTATCAAAAAAAGTTAGTTTTTATCATGCCTGTTTTGTAATATTAATTTCATGCCTGTAAGCCTGTAATGCTGGAATTTTGCCACCTCTGTAATTTTTTTTACAACAAATTCATAGTGAACAGTTGCATTTTCTTTCCGGTTGTAATATGCACTTTGCTCCCGGGTTGCAATACAAGGGTATTCAATCAGATAAGAAGCGCTTTGCAAACCTCCAACAAACTGCAGAAGATTGTGCATCTGCAATACAGAAGCACTTCCAAACAAATTGCACAATCAGAAAATGAGCTAATATTCTTATATTTATAACAGTGCCAAAACGTCAGCCAAGAATAATCTCATAATCAAAGTTGGGCACAAAATATTTCAGAAAGTTTTTTGCTCCTTCATGGACTTGTGAAATCATACCATCAGACGAAAAGGCAACCTGAAAAGGATTTTCTTTAGCTATGTAAGGTCATTTTGGTTCAGCATTTTCTCCAAGAAAATATATACCGGTATTTAAACTCAAACCAGGATAAATCATAAATATAGACATTATACTCATAAAAGTACGGCCATCAAGAACAACAATTTAAGCATCTAGATTGACAAGAAAACACATCAAGATCAAAAAAAGGATATGTTCTATTTCTATGTTTCATCTCACAGCCTTACATGAACAAATGGAATTATGTATGATAAGAGTGTAAACAAACTCAAGATGGTTGTTGTACTTGTTGAACAACAAGAATATGATTTTCACAAATGGGATGTTGAGTTTCTGTTGAATATTGTGTACAAGTTCTGTTACGTGTGGACTTGGTGTTTTAGTGTGGGCAGGATACGTGTAGTGTCGGAGTCAGACACGTTATGTCCTTGGCCTTATATATTATGGGAGTATACACACAATGTAACCTATACGTGTAGTACGCAGGGGGAGCCGGCAGGTGTGCCGGCGCCCGGGCAGCTGTGGTGCGGTAGTGTAGCGGTGTCATGGGGAAGAGCGCCCATAGTCAGGTCCAGAGGATGTCGCCATGATGATAAACCTTGTTAACAAATCTCAGTGGCGTGCCTCATATGATTGCTTGTATTACAAAGGGTATTAAAGCTAGGTTGTTCGGAGGCTGCAAATTATTGATCTAGAGTAAGCTGTCATTGGAGATGGATGCACGGTTAAAAGATCAGGGTTGGTGCACCTAGGGTATTGGTGGCAGAAGATGATTGAAGAGCATCGCATGGTGCAAAAACCAAGAGATCGATGGACAACATGAGAAGCAGCGGCGGCGGGACGCAACAAAAGAGTTCTTAGCCACACCGGATCGCTCGAGCAACCTAGCGACCGACGTGGGCCGACCTAATCACGAGATAATGCATGCGTTATAGTATAGGTTTTGGGAACTTCTAGAAGGTTCTCAACCAGTTTTGGGAACCTCCTAGAAAGTTCGTAAACCGGGTTTCACAGCTTTTTCATTTTTATTCTTTTCTAATTTTTTTCTTTCCTGTTCATTTTTCTGTTACCTCTTTTCTTCCCCCCCTTTTTTTACTTATTTCAGTTTTTCTATTTCTTTTCGAATTCCTTTTTCTTCTGATATCTTTGTTTCTTTTTTCTTTTTCAGCATTTCAAAATTTGTTCAAAAATTCAAAAAATGTTCCTGTTATTAATTTTGTTCAAAATTTAAAAATATTGTTGATTTTTAAAACTTTTTGCATATTTGGAAAAATGTTCTCCTTTTAAAAAGTGTTCATAAGTTCAAAAAAAGTTCTTGTTTAATTTTTTCAGAGATAAAAAATGTTTGCATATTTGCTTTTTCCTAATTTTGTTCATAGTTTTAAAATTTGTTCATAGATGCAAAAAATGTCCCGTTTTAAAAACTGTTCATGTTTTTCAAAAAACTGTTGCGCTTTTTCAAAATTTGTTCACAAATTCAAAAAGTGTTTCCATGTTTATATTTTTTCGCAGATTCGAAAATTGTTCACATCTTTAAAACTTGTTCATGTTTGTCAAAAATTGTCTGGAATTTAATAAATGTACCTGTTTTTCAAGTTTGTCTACATTATTCCCATTTTTAAATGTTGGTTACAATTCCAAAAATTGGTCACAATTTTTCCAAAAATTGATCGTGGTTTTTAAAATTGTGTTCATAATTTCGAAAAAAGTATTCGGAATTTTCATGAAATGTTTGAAAAAAGGAAAATATTTGAACTATCGCTATATTTAGTTCTAAAGATTCCGCGTCGCATATTCATCATGATTGTTAACCAGCTCCACTGGCTACGTACCTATGTCTACTAGAGGCAGATCACTAGTTCGAATCTTGGCTAATGTGCCATTTTTTGTTTTTTACACTGCTCATTTCTCACATGTGGGTCTGTCACAACCCTAGAATAATGCTTGTAATCAGTTACATCAGTGAGTGTAAGTGCATCTAGTGCCACCCCTAGTTGGGTTTGAAGTATTGACAACAAACTTGGTTGAGGGGTTAATGTGTTTGTGAGAATTGCAGAATAACACAGGTAGTAGTCCCTCATTGATTCGGTTTACCTATCAGAGATGACCCCTAAAAATGTGTGAAGACATTGAAGACAATGATGGTCTGTGAAGTGATTCACATTGAAGACTATGACATGAGAAGACATCGTCTGAAGACTATGGAGTGCGAAGACATAGTTATTTCGTAGTTTCCTTTTCTTCTTTGTTGAGTCATAGGAACCACCATACTGTTAAGTGGGGTCCAAGTGAACAAAGTCAGAGTGACTGAAGTGATGCTCAACCAAATCCTAAGTCTTCGAGCGAAGACAATGAGAGGAAATCTTATCCAGAGCTGGATACGTCAGCTTTACTTGTAGCCTAAGTCAGGCTGCTGCGTGTGTTTGAAATCTGACCGTTGGACACGTGTCAGTTCCTTAGTGACCCAGGGTCATTTCGGACAAATCAGGTCGGGTTGCCTCTTGTCTGTAAATAGCCCACCCCCTACACCATAAATTGGTGGCTGCTCAGAGTTAGTGCACAACTTTTGTCGTTTGAGAGCAACCCACCTTCAAAGCCTTTGAGAGAGAAATCCTTGCGAGGACAAAGCCCTAAACACCCAGAGCCAAAAAGCGTTAGGCATCACTGAAGTTTTTCTGTCTACGTGATCTAAAGACTTGTTACACTTGAGGACTGTGAATTCTCCAGCCGGTTAGGCGCCGTGTTCTGAGCATCCAAGAGTCATTGTGGATTGCCAATGAACGAAGTCTGTGAAGGTTTGGAAGTCTACCTTGAAGACTTACCAGAGTGAAGGGCGAGGACTGTGTATCCTTAGCTCAAGGGGAATAAGGTGAAGACGCGGTCTTCTGAGTTGAATCTCAGCCTCCCTAACCAGACGTACAGTTGTCACAACAACTGGAACTGATCCAATAAATCCTTGTCCTCACCAAGTGATGTCTACTACACAACCTTCTTGTAGACGTTGTTGGGCTTCCAAGTGCAGAGGTTTGTAGGACAGTAGCAAATTTCCCTCAAGTGGATGACCTAAGATTTATCAATCCGTAGGAGGCGTAGGATGAAGATGGTCTCTCTCAAGAAACCCTGCAACCAAATAACAAAGAGTCTCTTGTGTCCCCAACACACCCAATATAATGGTAAATTGTATAGGTGCACTAGTTCGGCGAAGAGATAGTGAAACAAGTGGTATATGGATAGTAGATAAAGGTATTTGTAATCTGAAATAATAAAAACAGTAAGGTAGCAAGTGATAAAAGTGAGCGTAAACGGTATTGCAATGATAGTAAACAAGGCCTAGGGTTCATACTTTCACTAGTGCAAGTCCTCTCAACAATACTAACATAATTGGATCACATAACTATCCCTCAACATGCAACAAAGAGTCACTCCAAAGTCACTAATAGCTGAGAACGAACGAAGAGATTATGGTAGGGTACGAAACCACCTCAAAGTTATTCTTTCCAATCAATCCGTTGGCTATTCCTATAGGTGTCACAAACAGCCCTAGAGTTCGTACTAGAATAACACCTTAAGATACAAATCAATCAAAACCCTAATGTCACCTAGATACTCCAATGTCACCTCAAGTATCCGTGGGTATGATTATACGATATGCATCACACAATCTCAGATTCATCTATTCAACCAACACAAAGGACCTCAAAGAGTGCCCCAAAGTTCCTACCGGAGAATCACAACGAAAACATGTGCCAACCCCTAGGCATAGGTTCATGGACGGAACCCGCAAGTTGATCACCAAAACATACATCAAGTGAATCACGTGATATCCCATTGTCACCATAGATATCCACGGCAAGACATACATCAAGTGTTCTCAAATCTTTAAAGACTCAATCCGGTAAGATAACTCCAAAGGGAAAACTCAATTCATTACAAGAGAGAAGAGGGGGAGGCGAAACATAGGATCCAACTATAATAGCAAAGCTCGCGATACATCAAGATCGTATCACCTCAAGAACATGAGAGAGAGATCAAACACATAGCTACTGGTACATACCCTCAGCCCCGAGGGAGAACTACTCCCTCCTCGTCATGGAGAGCGCCGGGATGATGAAGATGGCCACCGGTGAGGGTTGCCCCCTCCGGCAAGGTGCCAGAACGGGTCTAGATTGGTTTTTGGTGGCTACGGAGGCTTCTGGCGGCGGAACTCCCGATCTAATCTCCGTTCTGGAAGTTTTACGATACGTAGGTATATATGGGTGCAAGGGGTACGTCGGTGGAGCTTCGGGGCCCCACGAGGCAGGGGGCGCGCCCTAGGGGGGTGGGCGCGCCCCCACCCTCGTGGCCAGCTCCCGTATCTTCTGACGTAGAGTCCAAGTCTATCTGGTGGCTTTCCTTCCAAAAATAACTTCTCCAGTTGATTTCGTTCCGTTTCGACTCCGTCTGATATTCCTTTTCTTCGAAACACTGAAATAGGTATAAAACAACAAATCTGGGCTGGGCCTCCGGTTAATAGGTTAGTCCCAAAAATAATATAAAAATGGATAATAAAGCCCAATATTTCCCAAAATAGTAGATAATATAGCATGGAGCAATAAAAAATTATAGATACGTTGGAGACGTATCAAGCATCCCCAAGCTTAATTCCTGCTCGTCCTCGAGTAGGTAAATGATAAAAAGATAATTTTTGATGTGGAATGCTAGTTGGCATAATTTCAATGTAATTCTTCTTAATTGTGGCATGAATATTCAGACCCATAAGATTCAAGACAAAAGTTTAATATTGACATAAAAACAATAATACTTCAAGCATACTAACAAAGCAATCATGTCTTCTCAAAATAACATGGACAAAGAAAGCTATCCCTACAAAATCATATAGTCTGGTTATGCTCCATCTTCACCACACAAAATATTTAAATCATGCACAACCCCGATGACAAGCCAAGTAATTGTTTCATACTTTTGATGTTCTCAAACTTTTTCAATCTTCACGCAATACATGAGCGTGAGCCATGGACATAGCACTATAGGTGGAATAGAATGGTGGTTGTGGAGAAGACAAAAAGGGAGAAGATAGTCTCACATCAACTAGGCGTATCAATGGGCTATGGAGATGCCCATCGATAGATATCAATGTGAGTGAGTAGGGATTGCCATGCAACGGATGCACTAGAGCTATAAGTATATGAAAGCTCAAAAAGAAACTAAGTGGGTGTGCATCCAACTCGCTTGCTCACGAAGACCTAGGACATTTTGAGGAAGCCCATCATTGGAATATACAAGCCAAGTTCTATAATGAAAGATTCCCACTAGTATATGAAAGTGACAACATAGGAGACTCTCTATCATGAAGATCATGGTGCTACTTTGAAGCACAAGTGTGGTAAAAGGATAGTAACATTGTCCCTTCTCTCTTTTTCTCTCATTTTTTTTGGTTCTTCTCCTTTTTTATGGCCTTTCTCATTTTTTGGGCCTTCTCCTTTTTTATGGCCTTTCTCTTTTTTTCGTCCGGAGTCTCATCCCGACTTGTGGGGGAATCATAGTCTCTATCATTCTTTCCTCACTGGGACAATGCTCTAATAATGATGATCATCACACTTTTATTTTTCTTACAACTCAACAATTACAACTCGATACTTAGAACAAAATATGACTCTATATGAATGCCTCCGGCGGTGTACCGGGATATGCAATATGACAATGATGGAGTGTGTCATAATAAATAGAACGGTGGAAAGTTGCATGGCAATATATCTCAGAATGGCTATGGAAATGCCATAATAGATAGGTATGGTGGCTGTTTTGAAGAAGGTATATGGTGGGTGTATGATACCGGCGAAAGGTGCGCGGTATTAGAGAGGCTAGCAAAGGTGGAAGGGTGAGAGTGCGTATAATCCATGGACTCAACATTAGTCATGAAGAACTCATATACTTATTGCAAAAATCTACAAGTTATCAAAGCAAAGTATTACACGCATGCTCCTAGGGGGATAGATTGGTAGGAAAAGACCATCGCTCGTCCCCGACTGCCACTCATAAGGAAGACAATCAATAAATAAATCATACTCCGACTTCATCACATAACGGTTCACCATACGTGCATGCTACGGGAATCATAAACTTCAACACAAGTATTTCTCAAATTCATAACCACTCAACTAGCATGACTCTAATATCATCATCTCCATATCTCAAAACAATTATCAAGTATCAAACTTCTCATAGTATTCAACACACTCATAAGAGAATTTTATTATTCTTGAATACCTAGCATATTAGGATTTTAAGCAAATTACCATGCTATTTAAGACTCTCAAAATAATATAAGTGAAGCATGAGAGTTCATCTATTTCTTCAAAATAAAACTACCACCATGCTCTAAAAAGTATAAGTGAAGCACTAGAGCAAACGACAAACTACTCCGAAAGATATAAGTGAAGATTAATGAGTAGTTGAATAATTATGCAACTATGTGAAGACTCTCTAACATTTAATAATTTCAGATCTTGGTATTTTATTCAAACAGCAAGCAAAGCAAAATAAAATGACATTCTAAGAATGGCAAACATCATGTTAAGAAGCAAAAACTTAGGATCAACAGATACTAACCGATAGTTGTTGAAGAAGAAAGGTGGGATGCCAACCGGGGCATCCCCAAGCTTAGGTGCTTGAGACTTATTGAAATATTATCTTGGGGTGCCTTGGGCATTCCCAAGCTTGAGATTTTGTGCCTCCTTAATTCCTCTCATATCACGGTCTCTCTAAATCTCAAAAGCTTCATCCACACAAAACTCAACAAGGACTCGTGAGATAAGTTTGTATAAACCATTGCCAAAACCTTATCATACTCTACTGTAGAAAATCACTAAAATTATTATTCAACATTGCATACTAAATGCCTCTGCATAATTAATAGTCCTATCCTCAAATAGAATCATTAAAGAAGCAAACATATGCAAACAATGCAAACATAATGGCAATCTGCCTAAACAGGATAGTCTGTAAAGAATGCAGCAACATCCATATTTTCCTAGCTCCAAAAATTATGAAAGAAAATTCCCACTGTAGTAAATTCATCAGAGCTTAATATGCAAAAGGTTTGAACATTTTATCACATTCTGACTTTTCTAGGGAATTATTGCAACAGCGGTAAACTTTCTGTTTTCAAACAGCAACATGTGGACTTCTAAAATAGGCATAGTAAAGGCTATCAATGCCACATTTATTGAAATAAAAGATGCGAAACATTGTTCTAAATAACATCAAGTAAATCCTAACAAAATAAATTGACGCTCCAAGCAAAACACATATCATGTGGCGAATAAAAATATAGCTCCAAGTAAAGTTACCGATGAACGAAGACGAAAGAGGGGACGCCTTCCGGGGCATCCCCAAGCTTAGGCTCTTGGTTGTCCTTGAATATTACCTTGGGGTGCCTTGGGCATCCCCAAGCTTAGGCTCTTGCCACTCCTTATTCCATAGTCCATCGAATCCTTACCCAAAACTTGAAAACATCACAACACAAAACTTAACAGAAAACTCGTAAGCTCCGTTAGTATAAGAAAGCAAATTACCATCATAAGGTACTGTAATGAACTAATTCTTTATTTATATTGGTGTTAAACCTACTGTATTCCAACTTATCCATGGTTCATACCCTCCGATACTACTCATAGATTCGTCAAAACAAGCAAACAACACATCGAAAACAGAATCTGTCAAAAACAGAACAGCCTGTAGTAATCTGGATCAAACGTATACTTATGGAATTCATAAAATTCTCAAAAAAATCGCTGGACCTGAGGAACTTATCTATTAATCATCTTCAAAAATAATTAACTAAATAGCACTCTCCAAATAAAAATGGCAGCAGTTCTCGTGAGCGCTCAAGTTTCTGTTTTTTACAGCATGATCAACAAGACTTTCCCCAAGTCTTCCCAAAGGTTCTACTTGGCACAAACACTAATTAAAAACATAAAACCACATCTAAACAGAGGCTAGATGAATTATTTATTACTAACCAGGAACAAAAAGTAAGGAACTAAAATAAAATTGGGTTGCCTCCCAACAAGCGCTATCGTTTAATGCCCCTAGCTAGGCATGATGATTTCAATGATGCTCACATAAAAGATAAGAATTCAAACATAAAGAGAGCATCATGAAGAATATGACTAGAACATTTAAGTCTAACCCACTTCCTATGCATAGGGATTTTGTGAGCAAATAACTTGTGGGAACAAGAATCAACTTGCATAGGAAGGTAAAACAAGCATAATTTCAAAACTTTAAGCACATACAGAGGAAACTTGATATTATTGCAATTCCTACAAGCATATGTTCCTCCCTCATAATAATTTTCAGTAGCATAATGAATGAATCCAACAATATAACCAGCACCTAGAGCATTCTTTTCATGATCTACAAGCATAGAAATTTTCTTACTCTCCACATAAGCAAATTTCTTCTCATTCGGGATAGTGGGAGTATCATAAGAGACCTGGATACTATAAATTGTTTCCACATTAAAAGAGTAATGTTCAAAAAAAGGGTAACCATAATCATGACAAGTTTTATAAATATAGTCCTCACTACTTTTTATAGCATATGTATCATCACAATAATTATCATAAGTATGAGGCATGTTATTATCATTATAAATTTGCATATCAAAACTTGGGATACTAAAAATATCATCTTCATTAAACGTAGCATCCCCAAGCTTGGGACAAACATTAATTGCAGCAAATATATTCTCAAAAACATCATCTTCATCAAACATAGCATCCCCAAGCTTGGGCCTTTTCATATCATAAGCATAATCGCTCTCATCATTAATAGTATGGATAGCACCAATAGTATAGAAATTATCATATTCTTCCAAGCAAGTGCCAAAAATATTTTCAAGATCATAAGAAGTTTCATTATCTTCCACAATTATATTTTCATGAGGCACAATAGTAATAGGAGCAGCATTATTTGAGAGGGATACCTTTTTACCTCTCTTCTTTTTTCTTTTCTTCTTCTTCTTCACCACATCATGTGTGGGTTCAATCCTCTTTTTGGAGCTCCTTATTGATGAGATTGTTTGAATAGAAGGCTCCTCCTCGTTACCTGATTCATCATAAGAAATAATAGGAGGATATTGGGAAGTCTCTTCCCTTTCATTAGTATTCTCTTCATCCTCTATTTGTTTTCTTTTCTTTATGTAATTGTCAATATAAGGACTTTCAATACAATTCACCGCACAATACATATAAATATTCTCTAGATCAAAATCAAGAACTCTATCAAGATTAAACTTTGGAATACCCTCAGTTATACGTTTCATTTCTTCATAACCCAAAAGAAGGCTAAGCTCTTTATGATGCTCAAGGGTAATCAAATTATCACAATGTTTGGACACGCCTTGATCATGAAACAAATAGCATTGGAGCTTTAAATGACCATGTTCATTGCAAAGTTCACAAGGGGCACGAAAAATATTGAATCTTTCAGCACATTCATCTAGACTTTCTTGCAACAATTTAGTTTCTAAGTACTTATTCCTCTTGCAATATCTATCTTCCCTATTTGGTGTGTACTTACAAACCCAATGCACTCCACAAAAATGGACATGTTTATAGGAGACATTTTCATCATAACTAGTGCAATCATCATTAGTATCATGGATATTCAAAGAATTCGTACTAACAACATTGCAATCATGCTTATCATTCACATATTTAGTGCCAAACATTTTATAGATTTCTTCTTCTAGCACTTGAGCACAGTTTTCCTTTCCATCATACTTACGAAAGAGATTAAAAAGGTGAAGCGTATGAGACAAACTTAATTCCATTTTTTTGTAATTTTCTTTTATAAACTAAACTAGTGATAAAAAAAGAAACTAAAAGACTCGATTGCAAGATCTAAAGATATACCTTCAAGCACTCACCTCCCCAGCAACGACGCCAGAAAAGAGCTTGATGTCTACTACACAACCTTCTTTTGTAGACGTTGTTGGGCCTCCAAGTGCAGAGGTTTGTAGGACAGTAGCAAATTTCCCTCAAGTGGATGACCTAAGGTTTATCAATCCGTAGGAGGCGTAGGATGAAGATGGTCTCTCTCAAGAAACCCTGCAACCAAATAACAAAGAGTCTCTTGTGTCCCCAACACACCCAATACAATGGTAAATTGTATAGGTGCACTAGTTCGGCGAAGAGATAGTGAAAAAAGTGGTATATGGATAGTAGATAAAGGTATTTGTAATCTGAAATAATAAAAACAGCAAGGTAGCAAGTGATAAAAGTGAGCGTAAACGGTATTGCAATGATAGTAAACAAGGCCTAGGGTTCATACTTTCACTAGTGCAAGTCCTCTCAACAATACTAACATAATTGGATCACATAACTATCCCTCAACATGCAACAAAGAGTCACTCCAAAGTCACTAATAGCTGAGAACGAACGAAGAGATTATGGTAGGGTACGAAACCACCTCAAAGTTATTATTTCCAATCAATCCGTTGGGCTATTCCTATAGGTGTCACAAACAGCCCTAGAGTTCGTACTAGAATAACACCTTAAGATACAAATCAATCAAAACCCTAATGTCACCTAGATACTCCAATGTCACCTCAAGTATCCGTGGGTATGATTATACGATATGCATCACACAATCTCAGATTCATCTATTCAACCAACACAAAGGACCTCAAAGAGTGCCCCAAAGTTCCTACCGGAGAATCACGATGAAAACATGTGCCAACCCCTATGCATAGGTTCATGGGCGGAACCCGCAAGTTGATCACCAAAACATACATCAAGTGAATCACTTGATATCCCATTGTCACCACAGATATCCACGGCAAGACATACATCAAGTGTTCTCAAATCTTTAAAGACTCAATCCGATAAGATAACTCCAAAGGGAAAACTCAATTCATTACAAGAGAGAAGAGGGGGAGGAGAAACATAGGATCCAACTATAATAGCAAAGCTCGCGATACATCAAGATCATATCACCTCATGAACACGAGAGAGAGAGATCAAACACATAGCTACTGGTACATACCCTCAGCCCCGAGGGAGAACTACTCCCTCCTCGTCATGGAGAGCGCCGAGATGATGAAGATGGCCACCGGTGAGGGTTGCCCCCTCCGGCAGGGTGCCGGAACGGGTCTAGATTGGTTTTTGGTGGCCACAGAGGCTTCTGGCGGTGGAAATCCCGATCTAATCTCCGTTCTGGAAGTTTTACGATACGTAGGTATATATGGGTGCAAGGGGTACGTCGGTGGAGCTTCGGGGGCCCCACGAGGTAGGGGGCACGCCCTAGGGGGTGGGCGCGCCCCCACCCTCGTGGCCAGCTCCCATATCTTCTAACGTAGAGTCCAAGTCTATCTGGTGGCTTTCCTTCCAAAAATAACTTCTCCAGTTGATTTCGTTCCGTTTCGACTCTGTCTGATATTCCTTTTCTTCGAAACACTAAAATAGGCATAAAACATCAAATCTGGGCTAGGCCTCTGGTTAATAGGTTAGTCCCAAAAATAATATAAAAGTGGATAATAAAGCCCAATATTGCCCAAAACAGTAGATAATATAGCATGGAGCAATCAAAAATTATAGATACGTTGGAGACGTATCACCAAGCAACTGGTTCTATTCTTTACCTCTCTTTACTTATAGTTTGTCTTCGTAAAGTCATTGCCTGCTTGCATGATCTGATTGACTTCATTGTGTGAAGACTGTTGTTATTTGGCTTCATACTATCTTCCATCCTGATCCTTACTACCTAGCTGCTGATGGTCTTCGTGCTCTCACTTCATTGCTTACCCGACTATGGCTTGTCTAGTATAGTCTACCTTCCGCTGCATATCAATAGGTTCATTTCTACTGTTTGTCTTCAAAGCCCCCGTGTTTTGAAGACTTTCATAAAAATTGCCTATTCACCCCCTCTACTCGATAACTAGCACTTTCAATTGGTATCAGAGCAAGGTGCTCCCTTGTTCTGTGTGATTCGGTTTAACCACCTGGAGTTTTAGCTATGTTGACTACAGAGATAATCAAAGTCTCCGCTGCGTGCCCTGTCTTCGATGGCACTGATTATCCCTACTGGAAGAATAAGATGCGCATGCATCTTTAAGCCATTGATGTCGACCTCTGGTATGTCGTCAAGAACGGCGTTCCCAAGGCCGGTGAAGGTGTCACCCCAGTTGATGTCAAGAAGTTCATTCAACTGGATTCTACTGCCAAGAACATCATCTGTGGTCATCTGACCAAAGGACAGTATGGCCGTGTGAGTGCTCTAAAAACTGTGAAGCTAGTCTGGGACTGGCTCTCCAAGGTCAATGAAGGCGTCTCAACCCAGAGAGACTCAAGGATCAGTGTTCTTCGCAACCTCTTCAACCGCTTCAAGAGAAATGATAATGAGAATGTTCAGCTGACGTTTGATCGCCTCACTGACATCACAAATGAGTTTCATGCACTCGGCGCCACTGAGATCACCAAACATGAAATCGTCAAGACACTCTTGAGATCACTCGACAGCTCATTTTGACACCCTGGCCCTGATGATTCAAGAACGCAATGACTTCAAGACTCCCGATCCGTCTGACATACTTGAGAGGCTCAACACACATGAGTTCCAGCTATATGAGAAAAGAGATATCTATGGTCCCAACTATGGCCGAGCTCGTGCTTTGAAGGCAAAGGCTGTTTCCTCATCTGAAGAAGAGTCTGACTGCAGTTCTGAGGATCTTGAAGACATTGGAAAGGAACTTGCCATGCTCGTGAAGAAGTTCCAGAGGTTCACCAGGAAGGAAGGCTCCAGACAGTCTTCAAGATCCAGCTCAAGAAATGATGAAGCTTCCTCCCGTGACTACAAGAAGAGAACATGACACAAGTGCAAGAAACCTGGTCACTACATCTATGAATGTCCTCAATGGGACAATGAGAACAACAACAAGAAGATGAACAAGGAATATGATTCTGATGACAATAAGAAGAAGAAATCCTCAAAGTCTTCTTCCAAGTCTTCGTCGGAGTCTTCATCACACAAGAAGAGCTCATCTAGCAAGGCTCGTGCGTTTGTTGGCAAGGAGATGGATTCAGAGGAGGAGTCTGCATCTGAGGAGGTGGAGATGGAGTCTGAAGAGGAATCTGATTCAGGCGTGGCAAGCCTGGCTTTAGCTTCAGCATACGTCACCAAGTCCATCTTCAACACTGAAGACAATGGCCTCTTCACCAACACTGATGCTAATGATGAGGATGACTCTGCACCCACCTACTGCTTCATGGCACGTGGTGCCAAGGTAAACTCACGCGATGCTCACTATCAAACATCAAGTGAAGATGACTCTGAATGTGAATCTAAACCTAGCTACAAAACACTTGCTAAAATTGCAACACAGCAACAGATTGCTATGGAACATATTCAAAAACTGTTAGACAAAAGCGATGACCTGTTGGACGCAGAAATGACTCGAACTCAGTCCTTAATTGAAGACATTAAAAATCTTCATGTTAAGTACGAAGAACTTGGAAGTCGTCATCAAACACTCTGAACTACTCATGAAAAGCTCTCCTATGATTATCTTCAAAGGAAGCAAGAGCTTGGGAACTTGAGATCGGCTCATGAAGATCTTCAAAAGGCGAATGAGTCACTTCGCGCTCAACAGATCAGTTCCACTCTGGAAGGATTTGAACCACCATGTCTAAAATGCCTTGAGTGTGATAACGCTACTTCTGTTGCTGGATGTTCTACTACTACTACTGTTGCAATATCTTCAACTGCTGATGTGGTAACCAACCCCTCTGTTGAGGATACCACTACTATTGCTGATGAGAATGCCAAGTTGAAGACATTGCTTGAGACAGGAATGTACAAAAGTCTCAAAGGGCATCAGACACTATGTGATGTCCTCAAGAAACAGATTCTGAACCGAAACCCTAGGAAAGAGGGTGTTGGGTTCGAAAGGAAAATGAACGTTGATGGTTCTTACTGGAAGCCTGAGCAGTACCCCAAAAGCACATGGGTTGCTGCAAAGGGACCCTCAGTGGATCCATCTACCTTAGCAGGCTTCACTTGTGCTAACCCGATTATCATTGATGAATCCTTTGATGCAAACTATAAATTGTTTAAGAATCAGAATGGTGAAGTGTTTGCCAGGTATATTGGTACTAACTGCAGGAAGGGACCACCTTTGAAGAAGATCTGGGTGCCCAAGAGTTGTCTTGAAAATTTTCAGGTAAATGTCATCATGACACCACCTAGGAAGAAGACAAACCCCAGACCAAAGGCTTCACATGGTCCAAAAGCTTCATACAGACAGAGGACTTACTAGAGTCACCCTAACACAAATTTTTTGCAGGGAAACCATTCTCAGGCCTATGAATATGAGCGTGTTTCATCAAACCACCATGTTCATAAGACCAAGAACTACTCTGCTTATTCTTATGAGTATTATTCACCTCCTGCAAGACTATTTGCTAGGGCTCCAAAGCCAAAGTTCTCAGATGCTGCACTTAGACTCATTGCTTTGAAGCCACCCTTGGAGATGTGGGTGGTTAAGAAAACTTAACTCTCTTTTGCAGGGAAGGGTCTCTAGCCGGAAATCAAAGGCGTCAGATGCTATTGATGGGGACCTAAAACATCTTGTGGGGCGCAAGATAAAATGCCCAAATGGTCTTACTATGTATTTTGTTCCTGAGTCGATTGCCAATCATCCTATCAGTCCTAACCTGGATCTGAGCTTTCATAATCCACTTGCTCGTCAAATGTTTATGCTTCACAATACCCTTTGTGAAGCCTATCCCCCTAACTGCACTATAGCGTATGACACCAACTGCTTCAGAATGGATTATTGATAGTGGATGCACTAACCACATGGCTGGCGATCAAAGTCTTCTCATGGACTCAACCTTACGTCCATCTGATAAGAGTCACATCACATTTGCTGACACTGTTAAAAGCAAGGTATTAGGTCTAGGTAGAGTTGCAATCTCAAAGGATCAGCACATGGATAAAGTGATGCTTGTTGAATCCCTTGGTTTCAACTTAATGTCTGTCTCAATGCTTTGTGACTTAAACATGATTGTGATATTTGGAAAATATCATTGCCTTGTTCTAATGGAATCTGACAAGTCTCTAGCCTTTGAAGGGTACCGAAAAGGTGATCTGTACATGGTAGATTTCTCAGCAGGACCACAGTTGGCTGTATGTCTTCTAGCAAAAGCTTCAGAGTGCTGGCTCTGGCATCGGATGCTTGGGCATGCTGGCATGAGGAACTTTTACACTCTCGCGAAGAAGAAGCATGTTGTAGGCATCGAGGGCGTCAAGTTCAAAAAGGATCATCTGTGTGGTGCCTGCGAAGCCGGGAAGATGACTAGGGCCAAGCATCCTTCGAAGACAATCATGACGACATCACGTCCTTTTGAGCTGCTTCACATGGACCTATTCGGCCCTACTCATTACTCCACACTTACTACCACTGCTTGTCTCTATGGGTTCGTTATTGTTGATGATTACTCTAGATATACCTGGGTGCATATAATTCTCTACAAGACTGAAGTGCAAGATGTCTTCAGACGATTTGCCAATCGTGCCATGACGAACTATGGCATCAAGATCAAGCACATCATAAGTGACAACGGCACAGAGTTCAAGAACACTAGCCTCGACACCTATCTTGATACATTAGGCATCACTCATGAGTTCTCTGCTCCATACACACTTCAGCAGAATGGCATCATGGAGCGCAAGAACAGGACACTCATTGAGATGGCTCGGACGATGCTTGATGAGTACAAGACTCCAAGGAAGTTTTGGCCTGAAGCTATTGATACTGCATGCCATGTCATCAACCGTGTTTATCTTCACAAGCTTCTAAAGAAGACATCATATGAGCTACTGACTGGTAAGAAGCCAAACGTAAGCTACTTCAGAGTATTTGGTGCCAGGTGCTGGATCAAAGATCCGCATCACACTTCAAAATTTGCACCGAAAGCACATGAAGGTTTTATGCTTGGTTACGGAAAGGATTCGCACTCCTACAGAGTCTTCAACCTCTTTCACTATAAAGTGGTTGAAACTGTGGATGTGCGGTTCCATGAAACTAACGACTCGCAAAGAGAGCACCTGCCAAATGTGCTAGATGAAGTCTCACCGAGTGAATCCATCAAGCTTATGGGTACTGGAGAAATCATACCTTCAGAGGGACAGGCTGAAGAGGAACTTATTATTTCTGCACCAAATCAACCTGAAGAATCTTCTAAGCCCGAAGCCAATACTAAAGATGAAGACAATGATCAGCAAGGGCAAAATCTTCGTCCAGTTCATCCTCGTGTTGCAAATGAAGTACATATTTAGAAGATAATTGACAACATCAATGCACCAGGTCCCCTTACTCGTTCAAGAGCAACACAACTAGCAGATTTCTGTGGGCACGTTGCATTTGTCTCCATATCTGAACCCAAGAAAGTTGCTGAAGCCTTCATGGAACTTGAATGGATTCAAGCTATGCAAGAAGAGCTTCAACAGTTCGAGCTGAACAATGTATGGGAACTGGTCAAGCGTCCTAATCCTCGCAAGCACAATATCATAGGCACAAAATGGATCTATCGCAACAAACAAGATGAGCATGGTCAAGTTGTCAGAAACAAGGCTCGTCTCGTTGCTCAAGGATACACTCAAGTTGAAGGGATTGACTTCGATGAAACATTTGCTCCGACGGCTAGGCTTGAAGCCATTCGCATTCTGCTAGCCTATGCCAACTACCACAACATCCTTCTGTATCAAATGGATGTGAAGAGTGCCTTCCTCAATGGCAAGATTGAAGAAGAAGTGTATGTTGCACAACCACCTGGCTTTGAAGATCCAAAACATCCTGATATGGTTTACAAGCTCAACAAGGCACTGTATGGCCTCAAACAAGCCCCTCGTGCTTGGTATGACACACTCAAAGAATTCCTGAAGAGCAAAGGCTTCAAACCTGGTTCCCTGGATCCCACTCTCTTCACGAAGACATACGATGGTGAACTGTTTGTGTGCCAGATCTATGTGGATGACATTATCTTCGGTTGCACTGAAAAAAGATATAGTGATGAGTTTGGACACATGATGCAAGAGCAATATCAGATGTCCATGATGGGTGAGCTGAAGTTCTTCCTTGGTCTTCAAATCTGTTAGCAAAGCAATGACATCTTCATATCTCAAGAGAAATACCTCAAAGATTGCCTGAAGAAGTTTGGAATGCAAGACTGCAAGGGATACACGACGCCAATGCCAACCAAAAGTCATCTGGGCCCCGACGACAATGGTAAAGAGTTCGATCAAAAGGTATACCACTCCATAATTGGTTCTTTACTCTATTTGTGTGCATCTAGGCCAGATATCATGCTTAGCGTTTGCATGTGTGCCTGATTCCAAGCGGCACCAAAGGAGTCGCATCACTTAGCTATGAAGCGAATTCTTCGATATTTGGCTTACACCCCAGCACTAGGATTATGGTATCCAAAGGTCTCAGAGTGTAATCTAGTTGGATTCTCAGATGTTGATTATGCTGGTGACAAGGTTGATCGCAAGTCTACATCAGACACATGTCACTTTCTTGGACGATCTCTTGTCTGTTGGTCTTCAAAGAAGCAGAACTGTGTGTCTCTCTCCACTACTGAATCTGAATACATTGCTGCTGGATCTTGCTGCACTCAGCTTCTGTGGATGAAGCAAACTCTCAAGGACTATGGTATCCATTTGAAGCATGTGCTACTCTACTGTGACAATGAAAGCACCATCAAGATTGCCAACAACCCAGTTCAGCATTCGAAGACAAAGCACATTCAGATTTGTCATCACTTTCTCAGAGATCATGTCATGAAGGAAGATATTGATATCATCCAGGTCAACACTGAAGAGCAATTGACAAATATCTTCACAAAGCCCTTGGATGATAAAATGTTTTGCAAGTTGCGGTGTGAGCTAAATATCTTAGAATCCTCGAATGTCCTATAATTGGACACACACCCTAACGCTTATGCATGTGATGACTTAGATGTGCAACACACGAAGTAACGTATATCTTCAAATAATGAAGACATACACTCTAAGTGTGAATACATTAATGCGGAAATTGACTTCAGAGCGCCACGATAATTGTGCATTGTGTCTGGGTCTAATACTTCCTATACGGTGGGTAACGCCACCACCAAACTATTGTTTGAAGTGTTTTTATTGATGTCACAATTGCATGGTCTTTGCATTTGTTTTGTCTTCTATACTGATTTGATCTCATGATTATCTTCATAGTGATTGATTTGGTCTCATACTGATATATATATATATATAGACACACACACACACAAACACACACACACATTTGTGTTCTGTCCTCTACAGCATTCACTTATAGCTATGTCTTCATGTTCGAATCTTTTGATCTAAGTGAATGTGATCAGACCCTAACCCCCTCTATGCTTCTACCTCAGATTCTATCTATCCAAATCATATGCATTCTATTGAATCTGTCGATTGTCTTCTCTGAGTCCTTCTCAGCAGAAGACACAGAGACAAAATTGAATCTGTTTTAATGCTATATTCTTTTTGCCTGAAACCCGGAGAAGCCGGAACGACCACCCGACAATCCTGGCGTGCGTGGGAACATGGAACAACTTCCAATGTGTTGCATGCATCCCACATGTCCTTCAGATATGAACCGCCAGGGGCACCTGCATAATAACGCTGTGCCGTCCCTGTCCCTATAAATACACACCTCACCGCGGTCATTATCTCTTCTTCCACCTTCTCTCCTCGCACCAAAACCCTAGCGCCTCCGCTAGCTCGCGACGACGCCGGAGGCGAAGCGCTTAGCTACCGCGACATCTTCGACGCCGTCTTCACGCCGACCGCGGATCTCGTCCTCTCCGTTGCCGCCGTAGGTGTCTTCCGTCGCCAAGTTAGGCACAGGAGATTGAACTGCTCGGCCTCCCTCTCAACTTCGTCTAGCAGTTCTTCGTGTGGTAATTAAATCTCACTTTTACTGCCCCTTTGATTCATCAGATCCATCCACTTCAACCAGAAGTGGTTTCTAAGCTTGCAAATCTAGATCTATCTTGTTTGCATCTCATATCATGCCAAGTATGTTCACTTATGCTTCACTACTAGTTAGATTCCTCACTTGTACTTATTCTTGGATTCGTACAAATCTGGAACCAACTCTCATCAAATAAGTGAATGTCTTCGCACTATGAGGTCAATGTCTTCAAACTGATTTATCTTCAAAATCTTCTAAGAATGCATATGACCTCTTCCCTTCCCTTGCACCTCTAATGCTGTCACAGGTACATGTCCGTGGGAGAATCCCTTGGTTCTCATAGTCTGCATTCATTTGCAGAATTCTTACAGTGACACATCAATTCTCCTGAAGCCAGTTCCTGTTTGACCAGCAGACGGAAGCCATTCATAGTTTTGAAGCCTTTCAGCTTGACTACTATGGCCACTGAGAAATCAGCTAGAAAGGGCGGTAGGCAGCGCCGTGGTGATACAGCCAAGGACCTGCCACCAGATCTCTTTAAAACGTACAAATCAGATCCTGATGAAACCTATGGTGAGCGCAAGATCCAAATCCAATGGATTCGAAGATATTGGGCAGAGGAATGGTTCAAGTACAGATTTGTGACCGCTGAGTCTGCAGAAAAGAACGCCAACAAGCGAACATGGGGAGATATTATATACAGAGGTCTGCAGCCCAAGTCCAAGCCCGAAGCATTGCTCAAGGCTTCTATCCTTGCATGGTCCGAGGACCACAGCCTGAAGATGCCGACCCATCTAGTTTTCTATGGTGTCGCAATGACAATCTCTTCAAGTGCAACTTTCAGTTTGCCAAAGAGTTTGCCAAGAAGAACAGGAAGCAGTTTGGCCTCGACTTCAACCCTGGTCCATCTGCTCCACGGGCTGATGGCACACGTGATGCCAATCCAAATGAGATCGTCCCCTTCTACAACCTTGAAGGTCTCATCACTCATATTGCTGTCCAGGGGGCTACGGTGGACCACTCAACTGGCGACGCAGATTCTGAAGATGCGCCAGCCCCACCGAAGCAGAAGCAGAAGAAATCAAAGGCTTCAAAGCCCTCTGCCGCACCGAAAGTTTTGCATGCGAAGCCATTGGCCACTACACCTCCTGAACCCAGTGTGCAGTCGGAAGATCTTTCTCGCGTCTCCAAGAAGAAGCCCATGAAGATTTCTGGGCATGAACTGACTCCAGCTGCCGTTCTGAGGAACAAAGATGAAACCATTGATCTGTCAAGCGACGAAGACTTTGGTGATGATGCTCTTGAGCTTCTAATCAAGAGCAAGCAAGAGGTGGAGATCTTCAACAATCTAACCCTTTTTGATGTGGAAATTCTGAACAGCTTCATTGATGAGTGGTTCAACGACCAGAGCATCAGCATCGATGATCTTCAGCTGCCAGTGGACATCAACATCACCTTCCACGGAGCCATTGCAAATGAGCTGGCCTTGGCTCAGAAGATCGTCGAGCTGAAGAAAAAAATTGATTTTGAGAAGGCTCAGTTCAAGAAGCACATAGCAAAGCTCAGCGTAGTTGATGTACAAAACTTCAAGCAAATGTTGCATAACCTCAAGGAGCAGTTTCATCAGAAACGCGAGGAAGCCAAAGGATCAAAAGAGCGGATGAAATACTTCGCAGAGAAATGTGTTCAAGTGCACAATGAGGCTGAGAAGCGCAAGGCACTAGGGCATCCTGGCATCGATCAAAGGATGGCTGCAAAACACAAGAAGAAGTCTGTTGCAACACACACTGAAGCACCAAGGTAGGATGCAGCTAGCGTTGTCTTCCCTGCCGGCATGACAGGTGTTGGGGATCGAAGCAGAAATTTAAAATTATCTACGCATCACCAAGATCAATCTATGGAGTAATCTAGCAACGAGGGGAAGGAGAGTGCATCTACATACCCTTGTAGAACGCTAAGCGGAAGCGTTCAAGTGAACGGGGTTGATGGAGTCGTACTCGTCGTGATCCAAATCACCGATGATCCTAGCGCCGAACGGACAGCACCTCCGCGTTCAACACACGTACGGTTGGGAGACGTCTCCTCCTTCTTGATCCAGCAAGGTGAGAGGAGAAGTTGAGGGAGAACTCCAGCAGCACGACGGCATGGTGGCAATGGAGCTCGTGGTTCTCCAGCAGGGCTTCGCCAAGCACTATGGAGGAGGAGGAGGTGGAGGAGGAGGGAGGGCTGCGCCAGGGAAGAGGTGCGGCTGCCCTCTCTCTCCCTCACTATATATAGGGGGAAGGGAGGAGGGGGAGGCGCCCTAGGGTTCCCTAGGGGAGGGGCGGCGGCCACAGGGGAAACCCTAGATGGGTTTGGGCGCCCCCACCCCCTAGGAAACTTGCCCCCAAGCCGGGAGGGGCGGCTGCCCTAGGGGTGGCGCCCCCACCTCTCCTGGTTACGTGAGATGGGGTGGGAGGGGCGCTCAGCCCCTTAGTGGGCTGATGTGACCTCTCCCCTTGGCCCATAAGGCCCCCCAATGCTTGCCGGGGCCTCCGAAACCCCTTTCGGACACGCTGGTCATCACCTGGTACCCCCGGAACAATTCCGGACTCCAATACCCTTTGTCCAATATACCGATCTTCACCTCCGGACCATTCGGAGCTCCTCGCCATGTCCGGGATCTCATCCGGGACTTCGAACAACCTTCGGTAACCACATACTATTTCCCATAACAACTCTAGCGTCACCGAACCTTAAGTGTGTAGACCCTACGGGTTCGGGAACCATGCAGACATGACCGAGACAACTCGCCGGCCAATAACCAATAGTGGGATCTGGATACCCATGTTGGCTCCCACATGTTCCACGACGATCTCATCGGATGAACCACGATGTCGAGGATTCAATCAATCCCGTATACAATTCCCTTTGTCTAGCGGTATTGTACTTGCCCGAGATTCGATCGTCGGTATCTGATACCTTGTTCAATCCATCTACAAGTTCCACGATGATCTCTTCAAACAACCGTTTATACTTTCCAGAAATTCCACATTATTTCAGATCAACAATATGTCATCCACATATACTTATCAGAAATGTTGTAGTGCTCCCACTCACCTTTTTGTAAATACAAGTTTCTAGCAAACATTGTATAAACCTAAAAGCTTTGATCACTCCATCAAAACATATATTCCGATTCCGAGATGCTTGCTCTAGTCCATAGAAGGATTGCTGGAGCCAGCATACCTTTTAGCATCCTTAGGATCGACAAAACCTTTTATTGTATCACATACAACTTTTCTTACAAAACTGGTAAGAAAACTTGTTTTTGACATCCATCTGTAAGATTTCATAATCGAAAAATACAGCTAATGCTAACATGATTCCGACAGACTCAAGCATCGCTACGGGTGAGAAATTCTCATCGTAGTCAACTCCTTGAACTTGTGAAAAGACTCTTTCCCACAAGTCGAGCTTCATAGACGGTAACATTACCGCCCACATCCGTCTTCTTCTTAAAGATCCATTTATCTCAATGGCTTGCCGATCATCGGGCAAGTCCACCAAAGTCCATGCTTTGTTTTGATATATGGATCCTATCTCGGATTTCATGGCTTCTAACCATTTGTTGGAATTCGGGCCCACCATCGCTTCTCCATAGCTCGTAGGTTTATTGTTGTCTAACAACATGATATCTAAGACAGGATTATTGTACCACTTAGGAGTAGTACATATCCTTGTCGACCTACGAGGTTCGATAGCAACTTGATCCGAAGCTTTATGATCACTATCATTAACTTCCTATTCAACAGACGTAGGCGCCACAGAAAACATCTTTCTGTGTTGCATCACTCTTTGGTTGAAGTAAAGGTTCGACAACCTCATCAAGTTCTATCTTCCTCCCACTCAATTCTTTCGAGAGAAACTCCTTCTCGAGAAAGGACCCGTTCTTAGCGATAAACAATTTGCCCTCGGATTTGAGATAGAAGGTGTACCCAACTGTCACCTTTGGGTATCCTATGAAGATGTGTTTGTCCGCTTTGGGTTCGAGCTTCTTCGGCTGAAGCCTTAAGCATCGCAGCCCCAAACATTAAGAAATGACAACTTTGGTTTCTTGCCAAACCAATGTTCACACGACGTCGTTTCAACGGACTTAAATGGTGTCCTATCTAAAGTGAATGCAGCTGTCTCTAACGCATAACCTCAAAATGAAAACGGTAGATTGATAAGAGACATCATAGATCGCACCATATCTCATAGTGTTCGATTACGACGTCCGGACACACCATTACCTTGTGGTGTTCCAGGTGGCTTCAACTGTGAAACAATTCCACAATGTCTTAAGTGTTTGCCAAACTCATAACTCAGAAATTCTCATTGATCAGATCGTAGGAATTTGATCTTCTTGTTATGATGATTCTTAACTTCACTCTGAAATCGCTTGAACTTTTCAAACGTTTCAGACTTGTGCTTCATTAAGTAAATATACCTATATCTACTCAAATCGTCAGTGAAGATGAGAAAATAGCGATATCCACCGCACGCTTCAATTCTCATTGGATCACACGCATCAACATGCATGATTTCCAACAAGTCACTTGCTCGTTTCATTGTACCTGAAAACGGGGTCTTAGTCATCCTGCCCATGAGGCATGGCTCGCATGTGTCAAGTGATTCAAAATCAAGTGACTCCAAACATCCATCGATATGGAGTTTCTTCATGCATCTTACGCCAATATGACCTGAGCGGCAGTGCCACAAGAAAGTGGTACTATCATTATTAACTCTACATCTTTTGGCGTGAACATGTGTATTACCATGACCGAGATTCAATGAACCATTCACATAGGGTGCATGACCATGAAAGGTATTATTCATGTAAACAGAATAACCATTATTCTCTAACTTAAATGAATAACCGTATTGCAATGAACATGATCTAATCATATTCATGCTCAACGTAGACACCTGATAACATTTATCTAGGTTCAATACTAATCCCGAAGGTAGATGGAGCGTGCGATGGTGATCTCATCAACTTTGGAAACACTTCCAACACACATCGTCACCTCGCCCTTAGCCAGTCTCCGTTTCGTCCGTAGCTTTTGCTTCAAGTCACCAATAATAGCAACTGAACCGGTATCCAATACCCAGGTGCTACCAGGAGTACTAGTGAGCTACACATTAATAACACATATATACTTTGTTGAAGTTGCCAGCCTTCTTACCTACCATGCATTTGGGGTAATTCCGCTACCAGTGACCGTTCCCTTTACAATAGAAGCATTTAGTCTCGGGTTTGGGTTCAACCTTGGGTTCCTTCACTGGAGCGGCAACTGGTTTGCCATCCATGAAGTTTCCCTTCTAGCCCTTTTCGAAACCAGTGGTCTTGTTAAACCGTCAACACTTGATGCTCCTTCTTGATTTCTACCTTTTGCGGTCTTAAGCACCGCGAACAGCTCCGGGATCAACTCCATCCCTTGCATGTCATAGTTCATCACGAAGATCTAGTAGCTTAGTGATAGTGGCTAGAGAACTCTATCAATCACTATCTTATCTGGAAGTTTAACTCCCACTTGATTTAAGTGATTGTAGCACCCAGACATTCTGAGCACATGCTCACTAGCTGAGCTATTCTCCTCCATCTTGTTGCCAAAAGAACTTGTCAGAGGTCTCACACCTCCCAACACGGGCATGAGCTTGAAATCCCAATTTCAGCTCTTGGAACATCTCATATGTCTTATGGCGTTCAAAACGTCATTGGAATCCCGATTCTAAGCCGTAAAGTATGGTGCACTAAACTATCAAGTAGTCATCAGGATGTGTCTGTCAGGTGTTCACAACATCCACAGACGACGTTGTAGGGGTTTGCACATCGAGCGGTGCATCAAAGACATAAGCCTTCTGTGTAGCAGTGAGGACACTCCTCGGACTACGGACCCAGTCCGCATCATTGCTTACAATATCTTTCAACTTAGTCTTTCTCTAGGAACGTATTGAAACAGGGAGCTACAACGTGAGCTATTTATCTACAACATATTTGCAAAGACAATTTAGACTATGTTCATGATAATTAAGTTCATCTAATCAAATTATTTAATGAACTCCCACTCAGATAGACATCCCTCTAGTCATCTAAGTGAAACATGATCCGAGTCAACTAGGCCGTGTCCGATCATCACGTGAGACGGACTAGTCAACATCGGTGAACATCTTCATGTTGATCGTATCTTCTATACGACTCATGCTCGACCTTTCGGTCTTCCGTGTTCCGAGGCCATGTCTGTACATGCTAGGCTCGTCAAGTCAACCTAAGTGTATTGCGTGTGTAAATCTGGCTTACACCCGTTGTATTCGAAGTTAGAATCTATCACACCCGATCATCACGTGGTGCTTCGAAACAACGAACCTTCACAACGGTGCACAGTTAGGGGGAACACTTTTCTTGAAATTTTAGTGAGGGATCATTTTATTTAAGCTACCGTCGTTCTAAGCAAATAAGATGTAAAACATGATAAACATCACATGCAATCAAATAGTGACATGATATGGCCAATATCATTTTGCTCCTTTTGATCTCCATCTTCGGGGCTCCATGATCATCGTTGTCACCGGCATGACACCATGATCTCCATCATCATGATCTCCATCATCGTGTGTAACGCCCCGGATATAACTTTCCCAATTTGTACTCCAACTCTTACCGTTTCCGGCGTTAAGTTATATTTATTTCTCGGGTTCGGGTCTTTGTCTCCGTGTGTTGTTTTCGTTGTCATGCATCTCATATCATGTCATCATGTGCATTGCATTTGCATACGTGTTCATCTCATGCATTCGAGCATTTTCCCCGTTGTCCGTTTTACTTTCCGGCGCTTCGTTCTCCTCCGGTGGTCATTTCTAGCTTTCTTTCGTGTGTGGGGATTAAACATTTCCGGACTGGACCGAGACTTGCCAAGCGGCCTTGGTTTACTACCGGTAGACCGCCTATCAAGTTTCGTATCATTTGGACTTCGTTTGATACTCCAACGGTTAACCGAGGGACCGAAAAGGCCTCGTGTGTGTTGCAGCCCAACACCCCTCCAATTTGGCCCAAAACCCACCAAACTCTGCTCCATCATCTAGAGCGTTCGATCACGATCGCGTGGCCGAAAACCGCACCTCATTTGGACTCTCCTAGCTCCACTTATGCCTATAAATAGACCCCCCATTCCAAAATCGCGGATCCCCTCCCCCCTAACCCTAGATCCATTTCCCATGCCGCCGCCGGACGAAAACCGCCGGGCCGGACGTGTCCGACCCGACCGCCGCCGCCACGTGGCGCTTCCGGATTCGCCGCCGCCTCTCGCCCACTTCGCCACCGCCGCCAGCCCGCGGGGCCCGGGACGGGCCCTACCGGCCCACGCGCGCCCCCGCGCCTCCCTCCACACCGCGCCGCCGCCCTCTCCAACTCTGGTGGCCGGCGCCACCGCGGGCCACCACCGCGCCGCCGCGGCCGACCCCGCCGCCTCGCCGCTTCCTCGGGCCGGCGCCGCCCCGCCGCACCGACCCCGCGCCGCCGCCCTCGCCGCGGACGCCGCCGCCCCGGTCTCCTCCTCGCCGCCTCCCCGAGCTCCGGCAAGGCCCCGGCGACGATCCCCTCCTCCGGTGAACAGTGAACTCTGGCATGCATCGAAATCCGTGCAGATCTGGATCTGGAAAAAATATCTCGGTTGACTTTCCCTCCGAACCCTAATTTTTATGCAAACTTTGACCGACTATATCTCCGCATCCGTAGCTCCGATTTGGACATATAGTATATCAAAATGTTCGTCTCGATGAGTAAATCATTTCATTCCATTGCATCATTTTCATTTGAGTTCATCTTGATGCCCGAAATGCTGTTAGAAGGAGGCTTCGTGAGTTAATTGTCAGATCTGCTAGTTCATCTTAGACTTTTGTCATTTTTGCCAGGATTATTGTGTGCATGATATGCCTGTGAGTCCTTCATATGTTTTGTTAAGGATTCTGTCTTCTTTCGAGAGGTGCAACCCGTGCATTTTTGTGATATGTGTGGTGACTTGTGCAAGGTTGCAAAGTGAGGCACCCGGTAAATCTGTTTTCAGGGACTTAGTAGTTTTCACTAAGTCTGGGATTATTTAGTTCATGATGCCATATGTTCATGCTATTTCCTAGTGATCCGTGCCTCTTTTGAGGATGATCAGTAAAGGAGTTTTGTTAATCTTGTTATGCTCTATCCATCCATGTCTTTACTTGCAATTATGGAGCACCCTAGCTTGAGTCAATCGAGCTCTACTTTTGCTTCGTTGTGAATCTGGGCAGATCGTCAACTCATTTGCGATTTTGCCGATGCTATTGTAGTTGATCCGTGCATGCTATGCCATTGTTCCTGCCATGTCTAGCTAGAATTTTGTGCCTTCTTAATGGATGTATGCTTGCCTTGCCATGACTTTCACCGTAGTGAGTGCATCGAGCTCGTTTACATGCCTTCGTGAGTTATATTTCAGCATGTCTCAGTTTTCACCAAGTCTGAAAACTGATTGTGTTTTAGCTATGTTCGTGTGCTTGTTAGTATATTTTGTGGTCCCTTTTGGCTCAAGGTCACTAAGGGTCTTTTGTTAATCTTGTTGAGTAGCTCCATGCCATATTCTTCTTTGTCATAATCAGGTCCTGTAGCATGTTGTTTTGTTGCTCCGAAGAGGGCTTCATGATCTGAAATTTCAGACAAGTGTTAATTTCACCGTCTGAAATCTGTTTACCATTTGCGTTTTTGCCATGCTTGTTTGAACCTGTTAATGGATGATTTGGCCGTAGCTCAGTGCTAGACTTTTGTTAAGTATCTTGAGTGCATCCCTGCCATGTATTTTTTTGTCATGTTTGAGTGCTGTAGCATGTTCATCTCATTGCATTTAGATGGCTACTTGGTGTAAATCGCAGACCGGTGTCATAATTGTTTTGTTGGCCATTCCCAAACCGTAACTCCGATTCCGGCGTTCTTTATATCGATTTCAAGCGGTTTCATCTCATCTTTCCAGTGGCACACTTGGTTTTCCAAGTTGAGGCCAGGTTCATGCATTTTCCTGCCATATCTTGCATTTTGCATCCCGCATTGCATCCCGCATAGCATATCATCATTGCATCTTTTTGTTTGAGCTTGCACGTGGTTGATTGTATCCTTGTGGCTTGTTTGTCTTGTTTGGGTAGAGCCGGGAGACGAGTTCGCTAACGAGGAGCCCGTTGAGATTGCTTTTGAGGATCCAGTCAACTCTGACAGCTTTGCAGGCAAGATGATCATACCCTCGAAATCACTACTATCTTTGCTATGCTAGTTTGCTCGCTCTTTGCTATGCCAATGCTACGATGCCTACCTTTTGCTTGTCAGCCTCCCAATTGCCATGTCAAACCTCTAACCCACCTTGTCCTAGCAAACCGTTGATTGGCTATGTTACCGCTTTGCTCAGCCCCTCTTATAGCGTTGCTAGTTGCAGGTGAAGATTGGAGCCGTTCCTTGTTGGAACCATTTATTTACTTGTTGGGATATCATTATATTGCTATGTTATCTTAATGCATCTATATACTTGGTAAAGGGTGGAAGGCTCGGCCTCTCGCCTAGTGTTTTGTTCCACTCTTGCTGCCCTAGTTTCCGTCATATCGGTGTTATGTTCCCGGATTTTGCGTTCCTTACGCGGTTGGGTTATAATGGGAACCCCTTGATAGTTCGCCTTGATTAAAGCTTTTCCAGCAATGCCCAACCTTGGTTTTACCATTTGCCACCTAGCCTCTTTTTCCCTTGGGTTTCCGGAGCCCGAGGGTCATCTTATTTAAACCCCCCCGGGCCAGTGCTCCTCTGAGTGTTGGTCCCACTGAGCGATGTCCGAGGATACCAGGGGCAACTCTGGGTTGGCTTACCCGACGTCTTGCTCATCTGAGTGTGCCCTGAGAACGAGATATGTGCAGCTCCTATCGGGATTTGTCGGCACATTCGGGCGGTGTTGCTGGTCTTGTTTTAACCTGTCAAAATGTCTTGTTGTACCGGGATACCGAGTCTGATCGGAATGTCTCGGGTGGAGGTCTATTCCTTCGTTGACCGTGAGAGCTTGTCATGGGCTAAGTTGGGACTCCCCTGCAGGGATTGAACTTTCGAAAGCCGTGCCCGCGGTTATGGGCAGATGGGAATTTGTTAATGTCCGGTTGTAGATAACTTGAACCTTAAGTTAATTAAAATGAATCAACCGTGTGTGTTACCGTGATGGCCCCTTCTCGGCGGAGTCCGGGAAGTGGACACGGTGTTGGAGTTATGTTTGCGCAGGTTGCTCTCTCCGTAGATTCTCGCTCGCGCTTCGCCTCCTCTTCTCGCTCTCTTTTGCGAATAAGTTAGACACCATATATGCTAGTCGCTTGCTGCAGCTCCACATATATTTGCCTTACCCCTTCCTATAAGCTTAAATAGTCTTGATCGCGAGGGTGCGAGATTGCTGAGTCCCTGTGGCTCACAGATTCCTACTATACCAGATGCAGGTCCAGGTGATTCCGCTTCAGGTGACGCATACGATCTCAAGTGGGAGTTCGACGAGGACTCTCAGCGTTACTATGTGTCTTTTCCTGATGATCAGTAGTGGTGCCCAGTTGGGGTTGATCGGGACCGTGTCGCATGTTGGGTTTTCTTCTATTTTGGCGCCGTAGTCGGGCCATGAGTGTTTGATTGATGTATGTTATTTATGTACTTTGTTTGACATGGCGAGTGTAAGCCAACTATGTATCTCCCCTTTTATTATTTATATTACATGGGATGTTGTGATGATTGCCTAACTTGCGACATTGCTTTCAATGCGGTTATGTCTCTAAGTCGTGCCTCGACACGTGGGAGCTATAGCCGCATCGAGGGCGTTACATCGTGTCTTCTTGAAGTTGTCTCGTCATCTATTACTTCTACTACTATGGCTAACGCTTTAGCAATAAAGTAAAGTAATTACATGACGTTTAAGTTGACACGCAGGTCATAAATAAATTAAGACAAATCCTATGGCTCCTGCCGGTTGTCATACTCATCGACATGCAAGTCGTGATTCCTATTACAAGAACATGATCAATCTCATACATCACATATATCATTCATCACATCCTTCTGGCCATATCACATCACAAGGCATATGCTGCAAAAACAAGTTAGACGTCCTCTAATTGTTGTTGCAAATTTTTACGTGGCTGCTATAAGTTTCTAGCAAGAACGTTTCTTACCTATGCCAAAACCACAACATGATATGCCAATTTCTATTTACCCTTCATAAGGACCCTTTTCATCGAATCTGATCCGACTAAAGTGGGAGAGACAGACACCCGCTAGCCACCTTATGCAACTAGTGCGTGTCAGTCGGTGGAACCAGTCTCACGTAAGCGTACGTGTAAGGTCGGTCCGGGCCGCTTCATCCCATGATGCCGCCGAATCAAGATAAGACTAGTAACGACAAGTAAATTGACAAAATCGACGCCCACAAAAACTTGTGTTCTACTCATGCATAGAAACTACGCTTAGACCTAGCTTATGATGCCACTGTTGGGGATCATAGCAGAAATTTAAAATTTTCTACGCATCACCAAGATCAATCTATGGAGTAATCTAGCAACGAGGGGAAGGAGAGTGCATCTACATACCCTTGTAGATCGCTAAGCGGAAGCGTTCAAGTGAACGGGGTTGATGGAGTCGTACTCGTCGTGATCCAAATCACCGATGATCCTAGCGCCGAACGGACGGCACCTCCGCGTTCAACACACGTACGGTTGGGAGACGTCTCCTCCTTCTTGATCCAGCAAGGTGAGAGGAGAAGTTGAGGGAGAACTCCAGCAGCACGACGGCATGGTGGCAATGGAGCTCGTGGTTCTCCAGCAGGGCTTCGCCAAGCACTATGGAGGAGGAGGAGGTGGAGGAGGAGGGAGGGCTGCGCCAGGGAAGAGGTGCGGCTGCCCTCTCTCTCCCTCACTATATATAGGGGGAAGGAAGGAGGGGGAGGTGCCCTAGGGTTCCCTAGGGGAGGGGCGGCGGCCACAGGGGAAACCCTAGATGGGTTTGGGCGCCCCCACCCCCTAGGAAACTTGCCCCCCAAGCCGGGAGGGGCGGCTGCCCTAGGGGTGGTGCCCCCACCTCTCCTGGTTACGTGAGATGGGGTGGGAGGGGCGCTCAGCCCCTTAGTGGGCTGATGTGCCCTCTCCCCTTGTCCCATAAGGCCCCCCAATGCTTGCCGGGGCCTCCGAAACCCCTTTCGGACACGCTGGTCATCACCTGGTACCCCTGGAACAATTCCGGACTCCAATACCCTTCGTCCAATATACCGATCTTCACCTCCGGACCATTCCGGAGCTCCTCGTCATGTCCGGGATCTCATCCGGGACTCCGAACAACCTTCTGTAACCACATACTATTTCCCATAACAACTCTAGCGTCACCGAACCTTAAGTGTGTAGACCCTACGGGTTCGAGAACCATGCAGACATGACCGAGACAACTCTCCGGCCAATAACTAACAGCGGGATCTGGATACCCATGTTGGCTCCCACATTTTCCACGATGATCTCATCAGATGAACCATGATGTCGAGGATTCAATCAATCCCGTATACAATTCCCTTTGTCAAAACTTCAAGCACATGGCAAAGCTCAGCGTAGCTGATGTTCAAAACTTCAAGCAAATGTTGCATAACCTCAAGGAGCAGTTTCATCAGAAACGCGAGGAAGCCAAAGGATCAAAAGAGCGGATGAAATACTTCACAGAGAAATGTGTTCAAGCGCACAATGAGGCTGAGAAGCGCAAGGCACTGGGGCATCCTGGCATCGATCAAAGGATGGCTGCAAAACACAAGAAGAAGTCTATTGCAACACACTGAAGCACCAAGGTAGGATGCAGCTAGCATTGTCTTCCCTGCCGGCATGACATGATCGAAGCCTAAGGTCCCCTCAGCAGCTTCAAAGCTGAAGAAAACCAGGGCAGCTGAAGCTGATGCCAGGAAGCGAAAGCACAAGGATACCTCTGATGGTGCTCCATCAACCAAGAAGCCGAAGACAAAGTCTTCGCGGAAAGAGCGTGCTGCTGTGACAAAGCCACTTGTTGTTGAGCCCATCTCAGTTGCACGTCCCGCCTCCTCCAACCGAGAGCGTCAACTTGTAGTTCACGAGCCTGCTACCATAGGGGCTCCTGAAGACGAAGAAGTACCAGCTGCTGACCCCATCACAGTTGAAGACATTGCTCGCGAAGACAATGTAGAAGATGATGAAGTCCTTCCTCAGATCGAGCACCAACCGGTATCATCGCCTGTTCTCACGAATAGCGAACTCATCAGCATTGGTCGTCCTTTGACGCCAATTGCTCAGGATGCATTGCAGGTTGATCAACCCCAACAAGACACCCCCATTCAAGATGAAACCCCCAGAACTCCAACCCCTCAAGTCACCACTTCGGTACTTGATGACGACTGCATGGTGCAGACCACTCGATCACCACAGGCGTCGCCCGCATTCCGCAGGCTTCACAAAGGCCCTAGGCCTCCGGTCACCATGTCGAGCATTCCAGAAGGAGAAGTGCAACAAAGCTTAGTCGCATGTGAAGTGTTTCTTGAAGCCACTCCTACTGTGAATGTCTCTGAGTCTGAAGCCAAAGTTGCTAAAGACATTCCCGCTGCATCAGCCGAAGATGATAAAGAACCAAGACAAGATGAAGAGAGAGTTGCCACACCCCCTGTTACTCAAGAAGCTGTTCTCGAGGAGAATGTGTCAGTGCCCGACCCTCCTGCTACTGAAGAGGAGGTTGAAAACATTAAGGCGACCACAACCAACACTGCTAAAGCCAATGACGTTGTCATGGCTGAAGACAATGTGGCGCCTGAAGCTGATGTTGCACCCGAAGCTAGTGTGCAACCTGAAGCCCATGTGGATGCTGAAGCCACTGTTCCATCTCCTAGGCCTCACACAATTGAACATGCCTTCGATCATGGACAACTGGTCACTGTGAAATGGCCAATCATGGTTCCTCCCACTGCTCCCGGACCACAATATGAATACCATGTGGAGCATAGGCCACAGGTCCAGAAGCCAAAGCCCAGACTGCCAAGGTTTCCTGGTGCTGCATCATCACTAGGCTCATTCAGTGTCAACAGCTTCAGGGCACACAACACATTCTTCGACAGTGCCAAGAACCCATACTTGAAGCCAAAGATCTCATTTGATCGCTTCTGGAGCTTTCCACAGTGCAGTTATTACTCCTGTGTCTTATACAATCAAGAGCGGATCTTTCCTCACATGCATCTGGATTGTGAAGCCATTGCTAGACTGCCCTGTTTGGAAGAAGCCTTAGGCTGTTTCAGAGATGTTGGCCTTCTGCAGTTTTTCACGGATAAAGAGCATTGGAATGAAGAGCTTCTGCTGCAGTTCTATGATACTCTTCACATTTGTGGCTACAACAGGGATCCAAAGACTTGGGTCCTTGAGTGGATGACAGGTGATGTGCACCATGAAGCCAAAGCTCAAGATATCATCGAGCTTACTCCCCTGCCCACTCTAGGTGAATACTATGAACCTGGTTGTCAGCTACACAGGAATGCATTGGAGAGCATCTTTCAGAAGCCTGAGCCAAACATGAGTCAGATGCTCAGCATGATGAAGCCACTGCCACAAGATGCTGAATATCCTAAGGAATTCTTCATCACCGACCTTGAGTATCTGCCACAGACCATTTATCACATTGTTAGGCAAACTCTATGGCCCGTCAAAGGACATTCCCCTGCAGCCAAGCTTGAAGGCGCGATGAAGACATTGGTGTTCTATATTCTGAATGGCATCGGCTTCAATGACATTGGTGCGCCTTCCCTCGTGTGGACGTGCGCCGCTCGCGCCCCGACCGATCCCCTACCCCGCTTTGCACG
Source organism: Triticum urartu (assembly GCF_056163025.1). Taxonomy (NCBI): domain Eukaryota; kingdom Viridiplantae; phylum Streptophyta; class Magnoliopsida; order Poales; family Poaceae; genus Triticum; species Triticum urartu. The sequence goes on from NC_141875.1 coordinate 258,645,550, forward strand.
CCGCGACCCCACCCCCTGCGCCTTCCGACGTGCGCCCGCTGTGGCCCGCACGCCTAGCCTCGCCCCGGGGCCGCGCTTGCCGCTGGCCACCGCGCCCACCGGCGCCTCCGGCTCCAGCCGTGGCCGCCACCCACCTGCCTGCATGCCGCCTCTGCCCGCTTGCTGCGTGCCCACCGCCACTCGCTTCTGCTTGGCCTGCTGCTGCACCATTGCTGCCGTCGCCCGCGCCGCGTTTCCCCTGCTCACCTTCCACGCCCGCGCCGCCGGCTGGCCGGCCACCCCCTCGTCCCGCCCGCTCCCTTCCTAGGTCACCCGGGTGCGCCCCTGGCTATGGCCGCCGGCGCCTTGAGCGGCTGTGCGAGCCCAGCAGCGCCCCTGGTGGCCTCGGGCGCTCGCCACAAACGGGCACCCGCACCCGTTTAGCCGCACCTGCTAAACTCGCCTGGGCCACTGGCCTATTGGGGCCCACGCCCCTAAAAAAGGTTAAAAAAGGACTTTATATATATAATTAATTATCCTATTAGATAAACTTAATTAAAACTTGCTTAATTAACTTAACCTGCTAATTAAACTACCTGATTTGTAATTAGTTAGATGAGTCTATGACAGGGGGACCCCACCCCGTGTTGACCAGTCAAACATTGACTGATCAACTGGGACCCCCTGGCCCACCTATCAGCCTCTGGTACACTTCTGTGTACACAGAGCTGGGTGCACCTAGCATTTTGTTCTTTAATTTCGAAATAATAATAAATCCAAAAATTGTTTTAAACTTCGGAAAATCATAGAAAATAAACCGTAACTCGGATGAAAATGTTTTCTACATGAAAGTTGCTCAAAAAATCCAAGGAATCCAAATACGCGGTCCTTTCATCTATCACATGCCCCTAGCATGCTGAACAGGGAACCGTTCCCCCTCTTCCACCTATCCGGAATTCGTCTAACGCCGGGAATTCATCCTCGGATGTTTATCCCCTCCGTCTGCAACGTGTAGTATTACGTTAGGACAACCCTAGCTCTGCGTATCGTCATGTAATGCTTAGTGATGCATCTATTTGCTATGTATTTACTGTTTCTTCCCCCTCTTCTCTCCGGTAGACCCCGAGACCGATGCCGCCCATGTGATCGGCTACGTCGACGACACTTATTCTTTTTCAGCAGAGCTTCCAGGCAAGCAAACCCCCCTTGAGCATTCCGATATCGCCCATTTCTTTCCCTCTCATGCTTGCATTAGAACTGCTACTGCTTTATGTATGATCCTACTCTGATGCATAGCCTGTTTTTGTTACCTGCTTTCATACCTTACTTGCTTATCCTAAACTACTTAGTATAGGTTGGTTAGAGATCCATCAGTGACCCCACCTTGTCCCAGTTGCCTCGCTTTATGTTCGATGACTCGATCAACGTGATTGACGTCCCGGCCCCGACACCGTACATCACCCCCTAGTTCTACGGCTCTGCAGAGTTACCATCGAGTGCCGAGGATGGAACCTCTTACATCACTCCTGATGAGATCTCTGTAGTGTAGCCATACGGTCAAGGTCATCGAGGGTGATTTCCTCCTTAACCACTTCCGTTATGGCTCTGTCGTGCAACCCCTCAAGTGTGAACCTCGAGGGTGGATCCTCTTACGTCCACCTTGATGAAAACATCAAGTGGAATTCACCGGGGGTGATTCCTCGGGTTTTCCCCCTTGGTGTTAGACACACAGTTACTATGGTTACTATGACATTACACTGAACCATGTTACTAAAGACGGGTCGGCCATGAGGGGTACCCGCGCAAGCTTAATAGCGAGTGATGTGGAGTCGGGTTGACCTGGAAGGTGCCCGCGAGATACTTACGAGGCGTGGCCGGGCATTCTTAGCCCTTGCCGGAAGTACTAGAGATGGGGCGACGGGGTCACATCTTTCGTGAGTCTCTTCTTGTTACCGCGCGTTCCTAATCCATTATGATTTGGATATTTGATCTGAGGGGCCTCTGGCCTGATAGCACTAACCATCACGTGGGCATTGTATGGGCGTCTTGCGTTGCATGCATCAGCCGAAGCTTATTAGACGTCAGCGACTGAGCGGCGCGCGTCGGGTTGGACTAGTAAGCTCCTGCCTTTTTAAGGAGGTAGGTAGGTCTGCTCACCGGCCGCCCACGCAACGTGCAGGAGTTCCCGGGGCGATGGCCCATGACCCCTGGGGGCATAGGTTTAGTCTGGCATGCTGACCTCTCTATTAAGCCTTGGTCGGGTTGCGGCGTATTGTTTGGCCGAGGCCGGGCATGACCCAGGAAAGTGTGTCCGGCCGGAGTTAATCGAGCGTGGTGGGCAAGTTGGTGCACCCCTGTAGGGAAGAAAACATCTATCGGTAGCCTGTCCTACGGTAACGGACACTTGGAGTTGTATCCCGATCGATACAACTAGAATTGGATACTTGAGATGAGAAATGGTTATGAGAAATGGATAGTATGGCTCTGGGATTGCTTTCTCGCAGGGAGTCGACAAAGGATCTGTGGCCGAGGTTGATAACACTACTACTACTTTACAATATGTTGATCTGTACTCTTCTATATGCTGCAAGATGCTTGAAGATGCTTGAAGATGCTAGTCTTTGATAGGCTAGGCTTTCCCCTTCTCTTCTGGGATTCTGCAGTTTAGTCCACAGATACAACCCATTTGTTTGATATAGATGCATACTTAGTTTAGATCTGATGTAAGTCTTGCGAGTACTTTGGATGAGTACTCACGTGTCAGGACCCCGATTCTAAGTCACACCGACCTAGCCTGTAACACCTCATATCACTTTGCGGCCTCACGCACGGTATCCCCATGGGTGTCGCCTTACCATGGCCCGGGACCGTTTGCGCCTTTTGGCTCACGTATATGATAGTGTCGCTAGCATCCATATGACAGAGAACCCGGGCCGACATGACTAGTCGTGAACCCAAAGTGGCACTAACTTACGGGGACAGGCATACATGAATCAACATCGAGCATGTCGGTCAGCAGCGTGTGAATCCGGGCTGTAGCAACTGGGCTAACAGGACTCCGGGAACCCGGGCTGTAGCAGGCTAGCAGGACTCCGGATGTCACCGCATGACATTTCCCCAAAGGGACAGACACAGGAACGAAGTGAATCACATGCCGGCCAGTCTAAGTGTTCTGGAGCATTAGTGTTGGGCTAGCAGGACTCCGGTGAACCGGGCTGTAGCAGACTACTATGGCTCATGGAAGCACAAGGCTACATTTCCCCATAAGAGAGGCTACCAAGGATGAACAACTAGGTTGTTGGATCCCACACATACCAAGCATTTCAATCATACACACAATATGCTCGATATGTGTAAATACAACATGGCATCACAACATAACTCTACGACTCAAGTATTTATACATTAGGCTCCGAAGAGCCAGATATTACAAGCATGGGTCTCATGACCCAACATTCAGAGCATACAAGTCAATGCACATGCGGAAGCTTAACATGTCTGAGTACAGACTTCTACAAATGAAAAAGGCTGAGAAGCCTGACTATCTACCAGATCCTGCCGAGGGCACAAGATCGTAGCTGAGGTATCAAGCTAAACGTCGAAGTCCATGTGGAACTACTAGCGAGACTGAAGTCTCTATGCAAAACATAAATTAAGCAAACGTGAGTACAAATGTACCCAACAAGACTTACATCAGAACTAACTACATATGCATTGGTAGCAACAAAGGGGGTGGTGGATTTTAACTGCAGCAAGCCAGCTTTGACTCAGTGGCTAACCTGAGCTACTACTGCAAATAACTCTTTGAGGTGGCACACACGACTCCACATATTCACCATACCAATACACCACTATGGATCCGCTCCCGTCTCCCTACGAGAATGCCATCCATAGCACTCACGCTTATCTTGCGCATTTTAGAGTATCCACTTTCACTTGTCTATGAACGACGCAAGGGGTCCAAGTTTCCATATCTGAGGAATCTGACTATTCGAATATATAATGATAACCCTGCAGGGGTGTACTTCTTCACACACGCTCTCGCCACTTACCACCATGTACACATCATGTACCTCGGAAACCTTCAAGCAGAAGCCTGGCGAGGGAGTCAGCCACGACCTGACTAACCACACAAGTCTCTCGTCCAGGTTTATCGCCTATTCGGGCTCCATCCGCTAGGAGATCCGGCCGGGGTGTCGCTCACGGCCCCAAACAATGTGTGCAGGGTTCCCAAGCCCACCATCCGGGTGCCACTTGGTACACCATGCCACTGTGCCTAGTCTGTCCCAAGCCCACCTGTACTGGGTGCCACTTGGTAGACTACTAACACTACCTACAAACACCAGAAACTAGTTGCAACTCCTGGACAAAGATTGAGTTGATTAATAAGCCGAGAGGGGCCGAGTTACCGGAACCCAATGTGGTAGTAACTGTTCATGGATCACAAACACAGAACCCAGTTCCTGAGAACGGCTGCCATGAGACAACCCACCATGTACTCCTACATGGCCTCTCACCGCTACCTTTACCAAATCGTGTTCACACTTAGCTCTCAACGGTAGGACATGTTCACCATGTTCCAATTCATTCCCGATGAATCAGACCTGACTCAACTGTAAGCAGTAGCAGGCATGACAACAAGCATGAATGAGTAGGCACATCAGGGCTCAAACAATTCCTACTCATGCTAGTGGGTTTCATCTATCTACTGTGGCAATGACAGGTCATGCAGAGGAAAGGGGTTCAACTACCGCATCATGTAATAGTTGAATCATTGTTGTCCTAATGCAGTAAAGAGAGCAGGAGCGAGAGAGTGGGATTGTATCGGAATGAACAAGGGGGTTTTGCTTGCCCGGCACTTCTGAAGATAATATAGTTATTCATCGGTGTCATCGATCACGTCGTCGGGAACATCGTCGACTGAGAAGGGACGGTTACCGACAAACAGAGAAGGACACAATCAATGCAATGCAACAATATGATGCATGAATGTGACATGACAATATGAGTGTGTTGGGCTAGTGTAACTACAACCAGGGTGGTTTGAGCTCATTTGAATCAAGGACTCAAATGCAAACTCAAGTTATGGGTTCATAAAGTGCATTAACATGTTTTGAGCTAAACAACAAGGTTAAGTTGTTTAATCATGCATGAAACCAGTACAGATGGATAGATTGAATTTTTCTGATCATTTTTGATATATAATTTATTTCATTTGGAGCTATAGATTAATTTCTATGAATTTTTGAAGTTTTGGATATTTTCTGGAATTTCCTGATTATTATTAAATCCAGAAAATGTATTACCGCATCAGCATTAGGTCATGCTGACGTCAGCAGGTCAACAGGCACCGTCCAGGTCAAACCTGACCAGTGGGGCCCACTGGTCAGTGACTAACTAGCTAAGCAAAGTTTAATTAGAGCCTGGGCCCGCATGTCAGTGTCTAATCTACTTAACTAAGTTAATTAGCACTAACTAAACCTAACACTAATTAAACAGGGGCCTGGCCCACACGTCAGTCAGCCAGGGGAGGTCAAACCCCTGGTCAGCGGGTTCAAACCCGCTGGACTTGGTCCACAGCTCGACGCTGGCGATGACAGACGCGGCGGAGGGCGTCGGGTTTTGCCGTCTGGTGACCAAACAAGCGGCGGAGAGGCTCTACGCGTAGCTGGTGCTCTTCCGCATCCAACGAGACCGAAGTCAGCGGCTGGGGTGGCCGGAAACGGCGGCGGCGACCTCAACAGCGGCGGCTGGAGCTTGGGCAATGACAGCTGTGGCGCTACGATGCATGCAAGGCGATCTAGTGGCTGCGTTCGTCTCCTGGGAGCAACCCGAGCACGATGACGAGCTCAGGTGCAAGCCACGGTGTCCCTAGCCACGATGGCGATGAATCACGGCCCCGACGAGCTTTGGAGCTCATGGGGGTGACGTCTACGGTGAGGGATAGACCACGGGGTCAGGGGGAAACGGTGGCAGAGCTCACCGCGGTTCATACGAGCAGGCCGGTGAGGTCGGGGAAGCATGGACGGTGACGAATCGACAATGAAGTTGCCGGCGGCCGAAGATTGAGGATGAGCTCGGGGACGACGCTATAGGGCTCCCGCGGTCGAGTGGGTTGGTGTAGACGATGCAGAATGCGATGGTGGTTCCTCTGGACGCGTCGGCAAGGCGAGGGGGAGGCAGTGGCTACGGCAACAGCGAGCGGCAGATACGGCTATGCTCGGACGGCGCTTGGCTGCGAGAGAGAGGGGGCTAGAGGAAGGGACGAGGACGAGCGATGGGCGAGAGGGACCGGGGTGGCGCATGGCAGCTTCTGGAGCCTCTCCTGTGTCGGTAGAAGGAGGAGGTGGCCTTGCGCGTGGACGCGCGCGGTGAGCACGCGCCCCTCATGCTCCTGGCGGGAGGTTGGGGATGACTGGTAGTTGTGGGTGGGCTGGGCCGCCAGGTGCTGGACTGCCCGGTGGGCTGCACAGGAGGTAAGCCCAGGTAAGTTTCTTTCCTTACTCTTTTGTTTTAGTTTTCTATTTATTTCCTCTCTGTTTTGATTTAGTTTTATAACTAAATCATTTTATTAAATTCTGAACTTAAATATGGGCACTAACTGAATTAATCCAGAGGCCCTCAAGTGATTTCAGAATATTTGGAGCATTTAAAATATTTATAAAGTTCAAATGCCCCAATTCAAATATAATATGGGTTAATTCAAAATCCATAAATGGCCAACAATTTTGCTCATGATTTTTGGCAGAGGTTTTCACTTCTATCAAAAATCATGAACATTTTTAAAGGGAATTTTGGGTTCTTGAAAAAGATTTTATTTCACCCTATTGAATTCTTTCTGGTGCTAGGGTTTAATCAATCCCCATTTCAAGTTTCTTTCAAATTTAAACATGATGCACACATAGAGCTAGTCTAGTGCAAAACCAAAACCTAGGGATGTGACATCACAGTTGCTTTGCTACCTCTTTTTCCCCCATACCCAATTGTTGCGACCAGATGACGGATCCCAGGAGCCATACGATGCCACCGATGACTACTACTACCCCGAGGGTGCCTACTACTACTTGAAGACCGCCGACGACCAGGAGTAGTTAGGCGGCTCCCAGGCAGGAGGCCTTGCCTTTTCGATTGATGTTGCTTTTGTGCTAGCCTTCTTAAGGCAAACTTGTTTAACTCATGTCTATACTCAGATATTGTTGCTTCCGCTGACTCTTGTGTATTTGAGCTTATGTATTCGAGCCCTCGAGGCCCCTGGCTTGTAATATAAAGCTTGTATTATTTTAATTTGTGTCTAGAGTTGTGTTGTGATATCTTCCCGTGAGTCCTTGATCTTGATCGCACACATTTGCGTGTATGATTAGTGTACGATTGAATTGAGGGTGTCACAAGTTGGTATCAGAGCCGACTGCCTGTAGGATCCCCCCTTTCCAACTCCTTGGCCGAAGTTGAGTCTAGAAACCGAAAACCATTTTACTAACTTGGCTGTGTGTCTTATGGGCCCACGTCACCAACTGAGTGGTATTAGGATCTTTTATTCCATGTCTATACTCTGGGAGTCTGATCTCTCTTCTATTCGGGTTAAATGGTTTTACTAACTCGAACATTAGGATCTCGTGATCACATCCGCCCGGAGAGACCCTTATTTCAGATGATCGCCGGCTGCATCAGAAGATTCTGAAGTTACTCTACGATATTCTCTCAAGACTTTATGCCTGTTGCCTTTGCAGTTCCCTACCACCGAAATAACCTTATGGATAACTACACACACTTGCCAATCTTACATTCTATCCCATTGATCTTGTTATTACAAGATGCCCTGAACTGCTCTCCTTTTTTCGAGAATCCTTTGAGCTTACTGCATTGCAGTTCCTTGTCATCTGAATACCCCTACGAATAACTTTGTGCACCTATCAAGTATCCGCTCATCCTCAGTTGATTCATGTACTTCACAAAAGTCTTCATAATACCATTCGTTCTTGTGAAAATCCTCAACAGCTTATTGTTCTTGAATTTCATGCTTGCTTGCATTATGGTTAATACCATAAGTCTAGTAATCTTATTGTCAGCCTTTGTCATTATCATTTTCAGTCCGTTGATACAATATGTTGCGAATGCTCGCAATCCTCAATCAGATCCTAGAATTCATCCTTCCGGCTCAGACGTCATTTTAACATGTGCTGAATTTCGATCAATCAAATCGCCATCGATTGTACCCCTAAGGCTATTCTACCTATCCATCCCTAATCAGAGCATTGCTTCTGATCCCTTGTCTTGGAATTCATAATTCTGTTGCAATTGAGCTTTGAGTTAGTCAGTTGTTTCTATGATCTGATCTCCTTGCATTCTTTCTCCTCTGGTTGAATATTGATGCTCACATCAGATCCCTTGTGGACCACCAGACCCCCTTTTTCGGAGTTTATCCGACAACGTTCTTCATATTCAATAAGCTTGTGAGCCTTTCCTCGGATACATAATGCTTTTGGTAAATTGTATCCTCCGCTTTCTCAAGCATGCTCTACTACCGAGCTTGTGTTATTTATTCTCGAAATTTATGATATATGTTCCTAAGATGGCCCGATGGGTTGAACCTATGCCTTCCTTAATCTGTGTGAACTCGAAAGTTATGCAGGTTATACTCTACTGGATTTTCGTGAGATAAAATTTCAATACTACAGCTTCTTCAAGAGCAAGAAGTAAAATGAAAGGTTATGCATTGTAGAAGTGGGAGTCGACCCTGAACCTTTGTGTTCATGCCCACGGACATGGTGTGGAACTTATCATGAAAGCTTCTTGCAAGGATATTTAATCATTTGAATAATTCTTTCGTTATCGTAAATTCAATCCCTTGCAGTTATGGTCCCGACCATATTTCCTCCTTGATCCCATTTATTGGGTAAGTTAAAATTACTTATCCTCTGCAAATCATTTCCCCCGTCAACCTCTACTCCGATTTACCTTCTGGCATTACACCTAGTACTTGATACTGAGAAGCTTTATACCCCATCACATCATTCCTAGCTTGATCGGCTATATTTTTATCTTGTCAACTTTTTTAACTGTGCTACTTGGTCCTTATGCCTGGAGCAACTTCTGATGATGAGCTAACCTTACGTCGATCTTCCTCATCTTATCGTTTCACCTCGAACAACAAGCTTGACTTTGAGCTTGTGTCGAATCCATGGTTCTCATAGCCTTTCACTTCATCCTTCCTTTTCTGCTCGATGGCATCTTCATAGAGTCTCTCGACAAAATTTGTCTTAATCACCGTCAACACTTTGGCTTCTTCAGAGATGTCAATTGAATTCATGGCTAGTAACACCATCCTTGCCTCTCGATGATTTGTGTCAACATCAACAACATTCTTGTCTCCCCCAACACAAACTTGATCATATTAATTTTGGGGATACGTCCTTTTTGACATGTCGATGGATTGCTATTGAACCCATCGGCCACCTCCTCATCTTTTCCCTGATAAAATAACATGATATGTTCTAGAAATTCCCGATGGATCCATTGTGAATCCAAGGTCCGACCTTTACCTGATAACCATGTCAATGCTATCCCGAAGGATGATTATGGTACTCAAACATCAACAAGAACATTTGAAGCATAATGCTAAATGCTTCTTGTTCATTTATCCAAACACCGTTGTACGTGTAACATCATGAATTCCCTCACCCCTTTACCTAATTGGCTATCTACTTACTATCCTATCATGGATATCATCCTCTGCTTGTCCTTGGGAAGGATATACTCCTGATAATTGTGTTTAAACACATTTTCCTTTCCATTGTTCTGATTATTATACTAACTATATTTTTCCTTTCCATTCTTTTGTTTAACCTTTCCGGTAAACTAACTTATCTCAGTAGAGATAATTTACTGCTTAGGTAAACACCTCAATGTACAACTCTGTCAGTAAAGACCCTGTTACTATTTTTGTTGACATTCCGGTAGCCATCGATGGATGAGAACTTGCCTATTGGTCCGCCTCGTCTCAACGAGCAGGAAAATGGTTCTCTTCGTCCCTCGCCCTTGGTACCGACGGTGTTGCCGACATAACTGACAGGCTACCCTCTGACATGCCTTGCTATCATGACCGTGCAAGATGTCATCACTCCTTCTATTTTAACCCACATGGTGGGCCCATAACCCACAGTTCCACAGGATCGAAACCTGATTCTCCTGTACAACCTTGATTCCAAAATATTCTCTGTACTTGGCTTCGTATGTAAATCACGAGCTAACTTCCTCACCATGATTCATTCCGATATCAGAGTCAACATTATGCCTCAGTGCTTTGTACCCCTTCTTCACCTGTTATAGGCATCAGCTTGATGCCTACCTAGTTGAAACTTGCTGAACCTCCTTATAGCACTCTCGATTTGTTTTCTTGGTGCTTCTGAAATCTCCTTCCTTGAGATAATTACCGGATGCCAATCCTTTCAAACATCTGTCCTTATGGTTTTTATATATATACCCTATTCGTAAGTACAATGGAGTTTCTGAAGAAAGGTTAACGACTTCATCATGACGCCCTGATGCAGTGAATTGAAGACATCAATGTTATAGATCAACCTCCTCGATGAGAGTAGCAAGAAAAGGAGATCTGTTAGAATTTCGTAACCAATCCTTTTCCCCTTACTCCACCTCTTAAATCTCGGGATGAGATTTCTTGTAGTGGAGGAGAATTGTGACACCCGGATAATTAAGCCACAGTAATTCCTTACTAATGATGCCATGTCATCATGATTACTATTGTTAAACTCGCGTTGGTTCGAAACCGGTTCAAATTTCAAATTCAAATCAAAGTCAAAATTCAAAATTGCCAAACATGGAAACTAAAATGTTCAAAGTGTGGTAAATAATCCCTGGATATTTGTTATGTTGGAACCAACCTCTTTTGAAATCCAAAATGCCCTTGAAATTAATTTTTGGACCAGCAGTAACTAAATTGGCCTTTTCAATTTCTAAAAATGGTTAGACAACTCCTTTTCACCCCATACTTTTTGTTCCATCTCAATATATTGTGTTAGATTTTTGTGCCAAGTTTTGTTCATAACAAAACTCATTTTGTACAGAAAGGAAAATGGAAAAGGAAAAGAGGGAATGGAAAACAAAAAAGAAAAGGAGGAGAACCTAAGCTACCGGGCTTGTTAGCCCACCTAACTAAAGGCCAGGCCACACAACCCACCCCACCCCCTGTATAACCCCTCCCCGAAATCCTAGCTACTCACCCGATCCACCACCCCCTGTTCCCACTCCCTCCCATGATCTGGATCGGGGGCATGACCCCATCGTGCTAGCCCCTCGACCCCGACGCTCGCGTTGACCGCCATCGCCAACCCCGCTGCTGATCCTCGACGCCGACGCCCCACGGCCACCTCGCCGGAGAACCCCCCCTCGGCCAACGACTCGTCCTCCTACCCGGACCCCTCCCACTCGACTGGTTTTGGATCGGGGAGGGGCTCGATCCCGCGCCTCCCATCGCTGCCGTGCTCCGCCATCGACGCCGCCACTCGGACCCCGCATGCCGGACCGCCTCCTCGACCCCACCCCGCCTCTCCATCGCCGGCGCCAACGCCTCACTGCCGCATCACCACGACCGTCCCCGACCTCTTCCTCGCTGGTTGACCCGGAGCCACGCCGTCCCCTTCCCTCCAATGTTGGTGAGGGCCTCGCCCCCTCCTCTCTCTGTCGCGAACGCACTCCGATGCCCGCTTGAGGTCACCTCCCGCCTACGCCGGCCACCTCCCCCGCGCTGCCTCTATTCGTTCGCCACGCAACCGCATCAGCGTCGCACCCGTCGTCCCCCCGCACTGTGCGCGTGCGCCCTCCCCCGCGTGGATGTGCGCCGCTCGCGCCCCGGCCGAGCCCCTGCCCCACTTCGCATGCCGCGACGCTGCCCCCAGCGCCTTCCGATGTGCGCCCGCAGTGGCCCGCATGCCTAGCCTCGCCCTAGGGCCGCGCTTGCTGCTGGCCACCGCGCCCACCCGCGCCTCCGGCTCTAGCCGCGGCCGCCGCCCCCCTGCCTACACGCGCCTCTGCCCGCTCGCTGTGTGCCCACCGCCGCTCGCTTCTGCTTTGCCTGCTGAAAGTGCAACTATCCCTAGGTGGTTTTGGTAATTCCTAACAACATATAGCTCATTAAGCCAATGCTATTTCAAGATTAATATCTCAGGAAAGCTCAATGATTGGCATGGCATGGATGAGAAAAGTGGACCCCTCAAAATGCTAAGAACAAAAGGATTGGCTCAAGCTCAAAGCTCAAGACTCTATATTTTCTATTTTAGTGATCCAAGATCACATTGAGTCTATAGGAAAAGCCAATACTATCAAGGAGGGATGAGGTGTTGCTTAATGAGGCTCTTGCTCAAAATGCTTAGTGATATGCTCCAAAACCCTCAACTACTTTCTCACAACCACATATGACCTAAACCAAAAGTCAAACTCGGCCCCACCGATTCTTTCTATCCGGCGCCACCGAGTTCAAATGTCATAGCCACTGCCACAAACCCTAGGCAAATCGGTCTCACCGATAGGGATCTCGGTCTCACTGAGATGGGGTCGTAATCTCTCTATTTCCCTTCGTAACATTTCGGTCTTACCGAGATGAGCGATCGGTCCCACTGAGATTGCAATGTAAACTCTCTGTTTCCCCTTCGTAACATTTCGGTTTCACCGAAATGAGCGATCGGTCCCATCGAGTTTACCTTACCAACTCTCTGGTTAGCTTATTACCAAAATCGGTCGCGCCAAGTTTGTGTAATTGGTCTCACCGAGATTACGTTATGCCCTAACCCTAACCATATCGGTCCTACCGAGTTGCATGTCGGTCTCACCGAAAACCCTAACAGTCACTAGCTTTGTTGAATCGGTCCGACCGAGTTTAACAATTCGGTCCCACCGAGATTGGCAAGTTGTGTAACGGTTAGATTTTGTGTGGAGGCTATATATACCCCTCCACCACCTCTTCATTCGTGGAGAGAGCCATCAGAACAAACCTACACTTCCAACTTACTTTTTCTGAGAAAGAACCACCTACACTTGTGTTGAGGCCAAGATATTCCATTCTTACCATATGAATCTTGATCTCTAGCCTTCCCCAAGTTGCTTTCCACTCAAATCTTCTTTACACCAAATCCATATCCTGTGAGAGAGAGTTGAGTGTTGGGAAGACTATCATTTGAAGCACAAGAGCAAGGAGTTCATCATCAACACACCATTTGTTACTTCTTGGAGAGTGGTGTCTCCTAGATTGTCTAGGTGTCACTTGGGAGCCTCCGACAAGATTGTGGAGTTGAACCAAGGAGTTTGTAAGGGAAAGGATATCGCCTACTTCGTGAAGATCTACCGCTAGTGAGGCAAGTCCTTCGTGGGCGACGGCCATGGTGGGATAGACAAGGTTGCTTCTTCGTGGACCCTTCATGGGTGGAGCCCTCCATGGACTCGCGCAACCGTTACCCTTCGTGGGTTGAAGTCTCCATCAACGTGGATGTACGATAGCACCACCTATCGGAACCAAGACAAAAACATCCGTGTCTCCTATTGCGTTTGAATCCTCAAAACCCTTCCCTTTACATTCTTGCAAGTTGCATGCTTTACTTTCCGCTGCTCATATACTCTTTGCATGCTTGCTTGAATTGTGTTAAGATTGCTTGACTTGTCCAAAGTTGCTAAAATCTGCCAAGAACTAAAATTGGGAAAAGGATAAGTTTTTATTTGGTCAAGTAGTCTAATCACCCCCTCTAGACATACTTTCGATCCTACAAGTGGTATCAGATCTTTGGTCTCCATTTGCCTTGATTTTCATAGCTTTTGAAGTCATAGCCTTGGTTTCACAACCTAGGAGAGTATGACGTCTAGCGAGAGAAATTACCACTGTAGAGGTCCTTACTTTGATGGTACTAATTTTGCTAGTTGGAAGCATAAGATGAAAATGCATATTCTTGGACATAACCCCGCCATATGGGCTATTGTGTGTATTGGCTTGCAAGGTGAATTCTTTGATGGGAGAGAACCGAACCGTGAAGCTACCGCGGAAGAGTTGAAGATGCTGCAATACAATGCTCAAGCTTGTGATATCCTCTTCAACGGATTGTGCCCTGAAGAATTCAACAAAATCAGCCGTCTTGAGAATGCAAAGGAAATTTGGAATACTTTGATTGATATGCACGAAGGTACCGACTCCATCAAGCAATCCAAGTTGGATGTGCTTCAAAGTCAGCTTGACAAGTTCAAAATGAAGGATGGTGAAGGTGTCGCTGAAATGTACTCTAGGCTTGCTCTTATCACAAATGAGATCGCCGGCTTAGGAAGTGAAGAGATGACCGAAAAATTCATCATCAAGAAGATCCTAAGAGCTTTGGATGGAAAATATGATACCGTATGCATATTGATCCAAATGATGCCCAATTACAAAGATCTCAAGCCAATGGAAGTCATTGGAAGAATTGTTTCTCATGAGATGTCACTCAAGGATACAGAGGAGATTCATAACAAGTCAAGTGGTGCTTACAAAGCCTCATGTGAAGCTCCCACATCATCAAGTGAGAAACAAACCTTCAATGAAGAATTGAGCCTAATGGTGAAGAACTTCAACAAGTTCTACAAGAGTAGAAGCAAAGAGAGAAGTTCCAAGTCAAGGTCCTACAATGACAAAAGATCTTCTAGTCGAGAGAGAAATTGCTACAATTGTGGAAGACCCAGACACTATTCCAATGAGTGTACGACACCCTACAAGAGAAGAGAAGATTCTCCAAAAAGAAGAAGTAGAAGAGAAGAATCACCATCAAGAGAGAGAAGGAGTAGAGATGATCGTTATGAACGAAGAACATCCCGGAGAAGCAAAGATTCGGAAAGGAAGGACAAGTCATCAGGGATCTACACAAAACAAAGACATCAAGCTCATGTTGGTGAATGGGTATCCGACTCCGACTCCGACAATCACTCCGAGAGAATCTATCACTCCGACTCTGAATATACTCAAGATGAAGGTGTTGCCGGTCTAGCACTTGTGACAACCAACTCCTACGACATATTTGATTCACCAAATGAAGGACTTGGAAGATTCTTCATGGCTAAAGGCCCAAAGGTATCACATCCCGAGTATGTTGATTTCAATAGTGATGAAGATGACTTGTTAGGTGATGATTATTTACTTGTTGACAACTCTAGTGATGAATACTATGATGAAACGTCAATTAATCATGCTAATCAAGATAAAACGAATGACAATAATAAGGAGAAGATTGAGTTTCTAACTAAAGAACTAAACACTTTTAAGTTAGCTCATGAAACTATCTTAGGAGATCATCAAGAACTTTTAAGGACTCATGAGAAATTACGGTTTGAAAAGCTCAACCTTGAGCAAGAGCATGAGTTCTTAAAGGCAATCAATGATGATCTTCGCAAGAAAAATTCGTGTTACATTGCCAAGATTTTACTCTTATCCACTTACATGCCTCAAGTCAAGTCTAGTAACAAGAACAAGAAAGATTCTTCCTCTAGTAGTGACAATATTCATGATAAATCCAATGTTGTTGATTCTAGTAGTTCTCTTGATTCCACTAATGATTCTCTTAGCCAAGTTATACTTGAGCAAGAAAATATCTTATTGAAGGGAATTATAGAGAAAGCTGTCTGGGAGTAAGCAATTCGAGGAAATTGTACGCAAGCAAGGAAGGCACCGGAAGAACCAAGGTGTTGGTTTTGAACGAAAGTTCAATGCCAGTGGAGTTGAGTGGGAAGAAGATCAATACCCCAAGACGAAGTTTGTTCCTCAACAAGAGAAGTATGATCCTACTTCCTTCAAAGGGACACAAGCTCAAGATGATCTTCCACCACAAGACCACAAGCAAAAAGGCAAGGATAAGCTTCAAGAGGAAATTGATGCATTTGAAGAAGCACCCAAGGCCTTGGTCAAGTGGGTTCCCAAGACTACATCAAGTTCTACTTCATCAAGTACGACTACAACTCCAAGGATTCCCATCAAGATGATGTGGATCCCGAAGAAGAAGAACTAGAGAGTTCTTGAGGGTGACTCCGCCAACATACATCACTCTTATCATTTTGGCAAGAACAAGTGCAATCAACTTCCACATCTTGCACTAGTTCAAGGAGTCACAGACCCTCTTGTTGGTAAGACAAGGGACAAGGTAACCTAATGCTTTCATAGACATCATCTTGTGTGTGCATCACTCTATGTCTATGGATATCTTTGTTTGTTCCTTGTGGGACTAACCCGTGTAGGTATTGAAAGTGCAACTCACTCCAAATGATTGCTCCAAATGATCTACATCAACATTGAGCATCCACATCTTCAACATCTACATGAAGTCATCATCGACAAAACCCAAGGTTAGTTCATCCCTCTTAGGGGGATCTCACATCTAGGGGGAGCTTTACTCCAAGAATTAAGATAAAGCAACTCTAATGGTGTGAACACAACAACGCTTTATGTAAAAATGGTAACCCCATTTGTGCTTAAACGATGAGTATGACCTATGATCAAATGTCCTCATTTGACTCCTAAGTGATTATACTCATATATAGATGACCTAGTCATCGCCAATTGCTTGATAGATGCTAGAATTGGTTGTGCATGCTTTGCCACATATTTCATTTGCCATTTTATTCTGTGAGCATGTTGGTCGCATAATTTACTCATTCGAGGACATCCACTTGTTGTTTTGATTGTTTGATTCTTTTTTCTTTTGCCAAGTGGATGGACAAGAATGCCTAAGAACCTTCTCTAGCTATCTATGCTTTTCTCGTCTCAAACTCTATTCATGCTACATCACAAAGTTTGATCAAGTCAGATTTGAACCACTCTGTGTGAGGAGCACTCGGAGTCCCCGATTCTTCATAGACTTAAAAATCCAAAACTTCTTTGTGCGTTTTGGTCTGACCGATTCATCCATTTCGGTCATACCGAGATCACTAAGTCGATCTAGGTTTTCAATCTCGGTGCAACCGATTTGAACTTTTTGGTCACACCGAGTTTCAGTAACTGCTTGCAGTTATGAATCTCGGTGCCACCGAGTTGTTCCACTCGGTCACACTGACAAAGTCAGGCTATATATACCCGCGGCCCAAAATTTGGAAAATTTTCCAAATCCCTTCGCCCGCGCTCAGCCTGCTCTGCCTCCCTGGGTCTCCGGATCGTCCTCCTCATCGCCAGCTGCCTCCCGCCACTGGTCTCCGCTACCGTCAACGGGAATCATCTCCGGCGTTGCCGCCGTAGCAGGTCCATCGCCGCACTAGGGTATGGACTTGATCCTTGTGCTATTCCCCCTCCGATTCTTAGCACATTGTTTTGCCATGTATCTTGCCACGATTGAGATCACTCTATCCAGCGAAATCACTCCGTAGTTTAGTCATGGATTAAAAATTTAGGGTTAGGTTTCCGCCGAAATCAGCTCAGACCGACCGAGTTGTTGAAATCGGTTCCACCGATTTGGCTAAGGCCATTGCACATGTGATTCTCGGTCTGACCGAGAATTGCAAATCGGTGTGACCGAGTTCAATACTTTGTGAAACCCTAGCAGTCTCGGTTCCACCGAACTGTGACTCAGTCTGACCGAGTTCACTAGTTTAGGTTGCAAAAGCTGCTTCGGTATCACCGAGTTTGCAAATCGGTAGATCCGAAATGCTTTCTGTGGAAAACTAAAACTAAGTTTTTAACTCATTCTTTTGCAAAAACCTCTATACTTTGTGATGCTTATCCAATCTACCTCATCTATAATCTATTCACAGGGTCTACTGTCAGTGTTTGCATCATGTCAGATCAGAGTGACAGTCAGAACAAGTCTGAGGAGCAAGTGAACATGAGTGAGGGCACTAGTCCCTCTAGCAGCTTTGATGAAGGAAGCAGGAGTACACCCAGCAACTTGCCTAAGGCAGCCACCAGGGCCAGAAAGAAGAAAACCTCAGATTCCGAGGATGAGGACTATGTGGCTGTTGAGGAAGAGGCCACCTCAAAGAGGAAAGTCCTAAAAAAGGAATATGGCACAACTGCTGCCACTAAGCCAGGAATGAAGCAAAAGGTTCCTGCCAAGAGAGTTCCCATGTCAAAAGCCAGAACATCCACTTAAGAGACTTTGGGATCTGCACCCAAAGAACAGGTTGTGGCAGAAAAGAAAAGGAAGGAAAGGGTCAAGAAGACCACTGGAAGAGTGCTTGGCAGATCTTCTATAATGAAAGATTCTGAAGAAGAGGAAGAGGAAGAGGATGCAGCACCAGCACCCAAAGCTCAAAAGCTTATGGGAGATGCTATAAGGGCAGGGGCTGCTCCATCTAAGCCTAAGACTGCTCCTAAGACTGCTGCTCCAGCTCCAAAGCCAAAACCCAAGAGGAGCACCAGGAACATCCCTGCTGAGGAGAAAACAAGGCCCCAGTGCCTCAAGCTGCTGAAGAAGAAGATGATTCTGTTGTTTTGAGAAAGTTGAAGCCCAAAATTCCAGATCACAATGATCCCCACCCAGTTGCAGAGAACATGAAAATCAGGAAGGATTCAGGTTTAAGGCTATGGAGAGAGCCTGATCCATATGCCACCAGGAGAAGGAGTGATGTGGACTACAGGTTCCATAGAAAGGAACAACATGACTTCTATGAGACTATCTTACTTGACAAGAAGCCCATAGTGTGTGACATGAGATGGGTTGATTGGAAATTCATTGAGGAAAATGAGGATCACTTCCCTGGTGTATATGACAGCTTCAAGGCATGTGGACTCGATGAGTTTGTGGCTCAGAAGCTCACAAAGTGGAATGATGAGCTTATTATGCAGTTCTACTCCACAGCTCATTTCTACCAAGATGGAAGGATTGTCTGGATGTCTGAAGGTACGAGGTACCAGTCAACAGTTGAAGAATGGGCAAAATTGATCATTGCTCCTGAGGAGAGTGAAGATGACTTGGATGTCTATGCCAAGAAGAAGAAGGATCACAACACCATGGCAGATATGTACAAAGAGATCCCACATGCTGCTCTTGAGACACACAAGTTTGGATCAGTACATTACCTTCTGTCAGGTTTGCCAACGATCAACTGGATCCTCAGGCACACTCTCTTGCCAAAGTCAGGTGATCACAAGATGATCAGAGGCCATGCAATTAACTTGCTTCACATATTTGATGTGCCTCAAAAGTTCAAAGTCATGAGCTTAATTGTGGAAACCATAAAGAGAACAGCTGCAGATCAGAAGAGGAGTTGTGGGTATGCCCCATAGATCTAGGAGCTAATCAACTCCAAGATGGGCACTGGCACATATCTCTTGGACAAGGAACACATGCCCATCTACCCCGACTTTGAGGACAACACTATGGTGATGGACGAAAATGAACCATCTTCCATGCACGCACAAGCAAAGATGGAGAAGACAAGGGCTGAAAAGGCTGCAAAGATGCCAACCACTGATGAGGCATCTCAGTATCTTCTGAAGAGCAAGCAAGATCAGCTTGACCACTTGATTGCCTCCACTCTGAGGATTGAGAAGGGATTGGCTACCCTGACTAAAAACCAGAGAGCTTGGAGAGGATCATGGAGCAGAAGTTCTATGACTTAGATGTGAAGGTCACTGAGATCCAGTCCGTTGTGGAGCAACTTCAGGATGAAGTGCAGGAGAAGAAGGGCAAGTCTACCACTGATGCTTTTGCTAGAGTGCCCAGAGGACAGAGATCCGCTGCAGTGCCTGTTACAGACACCAGAGCAACTTCATCTGCACCAGCTACAGCTTCAGTGCCACCAGCTCCAGCACCCACTCCACCAGCTCCATCTACATCAACTGATGCCTTCATCCTTGGCGTGTTATCTACACCACCACCTGAAGACCAAGCCTGAGAGTCGATCTAGCACTATGCATTTTTATGAACTTTTTGGTAACTTGTTGCCAAAGGGGGAGAAAATGTATAGATCATAGGCTTCAAGAGAGAGTGTTGCTTTTTATTCTCTCTTATTGGTTGGTGGTTAAACTTTGTTTATTTGCTTGTTTGCGATACTTTATGCTTTTGTGTGATACTTGGATGATCATGTGTTTGATCATACGCTACCTTAATGCTGGTTGGATGGCATTATCTTTTTATATCCCCATATATGATCATTCACGTTGCTTGATGATGAGTGCATGTATTTCATTATTATCATTTTGAGCGCTCCACCAAGATGTTCCTAACTCATTGTGCATTTGCAGTCCAAAGAAAATCTTAAACTACGCACAAATTTAGGGGGAGCTCTTGCTTTTCACATACTTCTCAAAGAGACAATGTTTTTCACTCTTTTTATCATTTGTCAAAGCTTTGATCTACATGTTGTCATCAATTACCAAAAAGGGGGAGATTGAAAGTGCAACTATCCCTAGGTGGTTTTGGTAATTCCTAACAACATATAGCTCATTGAGCTAATGCTATTTCAAGATTAATATCTCAGGAAAGCTCAATGATCGGCATGGCATGGATGAGAAAAGTGGACCCCTCAAAATGCTAAGAACAAAAGGATTGGCTCAAGCTCAAAGCTCAAGACTCTACATTTTCTATTTTAGTGATCCAAGATCACATTGAGTCTATAGGAAAACCCAATACTATCAAGGAGGGATGAGGTGTTGCTTAATGAGGCTCTTGCTCAAAATGCTTAGTGATATGCTCCAAAACCCTCAACTACTTTCTCACATCCACATATGACCTAAACCAAAAGTCAAACTCGGCCCCACCGATTCTTTCTATCCGGCACCACCGAGTTCAAATGTCATAGCCACTGCCACAAACCATAGGCAAATCGGTCTCACCGATAGGGATCTAGGTCTCACCGAGATGGGATTGTAATCTCTTTGTTTCCCTTCATAACATTTCGGTCTTACCGAGATGAGCGATCGGTCCCACCGAGATTGCAATGTAAACTCTCTGTTTCCCCTTCGTAACGTTTCGGTTTCACCGAAATGAGCGATCAGTCCCACCGAGTTTACCTGACCAACTCTCTGGTTAGATTATTACCAAAATTGGTCGCACCGAGTTTGTGTAATCGGTCTCACTGAGATTACGTTATGCCCTAACCCTAACCATATCGGTCCTACCGAGTTGCATGTCGGTCCCACCAAAAACCCTAACGGTCACTAGCTTTGCTGAATCGGTCCGACCGAGTTTAACAATTCGGTCCCACCGAGATTGGCAAGTTGTGTAACGGTTAGATTTTGTGTGGAGGCTATATATAACCCTCCACCACCTCTTCATTCATGGAGAGAGCCATCAGAACAAACCTACACTTCCAACTTACTTTTCTGAGAAAGAACCACCTACACTTGTGTTGAGGCCAAGATATTCCGTTCTTACCATATGAATCTTGATCTCTAGCCTTCCCCAAGTTACTTTCCACTCAAATCTTCTTTCCACCAAATCCATATCCTGTGAAAGAGAGTTGAGTGTTGGGGATACTATCATTTGAAGCACAAGAGCAAGGAGTTCATCATCAACACACCATTTGTTACTTCTTGGAGAGTGGTGTCTCCTAGATTGGCTAGGTGTCACTTGGGAGCCTCCGAAAAGATTGTGGAGTTGAACCAAGGAGTTTGTAAGGGCAAGGAGATCGCCTACTTCGTGAAGATCTACCGCTAGTGAGGAAAGTCCTTCGTGGGCGACGACCATGGTGGGATAGACAAGGTTGCTTCTTCGTGGACCCTTCGTGGGTGGAGCCCTCCGTGGACTCGCGCAACTGATACCCTTCGTGGGTTGAATTCTCCATCAACGTGGATGTACGATAGCACCACCTATCGGAACCACGAAAAAAACATCCGTGTCTCCTATTGTGTTTGAATCCTCCAAACCCTTCCCTTTACATTCTTGCAAGTTGCATGCTTTACTTTCTGCTGCTCATATACTCTTTGCATGCTTGCTTGAATTGTGTTAATATTGCTTGACTTGTCCAAAGTTGCTAAAATCTGCCAAGAACTAAAATCTGGAAGAGGAAAAGTTTTTATTTGGTCAAGTAGTCTAATCACCCCCCTCTAGACATACTTTCGATCCTACGCCTGCTGCTGCTGCGCCATTGCTGCCGTCGCCCGCGCCGCGTTTCCCCTGCTCACCTTCCACGCCCGCACCGCCGGCTAGCCGGCCACCCCCTCGTCCTGCCCGCTCCCTTCCTAGGTCACCCGGGCGCGCCTCTGGCTATGGCCACCGGCGCCTTGAGCGGCCGTGCGAGCCCAGCAGCGCTCCTGGTGGCCTCGGGCGCTCGCTACACACGGGCGCCCGCACGCGTTTAGCCGCACCCGCTAAACTCACCTGGGCCACTGGCCTATTGGGGCCCACGCCCCTAAAAAAAGGTTAAAAAAGGACTTTAAATATATATATATATAATTAATTATCCTATTAGTTAAACTTAATTAAAACTTGCTTAATTAACTTAACCTGCTAATTAAACTACCTAATTTGTAATTAGTTAGATGAGTCTATGATAGGGGGACCCCACCCTGTGTTGACCAGTCAAACGTTGACTGGTCAACTGGGACCCCCTGGCCCACCTATCAGCCTCTGGTACACTTCTTTGTACGCAGAGCTGGGTGCACCTAGCATTTTAGTATTTAATTTAGAAATAATAATAAATCCAGAAATTGTTTTAAACTTCGGAAAATCATAGAAAATAAATCGTAACTCGGATGAAAATGTTTTCTACATGAAAGTTGCTCAGAAAAATCCAACGAATCCAAATACATGGTCCTTTCATCTGTCACATGCCCCAAGAATGATGAACAGGGAACCGTTCCCCCTCTTCCACCTGTCCGGAATTCGTCTAACGCCGGGAATTCATCCTCGGATGTTTATCCCCTTTGTCTGCAACGTGTAGTACTACATTAGGACAACCCTAGCTCTACCTATCGTCATGTAATGCTTAGTGATGCATCTTTTTGCTCTGTATTTACCGTTTCTTCCCCCTCTTCTCTCCGGTAGACCCCGAGACCGATGCCGCCCCTGTGATCGGCTATGCCGACAACACTTCTTCTTTTTCAGCAGAGCTTCCAGGCAAGCATACCCCCCTTGAGAATTCCGATATCGCCCATTTCTTTCCCTCTCATGCTTGCATTAAAACTGCTACTGCTTTATGTATGATCCTACTCTGATGCATAGCCTGTTTTTGTTACCTGCTTTCATACCTTACTTGCTTATCCTAAACTACTTAGTATAGGTTGGTTGGAGATCCATCAATGAACCCACCTTGTCCCAGTTGCCTCACTTTATGTTCGATGACTCGACCAACGTGATCGACATCCCAGCCCCGACACCGCACATCACCCCTAGTTGTACGGCTCTGCAGAGTTACCATCGAGTGCCGAGGGTTGAACCTCTTACATCACTCTTGATGAGATATCTGCAGTGTAGCTATATGGTCGAGGTCATCGAGGGTGATTTCCTCCTTAACCACTTCCGTTACGGCTCCGTCGTGCAACCCCTCAAGTGTGAACCTCGAGGGTGGATCCTCTTACGTTCACCTTGATGACAACATCGAGTGGAATTCACCAGGGGTGATTCCTCGGGTTTTCCCCCTTGGCGTTAGACACACAGTTACGATGGTTACTATGACTTTACACTGAACCATGTTACTAAAGACGGGTCGGCCATGAGGGGTACCCGCGCGAGCTTAATAGCGAGTGATGTGGAGTCGGGTTGACCCAGAAGGTGCCCGCAAGACACTTACGAGGTGTGGCCGAGCATTCTTAGCCCTAGCCGCAAGTACTCGAGATGGGGCGATGGGGTCACATCTTTCGTGAGTCTCTGCTTGTTACTGCACGTTCGTAATCCACTATGATTTGGATATTTGATCCGAGGGGCCTCTAGCCTGATAGCACTAACCATCACGTGGGCATTGTATGGGCGTTCTGCGTCGCATGCATCAGCCAAAGCTTATTAGACGTGAGCGACTGAGCGGCGCGCGCCGGGTTAGACTAGTAAGCTCCTGCCTTTTTAAGGAGGTAGCTAGGTCTGCTCACCGCCCGCCCACGGAATGTGCAGGAGTTCTCGGGGCGATGTCCCATGATCCCTGGGGGCATAGGTTTAGTTTGGCGTGCTGACCTCTCTATTAAGCCTAGGTCGGGTTGCGGCGTAGTGTTTGGCCGAGGCCGGGCATGACCCAGGAAAGTGTGTCTGGCCGGAGTTAATCGAGCGTGGTGGGCAAGTTGGTGCATCCCTGTAGGGAAGAAAACATCTATCGATAGCCTGTCCTACGGTAATGGACACTTGGAGTTGTATCCCAATCGATACAACTAGAATTGGATACTTGAGATGCTAAATGGTTATGAGAAATGGATAGTATGGCTCTGGGATTGCTTTCTCGCAGGGAGTCGAGAAAGGATCTCTGGCCAAGGTTGATAACACTACTACTACTTTACATTATGTTGATCTGTACTCTTCTATATGCTGCAAGATGCTTGAAGATGCTAGTCTTCGATAGGCTAGGATTTCCCCTTCTCTTCTGGCATTCTGTAGTTTAGTCCACAGATACAACCCATTCGTTTGATACAGATGCATACTTAGTTTAGACTTGATGTAAGTCTTGCGAGTACTTTGGATGAGTACTCATGGTTGCTTTGCTACCTCTTTTTCCCCATACCCGATTGTTGTGACCAGATGACGGATCCCAGGAGCCAGACGACGCCACTGATGACTACTACTACTACCCCGAGGGTGCCTACTACTACGTGAAGACCGTCGACGACCAGGAGTAGTTAGGCGGCTCCCAGGCAGGAGGCCTTGCCTTTTCGATCAATGTTGCTTTTGTGCTAGCCTTGTTAAGGCAAACTTGTTTTAACTCATGTCTGTACTAAGATATTGTTGCTTCCGCTGACTCTTGTGTATTCGAGCTTATGTATTCGAGCCCTCGAGGCCCCTGGCTTGTAATATAAAGCTTGTATTATTTTAATTTATGTCTAGGGTTGTGTTGTGATATATTCCCGTGAGTCCTTCATCTTGATCGTACACATTTGCGTGTATGATTAGTGTACGATTGAATCGAGGGCGTCACAAGCCGCATGGTAGGTTTGTCGCAAGAGGGGTAATCTTCACAATCCCATGTACTGAATAAGAAAGGGATAAAGAGTTGGCTTACAATCGCCACTTCACACAAAAAACAAGTTAAACATACATCATCCAGAATACAATCAAGGTCCGGCTACAGAACCAAAGTAAAAGAAGACAACCCCAAATGCTAGATCCCCGATCGTCCCAACTGGGCTCCACTACTGATCAACCGGAAAAGACATAAAACATTGAACATGATCTTCATCGAGCTCCCACTTGGGCTCGGTTGCGTCACCTGCACTGGCATCATCGCACCTGAACTGTTTGGAAGTATTTGTGAGCCATGAGGACTCAACAATCTCATACCCGCAAGATCAAGACTATTTAAGCTTATCGGTAGGGTAAGGTAAGGAGGTGGAGCTGCAGCAAGCACTAAGCATATATGGTGGCTAACATACGCAAATAAGAGCGAGAAGAGAAGCAACGCAACGGGCGTGAACTAGAAGTGATCAAGAAGTGATCATGAATATACTTACGTTCAAGCATAACACAAGAACCGTGTTCACTTCCCGGACTCCGCCGAAAAGAGACCATCACGGCTACACACGCGGTTGATGAATTTTTAATCAAGTCAAGTGTCAAGTTCTCTACAACCGGACATTAACAAATTCCCATCTGCCACATAATCACGGGCACGTCTTTCGAAAGTTTAAACCCTGTAGGGGTGTCCCAACGTATCCCATCACAAGGTCTCACGGTCAACGAAGGATATTCCTTCTCCCTGGAAGACCCGACCAGTCTCGGAATCCCGGGTACAAGACATTTCAACAATGGTAAAGCAAGACCAGCAAAGCAGCCCGATGTGCCGACAATCCTGATAGGAGTCGCACGTATCTTGTTTTAGGGCAACACCGAATGAGACTAGCTACGAGTAAAACCAACCCTCAAGTTTCCCCGAGGTGGCCCCCGCAGGCAGCTCAGTTCGGACCAACACTTAGAGAAGCACTGGCCCCTCCCGGGGGGGGGGGGGGGTTAAATAAAGATGACCCTCGGGTTGGCCGACCCAAGGGAAGGGTAATAGGTTGTTAGGAAAATGTAAAACCAAGGTTGGGCCTTGCTGGAGGAGTTTTATTCAAAGCGAACTGTCAAGGGGTTCCCATAACACCCAACCGCGTAAGGAACGCAACATCAAGGAACATAACACCGGTATGATGGAAACTAGGGCGGCAAGAGTGGAACAAAACACAAGGCATAAGGCCGAGCCTTCCACCCTTTACCAAGTATATAGATGTATTAATTAAATTAAGATATATTGTGATATCCCAACATAACCATGTTCCAACATGGAACAAACTTCAACTTCACCTGCAACTAGCAATGCTATAAGAGGGGCTGAGCAAAAGCGGTAACATAGCCAAACAACGGTTTGCTAGGAAAGGTGGGTTAGAGGCTTGACATGGCAATATGGAAGGCATGATATAGCAAGTGGTAGGTAGCACGACATAGCGATAGAACAAACAACTAGCAAGCAAAGATAGAAGTGATTTCGAGGGTATGGTCATCTTGCCTGAGATCCCGCAAGGAAGAAGAACGAGTCCATGAAGGATATAAACAGACGTAGCCGGACGGATCCTCACAACTCCAGAACGAAACCGAAGCTAACGAGAGAAGCAACCCGGAAAGAAGCAAGCAACATATTAAACAACCATCACATAAACATGGCATGATGCACAACCAAGTATGATGCATGTCCGGTTTAATGAGGCATGGCATGGCAAAGTGCACAAGCAAAACTACAAGTTAAGTGGAGCTCAACATGTAACAAGATGCATGTTGACGAAACACCACATCAATTATTTAGTTCTCTCTCTGTTATGTACCCAACAATATTAAATGTTGTTAAACATGGAAAGAGGTGAAGCATATGAAAACTACAGATTTTAGCAAGTTTAAATGAGGCCAGAACAACAAGCAACAAGTCCGGAAAAATCCTCATATGCATATTATGAATTTGGTACTGTTCTGCCCTAAACCATATTTTAGAGTTGTTAAACATGCAAGATGAGTGCACCATGTTAAACTAGGCATTCTTCTACCCCATTTACATATAAAGTTTACTAAATTTAGAGCTACGGTTATTTAGTTATGAAATAAAGCATTTTAACATGACATTAGAGCAAAATTAACCAAACAACATTTTAAACATGCATGAAAGTTGGATATTATGAAATTAGATGTAATTCTAGTCATTTTTCATATACAAATCATTTTAAACCGATGCACCAATTGTGAGTTATTAAATGCATGATCTAGAGGGACTTTTCTGTAAAAGTGGTTTCTCTGGAATAAATAGGAAAATCGCAGAGGCAGGAAAAAAATACATTGGGCCGAAACTATTCGTAGGCCTAGCAGGAACATGCGTTGGGGAGGCAGCTCACCCATGGGTTTCGACCCGTTCGGTGGAGGAGGGAGGCCGGCAGGGGGCGCGTAGCTGGGCCTTGGAGCTGCTGGCGATGTTGGGCCGAGGAGGTCGCGGCCCATGGGGCTGGAGGTCGTCCTCCTCGTGCGCTCGCACGAGTAGGGGGGCAGGGCGGCGATGGCAGGTGGGTGGAGGCACCAGCGCGACTCCGGCGAGCGGAGGAAGCAGGGAATGGGGCATTGGTGGCCGGATCCGACGGATCTCAGCCGGATCTGGTCGCGGCGGTGGGGCATGGCGAGCTAGGGGTGGGGCGGCGCGGGTACCTGCAGGAGAGAGAGATAGATCTTGTGATCGAAGAGCGAGAGAGAGGAAAAATGGAGGATGACGGGGAGAGAGGAGGCAGGGTCGGCCTGGGTTGCCCGCCAGCGACCTGGCTGCAAGGCGGCGAGGTCGGGCGCCCTTGCTCCGGTGAGGCCCCTGGTGGCCGGAGCGCAAGGACGAGGCGGCGGCGAGGAGATCGAGCAGGGAATCAGGAGAGCTGGCGAGGGAGCCAGGGGCGCACGGGGTCGGGCTCGGATGGGCTCCGCGGGCTTCGTGCGGGCCTGGGTGTGCTTGCGGTGGCGGCGAGCAGGCAGGGGACGCGCTGGGGACGCGTGGCAGCTCCCCAGTGGTTGCAGGCGGCGGGGAGGGCGATGCAGGGTGGTGGCTGGCCTGCCTGGCGGCTACAAGTGGCGGTGGGGGAGTGCGCCGGTGCTGAAAACGAGGATGGAGGTGGCTGGCGGCTGCGGGGATCCCGAGGGGAAGGCTATAAGGTAGGTGGAGGCTAGGAGATGCCCAAATTTGGAAGGGGTGTGTTTATATAGGGAAAGGGTTAGGGTTAGGGGGTTTGAGGCCATTTCAGAGCCATTCAATCTCGATCGAAGGGTCCGGAGCGGAGGGGGGGGGGTTAGATAGATGGGCTAGTGGGATGTGCTAGAGAGCTTGGGCTGAGATGAGAGGGAAGTACAGCAGCCCGACAACTGCTTCCGGAGACCGAAAACGTCCGACGTTTGACCGACTATATTGTCGCTATAGTTATCCGTTGGGGCGTCAAACAGACTTCGAATGCGATGAAACTTGGCAGGCGGCCTACTGACAACATAACAACACCGCACACCAACTTTCATCCCATTCCGAGAACATTTTTCGGCCACTTATAAAATAATATTTCAGAGGTGCCGCGGGCGCGTGCGAGTGTGTCTGGGCTCAGAACGTACAATGGAGAGAACTGGGGGAACCCGGACGGATGTAAGTTTTAAAAATATGAGGATGCAATGCACATGATGACATGGCAAGATGCAACACGCAAGCGAATGACAAGGCAACAACAGCGAATAACTGGAAGACACCTGGCACATCGGTCTCGGGGCGTCACAACACTCCACTACAAGAGGATCTCGTCCCGAGATCTAGGATGGCTCCAGAGGAAACGAAAGAGGAAGGGGAAGAGGTAAAACTAAGTTGCTTCTTTGACAAATGAGTTGTAACATCCCAAATTTTCAATTTGGAATGTTATACATTAGGTCATCATTGCATATCATACTTTATTGCATTTTGGCTTGATCCTCGAAATCCTAAGCAACTCAAGGACCCCGGAGAGAGAGTTGGGGATTTCACTGTTTTTCATATTTGAATTTTATCAAATATTGAAACGAGGATTTTTGGTTTTAATTATTTTTCCCTCCGAAAATATTTCATGTTAAAATATATGAGAGGAGATAACATGACTTCTCCAAAATAAATGAAATATTGGAGGAAAAATATTAAAATCAAATATTTGATTTTATTCAGATTTTATTGCTATTTTATTTGGATTAGAAAAATTGCACGTTTTCAAAATTGCATTTTAGGGCCAAGAAAATGTTCATCTTGTTCTAAATATTTTATTTAGACGATGAAAATTTGTTTTGGCATTATTAGATATTTATTTATTTTTCTAGGATTTATTTTTGGCCGAACCCCGTCGGATCCGCCCCGCCTCGCCAGAGCCTCGCCGGAGGTATACGCCGCCGTCTCCGCCGTTCGGTTTTATTTTAAAACCGATTCGTTTTTTTAGAAAACCCTAGGTTTCGTTTTTTTAGAATAGATCGGTTCGCCGGTTTTCTCGATTTAGTTACTTAGCGGTCGTTCGTCCGTACGTTCGTTTTAATGAACGGTGTTCACTCGTTAGCCGCAGACAGCGAACGTTCGTTCGTTAGCCTGTTCGTGAGTTTTTCTTTTTCTCGGATTTCACGCGATTATTTTCGATCACGATTTCTGATCTGATTTTCGTTTTAGTTTATCTTTTCGCTCGTTTATCAGAATAAGGCAATTGAAGCACCTAGATCTTCGTCTCGAAGTCCTCTTTCTGTTTAACCAACTTGAACAAGATTTTGGTACAGTAAAATTTGACCTTAGTTCAGATTAGTAATCGGATCTTGTTTCTTTCGCCGTTTGAGTTTCGTAGCTCCGTTTGATTTGATTCTTTTTGCAAACCGGAGTTCTTAAGTTGAACTTTCTGGTTAGATATTCTTACTTGTGTTTTACCCGTGCATCTTTGCTTGATTGCTTATGTATGATATTGTTTGTTTGTTTGCGATAGAACACCCGGAGTGCGAAGCGTGCTACTACGAGTCTTTAGGTTTTGCGGATCATCAGCAAGGCAAGTAACACTTTGATCATATTCCCTTTATCACCTAGTTTTTATGCATTAGTTTCAACCCTCAAACATTGCATGGTTAGGACTTGATAACATGTGGGACTGGGAAGTAGTTGATGAGGTAGAACCTATTGCCCTGTTATTATCAAACCCTTGGGAGTTACTTCTTACGTATTGCTTATATTGCCATGCTATGCTCATAGACGTGGTTTGAGTGAGTGAATCCATGAAAGATGTGAGATTGTTAATTAATGGTTCAACTGAAGGTGGCAACATTAATACACATCTTGGTGGATTGCTTGTCGGGCACCTGGAGAATCCAGTGTTGTCCTAGGATATCCCGGAGTACCCGTGTGATAATCCTAAGGTCCGCCACCCAGGCTCAAAGGGAACTGAGATATTTCATGCTAGAAACTTCCGTGTGCAGCCAGAAGCTATTATGGGCTCTAGCATAGTTGAGTAAATTGCGTGAAGCTCTTGAAGAGGTAGACTAGCAGATGTAGTGGGTTGTAGGTGGTATAGTCTATCCGAAGTAGAGAGTTAATGCTTCTGAAAGACTGTGTCTAGGTCATCCGTTTCTCAAATACCATGTAGTGCGCGAAATCCAACGGAGGAGATCGAGTCTTGTGGGGAAAAGTGCGCAAACCTCTGCAGAGTGTACAAACTAATCATGGTTAGCCATGTCCCCGGTTATGGACATCTTGAGTATCTAGTACTTGGATTATCATATGTATCTGATGACTCTAAATTAATTGTTGGGTTGATAATTACTTTTAATTGGAATTGAGTTGGAGGAACCTTCTCAATGATGTTTCAACTACCATGATAGTTAAATAAAATCTATTCCTTTGTTGTTGGAAAAAATGGCTTTTCGCAAAACTATAACCATGGAGCTTTCCACCAGCCCAATATGCATATAGTGGTAGCATTATTCTGTTCTTGCTCTAATGTGTTATATTGCCAGCATATTCCATGTGCTGACCCATTTTCGGGCGGCAATGTATTATGTTGCAGACTTTTCAAATGAGGAGTAAGGTTTGTTAGTTCGTTGCCGTGTAGCTCAGCTATGCCGTTGGAGTTGATGGACTCACTTTATCTTCCAAGCCTTCCACTGTTATCGTATTAGATGGCCTTAAGCCATACTATTGTAATACAGCTATGCCGTTGGAGTTGATGGACTCACTTTATCTTCCAAGCCTTCCACTGTTATCGTATTAGATGGCCTTAAGCCATACTATTGTAGTAAGTTCTCTTTTGAGACATTCGATGTAATAAGTGTGTGATTGCTACTCTGTTATAAAATCCTTCGAGTACTGTGTGTGTCAGCATTACCGATTGAGGGATGACACTGAAGCATAGAGACTTGACTGTTTGAGGTCGGGTCGCTACAAAGATGGTATCAGAGCACACACTGAGTGTAGGACACGACCACTAAGCTAAAGCCCTAGATCACTACTCTCTTCTCATTTCTGACTCCTCTCCATTTTCTACTCTTTAGGATGGCGGACGCAAGGAACAAGTTTGCACAACCGGATGAAGAAGCACCGTTTGGACGACACTTGAAGGAAGTCACTAAGTACCTGAACATTGGAATACCAAGCTTCACCGGGACTTACAACGCCACTTTACTAGAAGAGGAGAGATGGATGATTCAAGTCCAAGTTCCAGGAAGGACATTCGCGCCAGTCACTAAACCCATAGAGTTTTCCTTTGATGCACCAACCTGGAGTCTAGGAAAGAGTATGGCAGCCCACATCACCGTGGGACGCATTGGAGAAGTTTACCATAAGGAGCTTAAGGATACTATCTATCAGATTTGTGGGTGCCGAGATGAGCAATGGGAGATGATCAGCACCAGGAAGGATAGATCAATCGCAGCTTTCATCCAGGAGTTAAACCAGCACATTCGTCGCCAGGAGAACCAGATGTGCGCAGGCATGATAGATCTGAAGAAGGCAATGACAAGGATCACGGAACTGGAGGAAGAACTCAAGGATACTCGCGAAGATTATGAGGAGGAAATCGTTGTACTAGTGGAGAAGAATGACGATCTGGAAAGGAAGCTAGGAGTATTCATGGGAGACCCCGCGCCAGGAGGAGAAGACGATGAACCCAAGGAGATTTGTTCTGAAGACTACATCATCATCGACGACACCGACTCGGACCCCGACGATAGCGATGATGACTATGAAGACGAAGCTGGAGCAGACATCATGGAGTCTTCGACTGATCAATATTTCTAGTAGACCACCACATCAGTAGTAGTATTCCACCATGTATATAGTATAGTCCGAGCACTTTTGTAACGATAGTTAGATCGATTGTATGCCCTTGCTTGATTGATTGAGTGATATGATTGTGTTTGTCTCATGTGCATATGGGTAGTGTTTCTCTGACTAGACCTCATTCTACTCTATTCTCTTCCCTCTAAACCCTCAGATGCCTCCGAGACGTGACCCCGGATTTACTTTCCCACCGGAGCTCACTTAGTTGATCCAACAGCAGAATACACTGATGCAGTTGTTAGTTCAGAATCAAGGCAACAACAACAACAACCCACCACCACCACCAGCAGTTGACAACTTAGCCCACTTTCTGAGGTTGCAGCCGCCGGTGTTTTCCAGTAGCACCGAGCCAATAGTGGCAGATGATTGGCTCCGTAGGATTGGAAGGGAGTTAACCACTGCAGGATGTACGGATGCTGAGAAGGTGTGCTTTGCCGCACATCAGTTGGATGGACCAGCAACCTCATGGTGGGAGAATTACACAGTCACCTATCCTATAGCCACTGTTACATGGGATCAGTTTCAGCAAGCATTTCGCACCGCCCATGTCTCAACGGGAGCTATGAGCATGAAGAAGCGTGAGTTTCGCAACTTGCGCCAAGGGAACCGTACTGTGGGGCAGTACATGGATGAATTTAGTAAGCTATCTCATTATGCCCCTGACGATGTGGCCACAGATGCCGCGAAGCAGGAGAAGTTTATGGAAGGGCTGAACGATGAGATGAGCATGCAGTTGATGGTGGCAACATTTAACAACTACTAGGAGTTGGTAGACAAGGCTCTTATGATTGAAGAAGCAGCAGCAAATTGAGAGCCGCAAAAGGAAGTATGGATAAGGAAGGTACATCTCAGGAGCTCAGCAGAAGCCTCGTCTAACCCCGAACTCGGGAGGACTTGTTCATATCCATGGAGGTCATAGCCACAACGGAGGAAGTTCGCATAACCACAATGGTTCCAAGAATGGGACTAGGAACGGAACAAGCAACAACCAGACCCGCTCCAATCCAGCCACACCCGCCAAGAGAGACCTAAGTCACATTACTTGCTTCAAGTGCGGGAAGACTGGACACTATGCCACGGAGTGCCCTGAAGTGAAGAATGGAAATGGTAATGGGAGTGCTGGGAAGAAGCCTAATCCATTCAACAAAGGACAAGTGAACCACGTTAACGTGGAGGAGGTTGAAGGGCAGCCAGACACAGTTATCGGTAAGTTTTTGGTTAAGTCTTTTACCGCCCTTGTTCTTTTTGATACTGGTGCATCACATTCATACATATCAAGGGGATTCATGGATAAGTTTAAACTACCAACCCAAACCCTTAGGACCCATCTGTTAGTAAGTTCACCTGGAGCAGAGTATATGGCCAGCCGATGGTGTGACCAGATACCCCTAACCATTGGTAGCCATGTTTTTCCGTCAGACCTAATAATTTTGGAGTCACAAGGATTGGATGTGATATTAGGCATGGAATGGACGTCAAAGTATGGAGGAAGCATTGACTGTGCTAGTAAATCAATTTGTCTCACCACCCCGGAGGGAAAAAGGATCAAGTATGTATCTAGGCATGCGCCTAGGAGGAGCCAAGTAAATACCCTCACGGGAGTTGTTCAAGAGGAAGTTCCTGTAGTGCAGGATTACCCAGATGTTTTTCCAGAGGAGTTACCAGGCATGCCACCGGATCAAGACATCGAGTTTTTGATAGAGCTATTGCCAAGTATCGGGCCAATATCAAAGAGACCCTACCGGATGCCCGCAAATGATCTAGAGGAGATTAAGAAGCAGATCAAGGAGTTATTGGAGAAAGGTTACATCCGACGGAGTTCATCACCATGGGGAGCCCCAGTGCTTCTGGTTGAGAAGAAGGATAAGTCTCTAAGGATGGTTGTTGATTATCGTGCATTGAATGAGGTGACGATCAAGAACAAATACCCACTGCCGATGATCAATGATTTGTTTGACCAGTTGCAAGGAGCTAAGGTGTTTTCAAAGATCAATCTGTGATTAGGATATCACCAGCTGAAGATCCGGGAAAAGGATATACCTAAAAACTGCATTTACCACAAGGTACGGGTTATATGAGTATACGGTCATGTCATTTGGACTGACTAACGCCCCTGCCTATTTCATGAGCATGATGAACAAGGTGTTCATGGAATATTTGGATAAGTTTGTTGTGGTGTTCATTGATGATATAATGGTATACTCGAAGAATTAAGAGGAGCACAAGGGGCATTTGTGTTTAGTTCTCGAGAAACTCAGGGAACATCAGTTGTATGCCTAGTTCAGCAAATGTGAGTTTTGGTTGAAAGAAGTTGGATTCCTTGGACATGTTATAGCAGGAGAAGGTATAGCAGTAGACCCCACCAAGGTTCAGTCAGTCACTGAATGGTTGGCACCCACCTCAGTTAGCGAGATCAGTAGTTTTCTTGGAGTCGCAGGATACTACTGGAGATTTATTGAGAATTTTTCCAAGATTGCGAAGCCAATGACAGAGCTATTGAAGAAGGATACCAAATTTAAATGGACGGAAGAATGTGAAGCGAGTTTTCAGGAATTAAAGAAACGTCTGACTACAGCCCCAGTACTGATTCTGCTAGATATACGCAAGGATTTCCAAGTGTATTGCGACGCCTCTCGCTTAGGACTTGGAGGAGTACTGATGCAGGACGGAAGAGTTATTTCGTATGCCTCGCGACAACTGAAACCGCATGAGTTAAATTATGCCACGGATGATTTGGAGTTGGCTGCCGTAGTGCATGCGTTGAAGACTTGGAGACATTATCTTATTGGAAACCATTGCGATGTATACACTGACCATAAGAGTTTGAAGTACATTTTCACACAGAAGGAGCTGAACCTTAGGCAGAGGAGATGGTTGGAGCTTATAAAGGATTATGACATGAAGCTTCACTATCATCCAGGCAAGGCCAACATTGTAGCAGACGCTTTGAGCCGGAAGAGTTATGCCAACACACTCATAAGTGCAGGATTGCCAAAGGAGTTGGCAGAGGATCTCAGGGAACTTCGATTGGAGATTGTCCCTAGAGGTTTTGTTGCAACAATGGAAGTTCAGTCTACATTGTTAGGAAAGATTCAAGAAGCTCAGAAGGATGACAAAGAGATCGCCGAGATAAAAGAGAGAATGAGCAAAGGAAAGGCCAAAGGTTTTCGTGAGGATGAACACGACACATTGTGGTTTGAGGACCGTGTTTATGTGCCCAATAACACAGAGATCAGGAAGTTAATACTTCAAGAGGTTCATGAATCACCATACTCGATACACCCCGAAAACACCAAGATGTATGTGGATTTAAAGGAACGTTTTTGGTGGACTGGTATGAAGAAGGATATTGCTGAGTATGTAGCCGTATGTGATGTATGTCAGAGAGTGAAGGCAGAACATCAAAAGCCAGCCGGATTGTTACAGCCTATGCCAATACCCGGATGGAAGTGGGATAAGCTTGGCATGGATTTCATCACCGGATCGCCCAAGACCAAATCAGGATATGAT
The DNA here is from genome assembly GCF_056163025.1 of Triticum urartu. Classification (NCBI taxonomy): domain Eukaryota; kingdom Viridiplantae; phylum Streptophyta; class Magnoliopsida; order Poales; family Poaceae; genus Triticum; species Triticum urartu. The sequence goes on from NC_141875.1 coordinate 258,681,418, forward strand.
TCCATATGGGTAGTAGTTGATCGCTTGACCAAAGTAGCTCACTTTATCCCAGTGAAAACTACCTATACAAGTGCCAAGTTGGCCAAGATATACATGACCATGATCGTATGTTTGCATGGAGTTCCAAGGACCATTGTATCAGATAGAGGAACCCAGTTTACCTCAAAGTTTTGGAATCAGTTGCATGAAACTTTGGGAACCAGACTGGAGTTCAGTACAGCTTTTCACCCGCAAACAGATGGACAGACCGAGAGAGTCAACCAGATTCTGGAGGATATGTTGAGAGCATGTGCACTAGATTATGGATCTAGTTGGAATGATAACTTGCCCTACGCAGAGTTCTCATACAACAATAGTTACCAGGCTAGTTTGAAGATGGCACCTTTTGAAGCCTTGTACGGAAGGAGGTGCAGGACACCGTTGTTGTGGGATGAAGTTGGAGACCGTCAGTTGTTTGGACCAGATTTGATTAAGGAATCAAAAGAGAAGGTTAAATTGATTAGAGATAAACTGAAGGTAGCTCAGTCCCGACAGAAGAGTTATGCAGATTCAAAACGCAAGGAGGTAGTCTATGAAATCAAAGACAAAGTGTATCTACGAGTATCACCACTCCGAGGAGTTAAGCGCTTTGGAGTTAAGGGAAAGTTAGCGCCACGCTTTATGGGACCATACAGAGTTTTGGAGCGTATGGGAGAAGTTGCTTATAAGTTGGAATTACCCGAAGGATTGTCAGGAGTTCACGATGTGTTCCACATTTCTCAGTTGAAGAAGTGTCACGTAGAGATGGCTGACATTCCCCTGAGAGATACAGTACCGCTGGAAGCGATTCAATTGGACAATGGTTTGACTTATGAGGAGAAACCAGTCAAGATCCTCGAGTTTGCCAGCCGAGTTATCCGCAGCAAGGTTATTAAGTTTTGCAAAGTTCAGTGGAGCCACCATACCGAGGACGAAGCCACCTGGGAACGAGAGGATGATCTTCGCAAAGACCACCCACACCTATTTTCTAGCCAACCCGAATCTCGAGGGCGAGATTCATCTTAAGGGGGGTAGGTTTCTAACATCCCAAATTTTCAATTTGGAATGTTATACATTAGGTCATCATTGCATATCATACTTTATTGCATTTTGGCTTGATCCTCGAAATCCTAAGCAACTCAAGGACCCCGGAGAGAGAGTTGGGGATTTCACTATTTTTCATATTTGAATTTTATCAAATATTGAAACGAGGATTTTTGGTTTTAATTATTTTCCCTCCAAAAATATTTCATGTTAAAATATATGATAGGAGATAATATGACTTCTCCAAAATAAATGAAATATTGGAGGAAAAATATTAAAATCAAATATTTGATTTTATTCGGAATTTATTACTATTTTATTTGGATTAGAAAAATTGCACATTTTCAAAATTGCATTTTAGGGCCAAGAAAATGTTCATCTTGTTCTAAATATTTTATTTAGATGGTGAAAATTTGTTTTGGAATTTTAAGATTTTTATTTATTTTTCTAGGATTTATTTTCGGCGGAATCTGTTTCTTTTTAAAAACTTCAGCGCCCGACTGTGCCGAAGCCTAGCCGAGCCAGCCAGCCCAACCCCGCGCCGCCACCGACATCGACGGGCGAGTCCGAGCCAGACACGCCTCGCCGCCGCCGTGCCCCCTCGCCCAAGCCGCCTCCGCCCCCCCTTATAAGCCGAGCCCAGGGCCCCTCGGGACCCCAAGCCGCCGCAGTCGTCGCCCTCCGCCGCCACCTGCCGGAGCCCCGCCGCCCGCAAGCCGCTGCCGTGCCGCAGCGCCTCGCCGTCGCCCCACCGCCGCCCCGCCGCCGCAGCCGAAACCCGCCGGAGCCGCCCCGCCTCGCCGGAGCCTCGCTGGAGGTATACACCACCGTCGCCGCCGTTCGGTTTTATTTTAAGACCGATTCATTTTTTAGAAAACCCTAGGTTTCGTTTTTTTAGAATAGACCGGTTCGACGGTTTTCTCGATTTAGTTACTTAGCGGACATTTGTCCGTACGTTCGTTTTAACGAATGGTGTTCACTCGTTAGCCGCAGACAGCGAACGTTCGTACGTTAGCCTGTTCATCAGTTTTTCTTTTTCTCGGATTTCTCGCGATTATTTTCGATCGCGATTTCTGATCTGATTTTCGTTTTAGTTTATCTTTTTGCTCGTTTATCAGAATCAGGCGATTCAAGTGCCTAGATCTTCATCTCGAAGTCCTCTTTCCGTTTAACCAACTTGAGCAAGATTTTGGTACAGTAAAATTTTACCTTAGCTCAGATTAGTAATCGGATCTTGTTTCTTTCTCCGTTTGAGTTTCGTTGCTCCGTTTGATTTGATTCTTTTTGCAAACCAGAGTTCTTAAGTTGAAATTTATGGTTAGATCTGCTTACTCATGTTTTACCCGTACATCTTTGCTTGATTGCTTATGTATGATATTGTTTGTTTGTTTGCTATAGAACACCCGGAGTGCGAAGCGTGCTACTACGAGTCTCTAGGTTTTGCGGATCATCAACAAGGCAAGTAACACTTTGATCATATTCCCTTTATCACCCAATTTTTATGCATTAGTTTCAACCCTCAAACATTGCATGGTTTGGACTTGATAACATGTGGGACTGGGAAGTAGTTGATGAGGTAGGGAAAATACACAGGAGCTCTCAGGCGCTCCGCACCCCTATAAGAAAAATATTCGTAAAAAATTCCCAGAAAATCAAAAAAATCCAAAATTTCGGAATGTCAAACATGGGTTTCCCAATCTACTTCCATGTGAAATTTCGTGAAAAAAATACCAAAAAACGTATCCGTGGCGAGGGAATTACTGCCCGGAAAAAATGCACCCAAACAGTGTTTTGCTATACATAGGAAATTTTTGTCTTTTTACCGCGAATACATTTCCTAGTATTTTTTGACCAAATTTCAGACGGGAGTACATCGGGAACCCACGTTTGATATCCCCAAATCCCAGATTTTTTTTCAAATTTCTCGGTATTTTTTCCTGGTATTGTACGTATAGGGGTGCAGAGCATCCGAGAGCTCTAAATCCTCGTCCATGAGGTAGAACCTATTGCCCTGTTATTATCAAACCCTTGGGAGTTACTTCTATGTATTGCTTATATTGCCATGCTATGTGTCGGTGTCAAAACCGGCGGATCTCGGGTAGGGGGTCCCGAACTGTGCGTCTAGGCCGGATGGTAACAGGAGGCAAGGGACACGAAGTTTTACCCAGGTTCGGGCCCTCTTGATGGAGGTAAAACCCTACGTCCTACTTGATTAATATTGATGATATGGGTAGTACAAGAGTAGATCTACCACGAGATTGGAGAGGCTAAACCCTAGAAGCTAGCCTATGGTATGATTGTTGTTCTGTATGTTGTCATACGGACTAAAACCCTCCGGTTTATATAGACACCGGAGAGGGTTAGGGTTACACAAAGTCGGTTACAATGGTAGGAGATCTACATATCTGTACCGCCAAGCTTGCCTTCCACGCCAAGGAAAGTCCCTTCCGGACACGGGACGAAGTCTTCAATCTTGTATCTTCATAGTCCAGGAGTCCAGCCGGAGGTATAGTCCGACCATCCGGACACCCCCTAATCCAGGACTCCCTCAGTAGCCCCTGAACCAGGCTTCAATGACGACGAGTCCGGTACACAGATTGTCTTCGGCATTGCAAGGCGGGTTCCTCCTCCAAGTACTTCATAGAAGATTTTGAACACAAAGATAGTGTCCGGCTCTGCAAATAAGTTTCCACATATTGCCATAGAGAGAATAATATTTACACAAATCTAATCTGCCGACGTATTCCGTAGTGTGACGCACCACGGCCAAGCCTTTATTCGAATCGTTTTATTATCCCACCTCAGCGCGTCATGCGAGGCGGTTTCCTTGGCACGTCTTGTTAAAGCAGAGATTGTGTCCCCTTATTCCGGGATTCTCATCAATACGGGCGTGGGTAACCCAACCGCTTCTAGGACTCCTAGACTATAGGCAAGTCCAAACGGCTACGGAGAGGATGCTTGATATTCACCCTCTTTATAAAAGGACAAGGCTTTTATTTTTCCCTCCCGTGCTCAATCGAATCCTTCCCCCACCTCAAGCTCAAACACCCAAAGTTTAGGTCAGGTGCTCCGAACCTTCAATCATGTCCGGATCTAGCCTTCAAGGCCGATGGGTGCCTTCCTCCGTCACGGAAGAAGACATTAAAAAGTTGAGGGAGGCCAGATATCTGAACGCCGAGGTTTTGCATCGGCTGCCTGCCCGAGGGCAGGCCGTCCCCTCCCCCGAACCCAACGAGAACGTCGTGTTCATCTCCCACTTCCTCCGAGGTCTAGGCCTTGCTTTGGATCCTTTCGTCAGGGGTTTGATGTTTTATTATGGGCTAGATTTCCATGATCTAGCTCCGGACTCCTTTCTTCATATCACGACATTTATTGTCGTGTGTGAGGCCTTCCTCCGGGTTACCCCTCACTTTGGCCTGTGGCTCAAGACCTTTGAAGTAAAGCCGAAGATGATCGAGGGGCAACATGCAGCGTACGGAGGTGCCTCAATATGCAAGATGACGGGAGCTTCATGGCCCAAAGGTTCCATTCCAGAGGTGTCTGAATTGTGGCAATAGGAGTGGTTTTACATCACAGCTCCTAGAAGTGCCAAGTGGGCGGCCGCCCCTATTTTCCGCTCGGGCCCTCCACCACAACTGATGTCATGGATCAGCAGAGGTCTGAGCTGGGGTCCAGCCAAGGACGTGCCTATACTGCAAAGCCGCATTCGAGATCTCTTCAATGGAGATTTTAGTTTGGTTGCGGTAATACAAGTTATGCTGGTTCGTCAAGTCCAGCCTTGCAAACGCCGGCCCCTTTGCTTGTGGGAGTTCAATCCCGAGGGACCGCGTGTCATCCAAAATTTCCTCGGCCTGATGCACGAGGAGATGTACAAGTCATTCTTCGGACCTCAGGTAGAGTGTTCGGAAATCACCGAGGACGTGGGCCTGAGCAGTAACCGCGCCGCCGAACAGGTAAGGAATCTTCCGGCCGAACATACTATCTCTCATTTGTTACGAAGTTATTTCTGAGAGTTTGCTTTTTGACCAGGACTGGCTAACAAAGGCGAAGTTGATTCGGTGTTCGGCCCCCCTCCCTGAGGGTTTGGAGAATCTGGTATTGGGAAAGATGCTCCAGGTCGCACCCTACCCGGAGCCCTTGAAGGAAGATACTAGGAAGGACAATACAGGCGGACGCGGCCCCCAACGCTGCCCATTCTAACCGAGGGAGCGAGCGTCTCCATGAAGGAGGACGACTGGAGGAGGAAAAGGACTGCGCCAGGGGATTCGGAAGCCGAAGCTTCCAAATGGGAGAAGAAGTCTCCCACAGAGGGTCCTACCTTGGGGGGTGCTTTTGCCGCACAAAGTCCGTGGGGGGATCAATTATCCAGCGAGTCGTAAGTGACCCTAAATACTTTAATAGTATAGGTATGCCATCTTTTTCTTCTAAGAAAATAACCACCGCATATATCTTTGCAGTTCGGGCCTTAGCCCCTCTCAAATGAGCTCGTCTTCGGGGGATCTTCTTCCAGAGATGATGGAGAGCGAAACGCCTCCTCCGGACTCCTCCGCTCCGGAAGCTGGCGACCCCGAAGTGTCGTCACGGAGGGCCTCTCCAAGTCCAGTGAGGCTAGAAGATAATTCCATTGACCCCCGAACCTCCCAGTGTCCGGCTCCCGAAGAGAGCAGAAAAAAGAGTCCGGCACCGTCTGGTGTGCGATCGGATGTTCTGAGGGAGTTGGTGGGGCGAGCGGCCATCTCAGATGAACACCGTGTGCTGATGAATACGGTGATGGAGAGAATCTCGTCCGCTGAAAGCGGATTGCATGAAGCTTTTATGCATCTACTAACAGGCTTTGAGGTACGTAAAATAGTGTATGATAGTCCTGCACATGCTAGGTGTGCCCTGTGTAGATAGTAGCCCCTGAGACTCTGGTTGTCGTCGGAAACAACGATGAATAGAGGATCATATTCCCAGGTAATAACCATACTGCCTTGATGTGCAGGTGATGGAAGCTCCGGTGGCTAGCCGGACTAGCGAGTTTGCCCATTTAAAACGGCAGTTGGATGCGGTAGACGCCGACATCGAGCTTGTTAACAAAAGGCTTGACGAGGCACAGGGTAAGTGTCATTATCTGGTAAACGCCACATAGTAAGAGCAGCACGACACCAGTATCTTTAATATGTTGTGACTGCAGATGGAGCTGCCACTGTTGAAGCCTTGCGGGCAGAACTTGCTCGAGCCAAGGAACAAGCGACGTTTGGTAATGCGGCTGCTTTGAAGGCGGCCGAAGAGTTGAAAGCCGAGAAGGCCGCGCATGGCAAGAGCCGAGATAAGATGGCCAAGATGGCCACATAATTAAAAGCCGCCGCCGACCGTTGCCGGGTTCTTGAAAAGGAAAAGCTAGCGAAGGCATCGGACCTTGAGAAGGCTGCTGCGACGAGAAAAGACATTCGCTCTGCTATGAGGGCGAAGAAGGAGGAGCTGCGGGAAGCCGGGGATATTGTAGCTGGGAAATCCTTTATGTTGCGGAGGAAGTTCGGAGATCCACGGTATGCCTCTCTGGATCGGCTGTGGAGTTCGGAGGATGTGTATATGGATTTGGCGGCGAGCGCTGCTGATGCGGCCAAGTACTTCCAGGGTCAGACGGGCCGTGAAGTGGACCAGCTGTTTTGGACACAATTCCATTCTCCCGAGCGTCCGCTTTCATTGACTGACCAATTAGCCGAATGGGCCGAACTGAATAGGTTGTCCGGACTCGCCATGAGGTCTGTTGTGGATCAGCTATGGCCGGAAAGGCCAAAACCGAACAGCTATTTCAGCTTGGTGCAGCAGGTCCTTGACGTGGTGCCGCGCATTAATGCGATGAAGAGGTCGGCGTGCATAGAGGGCTCACGGATGGCCTTTGCCCGTGTTAAAGCATACTGGGCGGAGATGGATGCTACCACTGTTGTAGCGCGGGATTCGGCCATAGGTCGAATGGCTGCTGAGCACTACTTTGAAGAAGTTCTTGAGGGTGCTCGTTTGATAGAGACCCAGTGCTAAAAAAATATTATGTTTGAGTGATATGTAATCTCATTGTAAGCGAAATGCTTTTATAAATTTTGATAAGGCTATTTTTATACTTTTGCCTGAAAGTAATATGATGCCTCCTGGGCGGCCGTTTATGTATACATGTGTATAACCTGAAAGATTGCAGCCGTCGGCTTCAACCCCCACGCATATAATGCAGAGGTGCTCGCAAAAAACATGCGTTCACACTTAACCCAATGTCTTGGTCCTATTAAGGAGGTGATAGCGGAGCGAGCGAGGCAACCGGACTATAATGCTTTAGCACTTTCACTTAGCCATAGGAGTTTGACAGTGGGGCTACTAGATAGCCCCTGGTGGCTCCGCACTCTCCCGATCCCGGGGTGCGTACATGCCTGGCCGAAAAACGGCCCTTCGTTAAGGCGGAGGAATTCTAACATTCCAACAGGTCATCGAGTGGTTGACCAGTCTCACGCTATATCATGACAATCAGTTTTCGGCTTTCTCTACTGAGGTGCTCGTCCGGATGAACCAGGGCACAATCGCAGTAGTTCTCATGGTGCTACCTTAGCCGGTAAAGCAGAACGTAAGGCACCAAAACACAGGAGCCGGGTGAACCCAACATTTGACCAAAGACAATGATTCGGAGCTGATGCATATAGGGCCAAACTCGCGACGCCGAACACTCCCTAAGGTATTCAGTCTTTGTGGTATAAACCGGGCCTAAATAATGGCCTTTGTAAGAAGCCCCTTGTGTCCAGGTACGTGCATTGTTCTGGCGTGGACACATGCCAAGACGTCAGCATCCTTCTCAACGGTGGAGATGTATCAACAAGAGACAGTAAAAAAGGTTTACACAGGGTCTTAATCTAAAAAGAATCCTTGGAGCGGGTCCCTGCTACACGTCTGCGCCTGTGTCTCTGTTGTGCCGTATCCTGGACGGGTGTAGCACGATGATCGTCTGTAAAAGAGAGGAATTTAGGTGAAAAAGTTGTCATGCAAAAAGATAGTTTTTAAAGAAACCATGTATAATTCAAGATGAGAAAAATTGCCACTTGTCTGCGTGCATTGAGCCCCTTGTATTGACAAATAGGGGTGTGACCACTTATTCGGTATAAATAGCGGCGCCAGACTTGATTAGTTGTGTCTGAGGTCTTGACGACCTATTGGATGCTTTCGCTGGTCCGGGCGCCTTTAGTGTGCGGCTGCCAGGGCAGCCGCACTCTCTTCGGCGCGCAGAGATCGCTTGATATTTCCGTTCACTGAAATGATGCCACGTGGTCCGGGCATCTTGAGTGTGAGGGAGGCGTAGTGTGGTATTGCATTAAAGAGAGCGAAAGCTTCGCGGCCGAGCAGTGCTTGATAGCCACTTTGGAAGGAAGCGATGTGGAAGGTTAAATGCTCGTGGCGGAAGTTACCGGGGGAGCCGAATACAACTTGTAGTAGGAGGGAGCCCATACAACGAGCCCCTGGGCCTGGCGTTACAACTTTAAAGGTAGTATTGCTATGGCGAATTTTTGTTGGGTCTAACCCCATCCCGCGGATTGTATCCTGATATATTAGGTTTAGATTGCTGCCACCGTCCATCAAGACTTGTGTGAAGTGATATCCGCCAATTACTGGGTCTAATACCAGGGCAGCCCATCCCGCGCGTCGGATACTTGCTGAGTAATCGCGATGGTCGAAAGTGATCGGTTGAGATGACCAGTGGCAGGACTTTGCGGTGACAGGCACTTGGATATATTTTCCTGGGAGTGCCGCGTTGTTTTTTCCCTTGATCACATGTAACACGTTTACTGTTTTGACTTCTGGTGGAAATTTCTTTTGTTCCCCAGTGTCTTGCTTGGGAGGCTCGTCCTCGTCTTCACTTGGTGTATCCTCCTTGTGTACGGTGTTGAGCTTGCTGGACTGCTTGAAGACCCAACATTCTTTGTGGGTATGATTAGCAGGTTTACCAGGGGTATTATGGATCTGACATACTTGGTCCAGAATTTTGTTGAGGTTGGACAGTTCATCCCTGGTGCCTTTAGAGGGCGGCTTTTGACATGGCCGAGAGCTTTTGAATCCGGCGTTTACTGCCGTGCCCTTCGTGCTGTCTTCTTTAATCCGGCGTTTGTTATTGCTGTTGCGCCGTGATTTCCCGTTTCCATCTCTAACTTCAGATGTACTGGGGTTGCTGGTGCTGCATCTGGCTAGCCAGCTGTCCTCACCCGCGCAAAAGTGGGTCATGAGACTTGTTAATGCGGCCATCGTTCTCGGCTTATTTTGGCCGAGGTGTCTGGCGAGCCATTCGTCACGGACGCCATGCTTAAAAGCTGCCAAGGCTTCGGCGTCCGGACAGTCGACCATCTGGTTCTTTTTAGTAAGAAACTTGTTCCAAAGCTTTCGAGCTGACTCTCCGGGCTGTTGAGTTATATGACTCAAATCGTCCGCATCCGGAGGTCGGACATAAGTCCCTTGAAAATTTGCCCGAAAGGCGTCTTCGAGCTCTTCCCAACTTCCAATGGAGCTTTCGGGGAGGCCTTTAAGCCAGTGACGAGCTGGACCTTCGAGCTTGAGGGGTAAGTACTTGATGGCGTGGAGATCATCTCCTCGAGCCATATGGATATGAAGGATGTAGTCCTCAATCCAGACCCCAGGGTCTGTTGTTCCGTCGTATGTCTCTATGTTTACGGGTTTGCATCCCTCTGGAAATTCATGGTCCAGCACCTCATCGATGAAACATAGGGGGTGTGCGGCACCCCTGTAGCTGGGTGTACCGCGTTGTTCGGATGTTTGTTGTGTTGCATTGTATGCTGGGGCGCGCTTGCGTGGTCCATAGATGGATCTTGTTGCGCCATCCTTTGGGTGCGAGCCCTCGCATGGGTCGCGTGTTGTATTGTGAGTGGTGTTGTATGCCGCTCTGTGTTGGTAGAGGGGTCGTCTATCTGGCCAGGTGGCTGCTTTGATATGTGGTTGTGGGGGGTCTGAGGCCTCCTCATCGAATTCAGGTAGCAGCTTCCACTTTGGGTAGCTCTTGGAGGGGCGATTGTCGCCGTACCTCGCTGCTGTGTTGAGTATTTTACTCCATCTGATTTGGAGTGTGTCTTGTGCAGCCTTGAGCCTTTGATTCTGCTTTTTAAGACTCCTCGCGGTGGCAACAAGCCTTTTACGAGCATTCTGCTGCTCCGGGTGCCTGTCCGGCGTTATGTCGTCTGGACCATTATCCTTGATAGAATTTGTTTGTTCGGTTTGATTATCCGGATTGCCGTTGTCCGGCAGCGGTTCGCCCTGCTCCAGCGCTGGGTCTGTGTGATCCTTATTTCTGTCGAGGCGGGATTTGGGGCGGCGCTTGCGTCGCTGCTTTGACTGCTTCTTGAGGGAACAAGCCTTTGGTGCGTCCTTCCGCTCCTTGTCGTCATCTTTTGGTGCGTCCACCATGTATACGTCATATGACGAGGTGGCTTTCCAGGGCCCAATAGGCGCTGGTTCTTCATCGTCTCCTGCATCGGCGTCCATACCGTCGATGTCTTCGGAGTCGAAATCGAGCATGTCGGTTAAATCATCGACAGTGGCTACAAAGTGGGTGGTGGGTGGGCTTTGAATTTCTTCATCGTCCGTATCCCAACCTTGCTGATCGTAGTCTGGCCAGGGCTCTCCTGATAAAGAGAGAGACTTTAGTGACTTCAGAATATCGCCGAAAGGCGAGTGCTGAAAGATGTCTGCGGCAGTAAACTCCATGGTCAGCGCCCAATCGGATTCGATCGGTAGGGGCGCGGAGGGTTCGGAGTTCGGAGAGGAGTCCGGCTCCTTGGAGTCACGAGTCTCGCGGAGTGCGGGGCTGGTGTTCGGCCCGATCGCCGTTGAGATCGCAGCCCCCGAGGCGGCGTCCAACCACCCATCCTCGATCGGCGCAGTTGGCTCCGAATTAAGGGTCGAAGCCGATGCGGGTGCGGCCTCCAGGGCACTGTTCAGCGACAGAGCTAGATCATGCTCGTCGTGACAGTGCGGCGCGCTCGGCAGTGGCTCGAATCCGTCAAAGATCAAGTCCCCGCGGATGTCAGCCGCGTAGTTTAAACTTCCAAATCTGACCTGACGGCCAGGGGCATAGCTTTCGATCTGCTCCAGATGGCCAAGTGAATTGGCCCGCAGTGCGAAGCCGCCGAAGACGAAGATCTGTCCGGGGAGGAAGGTCTCACCCTGGACTGCATCGCTATTAATGATCATAGGAGCCATCAAGCCTAACGGCGACGACACAGAGGAACTCTCAATGAAAGCACCAATGTCGGTGTCAAAACCGGCGGATCTCGGGTAGGGGGTCCCGAACTGTGCGTCTAGGCCGGATGGTAACAGGAGGCAAGGGACACGAAGTTTTACCTAGGTTCGGGCCCTCTTGATGGAGGCAAAACCCTACATCCTGCTTGATTAATATTGATGATATGGGTAGTACAAGAGTAGATCTACCACGAGATCGGAGAGGCTAAACCCTAGAAGCTAGCCTATGGTATGATTGTTGTTCTATATGTTGTCCTACGGACTAAAACCCTCCGGTTTATATAGACACCGGAGAGGGTTAGGGTTACACAAAGTCGGTTACAATGGTAGGAGATCTACATATCCATACCGCCAAGCTTGCCTTCCACGCCAAGGAAAGTCCCTTCCGGACACGGGACGAAGTCTTCAATCTTGTATCTTCATAGTCCAGGAGTCCAGCTGGAGGTATAGTCCGGCCATCCGGACACCCCCTAATCCAGGACTCCCTCACTATGCTCGTATACGTGGTTTGGGTGAGTGAATCCATGAAAGATGTGAGATTGTTAATTAATGGTTCAACTTAAGGTGGCAACTTTAATACACATCTGGGTGGATTGCTTGTCGGGCACCTGGAGAATCCAATGTTGTCCTAGGATATCCCGGAGTACCCGTGTGATAATCCTAAGGTCCGCCACCCAGGATCAAAGGGAACTGAGATATTTCATGCTAGAAACTTCCGTGTGCAGCCACAAGCTATTATGGGCTCTAGCATAGTTGAGTAAGTTGCGTGAAGCTCTTGAAGAGGTAGACTAGCAGATGTAGTGGGTTGTAGGTGGTATAGTCTATCCGGAGTAGAGAGTTAATGCTTCTGAAAGACTGTGTCTCGGTCATCCGTTTCTCAAATACCATGTAGTGTGAGAAATCCAACGGAGGAGATCGAGTCTTGTGGGGAAAAGTGCGCAAACCTCTACAGAGTGTACAAACTAATCATGGTTAGCCGTGTCCCCGGTTATGGACATCTTGAGTATCTAGTACTTGGATTATCATATGTATCTCATTACTCTAAATTAATATTATTGGGTTGATAATTACTTTTAATTGGGATTGAGTTGGAGGAACCTTCTCAATGATGTTTCAACTACCATGATAGTTAAATAAAATCTATTCCTTTGTTGTAGGGAAAAATTGGCTTTTCGCAAAACTTTAACCAAAGAGCTTTCCACCAGCCCAATATGCATATAGTGGTAGCACTATTCTGTTCTTGCTCTACTGTGTTATATTGCTAGAATATTCCATGTGCTGACCCGTTTTCGGGCTGCAATGTATTATGTTGCAGATTTTTTAGACGAGGAGTAAGGTTCGTTAGGTCGTTGCCGTGCAGCTCAGCTATGCCGTTGGAGTTGATGGACTCACTTTATCTTCCAAGCCTTCCGCTGTTATCGTATTAGATGGCCTTAAGCCATATCTATTGTAATAAGTTCACTTTTGAGACATTCGATGTAATAAGTGTGTGATTGCTACTCTGTTATAAATCCTTCGAGTACTGTGTGTGTCAGCATTACCGATCCAGGGATGACACTGAAGCACAAAGACTTGACCGTTTGAGGTCGGGTCGCTACATGAGTGAAACCAAAGAACCTTGAGAGGTTGAACAAATTGAAAGAAAGAATACAACGAAGATGAACAAAGTTGAAAACACTCCGTTAGAAAAAGGGAACAAGGAACATCACTAGAACCTTGTAGGTTGAAAGACATAAGAAAAAAGGGTTGCAATGGACAAAAAGTACATTCAAGCACTTCGGTAGAAACGAGATGTACAAGGAACGATAAATATCAATTACGACAACACTTCGGTTAAAACAAGATAGAGAAGGAATAAGAATGATATAATTTGGACATCACTCTGGTTGAGAAGGGAGGCAAAACTTGACAGAATGGGAAGAACTTGACAAGAGGGCACGACATTCCGGTTGGAAATGGATAAGCACAAAAAGAACAAGGTCCTCACACTCCGAGATGATGAGTGAAGAGAGCAACATCACAACGCCTCCGAAAGGAAGAAGAGAAGATATATCATTGGAATCACAGAATGGAGAAGAAAAAGTCAGCTTCTGCCACCAATGAACTAGGAAAACACCCTTCCAAGAAGGTTAAAACGGAGTTGTTGGAAAAAACCAACAACGAAACGAATAAGCTTTGTAGTGGGCTTATGGAAAACGTCTCAAAATTATGAGGTGAAATTCTGCCATAAACGAAGACAAAAGATTGAATTGATATCAACAAGAAGACGAGAAACTTATTTCACCGGGAGGATAAATGAAGAACTTGGGTCATTTATAAGCACCATAAATAACAACAATCCTTAGGGAAAGCTTTAGGTGAAATATAACCCAGGTAACTCCAACGAAGAGATTGATGGATGGAGAAGAGCTCATGCTCGAATAAATTGATGGGTTTAACTATCTCATTCTTGACAACTGTGAATCGTGAAACAAGAATGGAAATTGTCTAGAAATGATATAGCACCACCTGAAAAGATAAGTAGAAAGAATCACACTTCAGAATGCAAGATGAAGAATGCTTGAACTCCTCAAAACAAAACATGTGTTGGGCACCATGTTTATTTAAGAGTATAGCTTAGCGGATCAAAATTCTGAGAGAAATCTTGAAGAACAATTGAAGATTGAAAAGAATCCTTGTTGAGCCACCATGTTGAGCCTCCATGAAAAACTCCGGATAGGAAATGATAACATAAAAGAATTGAAGTTTGAAGAGAACAAGATTGAAGCCTTGCAATGATTAGATGGAGCTTCGCAATGATATAACCGAGAAAAACTTGGAACTCCGGAAAAGAAAGATGAACAATTGAAACTGAGAATTTTGATGAACCTCCAGAATAAGGAATTGAATTTACTCGAAGAAACAAGAATAAGAATTACATTATGCTTATCCTTAATCAATTAGATTGATGACCCACAATGGATTTGGCATACTACTCATTCTCATTGGAAAAGATTGAAAAGATATAGCCAAACTTGAGGAAGGTCTTGATGGAACCACCGATGGGATTTGGAAACAACGAATGAATTTATACGATAACAACGGAAGAGGAATGTTGAATGAACCACCATAAGAATTAAATAAGAAAAGATAGCGAAACACCGGGAAGAATTAGAATATGAATGAAGATACTTGAGAGAATATAGATACAAATGAATGAAGAGATCATGAACTGATTAGAGGATATTTGCATGATGCACCGCTAAGATTTGGAGAATGAGAGCTGAAAGCTGGAATGAATAATTCTAAGATGATGGGCTCCAGAGAATCAATCTGAAAAGACTCCTGAATTGCTCTGGATGGATGAAAAGAATTCTCACAATCGACAACAATTATGCGAGGATGGCATAAAGCTTGAACTTTGCATCTTTGGAAGAACGGGTAAGAATTTAAGAGGAACTCTTCTTCGGTCTTCAAAATCTGAGAATGACAACGAGAAACACCACCATGAAGTGTTGAGGTACTCCGGGATGAAAATTAGAAAGGTTGAACCAACGATGAAAATAATTTGAAAGGTCTTGGAGAAAGACATTTGACTGATGACAATTCATTTTTACGTCAAACTTTGAAATTAATTTAAGAGTAACTCCAGAAAAATTAGAAGAGTCAGGTAAGATCCCGGGAAAAGACCTGTGGGTTATGGGCCCACTCAAGAGAAACACCGTTGAAATGATTTTGAAGAGAGATTGCACCGGTTGAATAAAATGGCTTGAATGAGAAAACAACCTCGAAAATAGCTTGGATTGATTAAGAATAGAAGCACTAATCTTCTGAGATATCTTCAGCACAACGGAACAAATGGAAAACGAGAGGTGAACGATTAAGAGGTGCACCAGCATAAGAAAGCATTTGAAACAAGGAGAGGATATGCTCGAGAAAGCTTGGATTGAATCCACTTGAGAAGAAAAAGAGAACGAAGAATGATAACTTGAAGCTCGTGAGCATCTCCATGAGAAATCACTGGATAAGAACATTGAAAGAAAAGAATGAAGAGACTTCACATCAATAAGATGGATACTTGATTAAGAAATCTGAGTCCTTGAAGGAAAAAGGGTGGGAGGGTGGGAAAAACAAAGACAACTTGGGACAGATGAAACAAATACCGTAGAGAAAACTTAGAATTGATCTTGCGGATGTTGAGAAGATCGGATCCACTTGAAGGGAAGCACGTCGGTTGAAAAGGATTGACAAAACAATCTCGATGATCAAGAAGGCTAAGTATCCACACAGAAATATGAGAACACCGCTTAGGAAAGGTATGGAATCAACACTTGACTTCGAAGCAACTCGAATACCACAAACCAAAATAAAACAAAGAATTGGCTTGCAAAATAAGCCGGAAACAAACATATGATAGACCCCATATCGTATCATGTGTTTGTTGGAAAGATATCCTACGAAATAGTTGAATTCCCACTTATAAACTCCCGAAACTTTCTGGTTATGCA
This sequence comes from Triticum urartu, assembly GCF_056163025.1. Lineage (NCBI taxonomy): Eukaryota > Viridiplantae > Streptophyta > Magnoliopsida > Poales > Poaceae > Triticum > Triticum urartu. The sequence goes on from NC_141875.1 coordinate 258,697,230, forward strand.
ATCAGGTGTTGGGGATACAAGGGAAGCATAATATCTCACCCAAACTAATAATCCCTACATCCAGCTGTATCCATCCTTCAACACATAACCAAGAAACGTTCGGAAATCATGTACCTCAACCTTCGAAAATCATCCGTTATACGAGTTATGGCAATACTCCCGAACTCCCGCCCCAGTACTGGGTGGCGTCGAGGTTACCTCACCAACAACTACATAAAAGAGATTTTCGATGTCGGCGAAACTCAGGCATTCAAGAACTGCAACGATAAAATTGTGATGACAACACCTCAGAGCTCAACTCCCCGGGACACTGCCACAACCCCTAAATGTTTGGAGGCACCAAGAACAATGTTCTCATCACAAGACTATCGGAACGATTCCAAGATACCCGCATGATCCTAATTTTTTTCATGAAATTTGAGGAGAGAAAAGTCAAAACTTCTACGTCAGGAGGCCTCACCAGAGCGACGAAGGTACTGAGGAGTAAAAAGAATCCTACTCTCCGATATATATAATCCTAAGACTCAAAACATTTTGTTCTAGACTCGACAATGTCAGTGATTCGATCAAGCAGGGGGCTCCTAAGTCGGGGATGGCTCTGATTACCAACTTGTAACACCAACAATGCGGCTATATCTCCCACGTGTCGGGGCACGACTTAGAGGTATAGCCGCATGGTAGTTTTGTCGCAAGAGGGGTAATCTTCGCACAATCCCATGTACTGAATAAGAAAGGGATAAAGAGTTGGCTTACAATCACCACTTCACACAAAAAACAAGTTAAACATACATCATCCAGAATACAATCAAGGTCCTACTACGGAACCAAAGTAAAAGAAGACAACCCCAAATACTAGATCCCCGATCGTATCAAGTAGGCTCCACTACTGATCAACCAGAAATACATAAAACATCGAACAAGATCTTCATCGAGCTCCCACTTTGGCTTGGTTGCATCACATGCACTGGCATCATCGCACCTGCAACTGTTTGGAAGTATCTGTGAGCCACGAGGACTCAACAATCTCACACCCGCGAGATCAAGACTATTTAAGCTTATGGGTAGGGTAAGGTAAGGAGGTGGAGCTACAGCAAGCACTAAGCATATATGGTGGCTAACATGCGCAAATAAGAGTGAGAAGAGAAGCAACGCAACGGGCGTGAACTAGTAGTGATCAAGAAGTGATCAACAAGTGATCATGAATCTATGTACGTTCAAGCATAACACAAGAACCGTGTTCACTTCCCGGACTCCGCCGGAAAGATACCATCACGACTACACACGCGGTTGATGCATTTTTAATTAAGTCAAGTGTCAAGTTCTCTACAACCGGACATTAACATATTCCCATCTGCCACATAATCGCGGGCACGACTTTCGAAAGTTTAAACCCTGCAGGGTTGTCCCAACTTAGCCCATCACAAGCTCTCACGGTCAACGAAGGATATTCCTTCTCCCAGGAAGACCCGATCAGTCTCGGAATCCCGGTTACAAGACATTTCGACAATGGTAAAACAAGACCAGCAAAGCTTCCCGATGTGCTAACAATCCCGATAGGAGTCGCACGTATCTCTTTCTCAGGGCAACACCGAATGAGACTAGCTACGAGTAAAACCAACCCTCAAGTTTCCCCGAGGTGGCCCCGCAGGCAGCTCGGTTCAGACCAACACTTAGAGAAACACTGGCCCGGGGGGGGGGGGGGGTTAAAATAAAGATGACCCTCAGGTTGGCCGACCCAAGGGAAGGGTAATAGGTTGTTAGGAAAATGTAAAACCAAGGTTGGGCCTTGCTGGAGGAGTTTTATTCAAAGCAAACTTTCAAGGGGTTCCCATAACACCCAACTGCATAAGGAACGCAAAATCAAGGAACATAACACCGGTATGATGGAAACTAGGGCAGCAAGAGTGGAACAAAACACCAGGCATAAGGTCGAGCCTTCCACCCTTTACCCAGTATATAGATGCATTAATTAAATTAAGATATATTGTGATATCCCAACATAACCATGTTCCAACATGGAACAAACTTCAACTTCACCTGCAACTAGCAACGGTATAGGAGGGGCTGAGCAAAAGCGGTAACATAGCCAAACAACGGTTTGCTAGGAAAGGTGGGTTAGAGGCTTGACACGGCAATGTGGAAGGCATGATATAGCAAGTGGTAGGAAGCGCGACATAGAAATAGAACAAACAACTAACAAGCAAAGATAGAAGTGATTTCGAGGGTATGGTCATCTTGCCTGAGATCCCGCAAGGAAGAAGAATGAGTCCATGAAGAAGACAAACGGACGTAGCCGGACGGATCCTCACAACTCCAGAACGAAAGCAAAGCTAACAAGAGAAGCAACCCGGAAAGAAGCAAGCAACATAGTAAACAACCATCACATAAACATGGCATGATGCACAACCAAGTATGATGCATGTCCGGTTTAATGAGGCATGGCATGGCAAAGTGCATAAGCAAAACTACAAGTTAAGTGGAGCTCAACATGTGACAAGATGCATGTTGACGAAACACCACATCAATTATTTAGTTCTCTCTCCGTTATGTACCCAACAATATTAAATGTTGTTAAACATGGCAAGAGGTGAAGCATATGAAAACTACACATTTAAGCAAGTTTAAATGAGGCTGGAACAACAAGCAACAAGTCCGGGAAAATCCTCATATGCATATTATGAATTTGGTACTGGCCTGCCCTAAACCATATATTAGAATTGTTAAACATGCGAGATGAGGGCACCATGTTAAACTAGGCATTCTTCTACCCCATTTACATATAAAGTTTATTAAATTTGGAGCTACAATTATTTAGTTATGAAATAAAGCATTTTAACATGGCATTAGAGCAAAATTAATCAAACAACATTTTAAACATGTATGAAAGTTGATATTATGAAACTAGATGGAATTCTAGTCATTTTTCATATATAAATCATTTTAAACCGATGCACCATTTGTGAGTTATTAAATGCATGATGTAGAGGGACTTTTCTGTAAAACTGGTTTCTCTGGAATAAATAGCAAAATCGCAGAGGTAGGAAAAAAATACATCGGGGCCGAAACTGTCGCAGGAACATGTGTTGGGGAAGCAGCTCACCCATGGGTTCGGCCCGTTTGGTAGAGGAGGGAGGCCGGCAGGGGGCGCGCAGCTGGGCCTTGGAGCTTCTGGCGATGCTGGGCCGGGGAGGTCGCAACCCACGGGGCTGGAGGTCGGCCTCCTCGTGCTCTTGCACGAGCAGGGAGGCAGGGCGGCGATGGCAGGTGGGCGGCAGCACCGGCGCGACTCCGGCGAGCGGAGGAAGCTGGGAACGGGGCGCTGGTGGCCGGATCCGGCGGATCTCAGCCGGATCTGGCCGCGACGGCGGGGCACGTCGAGCTAGGGGCGGCGCGGCATGGGGACCTGCAGGAGAGAGAGAGAGAGAGAGAGCTTGAGATCGGAGAGAGAGAGGAAAAATGGAGGAGGACGGGGAGAGAGGAGGCAGGGTCGGCCTGGGTTGCCCGCCGGCGATGCGGCTACAAGGCGGTGGGGTCGGGCGCCCTTGCTCCGGTGAGGCCCCTGGTGTCCGGAGCACAAGGACAAGGCGGCGGCGAGGAGATCGAGCGAGGAACCAGGAGAGCAGGCGAGGGAGCCAGGGGCACACGGGGTCGGTCCTGGATGGGCTCCGCGGGCTCCGCACGGGCCTGGGCGTGCCTGCGGCGGCGGGGATCGGGCAGGGGATGCGCTGGGGACGTGTGGCAGCTCCCCAGTGGCTGCGGGCGGCGGGAAGGGCGATGCAGGGTGGCGGCTGGCCTGCCTGGCGGCGACAAGTGGCGGCAGGGGAGTGCGCCGATGCTGAAAACGAGGATGGAGGTGGCTGGCGGCTGCGGGGATCCCGAGGGGAAGGCTAGAAGGTAGGTGGAGGCTAGGGGATGCCCAAATTTGGAAGGGGTGTGTTTATATAGGGAAAAGGGTTAGGGTTAGGGGGTTTGAGGCCGTTTCAGAGCCATTCGATCTCGATCGGAGGGTCCGGAGCGAAGGGGGGTTAGATAGGTGGGCTAGTGGGCTGTGCTAGAGAGGTTGGGCTGAGATGAGAGGGAAGTAAAGCAGCCCGGCAACTGCTTCCGGAGACCGAAAACGTCCGACATTTGACCGACTATATTGTCGCTATTGTTATCTGTTGGGGCGTCAAATGGACTCCGAATGCGATGAAACTTGGCAGGCGGCCTACTGACAACATAACAACACCGCACGCCAACTTTCATCCCTTTCCGAGAACATTTTTTGGCCACTTATAAAATAATATTTCGGAGGTGCCGCGGGCGCGTGCGAGTGTGTCTGGGCTCAGAACGGACAACAGAGAGAACTGGGGGAACCCGGACGGATGCAAGTTTTAAAATATGAGGATGCAATGCACATGATGACATGGCAAGATGAAACACGCAAGCGAATGACAATGCAACAACAACGAATAACTAGAAGACACCTGGCACATCGGTCTCAGGGCGTCACATAGTAGTGTCTATCCTGTGGCTGGCAATACACGTGCACCTCGTCATGCAGCTACTGAAGCCACTGAAAGCACAACTGCTCAAAGGCCTCGGAAGTGATCTCGTGTGCTCAATGACCGGGAGCTTCTCGTGGCCTTGCATCAGAAACAAGATAGGCACCAAGACTGGCTAAAGCGTCAGATGTATGGCATCTTGGTGGGCGTCAATCACATCAGAAACTTGGCCACCAAGAACTCATTTGTTGCTCATGAAGCCTGTAGGACGTCCTGGAAGAGTCTCACACTTCTCTGCTCCGAAGACGATCTTCGCAAAGATGGCTTCACTAAGGGTTTCAAATTTGACTCCACTCCTCCTCGCAATGCGAGTTGGCGTCGGCCTCCACCAATTGAAGATTCAGAGTATTCATCTTCGGCTGCAACTGTTGTTGCGAGAGTCGTTGAAGAAGAAGACGATGCCACTTCACCAGCCATGGTTTCACCATGTCTTGACACTGCACCAGGCCCCTCTGCACCACCGAACCTCAACGTCGACCCTGCACCTTCATCTACTCCTGATGGGAACGAGTAGATGCTCTATGTCTTCAAACCTTTTTGGTCCTTACTGACAAAAGGGGGAGAAGCATATGAGTTGATAGTCTTCAAGAGGGTCCATATGGGTGGTTGCTATTTTTTTGCTAAGTGGTTACAACTCTCGTTTTCGATACATTTGGTTCTTTGGGTTGTAACACTTAAAACTTGATGGCCGTCTGCCACTTTGTGATGCGATGACAAATTCCGCATGAATTCATTCCGTAGACGTCCATTTATTATTATGCATGTCATTATCTTTGATATATCTTTATTTACATAATGAATTGTCTTCATAAAGTGAAGATGATCTCCACAAATAAAACCTGCCATGTGCATTTGCATTCAAGACCAAAGTACTTATATGCACATCTTCAGGGGGAGCCTTTTTGCTACTTATGAAGACAATGCCTTTACCCCTACAATTTCACATACTTTTATCCCCGTTGAAAACTTCAACCAGTTTTTCATCAATCACCAAAAAGGGGGAGATTGTAAGTGCATCTAGTGCCACCCCTAGTTTGTTTTGGAGTATTGATGACAAACTTGGTTGAGGGACTAATGTGTTTGTGAGAATTGCAGGATAGCACAAGTAGTAGTCCCTCATTGATTTAGTTTACCTACCAGAGATGACCCCTAAAAATGTGTGAAGACATTGAAGACAATGGTGGTCTGTGAAGCGATTCACATTGAAGACTATGACATGAGAAGACATCGTATGAAGACTATGGAGTGTGAAGACATAGTTGTTTCGTAGTTTCCTTTTCTTCTTTGTTGAGTCATAGGAACCACCATACTGTTAAGTGGGGTCCAAGTGAACAAAGTCAGAGTGACTGAAGTGATGCTCAACCAAATCCTAAGTCTTCGAGCGAAGACAATGAGAGCAAATCTTATCCAGATTTAGATAAGTCAGCTTTACTTGTAGCCCAAGTCAGGCTGCCGCGTGTGCTTGAAATCTGACCGTTGGACATGTGTTAGTTCCTTAGTGACCCAGGGTCATTTCGGACAAATCAGGTCGGGTTGCCTCCTGGCTATAAATAGCCCACCCCCTACACCATAAATTGATGGCTGCTCAGAGTTAGTGCACGGCTTTTGTCGTTTGAGAGCAACCCACCTCCAAAGCCTTTGAGAGAGAAATCCTTGCGAGGACAAAGCCCTAAACACCCAGAGCCAAAGAGTGCTAGGCATCACTGAGGTCTTTCTGTCTGCGTGATCTAAAGACTTGTTACACTTGAGGACTGTGAATCCTCCAGCTGGTTAGGCGTCGTGTTCTGAGCATCCAAGAGTCATTGTGGATCGCCGATGAACGAAGTCTGTGAAGGTTTGGAAGTCTACCTTGAAGACTTACTAGAGTGATTGGGCGAGGACCATGTGTAGTTAGCTCAAGGGGAATAAGGTGAAGACGCGGTCTTCTGAGTGGAATCTCAGCCTCCCTAACGAGATGTACAGTTGTCACAGCAACTGGAACTGGTCCAACAAATCCTTGTCCTCACCAAGCAACCGGTTCTATCCTTTACCTCTGTTTACTTACAGTTTGTCTTCGTAAAGTCATTGCCTGCTTGCATGATCTGATTGACTTCATTGTGTGAAGACTATTGTTGTTTGGCTTCATACTATCTTCCATCCTGATCCTTACTACCTAGTTGCTGATAGTCTTCGTTCTCTCACTTCATTGCTTACCTGACCATGGCTTGTCTAGTGTAGTCTACCTTCTGCTGCATATCAATAGGTTCATTTCTACTGTTTGTCTTCAAAGCCCCCGTGTTTTGAAGTCTTTCATAAAAAATGCCTATTCACCCCCCTCTAGTCGATAACTAGCATGTTCAGTGAGCATCATGCATCATGTTAAATTCAAGAAAATTTGAATTGAGGAATATTTGGAAGCCTCAGTAATTTGAATAAAAGGGCAAAGAACCCTGAAAATGCATTCAAAATTTTCTAGATGTTCTTTTTAATATTCTGGGAATTTTGGCAATTGTTGTAAGCCCAACTAAAATTTTGGAACCTTTTTAAGGATTATTTTGGGATTTGAATTTAAATCACTATTGTATTTGTATTTGGAGTTCTATTCATGTACATATAGAATATATTTCCCAAAGCACAATGTGCATTTGGAAATGTCCAATGAGCAACATAAAAATATTAAGAGGAAGTTTTCACACTGGTTTCAAATCATTTTGACTTTGAAACAATGGCAAAATAATTAAACTTGAAACAGAAAAACATAAATAGAAAAGAGATAGAGAGCCTTACCTGCGGCTGCTACTATAGCAAAGGCTCAGCCCACCATAGTTTCCTCGTGCCGTCTTCCTCCTTGGACAGAAGGACGCGCACATGCTCGCCGTGCGCAGCCACATGCCTTTCCGCCTCCTCTCTGCCTGCTTGTTGGCCTCCCCTGAAGACACCACGTGACTTGAGAGTCATTTGAATCATGCTCTCCGCTGTCTCTGGCTTTGCCGGCGACGAGCAACGGGTAAACTCTGGCTAGTTTGACCCTGGTTGACTCAGGTTTGACCTCCCGTTGGTCACTGACATGTGGGGCCAACCCCGACTAATCCTTGAATTAGTATTTAATTAGTGCTAATTAACACCGTTAGTTAGGTTAATCACTGACATGCGGCTCCCATTGATCAGGTTTGACCTGGACCGCCCCTGTTGACTGCTAACGTCGCCTTGACATAGAGCTGATGCAGTAATTCATTTTATGGATTTAGTTTATCTTAAAATAACCAGGAAATTCCAAGAAATGCTATAAACTTCAAAAAATCATAGAAATTCACCGTAACTCCAAATAAAATAATTTATATATGAAAACTTATTAGAAAATATGAAGAATCTATTTATGGCGTTTTCATGCATGTTAGAACAACTTTTGTCCTTTGTTTAGGACAAATCAATTAAATGGCATTTAAGTAATCACATGTGGAGCTTGAATTTGAATCTTCGGTTGCTAGTTGCATTAGCCCAAACCATAGCATAATGCCATGACATGATCGTGCTTCTTGGACTAACGCTATTGATAACTATCTATAACACTTGTTCACACGAAGCGCTGCTGGTAAGCCAGCGCTACTGCTAGGTGCTTTCCAGTGCTAGTGCAATGTTCCTGCTTTCGCCAACTCGCACCCCTCTACGTATTTTTTCTGTATTTATACATGCTCTATATAATAGTTTCATCAGATCATACTAAACATACACTATTCTCATCATATCATAGACATACAGTAGTCTCGTCATACCATCATCATCATCATTCAACACAAATATCATCACATCTCGAAAATAGTGATACACAAGTGCAATCATGTCATGTCTCGAATAAGTGCAACTGCATGGTCATGGCACACACACAAGTTTCATCATCTCTATTTAAACCATGATGTAGAAGAGAAGAGAGATCAGCATGAGCAAGAGTGCGACTATGTAGTACCGGCGGTCCCGCCCCTGCTCATGCTGGAGTGTCCACCTCAAGTAACTACTTTCCGCTTCGGCTCTGCTGTCGAACCCACTGTGGCTAGCACCCGGGTACCTGTGCACCTGGGCCTGAGTGGCTGGCCAGTGGTCGTAGACTCCTGGAACCCTCCCAATGTACACGGCGTATTAGCCCTTTGCCATCTCCTATGTACCTGCATCGTAAGTTGATGAATTGAATGATAATATGCAACATAATGTACTTAAGAAAACAAAGAGGCATAATTAGCAAAATACAAGCAACCAATAGTAAACATAAATGGCGAAGTTCCTCATACCCAAACTAATTAACTAGAGTGATATACGCTAGTTCAGGACCACGGTTTAGTTACATCACATAGTTTTGCCGTGCATAAATTCTAAGTTTTGCCATAGAAAGACATTAGTGACACATTGTCATCAACAATCAGTCCTCCATGTCGGCGGTCCAATCTTCATATTCAGGGAGGAAGCACCCGAGCTTCTAGAAAGACTTCAGGTCCAGACGCTGAGCGAGTAGCAGTGCTCGGACATCTTCCCGCGTGATTGGCCCATGGTAGAACATCCCTGTTGGTTCGAGGACCTGCTTCATGATCACTTGGGAAAGTTCACACTGTATGTGATAAAATTTAGCTCTGATTCGATGATCTGGTGTCTTCCCTATGCTTGTGGCCTACCTGACAATCTCTGCATCGTTGGTAGTAGGTGACATGCGAAGGTGTTGATTATCCCTTCTATACTCGAGCAGGTGATGCATGAGGTAGAATCCATCAGCCATACTAGTGTGCGGTTGCTGGATGCAGCAGAAGTCGGTCTTATGACCGAAAGCCAACCTGCGACCCTTGTACTTTTTCACCTTGATATATCCACCAGACAGGCTGGAATTTAACAGGGCACTATTGAGAACACTCTTTATGTGCTTGTAATCCTTTTTCCTGAGTGTAACGCCATCGATGTGGCTATATCTCCCACGTGTCGAAGCATGACTTAGAGGCATAACCGCATTGAAAGCAATGTCGCAAGTGAGGTAATCTTCACACAACCCATGTAATACATAAGGGAAAAGATACATAGTTGGCTTACAATCGCCACTTCACACATTACATGAATAAAGCATTACATCAACCAGATACAATCAAGGTCCGACTACGGAACCAAAATAAAAGAAGACTAACCCAAATGCTACATAGATCCCCGATCGTCCCAACTGGGCTCCACTACTGATCGAATGAAACGAAACAACACAAAGGACAAGATCTTCATCGAGCTCCTCCTGAGCTCAGTTGCATCACCTGCACGATATCATCAGCACCTGCAAACTGGTTTTGGAAGTATCTGTGAGTCACGGGGACTCAACAATCTCACACCCTCGCGATCAAGACTATTTAAGCTATAGGAAGGGTAAAAGGTATGAGGTGGAGTTGCAGCAAGCGACTAGCACATATGGTGGCTAACATACGCAAATGAGAGCGAGAAGAGAAGGCAAAAGCACGGTCGAACAACTATGATCAAGAAGTGATCCTAAAACAACCTATGTCAAACATAACTCCAACACCGTGTTCACTTCCCGGACTCCGCCGAGAAGAGACCATCACAGTTACACACGCGGTTGATGCATTTTAATTAAGTTAAGTGTTCAGATTTTCTACAACCGAACATTAACAAATTCCCATCTGCCCATAACCGCGGGCATGACTTTCGAAAGTTCAAATCCTTGCAGGGGTGTCCCAACTTAGCCCATCACAAGCTCTCACGGTCAACGAAGGATATTCCTTCTTCCAAGACAAACCGATCAGACTCGGCATCCCGGTTACAAGACATCCCCGACAATGGTAAAACAAGACCAGCAAAGCCACCCAAATGTGCCGACAAATCCCGATAGGAGCTGCACATATCTCGTTCTCAGGGCACACCGGATGAGCCAGATGTCGGGTGGGCCAACCCAGAGTTGCCCCTGGTAGCTCCGGACATCGCTCAGTTTGGACCAACACTTAGACAAGCACTGGCCGGGGGGGGGGGGTTAAAATAAAGATGACCCTCGGGCTGGCCTAACCCAAGGGAAAAGAGGCTAGGTGGCGAATGGTAAAACCAATGTTGGGCCTTGCTGGAGGAGTTTTATTCAAGGCGAACTGTCAAGGGGTTCCCATTATAACCCAAACGTGTAAGGAACGCAAAATCCGGGAACATAACACAGATATGACAGAAACTAAGGCGACAAGAGTGGAACAAAACACCAGGCATAGGGCCGAGCCTTCCACCCTTTACCAAGTATATAGATGCATTAATTAAATAAGAGATATTGTGATATCCCAACAAAATATCCATGTTCCAAACATGGAACAAGCTCCAATCTTCACCTGCAACTAACAACGCTATAAGAGGGGCTGAGCAAAGCGGTAACATAGCCAAACAATGGTTTGCTAGGACAAGGTGGGTTAGATGCTTGGCTTAACAATATGGGAGGCATGATAAGCAAGTGGTATGTATCGCAGCATAGGCATAGCAAAAGAGCGAGCATCTAGCAAGCTAAGATAGAAGTGATTTCGAGGGTATGGTCATCTTGCCTGCAAAGTTCTCCAAGAAGACAAAAGCTTGAACCTCGAACATGAACTCGTCTCCCGGCTCTACCCAAGCAAGAACAACAAGCAAAAGGAACACAATCAACCACGTGCAATGCTCAAACAACATGATGCAAACATGGTATGATATGCGGGATGCGATAGGTGATGCATATGCATGATTTCGAAAGGAATGATTGAACCTGGACTCAACTTGGAAATCCAAGAGTGCCACTGGAAAGAGGAGTTGATTTCGGTCGGAATCGATATAAAGATCACCGGAGTCGGATGCACGGTTTGGAAATGACAAGCAAAACAAATATGGCACCGGTCTGCGATTAACAACAAGTAGCCATCTAAATGCATCAAGATAAATATGCTACAGCATTCAAACATAGCAAAAAATACATTGCAGGGATCCACTCATGAAGCTTAACAAAAGATGAACACTGAGCTACGGCTAATTCACTCAATAGCAAGCTCAAACAAGTATGGCAAAAGAGCAAATGATAACAGGTTACGGACTTAGAGAAATAACAAGTCTGGAATTTATCATCAGGATGCAATGTTTAGAGCAAGATAACTACATGCTACAGGAACATATCATGGCAAAGCAAGGCATGACATGAAGCTACTCAAAGTATATAACAAAAGTCCCGTAGTGACCATGAGCCAAAAGGGATCAGAAAATACAATTGCAAGCATGTGAACATAGTAAAAACATAAACAGATTCAGACTTAGTGAAAAACTGGAACATGACAAAACAGATATCAAGTAGGCATGTTTACGAGCTCGATGCACTCACTACGAGGCAAGACATGACAAACTAAGCATAGAACCAGCATGTAGACATGGCAAGAACAACAACATAGAATGCACAGATCAACTACAACAAGCTCGGCAAAATTGCTGAACATGTTAACAATCTGCCAGGAACATTTTATAGCAAAAGTAGAGCTCGATTGACTCAAGCTAGGGTGCTCCAAAAATGCAAACAAAGACATGGATGGATAGAGCACCACAATATTTACAAAACATCCTTACTGATCATGCTCAAAATAGGCATGGATCACTAGGTATCAAGATGAACATATGGCATAAAAATAAGGACAGGGCAGAGACTTAGAATATTTCAAAGTCCCTGAAATCAGCAACATTAAGTAAGCTACTTTGCATGCTTGTGCTAGTCATCACAGAGATCACAAAAATACATGGCATACACCCCTGTAGAGATGGCATGGCATACTTTAATACACATGTAGAGCTCAGGATCATATCATGCACACATTGAGCATGGCAAAAATGGCAAAAGTGCAAATGTTGATAACACATCTGAAACTAACATCACATAGCCCTCTTCCAACAGCATTTCGGGCATCAAGACGAGCTCAAATGAAAATGATGCAATGAGATGAAATGGATTACTCATCGAGGCGAACATTTCGATATGCTATACGCATGAATCGAAGTCACGATGACAGGGTTATGATGCGTCAAAGTATGCAAAATAATTAGGGTTTCGGGCAAAAAAGTCAACCGAGGGGATGGATCTGGATCTGGATCTCGCCGGAACTGTAGCAGGCGCAGATTTCGAGGATCCCCGGCGAGAGGTCGCTGCTCCGGCGAGGGAAGGCGAGGAGGAGGCCGGTGGAGCTCGGAGAGGCCGTCGGTGAGCTCGGTGGGCGGCGGATCCGACGGAGCACATCGGGCGGCGCGGTTGGGCAGGCGCCGGCGATGGCGAAGCATGACAGAGGAGGCGCCGGCGACGGTGAAGCGCGGCAGAGGAGGCGCTAGCCGGGCGGTGCGCGGGCGCCGGCGACGGAGATGGCGTGGTGGAAGCGGTCGCCGCCGGTGATGGTCGGAGGCGGCGGGGCAGGCGCGCGGGGCGCTCGGGTCGGGCGGGCCGGCCTTGGGCCCGCAGGGCCGCGGCGGCGCAGGCAAGGAGAGAGAAGGCGGCGGGGACAGGTGGCAAAGTGGGTTTGGTCCGGCGCGGAGGCGCGGACATGTCCGGGCGCGGAGATGATTGTCCGGTGGCGCAAGGTAGAGGAAGGCTAGGGTAAGACCCCGAATTTCGGAGGGGATCACATATTTATAGGTAGAGGGAGCTAGGAGAGTCCAAATGAGGTGCGGTTTTTGGCCATGCGATCGTGATCAAACGGCCTAGGTGATGGAGGAGGTTTAGGTGGGTTTTGGGCCACTTTGGAGGGGTGTTGGGCTGCAGCACACACGAGGCCTTTTCGGTCCCTCGGTTAACCGTTGGAGTATCAAACGAAGTCCAAATGGCACGAAACTTGACAGGCGGTCTGCCGGTAGCAAACCAAGGCCGCGTGACAAGTCTCGGTCCAATCCGAAAACGTTTAACACCCGCACACGAGAAGAGGTAGAAAGGGACACCGGAGGACATAGGAGCGCCAGATTGCAAAACGGACAACGGGGAAAATGCTCGGATGCATGAGACGAACATGTATGCAAATGCGATGCACATGACGACATGATATGAGATGCATGACACGCAAGCAAATGACAAGGCAACAACAGTGAATAACTGGAAGACACTTGGCACATCGGTCTCGGGGTGTTACACTGAGGTTCTTCGATGAGTCCAGGTACATAACATGGGAGTATTCCGGGTATAGAACGATGAGAACGGCGCCCCCCCGCTACGCAAATTAAGTTCACCTCAAATTAGCCTCCATGCTTGCAAAGGAATGATTAGCACTTACGAAAGGATATGTCCGGATGACTTACGTGGGATGATAAGCCACGAGAATCGCTTCCTTGTCCTTATTAGCAATCATGAAGTCACCGAGGCACTTGCTCACATAGTCACAGTGCGCTTTGCAAACTGCCAAGAAACTCTCGTGCATATAGAATGGGTCCACGACACAGATATATTGTATGTTCTCGATCCTGATGAAGTAGTTCAGATACAGCGCATACATGCGGATGAACTGGAAATCCAGCTTGGTCATGTGGAACATGTCATAGATGTAGTCAAATCGCAGGATGAACTTATTCGCGGGCCATCTCTCGACGTACAACTTCCCACGCGGCACCTAAGCCGTGTAAAGCGGGTATCTTGGTTTTTCCGTGATCAGAAGGCTTTTCTCTCTGGCCAGCACATCTTCATGTAGTCTCCTTAGATCATTGTTCACTAGGTGCTCTAGCCTTCGACAGGTAGGATCGGCTCATCGGCGACATGGAAGCGCTTCACACCTCGGACAGGTATTCTGTCTACCACCCGGGGCTTCAAAGGCGGCTGGCTGCTTGAAGTAGCTCTGGCGCCTTTAGGGCCTTTCCTGTCCGGTCTCCTCCTTTGCTTCTTGGTTGGTGGTGGTAGTGAGCCCACCATACCTTCCCTAACCACCACCCCCAGTGTCATCAGGCTAATCAGTGGACGAGCCTCAAGGGGTTACTGGGTACAGGAGGCATCTGGAGGCATATCCTGCAACGATCACTTGAAGAAAGACTTTTTGCATTCCGCCTTAGGACATTCTGGCTCCGGCAAATCAGGCATCATCAAGTCATCATCTCCATGCTCATAGCCCGAGTCTTCGTCATCCTGAGCCATCAATCCTCCATCATCATACATCAATCCTCCATCATCATAGGCTGTATTCAAATACTTGTCTGGGTCATCATCATCAGCCTCCATGTCATCATCAACATTTGCTTCTTTAACAACGGGGGCGACATCATCTGGCACTAATGGAGGCTCTCCCTCGCGTCGTCTGCTATCACCCGCCACGATAGGTATAGGTAATTTGGTAGGTGGGGTGGTGTTCATACCTTCTTAAGAAGGTGGCGTTGGCGTGATACTGGGCGCCTCGAGACGAAGAAGAGACTTTGGCCAAGGCAAGAACCAGCTCTTGCATGTGCCAATCATCTCAGGGGTCTCATCTTCATCGACTGGTACTGGAGGAGGCAAATCCTCGAAGCCCGCTAAGACACTGGCCACGTTAACCTTGAAGATGCCATCGGGCATCTATCGGCTATGGAACATGCGGTCCTTCGGCTTCACGATCGTTGCCTTTCCCATGGCCACCTTCTGGCCCTTGATGTCGTAGAGTAGGGTGCACGGGGTGTCGTCGGCCTACGAAGGAGACATGTCTGCGATGTCAAACATCCGAAAGGCAACTGAAATGGAAGACTATAGACATGCCGGTGAAAAGGGTATGACGGGTAATTACCGTGAGGGTGTCGAGCTCAGCCAGCGATTAAGGCCCACTGAGCATGCAAGAGACGGAGGTCGGGCTGCTATGAACAGGAGCGGGACCTTTTGAGGTTTCTTTAGAAGGTGCTAGTGCTGCGGTGTTCGCCGAATTGCTCCCGACAAAGCTGGGAAGGGGAAAGTCCTTCAGCCGTGCATTTGGATTGTTCTTCGTGAAATCAAAAAGTGCCGGAATCAAGCCGACCACCGCGTCAGTGACCGCTGAATTGACGGCCCTGAGAAACTCTGCTTTGGTCTCAGCTTTGGTCTTATTGACCGCAATCGCAACCTTCTCATCGATGCTCTGCTGAGTGACGACCGACCGTCTGTTCCTTCTTTCCTATGGCTCCTCGTGGTAGCATGTCTTCCATGAGGCGCCATCTCCGATGCCGTGCAGACGTCCATAGCATGGCGACTTGTCCACCGGGACCTTTTTCAGTATGTTTAGGGCCCGGTTGAATGGGGTGTCCAACATGGGCCTCGCCGATGACTGCGACGACTCGTCACTTTCGGCTGCCTTTTGGTGCTGTTCTTTCTGCAAAAGGAACGTGGATGGTTTACTAGTGTGACAAAACTTGCAGTCAAATTGATTGGAAGCTAATATGATAATGTGGTAATATAACAACTACTAGAAGTCCCATGAACTCCCTCGTGTTCGGGTCCGTGTAAAAGATCTTTTTGAGTTTGTCCCACTTGTACCGGGCTGTAACGCCCATGATGCGGCTATATCTCCGACGTGTCGAGGCACGACTTAGAGGCATAACCGCATTGTTGTTTTGTCGCAAGAAGGGTCATCTTCACACAATCCCATGTAATGAACAAGAAAGGGATAAAGAGAGTTGGCTTACAATCGCCACTCCACACAAATAACAAGTTAAACATACATCATCCAGAGTACAATCAAGGTCCGACCACGGAACCAAAATAAAAGAAGACAACCCCAAATGCTAGATGCCCAATCATCCCAACTAGGCACCACTAATGATCAACCAGAAATGAAACATAGAAACAGCCAAGGTCTTTGTCGAACTCCCACTTGAGTTTGGTAACATCACCTGTACTGGTATCATCGGCACTTGCAACTGTTTTGGAAGTATCTGTGAGTCATGAGGACTCAGCCATCTCAAAACCCGTGAGATCAAGACTATTTAAGCTTATGAGTAGGATGTGGTAATGAGGTGGAGTTTCACCAAGCTCTAAGCAAATATGGTGGCTAACATACGCAAGTAAGAGTAAGATGAGAAGCTACGCAACGACCGTGAAGCTAGAAATGATCAAGAAGTGATCCTAAACTACTTACATTCAAACATAACCCAACCCGTGTTCACGTCCCGGGTTTTGCCGAAAAGGGACCATCACGGCTACACACGTGGTTGATTCATTTTAGTTAAGTCAAGTGTCAAGTCCTCTACAATCGGATATTAACAAATTCCCATCTGCCACATAACCGCGGGCAGGCTCTTGAAAGTTTAAACCCTGCAGGGGTGTCCCAACTTAGCCCATCACAAGCTCTCACGATCAACGAAGGATATTCCTTCTCCCGGGAAGACCCGATCAGTCTCGGAATCCCGGTTACAAGACATTTCGACAATGGTAAAACAAGATCAGCAAGACTGCCCGAATGTGCCAACAAATCCCGATAGGAGCTGCACATATCTCGTTCTCACGGCACACCGGATGAACACTACGTACGACAACCGAAGACCCCGGGTGAAGGGGTGGCACCACAAGTGGCTCTAGGTTGGACCAACACTCAGAGGAGCACTGGCCTGGGGGGGGGGGGTTAAAATAAAGATGACCCTTGGGAGCGCGACTCCCAAGGGAAAAGGTATAGGTAGCAAATGTTAAAACCAAGGTTGGGCCTTGCTGGAGGAGTTTTATTCAAAGCGAACTATCAAGGGGGTCCCATAACCCCAACCGTGTTAGGTACGCAAAATCAAGGAACATAACACCGGTATGACGGAAACTAGGGCGGCAAGAGTGGAACAAAACACCAGGCAAAAGGCGAAGCCTTCCACCCTTTGCCAAGTATATAGATGCATTAATTAAATAAGAGAAAATGTGATATCCCAACATATCCATGTTCCAACATGGAACAAACTGCAAGGCACCTGCAACTAGCAATGCTATAAGAGGGGCTAAGCAAAAGCAGTAACTTAGCCAAACAACGGTTTGCTAGGAAAGGTGGGTTAGATGCTTGACATGGCAATATGCGAGGAATGATACAACAAGTGGTAGGTAGCGTGACATAGTGATAGAACGAACAACTAGCAAGCAAAGATAGAAGTGAAATCGAGGGTAATGGTCATCTTGCCTGGGACCCCGCAAGGAAGAAGAACGAGTCCATGAAGAAGACAAACAGACGTAGTCGAAGGAATCCTCACGAACGCAACATAACCGGAACTATCGAGAAGAAGCACAACCGGAAAGAAGCAAACAACATAGTAAACAACCATCACATAAACATGGCATGATGCACAATCATGTAGGATGCATGTCCATTTAAAGAGGCATGGCATGGCAAAGCACAACAAACAATACTACAGATTAAGTGGAGCTCAATATGCAACGAGTTGCATATTGAAGAAACACCACAATCAAGTTATTTGGTTCGCTCTCGTTTAGGTACTCAACAATATTAAATGTTGGTTAACATGGCAAGAGATGAAGCATATGAAAACTACCTATCTAGGCAAGTTTAAATGAGGCCGGAACAACAAACAACAATTCTAGAAAATCCTCATATGCAATTTACGAATTTGGTACTGTTCTGCCCTAAACCATAATTTAGAGTTGTTAAACATCAAAATAAAGTGCACCAAGTTAATCTATGCATTTTCTAAGCAAGTTACATATATAATTAATTTAATTCGGAGTTACGGTTATTTGGCTATTAAATAAATCATTTTAGCATGCCATTTAGCAAATTAAACGCAAACAACATTTTAAACATTTTTAGCAAGGATGAAAGTTGCATATTATGAGACTAGATGAAATTCTAAGCATTTTACATATTTAAACCATTTTAATCTGATGCACGGTTGTGGAGTTAATAAATGCATGAAGTGCAAGGGCTTTGCTATAAAACTACACTCTCTGGAAAATTAGCCCAATTCGTTTGATGAAAAAAATGTGACACAGGCCGAATCTGAGATCTGGCCCAGGGCGCTCACCTTGGGCCAAGTCCCGATCAGAGCAATGGCTGGAGGAGGCTGGTTGCTGGGCCTCGCGCAGGACGCGGCCAGCCTGCGTGGACGAGGCCAGCGACGCGGATGGCGTCGTCCTCCTCCTGACGAGGATGAGCGGTGGCGACTTGCAGACTCCGGTGGCGGGATGAAGCGGGAAGGACGGGAACAAGCAGATCCGGGCATGGGGACCCCAGATCTGGCCGCGGTGGTCGACGGCGGTGCTCGTCCATGGCAGCTCCTGTGTGGGTTACAGAGAGAGGGATCAGGAGAGGGAGAGAGAAGATAGGGCGATGGTGGAGAGAGGGATGAGGAGGCAGAACTATCCTGGTCGCCGGTGACGCTACGCCTGCGGCCTCCGGTGAGGCGGCGGGGTCACGCAACCGACGCGGGGAGCTGGGGTCGAGCGGGAGCTTGGGGTCCCTGGCGGAGCACTCGCGTGTGGGAGCGGCGGTAGCGAGCGGCTGGCTCAGCCTGGTTCGGGCCTGGGATGGGCTCGCAATTGGCCTCCAGGGCCGTGGCAGCGCGGAGCGGGCAAGGGAACGCGTGGCATTGTCCCATTGGCCTGAAGCGGTGGCTGCGGCGGCGCAGGGCTGATCTGGCGGCGACAAGTGGTGAGGCAGGGGTGGAGGGTGCCGAAAATCGAGGAGAAGGCGGAAGGCGGTGGCTGATGAATGGGGGCGCGGAAAACGAGGAGGAGGGGTAGGGTTTTGCCCAAAATGGAGAGGGGGTGCCCATTTATAGCAAAAGTGGCTAGGGTTGGGGGGTTTGGGGCCGTTCCGGAGCCGTTCGATCTCGATTGGACGGTCCAAAGCGGATGGAGGGTCTAGGTGGGTTAGGTGGGTTGTGTAGGAGGTCTCGGGCTGAGAGGAGAGAAGAGTGAGAGGCCCAACAGCAGTTTTCGGAGACCGAAAACGTCCGACATTAGATCGGCAGCGGTGCCGCTATAGTTATCTGTTGGGGCATCAAACGGACTCCGAATGCGATGAAACTTGGCAGGCGGTCTACCTACAACACAACAACACCGCACGCCAACTTTTATCCCATTCAGAGAACATTTTCCGGCCACTTATAAAATAATGTTTCGGAGGTGCCGCGGGCGCGTGCGAGTGTGTCTGAGCTCAGAACGGACAACGGAGAGAACTGGAAGACCCGGACGGATGCAAGTTTTGAAAACATGAGGATCCAATGCAGACGATGACATGATGGAATGCAACAAACAAATAAAACACACGGCTGAAACGCAAAACTTGGAAGGCAACTGGGAAGGCATCTGGAGCATCGTTCTCGGAACGGTCACGAAAGCAAGGTGGGACGCGGCAACTACAAGCTGATGCAAGTTTTAAAAACAATGATGACAACAGAGTGCGGATGCAATGCAGATGATGACATGATAAGATGAAACACGCAAGCGAATGACAAGGCAACAACATCGAATAACTGGAAGGCACCTGGCACATCGGACTCGACGCGTCACAACACTCCACCACTACGAGAGGATCTCGTCCCGAGATCTAAGGATGGCACCAGAGAGAAGCGGAAGAGCAAGATGTACAACAAAGTTGCTTCTTTGACAAAAGAGTGAAACCAACGAACCTTGAGAGGTTAAACAATTTGAAGAAGGAATCCAACAAAGATGCAAGAAGTTGAAAACACTCTGTTATAAAAGAGGAACAAGGAACATTGCGAGAACCTAGTAGGTTGAAGGACATGAAACAAGAGCTTAACAGACCAAAAAGAATATGAAATCACACCGGTAGAAAAGAGAAACAAGGAACACCATGTGAACCTTGGAGTTTGCAAAGCTATGAATGACGAGAACAATGGACAAGAAGTACATGCAAGCACTCTAGTTGAAACGAGATGTACAAGGAACGATAAAGATCAATTACGACAACACTTTGGTTGGAAATGGAGGGCATAGAATATGAACTTGGCAAAATGAAAGGACTTGGATGAGACTTCGGTTAGAAGAGGAATGATAGACACAACACTCCGGTTAAAACAAGATAGAGAAGGAATAAGAATTATATAATTTGGAAAGCACTCCGACTGAAAAGCAAAGGAATTGAATAAGAACTTGATAAGATTGGATGATACTTGACGAAATCAACAACACGCTGCCTCCAGAACTATTGAAAGAATGTCACAAGGGGTAAGAAAGGTTTCAGACAGCACTCCAGTTGAGAAGGGAGGCAAAACTTGATAAGATGAGAGAACTTGAATGGATGACACGACACTTTGGTTTAATGGATAAGCAAAGGAAAGAACATGACCTTTGACAAAAATGGGATGATGGGTCGAAGCATGCAACATCACAATGCCTCTGAAACAAAAGATAGAACGGGCTGAAAGTAACAAAGAAGAAAACAACATCTTCTACCCCAAATGAATCTGAAAGCATCCTTCCATAGAGGATTGGACAGAGTTGTTGGGAAATGGACAATGAAAAGAATAAACTTGTTGTGGGCTTATGGAAAACGTCTCAAAATTATGAGGTGAAATTCTGCCACTAACGGAAACAATAGATTGGATTGATATCAACAAGGAGACGAGAAACTTATTTCACCAGGAGGATAAATGAAGAACTTGGGTCATTTATAAGCACCATAAATAGCAGCACTCCTTAGGGAAAGCTTTAGGTGAAATATAACCCAAGTTAACTCCAACAAAGAGATTTATTGGTTGGAAAGATCTTGTGAACGAATTGAAAATGATGGGTTTAAATATCTCATTCCTGACAACTTGTGAATCATGAAACACGAGGAGAAATTGCCAGGGATGACATAACACCATCTCAAGGGATAAGGTAGACATAATTGCACTTCAGAATGCAAGATGAAGAATTCTTGAACTCCTCAAAACAAAACACGTGTTGAGCACCATGTTAAATTTTGAGTATAGCTTGGCGGACCTTAACTTCGAGAGAAATCTTGAAGAACAATTGAAGAATTAAAAGAATCCTTGACGAACCACCATATAGAGCCTCCATGAAGAACTCCGGTAATGAAAGGATGATAAGAAGAAAGAGAAGTTAAAGACACAAGGTGAAGCGTTCTGATGATTTAGATGGAGCTTCGCGATGAATTAACCGAGAGAGCTTGGAACTCTGTTAACAAAAATATGAACTACTTAGCACCGACAGATTGATATCATGAACGAACTCCAAAAGAAAAGAATCGAATCACCTCAAGGAAACAAGAATAAGATTTACTGTATGTTTAACCTTCATCAACTTAAATTGATGACGAGCAACGGATTTGGCATAATACTTATTCTTCTTGAAAAGATTGAAGAGATATCGCGTAAACTTGGTAAGGTCTTGATAGATACACCGGTAGGCTTTAGGAAAGAACGAATGAATTGATATGATACAAGGAGAAGAGTAATCTTGAATGGACCACCGTAAGACTTGAAAACGAATGGAGAAAAGAGAATGAATCACCGTAAGAATTAGAAAGCGAATGAAGATACTTGAGAGAATTTAGATACATTTGAACGAATAGATCATGAGCTGACTAGAGAAAACATGAACGATCCACCTATAAGATCGGGGAAACAAGAGCAGAAAGCTGAGGTTGAATAAACCCAAAATGATGGCGTTCGGAGAATCAAACTGAAAAGACTCCTGGATTGCTCTGGATGGGTGAAAAGAATTCTCACAATCAAAAACAATTATCAAGATAGAACCATGAATCTTCAAGATAATAGATATGATTGAAGAGAAACTCTTCTTCGGTCTTCAAATCCGAGAATGACGATGAGAAACACCATCAAGAATTGTTGAGGCAATCCGGAATGAAAATTAGAAAGGTTGAACCAACGATGAAAAGAATTTGAAATATCTTGGAGAAGGCATATGACTGATGGAATCTGTTCTTATGTCACACTTTGATAAGAATTCGAGAATAGCTCCGGGAAAATTATAAGAGTCAGGTAAGATCCTAGGAAAAGACCTATGAGTTAGGGCCCACTCAAGAGAAACACCGTTGAAATGATTTTGAAGAGAGATTGCACTGGTTGAATTAAATGGCTCAAAAGAGATAACAACTTCGAGATATCTTAAACGGATTAGGAATGAAAACATAAATCTCTCGAGATATCTTCAGCACTCAAAAACAAATGAAAAGCGAGAGGTGAATGATTAAGAGGTGCACCGGCATGGGAAAGCATTTGAAACAAGGAATGGAATGTGATCAACACTGCATGCTTGAATTTAGTCCACCGGAGAATAAAAATAATGAAGAATGATGAACTTGAAGCTCCGTTAGTATCTTCCTGAAAATCCCCGGATAAGGACATTGACGGAAATGAATGGAGAGACTTCCCATCAATAAAATATGCTTGATTAAGAAATCTGAGTCCTTGAAGAAATAGGGTGGGAGGGCAGGGAAAACAAAGACAACTTGGGACGGATGAAACAAACACCGTTGAGAAACTTAGAGTTGATCTTGCGGATGTTGAAATGATCAGATCCACTTGAGGAGGAGCACGTCGGTTGGAAAAGAATTGGCATGACCATTCGGCATTAATAAAAGGATACTCGATTAGCGACTTCAGACTCCGTGAACAAAAGGGCGGGAGGGTGGGAAGAAAAAATAAATGGGGATGGGGAAACGACAACGTTGAGAAGATGAGAGTTGATCTTACAAGGATGAAGTGGATGGAATAACTTGAAGATGAAAACACCGGTTGAAAAGGATTGACAAGACAATCTCGACGATCAAGAAGGATTAGTATCCACATAGAAATATGAGAACACCGCTTGGAAAAAGGTATGGAATCACACTTGACATTGAAGCAACTCGAATACCACAAACCAAAACAAAACAAAGGATTGGCTTGCAAAATAAGCCGGAACAAACATATGATAGACCCCATATCGTATCATGTGTCTATTGGAAAGATATCCTAAGAGGTACTTGAATTCCCACCTAAAAACTCTGAAACTTACTAGTTATGCAATCTGGTGTTGGGGATACAGGGAGGCACAATATATATCACACAACTAACAATCCCTACGCTCCGACTGTATCCATCCGTCAACACATAACCAAGAGACCTTCGGAAATCATGTACCTCAACCTTCGAAAAGCATCCGTTATACGAGTTATGGCAATACTCCTGAACTCTCGCCCCAGTACTGGGTGGCGTCGAGGTTATCTCACCACTAACTGCATAAAAGAGATTTTCGATGTCGGCGAACTCAGGTATTCCAGAACTGCAATGATAAAATTGTGACGACAACTCCTTAGAGCTCAACTCCCCGGGACACTGCCACAACCCCTAAATGTCATGAGGCACCAAGAACAATGTTCTCGTCATAAGAATGTCGGGACGATCCCAAGATACCCGCGTGATCCTAATTTTTTTTCGTGAAATTTGAGGAGAGAAAAGTCAAAACATCTACATCAGGAGGCCTCACCAGAGCGACGAAGGGACCGAGGAGTAAAAATAATACTACTCTCCGATATATATAATCCTAAGACTCAAAACATTTTGTTCTAGACTCAACAATGTCAGCAATTTGATCAAGCAGAGGGCTCCTAAGTCGGGGATGGCTCTAATACCTACTTGTTATGCCCACGATGCGGCTATATCTCCCACGTGTCGAGGCACGACTTAGAGGCATAACCGCATTGTGGTTTTGTTGCAAGAAGGGTCATCTTCACACAATCCCATGTAATGAACAAGAAAGGGATAAAGAGAGTTGGCTTACAATCGCCACTTCACACAAACAACAAGTTAAACAAACATCATCTAGGATACAATCAAGGTCCGACTACGGAACCAAAATAAAAGAAGACAACCCCAAATGCTAGATCCCCGATCGTCCCAACTAGGCACCACTACTAATCAACCGGAAATGAAACATAGAAACGGCCAAGGTCTTCGTCGAACTCCTACTTGAGTTCGGTAGCATCACCTGTACTGGGATCATCAGCACCTGCAATTGTTTTGGAAGTATCTATGAGTCACGAGGACTCAACAATCTCAAAACCCGCGAGATCAAGACTATTTAAGCTTATGGGTAGGATGAGGCACCGAGGTGGAGTTGCAGCAAGCGCTAAGCAAGTATGGTGGCTAACATACACAAATAAGAGTAATATGAGAAGCTACACAATGGTCGTGAAGCTAGAAATGATCAAGAAGTGATCTCGAACTACTTATGTTCAAACATAACCCAAACCCTGTTCACTTCCCGAACTCCGCCGAAAAGGGACCATCACGGCTACACACGCGGTTGATTCATTTTTTTAAGTCAAGTGTCAAGTCCTCTACAACCGGATATTAACAAATTCCCATCTACCACATAACCGCGGGCACGGCTCTCGAAAGTTTAAACCCTGCAGGGGTGTCCCAACTTAGCCCATCACAAGCTCTCACGATCAACGAAGGATATTCCTTCTCCCGGGAAGACCCGATTAGTCTCGGAATCCCAGTTACAAGACATTTCGACAATGGTAAAACAAGACCACCAAGACCGCCCGAATGAGCTGCACATATCTCGTTCTTATGGCACACTAGATGAACACTACGTACGACAACCGAAGACCCCGGGTGAAGGGGTGGCACCGCAAGTGGCTCTAGGTTGGTGTAACACCCCAAAATTTTAGTTTTGATTTTTATCAACTTCTTTATTTGATTTAAAGAAGGTCACTTGAATTTTTCAAAAAAGGGGCTCATCTTCTCAAATCTTTGTATGAAAAATATTTCATGAGTTCTTCCCAATCTTGATTTTTGGTCTTGAAGATTTTTCATCTTGTGTTGGCTCAACACAAATAATTTTGGAAGGTTTTTACAATTCCTTTTTATTAAAAAGAATTCCTATAAATTATGAATTTTATTCTTCCCCATTCAAAAATTACTCTCTTGCCATGACCTATGTTGAAAACTTTCTTCCAAAACCCACCTCCCCACTTTGGGTCAAGTCAAGCATCAAGTCCAGCAAAGTTCAACTTCCCCTAGATTTTAATTCTATTTATTTTAAACTCAAAATCTTTTTCTGCCATTTATTTGGACCTTAGTGATTTACAAAGGAACTACTAGATTTTCTTTGAGTTTTGGTTCCAAATAAATTCCTCAGGCTAGTCCTTAGTGTCCTCTACCTAGATCCATCAAGATCTACTAGTCCACACTACAAATTTTTCAAAATTTGCTTGCTGCAAGTTTGGACCAAATTTGCCATTTTTAGTGAATTTCATTCTTTTTCTTTTCCAAAAATTCTGAGATAATTCAGGCAGTCTGCAGATGCATCAAGAGATCACTTCACCAAGTTTCAGCTCTAGAAGAATTTTCCACATGCATAAATCATTTCGTCGAACAGGTGGCCGGCACTGTTCCTGTCAAGTTTCAGAAGTTCAGTGTTGGGTTCAGTCGTTAGTGTCGTTTTTGTCAGGGCTCTTCATCAATCTCGCCAGTAGCTGCCTTGGATCGTTGCTCACTGCTCCTTCTTCTTATCCAATGCGCCGCACGGTTGTTTGGCTAGTCGTGAGCGTCGGTGGCGACGTGTCACGTCAACTCCGGCGTCTTCCGCGGTGGCAGAACCGCCGTGGCGACCAGCAGGGGCCAGCAGGGGCCGTCCAGCACCGCCCACACCACCAGGAGCCTCCGCGCGGCCGTCCTCTTCCAAGTGCATGCTGCAGAACTGCCGCCGTGGCCTGAGAGGCGCAGAGCGCGCGCTCTCTGCCGCCGCCGAGCCCGTGAGCTCCGTTCTGTCGAGGGCACGGGAGCAGGCCAAATCTGATCAAGCTTAGCTGTTGAATGGAACCAATGAACCAAGCCGAAGGTGCCTAGTCACCTAAACCTCCAGCCTGACCACTGCCTCGCTGTAATCGCTCGCCGGAGTGATCCCGTTCTCGGCAACTGCCTCCGGCCGGCTATAAATAGAGGCCCCGAGCTCGCCTTCAACCCAGCACCACCCCTCCACCTCACCAGAGCCGCGCCCAGCCGCTAGAAGGACCTCGAGGAGGCCTTCTTCCCTAACTCCGGCCGCCACGACCCGCTCTGGTAGCCAGCTTGATTCACTTGATTCCTTGCATATCTCTAGCTCAAACTTGGGGAGGAACCTCCTAGCACACCCACTCCCCTAACCCGCGCTTCAATTTGGCATTTGCAGCTCTCTTCGGAGGGATCCATCCTCGATCGAACCGCCGTCCACCGGAGTGGAAGCAACCGTCGGGGTGGTGCTCGCCGACTACGAAATCCACCACCCACCGACGCGGAATTGTCCCGTGAGTGCAACCATCCCCTTGCCCTCCTCTGGATCGCCGTCGATCGTCGCCGGCGATCATCGTTTGCTTCGGCCGGCGATGGGATTTTAAACCTGACATGCGGGACCCCCTCGTCAGCCTCTCCTCTTTTATTCGAAACGTTTTCTAGAAGTGCCTTCAGGCAAAGTACGTATTCCCTTTGGGTTGGCGTATTTCCAACCAAAACGTTTTCTGTTTTTTTAAACTAGACCCTGGAAAGTTTCTCTTTCATCACAGATTAGTCCCTGGACTAAAACCTTAATAACTTTTAAACAAAAGATGATTTTGAGTTGATTCTTTTTCTGTCATCTTTATTTTTATGTCTAGTTTTTATCATATTTATTTGAAAAATATTTGGAACACTTTTTATGCATGCACGGTATTTACGTTAGTATCCGATTTCTTTTATAACATAGATACCGATGGAGGTGATGGAGCCGCAAACTTCGCCGAGCTAGACTTCGACTACTCCAAACCAGGCAAGCATGTTTGAACCTTTGATATGATGAGTGTTTTTCATGATTGCTTAAGTGGTTTTCTCATGACATGTTTATATAAGCATTTGTGAATGTTATATTTCATGCAAGCAAGCTGCAAGTGAGCTTCGAAATTCGATGTGTTCATATGATGGTGAGATAACCTGATCATGTGTTGGCATGATAGGTTGCAAGCTGGTATTGTTGAAGCATGCCAGTTTTATATCAACTATTTAACTCCAGTATTAACGTGGATCAAGTCTTGTTCCCGTTCGTCCCCTTTCGTGTTACCACATGTTTTCTGCAAATAATATGGTTTAGTAAGTTGCAAACCTCTTTCCTTGTACACACCAAATAGAGGGGCCGTGATGAGGGTCCCATGGCCCTGGATTAAAGCCCGTCATCCGGTCAGGGGGCATGGGTGTTTCCGGTTGGGACCGAGAGGGGGGCACCCCTTAGAGCGCGCGATATAAATTTGATCCCATGCTATTCGAGGTTGTAGCCTCCCTGTCTTAGAGTTTTTATTGAATGTTGCCTAGGGTGATTCCTGGCAACGGAATGTGGAATGGGTGTTTACTAGTTAGATGTGTTTCTCCTAAAATACCGTAAACAGAACTAGTCCTTTGTGACTACTGAAATCCGTTGGCTGTGGTTAAAGAGTACAAACTCTGCAGAGTCAAAACCATTTGAGTAACCATGTCCATGGTCAAGGACTTTGATCAACATATTAGTGTCAGTCTCAGCATCAGTCTCAGTGACAATCTCCGGAGAATAAGCATGAAACTGAGAGTGGTAAACCCGGCCGAATGTTATTCCTGTGGATGGACTAACCAGTTTATTATCATGTACCGAGTATTCCGTGGAATGATGTTACCTTCATGAGCTACTTGAATTCGAATGATGAGATATACGCCCTTTATGTGATGTCGCTCAGACGTCCGACTGTGGCATTCTTGTTATTTACTTTGATATAAGCCCTTTATGTGATGTCGCTTAGACGTCCGACTATGGCATTCTTGTTATTTACTTTGATATAAGCCCTTTATGTGATGTCGCTTAGACATCCGATTGTGGCATTCTTGTTATTTACTTTTGATATAAGCCCTTTATGTGATGTCGCTCAGACGTCCGACTGTGGCATCCTTGTTATTTACTTTCATTATAAGCCCTTTTCGAGATGTCGCTTAGACGTCTGACTGTGGCACGTACTGTCATTTACGTTTCAATATGAGCCCTTTATGTGGTGTCGCCCTGACGCCCGACTGCGACATGTTAAGTTATTTTTCCTTTCGAGGCATCACTTCAGACACCCGAACGGTCTTCAACTATTTTATTAGGATTTCGGGAGGACTACCGCCTGACTTCCTTTTTATTTAACATGTAGTGCAAATTTATTATTTGAGTGCGCATTACTAGTCTGCTCATGTGCATCATGTTTGCATTCGTTATATCTTATGTCCAAACTGTCTTGCAAGTACATTCAAAGTACTCACCTGGCTTGTTGATTTGGCCAGATGTTGACGAAGGCGATCTTATGGATGAAGAGTACGATAGCGAGTCCAACGCCTAGAGGAGTCCCAGTCAGTCCCGTGCAATCCTGGAGTTGGTCACTTGTATTATATATGCTTCCGCTACCCTAATAAAATCATCGAGCCTCACTCCGGCGCTTGATGAGCTGTAAGATTTTGGAGTCATGTCACCCACTTCACTATGACATATCCACCACCACTTTTATTACGAGTCAGTAGTTATGCCACCATACCCTTTGTGTCATATCCGCCTTTATGTATAATATCGGCGTGCTTGTAATAAATTGTTGAGCAGCCTCAGCTCAACCTTGTATAATATTTAGTACTTCTGGATTTCTGTATCAAGGATTTGTCTACCAGTAAGGAGGATTCTTCTATACTGGTGTGATATAATGGTCGGTTTTTCAATAAATGTTTTATTGGAAAACCGATCCTGACAACCTTGGTATCAGAGCCAGGCTGACTGTAGGAAGCCACTAGGTGCGATCGCTAATCGGTTATTAGCGTAATAAGTGCTATTTTAACATTTTGCAAATGTAGCAACTTTCTGTTAGTCATCATAAATTTATGATTTGACTATTCAGAATTTTTTTCTACCTTTGTAGATGGCTGGCAGCGACTGTGAGTCACAGGTGTTCGCCAATGTACCTGAGGGGTT
This sequence comes from Triticum urartu, assembly GCF_056163025.1. Taxonomy (NCBI): domain Eukaryota; kingdom Viridiplantae; phylum Streptophyta; class Magnoliopsida; order Poales; family Poaceae; genus Triticum; species Triticum urartu. Next base: position 258,726,606 of record NC_141875.1, read on the forward strand.
TATCAGGCTTCTCGTCTCCATCACCAAGGTCGCAATCGGGCCATCGGCTCGTCCGGAGTTCACACTCTACCAGCACAAGATCGGTGACAGCGTGTCTATGCACCAGGCCGTGGTGCAATTCAAGGGAGGACGTTCTGAGTCATGCCGCTTCCAATTTGTGGGAAGGGCCATGCCTATGGAGAGGCATGCCATGCAGATGACTGCCCGTGAGGCGATAGCTCATCTCCAGGATGCCCTGCCTTCGATGAAGGCTCGTCGCTACCGCTACCTCCCTTGCCACGTGCCATACACTTGTCACTATGCGTTCGCTTGCGCTAGGGGGGAGAGAGATGAGGCTATTGAAATATTGGTTGAGTATCTCAAAGCTCTTGAGGTAGCTTTTGATAACCTCGTGGATGACTTTGTGGCTGTTTGTATGGACTTAGTTCAGGGCTGTTCCACCAACAGGAGGGAGCTCCTCCATATAACACCACCACTGACTTATGTCTCGTCCTCAGCATCCTATACACCTGCCATCTTAGCCACCGCTCGCCGCCTGCCTACCACTGAAGAGTTTGACCAAGTCATTGCTCCTACTCCAGTCAGTGCTGCACCACCTGCCGCGCCCGCACCAGCTCCTCAACCCAGTACTTCGCACCTGGAGCCTATTAGTGAGGAGGAGGTTGAGTCTGCAGCATCACTGGGTCTTACCCTCGGCAGGCCGAGGGAAGTTTTTACCATCTCCAACTGAGTGCGCCTAGCAGCCGTGCGATGTACCAGCTTGTATGATATGTTTATATGTATATAGGTTTGGTGAGAAGTAGTTTGTGTGCGCATCATGTAGGAACTCGGAGAAGTGCACTAGCCTAAATAACATGTCAAGAATGTGTACGCACATCCTGAGTGATGTATTGTATAATTACGGCTTGCATGTAAGATATGTACTGAGCGGTCCTTCTCCATGCGCAATCAAGTATTTTCTTGAAAAATCTTGGAGTTTTTTTTAAAATAAAAAATTCCGCCTTTGTAAAATTATTTATTTTTGCTACTCAGTTTTTCTCATGAATTCTGCAAAAATACCCGAGAGTGGAAAATGCCTCGTCCCTAGACTCGTTCCATGCCAAGTCCGCCGGAAGAAAATTATGGTACCCAGACAAGTAACAATTTCACACAGGGGCAGTCAAGTCAGCAAGGCAGTGAAGCAGCATTTTCTCAAGTATGCCGCCATTATGAGCAAAGCCACCAGCAGCATCAAGAAATGATGAACCATGTTATCAATATGGGAAATCACCGTGAACCATATTAGCAGCATTCCAAATTGTCTGAACTACAAAAGACACGTCCCCCAATGTTTCTCACACTGATAGACCTCTTGAGGCCGATGATTGGCTTCGAGACATTGAAAGGAAGTTAATTATTGCACAATTTTTGGACCGTGAGAAGGTACTTTATGCACCTCACTACCTCACTGGAGCAGCTGCATCATGGTGGGAAAATTTCCTACACATGCACCCCAATGAAAATAACATCACCTGGGAAGAATTTAAAGAAGGTTTTTGTGGGGCGCACATTCCCAGAAGCATTATGAGGATCAAGAAAAGGGAGTTTGATGACCTCAAGCAGAGAAGCATGATAGTGACTGAGTACAATAGTCAGTTTACTCAATTATCTCGTTATGCCAACGAAGAGCATATGACTGAAAATAAAAAGATGGAAAAATTTCTGGACGGTCTGGCACCAGCACTTAAATGCCATCTGGTCGTACACACCTTTCCGGATTTGAAAACACTTGTGCATAAAGCTATTACATTGGAAAAGAGCTCCGCAGCTTGGAGGATTTTTGCAAGCGCAAAAGGGACAAGACTACTCATGCTCGCAACAACCGGAACAAGACTGATTTTCAGAAAATTGGAGCGAACAAATCCACAACCATTGTTCCATGCCCAAGCAAAAAATTTCATGCAAGAGACAAGGATTTTACATATCACCCAGGTGTTACTTGCTACGCTTGTGGAGAGGAAGGACACTATGCCAAACAGTGCCCAAAGCATCGGCCCCCAAGCCGAACAACAGTGGAAATAATTCAACACCCAAGCGTAACAACTTCAACCCCAATAACAATCACAAGAAGGGTCACTTGAACCATGTGACCAAGGAGGAAGCACAGAATGCCCCGGATATCGTACTCGGTACGTTCCCTGTCAACACAATACCTGCCATGGTTTTGTTTGATTCTGGAGCTTCTCACTCGTTCATTTCAAAGAAATTTGCTTTGCAACAGGATTTTTCGATGCTTCCCTTGGAAAAATCCATGACCATCAAGTCCCCCAGAATTAAGAAAATCACTCATAGTTACTGCCAAGGTGTGGTTGTTGAGATTGAGGGACTAAAGTTTCAGGCAAACCTCATTGTACTGGAAAATAAGGGACTGGATGTTATCCTAGGAATGGACTGGCTGACCACCAACAAGGGATTTATCGACTGCTTCAATCGGACTGTAATTCTTACTCATCATCACGGGAAGATGATAAAAATTGCAGCTCAAGAAAGACCAATATCACGGCAACCAAGGTTGAACAAGGTGGACATTTCAGAGTTAAGGAAAGTTCAAGTGGTGTGTGAGTTCCCTGACGTATTTCCCGAAGAACTACCAGGCATGCCACCAGACCGGGAAATAGAGTTCATCATTGAACTAGCACCTGGAACCACCCCCATTTACAAGAAACCCTATAGAATGGCACCCTCCAAGTTGGTAGAATTAAAGAAGCAAATAAAAGAATTACTGGACAAAGGATTTATACGGGCTAGCTCCTCACCTTGGGGTTCACCAGTATTATTTGCCAAGAAAAAGGATGGGACACTGAGATTATGTATAGACTATCGAGCACTCAACATGGTCACCATCAAAAACAAATATCCGATGCCACGGATAAATGATTTATTTGACCAGCTTGCACAAGCCAAGGTTTTCTCAAAAATTGATTTAAGGTCGGGGTATCATCAATTAAATGTACGGACAGAAGATATCCCTAAGACAACATTCACCTCCAGATACGGATTATATGAATTTACAGTAATGCCTTTTGGACTGACAAACGCCCCCGCATATTTTGTCCACCTCATGAACAAAGTGTTTATGAAATTTATGGACAAATTTGTTGTGGTGTTCATTGATGATATTCTGGTATACTCTAAGACACCAGAAGAACATGCTGAATATCTTAGAATTGTACTGGGAGAATTGAAGAAACATCAATTATACGCCAAATTCAGCAAATGTGAATTTTGGTTAAGACAGGTTGGTTTTCTAGGCCATGTATTGACCCAAGAAGGTGTTGCCGTGGACCCAGAAAAAGTCAAGGCCGTACTTGGCTGGAAACCACCAGCCAACTAACAGATGTACGAAGTTTCCTAGGGATGGCTGGATATTACCGAAGGTTTATTGAGAGGTTTTCCACCATAGCAAAACCAATGACACAGTTACTCAAGAAGGATAAGAAATTTGTATGGACTGAAGCTTGCGAGAAAAGTTTCCAAGAACTCAAAAGGAAATTAACAACAGCACCAGTATTGGTTGTACCAGACATACACAAAAGTTTTGAAGTATATTGTGACGCATCCCGGAAGGGCCTCAGATGCGTACTAATGCAAGAAGGCAAAGTAGTCGCATACGCTTCCAGGCAACTACGAAAGCATGAAGAAAATTATCCTACTCATGACTTGGAATTGGCAGCAGTCATTCATGCACTCAAAGAGTGGAGGCACTTTTTGCTTGGAAATCGTTGTGAAATATATACGGACCATAAAAGCCTCAAATATATTTTCACACAACCAGAACTCAATTTACGACAACGACGCTGGTTGGAATTAGTGAAAGATTATGATGTTGGCATTCACTACCATCCAGGAAAGGCGAATGTAGTGGAAGATGCTCTTAGTCGAAATCCCAGCTCGGGCAACGACAGTCTACAAAACTTGAGACCTGAATTTCAGCAGGAGTTCGCCAAACTCAACTTGGTGATGGTCACTGAAGGCAATGTGTCAAATTTGGAAATACAGCCCACCCTAATGGAACAAATTAAGAAGGCTCAGCATGGACACCCCAGCATCTAAGGCATAAAAAGAAAAGTGATTCTGGGCAAGGCTTCCGAATTCATCGTAGACGATAAGGGAATATTATGGTACGGAGACAGACTTTGCGTACCAAATATAGAGGACCTCAAACAGCAAATTCTAGCCGAAGGCCATACCGCTCCATATTCAATCCACCCTGGAGGAACCAAAATGTACAAGGACATTCAGGAAATTTTTTGGTGGCATGGTATGAAGAGGGTTATAGCCACATTCATTGCATGTTGTGATTCATGTCAGCGCATTAAAGCCGAGCACCAAAAACCAGCAGGACTATTATAGCCAAACAAGATACCTGAGTGGAAGTGGGATGAAATTGGAATGGATTTTATTGTCGGACTACCTCAGTCACGACACGTAAATGATGCCATATGGGTCATCACAGATAGATTAACTAAGGTGGCACATTTCATCCCAGTAAAGACAACCCACACCACTCAAAAGCTTGCCATACTTTATCTCTCCCGTATAGTTTGTCTGCATGGAATTCCAAAGACTATAATATCCGACAGAGGCACTCAATTCGTCTCTAGATTTTGGGATCATTTACAACAAGCTCTGGGAACTCAACTAGTATTCAGTACAACATACCACCCCCAGACTAGAGGACAAACTGAACTTGTGAACCAAATTCTAGAGGACATGCTAAGAGCATGTGTTCTCACCTATGGAACCAGTTGGGAAGAAAGCTTGCCGTCTGCCGAGTTCGCATACAACAACAGTGACCAAGCCAGTCTACAAATGGCACCTTTTGAAGCCTTGTACGGGAGAAGATGCCGTACCCCATTAAATTGGTCAGAAACAGGAGACAGTCGTATGTTCGGCCCAGACATGCTCAAGGAAGCTGAGGAGAAAGTTAGACTAATCAGGGATCGACTCAAGGCAGCCCAGAGCCGACAAAAGAGTTATTATGATCAAAAACATCATGAAGTCAGCTTTGAACCTGGTGAATATGTGTACCTACGAGTATCTCCTATGAGGGGCCTGCAATGATTCAAAGTTAAAGGAAAGCTAGCACCATAGTTTATTGGACCCTTCTATGTGATTGCACGAAGAGGCACAGTGGCCTACCAGCTAGACCTACCTGAAGAACTGTCAGACGTCCATGACGTGTTCCACGTCTCACAGTTGAGGAAATGTGTAAGCAACCCAGAAAAGCATGTATCTCATGAGAACATTGACATGCAACCATACCTCACCTACACGGAACGTCCAATAAAAATATTGGAGGAGTCTGAAAGAAGGACCCGTCAAAAAACAATTAAGTTTTTCAAGGTCCAGTGGAGTAATCACACCGAGGATGAAGCAACATGGGAAAGAGAGGATTTCCTTTGGGCAGAGTACCCACACCTATTTGAGGATCAGCTGAAATCTCGGGGACGAGATTTTTCCTAAGGGGGTAGGTGTTGTAACACCCCAAAATTTTGGTTTTGATTTTTATAAACTTCTTTATTTGATTTAAAGAAGGTCACTTGAATTTATCAAAAAAGGGGCTCATCTTCTCAAATCTTTTTATGACAAATATTTCACGAGTTCTTCCCAATCTTGATTTTTGGACTTGAAGATTTTTCATCTTGTGTTGGCTCAACACAAATAATTTTGGAAGGTTTTACAATTCCTTTTTATTAAAAAGAATACCTATAAATTAAGAATTTTATTCTTCCCCATTCAAAAATTACTCTCTTGCCATGACTATGTTGAAAACTTTCTTCCAAAACCCACCTCCCCACTTTGGGTCAAGTCAAGCATCAAGTCCAGCAAAGTTCAACTTCCCCTAGATTTTAATTTTATTTATTTTAAACTCAAAATCTTTTTCTGCCATTTATTTGGACCTTAGTGATTTACAAAGGAACTACTAGATTTCCTTTGAGTTTTGGTTCCAAATAAATTCCTCTGGCTAGTCCTTAGTGTCCTCTACCTAGATCCATCAAGATCTACTAGTCCACAGTACAAATTTTTCAAAATTTGCTTGCTGCAAGTTTGGACCAAATTTGCCATTTTTGGTGAATTTCATTCTTTTTCTTTTCCAAAAATTCTGAGATAATTCAGGCAGTCTCCAGATGCATCAAGAGATCACTTCACCAAGTTTCAGCTCTAGAAGAATTTTCCACGTGCATAAATCATTTCGTCGAACAGGTGGCCGGCACTGTTCCTGTCAAGTTTCAGAAGTTCAGTGTTGGGTTCAGTCGTCAGTGTCGTTTTTGTCAGGGCTCTTCGTCAATCTCGCCAGTAGCTGCCTTGGATCATTGCTCACTGCTCCTTCTTCTTATCCAATGCGCCGCACGGTTGTTTGGCTAGTCGTGAGCGTCGGTGGCGACGTGTCACGTCAACTCCGGTGTCTTCCACAGTGGCAGAACCGCCGTGGCGACCAGCAGGGGCCAGCCCTACAGTATGGCGCCGTCCAGCACCGCCCACACCATCAGGAGCTTCCGTGTGGCCGTCCTCTGCCCTGTGCATGCTGCAGAACTGCCACCGTGGCCTGAGAGGCGCAGAGCGCGCTCTCTGCCGCCGACGATCCCGTGAGCTCCATTCCGTCGAGGCCACGGGAGCATGCCAAATTCGATCAAGCTTAGCTGTTGAATGGAACCAGTGAACCAATCTGAAGGTGCCTAGTCACCTAAACCTCCAGCCCGACCACTGCCTCACTGTAATCGCCCGCCGGAGTGATCCCGTTCTCGGCAACCGCCTCGGGCCGGCTATAAATAGAGTCCCCGAGCTCGCCTTCAACCCAGCACCACCCCTCCACCTCACCAGAGCCGCGCCCAGCCGCTAGAAGGACCTCGAGGAGGCCTTCTTCCCCAACTCCGGCCGCCACGACCCGCTCTGGTAGCCAGCTTGATTCACTCGATTCCTTGCATAGCTCTAGCTCAAACTTGGGAAGGAACCTCCTAGTACACCCACTCCCCTAACTCGCGCTTCAATTTGGTATTTGCAGCTCTCCTTGGAGGGATCCATCCTCGACCGAACCGCCGTCCGCTAGTGGAAGACGCCGTCAGTGTGGTGCTCGCCGATGACCAAATCCACCACCCACCGACGCGGAATTGTCCCGTGAGTGCAACCATACCCTTGCCATCCTCTGGATCACCGTCGATCATCGCCGGCGATCATCGTTTTCTTCGGCCGGCGGTGGGATTTTAAACCTGACATGCGGGACCCCCTCGTCAGCCTCTCCTCTTTTATTCGAAACATTTTCTAAAAGCGCCTTCAGGCAAAGTACGTCTTCCCTTTGGGTTGGCGTATTTCCAACCGAAACGTTTTCTGTTTTTTTAAACTAGCCCCTGGAAAGTTTCTGTTTCATCATAGATTAGTCCCTGGACTAAAACCTTAATAACTTTTAAACAGAAGATGATTTTGAGTTGATTCTTTTTTTGTCATCTTTACTTTTCCATCTAGTTTTTTATCATATTTATTTGAAAAATATTTGGAACAATTTTAATGCACGCACGGTATTTACGTTAGTATCCAATTTCTTTTATAACGCAGATACCGAAGGAGGTGACGGAGCCGCAAACTTCGATGAGCTAGACTCCGACTGCTCCGAACCAGACAAGCATGTTTGAACCTTTGATATGATGAGTGTTTTTCATGATTGCTTAATTGGTTTTCTCATGACATGTTTATATAAGCATTTGTGAATGTTATATTTCATGCAAGCAAGCTGCAAGTGAGCTTCGAAATTTGATGTGTTCATATGATGGTGAGATAACCTGATCATGTGGTGGCATGATAGGTTGCAAGCTGGTATTGTTGAAGCATGCCAGTTTTATATCAACTGTTTAACTCCAGTATTAACGTGGATCAAGTCTTGTTCCCGTTCGTCCCCTTCCGTGTTACCACATGTTTTCTACAAATAATACAGTTTAGTAAGTTGCAAACCTCTTTCCTTGTACACACCAAATAGAGGGGCTGTGATGAGGGTCCCATGGCCCTGGATTAAAGCCCGTCATCCGGTCAGGGGGCATGGGTGTTTCTGGTTGGGACCGAGAGGGGGGCACCCCTTAGAGCGCGCGATATAAATTTGATCCCATGCTATTCGAGGTTGTAGCCTCCCCGTCTTAGAGTTTTTATTGAACGTTGCCTAGGGTGATTCCTGGCAACGGAATGTGGAATGGGTGTTTACTGGTTAGATGTGTTTCTCCTAAAATACCGTAAACGGAACTAGTACTTTGTGACTAATGAAATCTGTTGGCTGTGGTTAAAGAGTACAAACTCTGCAGAGTCAAAACCATTTGAGTAACCATGTCCATGGTCAAGGACTTTGATCAACATATTAGTGTCAATCTCAGTATCAATCTCAGTGACAATCTCCGGAGAATAAGCATGAAAATGAGAGTGGTAAACCCGGCTGAATGTTATTCCTGTGGATGGACTAACCAGTTTATTATCATGTACCAAGTATTCCGTGGAATGATGTTACCTTCATGAGCTACTTGAATTCGAATGATGAGATATACGCCCTTTATGTGATGTCGCTCAGACGTCCGACTGTGGCATTCTTGTTATTTACTTTGATATAAGCCCTTTATGTGATGTCTCTTAGACGTCCGACTGTGGCATTCTTGTTATTTACTTTGATATAAGCCCTTTATGTGATGTCGCTTAGACGTTCGACTGTGGCATTCTTGTTATTTACTTTTGATATAAGCCCTTTATGTGATGTCGCTCAGACGTCCGACTGCGGCATCCTTGTTATTTACTTTCATTATAAGCCCTTTTCGAGATGTCGCTTAGACGTCCGACTATGGCACGTACTGCCATTTACATTTCAATATAAGCCCTTTATGTGGTGTCGCCCGACTGCGGCATGTTAAGTTATTTTTCCTTTCAAGGCGTCGCTTCAGACACCCGATCGGTCTTCAACTATTTTATTGGGATTTCGGGAGGACTACCGCCTGACTTCCTTTTTATTTAACATGCAATGCAAATTGATTATCTGAGTGCGCATTACTAGTCTGCTCATGTGCATCATGTTTGCATTCGTTATATATTATGTCCAAACTGACTTGCGAGTACATTCAAAGTACTCACCTAGCTTGTTGATTTGGCCAGATGATGACGAAGGCGATCTTATGGATGAAGAGTACGATAGCGAGTCCGACGCCTAAAGGAGTCCAAGTCAGTCCCGTGCGATCCTGGAGTTGGTCACTTGTATTATATATGCTTCCGCTACCATAATAAAATCATCGAGCCTCACTCCGGCGCTTGATGAACTGTAAGATTTTGGAGTCATGTCACCCACTTCACTGTGGCATATCCACCACCACTTTTATTACGAGTCAGTAGTTATGCCACCATACCCTTTGTGTCATATCCGCCTTTATGTATAATATCGGCGTGCTTGTAATAAATTGTTGAGCAGCCTTAGCTCAACCTTGTATAATATTTAGTACTTCTGGATTTCTGTATCAAGGATTTGTCTACAAGTAAGGAGGATTCTTCTATACTGGTCTGATATAATGGTCGGGCTTTCAATAAATGTTTTATTGGAAAACCGGTCCTGATAGTTGGACCAACACTCAGAGGAGCACTGGCCGGGGGGGGGGGGGTTAAAATAAAGATGACCCCTGGGAGTGCGACTCCCAAGGGAAAATGTATAGGTGGAAAACGTTAAAACCAAGGTTGGGCTTTGCTGGAGGAGTTTTATTCAAAGCGAACTGTCAAGGGGGTCCCATAACCCCAAACGTGTTAGGAACGCAAAATCAAGGAACATAACACCGGTATGACTTAAACTAGGGTGGCAAGAGTGGAACAAAACACCAGGCAAAAGGCCAAGCCTTCCACCCTTTGCCAAGTATATAGATGCATTAATTAAATAAGAGATAATGTGATATCCCAACATATCCATGTTCCAACATGGAACAAACTGCAAGGCACCTACAACTAGCAATGCTATAAGAGGGGCTGAGCAAAAGCGGTAACTTAGCCAAACAACGGTTTGCTAGGAAGGTGGGTTAGAGGCCTGACATGGCAATATGGGAGGCATGATACAACAAGTGGTAGGTAGCACGACATAGCGATAGAAGAAACAACTAGCAAGCAAAGATAGAAGTGATATCGAGGGTAATGGTCATCTTGCCTCGGATGCCGCAAGGAAGAAGAACGAGTCCATGAAGAATACAAATAGACGTAGTCAAACGAATCCTCACAAACGCAACGTAACTGGAACTATCGAGAAGAAGCACAACCAGAAAGAAGCAAACAACATAGTAAACAACCATCACATAAACATGGCATGATGTACAATCATGTATGATGCATGTCCATTTAAAGAGGCATGGCATGGCAAAGCGTAACAAACAATACTATAGATTAAGTGGAGCTCAATATGCAACGAGTTGCCTATTGAAGAAACACCACATTCAAGTTATTTAGTTCGCTCTCGTTTAGGTACTCTACAATATTAAATGTTGGTTAACATGGCAAGAGATGAAGCATATGAAAACTACATATCTAGGCAAGTTTAAATGAGGCCAGAACAACAAACAACAATTCTAGAAAATCCTCATATGCAATTTACGAATTTGGTACTGTTCTGCCCTAAACCATAATTTAGTGTTGTTAAACATCCAAATAAAGTGCACCAAGTTAATCTATGCATTTTTCTAAGCAAGTTACATATATAATTTATTTAATTCGGAGTTACGGTTATTTGGTTATTAAATAATTCATTTTAGCATGCCATTTAGCAAATTAAATGCAAACACCATTTTAAACATTTTTAACAAGCATTAAAGTCGCATATTATGAGACTAGATGAAATTCTAAGCATTTTACATATTTAAACCATTTTAATCCGATGCACGGTTGTGGAGTTAATAAATGCATGAAGTGCAAGGGTTTTGCTGTAAAACTGCACTCTCTGGAAAATTAGCCAAATTCGTCTAATGGAAAAAACGTGACACATGCCGAATCTGAGATCTGGCCCAGGGCGCTGGGGCGCTCACCATGGGCCAAAGCCCGGTCATAGCAACAGCTGCAGGAGGCTGGTTGCTGGGCCTCGCACAGGACGCGGCTCGCCTGCGTGGACGAGGCCATCGACGCGGATGGCGTCGTCCTCCTCCCGACGAGTATTAGCGGCGGCGGCTTGCAGACTCTGGCGGCAGGACGAAGCAGGAAGGACGGGAACAAGCAGATCCGGGCATGGGGACCCCGGATCTGGCCACGGTGCTCGACGGCGGTGCTCGTGGATGCGGGATCCGGCGAAGTGGAGCTCGTCCATGGCGGCTCCTGCGTGGGTTACAGAGAGAGGGATCGAGTGAGGGAGAGAGAAGAAAGGGCGATGGTAGAGAGAGGGACGACAAGGAGGAACTGGCCTGGTCGCCGGAGTTGGTTGCCAGTGACGGTGCGCGCGCGGCCTCCAGCGAGGCGGCGGGGTCGGGCAGCTGGCGCGGGGAGCCGGGGTCGAGCGGGAGCTTGGGGTCCCTGGCGGAGCACTCACATGCGGGAGCGGCGGCAGCGAGTGAGCTGGATCATCCCGGTTCGGGCTCGGGATGGTCTCGCGATGGGCCTCCAGGGCTGCGGCGGCGAGGAGCGGGCAGGGGAACGCGTGGCGCTATCCCGTTGGCCCGGAGCGGCTGCGGCGGCGCAGGGCTGATCTGGCGGTGACAAGTGGCGAGGCAGGGGTGGAGGGCACCGGAAATCGAGGAGAAGGTGGAAGGCGGCGGCTAATGATTAGGGTCGCGGAAAACAAGGAGGAGGGGTAGGGTTTTGCCCAAAATGGAGAGGGGGGGTGCCCATTTATAGTAAAAGTGGCTAGGGTTGGGAGGTTTGGGGCCGTTCCGGAGCTGTTCGATCTCGATTGGACGGTCCGAAGCGGAGGGAGGGTCTAGGTGGGTTAGGTGGGTTGTGTAGGAGGTCTCGGGCTGAGAGGAGAGAAGAGAGAGAGGCCCGACAGCAGTTTTCGGAGACCGAAAATGTCCGACGTTAGACCGGCAGCGGTGCCGCTATAGTTATCTGTTGGGGCATCAAACAACTCCGAATGCGATGAAACTTGGCAGACGGTCTACCTACAAAACAACAACACCGCACGCCAAATTTCATCCCATTTAGAGAACATTTTCCGGCCACCTATAAAATAATGTTTCGGAGGTGCCACGGGCGCGTGCGAGTGTGTCTGAGCTCAGAACGGACAACAGAGAGAACTGGAAGACCCGGACGGATGCAAGTTTTGAAAACATGAGGATGCAATGCAGATGATGACATGATGAAATGCAACAAACAAATAAAACACATGATTGACACGCAAAACATGGAAGGCAACTCGGAAGGCATCTGGAGCGTCGGTCTCGGAATGGTCACGAAAGCAAGGGGGGACGCGGCAACTACGAACCGATGCAAGTTTTAAAAACAATGATGACAACAAAGTGCCGATGCAATGCAGATGATGACATGATAAGATGCAACATGCAAGTGAATGACAAGGAAACAACAATGAATAACTGGAGGACACCTGGCGCATCAGACTCGGGGCGTCACTCGGGCCCTGATCCAGTCATGCTCTAGCAGGTCGGTGAACTCCGCTAGGGGGTCTGGGATTCCGTGACTTTCACATTCGGCGTCCTCCTTGGACCATACATGCCTCTTCCCCTCGTAACCACGACTTCCGAGGTGGTGGGGAGGCGTGTTCCTGGCCTGGAGCCCCTTCATTTTCTCCAACTTTGCCTTGACACTTTATTTACCGCAATTCTCCTTGAATTTTTCAAAGTCCTCTTCTGTTATTGACGGATTATCAACATGAATCTTGGACCACAGTTCATTCTTCGCAATCGCTTTTTTCACCCGAACTTTCCAGGCGGACAAGTCATTGGTGAACGTCACCATCGCCTTGTCATTTATCTTTGTCATGGCGACGTCTTTCCATGGATCTTTATATTTGACTTCATTGCGGCCGGGGAACAGGAACCTATTGTGCAACTTCTTTAGGAGCATGTTCTCCATATGTGGTATGAGCCTCAACCTCTCGTCGTTGATGTTGGCGATTTCCCTGAGGATGCATCCAGGTTGATTGCCCAAGCACAAGAGCGCTTCCTCCGGCGCCCTTGGTTCTAACTTTTTGGGTGCATCTGTAACGCCCCGGATATAACTTTCCCAATTTGTACTCCAACTCTTGCCGTTTCCGGCGTTAAGTTATATTTATTTCTCAGGTTCAGGTCTTTGTCTCCGTGTGTTGTTTTCGTTGTCATGCATCTCATATCATGTCATCATGTGCATTGCATTTGCATACGTGTTCATCTCATGCATTCAAGCATTTTCCCCGTTGTCCGTTTTGCTTTCCGGCGCTTCGTTCTCCTCCGGTGGTCATTTCTAGCTTTCTTTCGTGTGTGGGGATTAAACATTTCCAGATTGGACCGAGACTTGCCAAGCGGCCTTGGTTTACTACCGGTAGACCGCCTGTCAAGTTTCGTATCATTTGGACTTCGTTTGATACTCCAACGGTTAACCGAGGGACCGAAAAGGCCTTGTGTGTGTGTTGCAGCCCAACACCCCTCCAATTTGTCCCAAAACCCACCAAACTCTGCTCCATCATCTAGAGCGTTCGATCACGATCGCGTGGCCGAAAACCGCACCTCATTTGGACTCTCCTAGCTCCACTTATGCCTCTAAATAGACCCCCCATTCCAAATTCGCGGATCCCCTCCCCCCTAACCCTAGATCCATTTCCCACGCCGCCGCCGGACGAAAACCGCCGGGCCAGACGTGTCCGACCCGACCGCCGCTGCCACGTGGCGCTTCTGGATTCGCCGCCGCCTCTCGCCCACTTCGCCGCCGCCAGCCCGCGGGGCCCGGGACGGGCCCTCCCGGCCCACGCGCGCCCCCGCGCCTCCCTCCACACTGCGCCGCCGCCCTCTCCAACTCCGGTGGCCGGCACCACCGCGGGCCATCACCGCGCCGCTGCGGCCGACCCCGCCGCCTCGCCGCTTCCTCGGGCCGGCGCCGCCCCGCCGCACCGACCCCGCGCCGCCGCCCTCGCCGCGGACGCCACCGCCCCGGTCTCCTCCTTGCCGCCTCCCCGAGCTCCGGCAAGGCCCCGGCGACGATCCCCTCCTCCGGTGAATAGTGAACTCCGGCGTGCATCGAAATCCGTGCAGATTTGGATTTGGAAAAAAATATCTCGGTTGACTTTCCCTCTGAACCCTAATTTTTATGCAAACTTTGACCGGCTATATCTTCGCATCCGTAGCTCCGATTTGTACATATAGTATATCAAAATGTTCGCCTCGATGAGTACATCATTTCATTCCATTGCATCATTTTCATTTGAGTTCATCTTGATGCCCGAAATGCTGTTAGAAGGAGGCTTCGTGAGTTAATTATCAGATCTGTTATTTCATCTTAGACTTTTGTCATTTTTGCCAGGATTATTGTGTGCATGATATGCCTGTGAGTCCTTCATATGTTTGGTTAAGGATTTTGTCTTATTTCTAGAGGTGAAACCCATGCATTTTTGTGATGTGTGTGGTGACTTGTGCAAGCTTGCAAAGTGAGGCACCCGGTAAATCTGTTTTCAGGGACTTAGTAGTTTTCACTAAGTCTGGGATTATTTAGTTCACGATGCCATATGTTCATGCTATTTCCTAGTGATCCGTGCCTCTTTTGAGGATGATCATTAAAGGAGTTTTGTTAATATTGTTATGCTATATCCATCCATGGCTTTACTTGAAATTATGGAGCAACCTAGATTGAGTCAATCGAGCTCTACTTTTGCTTCGTTGTGAATCTGGGCAGATCGTCAACTCGTTTGCGATTTTGCCGATGCTATTGTAGTTGATCCGTGCATGCTATGCCATTGTTCCTGCCATGTCTAGCTAGCATTTTGTGCCTTGTTAATGGATGTATGCTTGACTTGCCATGACTTGCACCGTAGTGAGTGCATCGAGCTTGTTTACATGCCTTCGTGAGTTATATTTCAGCATGTCTCAGTTTTCACAAAGTCTGAAAACTGATTGTGTTTTAGCTATGTTCGTGTGCTTGTTAGTATATTTTATGGTCCCTTTTGGCTCAAGGTCACTAAGGGTCTTTTGTTAATCTTGTTGAGTAGCTACATGCCATGTTCTTATTTGTCATAATCAGGTCCTGTAGCATGTTGTTTTGTTGCTCCGAAGAGGGCTTCATGATCTGAAATTTCAGACAAGTGTTAATTTCACCAAGTCTGAAATCTGTTTACCATTTGCGTTTTTGCCATGCTTGTTTGAACCTGTTAATGGATGAATTGGCCGTGGATCAGTGCTAGTCTTTTGTTAAGCATCTTGTGTGCATCCCTGCCATGTATTTTGTTGTCATGATTGGTGGCTGTACCATGTTCATCTCGTTGCATTTAGAGGCCTACTTGCTGTAAATCGCAGACCGGTGCCAATTTTGAATCGCTTGCCATTTCCAAACCGTAACTCCGATTCCGGAGATCTCTATATCGTTTTCAAGCGATTTCATCCCATATTTCTAGTGGCACACTTGGTTTTCCAAGTTGAGGCCAGGTTCATGCATTTTCCTGCCATATCTTGCATTTTGCATCCCGCATTGCATCCCGCATAGCATATCATCATTGCATCTTTTTGTTTGAGCTTACACGTGGTTGATTGTATCCTTGTGGATTGTTTGTCTTGTTTGGGTAGAGCCGGGAGACGAGTTCGCTAACGAGGAGCCCGTTGAGATTGCTTTTGAGGATCCAGTCAACTCTGACAGCTTTGCAGGCAAGATGATCATACCCTCGAAATCACTACTATCTTTGCTATGCTAGTTTGCTCGCTCTTTGCTATGCCAATGCTACGATGCCTACCTTTTTCTTTTCAGCCTCCCAATTGCCAGGTCAAACCTCTAACCCACCTTGTCCTAGCAAACCGTTGATTGGCTATGTTACCGCTTTGCTCAGCCCCTCTTATAGTGTTGCTAGTTGCAGGTGAAGATTGGAGCCGTTCCTTGTTGGAACCATTTATTTACTTGTTGGGATATCATTATATTGCTATGTTATCTTAATGCATCTATATACTTGGTAAAGGGTGGAAGGCTCGGCCTCTCGCCTAGTGTTTTGTTCCACTCTTGCCGCCCTAGTTTCCGTCATATCGGTGTTATGTTCCCGGATTTTGCGTTCCTTACGCGGTTGGGTTATAATGGGAACCCCTTGATAGTTCGCCTTGATTAAAGATTTTCCAGCAATGCCCAACCTAGGTTTTACCATTTGCCACCTAGCCTCTTTTTCCCTTCGGTTTCCGGAGCCCGAGGGTCATCTTATTTAAACCCCCCCGGGCCAGTGCTCCTCTGAGTGTTGGTCCCACTGAGCGATGTCTGAGGCTACCAGGGGCAACTCTGGGTTGGCTTACCTGACATCTTGCTCATCTAAGTGTGCCCTGAGAACAAGATATGTGCAGCTCCTATCGGGATTTGTCGGCACATTCGGGCGGTGTTGCTGGTCTTGTTTTAACCTGTCGAAATGTCTTGTTGTACCGGGATACCGAGTCTGATCGGAATGTCTCGGGTGGAGGTCTATTCCTTCGTTGACCGTGAGAGCTTGTCATGGGCTAAGTTGGGACTCCCCTGCAGGGATTGAAATTTCGAAAGCCGTGCCCGCGGTTATGGGCAGATGGGAATTTGTTAATGTCTGGTTGTAGATAACTTGAACCTTAAGTTAATTAAAATGAATCGACCGTGTGTGTTACCGTGATGGCCCCTTCTCGGCGGAGTCCGGGAAGTGGACACGGTGTTGGAGTTATGTTTGCGCAGGTTGCTCTCTCCCTAGATTCTCGCTCGCGCTTCGCCTCCTCTTCTCGCTCTCTTTTGCGAATAAGTTAGCCACCATATATGCTAGTCGCTTGCTGCAGCTCCACATATATTTGCCTTACTCCTTCCTATAAGCTTAAATAGTCTTGATCGCGAGGGTGCGAGATTGCTGAATCCCTGTGGCTCATAGATTCCTACTATACCAGATGCAGGTCCAGGTGATTCCGCTTCAGGTGACGCATACGAGCTCAAGTGGGAGTTCGACGAGGACTCTCAGCGTTACTATGTGTCTTTTCCTGATGATCAGTAGTGGTGCCCAGTTGGGTTGATCGGGACCGTGTCGCATGTTGGGTTTTCTTCTATTTTGGCGCCGTAGTCGGGTCATGAGTGTTTGATTGATGTATGTTATTTATGTACTTTGTTTGACGTGGCGAGTGTAAGCCAACTATGTATCTCCCCTTTTATTATTTATATTACATGGGATGTTGTGATGATTGCCTAACTTGCGACATTGCTTTCAATGTGGTTATGTCTCTAAGTCGTGCCTCGACACGTGGGAGCTATAGCCGCATCGAGGGCGTTACAGAATCTCCATGACCATAATTTATCCGATGCCAAGCTCGTTTGGTCTTCGTGTCCTCTTCTTCTTCGTTGCTTTACTGGCTACGGCAACATCGTTGCCGGTCTTGGGGGTGGTGTCGGTGCCAGTGCTGGTGTCGGGATTGGTGCCACTGCCACCACCCTGCCACCCCATCTGGTGTTTGTCCACGTAATCAAAAAAGTGATTTTCTGCCTCAATGGGGTCTTCGAGGCGAGCAGAACCACCCACGACTTCGGCGTCGGTAGACATGTTTCCTATTCAACAATTGTAAACAAAAGATATAATGAAGAGAAAAAAGGGGCCTATATTTGGTCGAAATGTTGATTCATTCCCCTTCTGGCAAATCCCGGGTACTCCATATGTCCTAGTTTCTAGCACAAGTCATGCCGAAAATCATGGAAATTTTTGGCATGACTTTTGCTAAAAAGTGGACATATGGAGCGCCTGAAATTTCCCGGAACGGAAATGAATCAACATTCCGGCAAAACATAGGCCACTCGGATATTTTTCAACAATTGGCACAAGTTCATATAACAGATTTGATGCTATCTCAAGAGAACATGGCAACATCATATGACAAATTTCTAGGACTTAGCAAATTAACGAAGTGTTAAAAACAGCAACATTGTATAGGCTATATGCTCCTAAAACACCATCTAGGGTTTTATTTGCTACTGGTTTTTTATTTGCCACTGGTTTTTATTTGCCCTAACCAAATTGGCCCTAGCTAAATTTGCTCATTTGCTAAAAAAATTGGCCCTAGCTATATTTGCTACTGCCCTAATTAGCTATTGTTTTTTATAAATTTTTGCTACTGTTTTTATAGCTAATTTATATACCTAGAAAAGCTAATTAGCTACCGTTCATAAAGTTTAGCAACTGTTTTTATACCTACAAAAACCAATTTGCTACTGTTTTTTATTTATAGGTATTTTATATACCCTAAACTAAATTTCCCTAGACAAAATTGCCCTAAACAAAATTGCACTAAACTAAATTTCCTAAACTAAATTGCCCTAAACAAAATTTCACTAAACTAAATTTCCTAAACAAAATTTCCCTAGAGAGAGCAGAGAGAGAGAGAGAGAGAGAGAGAGGAGGGCAGGGAGAGGAGAGGGAGAGGGTTACGGGGCGGTGGAGAGGGCGGCGGCGTCGAGGATGACGGTGGCGGCGGCTAGGTCGAGGGCGGGCGCAGAGGCGAGGGCCGACGAGGTCGAGGGCGGGTGTATGGGCGAGGGCCGACGAGGTCGAGGGCGGGTGTATGGGCGAGGGCCGACGAGGTCGAGGGCGGGCGCAGGGCGACGGCGAGGTCGAGGGCGTCGATGGCGGGCGCAGGGGCGAGGTGGAGATGGGGGGGGGAATAGGACTTGGTGAAATTTTGAGCCCGCGCGGGGGGGGGGGGGGGGGGGTTAACTCACAATAGCTGTAGCGCTGGTTTGAAAAGTAGCGCTATAGCTAACTTAGCTATAACGCTTGTTTCCAAACCAATGCTACTACTAACTATTCCAATTTTAATTTTTTTAATTCCAAAATACTTAGCTATAGCGCTGGTCCACAAACAAGCGCTACTACTGTTTTTCTTTTTTATTTATTATTTTCCTTTTCTAGTTTTTAGTTTTCTTTTCTTTTATTATTTTCCTTTTCTTTTCTGTTTACTTTTCTTTTTCTTTTGTACTGCTTTCTCCCTTTTGTTTTTGTTTTTTTGTTTTTCTCCCAATGACGGCGTCTCCCTCTCCCCCACTACGCGAATATCATCGGAACCATGCATGTGGTGGTAACATATCAGTTGACCGATAATGGTTACTTAAGTGCGTACCCGATGCATGTGGTGGTAACAAATCAGTTAACCGATAAATGTAGGTTTCTGATCAGCTGCATCTACGACGTTTCACATTGACCATCTTCCCTTCCTTGTTTGTTGCCGAGTAATTGAGCCCTTCCTTGTGACTTTTCCGGAGCCATGGATTACAATCTTTCTTAGGTAATGTAGTATTGATTCTTCTTTTCACGTATGCTTCATCGTCATCGTCATCTTCCCCCACTGAGTTGCCCTATTGGTCGTAATCTTCCTCATTGGCGACTCCATCCATTCCGACGATGCTCGTTTTGGAACTCCTCACGACAACACGGCTGGGATTGGCCGGGTCGGTTATGAAGAAGCATTGTGTCACGTGCTTAGCGTGTACCCATAACTTATTTTTGGCGATGACGTTAACGTTCACGGAAGTGCTCTTCGCGTCGGGAATAGACATGGTGGTGAAATACTTGTTTTCTCTTACGACGTCCTTGACCCATCTGACATGGAACATCGTCACATCGTGCCTTCCAGCATAGTCAAGCTCCTAGATCTCTTCGACCCTTCCATAGAATCTTTCAGTTGTGCCATTGGCGTCAGTCACACATTGAATTGTCACCCCGAAGTTCTGGTAATCACTGTCCATGTCTTTGGACTATGTGTAGAACATGTACTCATTGATACCGTAGGACTGATAGCTTGGACTATGTGTAGAACATGTACTCATTGATACCGTAGGACTGATAGGTTGCGAGCTTGGGTGCGGGGCCATGTGCTAAGGCGTGTATGAGCAATCCGTCAGAACCACCCTCTTCTAGGGGATTTTCAAGAACTTGCTATTTGAACCAACGCAAGAAAGTGGCGTTGTGCTCTACAGTAACTTCGTCATCCGTCTTGAGCATCCCCTTATCACGGTACTTCTTTGAGATGCTTTCTTTGTGCTGTGCCACATAATCATCTACCACATCTAGGTGTTGTAGCACTACTAAGTTAGCCCTGTCAAAGTTGTTCCGTCGATCCGAGTAGTCCACATTAAATTCCCTCCAGCCGTTGTTGTGACCATCTCCTTCGAGCTTCCCCTCGTGCTTCTTGACGGGCAAACCAATAACAGGGTCTCTGATGCTTATATAATTCTCGCAAAAGGAGACGCACTCATGCGTCAGATACCCCTGGACGATGCTCCCTTCGGTACGGGACATGTTACGAACGAATCCTTTGATGATCCCATTCATCCTCTCAAATGACATGATGCTGTGAGGGAATGTCGGCCCGAGGTCGATGATGTCATCCACGATGTGGACACACAGATGCACCACGACGTCAAAGAACGCGGGCGGGAAGTACATCTTGCTACCTCTTGAGCATGCGTTGGTTTTCCCTTTAAGAGGAAAGTGTGATGTACCAAAGTAGCGTAAGTATTTCCCTCAGTATTTGAGAACCAAGGTATCATTCCAGTAGGAGGTAACACGCAAGTCCCTAGTACCTGCACAAACAAACAAGAACCTTACAACCAACGCGATAAAGGGGTTGTCAATCCCTTCACGGTCACTTACAAAAGTGAGATCTGATAGAGATAATAAGATAAATATTTTTGGTATTTTTATTGTATAGGTTGGAAAATAAAGATTTCAAAATAAATAACGATAGAAATAGCAAGTAGATAGGAAAATAATATAATGGAAGATAGGCCCGGGGGCCATAGGTTTCACTAGTGGCTTCTCTCAAGATAACAAATTATACGGTGGGTGAACAAATTATTGTCGAGCAATTGATAGAAAAGCGCATAGTTATGATAATATCTAAGCATGATCATGTATATAGGTATCACATCTTCGACAAGTAGACCTAAATGATTCTGCATCTACTACTATTACTCCACACATCGACCGCTATCCAGCGTGCATCTAGAGTATTAAGTTCATAAGAACAGAGTAACGCATTAGGCAAGATGACATGATGTAGAGGGATAAACTCAAGCAATATGATATAAACCTCATCTTTTTATCCTCGATGGCAACAATACAATACATGCCTTGCTGCCCCTGCTGTCACTGGGAAAGGACACCGCAAGATTGAACCCAAAGCTAAGCAGTTCTCCCATTGCAAGAAGGATCAATCTAGTAGGCCAAACCAAATTGATAATTCGAGGAGACTTGCAAAGATATTAAATCATGCATAGAAGAATTTAGAGAAGAATCAAATATTGTTCATCGATAATCTTGATCATAAACCCACAATTCAACGGATCTCGACAAACACACCGCAAAAATAATTACATGGAATAGATCTCCAAGAGAATCGAGGAGAACTTTGTATTGAGATCCAAAGAGAGAGAAGAAGCCATCTAGCTAATAACTATGGACCCAAAGGTCTGTGGTAAACTACTCACACATCATCAGAGAGGCTATGGTGTTGACATAGAAGCCCTACATGATCGATTCCCCCTCCGGCGGAGCGCCGGAAAAGGCCCCAAGATGGGATCTCATGGGTACAGAAGGTTGCGGCGGTGGAAATAGGGTTTCGTGGTGCTCTCGGATGTTTTCGGGGTATATGAGTATATATAGGCGAAACAAGTAGGTCGGCGGAGCCACGAGGGGCCCATGAGGGTGGGGGGCGCTCCTACCCCCCTGGGCGCGCCCTCCTACCTCATGGCTGCCTCGTTTCTTCCTTGACGTCCACTCCAAGTCTCCTGGATTGCGTTTGTTCCAAAAATAACTCTCCCGAAGGTTTCACTCTGTTTGGATTCCGTTTGATATTCCTTTTCTGCGAAATACTGAAATAGGCAAAAACACATCAATTTGCACTGGGCCTTTGGTTAGTAGGTTAGTCCCAAAAATAATATAAAAAGGTATATTAAAGCCCATTAAACATCCAAAACAGATAATATAATAGCATGGAACAATAAAAAGTTATAGATACGTTGGAGACGTATCAAGCATCCCCAAGCTTAATTCCTGCTCGTCCTCGAGTAGGTAAATGATAAAAACATAATTTTTGATGTGGAATGCTACCTAGCATAATTCTCATTGTAATTTTATTTTTTGTGGCATGAATGTTCAGATCCAAAATATTCAAGACAAAAGTTTAATATTGACATAAAAATAATAATACTTCAAGCATACTAACAAAGCAATCATGTCTTCTCAAAATAGCATGGCCAAAGAAAGTTATCCCTACAAAATCATATAGTCTGGCTATGCTCTATCTTCATCACACAAAGTATTTAATCATGCACAACCCCGATGACAAGCCAAGCAATTGTTTCATACTTTTGATGTTCTCAAACTTTTTCAATTTTCACGCAATATATGAGCGTGAGCGATGGACATAGCACTATATGTGGAATAGAATGGTGGTTGTCGAGAAGACAAAAAATGAGTAGACAGTTTGACATCAATTAGGCGTATCAACAGGCTATGGAGATGCCCATCAATAGATATCAATGTGAGTGAGTAGGATTGCCATGCAACGGATGCACTAGAGCTATAAGTGTATGAAATCTCAACAAAAGAAACTAATTGGGTGTGCATCCAACTCGCTTGCTCACAAAGACTTAGGGCATTTTGTGGAAGCCCATCATTGGAATATACAAGCCAAGTTCTATAATGTAAAATTCTCACTAGTATATGAAAGTGACAACATAGGAGACTCTCTATTATGAGGATCATGGTGCTACTTTGAAGCACAAGTGTGGTAAAAGGATAGTAACATTGTCCCTTATCTCTTTTTCTCTCATTTCTCTTTTTTTATTTGGGCCTTTTCCTTTGTTTTTATGGCCTATTTTTTTTTCATCCAGAGTCTCATCCCGACTTGTGGGGGAATCACAGTCTCCCCCACTTGGACATGCTCTAATAATGATGATCATCACACTTTTATTTACTTACAACTCAAAAATTACAACTCGATACTTAAAAAAAAATATGACTCTATGTGAATGCCTCCGGTGGTGTACCTGGATATGCAATGAATCAAGAGTGACATGTATGAAAGAATTATAAAGGTGGCTTTGCCACAAATATGATGTCAACTACATGATCATGCAAAGCAATATGACAATGATGTAATGTGCCATAACAAATGGACCGGTGGTAAGTTTCATGGCAATATATCTCGGAATGGCTATGGAAATGCCATAATAGGTAGGTATGGTGGCTGTTTTGAGGAAGGTATATGGTGGGTGTATGGTATCGGCGCATGTTGCGCGGTACTAGAGAGGCTAGCAATGTGGAAGGGTGAGAGTGCATATAATCCATGGAATCAACATTAGTCATAAAGAAATCACATACTTATTGCAAAAATCTATTAGTTATCGAAACAAAGTACTAGGCGCATGGTCCTAGGGGGATATATTGGTAGGAAAAGACCATCTCTCGTCCCCGACCGCCACTCATAAGGAAGACAATCAATAAAAAAATCATGCTCCAACTTCATCACATAACGGTTCACCATACGTGCATGCTACGGGAATCACAAACTTTAGAACAAGTATTTCTCAAATTCACAACTAATCAACTAGCATGACTCTAATATCACCATCTTCATATCTCAAAACAATCATCAAGTATCAAACTTCTCATAGTATTAAATGCACTTTTTATGATAGTTTTTATTATACCCATCTTGGATGCCTATCATATTAGGGCTAATTTTATAGCCAAAGCAAATTACCATGCTGTTCTAAAAGACTCTCAAAATAATATAAGTGAAGCATTAGAGATCAATAATTTCTATAAAATAAAACCACCACCATGCTCTTAAAGATATAAATGAAGCACTAGAGCAAAATTATCTAGCTCAAAGGATATAAGTGAAGCACATAGAGTATTCTAATAAATTATGATTCATGTGTGTCTCTCCAAAAGGTGTGTACAGCAAGGATTATTGTGGTAAACTAAAAAGTAAAGACTCAAATAATACAAGACGCTCCAAGCAAAGCACATATCATGTGGTGAATAAAAATATAGCATCAAGTAAAGTTACCGATGGACGAAGACGAAAGAGGGGATGCCTTCCGGGGCATCCCCAAGCTTAGGATTTTGGTTGTCCTTGAATTTTACCTTGGGGTGCCTTGGGCATCCCCAATATTAGGCTCTTGCCACTCCTTATTCCAAAATCCATCAAATCTTTACCGAAAACATGAAAACTTCACAACACAAAACTCAACAGAAAATCTCATGAGCTCCGTTAGTATAAGAAAACAAACCACCACTTCAAGGTACTGTAATGAACTCATTCTTTATTTATATTGGTGTTAAACCTACTGTATTCCAACTTCTCTATAGTTCATACCCCCCGATACTAGCCATAGATTCATCAAAATAAGCAAAGAACACACGAAAAACAGAATCTGACAAAAACAGAACAGTCTGTAGTAATCTGTAGGTTTAGAATATTTATGTAACCCCAAAAATTCTGAAATAAATTGGTGGACGTGAGTAATTGGTCTATTCATCATCTTCAAAAAGAATCAACCTAATCTCACTCTCCATTAAAAAATGGCAGCTAATATCGTGAGCGCTAAACTTTCTGTTTTTTACAGCAAGATCGCAAAGACTTCCCCCAAGTCTTCCCAAAGGTTGTACTTGGCACAAACACTAATTAAAAAGATAAAACCACATATAAACAGAAGATAGATGAATTATTTATTACTAAACAGGAACAAAAATCAAGAAACAAAAATAAAATTGGGTTGCCTCCCAATGAGCGTTATCGTTTAACGCCCCTAGCTAGGCATTGATAATTTCAATGATGCTCACATGAAAGACAAGAATTGAAGCACCAACAGAGCATCATGAAACACGTGAAAAACACATCTAAGTCTAACATACTTCCTATTCATAGGCATCTTATAGGAAACCAAATAATCATAGCAACCAAAAACTAGCATACGCAAGGAAGCACAAAGAAACAATAGCAATCTCAACATAACGAGAGGTGATTTAGTAACATGAAAATTTCTACAATCATATTTTTCTCTCTCATAATAATTACATGTGGGATCATAATCAAATTCAACAAAATAGCTATCACAAAACATATTCTTAACAAGATCCACATGTATGCAAAGTTGACACTCTTCCAAAATAGTGGGATTAACATTAACTAAAGTCATGACCTCTCCAAACCCACTTTTATCAAAAACTTCATAAGATTGAACATTCTCCAAATATGTGGGATTTAAAGTTGACACTCTGCCAAACCCACTTTCAATAATATTTCAAACACTATTATCAATCTCATATTCATCATGGGGCTTAAATAAATTTTCAAGATCATAAGAAGAATCACCACAATCATGATCGTTGCAACAACTAGAGGACATAGCAAAACTAGCATCCCCAAGCTTAGGGTTTTGCATATTATTAGCACAATTTACATCAATAGAATTTATAATAAAATCATTGCAATCATGCTTTTTATTCAAATATCTATCGTGAATTGCTTCGTAAAGTAATTCATCACACTTTTCAGATTCACGAATTTCAAGAAAAACCTCATAAAGATAATCTAGTGCACTCAACTCACTAGCAATAGGTTCATCATAATTGGATCTCTTAAAGAGATTAGCAAGTGTATGAGGATCCATAAACTTTTAGCAAGCGAAGATGGAAGCAGAAAGAAGGTACATGGTAACACAAGCAAACAAAAGATCGAACGGAAGAAGGGCGAATAAAACGGCAAGGGTGAAGTGGGGGAGAGGAAAACGAGAGGCAAATGGAAAATAATGTAATGCGAGGGATAAGAGTTTGTGATGGGTACTTGGTATGTCTTGACTTGTGCATATATATCCCCGGCAATGGTGCCAGAAATGGCTTGTTGACGGGAGATCAAATCTTGACTTGACTTGGTGCAACCTCCCCGGCAACGGTGCCAGAAATCCTTCTTGCCACCTCTTGAGCATGCGTTGGTTTTCCCTTGAAGAGGAAAGGGTGATGCAACAAAGTAGCGTAAGTATTTCCCTCAGTTTTTGAGAACCAAGGTATCAATCCAGTAGGAGGTAACATGCAAGTCCCTAGTACCTACACAAACAAACAAGAACCTCGCAACCAACGCGATAAAGGGGTTGTCAATCCCTTCACGGTCACTTACGAAAGTGAGATCTGATAGAGATAATAAGATAATTATTTTGGGTATTTTTATTGTATAGATTGGAAAATAAAGATTGCAAAATAAACAATGATAGAAATAGCAAGTAGATAGGAAAATAATATAATGGAAGATAGACCTGGGGGCCATAGGTTTCACTAGTGGCTTCTCTCAAGATAGCAAATTCTACGGTGGGTGAAAAAATTACTATCGAGCAATTGATAGAAAAGCACATAGTTATGAGAATATCTAAGCATGATCATATATATAGGCTTCACATCCGCGACAAGTAGATCGAAACGATTCTGCATCTACTACTGTTACTCCACACATCGACCGCTATCCAGCATGCATCTAGAGTATTAAGTTCATAAGAATAGAGTAACGCATTAGGCAAGCTGACATGATGTAGAGGGATAAACTCAAGCAATATGATATAAACCCCATCTTTTTATCCTCCATGGCAACAATACAGTATGTGCCTTGCTGCCCCTGCTGTCACTGGGAAAGGACACCACAAGATTGAACCCAAAGCTAAGCACTTCTCCCATTGCAAGAAAGACTAATCTAGTAGGCCAAACCAAACTGATAATTCGAAGAGACTTGCAAAGATATTAAATCATGCATAAAAGAATTCAGAGAAGAATCTCATAGATAATCTTGATCATAAACCGACAATTCATCGGATCTCGACAAACACACCGCAAAAAGAATTACATTGAATAGATCTCCAAGAGAATCGAGGAGGACTTTGTATTGAGATCCAAAGAGAGAGAAGAAGCCATCTAGCTAATAACTATGGCCCCGAAGGTCTGTGGTAAACTACTCACACATCACCGGAGAGGCTATGGTGTTGATGTAGAAGCCCTCCGTGACCGATTCCCCCTTCGGCGGAGTGCCGGAAAAGGCCAAAAGATGGGATCTCACGGGTACAGAAGGTTGCGGCGGTGGAAATAGGGTTTCGTGGTGTTCTCGGATGTTTTCGGGGTATATGAGTATATATAGGCGAAAGAAGTAGGTCGGCAGAGCCACAAGGGGCCCACGAGGGTGGGGGCGCGCCTACCCCCTGGGCGTGCCCTCCTACCTCGTGGCCGCCTCGTTTCTTCCTTGACGTCCACTCCAAGTCTCCTGGATTGCGTTTGTTCCAAAAATAACTCTCCCGAAGGTTTCATTCCGTTTGGATTCCGTGTGATATTCCTTTTCTACGAAACACTGAAATAGGCAAAAAAAACAGCAATTTGCACTGGGCCTTTGGTTAGTAGGTTAGTCCCAAAAATAATATAAAAAGGTATATTAAAGCCCATTAAACATCCAAAACAGATAATATAATAGCATGGAACAATCAGAAATTATGGATACGTTGGAGATGTATCACATCTCAAGCTCACATAGTATGACAATGATCCTTCCTGTAGCCTTTGGAGCTGCTTCACACATGAACTTTCAAGATATAACGTCGAAGAACTTGCAGAGACCAGTAAGTGTGTCACGGACGTGCTTCTCCATTATCCCTCTAATGGCAACCGGGAGTATCTGCATCATCATCACGTGACAGTCATGAGACTTCATCCCGCTGAACCTTTTCTTCTTGGGGTCTAGAAATCTGCTTATCTTCCCACAGTAATTGGAACTGACTTTGTTTCCCATAAGACACTTGATGAATTGATCGATCTCCTTCGCACTTAATGTGAAGCAAGAAGGGTGGGCAATAATTCTCCTCCTTCTTGTTAACTTTTCTGCCCCTTTCCCCCTCCTCCGTCTCCGTCTCCTCCATCAACTTTTTACGGTGGAGATCTTTCCTAATCTTCAAATCTTCCATGTCTTTCCTTGCCTTCGGCCCATCCTTGGTCTTCTCCGACATCTTCATCAATGTGCTAAGAAAGCTCTCGAGGACATTCTTCGTGATATGCATTTGATCAAGGCAATGAGGCGTGTCGTGATTGGCCAGTACTCCAAGTCCCAGAAAACAGACCTCGTTTTCCATACCTTCAGTAGCGGCTCCGGCGCCTTTTTGATCTTTCCCGGTGCGGGGCATTGTTCCCAGTTTCTCAACAACTCGTCGATTTCGGCGCCGCTCCTCTTACGTGGAGGTCCTCGAAGCTCAGCCAACCCATTGAATAGATCTCCACGCTTTCTCCACGGGTCATCCTTCTCGAGCCATCTACGATGCCCCATGTACACGATTTTCCCGGATCTGCCATATTTCATTGACATAAGCTACTGAGACGTTGTATCATCCATGCACCTCGTGCATCCGCAGTATCTGTGGCACACCTGGCCTAAGGTGTACCCGTAACCGAGATAGTCATGCACCATCGTTATCAGCGCGACTCTCATATGTAAATATTCTCCTTTGCTGGTGTCCCATGTCCATGCCTGTGTTTTCCATAACGTGTCTAGCTCCTCTTGCAGAAGTCCCATATAATAGGTTAGTACTATTTCCTGGTTGTTTCGGCCCTTGAATCGGCATGCTCATGTGTATGTACTTTGTCTTCATGCACTTCCATGGGGGGAGGTTGTACATCCATACAAACACGGGCCATGGCCATGTGCTGTGGTTGGTGTTCTGGTTTCCAAACGGATTCATGCCATCGGTACTCGCACCAAGCATGATGTTCCTTGGATCTTCTGCAGCAAATTCATATACGGCGTTGAATGCTCTCCACTGGCTACCATCTACGAGGTGTCTCAGTCTCGGATCATCTCCATCACCGGGCTTCTTCCTCTCCACGTGCCAGCGCATGAGCTTTGCTTCCTTAGGACCTATGAAATACCGCTACAGATGGGGAGTGATCAGAAAGTACCATACAACTTTCCAAGGAGTTTTTTTTCCTGCCTTCTTGTATCGAGAAGCATTGCACACGGGACAGCTGGTTTTTTCCATGTGCTCCCCCAGATAAATGATGCAATCATTGATGCATGCGTGGTACCTAATGTGCGGCAAATCAAAAGGGCAAATGATTTTCTTGGCCTCCTCGGCGCTAGTAGGACACAGGTTCCCCACGGGAAGAACTTTATTATGGAGATACTTCAAATGCTCATCGAGGCATTTCTCTGTCCATTTGTTTTTGGCCTTCATCTTTAGAAGTTCGAGCATGAAACTCAAGCGGGTCACCTCGGGATCGCAACCGTCATACAATGGAGTCCTCGAGTCTACTTCAAGTTGCGTCAGCTTGACCTCCTCTCTAGAAGCAACTCTCTCACTAGTCGTACTCTTGCGAAGGAGGTCCCGAACGTGAGGGTCCTGCACGACTACACTTAGTAGCGTCGAAGACTGTGACATGACCGCCGCCTCTTCTCCGCCATGTCTGGACTCTTCTTCGCCGTGTCCGGAATCTTCTCCGCCGCCGTCATCATTTCCAGACTCTTCCCGCCCGACATGTCCGGCGCCATCGTCTTCATGTCGATCGGTCATCTCTTCGTCTAGCCCCATGTTGTTATTCCCTGCCATGTGGACATCCTCCTCCTCATCATCATCTTCACTTATCCACTGAGTATAGCCATCCATTAAACCATTCATCAGCAGGCGCGCCTTCAAAGTGCCATGATCAAAAGGGTCCAAAAGGACTCCTTCCTTGCATCTTGCACATGGACATCTAATCCTAGTCCGATTATTTGCATACATGTCCATCACCGCGGATTGCATGTACCGCTCCACCTTCCATCCACTCACCTTCATGACCGACTACACAGTATAACAAGCAAAAGGGTTATAAAATAAATAATGCATGCTTCAAAGTCATATATATAAAATTTTGGCATGACCTTGCCTAAAAATAGGACATATTGAGTTTGCTCGAAATTCACCGAAATGGAAATAAATCGACATTTCGGCAAAACATAAGCAACTTGAGGGCTTGTCACTCACAGAAATCTTGAAATGAACATATTCTCATTCACATATTCTCATTCACACACATATTCCCATTCTTGAAATGTACACCTTTTTAATCACCTATATATCTCTCGAGAGAGACCGAGAGCACACGATTAATTAGATGATGAGAGAGAACAATTGAGATAGCACGTGTGGATGGCTAAATAGCTAGCTAGATCTAGTTGTTGTGGAGGAGAGGTGAATCTAGCTAACTAACTAATGGAGAGGGGTTATGGTGGAGGGGGGCATTAATGGGGAGAGAAGAGAGGCGTAGGAGAAAGAGAGAGGCAATTTATGGAGGAGGGTGCCATTAATGAGGAGAGAAGAGAGGCAGGAGGGAGAGAGAAGAAGAGCAACAATGGTGGAGAGTGGAGAGGGGAAAGGAGGGGGAGAGAGGGAAAAGTGGAGGAGAGGAGGGGGAGGGCGGTGGAAAGGTGGCACCGGCCGCAACTAGCAGTAGCGCTGCTTAGGAAAAAGCGCTGCTGCTACGGGACGTAGTGGTAGCACTCTCCAAGAAAAGCGCTACTACTAAGTGGGGCCCATTAGCAGTAGCGGCGCGGTAAAATCAAGAGCTACTACTAAACTGTTAGTAGTAGCGCCTGTTTTTGTAGAGCTCTACAACTCCAGCGACCGTCGGTGGCCTCGTCTGGTCCCACATAGTAGTAGCCTGTTTTTGCCTCCCAGCGCTACTACTACAGAGTTACTAGTAGCGCCTGCCAGGAAAAGCGCTACTGCTAGATAGAAGCAACGATTACTATTTACAATGCTACTACTATGCTACTGTGTATAAGCATTTTCCTAGTAGTGTCATGGACAACATTCGATTGACAACTTCGGTCTGTCCATTAGTTTCTGCGTGGAATGTCATGGAAAATAGGAGCTTGGTGCCAAGTTTTCCCCACAAGGTCTTCCAAAAGTAACTCAAAAATTTGGTGTCATAGTCTGAAACAATCGTGCGTGGTACTCCCTGTAGCCATACAACTTCCTGAAAAATAGATTAGCAATGTGTGAAGCATCATCGCTCTTATGACATGGGATAAAATGCGCCATTTTGCTAAAACGATCAACTACCACAAACACTGAGTCACTCCCCCTGTTAGTCCGTGGTAAACCAAGAACAAAATCCATAGAAATATCTTCCCATGGAGTATTCAGAATAGATAGAGGAGTATAGAGACCATGAGGATTCAAGTGGGACTTAGCTTTGTGACAAATCTCGCATCTCATCATGTAGCATTCCACATCACGTCTCATTCGCGACCAAAAGAAGTGATCTACGAGCATACTTTCAGTTTTCTTGGCTCCAAAATGTTCCATGAGTCCACCAGCGTGAGCTTCCTGCAAGAGCAACAAACGAACAAAACAATTTGGGATGCACTTTCTGTTAGCGTGAAATAGAAATCCATAATGCAAGTGAAACTTCTCCCATCCCTTTCCCTTGTTGCACTTTTAAAATAGTTCAGTAAAGTATGAGTCATTAGCATACAATTCTTTGATGCTTTCTAAACCAAGGATTTTAACATCAAGTTGGCAAAGTAAAATATGACGCCTAGACAATGCGTCGACAGCAACATTATTTTCCCTTTCTTATACTTGACAATATAAGGAAAAGACTTTATGAACTCGTTCCATTTTGCATGTCTATGGTTCAGTTTGAGTTGACCCTTTAGGTGTTTTCAAGATTCATGGTTAGAATGTGTCACACATGCTTTAGGCCACAAGTAATGCTGCCATGTTTCCAAAGATCGAACAAGTGCATACAATTCTTTATCATCGACGGAATAATTAAGAGTTGGACCATTAAGCTTCTCACTAAAATAGGTGATGGGTTTACCTTCTTGCATTAGAACTCCTCCAATGCCAACACCACTTGCATCACATTCAATCTCAAATGTCTTGTGAAAGCAAAGGGGCTGATATCAACCTCATCTTTAGTTCTTGGAAGGACTTGTCTTGAGCATCACCCCATTAGAATGGAGTGTATTTCTTCATTAACTCATTCATTGATGTATCAATGGTGCCGAAATCCTTCACGAACCGGCAGTAGAAACCTGCAAGTCCGAGGAAGCTACGTACTTGCCTCACATTTTGTGGAGGCATCCACTCACGAATAGCCTTGATCTTCTCTTCATTAACATCCACACCTTTTCTTGAAGTAACAAAGCCAAGAAACACAACCTTGTTTGTGCAAAATGTGCAGTTTTCCACATTAGCATACAACGTTTCCTCCCGTAGGACAACAAGCACACATTTTATATGTCCAACACGATCCTCCAAAGTTTTGCTATAAATCAATATGTCATCAAAGTAAACCACTACAAACTTGACAATGAAGGATCTAAGCACATGATTCATCAATCTGAAGAAAGCACTAGGTGCATTCATTAATCCAAACAACATAACCAACCATTCATACAAGCCAAATTTTGTCTTGAATGTAGTTTTCCATTCATCACCCTCTTTCATTCTTATTTGGTGGTATCCACTTCGCAAATCAATTTTAGAAAATATGGTGGAACCACAAAGTTCATCAAGCATGTCATCGAGCCTAGGTATAGGGTGCCGATATCTCACAATTATGTTGTTAATGGATCTACAATCAGTGCACATTCGCATAGTACCGTTTTTCTTTGGAACTAAAAGAATGGGAACAACACAAGGAGAAAAAGTTTCCCTTACATACTCTTTGTTAAGAAGATCTTCTACTTGCCTATGAATTTCCTTCGTCTCCTATGGGTTTGCTCGGCACGGTGGTCAGTTTGGTAGTGGGGCGCCCAGAACCAAGTCTATTTGGTGTTCAAGGCCTCTCTTCGATGGCAAACCAGGTGGCACCTCCTTGGGAAACACGTCCTCATACTCCTACAAAAGATCAAATACAACACTAGGAAGAGTTGAGGGTAAGTCATTAGTAGCCAATAAAGTTTCCTTGTACATGATTAGAAAGAATGGAGTATTAGGTTCTCTCAATTCCTGCACATCCCTTTCCTAGCCATCATAACTAATCCTTGTTTTTCCCGGGGTTGGCTGCGGAGCTTTTGGTCGTGGAAACACCCCCTCACTATGTTGGTGGCTCATTCTTTGTGTATGATCACTCTCTCCCTTTTTCTTTCCTTTTATTTTCATCTCATCAAGATAGACTTCCTCGGGTGTCATGGGTAGTCAAGTGAACTTTTCTCCTATATGGACAAAACATAAGCGATCCGCACGCCTGCTGAATTGGACATCACGGTCATGCAACCATAGTCGTCCAATAAGCAAGTGAAAAGCGTGCATTGGCACCACATCGCACTCAACATCATCTTGATATGTCCCTACTGTAATTGGTATTCACATGCTGCTAATCACCTTAATTGCGCCACAACCATTTAGCCATTGCATGCGGTATGGATGTGGGTGACGTTTTGTTTGCAATTAAAGCTTCTCGACCATCTCCATGCTTGCAATATTGTTGCAGCTGCCACTATCAACAATCACTTGACATATCTTTGAGTTGATAAGGAAATGGGTGTGAAAAACATTATGCTGCTGCCTCTTTTCCTCCTCCACAACCTGGGCATTAAGTGGACGGCATACAACCAAAGCTTCACCATCAAGTTCTAATGAGATAAAATAGTGCCTCCTACTTCCTAGCCTTGCTCCTCTTCCACTTCATCGTTGCCACCTTCAGGGTCACTTTCCGAAGAAATGTGACCTCTTCCTTTGCACTTGTGGCATTGAATGTCACTGCTGCGTGTAGAACTCTTTTCTGCAGGTGGAGCAGAGGATACTCCTACTGTAGATGATGACCTCTTATCTTGATTGTGAACAACAGGTGAGGAAGCCGTCGAGGCATGCGGCTGCCTAGGTGGTGCACCCTCAAACCAAGAACCATATGGTTGTTGTGTTCGCTGCCATGAGGATGTGGTGGTGCCGCCTTAGAAAACACGAGTACGGCCATTACACATATTCTTCGTCTCAACTCGTATAGCTTGATGTACCATATCTTGTAGTGTGTCATAAGGAAATATCTCCCAAAAACATGATATTTCATCATTCA
The DNA here is from genome assembly GCF_056163025.1 of Triticum urartu. NCBI lineage: Eukaryota > Viridiplantae > Streptophyta > Magnoliopsida > Poales > Poaceae > Triticum > Triticum urartu. The sequence continues at coordinate 258,760,822 of NC_141875.1, forward strand.
ACACATGTAAAAATCTCGCCATCTTCGCCTCATCACTTTCACAGGTTCTTGTTCGAATTAGCAGCACCTCCATCTCTTTATAGTACTCCTTAACAGTGCGGGGACCTTTAGTGAGCTCCTGGAATCACTTGTACATTTGCCTCTCATGGTATGATGGAACAAAACAACGCCTCATGACTTGCTTCATCAAAGTCTAGCTGCGGATATAATTATTGCCCGATACCTATCAATCGTCTTGCAACTGATTCCGCCATGTAAGAGCATAACCAGAGAACTGCATAACAACAAGATCAACTCTCTTGGCTTTAGAAAAACCATGGATGCGAAAGATTTGATCACACTTCTCCTCCCACTCAATATATGCACCCGAATCCTCTTTTCCCATGAATGATGGCACACGTAGCTTCACTCTTGCTTGGTTGTCACAACCATCTTGATCACGACGGTCATAATGATGGCCATTGCGACCAAAAATAGCACCATGGCGAGGCGGGGAGTAGGGTTCATAGTCCCCCATGCCTTCATATTCGTCACCACGCTCGGAGAGATCTGCACGGGGATGTCATCACCATCATGTGCAGTTCATCGTCGGTGATCAGCGGCAAACCCGCGGGCTCACGGCTTCGCCTGTGAGCTTCTTCTCCATGCAGCTGTCCGATTCAAGGCTCCGCAGACCCAAGAAGGTTCGAACTCTAGGGCGTGTGCGAAGATCAACCCCTCAAGCCTTAAGGTCGACACCCCACAGCCTAGCCTTGCTGGATTTGCATGAATAAGGGAGAAGATGAACACGGCAGTTTACCCAGGTTCGGGCCACCTTGTGGTGTAAAACCCTACTCCTGCTTTGTGGAGGATTGGACTCACGAGGGGCTGGGGATGAACTAGTACAGGGGATGAACAACCACGCGAGGGCCGCTCTGGTGTGGGTGGAAAGGATTCAGACCCCCCCTCTATGGTGGTGGCTAGCCTATATTTATAGTGGCCTTGGTCCTGTTCCCCCAAAACTTAGGATGGAAGGGATCCCACAATGGCCAATTTGAAATGGGACAAGTAGTACATCTAATCCTGATGAAAGGTGGTTTTCGCCTACAAAGATTCTGGTCGTGATGCAGTGGTGGGCTCGGTGATGACCTCCGTCCTACCGAGCCTGTGGTCTTGCTCTTGTAGCACCGGAGTGGAAACCTTTGGGAGATTCCTCGGGAACCCATGTCTATCCTTGCCTCCTTAGCACCGAAGATGAAACTGCCTCCTCTACGCCCGCTGGTGCCCGCCTGGCCTTGGTCGTCATGGCTCAGGTCATCACAACCTCGTGAGGCTGGGTACCTGCATAGAAATCTCCGCTCCTCGAGAGGCCGCTCCCTCAGGAGGTCTTGGTGTCGTCCGCCTCGCGAGGCCTGGCCCCTCGCGAGGGTCTTGTCTTGGCGGTCTTGCAGATGGGCTATACTAGGCCATCGAGGGAGCCATGCTGTGGGCCATAGGCAGGCAAATCTGGGTACCCTAGTTCCCAGAAAGCTGAAAGTAGCCCCTGGCCCAAGGAACACTCGGGCTAGCTTCGAGGAGAAGCCAAGGGGCAAGGGTGAAGCGCCGCGGGCCCCAATCGCCTGCGACCAGGCTGATGCGTGGCACTTGACGGGATGCGTACGCCTCCGCTTCCCCATGTCGCCTCAGCAAGTATCCGGACTGACAAAAGGCTGGCTCACATCGCCAGGCCACCATTACTCCTTCTCCCTCACCTCATATCCCCTTTCCTCCGCCAAGGACCTCTCCAGATCCAATCAAGCTCAGCTTCCCCTTTCCTTCTCCAACTCCGGTGCTGGCGACTTCGCAGATGGCTCCCAAGAAGTGGAAGCCCGCGGCGCAAGCCGTAAGCTCTTCCTCCTCTCCCGCGCTAGCACTCAACGCATCCTCCATCACCGAGGAGGGAACCTCACCCTCGTGCCCCCGCACATGACAAGCAACGAGAACGAGCGGAAGGAGACCGTGATCTGGTCCGGCTCTGTCGAGCGGCAGACTCTAGCGCGGACGGTTTACCCCTTCTTCCTCCACAGCATCTTCGCTGGGCTCGTCCCCCTCTCTCTGAGTTCTTCATCGCCGTCCTCAACCACTACCAGGACCTGCATTTCCAACCCAACTCCATCCTCCTCGTGTCCATCTTTGCTTTCTACTGCAAGGCATTCCTGGGCATGATGTCCTCCGTGCCACTCCTCCGGCACTTCTTCTCCCTGCGGCTGCACGATCCGACCCAACACTCTGGCTGCATGCCCTTTGTCGCGGTCCACAAGAAGAACATGCTCATGAGGGCCGGGAAGAAGGTGGAGAGCTTCCAGCATCGCTGGGTCTTCACGGACACCAAGGGCCTCAACGAGCGGCTGGAGCTGCCGATTGCGCTGCCTGAACGGCTCGAGAGGTGGAGCCACAAGAAGTTCTCCGACCCCGGCGCGGCACCTGTCCTGAGGAAGATGACCTCAGACATGGATGCCAGGGTGCTGACGGGGGGGGGGGGGGCATGCTCGTGAAGGAGTTCCTGACACAGCGCCTGGCTCCGCTCCAGTCGTACACGTGCCCCATGTGGGAGTTCCAGGGCACGGAGGATGACATCAAGCTGTGCTTAGGGAGCTTGACGAGCGAGGAGCTGGACAAGGCCATGAACACCTTGCTCGAGGGTGAGCCAGAGGACCTTGTGGAGGCCTGCGTCCCACAATACTACCATGTTGATAGGGATGCACTGATCGCCGCCGTGCCCGTCTTCAACGAGTTGGGGCTCGCTCGCTTGAGCGCCCCAACTCCCGGGTGCCGGTGTCTTCTGGTGATGGTGACGGCGAAGAGGGTGAGGAGGACTAGGAGGCGACCGAGGACGATGTGGCGGAGATCTCCGCCCATCCTGGGGTGAGCTCCTTCGCAGCTTCGCAGATGACGACGACAACACCGATGAGCCCCCATTCATGAAATCCCCACACTCCACCGGAGTCTTCATGAGGTCTGGGGCCACTCCCGAGGTCCTACGAAGGTCAAGCTTGGTGATTCCAAAGAAGAGCGGGGTGGCACTGATAGCCCACAAGTATAGGGGATCGCAACAGTTTTCGAGGGTAGAGTATTCAACCCAAATTTATTGATTCGACACAAGGGGAGCCAAAGAATATTCTCAAGTATTAACAGTTGAGTTGTCAATTCAACCGCACATGAAAGACTTAATATCTGTAGCAAAGTATTTAGTAGCGAAGAAATATGGAAGTAACGGTAACGGTTGCAAAAGTAACAATATTGGTTTTGTAGTGATTGTAACAGTGGCAATGGAAAAGTAACTAAACAAAGATCAATATGTGAAAAGCTCATAGGCAATGGATCAGTGATGGATAATTATTTTGGATGCGATTTCTCATGTAACAGTTATAACATAGGGTGACATAGAACTAGCTCCAGTTCATCAATGTAATGTAGGCATGTATTCCGAATATAGTCATACGTGCTTATGGAAAATAACTTGCATGACATCTTTTGTCCTACCACCCCGTGGCAGCAGGGTCCTATTGGAAACGAAGGGATATTAAGGTCTTCTTTTAATAGAGTACGAGAACAAAGCATTAGCACTTAGTGAATACATGAACTCCTCAAACTATAGTCATCACCGGTAATTGTCCCGATTATTGTCACTTCGGGGTTAACGGACCATAACACATAGTAGGTGACTACTAACTTGCAAAATAGGATCAAGAACTCACATATATTCATAGAAACATCATAGGTTCAGATATGAAATCATGGCACTCGGGCCCTAGTGACAAGCATTAAGCATAGCAAAGTCATAGCAACATCAATCTCAGAACATAATGGATACTAGGGATCAAACCCTCACAAAACTAACTCGATTACATGATAAATCTCATCCAACCCATCACCGTCCAGCAAGCATACGACGGAATTACTCACGCACGGTGGTGAGCATCATGAAATTGGTGATGGAGGAAGGTTGATGATGATGATGATGGCGATGGATTCCCCTCTCCGGAGCCCCGAACGGACTCCAGATTAGCCCTCCTGAGAGAGATTAGGGCTTGGTGGCGGCTCCGTATCTTAAAACGCGATGAATCCTTCTCTCTGATTTTTTTCTCCCCGAACGAGAATATATAGAGTTGGAGTTGAGGTCGGTGGAGCCTCAGGGGCCCACGAGACAGGGGGCGCGCCCCCACCCTCGTGGACAGGGTGTGGGCCCCCTGGTGTTGATTCTTTCACCAGTATTTTTTATAAATTCCAAAAATATTCTCCGTGAAGTTTCAGGTCATTCCGAGAACTTTTATTTCTACACAAAAATAACACCATGGCAATTCTGCTGAAAACAGCGTAAGTCTGGGCTAGTTCCATTCAAATCATGCAAGTTAGAGTCCAAAACAAGGTCAAAAGTGTTTGGAAAAGTAGATACGATGGAGACATATCAACTCCCCCAAGCTTAAACCTTTACTTGTCCTCAAGCAATTCAGTTGACAAACTGAAAGTGATAAAGAAAAGCTTTTACAAACTCTATTTGATCTTGTTGTTGCAAATATGTAAAGCCAGCATTCAAGTTTTCAGCAAAGATTATGAACCAACCATATTCACAATAACATTTTTGGTCTCATGTTTACTCATATCAATGTCATAATCAACTAGCGAGCAATAATAATAAATCTCGGATGACAACACTTTCTCAAAACAATCATAATATGATATAACAAGATGGTATCTCGCTAGCCCTTTCTGAGACCACAAAACATAAATGCAAAGCACCTCTGAAGCTCAAGGACTGACTAAACATTGTAATTCAGGGTAAAAGAGATCCATTCACAGTCATACTCAATGTAAATTAGTAGTAATGCATGCACATGACAGCGGTGCTCACCAACTGGTGCTTTTTAATAAGAGGATGATGACTCAACATAAAAGTAAATAGATAGGCCCTTCTCAGAGGGAAGCAGGGATTTGTAGAGGTGCCAGAGCTCGAGTTTTGAAATAGAGATGAATAATATTTTGAGTGGTATACTTTCATTTTCAACATAAAAACCAAGAGATCTCGATATCTTCCATGCTACACACATTATAGGTGGTTCGCAAACAAAATGGTAAAGTTTATACTCCCCCACCACCAACAAACATCGATCCATGGCTTGTCAGAAACAACGGCTGCCTCCAACTAACAACAATCCTGGGGGATTTTTGTTTGCAATTATTTTAATTTAAGCATGGGACTGGGCATACCGGTTACCAGCCATTTTCTCATGAATGATGAGCGGAGTCCACTCATCTTGAGAATAACCCACCTAGCATGAAAGATATAGACCACCCTAGTTTATACATGAGCTATTCGAGCATACAAAAAAAAATTTCATTTGAAGGTTTAGAGTTTGGCACATACAAATTTACTTGGAACGACAGGTAGATACCGCTTATAGGAAGGTATAGTGGACTCATATGGAACAACTTTGGGTTTTATGGAAGTGGATGCACAAGCAGTATTCCCGCTTAGTACAAGTGAAGGCTAGAAAAAGACTGGGAAGCGACCAGCTAGAGAGCGACAACAATCATGAACATGCATTAAAATTAATCAACACCGAGTGCAAGCATGAGCAGGATATAATTCACCATGAACATAAATATCGTGTAGGCTATGTTGGTTTTGTTTCAACTACATGCGTGAACATGTGCCAAGTCAAGCCACTCGAATCGTTCAAAGGAGGATACCACCCTATCATACCACATCACAACCATTTTAATAGCATGTTGGCACGCAAGGTAAACCATTATAAACTCCTAGCAAATTAAGCATGGCATGAGCAACTATAATCTCTAATTGTCATTGCAAAAATCAGGAACGATGAAATAATCATATTTATAAAAACAAGATAGGTCGAGTTCATACTAGCTTCTCTCATCTCAATCAGTCCATCATATATCATCATTATTGCCTTTCACTTGCACGACCGAACGGTGTGGATAATAATAATAGTGCATGTGCATTGGACTAAGCTGGAATCTGCAAGCTTTCGATACAAGGGAGAAGACAAAGTAATATGGGATCTTGGTTAAATCAACAATAATGCATATGAGAGCCACTCTACATTTTCATCATGGTCTTCTCCTCTCGACCCTCAAAGAAAAGAAAAGGAACAAAACTATTTACACGGGAAAGCTCCCAACAAGCAAAAGAAGAATGAGAAATCTTTTTGGGTTTTCTTTTTAATTGCTACTATTACAAGCATGGAAAGTAAACTAGCTAAAAGCTACAACTAATTTTTTTGGTTTTTATTAAGGTTTTTCAAACACACAAGAAGAATGCTGGAAAAGAAAATAAACTAGCATGGGTAGTACAATGAAAAAGTTTGAGCACCGACAATTGGCATGAGTGTGTGAACATGAATGCAATGTCGGTGAGAAATATGTACTCTCCCAAGCTTAGGCTTTTGTCCTAAGTTGGTCTATGGCCACGACTCAAAGCTTCCCTCTCCGGTGTATGGAGGAGTGTCCTCTGGGTGCCACTGGTTGGCGATCTCCTCCGGATCCCACTGATAAACAGACTGTCGATAAGGATCAAGGGGTGGCTCCGACTCAGGCTCTGGAGCTGGTGTCCGGCTCTAGTATGCATGAATGGCCTCCGGCAAAACGAGGTACATGCCTGAAAATATGTTAAACAAAGAGGGTGCAGGCAAGGTAATAATCTCGTACTAGTTTTTATGAAAAATCAATCTATATTTAAACACCTTCTGCTTATCCTTAACAATAAAATCATGTATTACCATACTCTTATAATCTAGAAAAATAGGGGGTAGCAACTTTTCCTCTTTCTCATAATGCCTAATAGGTATCCTAAAGTGTGCAGCAAGGCGTGAAGCAAACATGCCTCCGAAGGTGGGACCCTTTGTTCGGTTCAGATTTAATCGTTTAGCAACAATAGTGCCTAAACTGAAAGTGGTATCATGAAACAAAGCATGGCGCAAAATAACAATATCAGGGGCACTAAGATTTCCACTATTCCCGCGACCAATTAAGCATCTACTAGCAAATATTGCAAAGTAACGTAGAACAGGAAAAATTATGCTAGTAATTCTTGCATCGGAAACTTACCCCGTTTCCCCTACAACAATTGTATCAATAAACCCCTCCACATCATTACGATGTTGTTCCTCTATGCTGCCCTCAAAGGATATCTTACAGACCCAATAAAAATCATAAAGTGACATCTCCTTAACCTCATAATATAAATGAAATTCCACTGAAGGTGGTGATTTCTTAGCATGAAAGTAAAAATTTTGCACGAAAATATTAGTGAGGAGGAGATACTGTTCGCGCTGGTCGCGGAGGAAGTCGATGAGGCCTGCATTCTCAGCCAAATAATAAAAGCCATCATAAATCCCGGCTGCTCTCAAGAACTCCTCACAAGGCCATTCGCACAGCCGAACCTCCACAGTGAGAGGGAGATTATATTTGGGCTTCTTATTCTCTTCACTTTGCTTATCCTTCGAGCTTCGGCTCGAAGAGTGTAGCACCCACAATGCGGCTATATCTCCCACGTGTCGGGGCACGACTTAGAGGCATAGCCTCATGGTAGGTTTGTTGCAAGAGGGGTAATCTTTACACATCCCATGTACTGAATACGAAAGGGATAAAGAGTTGTCTTACAACCGCCACTTCACACAAATACAAGTTAAACATACATCATCCAGAATACAACCAAGGTCCGACTGCGGAACCAAAGTAAAAGAAGACAACCCCAAATGCTAGGTCCCCGATCGTCCCAACTGGGCTCCACTACTAATCAATAGGAAACGAAACAACAGAACGAACAAGATCTTCATCGAGTTCCCACTTGAGCTCGGTTGCGTCACCTGCACTGGTACCATCGGCAGCTGCAACTGTTTGGAAGTATCTGTGAGTCATGAGGACTCAGCAATCTAACACCCGCGAGATCAAGACTATTTAAGCTTAAGGGTAGGAAAGGGTAGTGAGGTGGAGCTGCAGCAATCACTAAGCATATATGGTGGCTAACATACACAAATAAGAGCGAGAAGAGAAGCAACACACCGGTCGAGAATCTAGAAATGATCAAGAAGTGATCCTGAAACTACTTACGTTCAAGCATAACACAAGAACCGTGTTCACTTCCCGAACTCCGTCGGAAAGGGACCATAACGGCTACACACGTGGTTGATTCATTTTAATTAAGTTAAGAGTCAAGTTCTCTACAATTGGATATTAACAAATTCCCATCTGCCCATAACCGCGGGCACGGCTTTCGAAAGTTCAAAACCCTGCAAGGGTGTCCCAACTTAGCCCATCACAAGCTCTCACGGTCAACGAAGGATATTCCTTCTCCCAGGAAGACCCAACCAGTCTTGGAATCCCGGTTGCAAGAAATTTCGACAATGGTAAAACAAGACCACCAAGACCGCCTGATGCGCCGACATCTCGATAGGAGCTGCACATATCTCATTCTCACGGCAACACCGGATGAGACATACTACGAGTAAACCAAATCGCAAGTTTCCCCAAGGTGGCCCCGCAGTCTACTCGGTTTGGACCAACACTTAGGGAAGCACTGGCCTGGGGGGGGGGGTTAAAAATAAAGATGACCGTCGGGAGCGCGACTCCCAAGGCAAAAGTAGGTGGTGGTGAGTCAAATGGTAAAACCAAGGTTGGGCCTTGCTGGAGGAGTTTTATTCAATGCGAACTGTCAAGGGGTCCCCATAACACCCAACCGTGTTAGTAATGCAAAATCAAGGAACATAACACCGGTATGACAGAAACTAGGGCGGCAAGAGTGGAACAAAACACCAGGCATAAGGCCGAGCCTTCCACCCTATACCAAGTATATAGATGCATTAATTAAATAAGATATTGTGATATCCCAACATATCCATGTTCCAACAAGGAACAAACTTCATCTTCACCTGCAACTAGCAATGCTATAAGAGGGGATGAGCAAAAGCGGTAACATAGCCAAGCAACGGTTTGCTAGGATGGTTGATAAAGGTTAGAGGCTATCATGGCAATTTGGGAGGCTTGATATAACATGTGGTAGGTAGCGCGACATAGGAATAGAGCAAACAACTAGCAAGCAAAGATAGAAGTGATTTTGAGGGTATGGTCATCTTGCCTGAGATCCCGCAAGGAAGAAAAACGAGTCCAAGAAGAAGACAAACGAACGTAGTCGAACGAATCCTCACAACTCCAGAACAAAATCGAAGCTAACGAGAGAAGCAACCTGAAAAGAAGCAAGCAACATAGTAAACAACCATCACATAAACATCGCATGATGCACAAACAAGTATGATGCATGTCCGGTTTAAAGAGGCAGGGCATGGCAAAGTGCACAAACAATACTACAAATTAAGTGGAGCTCAATACGCAACGAGTTGCATATTGACGAAACACCATATGACTTATTTAGTTCGATCTCGTTTATGTACCCAACAATATTAAATGTTGATTAACATGGCAAGATGTGAACCATATGAAAACTAACTATCTAGACAAGTTTAAATGAGGCTGGAACAACAAACAACAATTCTGGAAAATCCCCATGTGCATATTATGAATTTGGTACTGTTCTTCCCTAAAACATATTTTAGAGTTGTTAGACATGCAAAGTGATGCCACCATGTTAAACTATGCATTTTTCTACCCCATTTACATATAAAGATTATTTAAAATCGAGCTACGGTTATTTAGTTATGAATTAAATCATTTTAGCATGGCATTTAAGCAAAATAACCACAAACAGCATTTTAAACATTTCAAACATGGATGAAAGTGGCACATTATGAAACTAGATGAAATTCTAGTCATTTTTCATATTAAGTTTGTTTAATTTGGATGCATGGTTTGAGAGTTATTAAATGAATGAAGTATGAGGGCTTTTCTGCAAAACTAGCAATTCGGGATAAATAGCTAAAATCGCAGACATGAAAAAAACACTACATGGGCCAAAACTGCTGGAACTGGGCCAGCTGCTGCACGCGCTGCACATGGGTGGGCTTCGATGGGCATCTCACCTCGAGCCAGATCTGGCCTGCTGGTGGAGAGGGGGCCCCTGGGCCGAAGGTGCGCTGGGCCTTGGTAGGCTCCGGTCAATGCGCGCGGTGGGCCGAGCAACACGGGGCCCACGAGGACGTAGCAAGCCGTGGCCCATGCAGACAACGGGGTCAACGGGCATGACTGCGCGGTTGCTTTGCTCGACCTCGAGTAGAGCCATGTCACTGGTGGCGGCGCGAGGTAGGCACGCACGGCGGGGTCGTGGGGAAACGGGTACGGCACCGGAGGTCGGATCCGGGGCCGGCGGGCGAGCTCCAGCCGGATCCAGGACGAGGACGGCAACTCGTACCAGATCGGCGGCACCGAAGCTCCTGCAGCTGTGCTCATGGCGGCGAGGCACGACAAGAGAGAGAGAGAGAGAGGAAAGGAAGGCTCGGAGAAGGAGGTGGAGAATGGCAGCGTGACCTGACTGGTTGCCGGCGACGGTGGACAGCGGACTCCGGTGACCCACCGGAGCAGTGAACGACGGCAGGAGGCGTTGCGCGAGGGTTGGTGGCGAGGGAGCTCGAGGGGAGCGGGGCTCCTGAGGCTATGGGCGGCGATGCGGGCTCGTCCGAGCCCAAATGGGCTCGAGTGGGCCCCGATCTGGGTCGGGCGGGCCGACATGAGGTGGGAGGAGGGAGGCGCTGGCAGGGGCACGTGGCGCGCTGCCACTGGCCCTAGGCAGCGGCGAGGGCGGGTTAAGGTGGTGGCTCGCCCGCTGGGGCAGCGCCAAGTGGCGGCGGAGGGTTAGGCTGGCGCGAAATGCGAGGTGGAGGTGGGAGGAGGCTGGCGGCACACTGATTTTGAGGAGGGAGTTATCTGCTGCCAAAAATGGAAGGGGGCTTTCTTTTATAGACAAGGTTAGGGTTTGAGGGGTTAGGAGGGGTTTTTGGACTATGCGATCGCCATCGGACGGCTCCGGTCACGAGAAGGGGTAGGTTGATTCTAGTGGGCTATGTAGAGGGCCATGGACTGAGAGGAGAGAAGAGAATTGCAGCCCGACAACAGTTTCCGAAGACCGAAAACGTCCGACGTAAGACCGACTATATTGTCGCTATAGTTATCCGTTGGGGCATCAAATGGACTCCGAACGCGATGAAATTTGACAGACGGTCTACCTACACTAAAATAAGACCGCACGCCAACTTTAAACCCATTCCGAGAACATTTTCCGGCTACTTATAAAATAATATTTCAGACATGCCGCGGGCGCGAGCGAGTGTGGTTGGACTCAGAACGGACAGCAGAGAGAACGGGGGAACCCAGACGGATGCAAGTTTTGAAAACATGATGATGCAATGCACATGATGCCATGGCAAGATGCAACATGCAAGCAAATGACAAGGCAACAACACCGAATAACTGGAAGACCCCTGGCGCATCGGTCTCGGGGCGTCACAACACTCCACCACTACGAGAGGATCTCGTCCCGAGATCTAGGATGGCACTGGAGGGAAACCAAAGTGGAAGAGAAGAGGTAAAACTAAGTTGCTTCTTTGACAAACGAGTGAAACCAAAGAACCTTGATAGGTTGAACAAATTGAAGGAAAGAATACAACGAAGATGAACAAAGTTGAAAACACTCCGTTAGAAAAGAGGAACAAGGACCATTACGAGATTCTTGTAGGTTGAAAAACATAATAAAAGGGTTGCAATGGAAAAAAAATACATTCAAGTACTCCGGTTAAAACGAGATGTACAAGGAATGATACAGATCAATTACGACAACACTCCGGTTGGAAAATGGAAGGTAAAGAATATGAGCTTGGCAAAATGAAAGCACTTGGATGAGACTCCGGTTAAAGAGGAATGATAGACACAACACTCCGGTTAAAACAAGATAGGGAAGGAATAAGAATGATATAATTTGAGCAGCACTCCGACTGTAAATGGAAGGAATTGAACATGAACTAGACAAGATGAGAGGATACTTGATGAGATCAACAACACACTGCCTTCGAAACTATTGAGAGAATGGCACAAGGGGTAAGAGAGATTGACATCACTCTGGTTGGGAAGGGAGGCAAAACTTGATAAGCTGAGAGAGCTCGAATGAAAACACGACACTCCGGTTAAATGGATAAGCAAAAGGAAAGAACATGATCCTCACAATTCGAGATGAAGAGTGAAGAGAGCAACATCACAATGCCTCCAGAAGAAGAATAGAAGATAGATCATTGAAATAACAGAATGGAGAAGAAAAAGGCAGCTTCTGCTACAATTGAGCTTGGAGAGCGCCCTTCCAAGAAGGCTATACTGAGTTGTTGGAAAACCAACAACAAAACGAATAAGCTTATAGCGGGCTTATGAAAAGCATCTCAAAATTGAGGCGAAATTCTGCCACTAACGAAAACAATAGATTGGATTGATATGAACAAGGAGACGAGAAACTTATTCTACCGATAGGATAAATGAAGAACCTGGGTCATTTATGAGCATCATAAATAGCAACAATCTTTAGGGAAAGCTTTAGGTGAAATATAACCCAAGATAACTCCAAAGAAGAGATTGATGGGTTTAAATATCTCATTCCTGACAATTTGTGAATCATGAAGCATGAAGGAAAGTGTCAAGAATGACATAACACCACCTAAAAAGATAAGATAGAAAGAATTGCACTTTGGAATGCAAGATGATGAATACTTGAACTCCTCAAAACAAGACATGTGTTGAACAACATGTTTATTCCATAGTATAGCTTGGCGGATCTTAACTTCGAGAGGAAATCTTGGAGAACAATTGAAGAATGAAAATAATCCTTGACGAACCACCATGTAGAGCCGCCATGAAGAACTCCGGTAATAAAAGGATGATAAAAAGAAAGAGAAGTTGCAAAAACAAGGTGAATCCTTGCAATGATTTAGATGGAGCTTCGCGATGATATAACCGAGAAAAACATGGAACTCTGGAAAAGAAAGATGAATACAAGAAATCAAGAATTTTGATGAACCTCCGGAATAAGGAATTAATCACTTGGATGAAACAAGAATAAGAATTACATTATACTTATCCTTCATCAATTTAGATTGATGACAAGCAATGGATTTGACATACTACTTATTCTCGTAGAAAGGATTAAGATAGATATAGAGCAAACTTGAGAAGGTCTTCAACGAATCGTCGGTAGGATTTAACCAACGAATACATTGATAAGATAACAAAGGAAGAGAAATCTTGAATGACCCACCGTAAGAATTGAAACTGAAAGTAGCAAAGACACAATTTACCTGGAAGAATTGGAAAACGAATGAAGATACTTGAGGGGATTTAGATACATGAGAACGAATAGATCACGATCTGATTAGAGAACACTTGAATGATGCACCGGTAAGATTTGAAGAACAATGAATGAATAACTCTGAGATGATGGGCTCTGGAGAATCAAACTAAAAAGAGTTCTGAATTGTTCTGGATGGGTGAAAAAAATTCTCACAATCGAAAATAATTATGAGAGGATGGCCAAGCTTGAACTTCGCATCTTTGAAAGAACCGGTAAGATTTGGAGGAAAAACTCTTCTTCGGTCTTCAAAACCGAGAATGACGACGAGAAATGCCATCAAGAATTGTTGAGATACTCCGGAATGAAAATTAGAAAGGTTGAACCAACGATGAACGAATTTGAAAGATCTCGGAGAAGGCATTTGACTGATGAAAAATCATTCTTACGTCAAACTTTGAAATGAATTTGAGAATAACTCCGCAAAAATTAGAAGAGTCAGGTAAGATCCTGGGAAAAGACCCGTGGGTTAGGGCCCACTCAAAAGAAACACCATTGAACGATTACTTGAAAAGGAGATTGCACCGGTTGAGTTAAATAGCTTGTATGAGATAACATTCTCGAAAGAGCTTGAACATATTAGTAGTGAAAACATGAATCTTCTGAGATATCTTCAGCACTCCAGAACAAATGAATAGCGAAAAGTGATTGATTAAGCGGTGCACCGGCTTGAGAAAACATTTGAAAGGAGGAAAAGGATGTGATCAACAGATCTTGAATTGAAACCACCGAAGAAGAAAAGAGAACGGAGAATGTTGAACTTGTAGCTTCCTTATCATCTTCCTGAGAATCACCGGATAAGAACATTGAAGCAAAATAATGAAGAGACTTCACAGCAATAAAAATGGATGCTTGATTAAGATATATGAGTCCTTGAATAAAAAGGGTGGGAAGGCGGGAAAAAACAAAGACAACTTGGGATGGATGAAACGAACACCGTTGAAAAAAGCTTAGAATTGATCTTGCGAATGTAGAAATGATCGGATCCACTTGAAAAGAAACACGCCAGTTGAAAAGGATTGACATGACAATCTCGATTATCATGAAGGATTAGTATTCACATAGAAATATGAGAACACCACTTGGAAAAGGTATGTAATCAACACTTGACATTGAAGCAACTCGAATACCACAACTCAAAACAAAAACAAAGGATTGGCTTGCAGAATAAGCGGAAACAAACATATGATAGATCCCATATCGTATCATGTGTCTGTTGGAAAGATATCCTACGAGATACTTGAATTCCCACTTATAAACTCCCGAAACTTTCTGGTTATGCAATCAGGTGTTGGGGATACAGGGGAAGCATAATATCTCACCCAAACTAACAAATCGTACATCCAGCTATATCCATCCTTCAACACATAACCAACAAACCTTCGGAAATCATTTACCTCAACCTTCAAAAAGCATCCGTTATATGAGTTATGGCAATACTCCCGAACTCTTGCCCCAGTAATGGGTGGCGTCGAGGTTATCTCACCAACAACTGCATAAAAGATATTTTCGATGTCGGCGAACTCAGGTATTCCAGAACTGCAATGATAAAATTGGGACGACAACACCTCGAAGCTCAACTCCCCGGGATACTGCCACAACCCCTAAATGTCAGGAGGCACCAAGAACAATGTTCTTGTCACAAGACTATCAGAACGATTCCAAGATACCCGCATGATCCTAATTTTTTCGTGAAATTTGAGGAGAGAAGAGTCAAAACTCCACATTAGGAGGCCTCACCAGAACGACGAAGGGACTGAGGAGAAAAAATAATCCTACTCTCTGATATATATAATCCTGAGACTCAAAACATTTTGTTCTAGACTCAACAACGTCAGCGATTCGATCAAGCAGGGGGCTCCTAAATCGGGGATGGCTCTGATTACCAACTTGTAGCACCCACAATGCGGCTATATCTCCCACGTGTCGGGACATGACTTAGAGGCATAGTCGCATGGTAGGTTTGTCGCAAGAGGGGTAATCTTTACACATCCCATGTACTGAATAAGAAAGGGATAAAGAGTTGGCTTACGACCTCCACTTCACACAAATACAAGTTAAACATACATCATCCAGAATACAACAAAGGTCCGACTACGGAACCAAAGTAAAACAAGACAACCCCAAATGCTAGATCCCTGATCGTCCCAACTGGGCTCCACTACTAATCAACAGGAAACGAAACAACACAAAAAACAAGATCTTCATCGAGCTCCCACTTGAGATCGGTTGCGTCACCTGCACTTGTATCATCAGCACCTGCAACTGTTTGCAAGTATCTGTGAGTCACGAGGACTCAGCAATCTCACACCCGCGAGATCAAGACTATTTAAGCTTAAGGGTAGGAATGGGTAGTGAGGTGGAGATGCAGTAAGCACTAAGCATATATGGTGGCTAACCTACGCAAATAAGAGCAAGAAGAGAAGCAAAGCAGCGGTCGAGAAGCTAGAAATGATCAAGAAGTGATCCTGAAACTACTTACACTCAAGCGTAACACAAGAAACGTGTTCACTTCCCGGACTCCGCCGGAAAGCGACCATCACGGCTACACACGTGGTTGATTCATTTTAATTAAGTTAAGTGTCAAGTTCTCTACAACCGGATATTAACAAGTTCCTATCTGCCCATCACCGCGGGCACGACTTTCAAAAGTTAAAAAACCTGCAGGGGTGTCCCAACTTAGCCCATCACAAGCTCTCATGGTCAACGAAGGATATTCCTTCTCCTAGGAAGACCCAATCAGTCTTGGAATCCCGGTTACAAGACATTTCGACAATGGTAAAACAAGAACAGCAAGACTGCCCGATGCGCCGACATCCCGACAGGAGCTGCACATATCTCGTTCTCAGGGCAACACCGGATGAGACATCCTACGAGTAAAAACCAAACCTCAAGTTTCCCCGAGGTGGCCCCGCAGTCTACTCGGTTCGGACCAACACTTAGAGAAGCACTGGCCGGGGGGGGGGTGGGGGTTAAAAATAAAGATGACCCTCGGGAGCGCGTGTCATAGCCCTAGCTTCAGCCTTGTTGTGGTCTAGTCTTGGTTGTTGCATCATGTTTAAATTTTCTTAAACCTAAAATGGTGATGTCCAAACCCTAGCACCAAATGAAATGCAACTAGGATCAAAACAAAAATATATTCATTGAATCCAAAATACCCTTCAAAAATGTTCATTATTTATGGAAAGAGGTTAAAACCTTTACCACAGGTCATGCACATTTTTCCAAGGCATTTATGGTCTTTGAATTAAATCATATTATATTTGAAGTGGAGCTATAAATCCCTATAAAATATTTGGTAGCTCCAATTATTCTGAAACTTGGTGAGGGCCTCTGGTTTAAATCAGATAGTGGACACAAAAGTTTTCAGGATCTTATAAAGTGATTTAGTATTTTACTAAATCAGAAACAAAATTACAGAAATAGAAAAGAAAACAAAATATGAAAAGAGAGGGACTTACCTGGCTTACCTATCGCAGCCCAGCTGGCCAGCCCACCTGGCCAGCCCACCTGGCGGCCCAGCCACTAGCCTCCTCTTGTCGTCTTCCTCCTTGCCAGAAGGACGGGCGCGTGCCCGACGCGCGCGCACCGCCGCCCGGCCACCTCCAGCTTGCCGCTTTCCCCCCTCGACGCTCTGGAGATGCCACGCAACCCCCGTGGAGCTGTATGGATACCCACACCTTCTCTCCCCTTCTCTGTCTCGCTCTCTCTCCCAGAGCCGAACGCCACGGCGGCCGCCAATCGCTGCCACCACGGCCACCGGCCTGCCCTAGCCCCATGGACGTGTCCCCGAGCTCCGCTTTCGTTCTCTATGTCCTCCACACCGAGCCACGCATCTCGGGAGGCCCTGGAACGCCGCCATCGCCGTCGTCATCAACCTCTGCCCCGACGTTCACCGTCTGTCGATTCGCCTCCGTCCGGACATCCCGAGCTCGCCGTCAAGCTCATCGTGATCGCTGTGAGGCTACGATCTTTTCCCCTAACCCCGCCTCCGTTTGATTGCCGTAGACGCCGCCCCCTTGCTAATAGAAGCCGCCGCCGCGTGGGCTCGTCGCCGGCGCAACCCCGATGACCATTGGGTCATGGGCGTGCACCGTTGTGCTGGCTGCGAACCGTAGAGCCCCCCAACACCTTAGCTCACTCGTTTGAGAGCAGCAGCGCCGAACCCGACAACACCGAGCGCCGGCCGCCGCAAAGCTCATCGCCGGTGCCTCCGCAGGCCACCCCAGCTCCATCCGCCCCCACCACTAGATGCGCCACTCCGCCAGCTCCCCGTAGATGCTCCCCGCGCGCCAAACCGGACCCTGTAGCGAAATCCCGATGCCCTCCCGAAATCCGCCCCCATCATTAGGGACTAATTACCAACTTAATTACCCCTGACCCGCTGACGCACGGGCCCCACGCCCTTAGTTAACCACAGTTTAAGTTCCTATTAGTTTTAACTAATCACCGTGGCCCATGTGTCAGCATTGACCTGGCTGACGTGGCCCCTGTCCGACCCCACCGGTCAGTGACCCAAGCCAGCTTGCGACACTGACCAATGGCCCCCCTGGTCAGATTTGACCTGGACCAGCCCATGTTGACTTGCTGACATCGTCGTGACGTCAGGCTGACGCCGTATTTATTTTCTGGAACTTTAAATAAATCAGAAATGATTTATTATTTCCAGAAAATGCCCAAAACTACTAAAAATCATAGAAAATAATCTATAGCTCAGAATAAGATAAGTTATATATGAAAAATGATCAGAAAAATCCAATCTATCCATCTGTACCATTTTCATGCATGCTAGAACAACTTTTGGCTACTGTTTAGGACAAATCAATGAATGGCCTTCAAATAACCATATGTGGAGTTTGAATTTGAACCTTGGGTTCAAACCAACTACATTTAATTGTGTTGCTAGTTGCATTAGGCCAAATCACATCATATTGCCATTTCATAATCATGCATCATAACTGTTGCATTGCATTGATTGTGTTCTTCCTTGTTTTCCGGTGTTTGTCCCCTCTCGATAGACGTGGTTCCGACGATGTGATCGATGACACTGATGAAGAACTATACTATCTTCAGAAGTGCCAGGCAAGCAAACCCCCTTGTTCATTCCGATACAATCCCACTCTCTCGCTCCTGCTCTCTTTTACTGCATTAGGACAACAACGATTCAACTATTACATGCTGCGGTAGTTGAACCCCTTTCCTCTGCATGACCTATCATTGCCACAGTAAATAGATGAAACCCACTAGCATGAGTAGGCGTTGTTTGAGCCCTGATGTGCCTACTCATTCATGCTTGTTGTTATGCCTACTATTGCTTAGAGTTGAGTCAGGTCTGATTCATCGGGGATGAATTAGAGGTGTGAGAACATGTCCTACTATTGTGAGCTCAGTGTGTGAACACGATTTGGTAAAGGTATCGGTGAGAGGCCATGTAGGAGTACATGGTGGGTTGTCTCATTGAAGCCGTCCTTAGGAACTGAGTTCTGTGTTTGTGATCCATGAACAACTACTACCACGCATTGGAATGCTTAAGTGCCCCTCTCGACTTATTAATCAACCTAATCTCTGTCCAGGAGTTGCAACTAGTTTCTAGTGTCTGTAGGTTATGTTAGTAGTCTACCAAGTAGCACCCGGTACAGGTGGGCTTGGGACAGACTAGACACAGTGGCACGGTGTACCAAGTGGCACCCGGATGGTGGGCTTGGGAACCTTGCTCACATCGTTTGGGGCCGTGAGTGACACCCCGGCCGGATCTCCTTGCGAATGGAACCCAAATAGGCGATGAAGCTGGACTAGAGACTTGTCGATTAGTCAGGTCGTGGCTGACTCCCTCGCCAGGCTTCCGCTTGAAGGTTGCCGAGATACACGATGTGTACATGGTGGTAAGTGGCGAGAGCGTGTGTGAAGAAGTACACCCCTGCAGGGTTATCTTTATCTATTCAAATAACCGGATTCCTCAGATATGGAAACTTGGACCCCTTGCATAGTTCATAGACAAGTGAAAGTGGATACTCTAAAATGCGCAAGATAAGCGTGAGTGCTATGGATGGCGTTCTCGTAGGGAGATGGGAGCGGATCCATAGTGATGTATTGATATGGTGAATATGTGGACTCGTGTGCGCCACCTCAAAGAGTTATTTGCAGTGGTAGTTCGGGTTAGCCACTAAGTCAAAGCTGGCTTGCTACAGTTAAACTCCACCACCCCCTTTGCTGCTACCAATGCATATGTAGTTAGTTCTGATGTAAGTCTTGCTGGGTACATTTGTACTCACGTTTGCTTAATTTATGTTCTGTAGAGAGACTTCAGTCTCGCTAGTAGTTCCACGCGGACTTCGACGTTTAGCTCGTTACCTCAGCTACGATCTTGTACCCTTGGGAGGGTCTGGTAGATAGTCAGGCTTCTCAGCCTTCTTCATTTGTAGTTGTCTATACTCAGACAAGTTAAGCTTCCTTGTTGCTTGTATGCTCTGTATGTTGGGTCATGAGACCCATGTTTGTAATATCTCGCTCCTCGGAGCCTAATGAATAAATATTTTGAGTCGTAGAGTTTCGTTGTGATGCTATGTTGTATTTACACATATCGAGCGTATTGTGTGTATGATTGAAATGCTTGGTATGTGTGGGATCCGACAACCTAGTTGTTTATCCTTGGTAGCCTCTCTTATGGGGAAATGTAGTCTTGCGCTTCCATGAGCCATAGTAGTCCGCTATAGCCCGGTTCACCGGAGTCCTGCTAGCCCAGCACTACTGCTCCGGAACACTTGACTGGCCGGCATGTGATTCACTTTGTTCCTGTGTCTGTCCCTTCGGGGAAATGTCACGCGTTGACATCCGGAGTCCTGCCTAGCCTGCTACAGTCCGGGTTCCCAGAGTCTTATTAGCCCAGTGCTACAGTCTGGATTCACACGCTGCTGACCGACATGCTCGATGTGCTTCATGTATGCCTGTCCCCATAGGTTAGTGCCGCTTTGGGTTCACGACTAGCCATGTCGGCCCGGGTTCTCTGTCATATGGATGCTAGCGACACTATCATATACGTGAGCCAAAAGGCGCAAACGGTCCCGGGCCATGGTAAGGTGACATCCCTGGGGATACCATGCGTGAGGCCACAAAGTGATATGAGGTGTTATAGGCTAGATCAGTGTGACTTAGAATCGGGGTCCTGACAGCTTTGGTATCAGAGCCTGACTGCCTATAGGATTACCAAGCCAAGTTGGTCGAAGTTGTGTCTAGAAATGCTTTAGTTATATAAGGGAATTGATTGTGGATGTGAACATAAGGCTCTTTTTACTCCCTATCCTCATGACCTTCTTATCTTAGTCATCTTATCTTTTCTACGGGGTTAAGAACTAGGCTTATCTTCTATCTCTCAGGATGACGTGTTACTAAACCGTAGTTGCCTAGGATTGTTGATTTCAAGCCTCAGTTCAGTTCCTACTACTTCCATATGTTCATAGCTGGCCTCAGAACCTTGATATTGTGATGTTAAGTGGTTATGCCACCATTTTTGCAGGATGTCTCAAATCTTTTTGAGCATTTACAACAGTCAGAGTAATTGGCCACGGGTTGGCTAACCCAAGCCCCAGAATCTTTCAAGACATCGGGGCAGGTTGCGCCCCTCAAGACCCCAGGACGAAGAGCCGCCTTCTGAGAAGTCGGCGGCAAGGCGGCCGACAGCCCACTCGCGACCGAGTCCCAGGGACGACTTCAGGATAAGCCGACTCCTGACTGGCTACTTCCAAAGAAGCCGGCTTTGGGGAGTCGGCCCGCGACTCCAGCAAAACCCCATGTCCTCATCAAGAGGGACAGGACAGGGGAGTGGCTACAGTGAAGACTGCTCCCACCCCTTTCTAGAGGCAGGCATGGCTACAGTATGCCGTACTCGCGAAGATCTCCGAGCGGCGTGGCACTGTTGCCATGCCAGCCCTGCCATCAGCACTAGTGGACCGAATCCTGCGCCCACGACGGCTTGTCCTTACGACCTTGGGGCAGCAGGTCCCACTAGCCAGCGGGACCCTAGAAGACGGCAAGTGCGCCACCAGTCGGACTCGTTGGGAGTCGGCCAGCTCCTCCCCCGGGGCCCATGCGCCATTAATCAGATGTGACGGAAAGTGGCAATAGTGATCGCCCACCTGCGTCATTAGAAGCACGACTACAGTAATCAGCAGCCGGCAAGACACGCCCGCGGCAGACGCGGCCTGTCGGCTCCGTACCTGGCCAGTCAGCAGGGCCCACCAATCGGCGGGCCCCAGCAGTCGGCGGAGAGGACGGAGGCCAGAGGCACTGACGGCTAGGCCCGCGTCCAGCCGGATTACCATTGTACCCCTGGGGGTAGGCCTATATAAACCCCCCAGGGCACCCATGCAAAGGGTTGGAATCCATTAGCTCTAGACCAGATCATATAGGAGGGAGAGAGCTAGCCTTGCCCTCTCCTACCTCTAGAAAACAGCTCAAGGAGCAATCGTGTAAACACCTTGCCATAGTGATCATGCGGAGACCCCGTAGAGCAGCAGTAGGGGTATTATCTCCCGAGAGGGCCCTGAAGCTGGGTAAGATTCGCTGGCGTGCATGTCTACGCCTCATCCCGTTTCCAGGCACCGGCAACGTTCTACTCGCCCCCACCATGATAAGCCATCCTTTGGCATATGTCGCACCCAACCCCCGACATTTGGCGCCCACCATGGGGCATGGTGCACCACCGTCCAGAGACCTGTTCTGGACGGGAACCCTTTTCCTCCCTGGCAAGCGCAGCCAGCCAGGCACGCCAGACGGAGTTTGCGCCGACGCGCTGCGCGGCGTGGAGATCGCCTGCGCAGCCAGCTGCCTCGCCGAACTTGTCGGCGAGGTTCGCCTCTCCGACGAACCTGCACCCAATGCAGGCATGGGCGGCTCCGAGAGCCTCCTTGCGGGCCTCCTTGATCAACTCCACGTCTCCGGCGAGCCTGCCGTGGACATGGAGTCTGTAGGCTCCACCGACCCGATGCTGGTCGACTCCGACACGGCGTCGCTCGACGAGGAAGTGCAACGAGGAAGAGGCCGCCCGCCTGGAGAAGGTGGAGGCCGATAAGGCGGAGGCCTCCGCCAAGAAGAAACTGGCCGAGGCCGAAGCCGCCGCCGCGGCGAAGCGACAGGCTGAGGAGGCCGCGCCCCGCCAATCGACGGTGTTCGTCACCCCGTTGAACTCTGCGCCGCGACCTTTGGAGTTCACGGGGCAGACTTGGGAAGCCGGCGGCGAGAACCCCGTCCTGGAGAGGGAAGGCGGCGACTCCTCCATGCCGGACGTGATCGTTCTGCCGCCACCTCTGCCGCCGTCTGGGGGCGCGCAAGGCGAACAGCGGCGGACCCGCCGGTGCCGCCGACTGAAGATGAGGCCGTGGCGAGGCTGCTCCTTCAGGTCGGCTCACCAATGCACTGTCGTCTTGAGAAGGCGACTTCGGCGCCATGCTTGTCGCTCTGGGTACTAATTTTTGTCTGAAATGCTTGTCGCTGGACTACCATAACCTCCGAGTCACCGCCTTCAACCACAACATTGAAGAGCTGGGCAAGCGGACTGCCGACCTGTCGGAGAGCCGGAGTAAGTATTTTTTTCTTCTTTGCAGGGGCCGACTGCTGAGCAGTCAGGCCGGATCTCCCCGGCGACCTTCTTTTCTGATGACTCAACGCCTTCCTTCTTCCTTCTCTTCAGAAGCCAACGCTGTTCTTCAACAGCAGCTAAGCGAGGCCAACTCCGCGTTGCGCGCCAAGGGGGAGGAGTGCAGCAAGCTCGCCACAGAGAGCGATCTGCTGGCCACTCAATTGGCAGAGCAGAGGGAGTTGCTTGCGAAGACGCAGAAGGAGGCAGAGGAGGCGGAAACCGCCTTCTGGCCGAGTTCGCGAGCGAGCACTCCTCCTGGACTAACAGAGAGGCATTGCTAGCCTCCGGCTTCCATGAGATTGAAGACATCGTTGATGGTGAGTTTCTTTACTTTCTTTCTTCGAGCTGCCAATTATAAATCGTGCCGACTCCCAGTTTTTGACTTGATTCTTCGTTTCTTCCGTTTTGGCAGACTTCTTCCCTGGGCACTCGCAGGCCGCCATCCAAGCCATCGAGGCTGACCGTGAAGGTCGGAGGGCGGAAGGTGCAGAGATCGCCGCTGACGCCCCCCGAACCCTTGATGAGCATATCCTGAGCATCGAGGCTCGCCTTCGGCCGACTCACCAGATGTTGCGCCGGCTTCAACGTGTCGGCGCCCAGGCGATTGCCGCCCTGTGGACGGACATGCAGGCTCCGCGCACCCCCAGCCTGACTGCCGACTGGCTAGAGGTCGCGGCTGGTCGTCTTGAGGCCTGGAAGGGTTCCTCGGCCCGAGCTGGAGCGCAGGGCCTTGGAGTTTGTCAAGGCATGGTATCCGGGGCTGGATCTAGACCAGCTGGCCACGCTCCGGTCAGAGGCCCACCCGGAGCTGGGAGCCGCGGAAGACGCCCTCGTCAAGCGTGCCACGGTGATCGCTGAGTACACCGACACCAGCATCTTCGTCCCCGAGCGGTCTGAAGACGGCGAGGAGGTACCGCCGGAGTGGTTTGGGATGAACCCAGACTACGGCGTGGACTCGGCGGAGGTGATCGGCTCCAGCGTCGAGGAGGAAGGCGAGGCGGAGGACGGAGGCGAGACAGAAGCACCAGAAGACGGAGCGGACAGCCAGCCTCAGCTCGACCACGCCTCCAGCAACGAGCCTCGTGTTACTGAGCCGACTGCCGCCGGAGGTGATCAAGACGAGACTACCCAGCCGGCCGCCCCAACGCCTGACGCTGCCGCCTCCTCCGACCCTCCGAATCCGTCTGCCGCGTCTTATGCTGCCGCTTTATCTTTATTTTATCTGCTTTAGTAATCTTGAAGAACTTTGTTAATTCGCACAATTCCACCCGTGGGGTGTATTTTGAACTTCTGCTCGAAGATTCGGCCAAGGGCCTATGCTATGTAAATATTTATCCGAGTTCTATCTTTTCTTGCTCATTGCTCTTTTGGCTTTTTTCCTTTGCCGCTTTCCCTTAGTTGCCTGCCTTGCCAGTCGGACAGCCGCTCTGTGGACTACCGTTGGATCAAAAGCTTGGCTGCTTTGGGAAGGCAAGTACTTAGCCATTTTTAAGAGTTTTTGAGCAAGTTGAATAGAAGGCGGCAATCCGACTATTCAAGAGTCGGTTTGCGAAAAAAGGCTGGAAGCCGTCTTGAGCTATGTTTTATGCTTTGAGTCCTCGGCCATTTTTCATGCGAACGCCCATTCTACCTTACTCCTACCCACCATACAGTCGCTCTGCGAGCTGCGGCTTCTGACAGGAGATGGCTTAGGCGTTACACACTACTTGTCCGGCTGCAGGAAGCATTTCATAGTGCAAGGCGGCAAGTCCCCGAGCCGACTTGCCGAGCCCGGTGCCAAGCGGCATAACAAAGAGTAACATAGTTGTAGGCATAATTTTTATCATACAGACAAAAGAGGGCAGTCCCCGAGCTCGTCTCGGGGGGCCCGAAGTCTTGGTACTTTAATACAAAAGGTAGCGTGGTACATACTGCATCAACTGTAAAATCTTTAGAGGAGATTTGCATTCCATGGCCGCTCTGTATCCTTGCCGGAGTCGTCCCTCTTGCGTGCTTGAGGCTTCTAAGCGTCAATCAGGTAGTAGGAGTCGTTGCCCAACACTTTGCTGATGATGAAAGGGCCTTCCCAAGGCGCCGACAACTTGTGCTGGCTGGCTATTCGCTGGATCAGCCGGAGCACTAGGTCGCCTTCTTGGAAAGATCTTGGCTTGACCTTCCTGTTGTGGTATCAGCATAGGCTCTGCTGGTAGATGCTAGACCGGCTGAGTGCCAACAGTCGGCCCTCTTCCAGCAGATCGACGCCGTCTTGACGTGCTTCTTCTGCTTCCTCCTCGGTGTACATGGTGACTCATGGGGAGTCGAACTCTATGTCCGTTGGGATGACGGCTTCGGCACCGTAAATTCTGGCGGCTCCGACTCCTAAGGAACCTATGCTCCTGTTCTGGCGGCTCTGACTCCTAAGGAACCTATGCTCCTGTACATCGCCGCCACCAGCCCGGTAGTCAGCACGGTCATTATAGTGGAATGCAAGGAGGAAGGCAAGGCACTACCTGTCTAGAGACCAGTATATTACCTGAGCGAAGTACTGTCGACCTCCAAGCAGAATTACCCCCACTACCAGAAGATGTGCTATGGCGTACACTTTACCGCCAAGAAATTGAAGCCTTACTTTCAAGAGCATCCAATCATTGTGGTCTGCACGGCCCCACTTGCCGAGATCATCGGAAGCCGAGATGCTTCTGGCCGGGTGGCCAAGTGGGCCATAGAGCTGGCTCCTTACACCATCCACTACCAGCCCCGCACCACCATCAAGTCACAAGCACTGGCCGACTTTCTCGTCGACTAGGCCGAGACCCAGTACCTGCCTCCAGCGCCCGACTCCACCCATTGGAGGATGCATTTCGACGGCTCCAAGATGCGCACCGGCTTGGGAGCCGGCGTCGTCCTCACTTCCCCTAAAGGCGACAAGCTCAAATATGCATTGCAAATCCATTTTACCGCCTCCAACAACGTCGCCGAGTATGAGGCGCTCATTCACGGGCTCCGGCTTGCCAAAGAACTTGGCATTCGCCGGATCCTGTGTTATGGCGACTCGGACTTAGTGGTCCAGCAGTCATCTGGCGACTGGGACGCCAAAGATGCGAACATGGCGAGTTACCGTTTCCTCGTGCAGCAAATCAGCAGGTATTTCGAGGGGTGCGAGTTCCTCCATGTGCCAAGAAACGACAACGACCAAGCAGACGCCTTGGCATGAATCGGCTCTACCCGCCAAGCAATACCATCCGGCGTCGCCCTTCAACGCCTCCTCAAGCCGTTTGTCAAGCCTTCACCAGAATCAGACTCCATCTTTGTGCCGGCTCCTCCCGAAGAAGTCGGATACGACTCTAGAGCCCCGGCAGGCGGTACGGAGATTTTGGCAGATGGCCCCAAAGCCGGCACAGTCGAGGCCGGCCCAGGGACCGCAGTACCCGGCCCGAGGACTGCGGCGGCGGACTCGAAGACTCCAGAACTCGGCCCAAGAACCGCGCCAGTCGGCCTGGGGACTTCATTAACCCAGCAAGCGGTTGTTGATTCCAACCCATCGCCTCCCAGCCTAACCGCCCTTGTCCAAGTCGCAGTTCTGGCAGTCGAAGAAATAGCAGCACGCTCATGGGCCCAGCCCATCCTCAAATTCCTGGTGAGCAAAGAGCTGCCGACTGATGAGACCTCAGCTCGGCAAGTACAACACCGAGCGGCAGCCTACACCATAGTCA
The DNA here is from genome assembly GCF_056163025.1 of Triticum urartu. NCBI lineage: Eukaryota > Viridiplantae > Streptophyta > Magnoliopsida > Poales > Poaceae > Triticum > Triticum urartu. The sequence continues at coordinate 258,787,463 of NC_141875.1, forward strand.
ACAGAGAGCTAGTCAGGCGTAGCGTCACTGGTGTCTACTAGCGCTGCGTAGAGCCAGAGCAAGGCCAAGCAATTCTCAAAGACATCCATCAAGGCGAGTGCGGCCACCATGCGACTTCAAGAGCACTCGTCGCAAAGCCTTTCGACATGGTTTCTTCTGGCCGACTGCCTTAGAAGAGGCCATGGAATTGGTCCAAAAATGCAAAGGGTGCCAGAAGTTCAGCTCCAAGCCGCACCAGCCGGCTTCTGCACTCAAGACCATCCCCATTGCCTGGCCTTTCGCAGTTTGGGGTCTAGACATGGTGGGACCATTCAAGACAGCACGAGGTGGTTTAACTCACTTACTTGTCGCAGTAGACAAGTTCACCAAGTGGATAGAAGCGAAGCCAATCAAGAAACTGAACGGTCCGACTGCCGTGACATTCATCTCCGATATCACAATTCGGTACGACATACCACATAGCATCATCACCGACAATGGCACAAATTTTGCCAAATGCGCCTTGGCCCGTTTTTGCACAACACAGGGCATCTGACTGGACCTAGCGTCCGTCGCCCATCCACAGTCAAACGGCCAGGTGGAGTGAGCAAACGGCCTCATCCTGTCCGGCATCAAGCCCCGGCTGATCGAGCCTCTGGAGCGCTTAGCTGGCTGCTGGCTCGACGAGCTGCCAGCCGTCCTCTGGAGTCTGCACACAACTCCAAACAAGTCAACCGGCTTCACGCCTTTCTTCCTCGTCTACGGTGCCGAAGCCGTTATCCCAACGGACATAGAGTTCGACTCCCCATGAGTCACCATGTACACCGAGGAGGAAGCATAAGAAGCACGTCAAGACGGCATCGATCTGCTGGAAGAGGGCCGACTGTTGGCAATCAGCCGGTCCAGCATCTACCAGCAGAGCCTGTGCTGATACCACAACAGGAAGGTCAAGCCAAGATCTTTCCAAGAAGGCGACCTTGTGCTCCGGCTGATCCAGCAAATAGCCGGCCAGCACAAGTTGTCGGCGCCTTGGGAAGGCCCTTTCATCATCAGCAAAGTGCTGGGCAACGACTCCTACTACTTGATTGACGCTTAGAAGCCCCGAGCACGCAAGAGGGATGACTCCGACAAGGAGACAGAGCGGCCATGGAATGCAAATCTCCTCTGAAGATTTTACAGTTGATGCAGTATGTACCACGCTACCTTTTGTATTAAAGTACCAAGACTTCGGGCCCCCCGAGACGAGCTCGGGGACTGCCCTCTTTTGTCTGTATGATAAAAATTATGCCTACAAGTATGTTACTCTTTGTTATGCCACTTGGCACCGGGCTCGGCAAGTCGGCTCGGGGACTTGCCGCCTTGCACTATAAAATGCTTCCTGCAGCCGGACAAGTAGTGTGTAACGCCTAAGCCGTCTCCTGTCAGAAGCCGCAGCTCGCAGAGCGACTGTACGGTCGGCAGGAGTAAGGTAGAATGGGCGTTCGCATGAAAAATGGCTAAGGACTCAAAGCATAAAACATAGCTCAAGACGGCTTCCAGCCTATTTTCGCAAACCGACCCTTGAATAGTCGGATTGCCGCCTTCTATTCAACTTGCTCAAAAACTCTTAAAAACGGCTAAGTACTTGCCTTCCCAAAGTAGCCAAGCTTTTGATCCAACGGTAGTCCGCAGAGCGGCTGTCCGACTGGCAAGGCAGGAAACTAAGGGAAAACGGCAAAGGAAAAAAAGCCAAAAGAGCAATGAGCAAGAAAAGATAGAACTCGGATAAATATTTACATAGCATAGGCCCTTGGCCGAATCTTTGAGCAGAAGTTCAAAATACACCCCGCGGGTGGAATTGTGCGAATTAACAAAGTTCTTCAAGATTACTAAAGCAGATAAAATAAAGATAAAGCGGCAGCCTAAGATGCGGCAGACGGATTCGGAGGGTCGGAGGAGGCGGCAGCGTCAGGCGTTGGGGCGGCTGGCTGGGCAGTCTCGGCTTGATCGCCTCCGGCGGCAGTCGGCTCGGTCGCACGTGGCTCGTTGCTGGAGGCGCGGTCGAGCTGAGGCTGGCCGTCCGCTCCGTCTTCTGGTGCTTCCGTCTCGCCTCCGTTCTCCGCCTCACCTTCCTCCTCGACGCTGGAGCCGATCACCTCCGACCGAGTCCTCGCCGTAGTCTGGGTTCATCCCAAACCACTCCGGCGGTACCTCCTCGCCGTCTTCAGACCGCTCGGGGACGAAGATGCTGGTGTCGGTGTACTCAGCGATCACCGTGGCACGCTTGACAAGGGCGTCTTCCGTGGCTCCCAGCTCCGGGTGGGCCTCTAACCGGAGCGTGGCCAGCCGGTCTAGATCCAGCCCCGGATACGATGCCTTGACAAACTCCAAGGCCCGGCGCGCTCCAGGTTGGGCCGAGGAACCCTTCCAGGCCTCAAGACGACCAGCCGCGACCTCTAGCCAGTCGGCAGTCAGGCTGGGGTTGCGCGGAGCCTGCATGTCCGGCCACAGGGCGGCAATCGCCTGGGTGCCGACACGTTGAAGCCGGCGCAGCATCCGGTGAGTCGGCCGAAGGTGAGCCTCGATGCTCAGGATATGCTCATCAAGGGTTCAGGGGGCGTCGACGGCGATCTCTGTACCTTCCGCCCTCCGACCTTCACGGTCAGCTTCGATGGCTTGGATGGCGGCCTGCGAGTGCCCAGGGAAGAAGTTTGCCAAGATGGAAGAAATGAAGAAACAAGTCAAAAACCGGGAGTCGGCACGATTTATAATTGGTAGGTCGAAGAAAGAAAGTAAAGAAACTCACCATCAATGATGTCTTCAATCTCATGGAAGCCGGGGGCCAGCAGTGCCTCTCTGTTAGTCCAGGAGGAGCGCTCGCTCGCGAACTCAGCTAGAAGGGCGGTTTCCGCCTCCTCTGCCTCCTTCTGCGTCTTCGCAAGCAGCTCCCTCTGCTCTGCCAATTGAGTGGCCAGCAGATCGCGCTCTGTGGCGATCTTGCTGCACTCCTCCCCCTTGGCGCGCAACGCGGAGTTGGCCTCGCTCAGCTGTTGTTGAAGAACAGCGTTGGCTTCTGAAGAGAAGGAAGAAGGAAGGCGTTGAGTCATCAGAAAAGAAGGTCGCCGGGGAGATCCGGCCCGACTGCTCAGCAGTCGGCCAGAATCTGAGGAACTACAGCCCGCGGGTGCGCCAGCGCGCCCCCATGAAGAAGAAAAAAAGACTTACTCCGGCTCTCCGATAGGTCGGCAGTCCACTTGCCCAGCTCTTCAAGGTTGCGGTTGAAGGCGGTGACTCGGAGGTTATGGTAGTCCTGCGACAAGCATTTCAGACAAAAATTAGTACCTAGAGCTCACCAATTGGAGTTTCGGGCCGCCTGCTCAGCAGCCGGCCCGAAACTCGGGGACTACACCCAGTGGGTGCGCTGGCGTGCCCCCACAGAGAGAAACAAGAAAACAAGGACCAAAGAGAAAACATACCCGGATGGCTGCCCGCGATGCCAGGTACGCCTTGGTGCAGTTCTGGATGGCGTCGCCCTAAGCTCGAAGCTTCGTTTGGACGTCCAGAAGCGCCTGGTTCAGCGGCCCTGTGCCGCCTCCTCGTACCCACCCAACGGGCGCGGCGCTTGTCGCTTCGGCGTCTGGGATCGCCGAGCTGGCGGTGCCGGTCTCCAGGGGGCGTGGCGCCGAAGTCGCCTTCTCAAGACGGTGGCACATTGGCGAGCCGACCTAAAGGAGCAGCCTCACCACGGCCTCATCTTCAGTCGGCGGCACCGGCGGGTCCGCCGGCTGTTCGCCTTGCGCGCCCCCAGACGGCGGCGGAGGTGGCGGCAGAACGATCACGTCCGGCGTGGAGGAGTCGTCGCCTTCCCTCTCCAGGACGGGGTTCTCGCCGCCGGCTTCCCCAGTCTGCCCCATGAACTCCGGAGGTGGCGGCGCAGAGTTCAACGGGGTGACGAACACCGCCGATTGGCGGCGCGCGGCCTCCTCAGCCTGCCGCTTCACCGACCTCGGCCAGTTTCTTCTTGGCGGAGGCCTCCGCCTTATCGGCCTCCACCTTCTCCAGGCGGGCGGCCTCTTCCTCATTGCGCTTCTCCTGCGCATTCCGCTCCATCACCTCCCGGTGCCTGGAACGTGATGAACGGCGTGATGAAGGCGGTCTTCAGTCTGTCAGCCGGGTTCAGCTTGATTTGGTGATATCCTGAGTATGCATCAAAAAAACTCAACAGCTCGCATCCGGCTGTGGAGTCTATGTGATCAATTCTCGATAGAGCAAACGGGTCCTTGGGGCAGGCCTTGTTGAGGCTCGTGTAGTCAATACACATTCGCCACTGCTTATTCTTCTTCAGTACCAGGACCGGATTTGCTAGCCATTCTGGAAAGAACACTTCCATAATGAAGCCGACTACTAGGAGTCGGGCTATCTCTTCTCCGACAACTCTTCTCTTCTCTTCCGATAGGCGGCGCAGGGGCTACCTGATCGGCTTTGCATCAGATCGGACATGTAGCTTGTGCTCGGCGAATTCCGTCGGTACACCTGGCATGTCTTTGGGGGACCATGCGAAGATGTCCCGATTTGCTATCGAGGTTTGCGCCTACGATAGCGTACCTCTCCGCATGCTCCGGATCCAGGGGTATCTTCTTTGTCTCCTTGGCCGGCTTGAACGAACCCTCAGCCTCTGACTCCTTTGGGTTGGGCGACACCTCTGGCTGCTTGCCGGCCATCGCCACAACCCGCTCCAGGAGCCGCTTCTCAGCTGCGATCACCAGGGACTCGGCTAGCCGACTGCTCTCAGGCGCACAGGCAGACGATTTCCGGTAGTCGCCAGCTACAGTCAGAATTCCCCTGGAACTGGGCATCTTCATTTTGAGGTAGGCGTAGTGGGGGACCGCCATGAACTTGGCCAAGGCGGGTCGGCCGAGTAGCGCATGGTATGGGCTCTCAAGGTCCACCACCTCAAACCAAACTGACTCTTAGCGGAAGTGATCTTTGTCTCCAAAGAGGACGTCCATCAGGATCTTGCCGATTGGTGAGCAAGAAATCCCAGGAACAATGCCGTGGAACACAGTCCGGCTGTTCTGAAGCTGTCTTTGCTTGATTCCTAACTTCTCCATGGTGTCTTTGTACATGATGTTGATGCTGCTGCCTCCGTCTATCAGAACTCATGAGAAACGAGCGGCTCGTCTATCTGTAGCAAAGGTGGCTTCCAAGACCAAGTCATAAGAGCCCGGACTCGGCATCACCTGTGGGTGGTCAGCCCTGCTCCAGCTGATTGGCTTCTCGGACCAGTGCATGAACTCTGGCGTCTCTGATGCTACTGCATTCACCTCTTGTCGTTGCAGCCGCCTGCTGCGTCGATCATCAGCCATACTGGTAAACACCATGTAGGCTCCGTGTTCTTTAGGGTATTCGTCTTGTACTGCGTCGACTGGCCTGACAGCCGGCTGCTGGGGCGGAGGTGGAGGCGGCTGCCCAGCAGGCGGGGGAGGCAGGAGGCCGTCTCCCTTGGCGATCCTGGTGAAACAGTGGCACTTTCGGGTGGTGTGATTCAATGGCTTCACACCACTATGGAACTTGCAAGGTCCATCCAGAGCCTGCTCGTAGGAGAAGGCTGGCAACCAGTTGGGCTTGCTGCCTTTCTGTCGCTTGGGCGGGGGCTGCCCATCCGGCTGCTGGGCTTCAACTATTGCGACCTGCCGGCTGCTGGAAGCCGGCTGCGGGGCCTTGCGCTTGTGGTAGCCCTGCTGTTGTCGCCGACTGGCATCTCCCGCCGGAGTTCTTGGAGCTTGAGGGGCCACTTTGCCAGTTGCGCTGACTTGAATCTTCGCCTTCATGGAGGAGTCGGTCGTGGCATACTTGTCTGCTATGATCAGCAGCTCATCGAGGGTTTCTGGCTCGTCGCAGAGGAGCTTGTGCTTGAGGAGGGTGCCTTCTCTGCACCGGGCGGTGAAGTACTCGATAGCCTGCACCTCATGCACGCCCTCGCAGGAGTTCTGAAGCTCGGCCCAACGCGTGAGGTAGTTGCGGGTCAACTCGTCGGGGCCTTGCATGCACAAGGAGAGCTGACGAGGCTTGGGAGGATGCTTGTACGTGCTGGTGAAGTTGCGGACGAATGCTTCGGTGAAGTCGACCCAGCTGTTGATGCTGCGGGGCTTCAGGCTGTTCAGCCATGTCCGGGCCGTGCCCTGGAGGATGAGCGGAATGTACTTTACGGCGACACGCTTGTTGCCGTTCGCTATGCTGACAGCCGTGGAGTAGTTGACTAGCCAGTCTTCCGGCTTCACGGAGCCGGTATATTTGGGCGTGTCTCTTGGGAGCATGAACCCTTTGGGAAAGGGCTCGTCTCAAATGTGGGGCCCGAAACAAGGCGGACCCAACTCATCTTCTTCTTCCAGCGCGAGGGATCGGTGAAGCCGGTCGATCCGGTGGCGGGCGTCATTTTCTCCGACTCCCCCTCGGCGGCCAAGGCGGTCGCCGAGAGTCGGATGGTCAACAGGTGGCGGGGAGACTCGCCTCTCCTTGCAAGGAGGAGGAGGCGGACAGTCGTCCTGTTGTTCCACTGCTCTCGGGCGGCCGTCTCGGTCGCGCTCTATGGTAATGTGAGTCCGACTGTGGCTGACAGCCGGATCCTTGTCTCTTCTTCCTCGGGCGCCGCCAGTCGGTGTTCGAGACATCGTGCCTTGATCTCGGCGAAGGTCGTCGTTTTGCCGCTATGGCGCCTCCGTGCGGCAGCCGTCCTTGTTTTGCGCGGCAGCCGCGTCGAGGAGCCGCTGGACTCGCTCCATCATCAGGCGGTGTTCTTCGCCCTTGAAATTGTCCAGCTCGTCCGCTGCCGCCTGGGCGGCTCGGATGTTCTCCGCTGGTGTAGCGTACACAGGGCGGCTTGCCCCGAACAGGTCGGCGATGGCTACACCGCGCTGCTGGACCGCGCAAAGGCGGCTGGGCCCCGCTGGGGCTGGCGAGCCGCCAACAGCGCGATCCATCTCTCGCTGGTAGGCTTCTGACAAGTGTCTCATGCTGGCCAGCTTCTTCGCGCCTTCGATGAGCTAAAGGCGGCGCGCCTCCAGCGTCTCTGCGTCAGCGTCTTCCGGAATGGGCACACTGAGGTCTTGCAGCGCCACGCCAAGTGGGTCATGCGCTCCTCCGCCGGGAGGCTCGTCATGGCTAATGACGAGCACCTCGGTGACGGTGCTTCCGTCGCTCTCCGTGCGAGGGAGAGGTTCGTCGTAGACCACCACATTAGTGGGCAACGCGTCGAGCGACGCGGTGTCGGAGTCGACCAGCATCGGGTTGGTGGAGCCTACAGACTCCAAGTCCATGGCAGGCTCACCGGAGATGTGGAGTTGATCAAGGAGGCCCGCGAGGAGGCTCTCGGAGCCGCCCTTGCCTGCGTTGGGTGCAGGTTCGTCAAAGAGGCGAACCTCGCCGAAGCTGGCTGCGCAGGCGATCTCCACGCCGCGCAGCGCGTCGGCGCAAACTCCGTCTAGCGTGCCTGGCTGGCTGCGCTCGCCAGGGAGGAAAAGGGTTCCCGTCCAGAATAGGTCTCCGGACGGCGGTGCACCATGCCCCACGATGGGCGCCAAATGTCGGGGGTTGGGTGCGACATATGCCAAAGGATGGCTTATCATGGTGGGGGCGAGTAGAACGTCACCGGTGCCTGGAAACGGGATGAGGCGTAGACATGCATGCCGGCGAATTTTACCCAGCTTCAGGGCTCTCCGAGGAGATAATACCCCTACTGCTGCTCTACGGGGTCTCCGCATGATCACTATGGCAAGGTGTTTACACGATTGCTCCTTGAGCTGTTTTCTAGAGGTAGGAGAGGGCAAGGCTAGCTCTCTCCCTCCTATATGATCTGGTCTAGAGATAATGGATTCCAACCCTTTGCATGGGTGCCCTGGGGGTTTATATAGGCCTACCCCCCAGGGGTACAATGGTAATTCGGCTAGACGCGGGCCCAACCGTCAGTGCCTCTGGCCTCCGTCTTCACCGCCGACTGTTGGGGCCCGCCGACTGGCCAGGTACGGAGCCGACAGGCCGCGTCCGCCGCGGGCGGGTCTTGCCGGCTGCTGATTACTGTACCCATGCTTCTAATGACGCGGGCTTCATCATGGAGTCGTCGCAACAGCCCCGCCGCTTGGTGGGCGATCACTATTGCCACTTTCCGTCACATCTGATTAATGGCGCATGGGCCCCGGGGGAGGAGCTGGCCGACTCCCGGGGGCCGACTCCCAACGAGTCCGACTGGTGGCGCACTTGCCGTCTTCTAGGGTCCCGCTGGCTGGTGGGACCTGCTGCCCCAAGGTCGTAAGGACAAGCCGTCGTCGGCGCAGGATTCGGTCCACTAGTGCTGATGGCAGGGCTGGCATGGCAACAGTGCCACGCCGCTCGGAGATCTCCGCGAGTACGGCGTACTGTAGCCATGCCTGCCTCTGGAAAGGGGTGGGAGCAGTCTTCACTGTAGCCACTCCCCTGTCCTGTCCCTCTTGATGAGCACATGGGGTTTTGCTGGAGTCGCGGGCCGACTCCCCAAAGCCGACTTCTCTGGAAGTCGCCAGTCAGGAGTCGGCTTATCCTGAAGTCGTCCCTGGGACTCGGCCGCGAGTGGGCAGTCGGCCGTATTGCCGCCGACTTCTCAGAAGGCGGCTCTTCGTCTTGGGGTCTTGAGGGGCGCAGCCTGCCCCGATGTCTTGAAAGGTTCTGGGGCTCGGGTTAGCCTACCCATAGCCCATTACTCTAACAACAACCGTTATGCTGTCCGAGTCATCCCAGGTTTCTAAACAATCTAATGCATTTGCAAATCGCTTTCTCCTGTGTTCAATGTATTTTGGGCCAGTCTAACCACACTATCCGGTGCGTTGAGGTAATTTATTGCCTCGACATATATGTTGGAGTTATTATTACGACCCTAGGTGTCTTAGAAGATTACCTAGTAATCTATTCATGTTTTGTGTTCCCAGTGTGATCATTCTGGCCACCATCCTCGAAAGCATCCCGTGATGCCATTTAGTTAGTAGGCCTTCTATTTCTGGGGTTTGAACCCGAGATTCACCCTACTTACTCCATGTTGATAGTGCTTGCTCGTTCCTTTAGGTTATTAGTAACCATTGCATTAGTCCTCGAGGTCCATGGTATTTCCTTCTTCCAAATACCATGAACCATTCTTGGCAGAAGTTCTTTTAACCAAAAGATCACAGCCAGAGTGCTGTTGATGAGTTCTCCATTCTATATTGTGAATTTGCCAGTTCTACCATTCTGCATGGGTTATCTGAAAGAAATGTTGAGCTTTGCCCGACATGCTAATCCATGCGTCCACAACTCAGAAAATTCTATGTTCCTTGAGTTGACCCTCCTCAGCTGTATTCCGACCCTAGTCTATCACTTGATAGTCAGGAATAGTTGTGCATTCGTGTTCATCGATGCCTATTATTCTTATGGTCCATCAAGCCATTCTATTCTAGAATGACTAGGAGAAACAAACTCCAGCACCTCATCCATTTCTTGGATTGGTCAAAGTAGTTGTATTCCACAGATCAAAATGCCAATCCAACTTTTGTTCTGCTCTACCTCGGAGTATTACCCCCTTTATGTCAGGATTGACATGATAATTGCACCACCTCTTATGAATTCTTGACGAAGTGATACTTCTCGCCATCATTATCCATTCCTCGGTCCCGTGTTGTTGTAACCAGAATGCCGACAAGTGAACTGTGATGTGTGAAATCAATACTCCTAGCAACCTCATTGCTTGGTAGTTAATGGACAATACTCTCACTCTTAGCGTGTTGGTTACTGAATCACTATTCTAGGATTGATCGTGCCACCTAGTCTTTATTTCTGGTGCACTCTTTGATCAATGAGTTGGGATTTTGTCAAACCCTTGCTATGTTGATCATATCGTCTTGCCCTGAAAAGCAAGATTGTTCTCGAGCTTAATAACATATCGGTGGGTTGTGATTTTCCAAATATCTTCTTGGAAGTATCACCAGGTTTTCACCTGACCCCTATGTTGAGTGCGTGATCAAGTTGGTTTCTTGTAACCAACCCTTCTCCAAGAATCTGTGTTCCATACCCCTGAGCTAGTTGCTTAAGCTAAACAACAACTTGGAGAGTTGGAAGATAAAAGCTTGTCCGACCTAGCTCATCACTAAGGGATATCTTGTATGTGTGTTGAAGGAAGCTGGTATTTTCACCGATTGGTCTCTGTGATAAGTTGTTGGACCTATTGACTTATCAAAACTTTGATTTGAGTATGGGCTATCGTCAAATCAAATCAGAACCAACGATATTCATAATGTTGTATTACTCGTGGTTGTTTCCTCGAGCATACACCATTATATTCTTTGGGTTTGACCAATGCTATCGCCTTGTTCACATAGTTGTGGAATTCCATCTTCATGGAAATTTGGATGACCTATTGTTGAGCCCATCGGCAATATTTTCATCTTGTCCATGATTCATGTTGAACATTAAGCTAGTGTTGGAAAACTTTGAAAGCATTTCTTCATGCTAGCTCATGAACCATATGTTCGGTGTAAAAAGTGACTTTCTCCAAGTTCACATGCATTAGGTGCAAGTTGCCGCCATGAATTTGAGAACGTTTGTTTTGCTTCCTCTGGAATCATCCCAAGTTAGTCATGCATGTGCGAAGTATTCTACGGTTTGATAGACTGATCATCTTCATTCTGTATGTATCCCTAGCACACGAAGCCACTTATTGATTTGTTCAAGGAGAAGAAGTTCCTTCTTAAGGATCATGACTTATGTTAGGACTTAGTTATCCTCGATGATGGTTCCCAACCTGAACTCGGTAGTGTTTCATTGTAAGACTACTACGTGGTCATGCTTTTCTGGGACAGCATGTTCACATGTGTTTAGCAGAACCATCTCATGCTTTGGAGAATGCTACCGTAGTTCATTTCCCGAGAATCTCGCAACGTCATCTCGTCGATTTGTTTTGCAAACTTTCAATTTCTTTTCTAGACATGTTGTCTAAAAAATCCTGTTACCAGCCAGATCTGCATCTCAGGCATATATGATGGCTGGAACATTTCCAAGATCTATGATGTAGGTCCCAACGAGGTTGATGTTCTGGCCGACACACCTAGCCGGAAGATCTTTTATTGTAGTATCTTGAACGAGTAATTCGACCATCTTCTCCATGAGAATTTGGTATGACTTATTCCACAAGTTGTTCCTTATCGATTTTTGTGCTCCCGAAGTCCGACCTTTACTTGATGGCCATGTTGATGCTTTTAAGCATTGACCGTGGTACCTAGTACATGAAGGAGAACATTAGAAGCAGAGTGCTAAATGTCTCTCGGTCGATCATCCAGATTTGCTTCTTTGGCATTGCTAAGAAAAAATCTGAGAAAGTGATGTCCTCCTTGCATCTGCATCCTCCATCACTGTTTATCATGGTAGTATGATGTGTTGCCAGGATCCTCGGCACGGATGTTGGTAAAACCTTGATGAATACGGAAATGCTCAAGTTCTTGAGAGCACACTCAGTCATTGGGTTATATCCTCAGTATCATTTGGAATATGCCGTCCATTGCCGAGTTGTCCTGTAACTCTAGTTTCCTCTCCAAACTGAGTATGCCATTCTTTTGAACTCATTCAAACAATCAATTGTGATTTTCCTTACACTGGTATAGAGAGTTTCAATGATCTCTGTATCAAAAGTAATTCTTTTTGCCACTTAAGGGAATAATTCTATGAGTCACCTTCCCCGAGGTGCCCCGTTATGGTATCATGGCAATTATCTCCTTGCTACTTCGAAACCATGCACCATCCTACTTAAGCGTGGAATTGTTGCCTACCAAATTGAACCTTTACCATCTGCTGCTTTCCATCACCCCTGATGTGTATTTCGTGTCTCAGCTCAAGAGATGTTTTATATCTCACTCCATGAGTTGATCTTGAGTGCTCGATCTTCAAGGAGATCGATTCCTGTAGAATTTCATTCTGCCGTCATCATGTTGGATGAAGATCCCGAAAGCAAAGACGCCAAGATCAAGATGACGCAATGAATCAACATCCTCGGGAAGGGTAGTTGGATCGAGAAGATTGTGATAGTTTTGTGAGCCCCTTCCTTCTTACCTCACGTATTGAATCTCGGGACGAGATTCTTGTTTAGTAGGGGTGAGTTGTCACAGCCCTAGCTTCAGCCTTGTTGTGGTCTAGTCTTGGTTGTTGCATCATGTTTAAATTTTCTTAAACCTGAAATGGGGATGTCCAAACCCTAGCACCAAATGAAATGCAACTAGGATCAAAATTAAAATATTTTCAATGAATCCAAAATGCCCTTCAAAAATGTTCATTATTTATGGAAAGAGGTTAAAACCTATACCACAGGTCATGCACATTTTTCCAAGGCATTTATGGTCTTTGAATTAGATCATATTGTATTTGAAGTGGAGCTATAAATCCCTATAAAATATTTGGTAGCTCCAAATATTCTAAAACTTGGTGAGGGCCTCTGGTTTAAATCAGATAGTGGCCACAAAAGTTTTCAAGATCTTATAAAGTGATTTAGTATTTTTAGTAAATCAGAAACAAAATTATAGAGATAGAAAAGAAAACAAAATAGGAAAAGAGAGGGACTTACCTGGCTTACCTATCGCGGCCCAGCTGGCCCGCCCACCTTGCGGCCCAGCCACTGGCCTCCTCCTGTCGTCTTCCTCCTTGCCGGAAGGATGGGCGCGTGCCCGACGTGCGCGCACCGCCGCCCGGCCACCTCCTGCTTGCCGCTTTCCCCCCTCGATGCTCTGGAGGTGCCACGCGACCCCCCTGGAGCCGTATGGATCCCCCACACCTCCTCTCCCCTTCTCTGTCTCGCTCTCTCTCCCGCCGCCGAAGGCCACGGTCGCCGCCAATCGCTGCCACCACGGCCACCGGCCTGCCCTAGCCCCATGGACGTGTCCCTGAGCTCCGCTTTCATTCTCTACGTCCTCCACACCGAGCCACGCATCTCGCGGGGCCCTAGAATGCAGCCATCGCCGTCGTCATCAACCTCTGCCCCGACGTTCGCTGTCCGTCGATTCGCCTCCATCCAGACATCCCCGAGCTCGCCGTCAAGCTCATCGTGATCGCTGTGAGGCTACGATCTTTCCCCCTAATCCCGCCTCTGTTTGATTGTCGTAGCCGCCGCCCCCTTGCTAACAGCAGCCGCCGCCGCGCGGGCTCATTACCGGCGCAACCCTGGTGACCATTGGGTCATGGGAATGCACCGTTGTGCTGGCCGTGAACCGTAGAGCCCCCCAACACGTTAGCTTGCTCGTTTGAGAGCAGCTGCACCAAACCCGACAACACCGAGCGCCGGCCGCCGCAAAGCTCGTCGCTGGTGCCTCTGCAGGCCACCCCAGCTCCATCCGCCCCCACCACTGAATGCGCCACTCTGCCAGCTCCCCGCAGATGCTCCCTGCGCGCCAAACCGGACCCTGTAGCGAAATCCTGATGCCCTCCGCCGCGGATTTGGTCGCCGGCGTTCACACGCCGGTGGTGATGACGTGGCACCATCATTAGGGACTAATTACCAACTTAATTACCCCCTGACCCACTAACGCACGGGCCCCATGCACTTAGTTAACCATAGTTTAAATTCCTATTAGTTTTAACTAATCACCGTGGCCCACATGTCAGCGTTGACCTGGCTGACGTGGCCCCTGTCCGACCCCACCCGTCAGTGACCCAAGCCAGCTTGTGACACTGACCAGTGGGCCCCCTGGTCAGGTGTGACCTGGACCAGCCCATGTTGACTTGCTAATGTCGTCGTGACGTCAGGCTGACGCCGTATTTATTTTCTGGAACTTTAAATAAATCAGAAATGATTTATTATTTCCAGAAAATGCCCAAAACTTCTAAAAATCATAGAAAATAATCTATAGCTCAGAATAAGATAAGTTATATATGAAAAATAATCAGAAAAATCCAATCTATCCATCTGTACCATTTTCATGCATGTTAGAACAACTTTTGGCTACTGTTTAGGACAAATCAATGAATGGCATTCAAATAACCATATGTGGAGTTTGAATTTGAACCTTGGGTTCAAACCAACTACACTTAATTGTGTTGCTAGTTGCATTCGGCCAAATCACACCATATTGCCATGTCATAATCATGCATCATAACTGTTGCATTGCATTGATTGTGTCCTTCCTTGTTTGCTGGTGTTTGTCCCCCCTCGATAGACATGGTTCCGACGATGTGATCGATGACACTGATGAAGAACTATACTATCTTCAGAAGTGCCAGGCAAGCAAATACCCCTTGTTTATTATGATACAATCCCACTCTCTCGCTCCTGCTCTCTTTTACTGCATTAGGACAACAACGATTCAACTGTTACATGCTGCGGTAGTTGAACCCCTTTCCTCTGCATGACCTGTCATTGCCCCAGTAAATAGATGAAACCCACTAGCATGAGTAGGAGTTGTTTGAGCCCTGATGTGCCTACTCATTCATGCTTGTTGTCATGCCTGCTATTGCTTAGAGTTGAGTAAGGTCTGATTCAGCGGGGATGAATTAGAGGTGTGAGAACATGTCCTACTGTTGTGAGCTAAGTGTGTGAACACGATTTGGTAAAGGTATCGGTGAGAGGCCATGTAGGAGTACGTGGTGGGTTGTCTCATTGAAGCCGTCCTTAGGAACTGAGTTCTGTGTTTGTCATCCATTAACAGCTACCACCACGCATTGGAATGCTTAAGTGCCGCTCTCGACTTATTAATCAACCTGATCTCTGTCTAGGAGTTGCAACTAGTTTCTCGTTTTTGTAGGTTGTGTTAGTAGTCTACCAAGTGGCACCCGGTATAGGAGGGCTTGGGACAGACTAGGCACAGTGGCATGGTGTACCAAGTGGCACCCGGATGGTGGGCTTGGGAACCCTGCTCACATTGTCTGGGGCCATGAGCGACACCCCGGCCGGATCTCCTTGCGGATGGAACCCGAATAGGCGATAAACCTGGACTAGAGACTTGTCGGTTAGTCAGGTCGTGGCCGACTCCCTCGCCAGGCTTCCGCTTGAAGGTTTCCGAGGTACACGATGTGTACATGGTGGTAAGTGGCGAGAGCGTGTGTGAAGAAGTACACCCCTGTAGGGTTATCTTTATCTATTCAAATAGCCGGATTCCTCGGATATGGAAACTTGGACCCCTTGCATAGTTCATAGACAAGTGAAAGTGGATACTATAAAATGCGCAAGATAAGCGTGAGTGCTATGGATGGCGTTCTCGTAGGGAGACGGGAGCAGATCCATAGTGGTGTATTGATATGGTGAATATGTGGACTCGTGTGCGCCACCTCAAAGAGTTATTTGCAGTGGTAGTTCAGGTTATCCACTGAGTCAAAGCTGGCTTGCTGCAGTTAAACTTCACCACCCCCTTTGTTGCTGCCAATGCATATGTAGTTAGTTCTGATGTAAGTTTTGCTGGGTATATTTGTACTCACGTTTTCTTAATTTATGTTTTGCAGAGAGACTTCAGTCTCGCTAGTAGTTCCATGTGGACTTAGACGTTTAGCTCGTTACCTCAGCTACGATCTTGTACCCTTGGGAGGGTCTGGTAGATAGTCAGGCTTCTCAGCCTTCTTCATTTGTAGTTGTCTGTACTCAGACAAGTTAAGCTTCCGCATGTGCTTGTTGCTTGTATGCTCTGTATGTTGGGTCATGAGACCCATGTTTGTAATATCTCGCTCCATGGAGCCTAATGAATAAATACTTTGAGTCGTAGTGTTTTGTTGTGATGCCATGTTGTATTTACACATATCGGGCATATTGTGTGTATGATTGAAATGCTTGGTATGTGTGGGATCCGACAACCTAGTTGTTTATCCTTGGTAGCCTCTCTTATGGGGAAATGTAGTCTTGTGCTTCCATGATCCATAGTAGTCCGCTACAGCCCAGTTCACCGGAGTCCTGCTAGCCCAGCACTACTGCTCCGGAACACTTGATTGGCCGACATGTGATTCATTTCGTTCCGGTGTCTGTCCCTTCGGGGAAATGTCACGCGGTGACATCCGGAGTCCTGCCTAGCCTAATACAGCCCGGTTCACCGGAGTCCTGTTAGCCCAGTGCTACAGCCCGAATTCGCATGCTGCTGACCGACATGCTCGATGTTGATTCATGTATGCCTGTCCCCGTAAGTTAGTGCCACTTTGGGTTCACGACTAGTCATGTCGGCCCGGGTTCTCTGTCATATGGATGCTAGCGACACTATCATATACGTGAGCCAAAAGGCGCAAACGGTCCCGTGCCATGGTAAGGCGACACCCGTGGGGATACCGTGTGTGAGGCCGCAAAGTGATATGAGGTGTTATAGGCTAGATCGGTGTGACTTAGAATTGGGGTCCTGACAGCGCGACTCCCAAGGGAAAAGTAGGTGGTGATGAGGCAAATGGTAAAACCAAGGTCGGGCCTTGTTGGAGGAGTTTTATTCAAGTGAACTGTCAAGGGGTCCCCATAACACCCAACCGTGTAAGGAACGCAAAATCAAGGAACATAACACCTGTATGACGGAAACTAGGGCAGCAAGAGTCGAACAAAACACCAGGCATAAGGCCGAGCCTTCCACCCTTTACCAAGTATATAGATGCATTAATTAAATAAGATATTGTGATATCCCAACATATCCATGTTCCAACAAGGAACAAACTTCATCTTCACCTGCAACTAGCAATGCTATAAGAGGGGATGAGCAAAAGCGGTAACATAGCCAAGCAACGGTTTGCTAGGATGGTTGATAAAGGTTAGAGGCTATCATGGCAATTTGGGAGGCTTGATATAACATGTGGTAGGTAGCGCGACATAGGAATAGAGCAAACAACTAGCAAGCAAAGATAGAAGTGATTTTGAGGGTATGGTCATCTTGCCTGAGATCCCGCAAGGAAGAAAAACGAGTCCAAGAAGAAGACAAACGAACGTAGTCGAACGAATCCTCACAACTCCAGAACAAAATCGAAGCTAACGAGAGAAGCAACCTGGAAAGAAGCAAGCAACATAGTAAACAACCATCACATAAACATGGCATGATGCACAACCAAGTATGATGCATGTCCGGTGTAAAGAGGCATGGCATGGCAAAGTGCACAAACAATACTACAAATTAAGTGGAGCTCAATACGCAACGAGTTGCATATTGACGAAACACCACATGACTTATTTAGTTCGATCTCGTTTATGTACCCAACAATATTAAATGTTGATTAACATGGCAAGAGGTGAACCATATGAAAACTACCTATCTAGACAAGTTTAAATGAGGCCAGAACAACAAACAACAATTCCGGAAAATCCCCATGTGCATATTATGAATTTTGTACTGTTCTGCCCTAAAACACATTTTAGAATTGCAAACATGCAAAGTGATGCCACCATGTTAAACTATGCATTTTTCTACCCCATTTACATATAAAGATTATTTAAAACCGAGCTACGGTTATTTAGTTTTGAATTAAATCATTTTAGCATTGCATTTAAGCAAAATAACCACAAACAACATTTTAAACATTTCAAACATGGATGAAAGTGGCATATTATGAAACTAGATGAAATTCTAGTCATTTTTCATATGAAGTTTGTTTAATTTGGGTGCACGGTTTGAGAGTTATTAAATGAATGAAGTATGAGTGCTTTTCTGCAAAACTGGCAATTCGGGATAAATAGCTAAAATCACAGACATGAAAAAAACACTACATGGGCCCAAACTGCTGGAACTAGGCCAGCTACTGCACGCACTGCACACGGGTGGGCTTCGGTGGGCATCTCACCTCGGGCCAGATCTATCCTGCTGGTGGAGAGGGGGCGCCTGGGCTGGAGGTGCGCTAGGACTTGACAGGCTGCGGCCAACGCACGCGGTGGGCCGAGTAGCACGGGGCCCGCGAGGACGTAGCAGGCCGTGGTCCATGCGGACAACGGGGTCAACAGGCACGACTGCGCGGTTGCTCTGCTCGACCTCGTGTAGAGCCATGTCGGCGGTGGCGGCGCGAGGTAGGCACACATGGCGGGGTCGAGGGGAAACAGGTACGGCGCCGAAGGTTGGATCCGGGGCCGGTGGGCGAGCTCCAGCCGGATCCAGTACGAGGACGACGACTCCTACCAGATCGGTGGCGGCGAAGCTCCTGCAGCTCTGCTCATGGCGGTGAGGCACGACGAGAGAGAGAGAGAGGAAAGGAAGGCTCGGAGAAGGAGGTGGAGAATGGCAGCGCGACCTGACTGGTCGCCGGCGACGGCGGACTCCGGTGACCCGCCGGAGCAGTGAACGACGACAGGAGGTGTCGCGCGAGGCTTGGTGGCGAGGGAGCTCGACGGGAGCGGGGCTCCTGAGGCTGAGGGCGGCGATGCGGGCTCTTCCGAGCCTGGATGGGCTCGAGCGGGCCCCGATCTGGGTCGGGCGGGCCGGCGTGAGGTGGGAGGAGGGAGGCGCTGGCAAGGGCACATGGCGCGCTGCCACTGGCCCTAGGCGGCGGCGACGGCGGGTTCAGGTGCCGGCTCGCTCGCTGCGGCAGCGCCAAGTGGCGGTGGCGGGTTAGGCTAGCACGGAATGGGAGGTGGAGGTGGGAGGAGGCTGGCGGCGCTCTGATTTTGAGGAGGGAGTTGTCTGCTGCCAAAAATGGAAGGGGATGCTTTCTTTTATAGACAGGGTTAGGGTTTGAGGGGATAGGAGGTGTTTTTGGACCGTGCGATCGCCATCGGACGGCTCCGAACGCGAGAAGGGGTAGGTTGAGTCTAGTGGGCTGTGTAGAGGGCCATGGACTGAGAGGAGAGAAGAGAAATGCAGCCCGGCAACAGTTTCCGAAGACTGAAAGCGTCCGACGTAAGACCAACTATATTGTCGCTATAGCTATCCATTGGGTCATCAAATGGACTCTGAACGCGATGAAATTTCACAGGCGGTCTACCTACACTAAAATAAGACCGCACGCCAACTTTCAAGACATTCCGAGAACATTTTCCGGCCACTTATAAAATATTATTTCAGACATGCCGCGGGCGCCTGCGAGTGTGGTTGGATTCAGAACGGATAGCGGAGAGAATGGGGGAACCCAGACGGATGCAAGTTTTGAAAACATGATGATGTAATGCACATGATGACATGGCAAGATGCGACACGCAAGCAAATGACAAGGCAGCAGCAACGAATAACTGGAAAACACCTGGCGCATCGGTCTCGGGGCGTCACAAAGAGGCCCTCAACAATCTCTTCATCATTTTCTTTTTCTTAAAAATTTCTGAAATTTTTAGTGACTCAAAATAGAAGTGAATCAAACTCAACAAGATTGATAGCAACTACTCCCACAAGTTCCTAGAGACCATATCATGCATTAAAACTACTTTTGACCACATAAATTTCACATGCAAGCTCAAGAACAGGGTCACCTAAGCAGCAAAAATTTGCAATAAATAAAGAACTTCAACAAAAACTAATTGGACCATTGGAGGAGTCACATACCGAAGAACAATCCCCCAAAGCAGTTTTGTGAATGGAGCTTTGAGCAAGGAGATCGAAAATGGCAGCAAGATGAGCTAGAATTCGGGTTTGAGTTGGTGGAGGATTTTTTCTGGAGGAAGACGGAGTGTGTGGGTGCAAGAATAAGTGGAGGGGGCCCACGTGGGGTCCACGAGACAGGGGGGCGCGCCCTGGACCCTCGTGTCCAGGTGGTGAGGCCCCCAGGTGTGTTCTCAGTGCCAATAATTCTTAAATATTATATAAAAATCATATTAAAATTTCAGGACATTTGGAGAACTTTCATTTTTGGGGAATTTTTTATTGCAATGATAATTCAGAAAACAGACAAAAATATATTATATTTGCTCTATTTAATTTAAATAACAGAAAGTAAAAAGCTGGATACATAGAGTTGTGCTTTCTAACTTCATCCATCTCATGCTCATCAAAAGGAATCCACTAACAAGGTTGATCAAGTCTTGTTAACAAACCCTTTCCGAATAACATGAAGCCGGGGAATTTTCGAATAACACTAAGTTACCTCAACAGGGATATGCATGTCCCCAACAATAAGAATATCACATTTCTTCTTGACAGTAGGAAGGGGAAATTCAAAACCTCCAATAGTAATTGGTGAAGTTTTTCCAATAGAATTGGTACTGTGGACTTGAGGTTGTTTCCTCGGAAAGTGTATCGTATGCTCATTACCATTAACATGAAAAGTGACATTGCCTTTATTGCAATCAATAACAGCCCCTGCAGTATTCAAAAAGGGTCTACCAAGAATAATAGACATACTATCGTCCTCGGGAATATCAAGAATAACAAAGACCGTTAAATTAGTAACGTTTGCAACCACAACAGGCACATCCTCACAAATACTGACAGGTATAGTAGTTGATTTATCAGCCATTTGCAAAGATATTTCAGTAGGTGTCAACTTATTCAAATCAAGTCTACGATATAAAGAGAGAGGCATAACACTAACACCGGCTCCAAGATCACATAAAACAGTTTTAACATAGTTTCTTTTAATGGAGCATGCTATAGTTGGTACTCATGGATCTCCTAGTTTCTTATGTATTCCACCCTTAAAAGTATAATTAGCAAGCATGGTGGAAATTTCAGCTTCCGGTATCTTTCATGGACTTAGCATAATGATTCATTTAAGCATATCAGTCAAACGCATATGCAAAAAGATACGTCTAATCATTTCAGCAAAGTGCTCAATATCCTCGTCATCTTCTTTCTTGGATGGTTTAGGAGGAAAAGGCATGGGTTTCTGAACCCATGGTTCTCCTAGTTTCTTAGGTATTCCACCCTTAAAAGTATTATTAGCAAGCATGGTGGAAATTTCAGCTTCCGGTATCTTTCTTTTATTTGTGACAATATGTTTCATGTACTTAGCATAATGATTCATTTTAAGCATATTAATCAAACACATATGCAAAAAGATACGTCTAATCATTTCAGCAAAGTGCTCAATATCCTCGTCATCTTCTTTCTTGGATGATTTAGGAGGAAAAGGCATGGGTTTCTGAACCCATGGTTCTCTTTCTTTACCGTGCTTCCTAGAAACAGAGTCTCTCTTATCATAACGTTGATTCTTTGATTGTGGGTTATCAAGATCAACAGCAGGTTCAATCTCTACATCATTGTCATTGCTAGGTTGAGCATCACCATGAACATCATCATTAACATTATCACTAGGTTCATGTTCATTACCAGATTGTGTTTTAGCATCAGAAATAGAAATATTATTGGGATTCTCAGGTGTGTCAACAACAGGCTCACTAGAAGCATGCAAAGTCCTATCATTTTTCTTTTTCTTCTTTTTAGAAGGACTAGGTGCATCAACATTAGTTCTCTGAGAATCTTGCTCAATTCTCTTAGGGTGGCCCTCAGGATACAAAGGTTCCTGAGTCATTTTACCCCCTCTAGTCACAACTCTAACATCATTATCATTTTTCTTATTATTTAATTCATTGAGCAAATCATTCTGAGCTTTAAGTACTTGTTCTACTTGAGTGGTAACCATAGAAGCATGTTTACTAATAATTTTAAGTTCACCTTTAACTCTAGACATATAATCACTCAAGTGTTCAATCATATAAGCATTGCATTTTAATTGTCTACCAACATAAGCATTGGAGTTTTCTTGCTTAACAATAAAATTATCAAACTCATCTAAGCATTGGCTAGCAGACATATTACGAGGAATATTACCTTCATCAAATCTATAGAGAGAATTTACCTTTACTACCTGTGTCGAGTTATCAAGACCATGTATTTCTTCAATAGGTGGTAAATTCTTAACATCTTTAGCTCTAATACCCTTTTCTTTCATAGATTTCTTTGCCTCTTGCATAGCTTCACGACTGAGAAATAGAATACCCCTTTTCTTCGGAGTTGGCTTAGGAGTTGGTTTAGGAAGTGTCCAATCATTTTCATTACTCAACATATTACTCAATAGCAATTCAGCTTGATCAACAGTACTTTCCCTGAAACACAACCAACACAACTATCCAGGTGGTCTCTGGAAGCATCGGTTAGTCCATTATAAAAGATATCAAGTATTTCATTTTTCTTGAGAGGATGACCAGGCAATGCATTAAGTAATCGGAGAAGCCTCCCCCAAGCTTGTGGGAGACTCTCTTCTTCAATTTGCACAAAATTATATATTTCCCTTAAAGCAGCTTGTTTCTTATGAGCGGGGAAATATTTAGCAGAGAAATAATAAATCATATCCTGAGGAATACACACACAACTAGGATCAAGAGAATCAAACCATATTTTAGCATCACCCTTTAATGAGAACAGAAACAACTTAATGATAAAGTAATAGCGAGTTTTCTCATCATTAGTGAACAGGGTGGCTATATCATTTAATTTAGTAAGATGTGCCACAACAGTTTCAGATTCATAGCCATAAAAAGGATCAGATTCAACCAAGGTAATTAACCCATGATCGACAGAGAAATCATAATCCTTATCGAAAATACAGATAGGTGAAGTAGCAAAAGCAGGGTCATATTTCATTCTAGCATTCAAGGATTTTTCTTTCAGCTTAGCTAACAGTTTCTTAAGATCATATTTATCATTGCAAGCTAAAAAGTCTCTAGCAGTTTCTTCATCCATAACATAACCCTCAGGCACAACAGACAATTCATATCTAGGGGTAGAATCGTCATCATCACTTTCATTAATATTATCAGTTTCAATAATTTCATTCTCTCTAACCCTAGCAAGTTGTTCATCCAGAAATTCACCTAGTGGCACAGTATTATCAAGCATAGAAGTACTTTCATCATAAGCATCATGCAAAGCAGAAGTGGCATCATCAACAACATGAGACATATCAGAATGAATAGTAAGTGTAGGTGTCGCAAGTTTACTCATAATAGAAGGTGAATCAAGTGCGGAGCTAGATGGCAGTTCCTTACCTCCCTTCATAGTTGAGGGATAAATCTTGGTTCTTTCATCTTTCAAGTTCCTCATAGTGATCAAAAGATATAAATCCCAAGTGACTCAAAGAATAGAGCTATTCTCCCCGGCAATGGCGCCAGAAAATAGTCTTGATAACCCACAAGTATAGGGGATCACAACAGTTCTCGAGGGTAGAGTATTCAACAGAAATTTATTGATTCGACACAAGGGCAGCCAAGGAATATTGTCAAGTATTAACAGTTGAGTTTTCAATTCAACCGCACCTGAAAGACTTGATATCTGCACCAAAGTATTTAGTAGCAAAATAATATGGAAGTACCGGTAACAGTGGCAAAAGTAACATTATTGGTTTTGTAGTGATTGTAAAGCTCGTAGCGGATCAATATGTGAAAAGCTCGTAGGCAGTGGATCAGTGATGGATAATTATGTCGGATGCGATTCCTCATGTAATAGTTATAACATAGGGTGACACAGAACTAGCTCCAGTTCATCAATGTAATGTAGGCATGTATTCCGAATATAGTCATACGTGCTTACGGAAAAGAACTCGCATGACATCTTTTGTCCTACCCTCCCGTGGCAGCGGGGTCCTATTGGAAACTAAGGGACATTAAGGCCTCCTTTTAATAGAGTACCGGAATAAAGCATTATGACTTAGTGAAAACATGAACTCCTTAAACTATAGTCATCACCGGTAATTGTCCCGATTATTGTCACTTTGGGGTTAACGGATCATAACACATAGTAGGTGACTATTGACTTGCAAATTAGGATCAAGAACTCACATATATTCATAGAAACATAATAGATTCAGATCTGAAATCATGGCACTCAGGCCCTAGTGACAAGCATTAAGCATAGCAAAGTCATAGAAACATCAATATCAGAACATAATGGATACTAGGGATCAAACCCTAACAAAACTAAGTCGATTACATGATAAATCTCATCCAACCCATCACCGTCCAGCAAGCCTACGATGGAATTACTCACGCACGGTGGTGAGTATCATGAAATTGGTGATGGAGGAAGGTTGATGATGACGATGGCGATGGATTCCCCTCTCCGGAGCCCCGAACGAACTCCAGATCAGCCCTCCCAAGAGAGATTAGGGCTTGGCGGCGGCTCCATATCGTAAAATGCGATGAATCCTTCTCTCTGATTTTTTTCTCCCTGAAGGTGAATATATAGAGTTGGAGTTGAGGTCAGTGGAGCCTCAGGGGGCCCACGAGACTGGGGGGGACGTGCCCCAGGGGGGTGGGCGCGCCCCCACCCTCGTGGACAAGGTGTGGCCCCCCTGGTGTTGATTATTTCGCTAGTATTTTTTAGAAATTCCAAAAATATTCTCCGTGAAGTTTCAGGTCATTCCGAGAACTTTTATTTCTGCACAAAAATAACACCATGGCAATTCTGCCGAAAACAGCGTCAGTCTGGGTTAGTTCCATTCAAATCATGCAATTTAGAGTCCAAAACAAGGTCAAAAGAGTTTGGAAAAGTAGATACGATGGAGACGTATCAGGCACCTCCTCCGAGGTGCGCCCCTCTTGCCACCGAAGCGGGCACGGTCCCGCAGGTCCCTGTCCCTCAAGGCGACACCTCCATTTTGCTAGGCGACAGTGCTGCGCCGAGGCCAATCGAGAAGCGCCCTGCCAGCTCCCCAAGCGTGAACAAGGCTGTGCCAAGAAAGAGCAGGGGTGCCCCAGCCCCGACCAAGAAGCAGAAGAAGAGGACGTGGATCGATCCTGACAAGTAAGTACCTTGCCTTGTTTTTGTTTAGCACATATTAGCATCGTGCCCACATCGCTTCCCTCCTGATGACCAAGACGGGCGTCGTGGTGAAGAAGAGGAAGGAAGGAGCTAGGACTCAAGAGGTGCCACTTCTCGTCGGAGCTACAGCGACTCCAACACAAGCGGAGGAGGCCGTCTCTCGTCCCCTCGCGTCGGAGCGCCCCCCCAGGATGTGGTGATGCAGCCTCGGTAGGAGCCGCCCCCAGGGCCAGCAGGCCGCGGAGCCGTCCGCCCCTGTCGTGCCCGAGGGGGGAGGGGGCTCGGAGCCACCAGTACCCCAAGCAATCCTCGCCACCATTTCCCAGGTGATGGCGCTAGCCGGTGCACCAACATCGGCTCCTCCCCAGGCCCTTGCGCTGGTGGATTGTGGCCCTCTCATCAGGCTAGGCATCCTGGACGAAGCCTACACCATGGTTGGTAAGCTCCGAGCCGACCTCCAGGATGCGGAGAGGTGCCACATGAGAGAGCACCTAGGCCTTATCTCAGGGTGGCTCCAGGACGAAACGTCTGCCAAGATGGCTTGGGGTCGGGCCGAGGCCACCGCCACGGAAGGCAGGAACGAGGCCGTCAAGGCCAAGGAGGCTCGCGACGCAGTGTTGGCCCATGTTGCGTCCGTCGAGGAGCGCCATGCTGAGGCGGAGGCCAAGCTGAAGGCCCTCCAAGAAGAGCAAGCCATGCACGCCCAACGGCTTCGACAACGGGAGGAGGACCTGAAGGCCCGTGAAGCGAAGCTTGCCGGTCGCGATGCCAAGCTAGCACAGGTGGCCGCCGACCAGGCCGCGGAGGGCGGCGGCTTGGCCACACTGAAGAAGAAGGTGGCTGAAGCCTAGGCGTTCCACACCCAGCATGTCTCCGAGTCGCCGCCCAACTGGAGGCCAGGGAGAAGGCCCTTGCTGCTGCGAAGAAGAAGGCAACCGCGAAACGTGACACCTTCCCCTCCCTCGAGCTCAAGGCTCATGAGTCGCTGCGCTCCATCTGCAGGGGAGGTTATGAGGAACCACTGGCAGCCCCCGAGGATGGCCTCGCGGGGCTGTGCTCCAAGCTCGCGGAGGCGCTCGAGGGTGCTACCGCCAAGGTGGACTCCATTCTGGAGGAGGATTGCCGCTTGCTCTTTGTTGCAGCCGTGACACGCATCTTTCTCCATCTCTTCCTTCAGGACCCCGGCTTCGACTTCAGCACAGTGATTCCCTCGACCGCTCCTATTCCCGTGCTGCTGCCTAGGGGCCGTGAAGGATCACATGGACGCGCTACTAGAGAAGATCCTCTACGTCCCCGATCCCGAGGCTCCGACGGTGGAGATTGGCAGTGGCGGCGATGATGGCAGCAACGACATCGAAGATGGGCTTCTGGTGACCGGGGTGAGCGGCGGCGATGGCCAATGCGCTAGTGGCGTGTAACAGCCCCAAAATAGGGTTATCAATTTTTTTGCTGTTATTCCTTCCTGGCAATCATTTTCCAAAATCTTTCTCCTGAGTTTGATGGATGACTCTGAGGATTCTTGTCATTTCCAGCCTTTCAAAACCTTGCTCATGTCTTTGTCAGTGGGCAAGACCTCTTTTGCACCATCTCAAATCCTCTCAAACCCTACTTCCAAATTTGTGGAATTTGACTGTGGTCTTTGAGATTACAAAGGAGTCCTCATTTTCCTTAGCCTGTTGATCATCCCATATGTTCCCAGACACCCTTCTACCTTTCTGAACCTTGGATATGCAAAAATATTCCCATGCAATTTTTTTGAATTATGATTTATTCCTTTTCTTGCCTTTCTGAGGAATAAAAATCCAAAGGCATAGTTAGCCAACTCATAAATTCATGAAAATGGGTGGAGTTGATATTTGTGCCTAATCCAAGCTCTGGCAAATATATTGGCCATAATTAAATAAGTAAAATTGCCTTTTTTGATTTAATGCCAATATTTAAATCCTGCCACTTCCTAAATGAACTACTATTTTTATAGTAGAGAAAATTCCCACATAAATTGGGGATCTTGTCCTTGCTCTATAATCACTATTTCCATCCTTATTTCATGTTCCACAGATCAAAAATTGGGCACATGATCCAATGCAAGTTTCTGCCTTCTCTGAAATTTTGCAAAGGAAGTGCTTTATTCCTAATTCAAATTGAGCTGAAATTTGGCAGGGTGATTAACATGGATAAATCACCCATGGATACCAAAGATCATCTCAATCCCTTCATCTTAGCTCCCTGTGCAATTTTTTAAAAGTTATTGACCACGTTGCAACTTTGTGAAGGAAGTACCTTCATAGAGTTTCCAAATGGGATGAAACTTTCCCATATTCTCAAGTATCTCAGCTCATTAGCCTCCACCTAAATTCAGTTCATTTAAGTGAACTATGTGAGCATAGGAGCAATTTTTGTTTTCTGCCAAAATTTTTAGTTTGTGAAGTAAGTATATTTTATCTTGCTCCATTATGCCTGAAAATATTCCCAAGCCTTCTCCTATCAATATAACCCACCTACACAAGATTTTGGCTCATTTCATGTAGCCAATGTTTTCCTAGATTTTTCCCAAGTTTCTGGTCATATGTGATCACTACAAAAAAAATACACTTCCGTGATGATACGTGTTTGTCATAGTAGGTCGCTTTTTTTCGTCATGCATGTACATCCATGACAAATTTATGATAGAATCAAGATAGTCATACCTGTGCTGTCGTAGAAGTGTTCCATGACATTACCAAAATTATCATCACGGAAGTGTCCACTTCCATGAAGATAAATCGCACGTCACAGAAGTGCTTTCGTCAAGGGTGACCGGCACGTGGCATCCACCATAAGAGAACGCCGTTAAGCTATCGGGTCGGGTTTTGGATCTGATAACCCGTTAACAGCCCCGACCAATGGGCATTTTCCACGTGTAAAATCATCATTGGCTGGAGGAAACACGTGTCGGCTCATCGTTGGGACAGATGTCAACCACTCATTGGACGGAAGGCGCCTATGATACGTCGACACGTTGCACGGCCCAACAGAAGCCCATTCCTATGAAAAGGCCGGCCCGTTTGACTTGGTCAAAAGCTGGCAGGCCGGCCCATGGAAAGCCTGTTAACGGCCTGTTCGAATATAGCCCATTTACAGCCTGCTAACCTAAGGCCCGTTACGCCCTATCCGAATTAGGCCCAATAGCGGCATTTGGGCCATCCAATATGATTCCAGCCCATTTTCACTTCTGGCCCATGTATGGCCCATGACGTCTTTTGGCCCATATGAGGCCCTATGTAACTCTTGGCCTACTAACGGCCCGTGGTGAAACTCGCCCGTAATGAACAGTGTATCACTTTACACCCATTAACGGCCCGTGGTGAAACTGGCCCGTAATGAACAATGTCTCACTTTGTACCCATTAACGGCCCGTTATTCCGTTGGGCCGTTTCCAGCCCATGTTATCTTTCGGCCTTCTCAGAGCCCATTTATTCTTGGCCTCATTTCCAGCATTCGTTTACTTATGGCCCGTTACTGTCATTTTCTGCTTGTGGGCCAAATTCAGCCCCGTGGTTACAGTCGGCCCGTTTGTGGTCCGTTAATACATTGGGCCGATTTCATAGCATCATCAAATACAGCCTATTAATGATGGTCCGTTATGGTCGGCCCATGAACGGACGATTCCAACTCTAGCCCGTTTACGGCCATAATGCGGTCTGTTTGGCCCATGTTTGGCCAATCGATTATACGGCCCGTATAAGGGCCATTGATAATATGGCCCGCAGAAGGCCCATTGTTTCTATGGCCCGTAGAAGGCCCACTATTTGTACGGCCAGTAGGAGGCCCATTGTCACTACAGTAAATATTAGCCCATGCTTATTGTGGCCTAGTTTTAAAAAATAGGTTATTGCGGCCACTAGCTAACCGCGGAAAAAGAACTGCAATGACTACAAGCAAACAAATAAACAAGACAACAAGGAAATAAATAAGCAAGCAACTAACGCTAGGCTATCACGGCTATTACACATATTACATCTACTGGGCATCAAAGTTCGCCACCAGTGCAAATATAGGGAACAAAGCAGCATATCATATACACTGGTTGTCAAAGTTGGCGACCAGCGCAAATAAACGCCGCAGCAAAACAAATCCAGAACTGAAACCACTTCAGAAGATCTCAAGACACAATATCCTGGGTACCCATAATGCTGGCAAGATGCTTAGCAAGCTTATTAACATTCTCTTGTTTGGCGCTTAAATCCTCCAGCGCTTGTTGTTGCACCAAAAAATATGCATCTGAATTCTGCAGGGACTTCCTCAGTCCTTCAACTTCCTGTCACAGCACATCCGATCGATGTCTTTCAACTTGAAGTTGAGACTCAAGAATACGAATTGATTCAGGCAGCGAGTTCGAAGAGCTTGTGCCAGCAGTAGTGGCCAGTAACTCGAACACTACATCAAGACAGGACTTTTGGGTTCCCTCACTGTTGTCAAGATAGGTTTTATCAGCTTTCTTGGAGACCAACAGGGATGTCTCACTATCTTGAACCTTATCTGCATTACTTCCTTTACCATTGGATAATGCGGTACTGTTCTCCAATATTTTGTCCGCATTCTAAAAGATAAACAAGAAGACACATCACATGTTTACCATGTTGTATATGAAACTCATTTTGGTAAATGAGTTCAGTAGTAAAGTGGACAGGATAAGAGCATGAAACAAACATATATCTATGTACCATGGTCACTTTATGGTCTATATCATTCTAGTTTTTGTTGCCAAATCAAGATAGAGACACAGTTCAAATAATATTTGTTCAAGACAAAGCAGAATAGATAGAATATAAGTGTGGGTAACTATAGAGCAATAACAACACTTGTAATGTGCATGATATGAGAACATAACTGTCTATGCAATTGAAACTGAAATCAACATAGAGCAGGTTGCAACAACAAACCAGTTAAAGAATCAGGTTTAAAACATACCTGTTGCGCCATTGGAGTTTCAATTCCATCCTTCAAATTTGAAAATAGTTGGTATGAGTAAATACAGTCATGCAAGAGCAAAGGAGTATGAACCATAGCTACAGAACCTGACCTGAGAACAAATCTTCTTCTCCTTTAAGCGTTGAGTTGGGATTCGGAGTGGTGGTCCTCGTGCTTTGGGCACTGCAGTTCCCTTACTAACTACTCGTGTTTGGTTGCTCTATGGTGGAGACGGTGCTGTGTCAACTGGAATTGGGTTACTATCTGCCGGGGTTGGGGTTAGAAGGGGTGTAGCTGGTTCTCTGTCCAACTGGGTAGGGGTACAATCTGCGAGAGTCTGGGTTATGTGTTGTGGTTCTGGTACTTGGGCAAGTACAACCGTGGTTCTACCTGCATCAACTGGTAGCACTATCTTTTCTGAAGACCGTGTTGTTACTCCCTTAGATACTGCCATCACGCTCTCCAATTCAAATGGCTGATAAACAAGAAAAGTAATTGAAAGTATAGACATTGTATGATAGACAGGTGCAATGGATAGTGGGGAATAAAAGAGGGCATGAAATAATTCATATTTATGTTGTCTAACCAAACAGGATAGCATAACACAATTTCACATTATGATGGCTAATTAAAAAGATGGAAAGACATAGTTCAAAATATGAGACTATGTAAACAGGATGACATGACATAACTATATAATGTGTTTATTAAATAGGTTGGCATGCCATAAGTCACATACATTCACGGATAGAATGCCATAATTCAAAATATGATGACTGTAAACACTAAACAGGATGATATGATATAACTATATGATGTCTTTATTAAATGGGTTGCCATGCCATAATTCAGATAGATGATGTGCATGTACTATGTAAACATGATGGCATGATATAATTCAAATATATGATTTATATAGTAAGCAAGTAAGCAGATGTCAATCCATATATGATGTAAAAATTAAGTAATGCAAGACAACATGCATGACATGGGTAATATAACCCTGCCAAGTTTGAGCATAGACCTCAGGGGGAAAATAGGACTGGTCATCAGTCTCTGAATCCTCCTCTGAGGAGCTCTCTGTAACCAGCAAGATGTCTGCTTCAGCAGGTAGCATTGTCTGCTCTGAATACCTTGTTTTCACTCCGGATACTTCCATCACCGCTTCAAATGGCTGATGCACAGGAAGAGTAGTTGAATATACAAACGTTGTCGAAAAATGGAACACGTAATACAAAAAAATGATAGCATGATATAATTCACATACATGATGATTGGCTAAACAGCATGGCATTGCATAATTCACATATATAATGCCTTTGCAACAATATAGCATTGTATAATTCACATATATAATGTCTCGCAACAAGATGGCAATGCATAATTCAATTATATGGTAATTAGACACTGAACATGTGGCATTCACACAAAGCATGTATGAACTAATCAAATGACATAGCAATGCGAGACACCATACGCACGATATGAGCAACATAACCCTGCCAAGTTAGAGCATACACCTGGGGGGAATAGGAATGGTCATCTGTCTCTGAATCCTCCTCTGATGAGCTATCCGTAACCAGCGAGATATGCGCTTCGTCAGATAGCATAGTCTGCTCTGAAGACCTTGTTTTCACTCCAGAATTTGCCATCACCGTGTCAAATGGCTGATGCACACGAAGAGCAGTTGAATGTAATAACATTGTTGACAAATGTAATATGTAACAAAAAAAGGATGGCCTGATATAATTTACATATAAGATGACTGGCTAAGCAGGATGGCATTGCAAAATTCACATATATGATGCCTGGCTAAACAAGATGGCGTTGCATAATTCACATAAACGATGAATAAACTAAACAGATGGCATTTGCACAAAGGATGTCTAAGCTAAGCAGATGACATATTTGATGTATAAAGTAAGCAATGCAAGACACCATATGCATGATATAACCAACATCAGCATGCCAAGTTAGAGCGAAGACCTCAGGGGGTAAATAGGAGTTGTCTTCTCCTTCTGAATCCCCCTCAGAACAGATATCTTCCTCTCGATTACAATCCAAAATGCGTGGAGGGGGGGGTGCCTTTGCGCCTACCATGGAGCAACGTCTGCATGAAATTTTATTGCCACGCAAGGCTCGTCTCTTTTTCTCTAGATGTTCAGTTCCATTGTTTATAATAACTGTCATGCATAGGAATAAAACATAGTGAGATTATGTAAGGAGTGCATGCAGAAATCCAGAGTGATGGTAGCAACCTGTGGATAGACCCAAAACCAATAATAGCAGGCAGATAATGGCTTCAGTTAAAAAATACAGATAATGGCTTCTTTACTGTTTGTTTCCCACCCAACATGAAACTCATAGTAGACACCGGAGATTAACCAGATAGTAGATAGATACTATTGATAGCGGCCCCGATATGTACCCCACAACCATTTAAAAACTCAAGTTTGACCATTAGTTTGGAGCTGACTCAGAGTCTAAAAGGTGAATAGGACGATAAAGTAGCATGTAATATTAAGCGATGCATAACGTAAGCAAACACGAAAGAGTGCGACGTCTCTTGCGGACCCGTGTAGTCCTCGAGGTCATCTGCTCGGTTGATGATGGTAGTGCAGTTTTCATGGCTGCCAGCGGAGGGGGAGAAGATCTGAGGCGGCGAAAGACAGTCTGGAGGTCAGATCCCTGCTGTGCTGGACCCTTCTGTCATAGGAGTAGCTGAGCTGGGGTGGACGACGGCGCAGCAGGAGCAGGACAAACCACGCAAGGTTTTCTTTGACAACTATCTGTAAGAGAAGTAATTCTGTAAGGGCTCGTTTGAATTGGAGGATTCCAACAATGCAGGGATAGGAAATAGACAGGAATAGGATAGGAATGCACGTGCAAAACAGAGAATTTAAAAACACAAGATTTCTGCTAATCTGGGTGTTTGATTCACAACAATTGGAAGATCACAGGATGCAAAGAAGCATGGTGAGATTAAGTCAAACCACAAGAAAATGTACGTTTATAATGCTATTATGCTACTATATCTTAGTCTTGTGCTTCATGAATAGGAATTTGAAAAGGAGGACAAGTGAAAATTAAAATTCCTACGTTTTTTCTTTCAAGGAGACACTAAAGGAACAAATCTGTGGGCTCAGTGGACAATATATATAACATGTAGAGTAAAAAAGAGATGCAACAAGTGTACAACCTCTTTGGCGAAGCCATGTCGATCTCAGCGTGATTGGGTTGGCCGGTGAGGATGCTCCGACTGACTTGGCTGTCAGAGGAGGGGAAGAAGATCTTAGGCGTCTAGCGATGGAGCCCGAGGTACTGCTCCATTGTGATGGAGGGTTTCATCATTGGGGCAGCTTCGGTGAGTTGTACGACGCCGAGGCTGAAGCAGGACAAGAGAGACAACAAACAACGTTAACCTAAGTGGAATTCTAATAGCATCTCCAATACATGACGTAAAATAAATAAAAACAAAGTGCTAGATGTAAAATACATCAGCCGCTCATCTCTGAACCTAACTGTCGAAACTGAATTTAACTGTCGAAACTGAACTTAACTGTCGAAACTAAACTTAACTATCGAAACTGAATTTTGCTGTCGAAACTGAATTTTGCTGTCGAAACTGAACGCACTAGCAAGGTGAGGCTACATGTCGGTCGACTGACTTTTTCATCTCTGGTCAGTCGATTTTGCAGCCGTTGGATACGAAATCAAGGGCCTGCGGTTCATCTTCAACCTCCACCCCCCCTGAGTCGGCCAAACAGCAGCCCCCCGGCGCCCGCGACTGGCGGTGCGCCGCCCCGTCCGCCCCGAAAACACTCCCCACCACCGGTCCGCCGCTGCCCCGGCCATCCCTCTAGCCCCCCCCCCATGTGCCGAGCTTTTTCTCCGGTGATCCCCATGCCACCGCCCCGCCAACGCCCCGCCACCGCCGGCGACCACCGCCCCCCATCCTGAACCCTAAGATAGATAGTTGGGTACCTCTCCGGCGAGCCCCCCTCCCTGCTGCGGCTGGTTCTTCCTTCACCCCGGCGGCATCGGAGTGAAGTGTAGCTAAATCGGAGCAGCATCGCAAGCAAGAGCAAGAGCGAGAGCAGCAGCGCGAGCAAGAGCAATAGCAAGAGCAGACCAGGCAGGGGACTGAGAGCAAGAGCAGAGCAGCAGCGCGAGCGAGAGCTAAAGCAACAGCCGGTCCTACTGATGTGGACGTCGCCACTGAGGGAGCGACGCCGTGGAGGAAGTGGCCGGCGATGCCGCCGTGGATGGAGCCGCGCCGTGTTAGCTCGGGACCGAGCGCCGGTAGCACCGTGAGATCGAATCAAGAAGAAAATGCGGCGATTAGTGTACAACCTCTTTGGTGGCGCCGATTAGGCCGCAGCTTCATCCGAGGAAACGGTGATGATGATGCTCTTCCAGTGGTGCACGTGAAGATGGCGGTGTGGGAATGGAGGTGGCGCGAAAGACGAGGGGAACGTCGGGGCAGCTCCTCAGAGGTGGAGGACGGGGTGGCTGAACCGGCGGGACGATGAGATCGACGGGGGATCCTCATCCGGTACGGTGGATGAGGGACGTCGAGGTGTTGCTGTGGACGACATCGCCGGGGAAGAGGCTCCGGCTGGGTGGCGGACAAAGCAGGGTGTGGGGTTTCATCGCGGTATTCGCGGCCTCGGTGTACGAATGGGTGGGCGGATGGGATGGCAGTGGGGAACCATGGCTTAGATACACGCTTGTCCGAAATGTGGGGTAAGTTACGGGAGTACCCCCACCGATTTGAGGTGATTCTTTCGGTTCAGGGGTACCACGGGCATTTCGCGTGTCGGTATTTCACAGGAGGTGGGAGTTTTCACGCGCATTGTAATTTCGGAATAGCAAGGAGCGGGTTGAGATGGAGGGAGTTGTCGGAGCACAACGAGACAAAGATATATCTTAAATATTTCGGGCTAACAAGGCGCGGGTTGAAATTTCCGGACAAGCCTAACGTGTACTGTAGCAAATCAATGCACCCTACAAATGTCATTCAAAACATTGAATTCATGTTATGTTCAATTAAAATATTTCGCTACGTGTATAATGCATGCAATCTACTACTCAAATGAACGTTTTAGTGCATTCCAAACGTATATACTACCGCTTCAATATGAACTAAATTTGAATTTGTTTCTCTATTTGAATAAGATCTACAGTAATGATTGTTGTGAAGTCAAAGCATTTGAATTCATTTCTCTGTTTTAATAAGATCTACAATCATCATTATTGTCAAGTTAAACCATCGTTTGTGTATTATCGTCACAGCACACCACATGATTAGTCTCGAGTTACATATGAACTATGTGTACTATATGAACTCGAACTAGATTTCTTGAATCCACTTTATTTCGATTTCAAATCACATTACATTTCTAGCTCTAGCTAGATCTTCATAATCTAAACCATGTCTCATATGTATAATGTGTTTATCACATTATGTATGGTGCCCCGCCCCCTACGCCTACAAGTATTTAGACGTGAGTTGCAAACACCACACATTACCACAAATTGAAATAAAAGGTGAGAATGTTCGATATATAGTATTGTTTAGATTGTTCGATATTTAGTTGTAAGCTGAAAACGCCACACATTATCACAAATTCAAATAAAATGTGAGATTGTTTGATGTATAGTATGGTTTAGATTGTTCAGCATTTAGCTGTGAGTTGCAAACGCCATGCATTATCACATTATATATGGTATAACATGTGCACCGCACGTGTATCACCGCTATATTCATGCATGCAATGTTTAAAACACTATGATCTCCTATTCAAATATATGAATCGCTTTCATATCAAATTATGATCTTTGTTAGTCTCTTACACCCACACAATCCTCTCACCTTTGTAGCTACCACTAACTTTCTCTCATGCATGCACACGCCCTCCTCGCCCTCCCCTCCCTTTGCATTCTATCCACCGGGAACATTCATTTTTTTTCTTTAGGTCGTTCTCCCAGAGTCTCCACAACTCCTTTCCGACACACACTGATCGATAAACCACTCCAGCGATGCCTGCCTACAACATACAAACACACCTTCAATCTCCTCCTTTATGTGTCCTTGCCTCGTGTCTCTCATATGGTCAGACACGCGTGTAAACTCTCGCCCCTCTTTTCATCGCTCTCACAACCGCACACTCCTCCCCCTATCTAGCTAGTAGTTGGGCCTCTCGCACCACCTCCTAGCTCCATTCTCTCTGTCTATCCGTCTTGGTGGGCCTTATTTTCCTCTAACAAATGGACGTACACCGACCGATCTCTCGCTATACATATAGCTAGCTAGGTCCTTATAACTCGTTTTTACCCACACGTCAATCGATCTACCTCATTAGTTGTGTCTCTCTCTTCCTCTGACAAACAACAATTGATCTACCGATCTAGTTAGGTTTGCTTACCAAACACATGGTTCCCCTTCATCATCCATGGATGTGTCCTGACAGATCTATCATGCACAGGCACACACAGAAACACATCCCCACTCTTATTGATAACATTGCAGTTCCACCCTCAGTTTGTCTAGTAGGCCTCTCCCACCATCTTCGAGAAGCAACTCCATCACCCATCCAGCACTCTACCCCTCTCCCTCCCTCTCCCTCCCTCCCTCTCTCTCTCCCATCATATTTCCCGTCCTTCAATTATGTATGGATGTCGACCGATCTGCCTCAAGACATAGCTGGGTCTCTCCTTCTCAACACATATACAAGTCCTTCTACCTCTATAGTTAGGCCTCTGCATACCCCTCCCACCACCCCTCCCCCCACACACACTGATACATCGAGCGCTCTAGTCATGTCTCCATGCCACACACAAACTTGACATGTGCCCTCTAACGTTCCGGTTGGCCAGTCGCCCTATATGTTTGACTTGTACACACACAATTTCGATGGCTCTCTTCATTGATCTCGCACCCACCCACTTGATCCTCTCTTCGACTCTATCGATAGCTATGACCCCTCCCTCTCTTCTCGTGGATTGCCCGACCCTCTATGTATGATATGGATAGGCCTCCATTTCACACACATTGCATGCAAAATTCTGTTTGAGATGTCATCGACATATTCCCACAAATAATTCACGAAATCAACCCCCACCCCCACCCCAAAACAAAAAACACACACGAACGCGGTTTGTATCTCTCACACACACCCACGAAGGTGGGGGACGTGCACGAAGAGAAGAGGTGCATGCACGACGCACGTACTCCCGTGTCTTTCCCAACCACACCCGCGCGGGTACATGGTGGAGCTCATTTCTGTATGAAAAAGGCAGCCCACGTGGTAATTTGGCACGTGTACTGGTTGTCCACTTGGTGGAGGGTGGATCGTCTACCACGGGTGAACAAACAAATTGCGACTTGACGTGTTATGTTAAAAAAGAGGCAAACCATGTGGGGCCTACCTTAGAGGCAAGGCTCTATACACTGGAGTACTTTTGATGTGTCCCTTCAACTCGCAGAACGAGGAGAAGCTTGCTTAGTACGCCGTATCCCCCGCCCACGGGCGCGGTGGCTCGCAGGATGAGGTGAAGTTTGCATACTACGCCTTACGCCCGCTCCCTCGCCCATGCGCACGGTGCCTCGTAGGATGAGGAGAAAAATTTAGTACTCCCTCCGTTTACTCCTCGTCCCTACTACCTTGGTTATAGAGATTATATCATATTGTTTGGAATATATATGTCCTTTAGTAGATTTCAATATGAACTACTAGTACATACTCCAAAAACTGATGTATATAGACATATTTTAGAGTGTAGATTCACTCATTTTGCTTCGTATGTAGCACTCTCCCTCGCCCCTCGACCCTCGCCCACGTGGTGGACGTGCAACAATTCACTCGGCATATAGCCAAAACGATATATACCGCACTACCATTATTGCTCGACTTCCCGAAGAGGTGAAGAGCGAATCGCAAGGTTAATATATTGGAGATGCCAAGCGCAAGGTTATAGGAGAACGAGTAGTAGGTGCCGCATCATTTATAAATAAAGTTTTTTCTTCAGTGGCACGTACGCAATATGATAGATTCATATGGAGAGAAAAGGAAACCGCTCCACTATATACATAGTCAGGACGGGCCAGCCTACACGGTTGCTTGCTGGGGTTGCTCTCTTCACACTCTCTCGCACAAAATGACTGTGGCCACATCTGTAACATCCCGGTGGATCACGTCCACTTGGGGAAGGGGTGGATGCTTAGTGTAGATGCGATGGCCGTCGCCGATGGCGAAAACCCACTATCGGAACGTCCTGATCAGGGGTCCCCGCCGTTCTCTCTCACAAAGCCGGTGAGGTTGCCTTCGTCCCTTGCTCACTGCCGCGACGTGGGCAGTTGCCGCCTCCCGCTGCCCTCCTCAAGGTTGAGCTACGTCCCTCAGGTACAACTCCCTTTACAGCCGGCTTGCACCACTGCTCCAGCTGCCCACATCACTCCCTGTGGATATTTCTCTACTTCTTTGCCCCGCACATACCTCTACTGGCTTCTATGTACTGTATTTGTGATGAGTTTATGTCTCATCAACTAGTCCCAGTAATCTTATTCTAATCACGCTTGTTCAATTTCTTTGCCACAGGGATGCTCATCTCGATTTTGGTGAAACTGCACAAAATGATCCGATGGTCAAAAGGTTGCAAACTTCATTTATTAGGAAGCTCAAACGTTGCCAGCAAATTGAAGCCTGGTCAGGGTTCATGGTTCAAGGGCTAGGGACTGCATGGATCGTTTTTTCTTTAGCTGCCTATGTTCCAAAATAAGTGTCAACTTTAGTAGTAGTACAACTTGGTACTAAAGTTTGCACAAAGTTGAGAAACTTATTTTGGAACGGAGGGAGTACATATTTGCTATGATCTGTCAGTCATTGAGATGCAATAGCATGGATGGTAGTCTCCTTTGTATTTGATGAAATGTTGCAACGGGCAACCTTGGACGCAAGATACATGTAACAGAACCTGGAAGCTTCATAGCATTGCACAAATTTATCTCGCTGATAAATTACAGTACGTACTATACTAGTACTTCCTCCATTCCTAAATATAACTCTTTGTAGGGGTTTCACCATGAACCACATGCGGATGTATATAGATGCATTTTAAGTGTAGATTCATTCATTTTGTTCCGTATGTAGTGGAATCTCTACAAAGACTTATATCTACTAGTAATAGCTAGCCCCACTACTAGGAATTCTCTATCCTCTCCTTGAGCCACGTCATCAAAATTGATGTAGCCGTTAGATGAAGTAAATCAGTCCATAATACCCATCTGATCTTGACGTTGAGAGGCTGCGCACTATGACACATGCAAGCATGCAGAAATACCGTGCCACATGCATGTGAGTGGGTTTTAAATCACATCAACATGTCTGCATGCAAGCATGCACCGGTAGCATGCATGTAAGTGAGATTTTAAGTCCCATTAACATGTCAAAAAGAAAAATATAATCCCATTATGCAGTAGGAGTTGGCTGATCTTTTTTCCTTACGAGGGATGATCTAAATGATGATGGGAGTTTATTTAGTTTGGCTACCACATTCGTCATGCGGTTATAGAGTTTTTTTTGTTCTATGAAATCGATAATTTTGCCCGGAGAGATATACCGCTGTTCCACACCAATGTGCGGGGACTCATCTAGTAATATTTAGGAACGGAGGGAGTACTATGTAAAGAGTTAGGTGTCGCATGGTGATAGTGTGAGGTGGGCCATGTAATCACTGAGCCTGCGTGTTTTCACTGCTCTTGCACGCCTCTGCTGTAAGAATGGAGAAAATGGTAATCTAGTAGTAGTATACCTCCTTTCGCCGAAAGCGTGGGACATCCAGCAGTCCTACCACCTCAGTAATAAAGACCAATGAGCCGTCAAATCACATAGACCCAGCAGTAAGTTGGATGGACGAAGAAACCATCACTCTTGTGCTAGTGAGAGGTCGCGTCCGCTCTGCCGGGCATGAATGCGGCACCGATTCTTTGGAGCGGTGCTGACCATTTCGGGCGGGAAGTGCGCGCAGGTGATGGAGGGGCTTTGGGTGGGCCAGGCTGGTCAGGAGCAGGCGTGGCAGCTGTCCGCATGTCCCTACCGGACACGCCCGGAAACGAAAGGATGCACTGACTCTCGCGGCTAAAATCGTACACTACACAACATCTCTCTGTAGGAGTAGGTCGATCTGTCGCTCTCTCTAACACACGCATGGTGTTAAACACACACACACACACCTTGGTCCCATTGCACCTTCTAACGTGACTTATTACACCTAGACAGAGGGAGTAGTAAGTATACGAGATACAGTGGCACACTGACTTAAGTCGAATACAAGTGCCCAAAATTTGTGTGCATGTTATAATAAGGATTCACTTAAAATAGTACATGAGCGAACAGAGGGATCAATTGGACAGTGTTCCCGAGCAGCAGCGAGATGTGTGAAGTAAGATACACCGCTGGCGCTTTTAATTTTTCTTATTAATTTGTTTGTTTCACCCTCTGACTGGTGGGACCCAACATACTACATGGAGAGAGGTAAGGTGACTAAGGCTGCATTATTCTGCACCACTGTGGATAGTCTTACCACCAAAGCCACATGGCACGATTATGATTGAAATCCCAATGACTCCCACACACAAAAAACATGGCATGCTTGTCACACGAATGCAGGAATTTATAAAAGGTTATATCCCTCTCATTGAACATAACGGGAGGGTTGTGTAGCTGGTTAGCCTATTCGCTTATCAAACTTGAGGTCTCGGGTTTGATAACTACACTTGAGCATAATTTGTGCTATTAGGATTCCTTGACTGGTCAAAATGTTTTCTAGGGTTTGCACGCTTCACACTCTCTCTCTCTAGTATATATATACACGCTGGAGCCTCAACGCTTGTAGTTGCTCTCTTCACACTCTCTCACCCTCTCCCGCTGGAGCCTTAGCGCTTGTAGTTGCTCTCTTCACACTCTCTCGCCATCTCCAGATCAAAACAAGACTTCTTTGGCCTCTCTCTCTCCCCTCACTGCTGCTCAAAGAGCCGGCAGGATCCGTCTGCCGCGAAGGGAAGGAGGCTTAACGCTGTCGCCGTCGGCGAGGGACTACCGGCGTAGCTGTTCCCTTTCCACCCTGTGGCGGCGCGGGAGGGCCTCCGACCCCTCCTTCTTCGCCGCCGTCCCGTCCCGTCGCCCACCGAACCATGCCCCAAGAACCTTAAGGTATAATTTAGTTACTCCACATGCATTGCTCTAGCTGCATGTATACCATGAATCTAGGACGTGGTTCAAAGAGGAAAGGAGTGGGGGAAAGTAGTGGGAAAAGTTGTATATAGCATGAATCTAGGACATGGTTCAAAGAGGAAATGAATGGGGAAATGTGTATAGCATTAATCTAGGACGTGGTTCAAAGAGGAAAGGAATGGGGGAAAGTAGTGGGGAAAGTTGTATCGCATAAATCTAGGACATGGTTCAAAGTGGAAAGGAAGGGGCGAAAGTACTAGTTCAAAAAGGAAAGGAAGGGACAAGGCTATAGAGTTTGAGCAGGACTAGATTTGCTACGCTCACATAGGGAAAGGCGTCTAAAGATAACAAAACTGGGACCAACACAAATATGCTCCTTGGTTGTTTGTTCTTTGTTGCAACAGAGTGTGCATGACCACAGTACATCGGTAGATGTGCTGGTGCGTCCACTATCCCGTGCAACTCATTAGCTGTTGTTAATCTAAGGCCCTGTTTGGTTAAAAACTCCCTAGTCCCTACCTGTTGGGTTCCAGGGACTAAACATGGACTAGAGGTTATTAAATTACCTGCTTAAAGACCATGTTATCCCTAGTAATGAACTAATAGAGACAAGGTGCGATGCGTGGCAGGGGCAACTGTTGGAAAAAGTCCCAAAAAGACTCCCTCGGGGTCTTCTTTATTTAGTCCCAAATGCCCACTTTTAGTCCCTAAAAGTCCCTCCTCTTTGGTTTAGATGGGACTGACATGGAGTTTTTTATTCCCTACACCAAAATGTCCCTGTAAACAAACACCCTCTAATAATGCCGCTGGAAAATTGATGCAATGCCATAGTTAAAAGCAAATTACATGTTTAACGAATTTTATTGTTAATATAATCTCTATGTTAATATTAATCAATGCCACCGTTTGAGAAATGCTAGTGTCTTGCTTTCTTTCCCATTTAGATAAGGTAGATGCTTATTTTTGTTGGCTTCTGTGTCATCCACCGTTATTGACCACTAATTGTTTCCTTTGCACATCTATGTAAACAGGGTTATCTGCTTCACCTCGTTGCCATTGTGACCTTTTGTTGCACTGCACAAAACACTTTTGTTTTAAGAGTGTTTTGTGCAGTTCAACCAAAATTTCACACCGACAATGTTGCTTGATTGCTTGATCTTAGTGGAACTGCACAAGAGGAGATCTTACTTCCTATCCGTTAAGGCGAATTTGGTTCAGATCTTCTTCTTGTGAGTTGTTTTAATTTCACATCATGAGAGGTCAGTACTAGCCTTCTTTCACATGATTCTGCAGTGTGCATTCATATATTGTGCTACTTGTACGATAATGTTGCTTGATTTTAGTGAACTGCACAAATGGAGATAAGACTTCCAATCTATATGTGCACCGTAATATCCCATTGAGGTAAGATAAGGATATTTCACAACTGCTGGCCTGTATTTTGCCACTTTCATCAGAAAATTAAGTTTTGTACTATACTTGTGCTCCCTAATTGACATGCCAAATCTTACATTGAAGGCGAAGCTTGTTTGTTATTGAACCAAGTGATGAAGGGGAAAAACAAGGGCAAGAAAAACAAAAATCAACTCCCGGTGCTGTAATGAAGCACTGGAACTGTGATGACACAAGTAATTGCATCTTAATTTATTGCTATGGCTGGAATGAGCAATTGTTTTGCCAGTGATTTGATGCCACTCTTAATGTAATATGTAATTATCTCTACTTGTGCAAACAAGGATCTTCTTTAAAGATACCATATATTTTAGTGGAACTGCACAAGAAGATGTTGGAAACATTAAACTAATCGAGGAGTATATAGTAAGCATGGCCACCACCGTAGATAGCAACAGATGGTTCCGGAGAATTGCTTCATCTATATGCTCTACACAATAAGCCTCCGGACAAAGGTTGGTACTCGCCCACTGATTTCATCCATATGATTGAGCTTTGTCATCTCTATTGGTGTTGTGCTACTGTTTAGATACTGTCATGAAAAAGTGGTATTGTCCTTGAGAAGTGCTTCATCTGTGCTGCTTTAAATATTTCCTTTCCTTTTTTTTCGAGCAAACAGTGATGCTAGCATTTAGTAGTCCTCTTGTCTTTGCACAA
This sequence comes from Triticum urartu, assembly GCF_056163025.1. Classification (NCBI taxonomy): domain Eukaryota; kingdom Viridiplantae; phylum Streptophyta; class Magnoliopsida; order Poales; family Poaceae; genus Triticum; species Triticum urartu. The sequence goes on from NC_141875.1 coordinate 258,830,370, forward strand.
CAGGATCATCTTCCTCTGAAGAAGAATATGGAGTACGTGAAGTGACTAGTTCCGATTATGCCAGGATGAAGAAGCCTTGTCTATCTTATCATCAGAAGGAGCAGTTTAAGGATGGTTACATTACTCCCCACAAGACCAAACTAACTTCAGCTCAGAAGGACTGACAAAATCTCCATTTTTTTGCTGTGATGCGCGAGTACAATGTTGTTCTAGGATTCTTTCTGGTGAGTTCCATTTTTCTAAAAGTGTGCTCTACATGGACCATGTATGTGCCTGTTGAAACTGTCAATTCATAGTACAGTTTGCTCTATACTAATCACTTTTTTGTATTTGTGCAAACAGGGGTGCTCAGCTTGATTTCAATGGGAACTGCACAAAATGTTCATGAATACATCGAATCATTCATTTCCACCACAAGAAAGGAGGTGCCGATAAGTTCAAGGCGTTGCAACATATAAGGGAGAAATCATACAAGCTACGCGCGAATTTGGTTGATTTTGGTGGAACTGCACAAAAAGAACAGCTGGTTTATTTAGCATGAGGTGCCATGTCAATGTACGAACTGATGGCAAACCCTGCCCATTCCACAATCGTAGGCATTTGATATTTTGGAATGGGACAACCTTGTCAAATTTTGCTCATTGATTTTAGCAAGACATGCGTTTGATATTTTCGAATGGGACGCCCTTTGCTGTCAGCAGCGTCGATCAATTTTTTCTTTATTCTTTAGTTGTGAAGTAAATATTGCCTCTGACATGTGAGTTGCTGAGATGCATAATCATCGATTGTTTTGAATGTTCTCTATGAATTGCCAGTCCTGTGTGTTTGATTGCAATGTACAGAAACACTGAAAAGCTGCTCAAACTCTTTGTACTCCTTCTGTTCCTTTTTACTTCGCACATTGTGAAAGTGCATACTTTTTTGTATAAGATTGGTCAAAGTAGAGATACTTCGACTGCAGACAAAACTTGTATGCAGACTAGAAAGGACCGGAGGGAGTACATGTGACACTGCTGCAAACGAGGTGATCACCCAGGGAATAATGCTAGCACGTATTGTTTTGCATGTTCATCCAATGCTAGTGATACAGGAATTCGAACTAATCGAAATAAATTCATTCATACATGGTCGTATTTCATATAAACATGCCAGATTTCATTACATTTCATACATTCTTCAACTAAAAAGGGGTGCGCTGGAGGTATAATTAATTAACCGAAGCTACCCACCTGTGTCCCGCTGAGCCGAACAGAAGCTTCAGTGACTTAACTGCAGGTGCAGTTGCGTAACTCACATGTGGCCTGTTGGGCCCACGTGTCAGTCAGCCAACTGCACCAGCAGTTAAGTAGAAGCAGCGTTATTCTCCAGCAGAACTCCCTGACTCCATGTCGCCACCAAGAAGCTAACCGGCCGTCAATGGTCAACCCGCCAAGCTTGGCTTCAATAGGAGGGTAGCAGCGGTGGCCTTACTTGGACCCGAGCGGCGGCGACCTACGGTGTTCTACTCTTCCTCGTTTTCTATGTGGCACGGCCTCGTTGGCAGCGGGGCGGGGCCTCGGCGGAGCCGGCGATGTCCTCTGTCTCGTTGCCGACGGGCGGTGCCTCAGCGGAGCGGTGGAAATCCTCCCCCGCGTTGCCAGCAGGGTGGGGCCTCGGAAGAGCCGGCGATGTCCTCTGCCTCGTTGTTGGTGGGGCGGGGCCTCGGTGGAGCCGGCGGTGTCCTCTGCCTCGTTGTTCGCACCGCGGGGCCTCGGCGGAGCAGGGCCTCATTGACGGCAGCGGAGCGAGGACTCGTCGGAGCCGGCATTGTCCTCTGCCTTGTCCTCGGTCTCGCCAAACAGCGCCTCACCCACTTCTTCGCCCTCTTTGCTAGACTCCTTGTAGGCGGCCGCAGCCTCCACCACCTACATGCGATACCGCCAGCGCTTGAGGTGGCCCTTGCGGGCGGAGCGGTACGAGTCGAGCAGCGCCTCTTGCTCCGCCCGCTCCGCGGCGATCTGCTCCTCCGCCTGTAGGTGCTCCTGGAGGAGATGGTGGTTGTAGGCGGCGTCGGCCCGCGCCTCCCGGAACTGCCCGTCACGCATCTCCCTCACACTATCCATATATTGGGCATGGGCCTCGCCGATGGTCATGGTGCAATGCACCAGCAAGGATGGCGCGGAGGAGGGGGTTGGCGCCAGATCGTCGACTACCATGTTCTCCATTGGGACGTCGTCGTCCTCCGGTTGCCTACCGGCCTGCCGGTCGGCAGCAATGGCTGCCATCTCCTTGTGGTTCGTCGTCCGCCCGTCCCGAAGAGCGCTGGAGCGCGAGGAAGCCATGGTGGGCAGTAGTGGTGTGGACAGAATAAAGGGAACAGATGCGGATGACTGCGGCTATGGCCAGGCAGCAGTTTATATAGCAATGGTGGGCGGGCGGAGGGACTGACGTGTGGCACCGAAGTAGCCGCCTCGGCAACCGCGTATCGTTAATGTGGGCGGCAGATGGACGGACGGACGACACTTGTGTCGTTTGAAGGCGGAGCAATCGCCTGCATCGGGAAGCGGGGTGGGCGGCGCTGACTGTTTCGGGCAGAAAGCGCGCGCGGGCAAGGAGATGACTTTACTTGGAGAGGATGACAATGGGGACCCACCAGGTCCATAGCCTCACGTACGCAAGTGCCTCCTTATATATATATATGTACAAAACTATACTCCCTCCGTCTAGGTGAATAAGTCGTATTAGAAGGTGCATCACGACCTAGGTGCAAGCAGATTGGTGGAAAAGAATAATATTTCTCTCTTCTAAACACAACATTTAATCACAACAGTTAAGAGGATGCCTTATTAGCTACCCATGCAGGCCATCGTAATTCATAGAATGCAAAGCGCTTTTATTTCTTGCCTAATAACCGCATGGACGTGCTGCATGCATTGGTCCTTGCCCGAGCAAAAAGAGGGAGGAAATGGGTTTCCACGGGAGACAACAAGGCAGAGGTGGAAGCGCTCGCTGGAGTAATTTATTTTGCTTCCCCCTGGTTTCCTGACATCATGGTCCCACACCATTGTCAACCTATGTAGTAGTCAATAAACAAGAGAATTGCACAAGAAGCGGCCGACAGCTGGGACCAAGCAGCTCAAGCAGTATTTGTGTTTTTGAGGTGTGAGCCCTGCAGAGTTTTTCGATGTTTAGCCCAGATATTAATTTTTCTCCTCTGAACAACAACGAAAACATTGCCTGCAGGTATTAACTGGGCGGGCTGTGGCCCGTCTAGCCCAGGCCAGATATCCAGCCCAGACACTAATTTTTTTCAAGCTGAAAATGGCTAGCCCAGCTATACTTTTTTTAGGAATACCCGGGCAAGGTCAAGCTGTTATTCTCCGCCCCGCTGGGCTGCAAATCTTTCCTAGGAGGGATGCATTAGGCTTAACAAGAAAATGGGCTTTAAGAAATAATAAATGGGATGTAATTATAAAAACTGGGCAGTAATTATAAAAAAATGCACCAAACACGTGATTACTTTATAAAATATTATTTTTGGATATTGAAAATTTTAATTTCATTAATTGTTGCAAGCGCAATGTTTCGTTGGATTTTTACGTAATATAAATTTATATTGAAATTGTATTTAATCTGACTAGAAATTTCGGGATAAAAATATTTCGGATCCCATCAAGATGTGGGAAATTTTATTGAATTCTGTTTTGAACGGTTGGTTGAAATGGGCTGTACTTTTAACAAACTGTAAATGGGCTGTAGTAAATTCCATTAGAATTCAAAAATGGGCTACACATTCTTACAAATCTCAAATGGCCTATAAGTTCTCTGCCACACACTTCTGGCCTTACTAAGTTGACGCGTCCCCTAAAAAAATAGAGTTGACGCGTATGCAAGGCTTTGTCAACTTATAGTCAACACACGGTTCTAGCAGCAGTGGCCGTTGGATGTCCATCCAACGGATGCCGTGCTTCTTCTTCAATCTCGGATATTCTAGCTTCACCCACCCAAGAAATTATTCCTCCCCCTGACATCTGGGGCGCACCATTTCGGAAGCTGACCTATGGGCCTACTAAGTTGACGTACCAAGGGCTTTGTCAACTTAGTCAATATAAACGATTCTAGCTGCAGTGACCATACGATGTCCATCCAACGGCTGTAGTGCTTCTTCAACCTCTGGTCTTCTTGCTCCAGCCGCCCAAAGCAGCGCCGATCGTGCCGCCTACTCCTGCCTCCTGTGGCCGGCTGTGCTGCTGTGGAGGCCTCACCGCCCCCTACTATTCCCACCACTGGCCAGGCCCTGTGGCAACGGCAGCCTCACACCGCAGCCGAACGAGTGAACCCTCATACTCCTCTCTGCGTGGGCATCCACTGCCGCGTCTTCACTGGCTCCGCGTCGTCCCCTTCCTAGGCCTCGCCGTCGTCCACCTCCCTGGTGCTCTCGGCGCGTCGTGGTCAACGTGGTCAAGGAACAACTTCCATCGGACATGGACTGTACGTGGAGAGGCTGACAGCTGGGTCCACGGCGGCAGCAAGGAAGTGCCTCCTTATTACGCGGAAAATAATGATTCCTCCACCTGACAGCAGGGAACCACCGGACGGGCCACTAGTATTTTGCGAAAAAATCGTTTCCCCCTAACTGCTGGGACCCACCGAACGGGCCACCGTATTTCATAAAAAAACATTCCCCCCGCTGTCAGCTCAGACCCACCGGAAGTGCCTCCTTATTATGCACAAAAAAATGAATACTCCCTCGGCTAGCTGGGACCCACCTTGATGGGAGGCTGACTTGTGGGCCTACTAAGTTGACGGGGACGAAGGGCTTTGTGAACTTAGTCAATATGAACGATTCTAGCTCCAGTGACCGTACGATGTCCATCCAACGGCCGTAGTGCTTCTTCAACCTGTGGTCTTCTTGCTCCAGCCGCCCAAAGCAGCGCCGGTCGTGCCGCATGCTCCTGCCTCCCGTGGCCGGTTGTGCTGCCGCAGAGGCCTCACCGCCCCCTACTATTCCCACCGCTGGCCAGGCCCTGCGGCGACGGTAGCCTCACACCGCAGCCGAACCAGTGAACCCTCGTAGTCCTCTCTGCGCGGGCTTCCACTGCCACGTCGTCCCCTTCCTAGGCCTCGCCGTCGTTCACCGCCGTGGTGCTCTCCGCGCGGCGTGGTCAACGTGGTCAAGGAACGACTTCCATCAGAAGAGTACTGTATGTGGAGAGGCTGACAGCTGGGTCCATGGCCACAGCCCAGTTTTTTGTGATTTTCCAAGTAAGTCGCTTTGTCAGGCCCGTTGGGCTGCAATTCTTTCAAGACGAGGAGAGCTTTCATTCGGCTGGCCGAGAAAACGGCCCATTAGTAATGAGAAATGGGTTGTACATTTTTAAAACACATCAAACCGGCAATTATTTTCAAATATCTTTTTTTTCATTTCAAGATTTTAAATTACATTAATTTTTATGCATGGAGAATTTGTTGGATTTTATATTGATATACATTTATTTTGAAATCAGTTTGAATGTGAGTCGAAATTTCGGGATTAAAAACAGTTCGGACCGCACCGAAATATGCAAAATTTCATATAATTTTTTAACCGTTGCCACAATATGGGCTGTAATGATAACAAAAAGAATATGGGCTCCAAAAAAACCTTAAGAATTAGCAAATGGGCTGTAAATTATTAGAAATAATGGCAGATGGGCTGTATGCTGTTTTCCACAGATTTGAGGCTTTCCTAAAAAAAGGTTGACGCACAAGCACTGACTGTTGGATGTCCATCCAACGGCCGTCGTGCTTCTTCAATCTCTGCTCTTCCTGCTCCAGCCGCTCAAACAAGCGCCGGCGGGACTGCCTGCTCCCTCCTCCTCGCGGCCGGCTGTGCTGCCGCGCAGGCCTCACCGCCCGACCATACTCCCATTGCTGGCCTAGCCATCCCTCTACTCACCCGCACCTGCTGTTATTCTCCGGTGACGGCAGACGAACCAGGAAACCCTCGTACAGTCGTACTCCCCTCCTTGTGGGAAACAACTGCCGAGTCTTTGCTGCCTCTGTGTCGTCCCCTTCCTAGGCCTCGCCGTCGTCCACCGCCCTGGTGCTCTCGGCGCGGCGTGGTCAACGTGGTCAGGGAACGACTTCCATCGGACGTGGACTGTACGTGGAGAGGCTGACAGCTGGGTCCACGGCCGCAGCAATGAAGTGCCTCCTTATTACGTAGAAAATAATGATTCCTCCACCTGACAGCTGGGACCCACCGGACGGGCAACTGTATTTCACAAAAAAAAACGTTTCCCCCTGACTGCTGGGACCCACCAGCTACATCTTCGCACGCAAGGAAGTGCGTCCGGGCAAAAAAAATGATTCGCCCCCTGACTGCTGGGACCCACCAGCTACATCTTCGCAGGCAAGGAAGTGCCTGACAGTCGGGACGCACGTACGTGTATGAGAGAAGCGCGCATCGCTCGGCCCCCGACGTCCCACCGTAACCGGGAACTCCCTGAAATTTTCCTCCCCCTCGCTTCTACAATGGTTTTTTCCGTCATGGACGGCCCAAAGAATGTCATGCAGCTGCGTCTCCGGCCTGCCCAGGACGAAAAGCCCATTTTCTGTCATGATTTTTTGTCATAGAAGTAGGAGCCCACCACATCTATGATGATACCGGGTTTTGTCACAATTATCGTCATAGAAGTGTCATATGTATGACAAATTTTTTTCGTTCGGCCCAAAATGTCACGGATGTGTCTTTTTTTTTTGTAGTGGATGCTTGTGAAACAAGTACCAATTTGGCAAGTCCATTTGGTATGATCTTTTTGCAGCATCTACATATGACCAAATCATCAAGATTTGCCAAGTGGCAGCCCTATCCCACACTCCTATTGAGTGCTCCTTCCTCATTTGTTTTCTGGACTAAGTTTAGTAGTTGCAGAGCAACTATGCTAAATCCTTGCCCAAATCCCCTCCAACTTCCCAGGACCATAGTCCTTGCTAGCTAAAACCTCCCAGACATCAAGTTTAGTCCTTAACCTCACTAGACTGATCACCAAGATGCAGTCAATTTTGGTACAACAAACTTGTGGAGCTTGTTTCCCTCTTCTCACTACACCTCTGCCCGTGCCATCACCTCAACTTTAATGAGCCTTGGAAGGACTCCTCTGCTGACAAGGTTTGGCACTAAGTAGGAGGCCAGAACGTGCAGTGTCCGTGGTGATCACAAGTGATACCGGCCAAAACGGTGGTCTGCGCACTGTTGGCCTCGGCAAAGCAGCTCTGGCTGGCTCTGGCTCGTCTAAGCTTGTCCTATAGCTCGGCCTCGGCGTCGCATTCCCCCCTGGAGCTCATTCCCCCTTCATTTGCTTCCTCGCTGAGCTGTCGCTGTCGCCAAACAATGAGCGCCCGTGTGCGCCGTCGTCTTCCTCCCCTGTCTTCTTCTCGCCTGAGCCCCCTTGGCATTGCGCGGCCCCGTGAGCTCGTCCGGATCCCCCTCATCGCCTTGCAGCCCCTTCCCGTGACCTTTGGTTGTGCCTGCCGACGATGCGCCCATCACCGGTGCACGGACACATCGCCTGCCGTGTGCCACCTCGCCCCTCCCTCTAGAGCTCTTCATGTGGCTATAAGTAGCGCCCCGAGCTTCCTCGCAGTCCACAACCCCCTCCCCGAGCCTCTCCCAAGCCCGGAGCACCTCCCTGACCCCCACCATCGCCATGGCCGCCACCTCGGGCTCTGCTCGATTCCAGCGATGTCGCGCCCCTCTCGCCATTCCACATCCACTTCTGCATTCACCAAGGTACGGCAAACCTCTCTGTGGCCTCGGCCCCTTCATTACCCCACCGGAGCACCCAGTCCGCCGGCGACCGGAGCCTCTCACCGCCGCGGGACCAGTTGCTCCCTCCTTAGTGCGTCTCGGCCGTGACAACCACCACCACGGGATGCGCCTCTCGCTCCTGAGCTCGTGGGCAGGTCACCCGTCGTCTGCGGTGGCCGGAGTCACCGGCGATCGCCGTCAAGGCGAGCCCCTCCCTCGGCTCGGTGCGCGCCCGAGCGCGAGGTTGAAGACACCAGGCCAGGTGGGCCCCTCTCCGTGCAACCCCACCTACCGGCAGCCGAAGGGCCTGGCCCAGCGGCACGTCGGATAAGTGGCGGCGCCCCCGCCGCGAAACCGTTTCCCCGTGCTAAAGGCACATTCCCAGTGAATTCGGGTCCCACTTTAGAAAGCGCATTCCAGTGCTTTGATAGAGGAAATTACGTTTTCACTTCTATGAAGGCGTATTCTCAGAAAGGCGCTTTCTCTTTTTCAGCTCAGTCGGCCGAAATGCTTAAATTGTGAACGTTCACTGTTTAAGACACTTTTGTGCCTAAAGAGTGAACGACCGTAACATTTCAACCGTGACTCCGATTGAGGTGATTCCAGCACTCATGTTCTCTATTCATCGAGCTCTTTCCATTGGTATCATTTTCATTATGTTTTCCCATAGTGAAAATGAGCACTTTTCCCTTGCCCGTAAACAGCCCCCCCGAGAGAGAAATGTTTCTGGCAAGTCTTTCCGTCATCGTTTCACACTTCTTCCCGAAGTATTTGTCGACCCCAGGAAAGCCAACCTCTTATCACGAGCCCCGACTTGCATGTTGACTTTGCTGGTACCTCATGTGTGTGTTTAGTTGCAGTAATCCTTGTTTGTTTCGTCTGCCATGATTTCAATTGTGCTTTATGTTAGTACTTCTTGCCACGTCATGCTTGCCTTTCATGATAGCACTTGCCATGCTAGTTATAGTGTTGTTAATATCATACTTGTGTTTCGTTTGTTTCATGCTAGTAGTATTGGTGCTATGATTATTTTGATTACACCGTGAATAAGCTAGTACCCGGTATTGTCATGTTTCATATGCTATACCTGATCACTTGAAAAAGCCTGATATTTGTTAATGCATTTGTATTCTGCATGTTCATTGTTGCATCCTTGTTAAATATGCTAGTAATATTGATGATAACATGACTTAATAATAAACCTCGTCCGTCATAGATGGGATCGAGTCATAGTGCCACCAAATCAAGCTTTCTCTAGTGCAACCTGATTTACCTTTATGGGAGGTCCTAGATGGGTCTATTGTCATGCCTCTCGCCGGTGCCTCCAACGAGGGAAGGTTATGGGCGCGTGCTACCCTGATCAGGTAGGCGGACATAAGCCTTGTGTGCCCAGGTTTGTTTTTGAGCTCATGTCCCCATTTGGGACCATTTTTATTTTGCCACGACAGTGGCCGTTGGTGCCTTTGGTAGGGACGGGGCCACCAGGACTGAACCCAAAAGGGGGTATTGGTTGGAGTGGCCGGGAGAGTGTCATGGCAGTATATCGTTTTTGTTGGAACATCGTTGGTCCACCCGAATGGGAGTGCAAGGCCATGGGTTCCGTGGTGTGGGTACAGTGCGCTACCTCTATAGAGTGTGTGTGTTAAATCTATCGATAGCCGCGTCCTTGGTCATGGGCACAGTTCGTAGTAGGTCACACTATCAGGTCTTGGTCATAATGGAGGATAAATCTGTTAATAACTAATGTGATAACTAAGATGTGATAAATAATGTGGTGACTTGGATTATGAGATAATCGCGAGAAGTCATGAGGGTGCTCCGAGGAGCAGTGGCAGAGTAAGTGATTGTTGCATAAGGTAAATACAACATGTCTTCATAGGAGGTAACTGGTAATTTGTTTTAAACATAGTTTCATGATGCCATGCCACGTTTTGATATGCTATGTTTTTGCTGTTGCTATGCTATAAGTGAGTTCGGAAATGTCCTGTTATTGCCATACTAGTAGATGCTATGACATTGTTCATGCTTAGTTTGATTTATGATTCTAGTGAATACCATGCCATGCTTAGAAGTGGTGTTGAAGTAGACTGTTGCATATGATGCGTTCTTGCTTTGTCATCTGCTCGTTTGGATGCTATGTATTTGGTTGTCTTGCAAGTACATCCAATGTACTGACCAGGCATGTCATGCCAGTTTTGTAGGTCGTGCCAGGTTATTCACTTGTTCCATCATGCTAGGCCGTAATCTTGCCAGTCCTGTGAGTTGTGGAGCTCAGCTAGAGTTCTTACGCTGCCAAACCAAGACTTCCGCCGCTGTGTAAATAGACTTCCGCGACCATTTAAATGGCCTTAGGGCTAGGCCAGATAATTGTATTCATCAATGATGTAATCTTATACACATGTATTTCTTGAATATTATTGTACCTGAATGCTGTATCATGGACCTGTCGTGCGTCAAGTGTTATCCTAGGCTGACGCGCGAAGGCCCACTGCACCATGCGGATTGGGGTGCCATAGGAGATGGTATCGGAGTAGCTAGGCTGGCATAGGTTGTCCTAGCATTAGATCAACGCTACCATCCACCAATAATGACCCTAAGGATTTGACCCATCCCTGGCATCCGGCATGGCCACTGTTAATCAACAGGTGGCGTAATCGGGACCGACACGTCCTCACCCCGCTATCCCCGCTAGTTATCCGTGGAACGAATAGCAACCCTATCCTTTCTAGTCAGCTGCACCGCTTACCCTTCGCCATGAAGGGAAAGGGGCCACACCATGCGGTCACGTCTCACGTAGCTTCCTATAAATCCCTTTTCCACTCGCCATATCACTCACCCCTCAGTCGGCCATGTCCCTGTAGAGAAGCCTAGCTAGCAACACTCCAGCCATGGCTAGCGTCCCCAAAGCTCCCAAGTTTTACACCCGCACCTTTGCCATCAACCACCCAGGCTTTCCACCTATCCTTACTGAGATGCTCACCAAAGCCTTTGGCTGTAATGCTAGCCCCGATTACCTGGTGTTACAATCAGCACCCGTCCCTCACCTTCATCGCTATGATGCAAGGGTGCAGATCTGCCCAGGTCCCGCAGCTGACAGCCAACCCTTGGTTTTTCAGGGCAGAGCCATGCCCACTACTGATTTGGCTATTCAGGACGCTGCTGTGGTGGCTATCCTATACCTCCGAACCAAGTTTCCGCAAGTGCAACAAAGGCAGGAGTTCTGCTTTTTCCCTATTGTGGCCGAAGCAGGAATTCAGCCTTCTCCCACTATCCAAGGAGATGACCCCGCAATTGCTCGCCTGGTGCAATATATCACTGCCCAGGGGATGATGATTTCTAAGATGCTTGCCGAATTTAGAACCCTGGACAACGATGCGGTACGAGTTGTCAAGGAAGCTTATCGCGAGGCTCGTAAATTTGCATCCCAAGCCGTTCGCCCACCGCCATCCAAACCAGTGCTGCCCTCTCAGCCTGTGTTGTGGCCTAAGCCAAACATCATCACCCTCGACAAGGCTCTTTACCGAATCCATGAGTAGCATTTGCTTGGATCAATTTCAGCCACACCCCCAGCAGTCGAAACCCAACCCTGATGTATACCGAAGCTCAAGGTGAGGTCCGATCCGTTGTTGTGGCCCGATCTTTCACGACACTTCTCCTTCAGTAGTAGCAACCTCTCGCCCGCGCACGCGATGTATACAAAATAAAGGGTTTGAACCTTGCGGCTCAGCACGAGAAAACCAATCTCGACGACGGTACTCACGCACAAAACAATTTCCTCACACATAAATCGCAACACAGAGGTTTTCTAAAGCTTCCTCCAAAACTTGGGGATTTTTGGACAGCTTCCCCCAAAACTTTATATGGGTATTTACCCTAAAAAGACATTGTGTATATTCATCAAAAAATAACCTCCTCTTACAAAGAACTAGATTGGCTTTATATAATAGCCGCACACCTAACTATCTTGGGAAGCAAGGCTTGTTACGTACACTTCAAAAATAAGGAAACATCGTAAGCATATGATAACCGACTTGTGATCTATTTAACTAGACAAAAACTACTAGATTTGTTACATGGCCGCCAGCTTTATTCTTCTGTTGGTGGACCCCATCCGATTTATTTTAAGCATAGGAGACTCCACATGCAGCACGTCCTTTCACCTGCATGGTATTCCTTGCGTGGAAGAAATAAAAGCAACAGGTAAAGCTTAATCATAGACCTGTACTTTTTAAATGGATCTGATCTCTTCCTATAGTTTGAATCACCATTATTCTTCACATGCACATGTGTACCAAGGTAGCCAAAATCAATGTACATGCTCACGCTCATTGCGTTGCTAGGTGCAACAAATATCACTTCCTCTTTTGGCCAAACAACAACAATCTTTCTTGGTCGAACCGCATGGATACAAGTAGCGATAACTAGTTCATAGCCAAAGCTTAATTCTAAATATGACGGTGCAACAACATCGCTAATAGTGACTAATGGAGCTGCAAAAACATGATTCTGGTTGGCAGCTTGTACATAGTCATTGTCATTGGTCTGGCTATAGTTATGACTGGTCATATCATCCTCTTCCCCTTGAAAGGAAACCGTCCTCGGCTTCGAGTCTTTCTCTTCAGCAATATTTGTAGACTGAACGGTGACCACAGATATTTCAGTAGCTTCGACCATGTTCTTTTTTGCATCTTCCTCTTCTATTATCTTTTTCTGATGGTCTTTCCTCCAAGCAATAAGATGATCCTCATCCATGGGCACAAGGTCACACTTCTTACCCTTCACAGTATACTTGTGTGCTTGGCAATCATATGCAACATCATGCTCTTTGTACCATGCCTCGCCCAACAACAAGTGACATGAAATCATCGGTACCGGAATCACGCCGCACAAAACCTCACAAAAGTATTTTCCCAACAGAAATGGTACCTTGTTCTAGTGCATGACCGTGAGTTCTTCATGACCCCAATGGAACGAGTATGGTTGTGGACGTGGTGTCATCGGTAGCTCCAACTTCTCCACCGTCTCGATGCTTGCAGCGTTGATCAAACTCATGTGGTCGATTGTCATAGCACATGATCTCTCTTGTACCACGACACGAGTATGAAAAAGTCCATCCCATCGGCCTTCCTCCTCCAATTGAAATCCATAGCTTAGCTTCCATGATAATCCAGTCATCTTCTGCACAGTGCCGTGAGAACTTTGCTCTGAATTCCACCTGATGTATACCACCTGATGTATACCGAAGCTCAAGGTGAGGTCCGATCCATTGTTGCGGCCCGATCTTTCACGACACTTCTCCTTCAACAGTAGCAACCTCTCGCCCGCGCACGCGATGTACACGAAATAAAGGGTTTGAACCTTGCGGCTCAGCACGAGAAAACCAATCTCGACGACGGTACTCACGTGCAAAACAATCTCCTCACACATAAATCGCAACACAGAGGTTTTCTAAAGCTTCCTCCAAAACTTGGGGATTTTTGGACAGCTTCCCCCAAAACTTTATATGGGTATTTACCCTAAAAAGACATTGTGTCTATTCATCAAAAAATAACCTCCTCTTACAAAGAACTAGATTGGCTTTATATAATAGCCGCACACCTAACTATCTTGGGAAGCAAGGCTTGTTACGTACACTTAAAAAACAAGGAAACATCGTAAGCATATGATAACCGACTTGTGATCTATTTAACTAGACAAAAACTACTAGATTTGTTACATGGCCGCCAGCTTTATTCTTCTGTTGGTGGACCCCATCCGATTTATTTTAAGCATAGGAGACTCCACATGCAGCACGTCCTTTCACCTGCATGGTATTCCTTGCGTGGAAGAAATAAAAACAACAGGTAAAGCTTAATCCTAGACCTGTACTTTTTAAATGGATCTGATCTCTTCCTATAGTTTGAATCACCAATATTCTTCACATGCACATGTGTACCAAGGTAGCCAAAATCAATGTACATGCTCACGCTCATTGCGTTGTTAGGTGCAACAAATATCACTTCCTCTTTTGGCCGAACAACAACAATCTTTCTTGGTGGAACCGCATGGATACATGTAGCGATAACTAGTTCATTGCCAAAGCTTAATTCTAAATATGACGGTGCAACAACATCGCTAATAGTGACTAATGGAGCTGCAAAAACATGATTCTGGTTGGCAGCTTGTACATAGTCATTGTCATTGGTCTGACTATAGTTATGACTGGTCATATCATCCTCTTCCCCTTGAAAGGAAACCGTCCTCGGCTTCGAGTCTTTCTCTTCAGCAATATTTGTAGACTGAACGGTGACCACAGATATTTCAGTAGCTTCGACCATGTTCTTTTTTGCATCTTCCTCTTCTTTTATCTTTTTCTGATGGTCTTTCCTCCAAGCAATAAGATGATCCTCATCCATGGGCACAAGGTCACACTTCTTACCCTTCACAGTATACTTGTGTGCTTGGCAATCATATGCAACATCATGCTCTTTGTACCATGCCTCGCCCAACAACAAGTGACATGAAATCATCGGTACCGGAATCATGTCGCGGAAAACCTCACAAAAGTATTTTCTCGACAGAAATGGTACCTTGTTCTAGTGCATGACAGTGAGTTCTTCATGACCCCAACGGAACGAGTATGGTTGTGGACGTGGTGTCATCGGTAGCTCCAACTTCTCCACCATCTCAATGATTGCAGCGTTGATCAAACTCATGTGGTCGATTGTCATAGCACATGATCTCTCTTGTACCATGACACGAGTATGAAAAAGTCCATCCTATCGGCCTTCGTCCTCCAATTGAAATCCCTAGCTTAGCTTCCATGATAATCCAGTCATCTTCTGCACAGTGCCGTGAGAACTTTGCTCTGAATTCCACCTGATGTATACCACCTGATGTATACCTAAGCTCAAGGTGAGGTCCGATCCATTATTGCGGCCCGATCTTTCACGACACTTCTCCTTCAGCAGTAGCAACCTCTCGCCCGCGCACGCGATGTATACGAAATAAAGGGTTTGAACCTTGCGGCTCAGCACGAGAAAACCAATCTCGACGATGGTACTCACGCGCAAAACAATTTCCTCACACATAAATCGCAACACAGAGGTTTTCTAAAGCTTCCTCCAAAACTTGGGGATTTTTGGACAGCTTCCCCCAAAACTTTATATGGGTATTTACCCTAAAAATACATTGTGTCTATTCATCAAAAAATAACCTCCTCTTACAAAGAACTAGATTGGCTTTATATAATAGCCGCACACCTAACTATCTTGGGAAGCAAGGCTTGTTACGTACACTTCAAAAATAAGGAAACATCGTAAGCATATGATAACCGACTTGTGATCTATTTAACTAGACAAAAACTACTAGATTTGTTACATGGCCACCAGCTTTATTCTTCTGTTGGTGGACCCCATCCGATTTATTTTAAGCATAGGAGACTCCACATGCAGCACGTCCTTTCACCTGCATGGTATTCCTTGCGTGGAAGAAATAAAAGCAACAGGTAAAGCTTAATCCTAGACCTGTACTTTTTAAATGGATCTGATCTCTTCCTATAGTTTGAATCACCATTATTCTTCACATGCACATGTGTACCAAGGTAGCCAAAATCAATGTACATGCTCACGCTCATTGCGTTGCTAGGTGCAACAAATATCACTTCCTCTTTTGGACGAACAACAACAATCTTTCTTGGTCGAACCGCATGGATACAAGTAGCGATAACTAGTTCATAGCCAAAGCTTAATTCTAAATATGACGGTGCAACAACATCGCTAATAGTGACTAATGGAGCTGCAAAAACATGATTCTGGTTGGCAGCTTGTACATAGTCATTGTCATTGGTCTGGCTATAGTTATGACTGGTCATATCATCCTCTTCCCCTTGAAAGGAAACCGTCCTCGGCTTCGAGTCTTTCTCTTCAGCAATATTTGTAGACTGAACGGTGACCACAGATATTTCAGTAGCTTCGACCATGTTCTTTTTTGCATCTTCCTCTTCTATTATCTTTTTCTGATGGTCTTTCCTCCAAGCAATAAGATGATCCTCATCCATGGGCACAAGGTCACACTTCTTACCCTTCACAGTATACTTGTGTGCTTGGCAATCATATGCAACATCATGCTCTTTGTACCATGCCTCGCCCAACAACAAGTGACATGAAATCATCGGTACCGGAATCACGCCGCACAAAACCTCACAAAAGTATTTTCCCAACAGAAATGGTACCTTGTTCTAGTGCATGACCGTGAGTTCTTCATGACCCCAATGGAACGAGTATGGTTGTGGACGTGGTGTCATCGGTAGCTCCAACTTCTCCACCGTCTCGATGCTTGCAGCGTTGATCAAACTCATGTGGTCGATTGTCATAGCACATGATCTCTCTTGTACCACGACACGAGTATGAAAAAGTCCATCCCATCGGCGTTCCTCCTCCAATTGAAATCCATAGCTTAGCTTCCATGATAATCCAGTCATCTTCTGCACAGTGCCGTGAGAACTTTGCTCTGAATTCCACCTGATGTATACCACCTGATGTATACCGAAGCTCAAGGTGAGGTCCGATCCATTGTTGCGGCCCGATCTTTCACGACACTTCTCCTTCAACAGTAGCAACCTCTCGCCCGCGCACGCGATGTACACGAAATAAAGGGTTTGAACCTTGCGGCTCAGCACGAGAAAACCAATCTCGACGACGGTACTCACGTGCAAAACAATCTCCTCACACATAAATCGCAACACAGAGGTTTTCTAAAGCTTCCTCCAAAACTTGGGGATTTTTGGACAGCTTCCCCCAAAACTTTATATGGGTATTTACCCTAAAAAGACATTGTGTCTATTCATCAAAAAATAACCTCCTCTTACAAAGAACTAGATTGGCTTTATATAATAGCCGCACACCTAACTATCTTGGGAAGCAAGGCTTGTTACGTACACTTAAAAAACAAGGAAACATCGTAAGCATATGATAACCGACTTGTGATCTATTTAACTAGACAAAAACTACTAGATTTGTTACATGGCCGCCAGCTTTATTCTTCTGTTGGTGGACCCCATCCGATTTATTTTAAGCATAGGAGACTCCACATGCAGCACGTCCTTTCACCTGCATGGTATTCCTTGCGTGGAAGAAATAAAAACAACAGGTAAAGCTTAATCCTAGACCTGTACTTTTTAAATGGATCTGATCTCTTCCTATAGTTTGAATCACCAATATTCTTCACATGCACATGTGTACCAAGGTAGCCAAAATCAATGTACATGCTCACGCTCATTGCGTTGTTAGGTGCAACAAATATCACTTCCTCTTTTGGCCGAACAACAACAATCTTTCTTGGTGGAACCGCATGGATACATGTAGCGATAACTAGTTCATTGCCAAAGCTTAATTCTAAATATGACGGTGCAACAACATCGCTAATAGTGACTAATGGAGCTGCAAAAACATGATTCTGGTTGGCAGCTTGTACATAGTCATTGTCATTGGTCTGACTATAGTTATGACTGGTCATATCATCCTCTTCCCCTTGAAAGGAAACCGTCCTCGGCTTCGAGTCTTTCTCTTCAGCAATATTTGTAGACTGAACGGTGACCACAGATATTTCAGTAGCTTCGACCATGTTCTTTTTTGCATCTTCCTCTTCTTTTATCTTTTTCTGATGGTCTTTCCTCCAAGCAATAAGATGATCCTCATCCATGGGCACAAGGTCACACTTCTTACCCTTCACAGTATACTTGTGTGCTTGGCAATCATATGCAACATCATGCTCTTTGTACCATGCCTCGCCCAACAACAAGTGACATGAAATCATCGGTACCGGAATCATGTCGCGGAAAACCTCACAAAAGTATTTTCTCGACAGAAATGGTACCTTGTTCTAGTGCATGACAGTGAGTTCTTCATGACCCCAACGGAACGAGTATGGTTGTGGACGTGGTGTCATCGGTAGCTCCAACTTCTCCACCATCTCAATGATTGCAGCGTTGATCAAACTCATGTGGTCGATTGTCATAGCACATGATCTCTCTTGTACCATGACACGAGTATGAAAAAGTCCATCCTATCGGCCTTCGTCCTCCAATTGAAATCCCTAGCTTAGCTTCCATGATAATCCAGTCATCTTCTGCACAGTGCCGTGAGAACTTTGCTCTGAATTCCACCTGATGTATACCACCTGATGTATACCTAAGCTCAAGGTGAGGTCCGATCCATTATTGCGGCCCGATCTTTCACGACACTTCTCCTTCAGCAGTAGCAACCTCTCGCCCGCGCACGCGATGTATACGAAATAAAGGGTTTGAACCTTGCGGCTCAGCACGAGAAAACCAATCTCGACGATGGTACTCACGCGCAAAACAATTTCCTCACACATAAATCGCAACACAGAGGTTTTCTAAAGCTTCCTCCAAAACTTGGGGATTTTTGGACAGCTTCCCCCAAAACTTTATATGGGTATTTACCCTAAAAATACATTGTGTCTATTCATCAAAAAATAACCTCCTCTTACAAAGAACTAGATTGGCTTTATATAATAGCCGCACACCTAACTATCTTGGGAAGCAAGGCTTGTTACGTACACTTCAAAAATAAGGAAACATCGTAAGCATATGATAACCGACTTGTGATCTATTTAACTAGACAAAAACTACTAGATTTGTTACATGGCCACCAGCTTTATTCTTCTGTTGGTGGACCCCATCCGATTTATTTTAAGCATAGGAGACTCCACATGCAGCACGTCCTTTCACCTGCATGGTATTCCTTGCGTGGAAGAAATAAAAGCAACAGGTAAAGCTTAATCCTAGACCTGTACTTTTTAAATGGATCTGATCTCTTCCTATAGTTTGAATCACCATTATTCTTCACATGCACATGTGTACCAAGGTAGCCAAAATCAATGTACATGCTCACGCTCATTGCGTTGCTAGGTGCAACAAATATCACTTCCTCTTTTGGACGAACAACAACAATCTTTCTTGGTCGAACCGCATGGATACAAGTAGCGATAACTAGTTCATAGCCAAAGCTTAATTCTAAATATGACGGTGCAACAACATCGCTAATAGTGACTAATGGAGCTGCAAAAACATGATTCTGGTTGGCAGCTTGTACATAGTCATTGTCATTGGTCTGGCTATAGTTATGACTGGTCATATCATCCTCTTCCCCTTGAAAGGAAACCGTCCTCGGCTTCGAGTCTTTCTCTTCAGCAATATTTGTAGACTGAACGGTGACCACAGATATTTCAGTAGCTTCGACCATGTTCTTTTTTGCATCTTCCTCTTCTATTATCTTTTTCTGATGGTCTTTCCTCCAAGCAATAAGATGATCCTCATCCATGGGCACAAGGTCACACTTCTTACCCTTCACAGTATACTTGTGTGCTTGGCAATCATATGCAACATCATGCTCTTTGTACCATGCCTCGCCCAACAACAAGTGACATGAAATCATCGGTACCGGAATCACGCCGCACAAAACCTCACAAAAGTATTTTCCCAACAGAAATGGTACCTTGTTCTAGTGCATGACCGTGAGTTCTTCATGACCCCAATGGAACGAGTATGGTTGTGGACGTGGTGTCATCGGTAGCTCCAACTTCTCCACCGTCTCGATGCTTGCAGCGTTGATCAAACTCATGTGGTCGATTGTCATAGCACATGATCTCTCTTGTACCACGACACGAGTATGAAAAAGTCCATCCCATCGGCCTTCCTCCTCCAATTGAAATCCATAGCTTAGCTTCCATGATAATCCAGTCATCTTCTGCACAGTGCCGTGAGAACTTTGCTCTGAATTCCACCTGATGTATACCACCTGATGTATACCGAAGCTCAAGGTGAGGTCCGATCCATTGTTGCGGCCCGATCTTTCACGACACTTCTCCTTCAACAGTAGCAACCTCTCGCCCGCGCACGCGATGTACACGAAATAAAGGGTTTGAACCTTGCGGCTCAGCACGAGAAAACCAATCTCGACGACGGTACTCACGTGCAAAACAATCTCCTCACACATAAATCGCAACACAGAGGTTTTCTAAAGCTTCCTCCAAAACTTGGGGATTTTTGGACAGCTTCCCCCAAAACTTTATATGGGTATTTACCCTAAAAAGACATTGTGTCTATTCATCAAAAAATAACCTCCTCTTACAAAGAACTAGATTGGCTTTATATAATAGCCGCACACCTAACTATCTTGGGAAGCAAGGCTTGTTACGTACACTTAAAAAACAAGGAAACATCGTAAGCATATGATAACCGACTTGTGATCTATTTAACTAGACAAAAACTACTAGATTTGTTACATGGCCGCCAGCTTTATTCTTCTGTTGGTGGACCCCATCCGATTTATTTTAAGCATAGGAGACTCCACATGCAGCACGTCCTTTCACCTGCATGGTATTCCTTGCGTGGAAGAAATAAAAACAACAGGTAAAGCTTAATCCTAGACCTGTACTTTTTAAATGGATCTGATCTCTTCCTATAGTTTGAATCACCAATATTCTTCACATGCACATGTGTACCAAGGTAGCCAAAATCAATGTACATGCTCACGCTCATTGCGTTGTTAGGTGCAACAAATATCACTTCCTCTTTTGGCCGAACAACAACAATCTTTCTTGGTGGAACCGCATGGATACATGTAGCGATAACTAGTTCATTGCCAAAGCTTAATTCTAAATATGACGGTGCAACAACATCGCTAATAGTGACTAATGGAGCTGCAAAAACATGATTCTGGTTGGCAGCTTGTACATAGTCATTGTCATTGGTCTGACTATAGTTATGACTGGTCATATCATCCTCTTCCCCTTGAAAGGAAACCGTCCTCGGCTTCGAGTCTTTCTCTTCAGCAATATTTGTAGACTGAACGGTGACCACAGATATTTCAGTAGCTTCGACCATGTTCTTTTTTGCATCTTCCTCTTCTTTTATCTTTTTCTGATGGTCTTTCCTCCAAGCAATAAGATGATCCTCATCCATGGGCACAAGGTCACACTTCTTACCCTTCACAGTATACTTGTGTGCTTGGCAATCATATGCAACATCATGCTCTTTGTACCATGCCTCGCCCAACAACAAGTGACATGAAATCATCGGTACCGGAATCATGTCGCGGAAAACCTCACAAAAGTATTTTCTCGACAGAAATGGTACCTTGTTCTAGTGCATGACAGTGAGTTCTTCATGACCCCAACGGAACGAGTATGGTTGTGGACGTGGTGTCATCGGTAGCTCCAACTTCTCCACCATCTCAATGATTGCAGCGTTGATCAAACTCATGTGGTCGATTGTCATAGCACATGATCTCTCTTGTACCATGACACGAGTATGAAAAAGTCCATCCTATCGGCCTTCGTCCTCCAATTGAAATCCCTAGCTTAGCTTCCATGATAATCCAGTCATCTTCTGCACAGTGCCGTGAGAACTTTGCTCTGAATTCCACCTGATGTATACCACCTGATGTATACCTAAGCTCAAGGTGAGGTCCGATCCATTATTGCGGCCCGATCTTTCACGACACTTCTCCTTCAGCAGTAGCAACCTCTCGCCCGCGCACGCGATGTATACGAAATAAAGGGTTTGAACCTTGCGGCTCAGCACGAGAAAACCAATCTCGACGATGGTACTCACGCGCAAAACAATTTCCTCACACATAAATCGCAACACAGAGGTTTTCTAAAGCTTCCTCCAAAACTTGGGGATTTTTGGACAGCTTCCCCCAAAACTTTATATGGGTATTTACCCTAAAAATACATTGTGTCTATTCATCAAAAAATAACCTCCTCTTACAAAGAACTAGATTGGCTTTATATAATAGCCGCACACCTAACTATCTTGGGAAGCAAGGCTTGTTACGTACACTTCAAAAATAAGGAAACATCGTAAGCATATGATAACCGACTTGTGATCTATTTAACTAGACAAAAACTACTAGATTTGTTACATGCCCACCAGCTTTATTCTTCTGTTGGTGGACCCCATCCGATTTATTTTAAGCATAGGAGACTCCACATGCAGCACGTCCTTTCACCTGCATGGTATTCCTTGCGTGGAAGAAATAAAAGCAACAGGTAAAGCTTAATCCTAGACCTGTACTTTTTAAATGGATCTGATCTCTTCCTATAGTTTGAATCACCATTATTCTTCACATGCACATGTGTACCAAGGTAGCCAAAATCAATGTACATGCTCACGCTCATTGCGTTGCTAGGTGCAACAAATATCACTTCCTCTTTTGGACGAACAACAACAATCTTTCTTGGTCGAACCGCATGGATACAAGTAGCGATAACTAGTTCATAGCCAAAGCTTAATTCTAAATATGACGGTGCAACAACATCGCTAATAGTGACTAATGGAGCTGCAAAAACATGATTCTGGTTGGCAGCTTGTACATAGTCATTGTCATTGGTCTGGCTATAGTTATGACTGGTCATATCATCCTCTTCCCCTTGAAAGGAAACCGTCCTCGGCTTCGAGTCTTTCTCTTCAGCAATATTTGTAGACTGAACGGTGACCACAGATATTTCAGTAGCTTCGACCATGTTCTTTTTTGCATCTTCCTCTTCTATTATCTTTTTCTGATGGTCTTTCCTCCAAGCAATAAGATGATCCTCATCCATGGGCACAAGGTCACACTTCTTACCCTTCACAGTATACTTGTGTGCTTGGCAATCATATGCAACATCATGCTCTTTGTACCATGCCTCGCCCAACAACAAGTGACATGAAATCATCGGTACCGGAATCACGTCGCACAAAACCTCACAAAAGTATTTTCCCAACAGAAATGGTACCTTGTTCTAGTGCATGAAAGTGAGTTCTTCATGACCCCAACGGAACGAGTATGGTTGTGGATGTGGTGTCATCGGTAGCTCCAACTTCTCCACCATCTCGATGCTTGCAGCGTTGATCAAACTCATGTGGTCGATTGTCATAGCACATGATCTCTCTTGTACCACGACACGAGTATGAAAAAGTCCATCCCATCGGCCTTCCTCTTCCAATTGAAATCCATAGCTTAGCTTCCATGATAATCCAGTCATCTTCTGCACAGTGTCGTGAGAACTTTGCTCTGAATTCCACATGATGTATACCACCTGATGTATACCGAAGCTCAAGGTGAGGTCCGATCCATTGTTGCGGCCCGATCTTTCACGACACTTCTCCTTCAACAGTAGCAACCTCTCGCCCGCGCACGCGATGTACACGAAATAAAGGGTTTGAACCTTGCGGATCAGCATGAGAAAACCAATCTCGACGACGGTACTCACGCGCAAAACAATTTCGTCACACATAAATCGCAACACAGAGGTTTTCTAAAGCTTCCTCCAAAACTTGGGGATTTTTAGACAGCTTCCCCCAAAACACGATATGGGTATTTTCCCTAAAAATACATTGTGTCTATTCATAAAAAACTAACCTCCTCTTACAAAGAACTAGATTGGCTTTATATAATAGCCGCACACCTAACTATCTTGGGAAGAAAGGCTTGTTACGTACACTTAAAAACAAGGAAACATTGTAAGCATATGATAACCGACTTGTGATCTATTTAACTAGACAAAAACTACTAGATTTGTTACATGGCCTCCAGCTTTATTCTTCTGTTGGTGGACCCCATCCGATTTCTTTTAAGAATAGGAGACTCCACATGCAGCACGTCCTTTCACCTGCCTGGTATTCCTTGCATGGAAGAAATAAAAACAGCAGGCAAAGCTTTATCCTGGACCTGTACTTTTTAAACAGATCTGACCTCTTCCTGTAGTTTGAATCACCAATATTCTTCACGTGTGCATGTGTGCCAAGGCAGCCAAAATCAATGTACATGCTCACGCTCATTGCGTTCTTAGGTGCAAGAACTATCACTTCCTCTTTTGGCCGAACAACAACAATCTTTCTTGGCCGAACCGCATGGATACATGTAGCGATAACTAGTTCATTGCCAAAGCTTGATTCTAAATATGACGGTACAACGACATCGCCAACAGTGACTAATGGAGATGCAAAAACATGAATCTGGTTGGCAGCTTATACACAGTCGTTGTCGTTGGTCTGACTATAGTTGAGACAGGTCATATCAAACCCATAGTAGTGTCGGATGACGAAGATGGAGATTGGCTTAGTCTTTGTCCTCCAGGAGGGCCCTATAAAGGCCAGTCCTCAGCTTGACCTCGGTCGCGCAATCAGTTGTTTCTGCTAGTAGGTCAGTCTATCGGTTCATCCCCGATATGAGGATAGAACCATGTATCATCGAGTGAGTAGTTCCGTTTAGCACGTAGCGTGTTCTTGCTTAGTTGTATGATGGTACTGTTGTAATTCGTATGCTGTGTTCTATGTATGTTTTCGGGCTGTTTTGTTTGTCTCTTTGTCAAACAGAGATGTTTGATAGGGTTGGCAATGGGTGCTAACAAGATTTTAATCAGTAGATCACATACACCAAATAACATTGACTCATCCCAAGTGTCTAATAAAATGCGCGCTGGTGTAGGTATATGTATCCTAGGATTACATATACCCACTAGCATTAAAACACTATAGTATGATTTGTCCGATGTGTTTTTCCTTTTTGCATATTCGCCGCATCTGTCTGTTTGCTAGTTAAGATTATACTACATACTGCACGCATACCCGGTTCACCCACGAGTACATTCGGGCAGTACTCGGGGGAGTGCAAAGTCACATATCCCTCTCTATCTGTGCATATCCCGTGTGCCGAATTTCTAGACCAGAGCCTCGCAGTGGCATTTCCGTCTGGCAATTCCTCGTCTCTAATTCGTTTTCCCGATTTCATTTCTGGAGGAACACTGGCAACTTTATTTCGCTCGAGCCAGTACATCTTTCCCAATATAGATTTCAACTCCGATTCTACCTTGACACCTACTTTTTCGTGGAGCAATCCACGGAATTTTCCCTCATACCCCAGTGTGATGCTGAGCTGGCGCAACCACCTCACCTGCATATGGACCCCACCATCACCATCTTGTCTGCCTTGAATGGTGCAGGTACGTCGCCACCACCACTCCACCGCACACGCGATTACTCCGCAGGCGCGAAGCGACGGAGGATCAAGCCTGGCGGAGGACCACCTAGTGCCCCATCTTCTCCCGCATCTCGAGCCATCGCACCTAGCCGCACATTTTCCCAAACCCAATCATTCCTGATGAGAATCAGCAGGAGGATCGACGAGTCGATCAGCGTGCCCAACAGTGCCGCAAGGAACAACCGTAGCGCCGCCAAGAATATTTCCTCGCCAAAGGAGCTCGGCTCGATCTCGTCCAAACCAAAGAGGTAGTAGAGAGACATTGTGTTGGTGTGTTGGAGGAGATCCGCATTGTCATATTTTATGGCCCAACCCCGGTGTAAAGTGAGCGAGGTCCAGGAAACCCGCTCGTCACCCGATCACCAGCGTCCAGGAGGCGAATCCGCGAGCTGTGCTGGCCTGCAACATGAGTGCTTGCGGCGCCGTGCACGCCGCGCACTACGGCACTAGGGTCCTCATCGCCCTAGGAGCTAGATGCGCACTGTGCCAAGCTGCATGCGGAGAAGCGGCAAGGCGGAGGTAGAAGAAGGAGGCTGCCAGTGGGCCCTGGACCCACGTGTCAGAAGGTGAAACCACCGTTCATTGGGGTGCGTCTAGCATTTTTCGGGAGTTTGATATCGAGTGCCCCTAGCCGTGGATATAACCAGGTTTGCCTCTCTGGGTGTACCAATTGTCGGAGCCCCCCAACTCGTGTGAATTTAACCAAAGGCTAAAAAAAATTTAACCCCGAGGTTTCCCCCCAGAATGGTTATCCTTTCATTTGTGTTGTAACCCTAGGAATCTCGAGGACGAGATTCTCTTTCATGGGGAAACAGTTGTAACAGCCCTAAAATTGGGTTATAAATTTTTGTGCTGTTATTCCTTCCTAGCAATAATTTTCCAAAATCTTTCTCCTGAGTTTGATGGATGACTCTGAGGATTCTTGTCATTTCCAACCTTTCAAAACCTTGCTCATGTCTTTGTCAGTGGGCAAGACCTCTTTTGCACCATCTCAAATCCTCTCAAACCCTAATTCCAAATTTTTGGAATTTGAATGTGGTCTTTGTGATTACAAAGGAGTCATCATTTTCCTTGATCTGCTGATCATCCCATCTGTTCCTAGAGACCCTTCTACCTTTTTGAACCTTGGATATGCAAAAATATTGCCAAGTCCCATGCAATATTTTTGAGTTATGATTTATTCCTTTTCTTGCCTTTCTGAGGAATAAAAATCCAAAGGCATAGTTAGCCAACTCATAAGTTCATGAAAATGGGTGGATTTGATATTTATGCCTAATCCAAGCTCTGGCAAATATATTGGCCATAATTAAATAAGGAAAATTGCCTTATCTTATTTAATGCAAATATTTCAATTTTGTCACTTCCTAAAGGAACTACTCTTTTTATAGCAGAGAAAATTCCCACATAAATTGGGGATCTTGACCTTGCTATATAATCACTAGTTCCATCCTTATCTCATGTTCCACAGATCAAAAATTGGGCACATGATGCAATGCAAGTTTCTTCCTTCTCTAAAATTTTGCAAAGGAAGTGCTTTATTCCTAATTCCAATTGAGCTGAAATTTGGCAGGGTGATTAACATGGATAAATCACCCATGGATACCAAAGATCATCTCAATCCCTTCATCTTAGCTCCCTGTGCAATTTTTCTAAAAGTTTTTGAGCAGGTTGCAACTTTCTAAAGGAAGTACCTTCATAGAGTTTCCAAATGGGATGAAACTTTTCCATCTTCTCAAGTATCTCAGCTCATTAGCCTCCACCTAAATTCAGTTCATTTAAGTGAACTATGTGAGCACAGGAGCAATTCTTGTTTTCTGCCCAAAATTTCAGTTTGTGAAGTATGTATATTTTATCTTGCTCCATTATGTCTGAAAATATTCCCAAGCCTTCTCCTATCAGTATAACCCACCTACACAAGATTTTGGTTCATTTCATGTAGCCAATGTTTCCCTAGATTTTCCCAAGTTTCTGGTTAGATGTGATGCTTGTGAAACAAGTACGACTTTGGCATGTCCATTTGGTATGATCTTTTTGCAGCATCTACATATGACCAAATCATCAAGATTTGCCAAGTGGCAGCCCTATCCCACACTCCTAGTGAGTGCTCCTTACTCATTTGTTTTCTGGACTGATTTTAGTGGTTGTGAAGCAACTATGCTAAATCCTTTCCCAAGTCCCCTCCAACTTCCCAGGACCATAGTCCTTGCTAG
Source organism: Triticum urartu (assembly GCF_056163025.1). Taxonomy (NCBI): domain Eukaryota; kingdom Viridiplantae; phylum Streptophyta; class Magnoliopsida; order Poales; family Poaceae; genus Triticum; species Triticum urartu. Next base: position 258,857,381 of record NC_141875.1, read on the forward strand.
CTAAAACCTCGTAGACATCAAGTTTAGTCCTTAACCTCACTAGATTGATCACCAAGATGCGGTCAATTTTTCTATAGCAAACTTGTGGAGCTTGTTTCCCTCTGCTCACTACACCTCTGCCCGTGCCATCACCTCATCTTTAATGAGCCTTGGAAGGACTCCGCTGCTGACAAGGTTTGGCACTTAGTAGGAGGCCAGAACATGCAGTGTCCGTGGTGATCACGAGTGATGCCGGCCAAAATGGTGGTCTGCGCACTATTGGCCTCGGCAGAGCAGCTCCGGCTGGCTCTGGCTCGTCTTAGCTTGGTCTACAGCTCAGCCTCGGTGTTGCATTCCCCTAGAGCTCATTCCCCCTTCGTTTGCTTCCTCGTTGAGCTGTCGCCATCGCCAAACAGTGAGCACCCGTGTGCGCCGTTGTCTTCCTCCTCTATCTTCTTCTCCCCTAAGCCCCCATGGAATTGCGCAGCCTCGTGAGCTCGTCCAGATTCCCCTCGTCGCCTTGCCGCCCCTCCCCGTGACCTTTGGCCGTGCCTGCCGACGCCGCGCCCTTCAACGGCGCACGGTCATGTCGCCTGCCGCGTGCCACCTCGCCCCCTCCCTCTAAAGCTCTCACTGCGGCTATAAGTAGCACCCTGAGCTTCCTCGCAATCCACAACCCCCTCCCCGAGCCTCTCCCAACCTCGGGGCCCCTCCCTGACCCCCACCATCACCATGGCTGTCGCCTCAGGCTCTACTCGATTCAGGCGATGTCGTACCCCTCTCGTCGTTCCACCTCCACTTCTGCATTCCCTAGGGTCCGGCAAACCTCTCCGTGGCCTCGGCCCCTCCATTCCCCCGCCGGAGCACCCTGTCCGTCGGTGACCGGAGCCTCTCTCCGCCGCGGGACCAGCAGCTCCCTCCCTAGTGCATCTTGGCCGCGGAAACCACCACCACAGGATGTGCCTCTCGCTCCTGAGCTCATGGGTAGGTCGCCCGTCGTCTGCGGTGGCCAGAGTCACCGGCAATCACAGTCAAGGCGAGCCCCTCCCTCGGCTCGGTACACGCCCGAGTGCGAGGTTGGAGACGCTAGGCCAGGCGGGCCCCTCCCCGCGCGACCCCACATGCCAGCGGCCGAAAGGCTTGGCCAAGTGCCACGTCAGATAAGTGGTGGCGCCCCCGGCATGAAACCGTTTCCCCGTGGTAAAGGCATATTCCCAGTGGTTCGTTTCCCACTTTAGAAAGCTGTAACACCCCAGATGTAACTTTCCAAATTTGTACTCCAACTCTTGCCGTTTCCAGCGTTAAGTTATTTTATTTTTCTCGAGTTCGGGTTTTCATCTCCATGTGTTGTTATCGTTTTCATGCATCTCACATCATGTCATCATGTGCATTGCATTTGCATACGTGTTCGTCTCATGCATTTGAGCATTTTCCCCGTTGTCCGTTTTGCATTCCGGTGCTTCATTCTTCTCCGGTGGTCATTTCTAGCTTTCTTTCATGGGTGGGGATTAAACATTTCCGGATTGGACCGAGACTTGCCAAGCGGCCTTGGTTTACTACCGGTAGACCGCCTGTCAAGTTTCGTATCATTTGGACTTCATTTGATACTCCAATGGTTAACCGAGGGACCGAAAAGGCCTCGTGTGTGTTGCAGCCCAACACCCCTCCAATTTGGCCCAAAACCCACCTAACCCTGCTCCATCATCTAGAGCATTCGATCACGATCGCGTGGTCGAAAACCGCACCTCATTTGGACTGTCCAAGCTCCTCCTATGCCTATTTAAACACCCCCCGATTTTCGGATCTCCTCCTTCCCCCGAAACCCTAAATCATCTTCTCCGCCGCCGCCGGACACGTCCGGACGGACCGGACGCGTCCGCTCTGCCGCCTGCAACCACTCCGAAGGCGTCACATGGCATCTCCGCTGCCAGCCGCCGCCGCGGCCCGGCGAGCCCGCAGCGGGCCCGCCCGGCCCATGCCGCACGCCTCCTCGCTCCACGGTGCCGCGCCCCGTCGCCCGCCGCCGTCCGCCGCCTCCCCGCCGGCGCGCCGTCACCTGCCGCGCCGCCCCGCTCCGGTGCGCGCCGCCCGGGCCGCAACGACGCCGCCGTCCGCCGCTCGCTCCGGCCCCGCGGAGCACTCCGGCGAGCGCCGCCACCCCGGCGAGCTCTCCCTCCTACTCCGGCGCCGCGCTGCGCCCTACTCCGGCGAGCTTCGGATCTGGCCAGCTACAGTGCGCGCCGCCGCCTCGGTTCGCGCGCCGGTCAAACCCTAGATCTGAGGGTTGTTTTTTTTTCTAATCCCTTATAATTTTCAGTCCATATGCTCCTGTTCGATCCCTTGTAACTTTGCATCCGTAGCTCCGAATCATACATATAGCATATCAAAATGTTCGTCTCAGAGAGTACATTATTTCATCCCATTGCATCATTTTCATTTGAAATCATCTTGATGCCCGAAATGCTGTTAGAAGAGGGCTACTTGAGTTAATTGTCAGATCTGCTACTTCATCTTAGACTTTTGTCATTTTTGCCATGATTAATGTGTGCATGATATGCCCATGAGTTCTACATATGTTTTGTTAAGGGTTTTGTCATATTTGCAGAGGTGCAACCCATGTATTTTTGTGATGTGTGTGGTGCCTAGTGCAAGCTTGCAAAGTGAGGCACCCGGTAACTCTGTTTTCAGGGACTTAGTAATTTCACTAAGTCCTCGGATTGTTTATCTCATGATGCCATATGTTCGTGTTGTTTCCTAGTAATCCGTGCCTCTTTTGAGGATGATCAGTAAAGGAGTTTTGTTAATATTGTGATGCTCTATCCATCCATGTCTTTGTCTGCAATTATGGAGCACCCTAGCTTGAGTCAATCGAGCTCTACTTTTGCTTCGTTGTGAATCTGGGAAGACTGTCAACTCGTTTGCAATTTTGCCGGTGATGTTGTAGTTGATCCGTGCAGGCTATGCTATCGTTCTTGCCATGTCTAGCTTGAATTGTGTGCCTTATTAATGGATGTATGCTTTCCTTGCCATGAATTTCACCGTAGTGAGTGCATCGAGCTCGTAAACATGCCTACTTGAGTTATGTTTCAGCATGCGTCGGTTTTCACTAAGTCTAAAAACTGATTATATTTTTGCTATGTTCGTGTGCTTGTTAGTATATTTTCGGATCCCTTTTGGCTCAAGGTCACTAAGGGACTTTTGTTAATCTATTTGAGCAGATCCATGCCATGTTTTACTTTGTCATGTTCAGGTCCTGTAGCATGTTGTTTTGTTGCTCCGAAGAGGGCTATATGATCTGAAATTTCAGACAAGTGTTAATTTCACTAAGTCTGAGATCTGTTTACCATTTGCGTTTTTGCCATGCTTGTTTGAACCTGTTAGTGGATGAATTGGCCGTAGCTCAGTGCTAGACTTTTGTTAAGCATCTTGAATGCTTCCCTGCCATGTATTTTGTTGTCTTGTTTGAGTGTTGTAGTATGTTCATCTCATTGCATTTAGATGCCTACTTGCTATAAATCGCAGACCGGGGTCATTTTTGAATCGCTTGCCATTTCCAAACCGTAACTCCGATTCCGGCGTTCTTTATATCATTTTCAAGCGATTTCATCCCATCTTTCCAGTGGCACACTTGGTTTTCCATGTTGAGGCCAGGTTCATGCATTTCCTGTCATATCTTGCATTTTGCATCCCGCATAGCATATCATCTTTGCATTGTGTTGTTTGAGTTTGCACGTGGTTGATTGTATCCTTGTTGCTTGTTTGTCTTGTTTGGGTAGAGCCAGGAGACAAGTTCGCTAACAAGGAGCCCGTTGAGTTTGCTTTCGAGGATCCAGTCAACTCTGACAGCTTTGTAGGCAAGATGACCATACCCTCGAAATCACTACTATCTTTGCTATGCTAGTTTGCTCGCTCTTTTGCTATGCCAATGCTACGATGCCTACCACTTGCTTGTCAGCCTCCCAAATTTCCATGTTAAACCTCTAACCCACCATGTCCTAGCAAACCGTTGATTGGCTATGTTACCGCTTTGCTCAGCTCCTCTTATAGCGTTGCTAGTTGCAGGTGAAGATTGAAGGCCGTTCCTTGTTGGAACATTTATTTACTTGTTGGGATATCATCATATTATCTTGTTATCTTAATGCATCTATATACTTGGTAAAGGGTGGAAGGCTCAGCCTCTCGCCTAGTGTTTTGTTCCACTCTTGCCGCCCTAGTTTCCGTCATATCGGTGTTATGTTCCAGGAGTTTGCGTTCCTTACGCGGTTGGGTTATAATGGGAACCCCTTGATAGTTCACCTTGATTAAAGCTTTTCCAGCAATGCCCCACCTTGGTTTTACCATTTTCCACCTAGCCTTTTCCTTCCCTTGGGTTCTGCAGACTCAAGGGTCATCTTTATTTTAACCCCCCCCCCGGGCCAGTGCTCCTCTGAGTGTTGGTCCAAACTGTCAGCCGCCGGTGGCTACCAGGGGCAACTCTTTGCTGGCCTACCGGAAGTTTAGACAATCTGAGTGTGCCCTGAGAACGAGATATGTGCAGCTCCTATCGGGATTTGTCGGCACATTCGGGCGGTGTTGCTGGTCTTGTTTTAACCTGTCGAAGTGTCTTGAGTTACCGAGATGCCGAGTCTGATCGGAACGTCTTGGGAGGAGGTCTATTCCTTCGTTCACCGTGAGAGTTTGTCATGGGCTAAGTTGGGACTCCCCTGCAGGGATTGAACTTTCGAAAGCCGTGCCCACGGTTATGGGCAGATTGGAATTTGTTAATATCCGGTTGTAGATAACTTGAACCTTAATTTAATTAAAATGAATCAACCGTGTGTGTAACCATGATGGCCTCTTCTCGGCGGAGTCCGGGAAGTGGACACGGTGTTGGAGTAATGTTTGCGCAGGTTGCTCTCTAGTTTCTCGCTCGCCCTTTGCCTCCTCTTCTCGCTCTCTTTTGCGAATAAGATAGCCACCATATATGCTAGTCGCTTGCTGCAGCTCCACATATATTTGCCTTACCCCTACCTATAAGCTTAAATAGTCTTGATTGCGAGGGTGCGAGATTGCTGACTCCCTGTGGCTCATAGATTACTATTACACCAGATGCAGGTCCAGGTGATTCCGCTCCAGGTGACGCGTTCGAGCTCAAGTGGGAGTTCGACGAGGACTCTCAGCGTTACTATGTTTCCTTTCCTAATGATCAGTAGTGGTGCCCTGTTGGGGGTGATTGGGACCGTGTTGCATGTTGGGTTTTCTTCTATTTTGGCGCCGTAGTCGGGCCATGAGTGTTTGGATAATGTATGTTATTTATGTACTTGATTGACGTGGAGAGTGTAAGCCAACTATGTTATCCCTTTTCATTATTTATATTACATGGGATGTTTGTGATGATTACCTGACTTGCAACATATGCCTTCAATGCGATTATGCCTCTAGTCGTGCCTCGACACGTGGGAGATATAGTCGCATCGAGGGTGTGACAAGTTGGTATCAGAGCCTTCCCCGACCTTAGGAGCCCCATTGTTTGATCGTTTTTAGCAGCCGAGTTGTGTCTAGAAAAATGTTTTGAGTCATTTAGGAATTATATATCGGAGAGTTTAGGAATTCTTTTTACTTCCCAGTCTCCTCATCGCTCTGGTAAGGCATCCTGACATAGAGTTTTGACTCTTCTCTTCTCGAATTTCACTAAAAAAAATTTTAGGATCACGCGGGTATCTTGGAATCGTTTCGATGGTTTTATGATGAGAACATTGTCTTGGTGCCTCCTGTCAGGGGTTTAGTGGAAGTGTCCCGGGGAGTTGAGCTCTGAGGTGTTGTCATCGTAATTTTATCATTACAATTCTGGAATACTTGAGTTTAGCATGCCGACATCGAAAATCTCTTTTATGCAGTTCGTTGGTGAGATAACCTCGATGCCACCCAGTACTGGGGCGGGAGTTCGGGAGTATCGCCATAACTTGTATAACGGATGCTTTTTGAAGGTTGAGGTAGAAGGTTTCCGAAGGTTTCTTGGTTATGTGTTGAAGGATGGATACAGCTGGATGTAGGATTTGCTAGTTTGGGTGAGATATTATGCTTCCCCTGTATCCCCAACACCTGATTGCATAACCGGAAGGGTTCGGGAGTTTCATAGGTGGGAATTCTTGTAGCTCTAGTTCTTCTTCCACGGATATTGGTTTGAGATTGGGATTTCTTACCAATTATTCGTTCTTGAGCCGTACCTTGTTGATTTAGTTCTCTACCTTCATTCTACGTGGCTTCGCAATTTATCGATATGTGACCATTTCAAGAGGAATACATTCGTTCATTTTGTTCGGATGTGAAGACTTTATGTTGCAATTTTCATTCCGTTGGTTTCAGCTTCATTTATCTGTCCATGTGCTAACGGTGGTCAACCTCTTCAGGATGGCTCCCGCTAAGAGCACCAGTCAGAATCAGAATCAAGATCTGCCACCACCTCCACCTCCTCCGGAGGCATGGCAAGCTGTGATGGCCGCAACAAATGCAAACACACAGTTGATCATGCAGTTCCTCCAAGAGCGCAATCAAGGCAGTCAAGGGAATAAAGGCAGCAATCAGAATCATTTTGCTACACTGAACCAGTTCCTTGCTAATGGGCCAAAGACGTTAAGCAATTGTGTTGAGGCATCCGATGCTGACGATTGGCTTGTGGATCTGTGTAAGCATTTTGAGTGCAGCAACGTCAGGCCTAAAGATTTCGTCAAGTTCGCTTCTTTCCAACTCAAAGATCAAGCTGCAGAATGGTTCCAGCAGTACAAGGATTCCAGAGGTGGACGTGTGATCACTTGGGATGATTTCCGTCGAGATTTCCGAGCTCATCACATCCCTCAGAGCGTGGTTGAAAGTAAGCGTGAGGAATTCTGCAACTTGAAGCAAGGTTCTTTGTCTGTCTATGACTACAACAAGTTGTTCCAGAAGCTTGCCCGCTTTGCCAAGCAGGACGTCCCTGATGAGAAGAGCATGATATACCAGTTCAGGGGTGGTCTCAGAGAAGAATTTCAGCTCGCTCTTGTTCTCTTTGAGCCCTTGAGGTACGATGAGTTCTACAACATGGCACTGAAGCAAGAGGCCGCTCAGTTGAGGTGTGATTCTTCCAAGAAACGAGTCAGAGATGTTACTTCGTCTTCCTCTACTCAAGTGGCCAAGCAGCAGAAGTATTGGCTTCCTCCTCCTCCGTTCCGTCAGCCGTATCAGCAGAAGAGCAAAGGTGGCAATGGTTCTTCCCACCCACCCAACCCTGGCTTTCAGAACAAGTCTTCCTCTCAACCTCCAAGATCGAGTGCTCCATACCACCGTCCGCTTTCAGATGTCACGTGCAACAAGTGCCAAGAAAAGGGTCACTATGCCAACAAGTGTCTCAACCAGAGGCGTCTTCCCCTCCTCCTCCTGTCAGATCGGCAACTACAGCTGTGAGCAAGCATAACCCCAAGTACGCCAAGGTCAATATGGTGAATGCAGCTCAGGCAGAGGATTCATCAGATGTCATCATGGGTAACCTTCCTGTTAATGATGTTCCTGCAAAAGTTCTTTTTGACACTGGTGCATTGCATTGTTTTATCTCGAGACCTTTTGCATCTAAGCATGGGTGGTTTTCTCAAGTTATGCATAAGCCGTTAGCAGTTGTCTCTCCGGGTAGATGCTTGCTTGCTAACTACGAAGATCCGGATATTTCTATCATGATGGGGGATTTCAAGTTTCTGGCTTCTCCAATGATCCTTGGTAACTTGGATATTGATCTTATTCTCGGGATGGATTGGCTTTCTAAGCACAAGGCTCAGCTTGATTGTGCAGCCAGGAAGATTCAATTGACTCATTCGTCTGAGGATGTTATTGTCTTTGCCGCTCGGGATAATACCATCCGTCTGTTTTCTCTCAATGAGAAGGGTGAACTGGATGCTATCTCGCAAATTCCAGTCGTTTGCGAATATCAAGACGTCTTTCTAGAAGAGCTCCCAGGAATGCCTCCGCACCGGCCAGTTGAATTCGTTATTGATCTTGAGCCTGGTACGGAACCTGTGTGCAAGCGTCCTTATAAGCTCGGACCTGAAGAGTTGAAGGAGCTGAAGAAGCAACTCGATGAGCAAGAGAGAATGGGTCTCATCCGGCCTAGTTCTTCTCCGTGGGGTTGTGGTGTTCTTTTTGTGAAGAAGAAGGATGGATCGGACTGACTTTGTGTTGATTACCGTCCATTGAACAAGAAGACCATAAAGAACAAATACCCACTTCCCAACATCAATGAGCTGTTCGAACAACTCAAAGGTGCTCAAGTATTCTCGAAGCTTGATCTCCGTATGGGTTATCATCAGATTCGAATTCGTGAGCAAGATATTCCCAAGACGGCTTTCAGGACAAGCTTTGGTTCATATGAATAAACTGTCATGTCTTTTGGCCTCGTCAACGCTCCTCCGACTTTCTCTCGTGTGATGAACTTCATCTTCAACGCCTACACCAATGACTTCGTTTTGGTCTATCTCGACGACATTCGGGTTTTCTCAAAGAACAAGGAAGATCATGCCAAGCACTTGCATTTGGTACTTGATAAACTCAGAGAACATCAGTTCTACGCCAAGTTCTCCAAGTGTGAATTTTGGCTAGATGAGGTTCTTTATCTTGGTCATATCATCTCCGCCAAGGGCATTGCCGTGAATCCTGAGAAGGTGTCTGCATTGTGAATTGGGAACCTCCTTAGAACGTGAAGCAACTCCGCAGTTTCCTCGGTCTCGCAAGCTATTGCCAAAGATTCGTTGAAAACTTTTCTAAGATCGTGAAGCCTCTCTCAAATCTTCTCCAGAAGCACGTCAAGTACGTTTGGACTCCGGAGTGTGATATTTCTTTCAACACTTTGAAAGAGAAATTGATCACTGCTCCAGTTCTGTCTCCGCCTGATGAATCCAAACCATACGAGGTCTTTTGTGATGCCTCTCTCCAAGGTCTTGGCGCAGTGTTGATGCAAGAGAAGAAAGTTGTTGCTTATACCTCTCGCTAGTTGAAGCCTAATGAAAGGAACTACCCCACTCATGATATCGAGTTGGCGGCACTTGTGCATGCTCTTTTGACTTGGAGACATCTTCTATTGGGAAGAAAAGTGGACATTTTCACTGATCACAAGAGTCTCAAGTACATCTTCACTCAGCCTAATCTCAACCTCAGGCAAACCCGATGGGTCGAAATGATTCAAGAGTATAATCCGAGTATTGAGTATACTCCAGGCAAGGCCAATGTGATTGCTGACGCTTTGAGCAGGAAAGCTTATTGCAACAGTCTGATTCTTAAGCCTTATCAACCCGAGCTTTGTGAAGCTTTCCGCAAACTTAATCTGCAAATTGTTCCTCAAGGTTTCCTCGCCAACCTTCAAGTCTCTCCTACCTTGGAAGACCAGATTCGCCAAGCCCAGCTTCTTGATGCTATGGTGAAAAAGGTGAAGATTGGGATTGCCAAGAGTCAACCCAAGTACAAGTGCTACCGCCTTGATGACAAGGATACTCTCTTCTTCGAGGATCGAATTGTTGTGCCCAAAGGTGATCTCCGTAAAGAGATCATGAACGAGGCTCATAATTCTCTCCTCTCCATCCACCCTGGGAGCACGAAGATGTATCAGGACCTCAAGAAAGCTTATTGGTGGACTCGAATGAAGCGCGAGATCGCTCAATTCGTGAATGAATGTGATGTCTGCAGAAGGGTGAAGGCAGAACACCAAAGGCCAGCTGGTCTCCTCCAACCGCTTGCCATTCCAGAATGGAAGTTTGACCACATTGAAATGGACTTCGTGACTGGGTTTCCAAAGTCCAAGCGTGGCAATGATGCTATATTCGTTGTCATCGACAAACTCACCAAAGTGGCTCACTTTCTGCCTATGAAAGAGTCGATCACTGCAGCTCAATTGGCGGAACTCTACCCCTCTCGAATTATCTCTCTGCACGGTATCCCTCAAGTGATATCTTCAGACCGTGGCAGCATCTTTACCTCCAAGTTTTGGGATTTTTTTCGGAAGGCCATGGGCACGAACATTCGCTTCAGCACTGGTTTCCATCCTCAAACAAGCGGTCAAGTCGGGCGTGTCAACCAGATTCTTGAAGATATACTCAGGGCTTGTGTGATCTCCTTTGTCATGAAGTGGGAGGATTGTCTTCCTTATGCTGAATTCTCCTACAACAACAGTTTTCAACCAAGTTCGGGCAAGGCCCATTTGAAATTCTGTATGGCAGGAAGTGCCGTACCCCTCTCAACTGGTCTGAAACCGGTGAGCGTCAGCTGCTGGGTAATGACTTTATCACAGAGGTAGAAGAAATGTGCAAAGTCATTCGTGATAACCTCAAAGCATCCCAATCCCGCCAGAAGAGCTAGTATGATAGTAAGCACCGCGATTTGGCTTTCGAGATCGGAGATCATGTTTACCTCCGCGTCTCTCCTATGAAAGGTACTCGTCGCTTCGGTATCAAAGGGAAGCTTGCCCCTAGATACGTGGGACCTTTCAAGATTGTCAGCAAGAGAGGCGACCTCGCCTATCAACTCGAGCTTCCTTCAAACTTTGCAAATGTTCATGATGTGTTCCATGTCTCTCAGCTTCGAAATTGCTTCAAGACTCCTGACTGCACCGTCAACTTCGAGGACATTGAGCTCCAAGAAGATCTCTCTTATCGTGAGCGCCCAGTTGCTATTCTCGAAGAGACTGAACGCAAGACTCGCAACAAGTCAGTCAAATTTCTCAAAGTCAAGTGGTCACACCATTCCGACCGTGAAGCTACCTGGGAACGCGAGGATCACCTCCGTTCTGAGTACCCGGCTTTCTTTCAGTCCTAGATCTCAGGAAGAGATCCTTTCGTAGTGGTGGAGTGTTGTAACGCCCCAGAGGTAACTTTCCCAATTTGTACTCCAACTCTTGCCGTTTCCGGCGTTAAGTTATTTTATTTTTCTCGGGTTTGGGTTTTCGTCCCCGTGTGTTGTTATCGTTGTCATGCATCTCATATCATGTCATCATGTGCATTGCATTTGCATACGTGTTCGTCTCATGCATTCGAGCATTTTCCCCATTGTCCATTTTGCATTCCGGTGCTTCGTTCTTCTCCGGTGGTCATTTCTAGTTTTCTTTCGTGGGTGGGGATTAAACATTTCCGGATTGGACCGAGACTTGCCAAGCGGCCTTGGTTTACTACCGGTAGACCGCCTGTCAAGTTTCGTATCATTTGGACTTCGTTTGATACTCCAACGGTTAACCGAGGGACCGAAAAGGCCTCGTGTGTGTTGCAGCCCAACACCCCTCCAATTTAGCCCAAAACCCACCTAACCCTGCTCCATCATCTAGACCGTTCGATCACGATCGCGTGATCGAAAACCGCACCTCATTTGGACTCTCCTAACTCCTCCTATGCCTATTTGAACACCCGCCCGGGCCGTCCCGACGCCGCCGTCCGCCGCAGCCGCTCGCTCCGGCCCCGCTGAGCACTCCGGCGAGCACCGCCACGCCGGCGAGCTCTCCCTCCTACTCCGGCGCTGCCCTGTGCCCTACTCCGGCGAGCTTCGGATCTGGCCAGCTACAATGCACGCCGCCGCCTCGGTTCGCGCGCCGGTCAAACCCTAGATCTGAGGGTTGTTTTTTTCTAAGTCCCTGATAATTTTCAGTCCATATGCTCCTGTTCGAGCCCCCGTAACTTTGCATCCGTAGCTCCGAATCATGCATATAGCCTATCAAAACGTTCGCCTCAGAGAGTACATCATTTCATCCCATTGCATCATTTTCATTTGAGATCATCTTGATGTCTGAAATGCTGTTAGAAGAGGGCTACTTGAGTTAAGTATCAGATCTGCTATTTCATCTTAGACTTTTGTCCTTTTTGCCATGATTAATGTGTGCACGATATGCCCATGAGTTCTACATATGTTTTGTTAAGGGTTTTTTCATCTTTCCAGAGGTGCAACCCATGTATTTTTTTAATGTGTGTGGTGGCTAGTGCAAGCTTGCAAAGTGAGGAACCCGGTAACTTTGTTTTCAGGGACTTAGTAATTTCGCTAAGTCCTGGGATTGTTTATCTCATGATGCCATATGTTCGTGTTGTTTCCTAGTGATCCGTGCCTCTTTTGAGGATGATCAGTAAAGGAGTTTTGTTAATATTGTGATTCTATATCCATCCATGTCTTTGTTTGCAATTATGGAGCACCCTAGCTTGAGTCAATCGAGCTCTACTTTTGCTTCGTTGTGAATCTGGGCAGATTGTCAACTCGTTTGCAATTTTGCCGTTGATGTTGTAGTTGATCCGTGCATGCTATGCTATCGTTCTTGACATGTCTGGCTTGCATTTTGTGCCTTCTTACCGGATGTATGCTTTCCTTGCCATGAATTGCACCGTAGTGAGTGCATCGATCTCGTAAACATGCCTACTTGAGTTATGTTTCAGCATGTGTCAGTTTTCACTAAGTCTAAAAACTGATTATATTTTTGCTATGTTCGTGTGCTTGTTAGTATACTTTCGGATCCCTTTTGGCTCAAGGTCACTAAGGGACTTTTGTTAAGCTATTTGAGTAGCTCCATGCCATGTTTTACTTTGTCATGTTCAGGTCCTGTAGCACGTTGTTTTGTTGATCCGAAGAGGGCTATGTGATCTGAAATTTCAGACAAGTGTTAATTTCACTAAGTCTGAGATCTGTTTACCATTTGCGTTTTTGCCATGCTTGTTTGAACCTGTTAATGGATGAATTGGCCGTAGCTCAGTGCTAGACTTTTGTTAAGCATCTTGAGTGCTTATCTGCCATGTATTTTGTTGTCTTGTTTGAGTGCTGTAGCATGTTCAGCTCATTGCATTTAGATGCCTACTTGCTGTAAATCGCAGACCGGGGTCATTTTTGAATCGCTTGCCATTTCCAAACCGTAACTCCGATTCCGGCGTTCTTTATATCGTTTTCAAGCGATTTCATCTCATATTTCCAGTGGCACACTTGGTTTTCCATGTTCAGGCCAGGATCATGCATTTCCTGTCATAACTTGCATTTTGCATCCCGCACCGCATCCCGCATAGCATATCATCTTTGCATTATGTTGTTTGAGTTTGCATGTGGTTGATTGTATCCTTGTTGCTTGTTTGTCTTGTTTGGGTAGAGCCGGGAGACGAGTTCGCTAACGAGGAGCCCGTTGAGTTTTCTTTCGAGGCTCCAGTCAACTCTGACAGCTTTGCAGGCAAGATGATCATACCCTCGAAATCACTACTATCTTTGCTATGCTAATTTGCTCGCTCTTTTGCTATGCCAATGCTACGATGCCTACCACTTGCTTGTCAGCCTCCCAAATTGCCATGTTAAACCTCTAACCCACCATGTCCTAGCAAACTGTTCATTGGCTATGTTACCGCTTTGCTCAGCCCCTCTTATAGCGTTGCTAGTTGCAGGTGAAGATTGAAGGCCGTTCCTTGTTGGAACATTTATTTGCTTGTTGGGATATCATCATATTATCTTGTTATCTTAATGCATCTATATACTTGGTAAAGGGTGGAAGGCTCGGCCTCTCGCCTAGTGTTTTGTTCCACTCTTGCTGCCCTAGTTTCCGTCATATCGGTGTTATGTTCCCGGAGTTTGCGTTCCTTACGCGGTTGGGTTATAATGGGAACCCCTTGATAGTTCGCCTTGATTAAAGATTTTCCAGCAATGCCCAACCTTGGTTTTACCATTAGCCACCTAGCCTTTTCCTTCCCTTGGGTTCTGCAGACTCAAGGGTCATCTTTATTTTAACCCCCCCGGGCCAGTGCTCCTCTCAGTGTTGGTCCAAACTGTCAGCCGCCGGTGGCTACCAGGGGCAACTCTGGGCTGGCCTACCGGAAGTTTAGACAATCTGAGTGTGCCCTGAGAACGAGATATGTGCAGCTCCTGTCGGGATTTGTTGGCACATTCGGGCGGTGTTGCCGGTCTTGTTTTATCCTGTCGAAGTGTCTTGAATTACGGAGATGCCGAGTCTGATCAGAACGTCTTGGGAGTAGGTCTATTCCTTCGTTGACCGTGAGAGCTTGTAATGGGCTAAGTTGGGACTCCCCTGCAGGGATTGAACTTTCGAAATTCGTGCTCGCGGTTATGGGCAGATGGGAATTTGTTAATGTCCGGTTATAGATAACTTGAACCTTAATTTAATTAAAATGAATCAACCGTGTGTTTAACCGTGATGGCTTCTTCTCGGCGGAGTCCGGGAAGTGGACACGGTGTTGGAGTAATGTTTGCGCAGGTTGCTCTCTAGTTTCTCGCTCGCGCTTTGCCTCCTCTTCTCGCTCTCTTTTGCGAATAAGATAGCCACCATATATGCTAGTCGCTTGCTGGAGCTCCACATATATTTGCCTTACCCCTACCTATAAGCTTAAATAGTCTTGATCGTGAGGGTGCGAGATTGCTGAGTCCCTGTGGCTCATAGATTACTACTACACCAGATGCAGGTCCAGGTGATTCCGCTCCAGGTGACGTGTTCGAGCTCAAGTGGGAGTTCGACGAGGACTCTCAGCGTTACTATGTTTCCTTTCCTGATGATCAGTAGTGGTGCCCTGTTGGGGGTGATTGGGACCGTGTCGCATGTTGGGTTTTCTTCTATTTTGGCGCCGTAGTTGGGCCATGAGTGTTTGGATGATGTATGTTATTTATGTACTTGATTGACGTGGCGAGTGTAAGCCAACTATGTTATCCCTTTTCATTATTTATATTACATGGGATGTTTGTGATGATTACCTGACTTGCGACATATGCCTTCAATGCGATTATGCCTCTAGTCGTGCCTCGACACTTGGGAGATATAGTCGCATCGAGGGTGTGACAAAAGCGCATTCCAGTGCTTTCTTAGAGGAAAATGCGCTTTCACTTCTCTGAAGGCGTATTCTCAGAAAGGCGCTTTCTCTTTTCCAGCTCAGCCGGCTGAAATGCTTAAATTGTGAACGTTCACTGTTTAAGCCACTTTTCTGCCTAAAGAGTGAACGGCTGTAACTTTTCAACCGTGACTCCGATTGAGGTGATTCCAGCACTCACGTTCTCTATTCATAGAGCTCTTTCCGTTGGTATCATTTTCATTATGTTTTCCACTGTGAAAATGACCACTTTGCCCTTCATCGTAAACAGCCCCCTCCGAGAGAGAACTATTTCCGGCAACTCTTTCCGTGATCGTTTCACACTTCTTCCTGAAGTATTTGTCGACCCCCACGCAAGCCAACCTCTTATCATGAGCCCCGACTTGCATGTTGACTTTGCTGGTACCTCGTGTGTGTGTTTAGTTGCAGTAGTCCTCGTTTGTTTCGTCTACCATGATTTCAATTGTGCTTTATGTTAGTACTTCTTGCCGCGTCATGCTTGCCTTTCATGATAGCACTTGCCATGCTAGTTATAGTGTTGTTAATATCATACTTGTGTTTGGTTAGTTTCATGCCAGTAGTATTGATGATATGATTATTTTGGTTACACCGTCAATAAGCTAGTACCCGGTATTGTCATGTTTCATATGCTATACCTGTTCACTTGAAAAAGCCTGATATTTGTTAATGCATTTGTTTGCTGCATGTTCATTGTTGCGTCCTTGTTAAATATGCTCATAATATTGATGATAACATGACTTAATAATAAACCTCCTCTGTCATCGGTGGGATCGAGTCATGGTGCCACCAAATCGAGCTTTCTCCAGTGCAACCACATTTACCTTTATGGGAGGTCCTAGCTGTGTCCATTGTCATGCCTCTCACCGGTGCCTCCAACGAGGGAAGGTTATGGGCACGCGCTACCCTTATCATGTAGGCGGACATAAGCCTTCTATGCCCAGGTTTGTTTTTGAGCTCATGTCCCCGTTTGGGACCATTTTTGTTTTGCCACGACGGTGGCCGTTGGTGCCTTTGGTAGGCATGGGGCCACCTAGGACTGAACCCGAAAGGGGGTGTTGGTAGGAGTGGCCGGGAGAGTGTCATGGCAGTACATTGGTTTTGTCAGAACGCCGTTGGTCCACCCGAATGGGAGTGCGAGGCCATGGGTTCCGTGGTGTGGGTACAGTGCACTACCTTTGTAGAGTGTGTGTGTGTTAAATCTATCGATAGCTGCGTCCTCGGTCATGGGAACAGTTCATAGTAGGTCACACTATTGGGTCTTGGTCGAAATGGAGGATAAATCTGTTAATAACTAATGTGATAAGTAAGATGTGATAAATAATGTGGTGAGTTGGATTATGAGATAATCACAAGAAGTCATGATGATGTGTTGATATGAGTCACGAGATGAGGTATTGGTAAGTCATGAGGGTGCTCGAGGAGCAGTGGCAGAGAAAGTGATTGTTGCATAAGATTAATACAACATGTCTTCACGGGAGGTAACAGGTAATTTATTTTCAGCATAGTTTCATGATGCCGTTCCAGGTTGTGATATGCTATGTTTTTGCTGTTGCTATGTTATAAGTTCGAAAATGTCCTGTTATTGCCATACTAGTAGATGCTATGACGTTGTTCATGCTTAGTTTGATTTATGATTCTCGTGAATACCATGCCATGCTTAGAAGTGGTGTTGAAGTAGACTGTTGCATATGATGGGTTCTTGCTTTATCATCTGCTTGTTTGGATGCTATGAATTTGGTTGTCTTGCAAGTACATTCAATCTACTCACCTGCCTTGTCATGCTAGTTTTGTAGGTCGTGCCAGGTTATTCGCTTGTTCCGTCATGCTAGGATGTAATCTTGCCAGTCCTGTGAGTTGCAGAGCTCAGCCAGAGTTGTTACGCTGCCCAACCAAGACTTCCACTGCCATGTAAATAGACTTCTGATACCATTTAAATAGACTTAGGGCTATGCCAGATAATATTAGTCATCAATGATGTAATCTTGTACACATGTATTTGATGAATATTATTGTACCTGGAATGTTGTATCATGGACCTGTCGTGTGTCAGCTGTTATCCTGAGCTGACGTGGGGTGCCACATGGCGTTTCTTCCTAGTTTCATTCCTGCAACATTTACCGTGGCTCGCAGAGGTGTAAAACTTTTGTTTGAATATGTGGAACATCTCACGGTTGTAATAACTGGCTAGAACTCAATGATTTTCTTTTCGTGCTTGATTTCCTTCCTGTTTGCCTTTGTGTTCTGCGTCGGCAGGGCCCAGCCCCACGCATACCTCGACCGCCATTGCGACGTCTGGATCGCCAGGACGAGACCAAGGGGCGAGGGGCTACGTGACTAGTGAGGCCCTTGAGTTGCGATGATCAGGGGCCCCACTTGACGTATGAACAACCCTCATGAAGGAAATGTGAGCAGCGTATAAGCTAATCCAGAGTCCTTCTTACCTTTCCTCGCCAACTTTTGCGCGGGAGGGACGCGAGAATGCCAGGTGCCAGGGACCTGGTAAGATGGGATGCCTCAGGCCTGGCCTGAGCACAGCCCCCGTATCCAGCCCCCTTGCGCATGCCTCCTGTGGGGGAAGCTATGCGATAGGGCTGTTCGAAGAGATGATAGGGTATCCTGAGGTTAGTGCGGCCGTTAGGGCGCCCTCAGTTGTTTATTCACCAGTGCGAAGTATGGTGCTTCAACTTTGGCATGGGAATAGTCGCTCCTCGACCATGTCGTCCGCCAGCGCGGAGCATGGGGCTTCCACTGGTGCGTGGGCATAGTAGCTCCTCGACCGTGTCATCCGCCAGTGCAAAGCATGGGGCTTCCACTGGTGCGTGGGGGGGAGTTCCCTCAGGGGCAGACTCTGGGGCGTGTACAACCCCTTTCGTACGCGTGGCTAGCACGACAGAACTGGAGGAGGTGTATCTAGGCACTCGTGAGCCAGAGCGGGACTCACGAGGCCCTATCTCAAGGCGGGTTGCGGCTGATTTTTGTAGCGCAGGATGCGCCTATGACACCTGTGGGGCGATGGGGTGGGTGGGTCCCGCACCGAATGTCCCTCCGGGGGTTATCACATGAGAAGTCCGGACACTAATGACCCTAGGACGTGACGTGAACAGGGCCGGCCCGCCAGACAGAGCTCAACCATTGGTTTTATCGACACAGCAGGGACGGACCCGAGCACAGACGCCATGCTAAGTCTTCTCATGCAATGATCCCACGAAAAAACACTCGCCGCACAGCTCCCGCTACGGCGAAGTGCCGAACTGCGGTTGTACGAACCGAGCCGCGCGCCCTTACTCGCCCACATGTGATTAGCTCATGCGAGAACAAGTCACCAAGGACCCCGGGAGGTGACGCACATGGGAGCTGGCCTGCGGGACAGAGCTTGGTCGCTTAGATTTGACAATGCTGCAGGGATGGACCCGAGCGCAAATGCCATGCCAGTCCTTAATCATGAGGCGGCCGTGGGCGGGTTTGTGAGGGTGCAATGACATCATGGTGACGAAGCAATGGACATGCAGTTGAATACTTGGAAAATTAATAAAGGTAAGGCTAGTTTTGATACATGTGCAAAAACAATACAACTGCGGGACTTGGCCCTAGCAACTTGAGGATGATGTAACCTGAGGGGCGCCCTCAGTTGAACAAACCAAAAATTCACCTGGCACCATCGTTATAGGAGCGTCGGGGTACCTAAAGAAACGTGCCGCAGAAGCTACTCCTCATGAGGTGAGCGGCTCCTGAGGCCCTTGGAGCTTGCGACGTCCGGAACCCCCTCAGATAGGACCTCTTGGTGCCTGGCCTCATGAGCCGCCATAACACTTTGCGTGAGGCGCTGGTACGAGGCGGCCATGTTCAGCAGGACAAATGGAATGCAGATGTAGCTGGAGGGGTAGCCACCACTCCGGCTGACGCGGGACGACCAGAAGAGGTCCTGCGAAGCGGCCCTGTTGAGGCCTGGTATGTTGACACAGACGCACAACCCGCTGCCCACGTTAGGGGCCACAGCAGCACTGGGAGGCCATGCGGGGCGACGCTCGCCGTGATTGGCCCTCACCTCCTAAAGGTCCTGGATCGCCTTGGTGATGAACTCTCGCGCACCCGGCGCCTCGCGCCACGCGCCTTGCTCGCGAGGGCGCGTATTGAAACACACCTCCAAATGGTGCCCGAGCACCTTCCTCTCTCCCTGGTCAGGTCAGAGGCTATCCCGACAGGAGCCCCCAAGCCCGTCTTGAGGAAGGCGCTGAGTGCACCTTCCTATGCGGGAGGAAGGGGCGCCCCGGCAACGGGTGTAGGGTCCAAAGTATCATCAAGTGTACCAGCCCCCTGGCGACTCTTGCGGAGGAGCTGCTTCTTCTTCTTGGGGGTGGTCTGAGGAGGCAGGACGGCGCCCACATCGTCTAGGTTGTGAGCCGCCACGGCTTGGTAGGTGCTCTCGAGGGAGCACACCTCATCCTTCTGATCGCAGGCAACCGTGATGATACCGCCGCTCCCTGGCATCTTGAGGACATTGTAGTCATGGTGAGTTGCCACCATGAACTTGGCGAGGGCCGGATACCCAAGGATGGCATTGTACGGGAGGCCTATGTGAGTGATGTCGAAGTCGATGAGCTCGGTGTGGTAGTTGTTGCGGTTGCCGAAGGTGCCTAGGAGGCGTATCTGTCCCAGGGGGATGGTGGAGCCGTCGGTTATCCCTAAGAAAGGATTGGTTGGAAGGAGCTGATCATAGGGCACTTGGAGGGTCTCGAATGTCTCGACAGAGAGAACATTGAGCCTCGCGCTACCATCGATGAGGGTCTTGGTGACAAGGACGTTGCTGATGGTGGGCTTGCAGAGCACGGGGAGCGCACCTCCGGCGGCCGAGCACTTCAGGTGATCGTTGGAGTCAAAGGTGATAGTGTACTGCGACCACTTGAGAGGACGTGTAGCTTCGAGCCTCGGGAGGGCTGCGTTCACCTCATGAGTGAACTACTTGAAGATGCGATGCGAGGCTAGGGACCACGCACCACCCAGGATGCAGCTGATAGCACGAGGTTCTTGGAAGCCCCTAGCCCCATCGGCTTGCAGGTTGTCGCCGTTCCTCCCTGGTAGCGGTGGAAGCGGAGGGAGGCCAGCATTGCCCTGGGGATGGGCCTCACGAGGCTGATCATGACAGAACCCGTCGCGAGGTTCGTCGCGCCAGCGGTCCTCACGAGGCTGATCGCACCAGTCCTGACGGGAGTCGCGGTTATCCCAGCGGCATCCGCCGCGGCCTCCTCCGCAACCGTAGCCCCGGTCAACATGCTCGGGGCGGCGACCAAGGCACCCATCGCGGACAGCCCTGAGCTCTTGGCAGTCATTGGTGTTGTGAATTTGTATGTTTTGGAAGATGTAGAATGGGCAGTTGCTCCTAGGGGTTCATCATGGTCGTGACCACGCTTCATCTCAGGTTCAGCCGCAAGTACGGCAGGACCTTGTACTTAGCCTCCTTAGACTTGGCCTTCTTGTCCTCGGGGTCAGCCTCAGGAAGCTCCAGGACGGAGAGGCATCCCTCCTCGGCCCTTGCGCATTTGTTCGCCGGGTTGAACATCTCCAGGGCTGAGAACATGTCCTTGTTGATGGCGAGCTCCTCCTTCATCTTGACATCCCGAATGCCTTCAGAGAACGCTGAGATGACGGCCTCATTAGATGCCTTCGGGATCCTGAGGCGGAAGTTCATGAAGCGGTGTATCTACTTATGCAAGGTCTCGCCCGACTGCTGCTTCATGTGCCGCAGGTCGCCCACTGCAGGAGCGCGGTCGCGAGTACCCTAAAAGTTGACGATAAAATGCTCGCGAAGCTCGTCCCAGAAGGAGATCGACCCCACCAGGAGGTTTAGGAGCCAAGAGCGCACACCGTCCTTGAGGGCTATGGGGAACCAATTTTCCATGACCTTGTCGTCGCCGTTTGCTTCTTCAATGCTCCACGCGTAGAGATGGATAAACTCCACAAGGTCAGGGGTGCCGTCGTAATGTGGAGGCAGATCCAGCTTGAACTTGCTGGGCCAGATGATGTGGTGCAGCTCTGGGTGATGGAATGGGGCCTGCCACGCTCACAGGTATCGGCCACGCGGGTGGAGCTTGGTCTTGACGCCCACGCGCATCCGCCTCCGGCAGCACGCGGTCTTGACGCGACGGCGTAGGAAGCGCGCGCGCATCTCCTTGGGGCCGCTGCACCAAATGGCAGCTTGCTTCATCGCACGCAGGCGCCCTGCATGGTGGGTCGCATGGGGGCACACCACGCCTAGGCTCTGGGTCTGCACCGCGTAGAGGTGGAGGGGCACCATGGGCCATGTCGCCCGCCCGAGACGGCGAGGGACAGAGCGAACGGGAAGGCGCAGGGCTTCACCTGCGGCACTGACGAGCCCAGCGATGCGGCCAAGCCTATCGTCGTCGGGGCAGTAGTGCAGCAGCTCACGTGCCATGAGCAACGCAGCCTGTGCGTTCACCGGCCCGCGGCAAGCATGGGAGGACGACGCCATGGGTGGAGTGGATGATGGAGTCGTGGTGCGGCCATCATGCCGCACGGAAGGTGGCAGCGACGAATCTTGCTGCTCGTGGACGGCAGGATTGGTGGTAGCATTGGCCACATGGGAAGCAGAACGGCGTGGGGCGCCATGGCTCACAGATGCCGTCGTAGCGACGCGAGCGGCCCGGCACTCGGCGCAGACTTGGTGTCACACCCTGATTTTCATGCCACAACACTTAAGCTAATAAATCATGATAAAATGTGGTTTGACAAAAACTTTTGAGTGTTTTGTCTTAGCTTTGATTGAATGTTTGACTGTTGTTTGCAAGTGCCCTAAAAATCAAATAAATCCTCCAAATCTTATACTCCTTCTCCTTGATCCAAAACCTTTTCCCAATGAGCATACCATGTGTATAGAACAATATAGTATTTTCTTACAAAAATAATTTGGCCAAATAGTATTTTCAAAAATTAGTTTTCCAAAAACCCCTGAATTGAGGCTTGCACTGCAAGTACTTAATTAAGGGCAGTAAAAATATTTCCAAAAATATATTTGACTCCTATTACATATAGGATACCCAGAAACCACAAAAATAAAATTTTGAAAGTTAATTTCCTATTTTATTTAAAGGCTTTTTCTTTCGGCCAGAAATGGTCTTTAATAGGTTAAAATTATTTTAAAGCTTCAAAAATATTTTAGAAAAATCAGGGAAGCTCAGTGGACATATATTGTCCATATATATGAGTTTAAACACATGGTCATGATCAAAATATTGGACAAAACCCTCCAGAACCATTTCAGCTCATTTCAAATATTTGAAATATTTCTATAAGAAATATTTTCAAATAAATCCACGAAAATGCTAGCAAGTTACATATTCATAATGTGATGATCTTGAAAAGTTTCATAACAATCAAAATAACTATGGTTCACAAAAGTGCCCCAAAACCCTCTCTGTCCAGATCCAAGTTTGAACAACTCTACATTGCCAAGTGTGTCCTTTTGATCTCAACTTTTGTGGACATGTTCAGAGCCTCAAATTATGACACTACACTAAGTGGTGCATCAAGGAGAATAGATTTGCATGACTAAATCTTGAAAAGTCCATTTCTGCTAATTTCTAGGGTTTACAAAAGTTGCATTGGCAACTTTGCCCAAATGAGCTCAAAATTGGTGGAAGGCCCTAATTATATATGACATTTCACCCTGTGGAGTCTCATGGCAAATGGAAATCATCTGCTTTCCCAAAACACCATCAAACACCTTCTGGCAGAAATTTAAAATGCATGTTTTGGCAATTTCCACTAATCTCCATGAGCTCAACTTTTTCCGCTCCTCCTCTACCTCCTTCATGCTTGGCTGCCCAAGGATCAATGATTAAGGGGGGCAGAGACCCAATTTTCCTCTCTAGATAGCCACTTTCCCCTCCCTTTCTCATCTCTCTCCCACTCCTGGCAAGTTCCAGAGCATCCAATGCCACTTTCCCATTGTTTACTCTCCCCTGCAGCTTCCAGACACAAGTGGATGCGCGAGTGCGCGCGGAAAAGCCGTGGATGCCGGCCAAAGACGCGCTCTGGAGCGCGAGGCAGAGCAGGCGACCGTTGACGCCGCGTCCCCCGACCACCTCGAGCCTCCCCGTTGTGCCAGTCGAGGTGCCTCGATGTCCGCAACATGCCACCGTGCAGGCCCCCTCGTCTCTCCCTCTCTCTCACCTCCTGCGCGCGTGCCAGAGCCACCTGGCTCGGCCAATTCATGGCCTCTCACGCGCGAGCACCAGAGCCTTGCCCCGCTCCTCCTCTCTCTTCCTGGCGCCCCACTCAACTCCCACAGATGCCGTAGACAACCCCTCGCCCTCTCTCCTGGCCTCCCGAGCCGTTGCCGGGGCCACTTGTGCGCCGCGTCCACGGTGAGCCACGGGGCGGCTACTTAAGGCCGCCCCCGAGCCCCCTCTCTACTCCTTTGGCCCTCTCTCCCTCCCGTGCATCCCCTGGAACAATCCACACCTCCTCCCGTGCCCTCCAACCTCGTCCATGGCCGGAGCCGAGCCGCCGAACACCACCTAAATTCTCGTCGTCCGGGCCCCCTCCTCCCCACCTATGGGTTAGCTCGGATCTCTACTGCGCCGCGGAGCTCCCCCGCACTCCAGTTACTCCTCCCAATGGCTGGAGCGCCGTGCCCGCCATCGCCGTCAGCCACGGACGGCGCTCTCCTTGACCAGGTCCTCCCCGGCATGCATGCGACCAGTGGCTGGAAGCGCCTCTCTGCGCTGGTCACGCCGGTGGGCAGAACGTCGCTGGGGGCGCTCAGTAACCCCGTCAATCGCCGGCGGGAGCCGCTCCTCCTCACGTCCAGAGCGCGCAGGGGACGTGGAACATGACCTGCCGCTGGGGCCCGCACGACAGCGACCCAGCAGGCGGGCCCGTCCGTTTAAGTGGATACGGCTCCAGCGGATCCGCTTCCCCCGCGCGGAAGCGTACCCCGCGAGGGCGCCTTCGGCGTCGCCCTGTCGTCTGCGTGGCCGAGCCGCTGGGCCAGCCTAGTGCGCTGCGTCGCTATGCTGCGCTCGGTGCGCGGTATAGGTATAACCCCCCACTTCCTTTGTCTTTTCCTTTTTCCAGAAATTTGTAAAATCTCTCAAATATTCATATTAACTCCAAATTGAATGATTCAAATTTCTAGTGACTCCATAAATCATGATCTACCTGTTGGTGCAGCATGCACATTTTTCTAGAACAATTTTCCTCACACAAATTAAATAAAATCTCATTTTCCATTTCTGTGATAAACTTTAGAAAATCACAGAGGTCTCAAATTTGATGCAAATGCCATGATTCAAATTTCTAGATGCTCCTGAGTTTATAAGTTAGGTCATGAACATTTTTCTTAATACTTTTTGTACCCCACAAAATAATGAGCCATTTCTTCATGTTTGTCAACTTTGCAAATCCATAGAATGTTCATTTGAACTCCAAATCCAGTGAAACCAACTCCTAGATGATTGTAGAATCATGGTTTGTTAAATGGGTGCCTTTGCTCATTTTTCAAAAATATATTTCTATACACTTTTTGCAAACCCATAAACCCCTTGATTCCATCATATCAAAATGTTTAGAAATATCCACTGACCCAATTCCAATGAAACCACTCTGGTTATTTTTCATATAACCAGAGATGTCCTAGAAAAGTCAAATTAATATTTTTAGAGCACTTTTATTTCCTGCCTTGTTATGTTGCTTATTATGGTTGCTTTCGACAATAGTTGACGAAGTAGACGAAATGCTTGGAGTTGGACCAGAGATATTTGAAGATCTCAAGACTCTGATGAACCAGGCAAGCAGCCCTTTGACCAAGTCTATGAAACCCTTTTTATGCATGACATATAGCACCATATTGTTGTTGCAATGGAATCATGATGAGGTGGAACCCCTTTGATGGTTTGCCTCTGTTACTTCCTCGTTGATACTTGCATTGTGCATGACCCTACCTCCTTATGAGGGTTATGCCGGTGGGAGTAGATAGGATGCTAAAGTAGTTGCTACGCAAAAAGGGGACGGGTGTATGCATGGTGATGGAGACAAAGTATTTTCAAAAGACTTTTCGAAAACCCCATCGGGTGCCACTTATGCCTGGGGGAGATGATATGTTGGGTAGCCACTTGATGACGAAGTGGTTTACTGAGGGAAGTGTGTGTGTTGTTTTCAAAATGGATTTGTTTAAGTTGCGACCGTTATTCCAACATTACATGCCCAACCACTCTACCCTTGTATGGGAAAGGGCATTATTGATTACCTAGGCCGATACTAGCTTGGAGCCTGCATTACTAGTGACAGGGGAGAGTCGGTGCTCTCTCTCGGGACGGGGTCGTGCCAGGTAGGGCGGCCATGACTGTCTTCACAGGGCACCGGACACATCGTTGGTACCCCGTGCTTGTGGTATGTGATGAAAATGGGAGCGAGGCTCCACAATTTTAAGATGTGAAATGTTGGGCACGGGGGTTATTGCCAATCGAGTGGACTCTATGTTAGTGTCGTCTAGGGAAAGATAGTGATCGGGTGCTTACCCCGGGTACTTGAGGTACCACGGGTCGTGGATGACACAGAAGTTCCCCGGATCTTGTGGGTAAAGTGTGCAACCTCTACAGATTGTAAAACTATTCGAATAGCCGTGTCCACGGTCAAGGACAGTTGGGTAACCGCTCTTGGGCTACGTCCACATGTTTACAAACCAGTGTATGTGTTTGGATAAGTGGGAGGAACTACTTGGGTCAAGTCAAAGGACTTGACATGATTGAATTGGGTTGGTGCCCACTCTATTTATGTTGATCTGTAACCGTCCTTATGGTTACTTGAATTCTCCTGATGCATGTCTTACAAGTTGTTGAACATGGCATTGCACTCAAAACTAGCTTTCTGCAAAAATTTACCTGTATCATGCATTGATGTATCTTGAGCCAAAACATGGGTTGCTTGTGAGTACATTCAAAGTACTCATTGGCTTGCCACTGGTTATTTTATTGGCCAGGCAGGAAAAACAGGATATGATGAAGAATACTTCGGTGACGAACATGCGAGCTAGGACGCTTCCTAGTCAGAATGCCTGTAGGGTTAAGGCAGATGGCATGGGTCCAAGTTATCGACGAAGATTTCCGCTGCGAAGTTATACTCGAGGCTCGACCATAACGGTCATAATTTATGTAAGACGGTATGTATGGATGTAAGACTCTTGTTATTCAGCTTATGTGTGTTCAGTGAGCATTGATCTCTGGGATCACTGTACACGTGCATTCGGTGATCATGACTTATGAGTCGGGGTCCCCACAGAGCTGGTATCAGAGCCATCCTGACTGTAGGAAGCCTTAATTATCATGGTCCTTAGATAGGGTAAAGTTAATTCTTAAACTATTACTGGTTTTCAAAACTATCTATACTTCTCTTCCCTTCTCAGTTTTTCAAAAACTAAGGTATACTTTCCCCATCGATCTCTTCCCTTCAAAACTATTGCAAACGGTTGCTAGCACCCTCAAGCCCCTGACCACGGGATTCCTTGTAATTCTCGTGGATAACCTAGAAGGGGTACACCTTGCCAAATACTCACCCACCTCTTCTGAACCCAATATTCGTGACACTACAACAAGACGATGCCAACAGAAGATACGCCTTTGAAGAATGAGGACATGAAGACCCAGAGGATGGTGACACCTTTGAATTTTCCCCAGGATGATGCAACCTTGTCCTATGACGATCAGGGTGTAAGATATGCAAGACCATGATAGACATCGCTAATAGAGCAATCATGTTCTTACCGTTGTTGTATCGGCAACCACTGGTGGATGAGAACCTCACCATTTGGCCCGCCTCACTATAGTGAGTACGAAAACGGTTCTCTTCATCCCCCGCTCTTGGTGTCAATGTCTTCATCAACGTAACCGACATGTTGGACCTCTACTATGCCTTGTTAATATCATTGCATAAGGGATTACCTACCTGGTACCGTCGACGCCTTAGAAGGCAAAAGGGGTCGTCATGATTAAGAAGACAACAGAAGACCGAGTCAATGCCTGCTACGAGGAGCCACCTTCACCCCATCACTTCAAAAGGCGAGAAGTTGTTGAAGACTCTTCAGGCTCAACCCAGATCATTTCACCAAACAACTACAAGAGACGTAGCAACACCAGAGGAAAACTCAGAAGACTGCATGAGGCACAAGGCACGACTACTGAGTCCGAGAACCCCTAGGGTAGGATGAGTCGTGTACCCCCCTATGCACAGTCGAGTCCGTATGATGGTTCGAATAGAACCATGATTATGTGTTGCTTGTTTTTATTTTATTGTGTTTTGATATCAGCCACCCTTTTGCCCTAGGCAACTAGTATGCGGCTATATCACCTGCCTTATTTTATTGTTTGTGTTTGGCCCTTTCAGCCCCTGTTTGTTTGCACTTGCATTATAGAACCCCCTTTTGGCATTCCCCTCCTCTATGCTACTTTTCTCTATCATCTCTCTCCTCAACTGAAGACCAGCAAGACAAGCTACACCAAGGATTCCACCTCGGCAACCAACTAGCAATGAAAACTTCTGCTACAATCTCCACGACCAAGTGCAACCCCGTAGAATTATGTTCAACCCTCTAGACTAGAAACCCATTCCTAGACCCTTCGAGACTTCATAAGATACCCCAGCTCGAATCCTTAACCATGTGCTTAACCCACAGAATTCCAACAAAACAAGTTAAGCTACAGAAGTCCTTGCTTATCACTGGGTTCATTATGGAACTAATGGGCATAGTGAACGAGCACATTATCATCCTAAGGTAGCACCAGAACTGATGAAGGGAAGACAAATTGAGGATATAGGAATAGAGGACAAATGACTTGATGAGTTTATATCAGTGACCTAGAGGGATTTATCTGAGACTATTTGGTGGATTGTGAGGCTTTCATGTTGGTAGGTGAACTCAGTGGGATCATGTTAATATGGCAGCATAGCTTTCATTACCCCTGAGTAAATTGGATTTAGTAGGACAATTATGGTTGCAAGCTGAAATTCTTGGACACATGAGGATTAGACTTAGCCAAGGGGTATTGATAGGAGATATTTGGCATTACGATGATAACTTGAGGGAAACATGTAGGAATTCTCGTTGGACATGAGATTTGGATTTAACCAGATGATTCTAGTTGAATATAGATGCTAAGTAAGTCTACATGGTTCAGAGTAAACTGGATTTAGACCGATGATCTCGATCGCGATACCATGTTTCTCGATGGGCGATAAACTAGGAGATTGGATTAATTGTCAGAGTTGATATAAGCTTGACCTTGGAGTTTACTTGACCATGATAATGGAAATTGGTGGACTGACTATAGTAGAGATAGCCTTGTCAAGTATTTTGGGATTATAGGACTTTAGGAGATCATGTGGAACACCATAGACACTGGATTTGTAGATTATGTAGTGATTAATGGTAGTTAACGGGTTGTTGGAGATGATTCATAGGAAGGAAACAAGATTTTGGAGTGGCATGTGATGTGTTTCCTTAGGATAGAGGTGCTTTATCTTAGACCTTGGAAGAATAGGCTGAGCACTTCGATTGTCACGTTCCAGCTTAGCGGGTTATATGCTCTACCCATGGATTTTAGGGGTAGCCATACATATGAGTTTGGGGATCATAGACATATATGATTTTGTTAGACCTCCCCTCGGGAGTCACGAGCATATGGATCACAGGAGTGATGATTGGATTTGGCCTATACGAGATGATGCTTTCGGTGGTATAAGGTTATTTATTTGAAGGACTAGATAGACTATTGGCATCTCAGAAACCGTGCTTAAGGATAAGATAATAAACGTCCACCCACACACTAGAATCCTTGAAACCCTTAAGCCCTACCAAGCCACCACATGGTCGGATTACGACCATGAGCTTGGGCTGTAGGTCAAGTAGACCTTGACCAACACTCAACCGTGATCACCACCACTCCCCAGCCTACTTTATGTACCCCGTGAACAAGTCTCCATGGAGTACTTAGACAAGATATTTTTCATCATTATTTGGTAACCTACTTGTCTACCCGAAGACGGAAGAAGAGTCGTTCAGTTGGTTAAGGAACATCTGAAAACCGCCATGTCAAGGGGGAAGAACTAAACCAACCGCCATCGTGAAGAAGTAAACTCCGGCGTCGAAGACCATGTGCACCAACGGGTCACTCCTCTCAGAAGAACCAAGCATTTCCATGTCAAGCAGAAGCTCACTCCAAGATTTAACAACCCCCACCGAGATCGTCACAAGATGAAGAGAAGACAGTTACCAGATGGAGTTACCACCTTAGTTACCCACTGTGCGTAATGTGTCCACATGACACAACTCCGGAAGTGTTTTCGACTTCTTAGCTAGCCCGATCACTAACAAGGACATCGATCACCGAGCCATCGACCTCCATCCCAATATGACCTACGCGAGAGACCCCAATTGCAATCTGGATCAACCAGGATGACAAACACGAAGCCACGCCATCAAGTACTTCAAGGTTCAATGGAGCACCAAACGGAAGCAGAAGCAGTATGAGGATGTGAAGACTACCCCAAATCCTAGTTTCCGTATTCCTTCCCGCGCCTAGTCTGGGAATCTCAGGGACGAGATTCTTGTAAGGGGATAGGTCTGTCACACCCTGATTTTCATGCCACAACACTTAAGCTAATAAATTATGATAAAATGTGGTTTGACAAAAACTTTTGAGTGTTTTGTCTAAGCTTTGATTGAATGTTTGACTGTTGTTTGCAAGTGCCCTAAAAATCAAATAAATCCTCCAACTCTTATAATCCTTCTCCTTGATCCAAAACCTTTTCCCAATGATCATACCATGTGTATAGAACAAAATAGTATTTTCTTACAAAAATAATTTGGCCAAATAGTATTATCAAAAATTAGTTTTCCAAAAACCCCTGAATTGAGGTTTGCACTGCAAGTACTTAATTAAGGGAAGTAAAAATATTTCCAAAAATATATTTGACTCCTATTAGATATAGGACACCCAGAAACCACAAAAATATAATTTTGAAAGTTATTTTCCTATTTTATTTAAAGGCTTTTTCTTTAGGCCAGAAATGGTCTTTAATAGGTTAAAATTATTTTAAAGCTTCAAAAATATTTTAGAAAAATCAGGGAAGCTCAGTGGACATATATTGTCCATATATATGAGTTTAAATACACGGTCATGATCAAAATATTGGACAAAACCCTCCAGAACCATTTCAGCTCATTCAAATATTTGAAATATTTCTATAAGAAATATTTTCAAATAAATCCAGGAAAATTCTAGCAAGTCACATATTCATAACGTGATGATCTTGCAAAGTTTCATATCAATCAAAATAACTATGGTTCACAAAAGTTCCCCAAAACCCTCTTTGTCCAGATCCAAGTTTGAACAACTCTACATTTCCAAGTGTGTCCTTTTGATCTCAACTTTTGTGGACATGTTTAGAGCCTCAAATTATGACACTACACTAAGTGGTGCATGAAGGAGAATAGATTTGCATGACTAAATCTTGAAAAGTCCATTTCTGCTAATTTCTAGGGTTTACAAAAGTTGCATTGGCAACTTTGCCCAAATGAGCTCAAAATTGGTGGAAGGCCCTAATTATATATGACATTTCACCCTATGGAGTCTCATGGCAAATGGAAATCATCTGCTTTCCCAAAACACCATCAAACACCTTCTGGCAGAAATTTAAAATGCATGTTTTGGCAATTTCCACTAATCTCCATGAGCTCAACTTTTTCCGCTCCTCCTCTACCGCCTTCATGCTGGGCTGCCCAAGGATCAATGATTAAGGGGGGCAGACCCCCAATTTTCCTCTCTAGACAGCCACTTTCCCCTCCCTTTCTCATCTCTCTCCCACTCCTGGCAAGTTCCAGAGCATCCAATGCCACTTTCCCATTGTTTACTCTCCCCTGCAACTTCCAGACACAAGTGGACGCGCGAGTGCGCGCGGAAAAGCCGCGGATGCCGGCCAAAGACGCGCTCTGGTGTGCGAGGCAGAGCAGGCGACCATTGACGCCACGTCCCCCGACCACCTCGAGCTTCTCCCTTGCGCCAATCGAGGTGCCTCGACGTCCGCAACACGCCACCGTGCAAGCCCCCTCGTCTCTCCCTCTCTCTCACCTCCTGCGGCGCGTGCCCAGAGCCGCCCGGCTCGGCCAATGCATGGCCTCGCACGCGCGAGCACCAGAGCCTTGCCCCGCTCCTCCTCTCTCTTCCTGGCGCCCCACTCAACTCCCACAGACGCTGTAGACAGCCCCTCGCCCTCTCTCCTGGCCTCCTGAGCCGTTGCCGCGTCCACCCGTGCGCCGCGTCCACGGTGAGCCACGGGACGGCTACTTAAGGCCACCCCGGAGCCCCCTCTCTACTCCTTTGGCCCTCTCTCCCTCCCGTGCATCCCCTGGACCAATCCGCACCTCCTCCTGTGCCCTCCAACCTCGTCCATGGCCGGAGCCGAGCCGCCGAACACCACCTAAATTCTCATCGTCTGGGCCCCCTCCTCCCCACCTATGGGTTAGCTCGCATCTCTACTGCCCCGCGGAGCTCCCCCGCACTCCGGTTACTCCTCCCAACGGCCGGAGCGCCGTGCCCGCCATCGCCGTTGGCCACGTCTACCATGGACGGCGCTCTCTTTGACCAGGTCCTCCCCGGCATGCGTGCGACCAGTGGCTGGAAGCGCCTCTCTGCGCTGGTCACGCCGGTGGACAGAACGTCGCCGGGGGCGCTCTGTAGCCCTGGCAATCGCTGGCGGGAGCCGCTCCTCCTCGCATCCAGAGCGCGCGGGGGAGGTGGAAGACGACCTACCGCTGGGGCCCGCACGACAGCGACCTAGCAGGCGGGCCCGTCCATTTAAGTGGATATGGCTCCAGCGGATCCGCTTCCCCCACGCGGAAGCGTACCCCGCGAGGGCGCCTTCGGCGTCGCCCTGTCGTCCGCATGGCCGAGCCGCTGGGCCGGCCCAGTGCGCTCCGGCGCTATGCTGCGCTCGGTGCGCGGTATAGGTATAACCCCCATTTCCTTTGTCTTTTCCTTTTTCCAGAAATTTGTAAAATCTCCCAAATATTCATATTAACTCCAAATTGAATGATTCAAATTTCTAGTGACTCCATAAATCATGATCTACCTGTTGGTGCAGCATGCACATTTTTCTAGAACAATTTTCCTCACACAAATTAAATAAAATCTCATTTTCCATTTCTGTGATAAACTTTAGAAAATCACAGAGGGCTCAAATTTGATCCAAATGCCATGATTCAAATTTCTAGATGCTCCTGAGTTTATAAGTTAGGTCATGAACATTTTTCTTAATACTTTTTGTACCCCACAAAATAATGAGCCACTTCTTCATGTTTGTCAACTTTGCAAATCCATAGAATGTTCATTTGAACTCCAAATCCAGTGAAACGAACTCATAGATGCTTCTAAAATCATGGTTTGTTAAATGGGTGCCTTTGCTCATTTTTCAAAAATATATTTCTATACACTTCTTGCAAACCCATAAACCCCTTGATTCCATCATATCAAAATGTTTAGAAATATCCACTGACCCAATTCCAATGAAACCACTCTGGTTATTTTTCATATAACCAGAGATGTCCTAGAAAAGTCAAATTAATATTTTTAGAGCACTTTTATTTCCTGCCTTGTTATGTTGCTTATTATGGTTGCTTTCGACGATAGTTGACGAAGTAGACGAAATGCTCGGAGTTGGACCAGAGATATTTGAAGATCTCAAGACTCTGATGAACCAGGCAAGCAGCCCTTTGACCATGTCTATGAAACCCTTTTTATGCATGACATATAGCACCATATTGTTGTTGCAATGGAATCATGATGAGGTGGAACCCCTTTGATGGTTTGCCTCCGTTACTTCCTCGTTGATACTTGCATTGTGCATGACCCTACCTCCTTATGAGGGTTATGCCGGTGGGAGTAGATAGGATGCTAAAGTAGTTGCTACACAAAAAGGGGACGGGTGTATGCATGGTGATGGAGACAAAGTATTTTCAAAAGACTTTTCGAAAACCCCATCGGGTGCCACTTATGCCCGGGGGAGATGATGAGTTGGGTAGCCACTTGATGACGAAGTGGTGTACCGAGGCAAGTGTGTGTGTTGTTTTCAAAACGGATTGGTTTTAGTTGCGACCGTTATTCCAGCCTTACATGCGCAACCACTCTACCCTTGTATGGGAAAGGGCATTATTGATTACCTAGGCCGGTACTAGCTTGGAGCCCGCATTACTAGTGATGGGGGAGAGTTGGTGCTCTCTCTTGGGACGGGTCGTGCCAGGTAGGGCGGCCATGACTATCTTCACAGGGCACCGGACACACCGTTGGTACCCCGTGCTTGTGGTATGTGATGAAAATAGGAGCGAGGCTCCACAATTTTAAGATGTGAAATGTTGGGCACGGGGGTTACTACCAATCGAGTGGACTCTATGTTAGTGTCGTCTAGGGAAAGATAGTGATCGGGTGCTTACCCCGGGTACTTGAGGTACTGCGAGTCGTGGATAACACGGAAGTTCCCCGGATATTGTGGGTAAAGTGTGCAACCTCTGCAGAGTGTAAAACTATTCGAATAGCCGTGTCCACGGTCAAGGACAGTTGGGTAACCGCTCTTGGGCTACGTGCACATGTTTACAAACCAGTGTATGTGTTTGGATAAGTGGGAAGAGCTACTTGGGTCAAGTCAAAGGACTTGACATGATTGAATTGGGTTGGTGCCCACTCTATTTATGTTGATATATGTAACCGTCCTTATGGTTACTTGAATTCTCCTGATGCATGTCTTACAAGTTGTTGAACATGGCATTGCACTCGAAACTAGCTTTCTGCAAAATTTTACCTGTATCATGCATTGATGTATCTTGAGCCAAAACATGGGTTGCTTGCGAGTACATTCAAAGTACTCATTGGCTTGCCACTGGTTATTTTATTGGCCAGGCAGGAAAAACAGGATATGATGAAGAATACTTCGGTGACGAACATGCGAGCTAGGACGCTTCCTAGTCAGAATGCCTGTAGGGTTAAGGCAGATGGCATGGGTCCAAGTTATCGACGAAGATTTCCGCTGCGAAGTTATAGTCGAGGCTCGACCATAACGGTCATAATTTATGTAAGACGGTATGTATGGATGTAAGACTCTTGTTATTCAGCTTATGTGTGTTCAGTGAGCATTGATCTCTAGGATCACTGTACACGTGCATTCGGTGATCATGACTTATGAGTCGGGGTCCCCACACTTGGCGGGCATCGGCCATGGAGGTGATGAAGTGGGACGAAGCAGAACTCGACAGAGGATCTCGACACGCCCCCACCTGGCTCGCCATATGTCGGATTCAGGGGTCCGCAGACCCATGAAGGTTCGAACTTCGGGGAGTGTGCGAAGATCAACCCCTCAAGCCTTAAGCTTGACGCCCCACAGCCTAGCCTAGCCGGATTCACGTGAACAAGGAAGAAGATGAACACGACAATTTACCGAGGTTCGGGCCACCTTGCGGTGTAAAACCATACTCCTGCTTTGTGGTGGATTGGCCTCACGAGGGGCTAAGGATGAACTAGTACATGGGATGAAAAACCTCGCGAGGGCTGCTCTGGCATGGTGAATATGCACTATGATCCCTGCACCTGGCTCCGGCTCCCTGACGCCTTCGCGAGGGAGATGGCGAAGCGCGCCCCCTGGGCCTGTGGCTGCAGCTGGACGATGATACGTCTCCAACATATATATATATAATATTTGATTGTTCCATGCTATTATATATTCTATTTTGGATGTTTAATGGGCTTTATTATACACTTTTATATTATTTTTGGGACTAACCTATTAACCCAAGGACCAGTGCAAATTGTTGTTTTTTGCCTATTTTAGTGTTCCGCAGAAAAGGAATATCAAACGGAGTCCAAACAGAATGAAACCTTCGGGAGCGTGATTTTTGGAACAAACGAGATCCAGAGGACTTGGAGTGGACGTCAAGAAACAACCGAGGAGGCCACGAGGCAGGGGGCGCGCCTACCCCCTACGCGCACCCTCCACCATCGTGGGCCCCTCCTGGCTCCACCGACCTACTTCTTCCTCCTATATATATTCATATACCCCGAAAACATCCAGGAGCACCACAAAACCCTATTTCCACCGCTGCAACCTTCTGTACCCAAGAGAGCCCATCTTGGGGCCTTTTCCAGAGCTCCGCCGGAGGGGGCATCGATCACGGAGGGCCTCTACATCAACTCCATGGCCCCTCCAATGATGTGTGAGTAGTTTACGTCAGACCTTCGGGTCCATAGTTATTATCTAGATGGCTTCTTCTCTCTCTTTGGATCTCAATACAAAGTTCTCCTCGATCTTCTTGGTGATCTATTCAATGTAACTCTTTTTGTGGTGTGTTTGTCGAGATTCGATGAATTGTGGGTTTATGATCAAGATTATCTATGAACAATATTTGATTCTTCTCTGAAATCTTTTATGTATGATTGGTTATCTTTGCAAGTCTCTTCGAATTATCAGTTTGGTTTAGCATACTAGATTGATCTTTCTTGCAATGGGAGAAGTGCTTAGCTTTGGGTTCAATCTTGCGGTGCTGGATCACAGTGACAGAAAGGGAAATGACACGTATTGTATTGTTGCCATCGAGGAAAAAAAGATGGGGTTTATATCATATTGCTTGAGTTTATCCCTCTACATCATGTCATCTTACCTAATGCGTTACTCTGTTCTTATGAACGTAATACTCTAGATGCATGCTGGATAGCGGTCGATGTGTGTAGTAATAGCAGTAGATGCAGGAAGGAGTCGATCTATTTGTCACGGATGTGATGCCTATATACATGACCATGCCTAGATATTCTCATAATTATTCGCTTTTCTATCAATTGCTCGACAATAATTTGTTCATCCACCATAATACTTATGCTATCTTGAGAGAAGACACTAGTGAAACCTATGGCCCTCGGGTCTATTTTCCATTATATTAATCTCCCGTCAACAAGTTATTTCTATTTCCATTTATTTTGCAATCTTTACTTTTAATATTTATCATAAAAATACCAATAATATTATCTTATCATTTCTTTCATATCTCACTCTCGTAAGTGACCATGAAGGGATTGACAACCCCTTTATCGCATTGGTTGCGAGGTTCTTATTTGTTTGTGTAGGTACGAGTGACTTGCATGTGGCCTCCTAATGGATCGATACTTTGGTTCTCAAAAACTTAGGGAAATACTTACGCTACTTTGCTGCATCACCCTTTCCTCTTCAAGGGAAAACCAATGCAGTGCTGAAGAGGTAGCAAGAAGGATTTCTGGTTCCCTTGCCGGGGAGTCTACGCACAAGTCAAGACATACCAAGTACCCATCACAAACTCTTATACCTCTCATTACATTATTTTCCATTTTCCTCTCGTTTTCCTCTCCCCCACTTCACCCTTGCCATTTTATTCGCCCTCCTTTTCCGTCCCCCTTCTCTTTTCTAGTTCGTCTCTTTTTGCTTGCTTCTTGTGTGCTCGTGTGTTGGATTGCTTGCTTGTCACGATGGCTCAAGATAATACTAAATTGTGTGATTTTTCCAATACCAACAATAATGACTTTATTAGCACTCCGATTGCTCCTCTTACCGATGCTGAATCTTGTGAAATTAATGCTGCTTTGCTGAATCTTGTTATGAAAGATCCGTTTTCCGGCCTTCCTAGTGAAGACGCCGCTACCCATCTAAACAACTTTGTTGATTTGTGTGATATGCAAAAGAAGAAAGATGTGGATAATGATATTGTTAAACTGAAGCTATTCCTGTTTTCGCTTAGAGATCGTGCTAAAACTTGGTTTTCGTCTTTGCCTAAAAATAGTATCGATTCATGGAAGAAGTGCAAAGATGCTTTTATCTCTAAGTATTTTCCTCCCGCTAAGATCATCTCTCTTAGAAACGATATTATGAAATTTAAGAAACTTGATAATGAACATGTTGCACAAGGTTGGGAGATGGAGAAATTAATGATACTTAATTGCCCTACACATGGTTTGAATCTTTGGATGATTATACAAATTTTTTATGCCGGATTGAATTCTGCTTCTAGAAATCTTTTAGATTCGTCTGCGGGAGGCACTTTTCTGGAAATCACTTTAGGAGAAGCTACTAAACTCCTAGATGGCATACTGAAATATCTACTAATAAAAAGGTGCATGCTATAGAAGAAATCAGTGTTTTGAGTGGAAAGATGGCTGAACTTATGAAATTGTTTGCTAATAAGAGTGTTTCTTCTGATCCTAATGATATGCCTTTGTCTACTTTGATTGAGAATAATAATGAATCTATGGGTGTGAATTTTGTTGCAAAGGAACAATTTTGGTAATAACGCGTATAGAGGTAATTTTAATCCTAGGCCGTTTCCTAGTAATTCCTCTAATAATTATGGTAATTCCTGCAACAATTCTGATGGAAATTATAATAAGATGCCCTCTGATTTTGAATCTAATATTAAAGAATTTATTAGTTCGCAAAAGAGTTTCAATACCTTGATTGAAGAAAAATTGTCTAAGATTGATGAGTTGGATAGGAAGGTGGATATAATTTCTCTTGATGTTGATTCTTTGAAACTTAGATCTATTCCACCTAAGCATGATATCAATGAGTCTTTCAAAGCTATGAGAATTTCCATTGATGAGTGCAAAGAAAGAACCGCTAGGATGCGTGCTAAAAAAGATTGCTTTGCGAAAGCGTGTTCTTCTAGTTTCCATGATAATAATGATGAAGATCTAAAAGTTATTAATGTGTCCCCTATTAAATCTTTGTTTTGCAATATGAATCTTGATAATGATGGGACTTGAGATGAGTCAACTTTATTTAGAAGGCGTCCCAATGATTCAGAGTTTTTAGATCTTGATGCAAAAATTGATAAAAGTGGGAAGGGAGAGGTCAAAACTTTACATAGCAATGAACCCACTATCTTGGATTTCAAGGAATTTAATTATGATAATTTTTCTTTAATAGATTGTATTTCCTTGTTGCAATCCGTGCTAAATTCTCCGCATGCTTGTAGTTAAAATAAGGCTTTTACTAAACATATCGTTGATGCTTTAATGCAATCTTTTGAAGAAAAAATTGAATTGGAA
The DNA here is from genome assembly GCF_056163025.1 of Triticum urartu. NCBI lineage: Eukaryota > Viridiplantae > Streptophyta > Magnoliopsida > Poales > Poaceae > Triticum > Triticum urartu. Next base: position 258,895,311 of record NC_141875.1, read on the forward strand.
GTTTCTATCCATAGAAAACTTTATGATGAGTGGGAACCTACTACTAAAATTAAAATTAAAGATCATGAATGCTATGCTTTGTGTGATTTGGGTGCTAGTGTTTCCACCATTCCTAAAACCTTGTGTGATTTGCTAGGTTTCCGTGAATTTGATAATTGTTCTTTAAACTTGCATCTTGCGGATTCAACCATTAAGAAACCTATGGGAAGAATTAATGATGTTCTTATTGTTGTAAATAGGAATTATGTGCGGTAGATTTCATTGTCCTTGATATAGATTGCAATCCTTCATGTCCTATTATTCTTGGTAGACCTTTCCTTAGAACGATTGGTGCAATTATTGATATGAAAGAAGGGAATATTAGATTCCAATTTCCATTAAGGAAAGGTATGGAACACTTTCCTAGAAAGAAAATTAAATTATCTTATGAATCTATTATGAGAGCCACTTATGGATTGCATACCAAAGATGACAATACCTAGATCTATCCTTGCCTTTATACCTGGCTAGGGGCGTTAAAAGATAGCGCTTGTTGGGAGGCAACCCAATTTTATTTTTGTTTCTTTCTTTTTGGTTCTGTTTAGTTATAAATAATTCATCTAGCATCTCTTTAGATGTGGTTTTATGCTTTTAATTAGTGTTTGTGCCAAGTAGAACCTTTGGGAAGACTTGGGGAAAGTCTTTGCGATCTTGCTGTAAAAAACAGAAACTTTAGCACTCACGAGATTTGCTGCCACTTTTTACTGGAGAGTGATATTTAGTTAATTATTTTTGAATACGATTAATAGATAAATTCATCACGTCCAGAAATTTAATTTAGAATTTTTGGGTTTCCAGAAGTATTCGAAACCTACAGATTACTACAGACTGTTCTATTTTTGACAGATTCTGTTTTTCATGTGTTGTTTGCTTATTTTGATGAATCTATGGCTAGTAATGGAGTTTATGAACCATATAAAAGTTGGAATACAGTAGGTTTAACACCAATATAAATAAAGAATGATTTCATTACACTACCTTGAAGGGGTGTTTTGTTTTATTTCGCTAACGGAGCTCACGAGATTTTGTGTTAAGTTTTGTGTTGTGAAGTTTTCAAGTTTTGGGTAAAGATTTGATGGATTATGGAACAAGGAGTGGCAAGAGCCTAAGCTTGGGGATGACCAAGGCACCCCAAGGTAAAATACATGGACAACAAAAAGCCTAAGCTATATTTTTACTTGGAGCTATCGGTAACTTTACTTGGAGCTATATTTTTATTCACCACATGATATGTGTTTTGCTTGGAGCGTCTTGAATGATTTGAGTCTTTGTTTTTTGTTTACCACAATTAACCTTGATTTACACACCTTTTGAGAGAGACACACTTGAATCGGAATTCATTACAATACTCTTTGTGCTTCACTTATATCTTTTGAGTTAGATAATTTTGCTCTAGTGCTTTGCTTATATCTTTTAGAGCACGGTGGTGGTTTTATTTTATAGAAATAATTGATCTCTCATGATTCACTTATATTATTTTGAGATTCCTTTAGAACAGCATGGTAATTTGCTTTGGTTATAAAATTAGTCCTAATATGATAGGCATCCAACATAAAAACCTAAAAGTGCATTAAATACTAAGAGAAGTTTGATACTTGATAGTTGTTTTGAGATATAAAGGTGGTAATATTGGAGGTGTGCTAGTTGAGTAATTGTGAAATTGAGAAATACTTGTGTTGAAGTTTGCAAGTCCCGTAGCATGGACGTATGGTAAATGTTGTGTGAAAAATTTGAAGCATGAGGTGTTCTTTGATTGCTTTCCTTAGGAGTGGCGGTCGGCGACGAGCGATGGTCTTTTCCTACCAATCTATCCCCCTAGGAACATGCTAGTAGTGCTTGGTTTTGATGACTTGTAGATTTTTGCAATAAGTATGTGAGTTATTTATGAATAATGTTGAGTCCATGGATTATACGCACTCTCACCCTTCCATCATTGCTAGCCTCTTCGGTACCGTGCATTGCCCTTTCTCACCTTGAGAGTAGGTGCAAACTTCACCGGTGCATCCAAACCCCGTGATATGATACGCTCTATCACACATAAGCCTCCTTATATTTTCCTCAAAACAGCCACCATACCTACCTATTATGGCATTTCTATAGCCATTCCGAGAAATATTGCCATGCAACTTTCCACCATTTCGTTTATTATGACACGCATCATCATTGTCATATTGTCTTGCATGATCTTGTAGTTGACATCGTATTTGTCGCATAGCCACCATTCTTAATTTTTCATACATATCACTCTTGATTCATCGCATATCCCGGTACACCGCCGGAGGCATTCACATAGAGTCATATTTTGTTCTAAGTATCGACTTGTAATTCTTGAGTTGTAAGTAAATAAAAGTGTGATGATCATCATTAGAGCATTGTCCCAAGTCAGGAAAGGATGATGGAGACTATATTCCCCCACAAGTCGGGATGAGACTCCGGACGAAAAAAAGAGGCCATAAAAGAAAAAAAGAGAGAAGAAGGCCCAAATAGAAAAATGAGAGAAAAACAGAGAAGAGATAATGCTACTATCCTTTTCCACACTTGTGCTTCAAAGTGGCACCATGATGTTCATGATAGAGTCTCTTATTTTGTCACTTTCATATACTAGTGGGAAATTTTCATTATAGAACTTGGCTTGTATATTCCAATGATGGGCTTCCTCAAATGCCCTAGGTCTTCGTGAGCAAGCAAGTTGGATGCACACCCACTTAGTTTCTTTGATGAGCTTTCATATATTTATAGCTCTAGTGCATCCGTTGCATGGCAATCCCTACTCCTTGCATTGACATCAATCGGTGGACATCTCCATAGCCCATTGATTTGCCGTGTCAATGTGAGAGTCTCTCCTTTTTTTCTTCTCACACAACCTCAATCATTATATTCTATTCCACCCATAGTGCTATGTCCATGGCTCATGCTCATATATTGCATAAAAGTTGAAAGAGTTTGAAAAGGCTAAGTATGAAACAATTGCTTGGCTTGTCATCGGGGTTGTGCATGATGAGAGCATTTTGTGTGACGAAAATGAAGCATGGCCAAAATATATGATTTTGTAGGGATAAGCTTTCTTTGGCTATGTTATTTTGATAGGACATAATTGCTTGGTTAGCATGCTTGAAGTATTATTATTTTTATGTCAACATTAAACTTTTATCTTGAATCTTTCATGTCACATCCCTAGTTCTGGTATGACCTAGACTAGCTAGTTATGTGTGCATCATGTTTAAATTTCAATGAATTTGAAATGGGGACATGTGAAAGCCTAAGAAATCATTTCTGAAAATGACCAAGATAAAAATTGCTTCAAATATGTCCAAGAAAATGTTCATGTTTCTCTTTGAAAATATTGGACAGAGCAAAAATTCAAACCAATATTTTCAGGAGCTCATAAATATTTATTTTGGGCATTTGGAATCAATTCAATAATTATTTGCATTGAATTGATAGTTGATATATTTCAAATATGATCCAATAATTCTGGAAATTGTTGTGGGGCTTTATATTAATGTCACTAGTCCATACAACAATTTACAGAAGCTCGGAAAATGATTTGGGTTAAAAATCAAATCAAAACAGAGTTAAAGAAAATAGGAAACATAAACTAAAAGAGAGAGAGAGGGAATCGTACCTGGCCTCACCTGTGCAGCCCACCAACCAACCCAGCACTGTAGCTAGCCGGCCAAACCCATCTCTACCTCCACTATCGTCTTCCTCCTCTTGCCAGGAGGACGAAGGGCGTGTGCCCCACGCGCGCGCGCACGTGCCGGCCACCTCCTGCTTGCCTGCTTGCCGCTGGACGCCTCTGGGAGACGACACGCAACCCCCTGACCCCTCTCACTCTTCCCCGTGGCCCTCCTCTCCTCTGCTCTCGCTCTCTCTTCTGAAGCCGAGCGCAGCCGTTGGCGCTGCTCATCATTACTGTGGCCACCAGCATCCCCACGCCCGGCCAGTGCCCCCACGAGCTCCGCCTCGACGCCGTAGAGCCACAGGCCAAAGCATGAGCCCCCGGGAGGCCAACAACATCGTCATCGCCGTCGTCTTCCCCCTCGTGCTCCGGCCACCATCGTCATTGGTTCGTAGCAACCCGACCTCCCCCGAGCCTGCTTCGACACCTGCTGCAACCGCTGTGAGCTCTGCCATCGTTTTCCCCTCCTCCCCATGCCTCTCGATCTCCGTAGCCATCCTCTTGACCGAAGCCGAAGCTCACCGCCGCCCAGCCATGGCGCCGCCGTGGCCAGAGCCCGAACCAGCCGCTCCCGCACACGTCATCATTCTCCCCTCCTCCCCAGGAGCCCGTAGCCACTACCAGCTCCTCCCCACTTGCCCTACAGCCACCCGGCCGAGCTTGCCCGAACTCCGGCCGCCGCCTGGCTCGACGCCGGTGTCATTCCCGGCCACCCCAGCACACCCTGCCTGCACCATTCGACACGCAAGATCACCAGTAGCACATAGATGGCCTCGGCCGCCCTTTTGGTCGCCGGAGCGTGAAAACCGCAGCTCCTCACCGCGTTTGACCTTGCCGACGGCGAACTATCGGTGGGTTTGACCCACTTTGACCGCAGCGGGACCCCCCCGTGTCCATGACATATGGGGCCGGCCTTTGACTGAATTAGTGTAGGGTTATGATTAGTGCTAATTGCCACGGTTAGAGGTTAATCTCCCGCTAACTAAACATTGTGCCACTGACACTGGGACCCACTACCCAGTTAATCCATGGTTTATGCCTAAACCTTCTTAATTAAAGCCACATCCACTGACATGCGGGCCCCACTGGTCAGGTTTGACCAGGACCGCCCCTGTTGATTCGCTGACGTCACAGTGACGTCATGATGACACGGTAATTCTTTTCTGGAATTTAAATAAATCTTAAATGGTTTATTTATTTCAGAAAATGTTATAAACTTCTAAAAATCATATAAAATCAATCGTAACTCCAAATGAAATAAGTTATATATGAAAAATGATCAAAAAAATCCAATCTATCCATCTGTACGGGTTCCATGCATGTTAGAGCAACCTAACCTTTATGTTTATATGAAACATGATAATGCACTTATATGAGTTCATAGTTTAGGCTTGTATTTGAATCTTTGATTCAAATAAGCTCAAACCACCCTGGTTTTAGTTGCATTAGCTCAAAACACATCATATTGACATGTCATGATCATGCATCATATTGTGCATTGCATTGATTGTGTTTTCCTTCTCTGTTGCCGGTATTTGTCCCCTCTCGATAGACGTTCTTCCGACAATGAGTTCGATGACATCGATGAAGAACTATACTATCTTCAGAAGTGCCAGGCAAGCAAAACCCCCTTGTTCATTCTGATACAATCCCATTCTCTCGCTCCTGCTCTCTTTTACTACATTAGGACAACAACGATTCAACTGTTACATGCTACGTTAGTTGAACCCCTTTCCTCTGCATGACCTGTCATTGCAATAGTAAATAGATGAAACCCACTAGCATGAGTGGAGTTGTTTGAGCCCTGATGTGCCTACTCATTCATGCTTGTTTGTCATGCCTGCTATTGCTTAGAGTTGTGTCAGGTCTGATTCATCGGGGATGAATTGGAAAGTTGTGAACATTTCCTACTATGTGTGAGCTAAGTGTGTTGAACACGATTTGGTAAAGTGATCGATGAGAGGCCATGTAGGAGTACATGGTGGGTTGTTTCATTGGAACCGTCCTTAAGCACCGAGATCTGTATGTGTGATTTAAGAATCAGTTACTACCATGTATTGGGCCCGAAACCAATGGACCCTCTCGGCTTCTTAACCACCCTAGTCCTCTGTCCAGGAGTTGCAACTAGTTTCTGGTGTTTATAGGATATGTGTTGGCGGCCGTGCGTGGTGCTCACCCTAGGGTTGGGCTATGTTGCGGTAGATACATCGTGGCACGGTGTACCGAGTCGCCCGTTTGGTGTCTCGGGAACCCTGTACACATCGTTCGGGGCCGTATGTGGAAACCTCGGGTGGACTCCCTGCGGATGGAACCTGGATAGGCGATGAACTTGGACCAGAGACTTGAGTGTTTAGGTAGGCCATGGCCGACACCCTCGTTGGGCTTCCACTTGAAGGTTGCCGAGTACATGTCGTGTAAAAGGCGGTAAGTGGTGAGAGCGTGTGTGAAGAATTATACCCCTACAGGGTTAACATCATCTATTCGAATAGCCGCGTCCGCTGTAAAGGACTACTTGGTTTCCTATACAGTTCATAGACAAGTGAAAGTGGATACTCTAAAACTCGCAAGATAAGCGTGAGTGCTATGGATGGCCTTCTCGTAGGGAGACGGGAGCAGATCCATAGTGGTGTTTTGATATGGTGAATATGTGGACTCGTGTGTGCCACCTCAAAGAGTTACTTGCAGTCATAGTTTAGGATAGCCACTGAGTCAAAGCCGGCTTGCTGCAGTCAAACTCCACCACCCCCTTTGTTGATACTGATGCATATAGCTAGTTCTGATGTAAGTCTTGCTGGGTACATTTGTACTCATGTTTTCCTATTTTATGTTTTGTAGAGAGATGTCAGTCTCGCTAGTAGTTCCATGTGGACTTTGATGTTTAGCTTGATACCTCAGCTACGATCTTGTGCCCTTGGCAGGATCTGGTAGATAGTCAGGCTTCTCAGCCTTTTTCATTTGTAGATGTCTATACTCAGACATGTTAAGCTTCCGCATGTGCTTTGACTTGCATGCTCTGAATGTTGGGTCATGAGACCCATGTTTGTAATATCTCGATCTACGGAGCCTAATGAATAAATACTTTGAGTTGTAGAGTCATGTTGTGATGCCATGTTGTATTTGCACTTATCGAGCATATTGTGTGTATGATTGAAATGCTTGGTATGTGTGGGATCCGACAATCTAGTTGTTTATCCTTGGTAGCCTCTCTTATGGGGAAATGTAGTTGGGTGTTTCCACTGAGCCTTGGCAGTCCTCTACAGCCCGGTTTACCGGAGTCCTGCTAGCCCAGCACTACTGCTCCGAAACACTTAGACTGGCTGCCATGTGATTCACCTCGTTCCTGTGTCTGTCCCTTCGGGGAAATGTCACGCGGAGACATCCGGAGTCCTGTTAGCCTGCTATAGCACGGATTCCCGGAGTCCTGTTAGCCCAGTTGCTACAGCCCGGATTCATACGCTGTTGACCGACATGCTCGATGTTGATTCATGTATGTCTGTTCCCGTAAGTTAGTGCCACTTTGGGTTCGCGACTAGTCATGTCGGCCCGGGTTCTCTGTCATATGGATGCTAGCGACACTATCATATACGTGAGCCAGAAGGCACAAAAGGTCCCGGGCCATGGTAAGGCGACACCCATGGGGATACCGTGCGTGAGGCCACAAAGTGATATAAGGTGTTACAGGCTAGATCGGTGTGACTTAGAATCAGGGTCCTGGCAGCTTTGGTATTAGAGCCCGACTGCCTGTAGGATTACCAAGCCAAACCGGTCGAAGTTGTGTCTAGAAATGCTTTAGTTATGTAAGGGAATTGATTGGGGAAGGGAACGTAAGGCTCGTTTTACTCCTTATACCTTATGCCTTCTGATCTGTGTCAGCCTCTTCTTTTCTACGGGGATTAAGAACTAGGCCTTCTCATCTATCTATCAGGATGACGTGTTACTAATCCATAGACTTATAGGATTGATGGATTCAAGTCTCAGCTCAGTTTCTACTACTTCCGTATGTTCATAGCTGGTCTCAGAACTTTGATATTGTGATGTTGAGTGGTCGTGCCACCATCTTGTAGGATGTCTCAAATCTTTTTGAGCATTTACAGTTGTTATGCTGTCCGAGTCATCCCAGGTTTCTGAGTAATCTGATGCATATGTAGATCCCTTTTTTCCGTTCCCGATGTCGCTTTGGGCCAGTTCAACCACACTAATCGGTGAGTTGAGGTACTCTATTGCCTCGACATATGTGTTGGAGATAATATTATGACCCTAGGTGTCTTAGAGAACCACTTAGTAATCGAGCCATGTTTTATATTCCTAGTGTGATGGTTCTGGTCGTCATCCTTGAAAGCATCCCGTGATGCCATTTAGTAGTAGGTATTTTACTCCTGGGTTCTTGACCCAAGACTCACTCTACTTACCTCGTGTTGATAGTGTTGCTCGTACCTTTAGGATATTAGCAACCTCTGCGATAGTCCTCGAGGTCTGTGGTATATCATTCTTCCAAATACCGTGAACCATTCTTGGCAGAAGTTCTTCTGAACCAAAAGGTCACAACAAGAGTGCTCTTGACGATTTCTCCATTCTATTGTGACTCTGCCAATTCTACCTTATGCATGGGTTATCCAGAAGAAACATGTTGAACTTTGCTCAACATGCTAATCCATGAATCCACAACTCAGAAAGTTATATGTTCCTTTGAGTTGTCCCTCTTTAGTTGTCTTCTGACCTTCGTCTATCAATTGATAGTCCAGAGTATGCGTGCATTCGTTCATCGATGCCTATTACTCTTATGGTCCGTCAAGCCATTCTATTCTGGAATGACTAGGAGAAACAAACTCCAGTACCTCATCCATATCCAGGGTTGGGTCCAAATAGTTGTGTATCGCAAATCAAAGTGCCAATCCAGCTTTTGCTTCTGTTCCACCTTGGAGTGTTACCCTCTTTACGTCGGGATTGTCACGAGAATTGCACCACCTCTTATGAATTCTTGAAGAAGTGATACTTCTCGCCATCGTTCTTCATTCCTCGTTCTCTGTGTTGTTGCAACCGGAATGCCGACAAGTGAATTGTGATGTGTGAAATCAATACTCCGAGCAACTTGTTGCTTGGTAATAAAGGGACAATATTCTCATTCTTAGCGTTTTGGTTAATGGATCATAATCCTAAGATAGATTGTGCTACCTAGTCCTTATTTCGGGTGCACTCTTCGATCAATATGTTAGGATTATTCAATCTCGTGCTTATTTGATCATATCGTCTTGCTCTGAAAAGCAAGATTCTTCTCGAGCTTAGTAACATATCGGTGGTTCATGATGTTCCGAATATCTTCTCGGAAGTATTACCAGGTTGTCACCTGACTTCTATGTTGAGTTCGTTGTCATGTTGGTTTTCCTCCAAACCACCCATTCTCCAAGAATCTGTGTTGGATACCCCTGAGCTTGTTGGTTAAGCCAAACAACAACTTGGAGAGTTGGAAGATAAAAGCTTGTCTGACTTAGTTCATGTTAAGGGATATCTTTTGTGTGTGTGTGTGTGTTGAAGAAAGATGATATCTTCATTGATTGGTCCTCGTGATCAGTTGTTGAATCTATTGTCTTGTCAAAACTTTGACTTGAGTATGGGATATCGTCAACTCAAATCAGAACCAACTATGTTCGTAATGACATCTTACTCGTGCTTGATCCCTCGAGCATACACCATTACATCTTTTGGTCTGACCAATGCTATCACCGTGTTCACATGATGGTGGAAGTCCAGTGATATGGAAATTTCGATGAGTTGCTGTTGAACCCATCAGAAACATTTTGTCTCCCCCATGATTCATGTTGAACATCAACCTAGTGTTGAAAACTTTGTAAGCAATGCCTTCGTGTTCTGTTCATGAAGTATATGTTTGGATGAAAGAAGTGAGTTCCTATAATTCATGTGTATTTGATGCAAGTTGCCGCCATGAATTCGAGAAAGTCAATGTTGCTTTCTCTGGAGTCATCCCAAATCGTTCATGCATACGTGTGAAGTATTATGTGGTTTGGAGACTTGCAACCTTCATTCCATATGTATCCCTAGCACACCAAGCCACTGATTGATTTGCTCAAGGAGAAGAAGTTCCTTCTTAAGAATCATGACTTATGCTAGGACTTCATTATCCTCGATGATGGTTCCCAACCTGAACTTGGTAGTATTTTATTATAACACTACTACGTGATCATGCTTGTCTGGGACAGCGTGTTTACCTGTTATAGCAAAACCCACTCATGTTTTGGAGCTTGATATCGTAGTTTATTTCCTAAGAATCTTGCAATGTCATCTCGTCGATTTGTGTCGCAATCCTTCCTTTCAGACATGATGAGTCTGGAATATCCTAACACCAACCAGATCTAAATCTCAGGCAGGTGTGATGGTTGGAACGTTTCCCAAGAACTATAATATTGGTCTCTCTGTAACCCGGTAAAGTGGATGTCTTGGCCAACACACCCAGCCGAAAGACCCATTATTGTAGTATCTTGATTGAGAAAATTTGGCCACCTTTCCATAAGGATTCCGTAGGATTTAATTCCATAGTTATTCCGTATGGATTCTTGCGCTCCCGAAGTTCAACCTTCTACCTGATGTTCTAGATACCAAGCCATATCAATAAATGGGTTACGCAAGGACATCAAGGAGAACATTAGAAGCAAAGTGCTAAATGTCTCTCGGTCGATCATCAGATTTTGTTTCTTTGGCCTCGCTAAGGAGGAATCTGAGAAGGTGTTATCTCCCTTTGCATCTGCATCGTCCATCACTATTCATCATGGTAGTATGTTGTGTTGCCAGGATCCTTGACACGGATATCGGTAAAACCTTGATGAATACGGAAATGCTCAAGTTCTTGAGAGCACGCGCAAGCACTAGGATTTATCGTCGGCATTAATTGGGATCCGCTCTCAGTTTTGTCGATTATGCCATAATCTTTCAAACAGTGGAATCACTCTCTACTATTGAGTTTCTCCCAATTATTAGAATCATTCCCAGCATTAGCATTTTGTTCCTAGCTTGCACCGTCATTGGGCCATTGAACCATGGACTACCATTCTCCGTAATTTCTGGTCAGGATCACCTTCAAAAGTGGTCCTACCATGGGTCCCATCCATTTCCGATGATAAGCAAAAAACATCCATTGCGTTGTCTTCAACAAGGTAGTCTACATCATCCATCCTAGTCTGAGTATGTCAATTCTTAGAACTCTCCGAAACGATCAATTGTGATTTTCCCTAGGCTTGTATGAAAAGTTTCAATGATCTAGATATGAAAAGTAATTATTTTTGCCACTTAAGGGAATAATTCTATGAGTCACCTCCCCCGAGGTGTCCCGTTATGGAATAATGGCAAATATCTCCTTGCTACTTGACCCCATTCACCATCTTCTCAAGCGTGGAATTGTTGCCTACCAAATTGAACCCCGTCATCTGTTCTTCCATCCCTTCTAAGGTGTGTTTGAATGTCTCAGCTCGAGAGATGTTGCTATGTCTCATTCCGTGAGTTGATCCTGAGTTGTTCGATCTTCGAGAAAATCGATCCTTCAAGAGTTTCCTTTTCCTATCGTTGCCATGTTGACTAGAGTTCTCAAAGCAAGACAATGAGACAAAGATGGTGACAAATCAACGTTCTTACAAAGTGCAACCTGAATCGTGAAGACTGTGTTAGTTTGTGTTTCCCCTTCATCTTACCCTATGCTTGAATCTCGAGACGAGATTCTTGTTTAGTAGGGGTGAGTTGTCACATCCCTAGTTCTGATATGACCTAGACTAGATAGTCATGTGTGCATCATGTTTAAATTTCAATGAATTTGAAATGGGGACATGTGAAAGCCTCAGAAATCATTTCTGAATATGACCAAGATAAAAATTGCTTCAAATATGTCCAAGAAAATGTTCATGTTTCTCTTTGAAAATATTGTCCAGAGCTAAAATTCAAACCAACATTTTTAGGAGCTCATAAATATTTATTTTGAGCATTTGGAATTAATTCAATAATTATTTGCATTGGATTGATATTTGATATATTTCAAATATGATCCAATAATTTTGGAAATTGTTGTGGGGCTTTATATTTGTGTCACTAGTCCATACAACAATTTACAGAAGCTCAGAAAATGATTTGGGTTAAAAATCAAATCAAAGCAGAGTAAAAGAAACTAGGAAACAGAAAATAAGAGAGAGAGAGAGAGAGGGAATCGTACCTGGCCTCACCTGTGCAGCCCACCAACCGGCCCAGTACTGTACCTCCCCTGTCGTCTTCCTCCTCTTGCCAAGAGGATGAAGAGCGTGTGCCCGACACGCGCGCGCACGCGCCGGCCACCTCCTCCTTGCCTGCTTGCCGCTGGACGCCTCCCGGAGACGCCACTGTAATGCCCCGAGACCGATGTGCCTGGTGTTGTCCAGTTATTCGCTGTTGTTGCCTTGTCATTGCTTGCATGTCATGCATTGCATATCATGTCATCATGTGCATTTCATTTGCATACATGTTCGTCTCATGCATCCGAGCATTTTCCCCGTTGTCCATTTTGCAATCCGGCGTTCCTATGTCATCCGGTGCCCCTTTCTACCTCTTTTCATGTCCGGGTGTTAAACATTTCCGGATCGGACCGAGACTTGCCAAGCGGCCTTGGTTTACCACCGGTAGACCGCCTGTCAAGTTTCGTACCATTTGGACTTCGTTTGATACTCCCACGGTTAACCGAGGGACCGAGAAGGCCTCGTGTGTGTTGCAGCCCAACACCATTCCAAAGTGGCCCAAAACCCACCTAAACCCCCTCCTTCATCTCGGTCGTTCGATCACGATCGCGTGGCCGAAAACCGCACCTCATTTGGACTCTCCTAGCTCCCTCTACCTATAAATATGTGTCTCCCTCCGTAATTCTCGCGCAGACGAAACCCTAGATCCACTCCCTCCGCGCCGCCGGACACTTCTTCCACCGGCCGGACATGTCCAGCCGCTGCCGCCACCTCGCTCCTCCCTATCGGGAGCCGCAACCTCAGCTCACCGCCTCCCGCGACCAACCAGGAGGTGACACGTCGCCCCCCTGCCTCCTCCCCACCGCCGAGTCCGAGGGAGATCAGATTGGGCCCGCCCCGGGCCAGTTTGGGCCGCCGCCGCCCGAGCGCCCTTCCCCGCGACTCTCGCCGGAGAACGCCGTGCGCCGCCGCACGGAAGCATCGCCGGCGCCACCACCTCCTCGCCGCGCTACACTTCGCCGTCTTCGCCGGCCACGACCGCCGTCCAGCGCCATCGCCCCTTCACGTCGGCGCGGCTCCGCCGCCCCGCCGCGTTGAGATCGCCCCGCCGCCGTCCTATTCCAGCTCCCGGCCGCCGCCAAGCCGCCGGAGGTCCACCGCGCCTCGCCGGAGTCATCACCGCTCGTCGGAGCTCGCGAAGCTCGCCGGAGCTCCACTCCGGCCGGGTCCGTTCGCCGGGATCAGATCCACCACCTTCTCCAACCAAACGGCGCCATCCCGAACCGGATCCACCCCGTCCCGGATCTCCTCGTCCGCCCGTTGACTTTTCCAGAGGGTAATTTTCCACTAAGTCCCCGAGATTTCCAGATTCAAATGCCCATGTTCATCATGTCATAACTTTGCATCCATAGCTCCAATTTATGCGTGTAGCATATCGAAATGTTCGTCTCTGAGAGTACATCATTTTATCTCACTACGTCATTTTCATTTGAGCTCTTCTTGATGCCCGAAATGCTGTTGGAAGAGAGCTATTTGAGTTAATTGTCAGATCTGCTGCATCAAATAGCTATTTGTCATTTTTGCCATGGTTAATGTGTGCATGATATGCTCCTAATCTCTACATGAGTTTTGTTATATGCTTTGCCATCTTTGCAGAGGTGCTATCCATGTATTTTTGTGATATGTGTGGTGACTAGCACAAGCTTGCAAAGTGGTGCATTTGTTAATGCTGATTTCAGGGACTTAGAATTTCACTAAGTCCTTGATCTGTTTTTATCAATATGCCATATGTTCATGTTGTTTCCTAGTGATCCGTGCCTCTTTTGAGGATGATCAATAAGGGTGATTTGTTAATATTGTGGTGCCCGATACATCCATGTCTTTGTTTGCATTTATGGAGCACCCTAGCTTGAGTCGATCAAACTCTACTTTTGCTATTTCATAATTCCTAGCAGATTGTCTACTTGTTAGCGATTTTGCCGAGGATGTTGTTGTTGATCGGTGCATGATATGTTGTTGTTCTTGCCATGTGTAGCTTACATAATGTGTATTCTTGATGGGTGTATGCTTAGATTGTCATGCCTTGCTATGTAGTGAGTGCATCGAGCTCGTGAACATGCCTACTTGTTAACAGATTTGCATGCTCCAGTTTTTCACTAAGCCTGAGTTCTGATTATGTTTTTTTGCCATGTTCACATGCTTGCAATTTTATTTTCTGATCCCTTTTGGCTCAAGGTCACTAAGGGACTTTTGTTAATCTCTTTGAGTAGCTTCATGTCATGCCTTGCTTGGCCATGTTAAGTTCTTGTAGCATATAGTTTTCATGCTCCAAATGTGCTACCTGATATGAAATTCCAGACTTGTGTTAATTTCACTAAGTCTGAAACCTGTTATCATTTGCATTTTTGCCATGCTTGTTTGAACCTGTAAATGGATGAATTGGACGTAGCTCAGTATTAATCTTTTGTCAAGCGTCATGAGTGGATCCCTGCCATGTATTTTTTTTCCATGTTTGAGTGTTGTAGCATAATTATCTCGATGCATTTAGATGCCTACTTGCTGTTTATCACAGACCGGTGCCATATTTGTTTTGCTTGCCATTTCCAAACCGTGCATCCTATTCCGGTGATCTTTATATCGATTTCAACCGAAATCACCTCACCTTTCCAGTGGCACTCTTGGATTTCCATGTTGAGGGTAGGTCCAATCATTCCTTTCCAAATCATGCATATGCATCGCATACCGCATCCCACATATCATATCATGTTCATGTGTCGGTTGTTTACTATGTTGTGTGCTTTCTTTCCGGTGTTGCTTCTTCAGGTTGGTTCCGATAACGTCGCATTTGTGAGGACCCGTCCGTCTACGTCCGTTTGTCTTCTTCATGGACTCGTTCTTCTTCCTTGTGGGATTTCAGGCAAGATGACCATACCCTCGAAATCACTTCTATCTTTGCTTGCTAGATACTCGCTCTTTTGCTATGCCTATGCTGCGATACCTACCATTTGCTTATCATGCCTCCCATATTGTTAAAACAAGCCTCTAAACCACCTTGTCCTAGCAAATCGTTGTTTGGCTATCTTACCGCTTTGCTCAGCCCCTCTTATAGCGTTGTTAGTTGCAGGTGAAGATTGAAGTTTGTTCCTTGTTGGAACATGGAGATGTTGTTCCTCGTTGGAACATGTTTACGTGTTGGGATATCACAATATATCTTATTTAATTAATGCATCTATATACTTGGTAAAGGGTGGAAGGCTCGGCCTTATACCTGGTGTTTTCTTCCACTCTTGCCGCCCTAGTTTCCGTCATATCGGTGTTATGTTCCCGGATTTTGCGTTCCTCACGCGGTTGGGCTATAATTCAGCCTGTGCAAAACCAAACCGAAAACCAAAAACCAAACTGAAAAAACAAAACCGAATCGACATTCGGTTTTTTCAGGTTTTGGTTTTAGTTTCAGTTTTCCCTTTTGAAAACCATATAGCCTTTGGTTTTTTCGGTTAGAAACCGATGGTTTTCGGTTAAACCGAATTAAACCGATAGAACCTTCATAGTGTGAAGATATTTAGCTAAAGCCAGAGCCACCCCTCCTTTTATAGCCTTGTGCTCACCGCGCTTCAGCTCCATACGCGAGGTGGTACTAAACTTTGCAGAGACAAAACAACAACCTGAGCAGTGAGCACCTAGCGCTTTGTTTTGCTTTCTTGGGCCTCAATAATCCAGCCCATACAGCCAGTTCTGGGCTTCTAGCGCACGTTGGAGCTCGCGTGCCTAAAAGAAAGGCCAGCCGGCTACTGGAGTCGCTCATGGCTCGTGGGTCAAACTATTTTCTTTCTTTTCTTGCTCCCTCACGTAATTAAAAACTTGTCTAATCCTCAGACTTGGTGTAATGCCTAGGACCAAAATGATGTGTGCCACTACCATCTAATAATGATCTAATCTACGTAGGCATTTCTTATAAGAAAAGTCTTACGTACATGGCTACATGCACAGACCAAATCATGTGACAAAAAATATTTGTTGTCCATTCAAAAATTCACGACAACTTTGGTTAATTTGGTTATTACCGAAACCAAACCGAAAGCAAACGGTTACAACCGAAACCGAACCGTATCTCTGTATAAAACCGTATAAACCAAAGTATAAAAACCGTATAAACCAAAAACCATATAAACCAAACCGAATCAAACCGAAAAAACCGAATGCACAGGCTGAGCTATAATGGGAACCCCTTGACAATTCGCCTTGAATAAAACTACTCCAGCAATGCCCAACATTGGTTTTACCATTCGCCACCTAGCCCTTTTCTTTTGCCTTGGGAGTCGCGCTCCTAAGGGTCATCATTATTTTACCCCCCCCCCCCCCCCCCCCCCCGGGGCCAGTGCTCCTCTGAGTGTTGGTCCGACCGAGCAGACTATGGGGCCACCTCGGGGCAACTTGAGGTTTGGTTTTAGTCATAGGATGTCTCATCTGAGTGTGCCCTGAGAACGAGATATGTGCAGCTCGTATCGGGATTTGTCGGCACATTCGGGCTGTGTTGCTGGACTTGTTTTATCTTTGTCGAAGTTGTCTTGTAGAACCGGGATGCCGAGTCTGATCAGAATGTCTCGGGACAAGGTTTATCCTTCATTGACCGTGAGAGCTTGTGATGGGCTAAGTTGGGACTCCCCTGCAGGGATTTGAACTTTTGAAAGCCGTGCCCGTGGTGATGGGCAGATGGGAATTTGTTAACGTCCGATTGTAGAAAACCTGAAGTTGACCTTAATTAAAATGCATCAACCGCGTGTGTAACCGTGATGGTCTCTTTCCGGCGGAGTCCGGGAAGTGAACATGGTGTTGGAGTTATGCTTGACGTAGGTTGTTCTAGGATCACTTCTTGATCATAGTTTTCTCGATCGTGCTTTGCCTTCTCTTCTCGCTCTCATTTGCGTATGTTAGCCACCATATATGCTAGTCGCTTGCTACAGCTCCACCTCATACCTTTTACCTTACCCATAAGCTTAAATAGTCTTGATCACGAGGGTGTGAGATTGCTGAGTCCCCGTGACTCACAGATACTTCCAAAACCAGCTTGCAGGTGCCGTTGAACCATGCAGATGACGCAACCAAGCTCAAGGAGGAGCTCGATGAAGATCTTGTCCTTTGTGTTGTTTTGTTCTAGTTGATCAGTAGTGGAGCCCAGTTGGGGTCAATCGGGGACCTTGTCGCATTTGGGGTTCTTCTTTTATTTTGGTTCCGTAGTCGGACCTTGATTGTATTTGGATGATGTAATGCTTTATTCATGTATCGTGTGAAGTGGCGATTGTAATCCAACTATGTATTCTTTTCCCTTATGTATTACATGGGTTGTATCAGAGCCTTCCCCGACCTTAGGAGCCCCCACTGCTTGATCGAATTAGCTGCCTTTGTTGAGTCTAGAAAAAAATGTTTTGAGTCATTTAGGAATTATATATCGGAGAGTTTAGGAATTCTTTTTACTCCCCAGTTCCTTCATCGCTCTGGTAAGGCATCCTAACGTAGAGTTTTGACTCTTCTCTTCTCAAGTTTCACTCAAAAAAAATTAGGATCACGCGGGTATCTTGGAATCGTTCCGATGGTTTTGTGACGAGAACATTGTTCTTGGTGCCTCCTGTCATTTAGGGGTTGTGGCAGTGTGCCGGGGATTTGAGCTCCGAGGTGTTGTCGTCACAATTTTATCGTTGCAGTTCTGGAATACCTGAGTTTAGTTTCACCGACATCGAAAATCTCTTTTATGCAGTTGTTGGTGAGATAACCTCGACGGCACCCAGTACTGGGGTGCGAGTTCGGGAGTATTGCCATAACTCGTATAACGGATGCTTTTCGAAGGTTGAGGTAGACGATTTCCGAAGGTTTCTTGGTTATGTGTTGAAGGATGGATACAGCTGGATGTAGGATTTGCTAGTTTGGGTGAGATATTATGCTTCCCCTGTATCCCCAACACCTGATTACATAACCGGAAAATTTCGAGAGTTTATAAGTGGGAATTCAAGTAGCTCTTAGGATATGTTTCCGACGGATGTGTGATATGAAATTGGGGTTCGACGTCTAGTGGTTCGCCTATCCACGGTTGGTTTTACAGTGGTCTCGTTGTGTCTTAAAGAGTCCTTGGCTATGCCGACTCGGGGATGCTTCGGATGTCATGTGCACTTCCTTGTACGATCGAGCCCGTGTAGGCCCCACCACGAAAACTTCGGACGAAATCTCTATCATATGTTTGTTCCGGCTTATTCCGCAAGCCAATCCTTTGTTTTGTTTTGAGTTGTGGTATTCGAGTTGCTTCGAAGTCAAATGTTGATTCCATACCTTCACCAAATGGTGTTCTCATACTCCGATGCGAATACCAATCCTTCTTGATCATCAAGATTGTTTTTGTCAATCCTTTTTAACCGGCGTGCTTCTCTTCAAGTGGATCCGATCATTTCAACATCCACAAGATCAAGTATCAGTTTCTTCTGAACGGTGTTTGTTTCATCCGTCTCCAAGTTGCCTTTCCTTTTCCTGCCCTCCCACCCTTTTTTCTTCAAGGAATCCGATGTATTAATCAAGTATCTTTTTATTCGTGTGAAGTCTCTCCATCCTTTTCCGTCAATATTCTTATCCGGTGATTCTCATGAAGATTCTAATGGAGCTTCTAGTTCGTCATTCCTCATTCTTTTTCTTCTCCGGTGGAACCAATTCAAGCTTTGTTGATCATATTCTTTCCTGATTTCAAATACCACCTCTTACCGGTGCACCTCTTAATCATTCACCTCCTGCTTTACATTTGTTCCGGAGTGCCAAAGATAGCTTAGAAGATTCATGTTTCCACTCTGCAGTCGTTCAAGATCTTTCGAGGATGTTATCTTATTCTAGCAATTTAATTCAATCGGTGCAACCTCTCTTTTAAATCATTTCAACGATGCTTATTTTGAGTGGTGCCTAACCCACAGGTCTTTCCCTGGGATCTTACCTGACTCTTCTAATTTTTCCGGAGTTATTCTCAAATTATTTTCTAAAGTTTGACGTAAGAATGATTTATCTTCAGTCTTATGTGTTCCTCAAAGATCTTTCAAATTCTTTTCATCGTTGGCTCAACCTTGCTAATTTTCATCCCGGAGTATCTCAACTATTTGGTGGTGTTCCTCGTCGTCATTCTCTACATTTGAAGACCGAAGAAGAGTTTTCCCTAGAATCTTGTTTCGTTCTATCAAAGACTCGTGGTTCTAGATTAATGCCATCCTCTCATAATTGTTTTGATTGTGAGTATTCTTTTCACCTATCCGGAGCTTTTCATGAGTTGTTTTCCATTTCTTTACTCGGGAGGCCATCTTCTCAGAATTGTTCATTCTCAGCTGTCAGTTATCATTCTCCTATCTTACCGGTGCATCATTCAATATTCTCTAATCAGTTCATGCATCTTCGTTCATTTGCTAATTCTTCCCGGTGTTTCTTTATCTTTTCTTCGTCCATTTTGAATTCTTACGGTGTTTCTTCCAAGATTCTTCTTCCTTCGTTTATCATATCAATTCATTCGTTCTTCCAAACCCTTCTGGTGGTTCGTTCAATACCTTTCCAAGTTGGCGTGATATCTATCTTAATCTTTTCTACGAGAATATGTGGCGTGCCAAATCCATTGTTTTGTCATCAATTTAACTGGTGAAGGATAAAGCATAATGTAATTCTTATTCTTGTTTCATCAAGTTTATTCAATTTCTTTTCCAGAGTGGCTCATCATATCACATTCTCAGTTCGAGTTGCTTATCTTTTCTTTTTCGGAGTTCCATGGTTTCCGCATTATATCATCACGAAGATCTATCTAAATCATTGCAAGGCTTCAACCTTATTCTTTTATCCTTCATTTTGGTTGTTCATTCTTTTCTTACTGGAGTTCTTCAAGGAGGCTTTACATGATGGTTGATCAAGGATTTAATTCTTTCTCGAAGTGCTCATCAACATTCTTTTCTAAGGAGCTCAAGTATTCTTCTTCGTGCAATCTGGAGTGCAATTCTTTCTTCTGTATCATTGGAGGTGGTATTATGTCATTCTTGATAATTTGAGTTCATGTTTTCATGATTCACTAGTTATCAAGTATGAGATATTTTAAATCCATCAACCTCTTTGTTGGAATTATCTTGGGTTATATTGCACCAAAAGCCTTCCCTGAGGATTGTTGCTATACATGGTGCTCATAAATGACCCAAGTTCTTCATATATCCCTCCCGGTGAAATAAGCTTCTCGTGTCCTTGTTCATACCAATCCAATTCTTCTTCCCATGAGTGGCAGGTTGTCACCTCATAATTTTGAGATGTATTCCATAAGACCATATCAAGCTTATTCATTTCGTTGTTGGTTTTTCAACAACTTTGTTCTAGCTTTTGGTGTAAGCGTGCTCCCTCAAGATCGTGTTTCCCTTCGTTCACTCCATTCCATTCTTACTTTTGTTTCGGAGGCGTTGTGATGTTTCGCTACTCTCTCGTCATCTCAAGTTGTGAAGACCATGATCTTTTCGTGCTTATCCATTTTACCAGAGTGTGTGCCCGCTGCTCAATTTCTTCCATTTTATCAAGCCTTGCATATTTTTCCAACCGGAGTGCTTTCCAAATTTGTTCTTCCTTGTTCCTTTTCCTAACAGAGTGCTTTCAACTTCGCTCTTTCTCGTTGTATTCTTTATTTCAATTTGTTCAACTTTTCAAGGTTCTTTGGTCTCACTCGTTTGTCAAAGAAGCAACTTAGCTTTACCTCTCCTCTTTCTCTTCCATTGTCCATCCGGTGCCATTCTAGATCTTGGGACGAGATCCTCTCATAGTGGTGGAGTGTTGTAATGCCCCGAGACCGATCTGCCAGGTGTCGTCCAGTTATTCGCTGTTGTTGCCTTGTCATTGCTTGCGTGTCATGCATTGCATATCATGTCATCATGTGCATTTCATTTGCATACATGTTCGTCTCATGCATCCGAGCATTTTCCCCGTTGTCCATTTTGCAATCCAGCGCTCCTATGTCATCCGGTGCCCCTTTCTACCTCTTTTCGTGTGCAGGTGTTAAACATTTCCAGATTGGACCGAGACTTGCCAAGCGGCCTTGGTTTACCACCGGTAGACCGCCTGTCAAGTTTCGTACCATTTGGACTTCGTTTGATACTCCAACGGTTAACCGAGGGACCGAGAAGGCCTCGTGTGTGTTGCAGCCCAACACCCTTCCAAAGTGGCCCAAAACCCACCAAAACCCCCTCCTTCATCTCGGCCGTTCGATCACGATCACGTGGCCGAAAACCGCACCTCATTTGGACTCTCCTAGCTCCCTCTACCTATAAATATGTGTCTCCCTCTGTAATTCTCGCGCAGACGAAACCCTAGATCCACTCCCTCCGCGCCGCGAAACACTTCTTCCACCGGCCGGACATGTCCAGCCGCTGCCGCCACCTCGCTCCGCCCTATCGGGAGCCGTCACCTCAGCTCACCGCCTCCCGCGACCAACCAGGAGGCGATCCTCCTCCCCGCCGCCGGGCCCGCCCCGGGCCAGTTTGGGCCGCCGCCGCCCGAGCGCCCTTCCCCGCGCCTCTCGCCAGAGAACGCCGCGCACCGCCGCACGGAAGACATTGCTGGCGCTACCACCTGCTCGCCACGCTGCACTTCGCCGCCTTCGCCGGCCACGGCCGCCGTCCGGCGTCACCGCCCCTTCATGCCGGCGCGGCTCCGCCGCCCCGCCGCGTTGAGCTCGCCCCGCCGCCGTCCTATTCCGGCTCCCGGCCGCCGCCAAGCCGCCGGAGCTCCACCGCGCCTCGCCGGAGTCATCACCGCTCGCCGGAGCTCGCGACGCTCACAGGAGCTCCACTCCGGCGGGATCCGTTCGCTGGGATCAGATCCACCACCTCCTCCAACCAAACGGCGCCATCCCGAACCGGATCCACCCCGTCCCGGGTCTCCTTGTCCGCCGGTTGACTTTTCCGGAGGGTAATTTTTCCACCAAGTCCCCGAGATTTCCAGATTCAAATGCCCATGTTCATCATGTCATAACTTTGCATCCGTAGCTCCGATTCATGTGTGTAGCATATTGAAATGTTCGTCTCTGAGAGTACATCATTTCATCTCACTACATCATTTTCATTTGAGCTCATCTTGATCCTCGAAATGCTGTTGGAAGATAGCTACTTGAGTTAATTGTTAGATCTGTTACATCAAATAGCTATTTGTCATTTTTGCCATGATTAATGTGTGCATGATATGCTCCTGAGCTCTACATGAGTTTTGTTATATGCTTTCTCATCTTTGCAGATGTGCTATCCATGTATTTTTGTGATATGTGTGGTGACTAGCACAAGCTTGCAAAGTGGTGCATTCATTAATCCTGATTTCAGGGACTTAGAATTTCACCAAGTCCTTGATCTGATTTGAGGATGATCAGTAAGGGTGATTTGTTAATATTTTGGTGCCCTATCCATCCATTTCTTTGTTTGCATTTATGGAGCACCCTAGCTTGAGTCAATCGAGCTCTACTTTTTCTATTTCGTAATTCCTGGCAGATTGTCTACTTGTTAGCGATTTTGCCGAGGATGTTGTTGTTGATCGGTGCATGATATGTTGTTGTTCTTGCCATGTCTAGCTTATATAATATGTATTCTTGATGGGTGTATGCTTAGATTGTCATGCCTTGCTCTGTAGTGAGTGCATCGAGCTCGTGAACATGCCTACTTGTTAACAGATTTGCATGCTCCAGTTTTTCACTAAGCCTGAGTTCTGATTATGTTTTTTTGCCATGTTCACATGCTTGCAATTGTATTTTCTGATCCCTTTTGGCTCAAGGTCACTAAGGGACTTTTGTTAAGATCTTTGAGTAGCTTCATGTCATGCCTTGCTTTGCCATGTTAAGTTCCTGTAGCATATAGTTTACATGCTCCAAAGTGTGCTACCTGATATGAAATTCCAGACTTGTGTTAATTTCACTAAGTCTGAAACCTGTTATCATTTGCATTTTTGCCATGCTTGTTTGAACCTGTAAATGGATGAATTGGCCATAGCTTAGTGTTCTTCTTTTGTCAAGCGTCATGAGTGGATCCCTGCCATGTATTTTGTTGCCATGTTTGAGTGTTGTAGCATAATTATCTCGATGCATTTTGATGGCTACTTGTTGTTTATCACAGACCGGTGCCATATATGTTTTGCTTGCCATTTCCAAACCGTGCATCCGATTCCGGTGATCTTTATATCGATTTCAACCGAAATCACCTCACCTTTCCAGTGGCACTCTTGGATTTCCAAGTGAGGCCAGGTCCAATCATTCCTTTCCAAATCATGCATATGCATCGCATACCGCATCCTGCATATCATATCATGTTCATGTGTCGGTTGTTTACTATGTTGTGTGCTTTCTTTCCGGTGTTGCTTCTTCGGGTTGGTTCCGATAACATCGCATTTGTGAGGACCCGTTCGTCTACGTCCGTTTGTCTTCTTCATGGACTCGTTCTTCTTCCTTGTGAGATTTCAGGCAAATGTGCATACCCTCAAAATCACTTCTATCTTTGCTTGCTAGATGCTCGCTCTTTTGCTATGCCTATGCTGCGATACCTACCACTTGCTTATCATGCCTCCCATATTGTTAAAACAAGCCTCTAACCCACCTTGTCCTAGCAAACCGTTGTTTGGCTATGTTACTGCTTTGCTCAGCCCCTCTTATAGCGTTGTTAGTTGCAGGTGAAGATTGAAGTTTGTTCCTTGTTGCAACATGGAGATGTTGTTCCTCATTGGAACATGTTTACTTGTTGGGATATCACAATATATCTTATTTAATTAATGCATCTATATACTTGGTAAAGGGTGGAAGGCTCGGCCTTATGCCTGGTGTTTTGTTCCACTCTTGCCGCCCTAGTTTCCGTCATATCGGTGTTATATTCCCGGATTTTGCGTTCCTTACGCGGTTGGGCTATAATGGGAACCCCTTGACAGTTCGCCTTGAATAAAACTCCTCCAGCAATGTCCAACATTGGTTTTACCATTCGCCACCTAGCCCTTTTCTTTTCCCTTGGGAGTCGTGCTCCTGAGGGTCATCATTATTTTACCCTCCCCCCCTGGGCCAGTGCTCCTCTGAGTGTTGGTCCGACCGAGTAGACTGTGGGGCCACCTCGGGGCAACTTGAGGTTTGGTTTTACTCGTAGGATGTCTCATCTGAGTGTGCCCTAAGAACGAGATATGTGCAGCTCCTATCGGGATTTGTCGGCACATTCGGGCGGTGTTGCTGGACTTGTTTTATCTTTGTTGAAGTTGTCTTGTAGAATTGGGATGCCGAGTCTGATCGGAATGTCTTGGGAGAAGGTTTATCCTTCGTTGACCGTGAGAGCTTGTGATGGGCTAAGTTGGGACTCCCCTGCAGGGATTTGAACATTCAAAAGCCGTGCCCGCGGTTATGGGCAGATGGGAATTTGTTAACGTCCGGTTGTAGAAAACCTGAAGTTGACCTTAATTAAAATGCATCAACCGCGTGTGTAACCGTGATGGTCTCTTTCCGGCGGAGTCCGGGAAGTGAACACGGTGTTGGAGTTATGCTTGACATAGGTTGTTCTAGGATCACTTCTTGATCATAGTTTTCTCGATCGTGCTTTGCCTTCTCTTCTCGCTCTCATTTGCGTATGTTAGCCACCATATATGCTAGTCGCTTGCTGTAGCTCCACCTCATACCTTTTACCTTACCCAGAAGCTTAAATAGTCTTGATCGCGAGGGTGTGAGATTGCTGAGTCCCCGTGACTCACAGATTCTTCCAAAACCAGCTTGCAGGTGCCGTTGAACCATGCAGATGACGCAACCAAGCTCAAGGAGGAGCTTGATGAAGATCTTGTCCTTTGTGTTGTTTTGTTCTAGTTGATCAGTAGTGGAGCCCAGTTGGGGTCGATCGGGGACCTTGTCGCATTTGGGGTTCTTCTTTTATTTTGGTTCCGTAGTCGGACCTTGATTGTATTTGGATGATGTAATGCTTTATTCATGTATCGTGTGAAGTGGAGATTGTAAGCCAACTATGTATTCTTTTCCCTTATGTATTACATGGGTTGTGTGAAGATTACCTCACTTGCGACTTTGCTTTCAATGCGGTTATGCCTCTAAGTCGTGCTTCGACACGTGGGAGATATAGCCGCATCAAGGGCGTTACAGCCACGCAACCCCCTGACCCCTCTCACTCTTCCCCGTGGCCCTCCTCTCCTCTGCTCTCGCTCTCTCTTCCGAAGTCGAGTGGAGCCGTCGCCGCCGCTCGTCGTTACCGTGGCCACCAGCATCCCCACGCACGGCCAACGCCCCCACGAGCTCCGCCTCGACGCCGTAGAGCCACATGCCAAAGCACGCGCCCCTGGGAGGCCAACAACATCGTCATCACTGTCGTCTTCCACCTCGGGCTCCGGCCACCATCGTCGTCGATTCGCAGCAACCTGGCCTCCCCCGAGCCCGCTTCGACGCCTGCTGCAACCGCTATGAGATCCGCCGTCGTTTGCCCCTCCTCCCCATGCCTCTCGATCTCCGTAGCCATCGTCTCGACCGAAGCCGAAGCTCACCACCGCCCAGCCATGGCGCCGCCGTGGTCAGAGCCCGAACTAGCCGCTTGCGCACGCGTCATCGTTCTTGCCTCCTCCCCAGGAGCCCGTAGCCACCACCAGCTCCTCCACACATGCCCTACAGCCACCCGGCCGAGGTCGCCCAAACTCCGGCCGCCGCCGGGCTCGACGCCGGTGTCATTCCCGGCCACCCCAGCACACTCCACCTGCACCGTTCGACGCGCAAGATCATCAGCAGCACACAGATGGCCTCGGCCGCCCTTTTGGTCGCCGGAGCGCGAAAACCGCAGCTCCTCACCGCGTTTGACCTCACCGGTGGTGAACTGTCAGTGGGTTTGACCCACTTTGACCACGGGGGGACCCCCCGTGTCCATGACATGTGGGGCCGGCCTTTGACTAAATTAGTGTAGGGTTATGATTAATGCTAATTTCCACTGTTAGAGGTTAATCTCCCACTAACTAAACACTGTGCCACTGACACTGGGACCCACTACCCAGTCAATCCATGGTTTATGTCTAAACCTTCTTAATTAAAGCCACGGCCACTGACATGCAGGCCCCACTGGTCAGGTTTGACAAGGACCGCCCCTGTTGACTCGCTGACATCACAGTGACGTCATGCTGACACGGTAATTCTTTTCTGGAATTTAAATAAATCTTAAATGGTTTATTTATTTCAGAAAATGTTATAAACTTCTAAAAATCATATAAAATCAACCGTAACTCCAAATGAAATAAGTTATATATGAAAAATGATCAGAAAAATCTAGTGTATACATCTGTACTAGTTCCATGCATGTTAGAGCAACCTAACCTTGCAGTTTAGATGAAACATGATAATGCACTTATACGAGTTCATAGTTTAGGCTTGTATTTGAATCTTTGATTCAAATAAGCTCAACCCACCCTGGTTTTAGTTGCATTAGCTCAAAACACATCATATTGACATGTCATGATCATGCATCATATTGTGCATTGCATTGATTGTGTTTTCCTTCTCTGTTGCTGGTATTTGTCCCCTCTCGATAAACGTGCTTCCGACGATGAGTTCAATGACACCGATGAAGAACTATACTATCTTCAGAAGTGTTAGGCAAGCAAAACCCCTTGTTCATTCCGATACAATCTCACTCTCTCACTCCTGCTCTCTTTTACTTCATTAGGACAACAACGATTCAACTATTACATGCTGTGGTAGTTGAACCCTAGGCACCAAGATCTGTATGTGTGATTTAAGAATCAGTTACTACCATGCATTGGGCCCGAAACCAATGGACCCTTTCGGCTTCTTAACCACCCTAGTCCTCTGTCCAGGAGTTGCAACTAGTTTTCGGTGTTTAAAGGATATCTGTTGGCGGCCGTGCGTAGCGCTGACCCTAGGGGTGGGCTATGTTGCGGTAGATACACCGTGGCACGGTGTATCGAGTCGCCCGTTTGGTGTCTCAGGAAACCTGTACACATCGTTCGAGGCTGTATGTGGAAACCTCGGCCGGACTCCCTGCGGATGGAACCTGGATAGGCGATAAACCTGGACTAGAGACTTGAGTGTTTAGGTAGGCCGTGGCCGACACCCTCGTTGGGCTTCCGCTTGAAGGTTGCCGAGTACATGTCGTGTAAACGGTAGTAAGTGGTGAGAGCGTGTGTGATGAAGTACACCCCTGCAGGGTTAACATCATCTATTCGAATAGCCGCGTCCGCGGTAAAGGACTACTTGGTTGCCTATACAGTTGATAGACAAGTGAAAGTGGGTACTCTAAAACTCGCAAGATAAGCGTGAGTGCTATGGATGGCCTTCTCGTAGGGAGACGGGAGCGGATCCATAGTAGTGTATTGATATGGTGAATATGTGGACTCGTGTGCGCCACCTCAAAGAGTTACTTGCAGTCATAGTTTATGATAGCCACTGAGTCAAAGACGGCTTGCTGCAGTCAAACTCCACCACCCCCATTGTTGATACTGATGCATATGTAGCTAGTTCTAATGTAAGTCTTGCTGGGTACATTTGTACTCACGTTTTCCTATTTTATGTTTTGTAGAGAGACATCAGTCTCGCTAGTAGTTCCATGTGGACTTCGACGATTAGCTTGTTACCTCAGCTACGATCTTGTGCCCTCGGCTGGATCTGGTAGATAGTCAGGCTTCTCAGCCTTTTTCATTTATACATGTCTGTACTCAGACATGTTAAGCTTCCGCATGTGCTTTGACTTGTATGCTCTAAGTGTTGGGTCATGAGACCCATGTTTGTAATATCTCGCTCTACGGAGCCTAATGAATAAATACTTTGAGTTGTAGAGTCATGTTGTGATGCCATGTTGTATTTGCACTTATCGAGCATATTGTGTGTATGATTGAAATGCTTGGTATGTGTGGGATCCGACAATCTAGTTGTTTATCCTTGGTAGCCTCTCTTATGGGGAAATGTAGTCGGGTGTTTCCACTGAGCCTTGGCAGTCCTCTACAGCCCGGTTTACCGGAGTCCTGCTAGCCCAGCACTACTGCTCCGGAACACTTAGACTGGCTGGCGTGTGATTCACGTTCTTGTGTCTATCCCTTCAGGGAAATGTCAAGCGGAGACATCCGGAGTCCTGTTAGCCTACTACAGCCTGGGTTCCCGGAGTCCTATTAGCCCAGTTGCTACAGCCCGGATTCCACATTCATGCCACAATAAAGAAAATTACATTGAAGAATATGCTAGAAAGCATTCCACATCAAAAATTCTATTTTTATCATTTACTTGCTCGAGGACGAGCAGGAATTAAGCCTGGGGATGCTTGATACGTATCCAACGTATTTATAATTTTTGATTGTTTCATGCTATTATATATTCCGTTTTGGATGTTTAATGGGCTTTATTATACACTTTTATATTAGTTTTGGGACTAACTTATTAACCCAAGGCCCAGTGCAAATTGCTATTTTTTTGCCTATTTCAGTGTTTCGCAAAAAAGGAATATCAAACGGAGTCCAAACGGAATGAAACTTTCGGAAGCGTGATTTTTGGAACAAACGTGATCCAGAGGACTTGGAGTAAACATCAAGAAACATCTGAGGAGGCCACGAGGCAGGGGGTGCGCCTACCCCCTAGGCGCGCCCTCCCCCCTCGTGGGCCCCTTGTGGCTCCACCGACCTACTTCTTCCTCCTATATATGTTCATATTCCCCGAAAACATTCAGGAGCACCACGAAACCCTATTTCCACCGCCACTACCTTCTGTACCCAAGAGATCCCATCTTGGGGCCTTTTCTGGAGCTCCGCCGGAGGGGGCATCGATCACGGAGTGCCTCTACATCAACTCCATGGCCCCTCCAATGATGTGCGAGTAGTTTACTTCAGACCTTCGGGTCCATTGTTATTAGCTAGATGGCTTCTTCTATCTCTTTGGGTCTCGATACGAAGTTCTCCTCGAGTTTCTTGGAGATCTATTCGATGTAACTCATTTTGCGACGTGTTTGTCGAGATCTGATGAATTGTGGGTTTATGATCAAGATTATCTATGAACAATATTTGATTTTTCTCTGAAATCTTTTATGTATGATTGGTTATCTTTGCAAGTCTCTTCGAATTATCAGTTTGGTTTGGCCTACTAGATTGATCTTTCTTGCAATGGGAGAAGTGCTTAGCTTTGGGTTCAATCTTGCGGTGCTCGATCCCAGTGACAGAAAGGGAAATGACACGTATTGTATTCTTGCCATCGAGGATAAAAGATGAGGTTTATATCATATTGCTTGAGTTTATCCCTCTAGATCATGTCATCTTACCTAATGCGTTAGTCTGTTCTTATGAACTTAATACTCTAGATGCATGCTGGATAGTGGTCGATGTGTGGAGTAATAGCAGTAGATGCAGGAAGGAGCTGGTCTATTTGTCACGGACGTGATGCCTATATACATGATAATGCCTAGATATTCTCATAATTATTCACTTTTCTATCAATTTCTCGACAGTAATTTGTTCAACCACCGTAATACTTATGCTATCTTGGGAGAAGCCACTAGTGAAACCTATGGCCCCCCGGGTATATTCTCCATTATATTAATCTCCCAACAACATGTTATTTCTACTACCGTTTATTTTGCAATCATTACTTTTAATCTTTATCATAAAAATACCAAAAATATTATCTTATCATTTCTATCAGATCTCACTCTCGTAAGTGACCGTGAAGGGATTGACAACCCCTTGATCGCGTTGGTTGTGAGGTTCTTATTTGTTTGTGTAGGTACGAGGGACTTGCGTGTGGCCTCCTACTGGATTGATACCTTGGTTCTCAAAAACTAAGGGAAATACTTACGCTACTTTGCTGCATCACCCTTTCCTCTTCAAGGGAAAACCAACGTAGTGCTCATGAGGTAGTAGACGACTGCTACAGTAGGCCCTCCTAGGTGGCAACAGACTTCAGCCCCTTCGGCTTCATGTTCTTGAGGCGGGAGTGAAAATCGTTCGCCCTTGCCTGGGGCTGGAAGGAAGGGCACACCCTCCACTTCAAGTATGATGGGGCCGCGGCGCTCTTCCTGAAGATCTTCGGCGTCACCGGCTGCTGCGTGAACTATTGCATGGAGAGCGATAGTGGCAGCAGTGGCGGTTCCTTCGGCGACGGTGGCGGTGGTAGTAGCACCTCCTCTGGGGGAAGAAGAACCGACTCCGACTCCGACGACTCCCCATGCCCCTGCGTCAAGGAGGAGGACTCTGACTA
Organism: Triticum urartu; assembly: GCF_056163025.1. Classification (NCBI taxonomy): domain Eukaryota; kingdom Viridiplantae; phylum Streptophyta; class Magnoliopsida; order Poales; family Poaceae; genus Triticum; species Triticum urartu. The sequence continues at coordinate 258,925,459 of NC_141875.1, forward strand.
GGCGTAGGAGGTGCCCGGTTCGGTGCTCCGGGAGTGGCGGCCTTCACGAGGAGGTTCCTTTTGTTTTTATTCCTGCATTAGAACGACATGGGCCCTGCGGGGGCGCGTAAGAAACGCTGGCGCTTGCGCCTTACCCTTAATGCTCTGCACCACTAGGAGGTTCCTTTTGGCTCGAGATTTAACTTGATCATGGCACTTCTCATTTAGACTTAGCCTTTTCTTCGCGATCGTGTTAATGCTCTGCACCACTAGGACCCAGCCCCGAGCAAGCCTCAGCCGTCGATGGTATGCCAGGTCATGATGCCTTTGAAAAGGCCAGGAGGTGAGGGCCTCGAGGTCTAGTAAGAGCTCCCGAGGCACGATGCTCAAGAGGTTCCCCTTGACGCGCAAGCAGCTCACGCGAGAGAAAAGGTTTCCGCCTTAGACGAGATTGCGAAAAGAAGGAATGTTATTAGTGAGATCTACGCGCCGTGTGAGGCGGTCAACTTAGCTCCTTGGGGTGCAGCATGGAGTAACTACGGCTCGTGGGGAGTCCTTCCTACATGAGGGCGCACTTCCTCGAAGCTTGACTTCCTGTCCACCTTCTGTTTTGTGATAAATCAACACAAGCCTCACGAGGGGTGCGTGAAAAATTGATGTCCTTCATGACTTAACGGATTCCAACGTGGCTAAACTGCAACCTTCCTCCCCATGCTTCCTCGCGAGGCCTGCCAAGGCCAGGAGGTGAGAGCGCCAGGGGTGCAGGCCCTCCCGAGGCGAAATGCTTGGGAGGGGGCGATGCGCGTTCGTCGGCTCACTCATGTGCGTCGTGCGAGGACATTAGACAACATGGCCTTGGTGGGGTGGTGCGCACGGGAGCAGGCCCGCGGTGCAGAGCCCAACCATTTGGCTCTTAATGCCATCGGGGCTGACCCAAGCGTAAGCACCATGCCCAGCCCCTGCTCGCGCAAGGCTCACGAGAGAGCCCCTGAGCGCGCGTGGAGCACGAAAAAGAATGAAATCCAGCGAAACGCCACAAAGAAAACCAAATTCTTTTCTCAGAGAAGACATAAGAACCAAAGTCTTTACTTTAGAGAAGACGCATATTTGCTTACAAGCAGAAAGGAAAATATAAAATGGCTACCGCGTCTGGAACCTTCATCGATTGTTTCGCCAGCATAGAGCATGGGGCTTCCACTTGGGCATGGGCATGATCGCTGTTTGATCATTCCACCAACGCGGAGAATGGGGCTTCCACTTGGGAGTGGGTGGGAGCTTCGGCGAGGCCGTGGGGCGAAGTACTGGGAGACTCTTGGGCATGTACAACCCCACCTCATTCTTACGTGATAGGGTCACTGGTAGAACTTGCAGAGGTGTTGGATGTTCCATGTGTTCTGCATAGGAACTCCATCCCGTGTCTCCAGGCGTGCAGCGCCTGGCCTGGAGACATGGCCGACCCTAAAAGGGACTGCCCACATGGGCGAGAGCTTGTGGAGGCCCTCCCTGGGGAGGATACGCCTCAGGACAAGGTCCCCAACCTCGAGAGTGTGGGGGTGGATGTTGCAGTTTTGGTAGCACTGCAAGGCATGCTGGTACCTTGCGGCGTGGACGGCGGCCTGAGGGCGGGCCTCCTCGAGGAGCATAAGGTTGGCCCACTGCGAGTTGTCCTGGCGCGCATCATCGAATTCCAGGACTCGCGGGAACCATGCCTGAGCTCAGAAGGGAGGACCGCCTTGGCCCCGTAGACGAGGAAGAAGGGGGTCTCACTAGTGGGCTTCGTCGCTGTGGAGTGGATGGACCACAACACGGACTGCAGCTCATCCAACCAGCCCTTGCCTCAAGTCTCAAGATTTTTCATGAAGCTCCTAGTCTTGATGCCCCTGAGGACCTCAACATTGACGCGCTCGGCCTGGCCATTGCTCCATGGCTGCGCCACCGGAGTGTACCATATCTGTGTTCCAAGGTTAGCACAGTATGACATGAAGAGGTCGCTCATAATTTGGGAGCCGTTATCAGTGATGATATGGTTGGGGATACCAAACTGACTCACGAGGTCCCTGATGAACTTGACAGTCGAGCCCGCCGGAATGACGCACACGGGCTCCACCTCCGCCCACTTGGTGAACTTGTCGATGGCGACGTAGAGGTAGCAGTAACCGCCAGCTGTCGGCATTCTGGGAACGGGGTCCCCAGACTTGCCGGCTTGCGGCCCGCAACGTGGCTCCACCAGCGGCCCTGTACGGCCCATCTTCACCAGCAAACATTCAAGACCCTCGCGAGGCGGACTACGCAAGACCTCCTTAGGGGCGGCCTCACCAGGCTGGCTCACGAGGGGCGGAGAGATCAAGGCAAGGGGCACCTCATGAGGTTTCTGTGACGCAAGCCGTGACGACTGGAGCCAGGCGGGTGCCAGGTGGGTGCCAGCACGAGTAGTGTCCTTGTTTCCTCTTTGGTGCTAAAGGGGCAAGAGCAGATGAGGAGTCCCAAGGCGTCAGGCAAAGGTTTCCATATCGGTGCAACAAGATCAAGACCAGCAGGATGGCAGGACGGAGGTCACCATGGAGCCCAAGACGGCGTCACCACCAGAGCCTTAGGCAGGCGAAGTCTACTTTTGTCAGGATAGCGTCTCCCTTTGAATTTGGCCGTTGTGGGATCCCTTCCCGCTCAATACTCAGGAAGAGGACCAGGGCCTCTATAAATAGGACTAGCCACCACCACAGGGATCTGATTGGGACCTAGATCGGATCAATATCACCCCAGCCACTCAAGTTCACTAATCACAAGAACGCCTCTCCTCGCGAGGCTGTTCTTCCCTTGTAACTATTCATCCTCAGCCCAAGAGGCAATCCACCACACCACACTGGAGTAGGGTTGTAACACCCATGATGCGGCTATATCTCCCACGTGTCGAGGCACGACTTAGAGCTTAAACGCATTGTGGCTTTGTCGCAAGAGGGGTAATCTTCACACAATCCCATGTACTGAATAAGAAAGGGATAAAGAGTTGGCTTACAATCGCCACTTCGCACAATACATAAATAATTCATACATCATCCAAATACACTCAAAGGTCCGACTACGGAACCAAAATAAAGGAAGACAACCCCAAATGCTAGATCCCAGATCGTCCCAACTGGGATCCACTACTGATCAAATGGAAACAAAACAAAACAATGACCAAGATCTTCATTGAGCTCCCACTTGAGCTGTGTTGCGTCACCTGCACTGGTATCATCGGCACCTGCAACTGTTTGGAAGTATCTGTGAGTCACGAGGACTCAGCAATCTCACACCCGCGAGATCAAGACTATTTAAGCTTATGGGTAGGAAAGGGTAGTGAGGTGGAGCTGCAGCAAGCACTAAGCATATATGGTGGCTATCATACGCAAAAGAGAGCGAGAAGAGAAGCAATGCAACGGTCGAGAAGCTAGAAGTGATCAAGAAGTGATCCTGAAACTACTTACGTTCAAGCATAACACAAGGTCGTGTTCACTTCCCGGACTCCGCCGAAAAGAGACCATCACGGCTACACACGCGGTTGATGCATTTTAATTAATTTAAGTGTCAAGTTCTCTACAACCAGACATTAACAAATTCCCATCTGCCACATAACGCGGGCACGACTTTCGAAAGTTCAAACCCTGCAGGGGTGTCCCAACTAAGCCCATCACAAGCTCTCACGGCCAACGAAGGACATTCCTTCTCCCAGGAAGACCCGATCAAACTCGGAATCCCTGTTACAGGACATTTCGACAATGGTAAAACAAGACCAGCAAAGCCGCCCGAATGTGCCGACAAATCCCGATATGAGATGCACATATCTCGTTCTCATGGCACACTGGATGAGCAGTCCGTACAACTAAAACCAACCCTCAAGTTTCCCCGAGGTGGCGCTGCAAGGGGCTCTAGTTTGGACCAACACTCAGAGGAGCCCTGGCCCGGGGGGTTAAAATAAAGATGACCCTCGGGCTCCGGAAATCCAAGGGAAAAAGTCTTAGGTTGTTAGGAAAATGTAAAACCAAGGTTGGGCCTTGCTGGAGGAGATTTATTCAAAGCGAACTATCAAGGGGTTCCCATAACACCCAATCGCGTTAGGAACGCAAAATCAAGGAACATAACACCGGTATGATGGAAACTAGGGCAGCAAGAGTGGAACAAAACACCAGGCATAAGGCCGAGCCTTCCACCCTTTACCAAGTATGTAGATGCATTAAAGTAAATAAGATATATTGTGATATCCCAACATATCCATGTTCCAACATGGAACAAACTTAAACTTCAGTCTTCAAATGTAGAGAAAGACGATGAGAAACACCACCATGAATTATTGAGGCACTCCGGAATGAAAATTCGAAAGGTTGAACCAACGATGAAAAGAATTTTGAAGATCTTGCAGAAATACATATGACTGATGATAATTTATTCTTACGTCAAACTTGGAGAAGAATTTGAGAGTAACTCCGAGGAAAATAGAAGAGTAAGGTAAGATCCTGGGAAAAGACCTATGGGTTAGGGCCCAATCAACAGAAACACCTTCGAACGATTAAAAAGAGAGATTGCGCCGGTTGAATTAAATGACTTGAATGAGATAATAACCTCGAGATAGCTTGAAGGATTTAGGAATGAAAACACGAATCTCCTAAGATATCTTCAGCACTTCGGATATGAATAGAGAGAGATTAACGATGAAGAGGTGCATCGGCATGAGAAAACATACGAAACGAGAAAAGGATATGATCGACAAAGCTTGAATTGAATCCATCGGAGAAGAAAAGAGAACGAAGAATGATAAACTTGAAGCTCCGTTAGTATCTTCTTGAGAATCACCAGATAAGAACATTGACGGAAAAGAATGGAGAGACTTGCCATCAATAAAAGGATACTTCATTAAGAAATCAGAGTCCTTGAAGAAAAAAGGTGGGAGGGTGGGAAAACAAAGGCAACTTGGGACGGATGAAACAAATAACATTGAGAAGACTTTGAGTTGATCTTGTGGATGTTGAAAATGATCGGATCCACTTGTAGAGAAACACGCCGGTTGAAAAGGATTGACATGACAATCTCAATTATCATGAAGGATTACTATTCACATAGTAATATGAGAACACGACTTAGGGAAGGTATGGAATCAACACTTGACATTGAAGCAACTTGAATACCTCAACTCAAAACAAAACAAAGGATTGGCTTGCAAAATAAGCCGGAAACAAACATATGATAGATCCCATATCTTATCATGTGTCTGTTGGAAGGATATCCTACGTGATACTTGAATTCCCACTTATAAACTCCCGAAACTTTCTAGTTATGTAATCAGGTGTTGGGGGTATAGGGGAAGCATAATATCTCACCCAAACTAACAATTCCTACATCCAGCTGTATCCATCCTTCAACACATAACCAAGAAACCTTCAGAAATCGGGTACCTTAACCTCCGAAAAGCATCTGTTATACTAGTTATGGCAATACTCCCAAACTCCCGCCCCAGTACTGGGTGGCGTTGAGGTTATCTCACCGACAACTGCATAAAAGAGATTTTTGATGTCGGCGAAACACAGGTATTCTAGAATTGCAACGATAAAATTGTGACGACAACACCTCGGAGCTCAACTCCCCGGGACACTGCCACAACCCCTAAATGTCAGGAGGCACCAAGAACAATGTTCTCGTCAGAAGACTATCGGAACGATTCCAAGATACCCGCGTGATCCTAAAAAAATCGTGAAATTTGAGGAGAGAAGGGTCAAAACTTCTACGTTAGGAGGCCTCACCAGAGCGACGAAGGGACCGAGGAGTAAAAAGAATCCTACTCTCCAATATATATAATCCTAAGACTAAAAACATTTTGTTCTAGACTCAACTACGTCAGCGATTCGATCAAGCAGGGGCTCCTAAGTCGGGGATGGCTCTGATTACCAACTTGAAACACCCACGATGAGGCTATATCTCCCACGTGTCGAGGAATGACTTAGAGGCATAACCGCATTGTGGCTTTCTCGCAAGAGGGGTAATCTTCACACAATCCCATGTACTGAATAAGAAAGGGATAAAGAGTTGGCTTACAATTTACACTTCACACAATACATAAATAATTCATACATCATCCAAATACACTCAAAGGTCCGACTACGGAACCAAAATAAAGGAAGCCAACCCCAAATGCTAGATCCCCGATCGTCCCAACTGGGCTCCACTACTGATCAAATGGAAACAAAACAAAACAACGACCAAGATCTTCATCGAGCTCCCACTTGAGCTGGGTTGCGCCACCTGCACTTGTATCATCGGCATCTGCAACTGTTTGTAAGTATCTATGAGTCACGAGGACTCGGCAATCTCACACTCGCGAGATCAAGACTATTTAATCTTATGGGAAGGAAATGGTAGTGAGGTGGAGCTGCAAAAAGCACTAAGCATATATGGTGGCTGTCATACGCAAAAGAGGCCGAGAAGAGAAGCAACTCAACGGTCGAGAAGCTAGAAGTGATCAAGAAATGATCCTGAAACTACTTACGTTCAAGCATAACACTAGGCCGTGTTCATTTCCGGAACTCCGCCGAAAAGAGAACATCATGGCTACACACGCGGTTGATGCATTTTAATTAAGTTAAGTGTCAAGTTCTCTACAACCGGACATTAACAAATTCCCATCTGCCACATAACCGCGGGCATGGCTTTCGAATGTTCAAACCCTAGAGGGGTGTCCCAACTTAGACCATCACAAGCTCTCATGGTCAATGAAGGATATTCCTTCTCCCAGGAAGACCCGATCAGACTCGGAATCCCGGTTACAAGACATTTCGACAATGGCAAAACAAGACCAGCAAAGCCACCCGAATGTGCCGATAAATCCCGTTAGGAGCTGCACATATCTCGCTCTCAGCGCACATCGGATGAGCAGTCCGTACAACTAAAATCAACCCTCAAGTTTCCCCTAGGTGGTGCTACAAGGGGGGGTGTTAAAATAAAGACGACCCTCAGGCTCCGGAAACCCAAAGGAAAAAGGCTTAGGTTGTTAGGCAAATGTAAAACCGAGGTTGGGCCTTGCTGGAGGAGTTTTATTCAAAGCGAACTGTCAAGGGCTTCCCATAACACCCAACCGCGTTAGGAACGCAAAATCAAGGAACATAACACCGGTATGATGGAAACTAGGGCGGCAAGAGTGGAACAAAACAGCAGGCAAAAGGCCGAGCCTTCCACCCTTACCAAGTATATAGATGCATTAAAGTAAATAAGATATATTGTGATATCCCAACATACAACTTCACCTGCAACTAACAACGCTATAAGAGGGGCTGAGCAAAAGCGGTAACTTAGCCAAACAACGGTTTGCTAGGAAGGTGGGTTGGAGGCTTGACATGGCAATATGGGAGGCATGATATAACAAGTGGTAGGTAGCGCGACATAGCGATAGAACCAACAACTAGCAAGAAAAGATAGAAGTGATTTCGAGGGAATGGTCATCTTGCCTAAAATTCAGCAAGGAAGAAGAACGAGTCCATGAAGAAGGAAAACAGACGGAGTCGAACGAATCCTCACAACTCCAGAACGGAACCGAAGCTAACGAGAGAAGAAACCCGGAAAGAAGCAAGCAACATAGTAAACAACCATCACATAAACATGGCATGATTCACAACCAAGTATGATGCATGTCCAGTTTAATGAAACATGACATGGCAAAGTGGAACAAACAATACTACAAATTAAGACGAAAGACCACATGACTTATTTAGTATGCTACTCAACAAAATTAAATGTTATTAAGCATTGCAAGAGGTGAAGCATCAGTAAACTAGACATTTTAGGCAAGTTTAAATGAGTTCGGAAACAACAAACAACAAGTCCGAAAAAATCTCATATGCATTTAGCAATTTTAATGCAAACAACAATTTTATCCATTTTAAATGTTGTTATCATGATGCGGATGATATATGCAAGTTTTATGAAATTTTATGAAAATGTTGACAAGGATATTATGAAGCATTTGTCATCGTGGCACAAATGAAAGGGGTGCCACGTCAACTATAACGGGAATGGTGCCACGGCAACATTCCGATATCGGTAACTCGATTGAGATGTCGGTGCTAAAGAAAATGTGACGGGAGCGTGTATGCGATGAAAGGTGGGGTGCTCCCGGTTACCGGGTTCCCACGGGTCGACGACGGTGCAAGCGAGGAGGAACGTGCAAGGAACAAACGGGACAGTGCAAACACGGGGTTCATCTCGTACATCACAGAACATTCGGTCCACGACGTCATCTCGGGGTTATACCTTCGGAGCGTGCAAACGAGACGGTTCTCGTTAGGTGCAAAGTAGAGGAAGTAGACATTCTCGTGGCGACGGTAGTGGAAGTAGTCGTTCATGCTCGGGAGCGGTTTACGAGGATGGTAGTTGAACTTGCTGATCCGAGGGTGTATTTGGCAGTCTAGTTCTCGCAACGGTAGTCGTTCCCGTTCGTTCGGAGAGGTACTTGATGACTCCAAGTCGTTCGGGCGAAATGCACGTCGACGGTAGTCGTTCTAGGTAGGAAACGGTAGCTGAACATAGTTCGTAGATGTTCATGTCGCCGTGGTCATTTGGGTCTTGGAATGATGGCAGTCGTTCACTTGACGGCTGTGGATGAACTTGGCGGTCCTCGTCGTCCTGGTACTTGGCGTCCTCTCGGCCTTGATGGTGATGAAACGGAACGCGATGGTTGTGGTACTTTGCGAATCCAGGGAAATGGTAGCCATACACACATCGTAGAGGAACTTGGCGCACCACTGGACTTGGCGATCTTGATGAACTAAAGGGGCATCGAGGGACTTGCACGCCTCTGCCTCAGGAGGTCACCGGAGATAAATGGAGGCAACTCGAGCTGCTGGTTGTTTGTGCGTGGCCGAGCCGTGGCTAGAAGAAGTGGCCGGCGTCGGCCTTGGCATGAAGCAGGGAAGCAGCGGCGCACACAGCGAAGGCCGGCGAGGAGCAGGAGATGGCCGGGGTGCCTTGGCGCAACGAAGGCGAAGCAGAGGAGGGCAGCGGCGGCGTGCTTGCTGGGCGGAGCAGGGGCGGCGGAGCGGAGTGGAGCAGAGCAGCAGCGTAGAAGCCGACCACGGCAGGAGATGGTAGTGGTGCGGGAGGCCGGGCACAGCTGCGGAGGAAGGCGGAGGCTTGGAAGCCATTCTGGAGCAGGGAAGCAGAGGCGGACGGGCAGTGGGGATGGCCGTTAGCGACGGACACCAAGGGCGGCGGTGCTGCAATCCTCCATGGCCGCGACGTGGTTCCTTGTAACACCCACAAAGCGGCTATATCTCCCCCGTGTCGGGGCACGACTTAGAGGCATAGCCGCATGGTAGGTTTGTCGCAAGAGGGGTAATCTTCACACATCCCATGTAATGAATAAGAAAGGGATAAAGAGTTGGCTTACAATCGCCACTTCACACAAATACAAGTTAAACATACATCATCCAGAATACAATCAAGGTCCGACTAGGGAACCAAAGTAAAAGAAGACAACCCAAATGCTAGATCCCCGATCGACCCAACTGGGCTCCACTACTGATCAACAGGAAATGAAACAACACAACGAACAAGATCTTCATCGAGCTCCCACTGGAGCTGGGTTGCGTCATCTGCACTGGTATCATCGGCACCTGCAACTGTTTGGAAGTATCTTTGAGTCACGAGGACTCAGCAATCTCACACCCGCGAGATCAAGACTATTTAATCTTATGGGTAGAAAAGGGTAGAAGGTGGAACTGCAGCAAGCACTAAGCATATATGGTGGCTAACATACGCAAATAAGAGCGAGAAGAGAAGCAAAGCACGGTCGTGAAGTTAGAAGCGATCAAGAAGTGATCCTAAAACTACTTACGTTCAAGCATAACACAAGAACCGTGTTCACTTCCCGGACTCCGCCGAGAAGAGATCATCACGGCTACACACGCGGTTGATGCATTTTAATTAAGTTAAGTTTCAAGTTCTCTACAACCGGATATTAACAAATTCCCATCTGCCCATAACCGCGGGCATGGCTTTCAAAAGTTCAAACCCTGCTGGGGTGTCCCAACTTAGCCCATCACAATCTCTCATGGTCAACGAAGGATATTCCTTCTCCCAGGAAGACCCGATCAGTATCGGAATCCTGGTTACAAGGCATTTCGACAATGGTAAAACAAGACCAGCAAGACCGCCCGATGCGCCGACATCCCGATAGGAGCTGCACATATCTCGTTCTCAGGGCAACACCGGATTGTCCAAGATTCCGATAGACCAATCTAGAGTTGCCCCTAGTGGCCACCGGCGGCTGACAGGTACGGAGCAACACTTAGACAAGCACTGGCCTGAGGGGGTTAAAATAAAGATGACCCTCGGGAGCGCGACTCCCAAGGGAAAAGTAGGTGGTGGTGAGGCAAATGGTAAAACCAAGGTTGGGCCTTGCTGGAGGAGTTTTATTCAAAGCGAACAGTCAAGGGGTTCCCATAACACCCAACCGTGTAAGGAACGCAAAAGCAAGGAAGATAACACCAGTATGATGGAACCTAGGGCAGCAAGAGTGGAACAAAACACCAGGCATAAGGCCGAGCCTTCCACCCTTTACCAAGTATGTAGATGCATTAAAGTAAATAAGATATATTGTGATATCCCAACATATCCATGTTCCAACATGGAACAAACTTCAACTTCAGTAAGGCCACCATGTTGAACTAGACATTTTTCTACCCTATTTACATATCAAGTTTATTAAAAATGGAGCCATGGTTATTAAGTTATGAAAGAAAGCATTTTAACATGTCATTTAGCAAAATATAAGCAAACATCATTTTAAACATTTTTTAACATGGATGGAAGTTGGATATTATTAATCTACACAAAATTCTAAGCAAGTTTCATATATTAAGTTTTTACATGTGGTGCATGGTTGGTGAGTTATTAAATGAATGAAGTGAGAGGGTTTTTCTTAAAAACTGGAAATCCCTGGATAAATGATAAAATCGCACAAAGGAAAAAACCTACGGGCCGAAACAGAGGCAGGCCCAACATTGCACTGGGCTCGGGTGCTGCTCACCATGGGCCAAAGGCCTAGATCTGTGGAGGTGGGGACTGGGCCTCGGTCAACGAGCGAAGAGGAGGCGGCCCAGGCGCATGTAGGTGCGGTCAACCGGTCGAGCGGGGTGGGTGAGTTGCTCTTCTCGTTCTGAAGGAAAGCTGCAGCGATAGGTTCAGGGCGATGCAGGCGCCGGGGAGGTTCTGGCGACGGGGTCGACGGGAACTAGCGGGTATGCGTCGGAGATGGCCGGATCTGGTGTATATTCGGGTCGGGGAGGCGAGGTGGCATCTGGCGAGCTCCTGCGGCGGCGAAGCAGAACAAGGACCCCGGTTCAGGTGAAGCAAAGCCCGCGGCGGTGGGTTGGCGCAACTGCAGACGTCGCCGGGGACGGGGAAATGGGCGGAGGTGTCCGGAGGAGCGGGAAACGGCGAAGAGGAGGCCGGTTCGGGGCGATGCAGCCAAGGGCGCGCGATGGTTGCATCGGCTGCAGCTGCCGCTCGTTGCAGAGGAGAAGCGGTGCGGCAAGGGACATGCAGCGGCGGAGGAGCGTCAGCAATGGGAAGAGGGAGGCAGATCCGGTGGAGCTCAACTCCGGCGAGCTACTGCTCGTTGTCGGCCGGACGGAGACGGGTGGAGGGCGGCGGCGCTCCTGCTTGAATGGGGTGAGATAGACAGAGAGGTTAGAGAGAGAAAGAGGGAAAAGTGAGGACGAGGGGCACGGGCAGGGACATGACCTGAGTGGCCGACGCAGGAGAGCTCTAGCTTGGCGGCGCGGGAGTGCTCGGACAAAGGCGGCTATGAGGACTTTGTGTTGTTGGTGTTCGGGAATGACGAACGGGAGGCACGGGAGCATGGCTCCATGGAAGTGCTCGAGAGGAGGGGATCCAGACATGGTTCCTACTGATCCAAAAGCGAGGGAGGCTCGGCGCTTGGTGATTAGATGGATCTGGCTAGTGGTGTGCGGTGGTTGGCTCGGTGGGGAAAATGAGGAGAAGGCAGGATCGATTGGGTGGATCTGGCAAGATCCCGAGGAAAGGGGGAGACCAGGTGGAGCTAGTGGCGGCGGATGGGATGGATGGGACGGCTCGGACTAGAGTTTGACTATATATATAGGTAGGGATTAGGGTAGGGCTATCTCGTCCCAATGATTATAATCGGACGGCCGTGAAAAATATAGGTTAGGAAGTCCAATTAACAAAAAGGAGATGTTTTGTGGATGTTTGGGCATGATCCAGACCCAACAGTGACGACTACCCGGGTCGGGTCCGGGATAGCTTTCGGACACGCGCGCGAGGAGGGTCACGGGCTGACGAGAGAGGTTAGCTAGGGCCTGGCGGTGAGTGGTAGTGGACTGTGTAGAAAGCCTTGGGCTGAGAGAAGAGAAGAGAGAGACATGGCGACTGTTTAGGAGACTGAAAACGTCCGACGTTTGACCGACTATATTGTCGCTATAGATATCCGTTGGGGCATCAAACGAACTCTGAATGCGATGAAACTTTTCAGGCGACCTACTAACAACATAACAACCCCACATGCCAACTTTCAAACCATTCCAAGAACATTTTCTGACCACTTATAAAATACTATTTCGGACAAGCTGCGGGCGCGTGCAAGTGTGTCTGGGCTCAGGACGGACAACGGAGAGAACGAGGAGACCGGGACGGATGCAAGTTTTGAAAACATGATGATGTAATGCACATGATGACATGGCAAGATGGGACACGCAAGCAAATGACATGGCAACAACAGCGAATAACTGGAAGACACCTGGCGCATCGGTCTCGGGGCGTTACAACACTCCACCACTACAAAAGGATCTCGTCCCAAGATCTAGAATGGCACCAGAGAGAAATGGGAGAGGAAGAGAAATGGTAAAACTAAGTTGCTTCTTGGAAAAATGAGTGAAACAACAAACATTGAGAGGTTAAACAATTGAAAGAAAGAATATAACAAAGATGAACACAGTTGAAAACACTCTGTTAGAAAAGAGGAACAAGGAACATTACTTGAACCTTGTAGGTTGAAACACATAAGAAAAAGGGTTGCAATGGACAAGAAGTACATACAAGCACCTCGGTTGATCCGAGATGTACAAGGAACGATAAAGATGAACTACGACAACACTCCGGTTAGAAATGGAAGGCATAGAATATGAACTTGACAAAATGAAAGCACTTGGATGAGACTCCGGTTAGAAGAGGAATGATAGACACAACACTCCGGTTAAAACAAGATAAAGATGAAATAAGAATGATATAATTTGGACAGCACTCCGACTGTAAATGGAAGGAATTGAATAATAACTTGACAAGATGAGAGGATACTTGATGAAATCAACAGCACACTGCCTTCGGAACTATTGGAAGAATGCCACAAGGTGTAAGCAAGGTTTCAGATAGCACTCCGGTTGAGAAGGGAGGCAAAAACTTGATAACATGAGAGAACTTCAATGAAGGACACGACACTCCAGTTGAATGGATAAGCAAAGGAAAGAGGATGATCTTGGCAAAATGAGATGATGTGACGAAGAGAGCAACATCACAATGCCTCCAGAACAAATGAATGGAAAACTAGATGGTTGGAAAGAAAAGAACAGAGAAGAAGAATGGCAACTCTCGCAATTAAAATTGAAAGAGCATGCTTACGAAGAAAAGGTTGAATGGATTTGTTGGAAAACCAACAACGAAAAGACTAAGCTTGTTGTGGCTAATGGAAGACATATCAAAATTATGAGTGAGAACCTGCCATTCACGGGAAAAAGATTTGATTGTGAGCTAGAAAAGGTAGAAAGCTTCTCCCACCGAGGTGATAAGAGAACTTGGATCATAGGTAATCCTCACAAAGAGCAACATTCCCAATGGAAGGCTTTAGGTGAAATCTATACCAAGATAACTCCAAGGAAGAAAGTGATGGGTTTAAATACCTCATTCCTGACAACTTGCGAATCATGAAACACGAAAGAAATTGTCAAGAATGACATAACACCACCGCAAGAGACAAGATAGAAAGAATTGCACTTTGGAATGCAAGATGAAGAATACTTGAGATCCTCCATGGAAAATCTTGAAGAACAATTCGAGAATGAATTAAATCTTTGAAGAACGACCATGTAGAACCTCCATGAAGAACTCCGGTAAAAAAGAATGATCAAACGAAATGAAGGATGAAAAGAATAAGGTTGAAACCTTGCCATGATTAGATGGATCTTCGTGATGATGAGAGCTTGGAACTTTGGGAAAAGAAAAGATGAACCAAATGAAAATGAGAATTTTGATGAGCCTCCGGAATAAGGAGTTAATCATTTGGGTGAATCAAGAATAAGAATTATGTTATGCTCATCCTTCACCAATATAAATTGATGACAAGCAACGGATTTGGCCGAGACAAAGGTTCCTGAAATGCTCCGGAAGGTTGAAAACAATTCTCACAATCGAAAACAATTATGAGAGGATGGAAACAAGCTAGAATCACGTATCTTTGAGAGAACAGATAAGATTTGGAGGAAAAAAACTCTTTTTCGGTCTTCAAAATCCGAGAATGACGACGAGAAACACCACCGTAAACTGTTGAGGCACTCCGGAATGAAAAATTAGAAAGGTTGAACCAATGATGATAGAATTTGAAATATCTTGGAGAAAGGCATATGACTAATGATAATTCATTCTTACGACAATATTTGAAATGAATTTGAGAATAACTCCAGAAAAATTAGAAGAGTCAGGTAAGATCCTGGGAAAAGACCTGTGGGTTAGGGCCCACTCAAGAGAAACACCGTTGAACAATTTAAAAGAGAGATTGCACCGGTTGAATTAAATGGCTTGAATGAGATAACATCCTCGAAAGAACTTGAACGAATTGAGAATGGAAACTAGAATCTTGTGAGATCTCTTCAGCACTCCAGAACAAATGGATGGTGAGAAGTGAATGATCAAGAGGTGCACCGGCATAAGAAAGCATTTGAATCGAGGAAAATAATTTGATCAACATCGAAAGATTGCATTGAAAACATAGGGGAAGAGAAGAGAACAAAGAATGATAAACTAGAAGCTCCGTTAGAATCTTCCTAAAAATCCCCGGATAAGAACATTGAAGAAAGCATGAAGAAACTTCACATCCATAAGATTGATACTTGATTCAGAAATCTGAATCCTTGAAGAAAAAGGGAGGGAGGGTGGGAAAAACCGTATAAACCAAAGTATAAAAACCGTATAAACCAAAAACCGTATAAACCGAACCGAATCAAACCGAAAAAACTGAATGCACAGGCTGAGCTATAATGGGAACCCCTTGACAGTTCGCCTTGAATAAAACTCCTCCAGCAATGCCCAACATTGGTTTTACCATTCGCCACCTAGCCCTTTTCTTTTCCCTTGGGAGTCGCGCACCTAAGGGTCATCATTATTTTACCCCCCCCCCCCCCCCCCGGCCAGTGCTCCTCTGAGTGTTGGTCCAACCGAGCAGACTGCGGGGCCACCTCGGGGCAACTTGAGGTTTGGTTTTACTCGTAGGATGTCTCATCTGAGTGTGCCCTGAGAACGAGATATGTGCAGCTCCTATCGGGATTTGTCGGCACATTTGGGCTATGTTGCTGGACTTGTTTTATCTTTGTCGAAGTTGTCTTGTAGAACCGGGATGCCGAGTCTGATCGGAATGTCTCGGGAGAAGGTTTATCCTTCATTGACCGTGAGAGCTTGTGATGGGCTAAGTTGGGACTCCCCTGCAGGGATTCGAACTTTCGAAAGCCGTGCCCGCGGTTATGGGCAGATGGGAATTTGTTAACGTCCGGTTGTAGAAAACCTGAAGTTGACCTTAATTAAAATGCATCAACTGCGTGTGTAACCGTGATGGTCTCTTTCCGGCGGAGTCCGGGAAGTGAACACGGTGTTGGAGTTATGCTTGACATAGGTTGTTCTAGGATCACTTCTTCATCATAGTTTTCTCAATCATGCTTTGCCTTCTCTTCTCACTCTCATTTGCATATGTTAGCCACCATATATGCTAGTCGCTTGCTGCAGCTCCACCTCATACCTTTTACCTTACCCATAAGCTTAAATAGTCTTGATCGCGAGGGTGTGAGATTGCTGAGTCCCCGTGACTCACAGATACTTCCAAAACCAGCTTGCAGGTGTCGTTGAACCATGCAGATGACGCAACCAAGCTCAAGGAGGAGCTCGATGAAGATCTTGTCCTTTGTGTTCTTTTGTTCTAGTTGATCAGTAGTGGAGCCCAATTGGGGTCAATCGGGGACCTTGTCGCATTTGGGGTCCTTCTTTTATTTTGGTTCCGTAGTCGGACCTTGATTGTATTTGGATGATGTAATGCTTTATTCATGTATCGTGTTAAGTGGCGATTGTAAGCCAACTATGTATTCTTTTCCCTTATGTATTACATGGGTTGTATCAGAGCCTTCCCCGACCTTAGGAGCCCCCACTGCTTGATCGAATTAGCTGCCTTTGTTGAGTCTAGAAAAAAATGTTTTGAGTCATTGAGGAATTATATATCGGAGAGTTTAGGAATTCTTTTTACTCCCCAGTTCCTTCATTGCTCTGGTAAGGCATCCTAACGTAGAGTTTTGACTCTTCTCTTCTCAAGTTTCACTAAAAAAATTTAGGATCACGCGGGTATATTGGAATCGTTCCGATGGTTTTGTGACGAGAACATTGTTCTTGGTGCCTCCTGACATTCAGGGGTTGTGGCAGTGTGCCGGGGAGTTGAGCTTCAAGATGTTATCGTCACAATTTTATCGTTGCAGTTCTGGAATACCTGAGTTCGCCGACATCGAAAATCTCTTTTATGCAGTTGTTGGTGAGATAACCTCGACGCCGCCCAGTACTGGGGCGGCAGTTCGGGAGTATTTCCATAACTCGTATAACTGATGCTTTCGAAGGTTGAGGTAAATGATTTCCGTAGGTTTCTTGGTTATGTGTTGAAGGATGGATACAACTGGATGTAGGAATTGTTAGTTTGGGTGAGATATTATGCTTCCCCTGTATCCCCAACACCTGAT
Organism: Triticum urartu; assembly: GCF_056163025.1. Classification (NCBI taxonomy): domain Eukaryota; kingdom Viridiplantae; phylum Streptophyta; class Magnoliopsida; order Poales; family Poaceae; genus Triticum; species Triticum urartu. Next base: position 258,942,474 of record NC_141875.1, read on the forward strand.
TGGTTTCGTGTGAAGTCTCTCCATCCTTTTCCGTCAATATTCTTATCCGGTGATTCTCATGAAGATTCTAATGGAGCTTCTAGTTCGTCATTCCTCATTCTTTTTCTTCTCCGGTGGAACCAATTCAAGCTTTGTTGATCATATTCTTTCCTCGTTTCAAATACCACCTCTTACCGGTGCACCTCTTAATCATTCACCTCCCGCTTTACATTTGTTCCGGAGTGCCAAAGATAGCTCAGAAGATTCGTGTTTCCACTCTGCAGTCGTTCAAGATCTTTCGAGGATGTTATCTCATTCTAGCAATTTAATTCAATCGGTGCAACCTCTCTTTTAAATCATTTCAACGGTGTTTCTTTTGAGTGGTCCCTAACCCACAGGTCTTTTCCCAGGATCTTACCTGACTCTTCTAATTTTTCCAGAGTTATTCTCAAATTATTTTCTAAAGTTTGATGTAAGAATGATTTATCTTCAGTCTTATGTGTTCCTCAAAGATCTTTCAAATTCTTTTCATCGTTGGTTCAACCTTGCTAATTTTCATCCCGGAGTATCTCAACTATTTGGTGGTGTTCCTCGTCGTCATTCTCTACATTTGAAGACCGAAGAAGAGTTTTCCCTAGAATCTTGTTTCGTTCTATCAAAGACTCGTGGTTCTAGATTAATGCCATCCTCTCATAATTGTTTTGATTGTGAGTATTCTTTTCACCTATCCGGAGCTTTTCATGAGTTGTTTTCCATTTCTTTACTCCGGAGGCCATCTTCTCAGAATTGTTCATTCTCAGCTGTCAGTTATCATTCTCCTATCTTACCGGTGCATCATTCAATATTCTCTAATCAGTTCATGCATCTTCGTTCATTTGCTAATTCTTCCCGGTGTTTCTTTATCTTTTCTTCGTCCATTTTGAATTCTTACGGTGTTTCTTCCAAGATTCTTCTTCCTTCGTTTATCATATCAATTCATTCGTTCTTCCAAACCCTTCTGGTGGTTCGTTCAATACCTTTCCAAGTTGGCGCGATATCTATCTTAATCTTTTCTACGAGAATATGTGGAGTGCTTTCAACTTCGCTCTTTCTTGTTGTATTCTTTCTTTCGATTTGTTAAACTTTTCAAGGTTCTTTGGTCTCACTCGTTTGTAAAAGAAGCAACTTAGCTTTACCTCTCCTCTTTCTCTTCCGTTGTCCCTCCGGTGCCATTCTAGATCTTGGGACGAGATCCTCTCATAGTGGTGGAGTGTTGTAACGCCCCGAGACCGATTTGCCAGGTGTCGTCCAGTTATTCGCTGTTGTTGCCTTGTCATTGCTTGCGTGTCATGCATTGCATATCATGTCATCATGTGCATTTTATTTGCATACATGTTCGTCTCATGCATCCGAGCATTTTCCCCGTTGTCCATTTTGCAATCCAGCGCTCCTATGTCATCCGGTGCCCCTTTCTACCTCTTTTCGTGTGCAGGTGTTAAACATTTCCAGATTGGACCGAGACTTGCCAAGCGGCCTTGGTTTACCACCGGTAGACCGCCTATCAAGTTTCGTACCATTTGGACTTCGTTTGATACTCCGACGGTTAACCGAGGGACCGAGAAGGCCTCGTGTGTGTTGCAGCCCAACACCCTTCCAAAGTGGCCCAAAACCCACCAAAACCCCCTCCTTCATCTCGGCCGTTCGATCATGATCACGTGGCCGAAAACCGAACCTCATTTGGACTCTCCTAGCTCCCTCTACCTATAAATATGTGTCTCCCTCCGTAATTCTCGCGCAGACGAAACCCTAGATCCACTCCCTCCGCGCCGCGAGACACTTCTTCCACCGGCCGGACATGTCCAGCCACTGCCGCCACCTCGCTCCGCCCTATCGGGAGCCGTCACCTCAGCTCACCGCCTCCCGCGACCAACCAGGAGGCGACACGTCGCCCCCTGCCTCCTCCCCGTCGCCGGGCCCGCCCCGGGCCAGTTTGGGCCGCCGCCGCCCGAGCGCCCTTCCCCGCGCCTCTCGCCGGAGAACGTCGCGCGCCGCCACACGGAAGACATTGCTGGCGCTGCCACCTGCTCGCCCCGCCGTCGTCCTATTCCGGCTCCCGGCCGCCGCCAAGCCGCCGGAGCTCCACCGCGCCTCGCCGGAGTCAACACCGCTCGTCGGAGCTCGCGAAGCTCGCCGGAGCTCCACTCCGGCCGGATCCGTTCGCTGGGATCAGATCCACCACCTCCTCCAACCAAACGGCGCCATCCCGAACCGGATCCACCCCGTCCAGGGTCTCCTTGTCCGCCCGTTGACTTTTCCGGAGGGTAATTTTTCCACTAAATCCCCGAGATTTCCAGATTCAAATGCCCATGTTCAACATGTCATAACTTTGCATCCGTAGCTCCGATTCATGTGTGTAGCATATCGAAATGTTCGTCTATGAGAGTACATCATTTCATCTCACTGCATCATTTTCATTTGAGCTCATCTTGATCCCCGAAATGCTGTTGGAAGAGAGCTATTTGAGTTAATTGTCAGATCTGCTACATCAAATAGCTATTTATCATTTTTGCCATGATTAATGTGTGCATGATATGCTCTTGAGCTCTACATGAGTTTTGTTATATGCTTTGTCATCTTTGCAGATGTGCTATCCATGTATTTTTGTGATACGTGTGGTGACTAGCACAAGCTTGCAAAGTGGTGCATTCATTAATGCTGATTTCAGGGACTTAGAATTTCACCATGTCCTTGATCTGTTTTTATCAATATGCCATATGTTCATGTTGTTTCCTAGTGATCCGTGCCTCTTTTGAGGATGATCAGTAAGGGTGATTTGTTAATATTGTGGTTCCCTATCCATCCATGTCTTTGTTTGCATTTATGGAGCACCCTAGCTTGAGTCAATCGAGCTCTACTTTTGCTATTTCGTAATTCCTGGCAGATTGTCTACTTGTTAGCGATTTTGCCGAGGATGTTGTTGTTGATCGGTGCATGATCTGTTGTTGTTCTTGCCATGTCTAGCTTATATAATATGTATACTTGATGGGTGTATGCTTAGGTTTTCATGCCTTGCTCTGTAGTGAGTGCATCGAGCTCGTGAACATGCCTACTTGTTAACAGATTTGCATGCTCCAGTTTTTCACTAAGCCTGAGTTCTGATTATGTTTTTTTTCCATGTTCACATGCTTGCAATTGTATTTTCTGATCCCTTTTGGCTCAAGGTCACTAAGGGACTTTTGTTAAGATCTTTGAGTAGCTTCATGTCATGCCTTTCTTTGCCATGTTACGTTCCTGTAGCATATAGTTTACATGCTCCAAAGTGTGCTACCTGATATGAAATTCCAGACTTGTGTTAATTTCATAAGTCTGAAACCTGTTATCATTTGCTTTTTTGCCATGCTTGTTTGAACCTGTAAATGGATGAATTAGCCATAGCTCAGTGTTCATCTTTTGTCAAGCGTCATGAGTGGATCCCTACCATGTATTTTGTTGCCATGTTTGAGTGCTGTAGCATAATTATCTCGATGCATTTAGATGGCTACTTGCTGTTTATCGCAGACCGGTGCCATATATGTTTTGCTTGCCATTTCCAAACCATGCATCCGATTCCGGTGATCTTTATATCGATTTCAACCGAAATCACCTCACCTTTCGAGTGGCACTCTTTGATTTCCAAGTGAGGCAAGGTCCAATCATTCCTTTCCAAATCATGCATATGCATCGCATACCGCATCCCGCATATCATATCATGTTCATGTGTCGGTTGTTTACTATGTTGTGTGCTTTCTTTCCGGTGTTGCTTCTTCGGGTTGGTTCCGATAACGTCGCGTTTGTGAGGACCCATTCGTCTACGTCCGTTTATCTTCTTCATGGACTCGTTCTTCTTCCTTGTGGGATTTCAGGCAAGATGACCATACCCTCGAAATCACTTCTATCTTTGCTTGCTAGATGCTCGCTCTTTTGCTATGCCTGTGCTGCGATACCTACCACTTGCTTATCATGCCTCCCATATTGTTAAAACAAGCCTCTAACCCACCTTGTCCTAGCAAACCGTTGTTTGTCTATGTTACTGCTTTGCTCAGCCCCTCTTATAGCGTTGTTAGTTGCAGGTGAAGATTGAAGTTTGTTCCTTGTTGCAACATGGAGATGTTGTTCCTCGTTGGAACATGTTTACTTGTTGGGATATCACAATATATCTTAATTAATGCATCTATATACTTGGTAAAGGGTGGAAGGCTCGGCCTTATGCCTGGTGTTTTGTTCCACTCTTGCCGCCCTAGTTTCCGTCATATCGGTGTTATGTTCCCGGATTTTGCGTTCCTTACGCGGTTGGGCTATAATGGGAACCCCTTAACAGTTCGCCTTGAATAAAACTCCTCCAGCAATGCCCAACATTGGTTTTACCATTCGCCACCTAGCCCTTTTCTTTTCCCTTGGGAGTCGCGCTCCTGAGGGTCATCATTATTTTACCCCCCCCCTCAAGCCAGTGCTCCTCTGAGTGTTGGTCCGACCGAGTAGACTGTGGGGCCACCTCGGGGCAACTTGAGGTTTGGTTTTACTCGTAGGATGTCTCATCTGAGTGTGCCCTAAGAATGAGATATGTGGAGCTCCTATCGGGATTTGTCGGCACATTCGGGCGGTATTGCTGGACTTGTTCTATCTTTGTCGAAGTTGTCTCGTAGAACTGGGATGCCGAGTCTGATCGGAATGTCTCGGGAGAAGGTTTATCCTTCGTTGACCGTGAGAGCTTGTGATGGGCTAAGTTGGGACTCCCCTGCAGGGATTTGAACTAACAAAGGCCGTGCCCGCGGTTATGGGCAGATGGGAATTTGTTAACGTCCAGTTGTACAAAACCTGAAGTTGACCCTAATTAAAATGCATCAACCGCGTGTGTAACCGTGATGGTCTCTTTCCGGCGGAGTCCGGGAAGTGAACACGGTGTTGGAGTTATGCTTGACATACGTTGTTCTAGGATCACTTCTTGATCATAGTTTTCTCGATCATGCTTTGCCTTCTCTTCTCGCTCTCATTTGCGTATGTTAGCCACCATATATGCTAGTCGCTTGCTGCAGCTCCACCTCATACCTTTTACCTTACCCAGAAGCTTAAATAGTCTTGATCGCGAGGGTGTGAGATTGCTGAGTCCCCGTGACTCACAGATTCTTCCAAAACCAGCTTGCAGGTGTCGTTGAACCATGCAGATGACGCAACCAGGCTCAAGGAGGAGCTTGATGAAGATCTTGTCCTTTGTGTTGTTTTGTTCTAGTTGATTAGTAATGGAGCCCAGTTGGGGTTGATCGGGGACCTTGTCGCATTTGGGGTTCTTCTTTTATTTTGGTTCCGTAGTCGGACCTTGATTGTATTTGGATGATGTAATGCTTTATTCATGTATCGTGTGAAGTGGCGATTGTAAGCCAACTATGTATTCTTTTCCCTTATGTATTACATGGGTTGTGTGAAGATTACCTCACTTGCGACATTGCTTTCAATGCGGTTATGCCTCTAAGTCGTGCTTCGACACGTGGGAGATATAGCCGCATCGAGGGCGTTACAGCCACGCAACCCCCTGACCCCTCTCACTCTTCCCCGTGGCCCTCCTCCCCTCTGCTCTCGCTCTCTCTTTCGAAGTCGAGTGGAGCCGTCGCCGCCGCTCGTCGTTACCATGGCCACCAACATCCCCACGCCCGGCCAACGCCCCCCTGAGCTCCGCCTCGACGCCGTAGAGCCACATGCCAAAGCACGTGCCCCTGGGAGGCCAACAACATCTTCATCACTGTCGTCTTCCACCTTGGGCTCCGTCCACCATCGTCGTCGATTCGCAGCAACCCGGCCTCCCCCGAGCCCGCTTCGACGCCTGCTGCAACCGCTATGAGATCCGCCGTCGTTTGCCCCTCCTCCCCATGCCTCTCGATCTCCGTAGCCATCGTCTCAACCGAAGCCGAAGCTCACCACCGCCCAGCCATGGCGCCGCCGTGGCCAGAGCCCGAACTAGCCGCTCGCGCACGCGTGATCGTTCTCCCCTCCTCCCCAGGAGCCCGTAGCCACCACTAGCTCCTCCGCACATGCCCTACAGCCACCCGCCCGAGCTCGCCCAAACTCCGGCCGCCGCCTGGCTCGACGCCGGCGTCATTCCCGGCCACCCCAGCACACTCCGCCTACACCGTTTGACGCGCAAGATCATCAGCAGCACACAGATGGCCTCAGCCGCCCTTTTGGTCGCCGGAGCATGAAAACCGCAGCTCCTCACCGTGTTTGACCTCACCAGTGGTGAACTGTCAGTGGGTTTGATCCACTTTGACCACGGGGGGACCCCCCCGTGTCCATGACATGTGGGGCCTTTGACTAAATTAGTGTAGGGTTATGATTAATGCTAATTGCCACTGTTAGAGGTTAATCTCCCGCTAACTAAACACTGTGCCACTGACAGTGGGACCCACTACCCAGTTAATCCATGGTTTATGTCTAAACCTTCTTAATTAAAGCCACATCCACTGACATGCAGGCCCCACTGGTCAGGTTTGACAAGGACCGCCCCTGTTGACTCGCTGGCATCACAGTGACGTCATGCTGACGCGGTAATTCTTTTCTGGAATTTAAATAAATCTTAAATGGTTTATTTATTTCAGAAAATGTTATAAACTTCTAAAAATCATATAAAATCAACCGTAACTCCAAATGAAATAAGTTATATATGAAAAATGATCAGAAAAATCTAGTCTATACATCTGTACTAGTTCCAGGCATGTTAGAGCAACCTAACCTTGCAGTTTAGATGAAACATGATAATGCACTTATACGAGTTCATAGTTTAGGCTTGTATTTGAATCTTTGATTCAAATAAGCTCAACCCACCCTGGTTTTAGTTGCATTAGCTCAAAACACATCATATTGACATGTCATGATCATGCATCAATTTTTGCATTGCATTGATTGTGTTTTCCTTCTCTGTTGCTGGTATTTGTCCCCTCTCGATAAACGTGCTTCCGACGATGAGTTCGATGACACCGATGAAGAACTATACTATCTTCAGAAGTGTTAGGCAAGAAAAACCCCTTGTTCATTCCGATACAATCTCACTCTCTCGCTCCTGCTCTCTTTTACTTCATTAGGACAACAACGATTCAACTGTTACATGTTGCGGTAGTTGAACCCCTTTCCTCTGCATGACCTGTCATTTCAACAGCAAATAGATGAAACCCACTAGCATGAGTAGGAGTTGTTTGAGCCCTGATGTGCCTACTCATTCATGCTTGTTTGTCATGCCTGCTATTGCTTAGAGTTGTGTCAGGTCTGATTCATCGGGGATTAATTGGAAAGTTGTGAACATGTCCTAGTGTCTGTGAGCTAAGTGTGTTGAACACGATTTGGTAAAGGTATCGATGAGAGGCCATGTAGAAGTACATGGTTGGTTGTTTCATTGGAACCATCCTTAAGCACCGAGATCTGTATGTGTGATTTAAGAATCAGTTACTACCATGCATTGGGCCCGAAACCAATGGACCCTTTCAACTTCTTAACCACCCTAGTCCTCTGTCCAGGAGTTGCAACTAGTTTCCGGTGTTTAAAGGATATCTGTTGGCGGCCGTGCGTAGCGCTGACCCTAGGGGTGGGCTATGTTGCGGTAGATACACCGTGGCACAGTGTATCGAGTCGCCCATTTGGTGTCTCGGGAAACCTGTACACATCGTTCGAGGCCGTATGTGGAAACCTCGGCCGGACTCCCTGCGGATGGAACCTGGATAGGCGATAAACCTGGACTAGAGACTTGAGTGTTTAGGTAGGCCGTGGCCGACACCCTCGTTGGGCTTCCGCTTGAAGGTTGCCGAGTACATGTCGTGTAAACGGCAGTAAGTGGTGAGAGCGTGTGTGATGAAGTACACCCCTGCAGGGTTAACATCATCTATTCGAATAGCCGTGTCCGCGGTAAAGGACTACTTGGTTGCCTATACAGTTGATAGACAAGTGAAAGTGGGTACTCTAAAACTCACAAGATAAGCGTGAGTGCTATGGATGGCCTTCTCGTAGGGAGACGGGAGCGGATCCATAGTGGTGTATTGATATGGTGAATATGTGGACTCGTGTGCGCCACCTCAAAGAGTTACTTGCAGTCATAGTTTATGATAGCCACTAAGTCAAAGACGGCTTGCTGCAGTCAAACTCCACCACCCCCTTTGTTGATACTGATGCATATGTAGCTAGTTCTAATGTAAGTCTTGCTGGGTACGTTTGCCTATTTTATGTTTTGTAGAGAGACGTCAGTCTCGCTAGTAGTTCCATGTGGACTTCGATGATTAGCTTGTTACCTCAGCTACGATCTTGTGCCCTTGGCTGGATCTGGTAGATAGTCAGGCTTCTCAGCCTTTTTCATTTATACATGTCTGTACTCACACATGTTAAGCTTCCGCATGTGCTTTGACTTGTATGCTCTAAATGTTGGGTCATGAGACCCATGTTTGTAATATCTCGCTCTACGGAGCCTAATGAATAAATACTTTGAGTTGTAGAGTCATGTTGTGATGCCATGTTGTATTTGCACTTATCGAGCATATTGTGTGTATGATTGAAATGCTTGGTATGTGTGGGATCCGACAATCTAGTTGTTTATCCTTGGTAGCCTCTCTTATGGGGAAATGTAGTCGGGTGTTTCCACTGAGCCTTGGCAGTCCTCTACAGCCCGGTTTACCGGAGTCCTGCTAGCCCAGCACTACTGCTCCAGAACACTTAGACTGGCCGGCGTGTGATTCACGTTCTTGTGTCTGTCCCTTCGGGGAAATGTCACGCGGAGACATCCGGAGTCCTGTTACCCTACTACAGCCCGGGTTCCCGGAGTCCTATTAGCCCAGTTGCTACAGCCCGGATTCATACGCTGTTGACCGACATGCTCGATGTTGATTCATGTATGCTTGTTCCTGTAAGTTAGTGCCACTTTGGGTTCGCGACTAGTCATGTCGGCCCGGGTTCTCTGTCATATCGATGCTAGCGACACTATCATATACGTGAGCCAAAAGGCGCAAACGGTCCCGGGACATGGTAAGGCGACACCCGTGGGGATACCGTGCGTGAGGCCGCAAAGTGATATGAGGTGTTACAGGCTAGATCGGTGTGACTTAGAATTGGGGTCCTGACATTTCAGATCTGAACATTCATGCCACAATAAAGAAAATTACAATGAAGAATATGCTAGAAAGCATTCCACATCAAAAATTCTATTTTTATCATTTACATGCTCGAGGACGAGCAGGAATTAAGCTTGGGGATGCTTGATACGTCTCCAACGTATTTATAATTTTTGATTGTTCCATGCTATTATATATTCCGTTTTGGATGTTTAATGGGATTTATTATACACTTTTATATTAGTTCTGGGACTAACTTATTAACCCAAGGCCCAGTGCAAATTGCTATTTTTTTGCCTATTTCAGTGTTTCGCAGAAAAGGAATATCAAACGGAGTCCAAACGGAATGAAACCTTCGGAAGCGTGATTTTTGGAACAAACGTGATCCAGAGGACTTAGAGTAAACGTAAAGAAACATCCGAGGAGGCCACGAGGCAGGGGGTGCGCCTACCCCCTAGGCGCGCCCTCCCCCCTCGTGGGCCCCTTGTGGCTCCACCGACCTACTTCTTCCTCCTATATATGTTCATATTCCCCGAAAACATTCAGGAGCACCACAAAACCCTATTTCCACCGCCGCTACCTTCTGTACCCAAGAGATCCCATCTTGGGGCCTTTTCTGGAGCTTCGCCGGAGGGGGCATCGATCACGGAGTGCCTCTACATCAGCTCCATGGCCCCTCCAATGATGTGAGAGTAGTTTACTTCAGACCTTCGGGTCCATAGTTATTAGCTAGATGGCTTCTTCTATCTCTTTGGATCTCGATACGAAGTTCTCCTCGAGTTTCTTGGAGATCTATTCGATGTAACTCTTTTTGCGACGTGTTTGTCAAGATCTGATGAATTGTGGGTTTATGATCAAGATTATCTATGAACAATATTTGATTCTTCTCTGAAATATTTTATGTATGATTGGTTATCTTTGCAAGTCTCTTCGAATTATCAGTTTGGTTTGGCCTACTAGATTGGTCTTTCTTGCAATGGGAGAAGTGCTCAGCTTTGGGTTCAATCTTGCGGTGCTCGATCCCAGTGACAGAAAGGGAAATGACACGTATTGTATTCTTGCCATCGAGGATAAAAGATGAGGTTTATATCATATTGCTTGAGTTTATCCCTCTAGATCATGTCATCTTACCTAATGCGTTAGTCTGTTCTTATGAACTTAATACTCTAGATGCATGCTGGATAGTGGTCGATGTGTGGAGTAATAGCAGTAGATGCAGGAAGGAGTCGGTCTATTTGTCACGGACGTGATGCCTATATACATGATAATGCCTACATATTCTCATAATTATTCACTTTTCTATCAATTTCTCGATAGTAATTTGTTCAACCACCGTAATACTTATGCTATCTTGGGAGAAGCCACTAGTGAAACCTATGGCCCCCCGGGTATATTCTCCATTATATTAATCTCCCAACAACATGTTATTTCTACTACCATTTATTTTGCAATCATTACTTTTAATCTTTATCATAAAAATATAAAAATATTATCTTATCATTTCTATCAGATCTCACTCTCGTAAGTGACCGTGAAGGGATTGACAACCCCTTGATCGCGTTGGTTGTGAGGTTCTTATTTGTTTGTGTAGGTACGAGGGACTTGCGTGTGGCCTCCTACTGGATTGATACCTTGGTTCTCAAAAACTAAGGGAAATACTTACGCTACTTTGCTGCATCACCCTTTCCTCTTCAAGGGAAAACCAACGTAGTGCTCATGAGGTAGTAGACGACAGCTACAGTAGGCCCTCCTAGGTGGCAACAGACTTCACCCCCTTCGGCTTCATGTTCCTGAGGCGGGAGTGAAAATCTTTCGCCCTCGCCTGGGGCTGGAAGGAAGGGCACACCCTCCACTTCAAGTACGATGGGGCCGCGACGCTCTTCCTGAAGATCTTCGGCGTCACCGGCTGCTGCGTGGACTATTGCATGGAGAGCGATAGTGGCAGCAGTGGCGGTTCCTTCGGCAACGGTGGCGGTGGTAGTAGCACCTCCTCTGGGGGAAGAAGAACCGACTCCGACGACTCCCCATGCCCCTGTGTCAAGGAGGAGGACTCTGACTAGGCGTAGGAGGTGCCCGGTTCGGTGCTCCAGGAGTGGCGGCCTTCACGAGGAGGTTCCTTTTGTTTTTATTCCTGCATTAGAACAACATGGGCCCTGCGGGGGCGCATAAGAAACGCTGGCGCTTGCGCCTTACCCTTAATGCTCTGCACCACTAGGAGGTTCCTTTTGTCTCGAGATTTAACTTGATCATGGCACTTCTCATTTAGACTTAGCCTTTTCTTCGCGATCGTGTTAATGCTCTGCACCACTAGGACCCAGCCCCGAGCAAGCCTCAGCCATCGATGGTATGCCAGGTCATGATGCCTTTGAAAAGGCCAGGAGGTGAGGGCCTCGAGGTCTGGTAAGAGCTCCCGAGGCACGATGCTCAAGAGGTTCCCCTTGACGCGCAAGCGGCTCACGCGAGAGAAAAGGTTTCCGCCTTAGACGAGATTGCGAAAAGAAGGAATGTTATTAGTGAGATCTACGCGCCGTGCGAGGCGGTCAACTTAGCTCCTTGGGGTGCAGCATGGAGTAACTACGGCTCGTGGGGAGTCCTTCCTACATAAGGGCGCACTTCCTCGAAGCTTGACTTCCTGTCCACCTTCTATTTTGTGATAAATCAACACATGCCTCACGAGGGGTGCATGAAAAATTGATATCCTTCATGACTTAACGGATTCCAACGTGCTAAACTGCAACCTTCCTCCCCATGCTTCCTCGCGAGGCCTGCCAAGGCCAGGAGGTGAGAGCGCCAGGGGTGCAAGCCCTCCCGAGGCGAAATGCTTGGGAGGGGGCGATGCACGTTCATCGGCTCACTCATGTGCGTCGTGCGAGGACATTAGACAACATGGCCTTGGTGGGGTGGTGCGCACGGGAGCAGGCCCGCGGTGCAGAGCCCGACCATTTGGCTCTTAATGCCATCGGGGCTGACCCAAGCGTAAGCACCATGCCCAGCCCCTGCTCGCGCAAGGCTCACGAGAGAGCCCCTGAGCGCGCGTGGAGCACGAAAAAGAATGGAATCCAGCGAAACGCCACAAAGAAAACCAAATTCTTTTCTCAGAGAAGACATAAGAACCAAAGTATTTACTTTAGAGAAGACGCATATTTGCTTACAAGTAGAAAGGAAAATATAAAATGGCTACCGCGTCTGGCACCTTCATCGATTGTTTCGCCAGCATAGAGCATGGGGCTTCCACTTGGGCATGGGCATGATCGCTGTTTGCTCATTCCGCCAACGCGGAGAATGGGGCTTCCACTTGGGAGTGGGTGGGAGCTTCGGCGAGGCCGTGGGGCGAAGTACTGGGAGACTCTTGGGCATGTACAACCCCACCTCATTCTTACGTGATAGGGTCACTGGTAGAACTTGCAGAGGTGCTGGATGTTCCATGTGTTCTGCATAGGAACTCCATCCCGTGTCTCCAGGCGTGCAGCGCCTGGCCTGGAGACATGGCCGACCCTAAAAGGGACTGCCCACATGGGCGAGAGCTTGTGGAGGCCCTCCCTGGGGAGGATACGCCTCAGGACAAGGTCCCCAACCTCGAGAGTGTGGGGGTGGATTTTGCAGTTTTGGTAGGACTGCAAGGCATGCTGGTACCTTGCGGCGTGGAGGGCGGCCTGAGGGCAGGCCTCCTCGAGGAGCATAAGGTTGGCCCACTGCGAGTCGTCCTGGCGCGCATCATCGAATTCCAGGACTCGCGGGAACCATGCCTGAGCTCAGAAGGGAGGACCGCCTTGGCCCCGTAGACGAGGAAGAAGGGGGTCTCACTAGTGGGCTTCGTCGCTGTGGAGTGGATGGACCACAACACGGACTGCAGCTCATCCAACCAGCCCTTGCCTCAAGTCTCAAGATTTTTCATGAAGCTCCTAGTCTTGATGCCCCTGAGGACCTCAACATTGACGCGCTCGGCCTGGCCATTGCTCCATGGCTGCGCCACCGGAGTGTACCATATCTGTGTTCCAAGGTTAGCACAGTATGACATGAAGAGGTCGCTCATAAATTGGGAGCCGTTATCAGTGATGATATGGTTGGGGATACCGAACTGACTCACGAGGTCCCTGATGAACTTGACAGTCGAGCCCGCCGGAATGACGCACACGGGCTCCACCTCCGCCCACTTGGTGAACTTGTCGATGGCGACGTAGAGGTAGCAGTAACCGCTAGCTGTCGGCATTCTGGGAACGGGGTCCCCAGACTTGCCGGCTTGCGGCCCGCAACGTGGCTCCACCAGCGGCCCTGTACGGCCCATCTTCACCAGCAAACATTCAAGACCCTCGCGAGGCGGACTACGCAAGACCTCCTTAGGGGCGGCCTCACTAGGCTGGCTCACGAGGGGCGGAGAGATCAAGGCAAGGGGCACCTCACGAGGTTTCTGTGACGCAAGCCGTGACGACTGGAGCCAGGCGGGTGCCAGGTGGGTGCCAGCACGAGCAGTGTCCTTGTTTCCACTTTGGTGCTAAAGGGGCAAGAGCAGATGAGGAGTCCCAAGGCGTCAGGCAAAGGTTTCCATATCGGTGCAACAAGACCAAGACCAGCAGGATGGCAGGACGGAGGTCACCGTGGAGCCCAAGACGGCGTCACCACCAGAGCCTTAGGCAGGCGAAGACTACTTTTGTCAGGATAGCTTGTACTAGTTGTCTCCCTTTGAATTTGGCTGTTGTGGGATCCCTTCCTGCTCAATATTCAGGAAGAGGACCAGGGCCTCTATAAATAGGACTAGCCACCACCACAGGGATCTGATTGGGACCTAGATCGGATCAATATCACCCCAGCCACTCAAGTTCACTAATCACAAGAACGCCTCTCCTCGCGAGGCTGTTCTTCCCTTGTAACTATTCATCCTCACCCCAAGAGGCAATCCACCACACCACACTGGAGTAGGGTTGTAACACCCATGATGCGGCTATATCTCCCACGTGTCGAGGCACGACTTAGAGCATAAACGCATTGTGGCTTTGTCGCAAGAGGGGTAATCTTCACACAATCCCATGTACTGAATAAGAAAGGGATAAAGAGTTGGCTTACAATCTCCACTTCGCACAATACATAAATAATTCATACATCATCCAAATACACTCAAAGGTCCGACTACGGAACCAAAATAAAGGAAGACAACCCCAAATGCTAGATCCCCGATCGTCCCAACTGGGATCCACTACTGATCAAATGGAAACAAAACAAAACAACGACCAAGATCTTCATCGAGCTCCCACTTGAGCTGTGTTGCGTCACCTGCACTGGTATCATCGGCACCTGCAACTGTTTGGAAGTATCTGTGAGTCACGAGGACTCAGCAATCTCACACCCGCGAGATCAAGACTATTTAAGCTTATGGGTAGGAAAGGGTAGTGAGGTGGAGCTACAGCAAGCACTAAGCATATATGGTGGCTATCATACGCAAAAGAGAGCGAGAAGAGAAGCAACGCAACGGTCGAGAAGCTAGAAGTGATCAAGAAGTGATCCTGAAACTATTTACGTTCAAGCATAACACAAGGTCGTGTTCACTTCCCGGACTCTGCCGAAAAGAGACCATCACGGCTACACACGCGGTTGATGCATTTTAATTAAGTTAAGTGTCAAGTTCTCTACAACCGGACATTAACAAATTCCCATCTGCCACATAACCGCGGGCACGACTTTCGAAAGTTCAAACCCTGCAGGGGTGTCCCAACTAAGCCCATCACAAGCTCTCACGGTGAACGAAGGACATTCCTTCTCCCAGGAAGACCCGATCAAACTCGGAATCCCTATTACAGGACATTTCGACAATGGTAAAACAAGACCAGCAAAGCCACCCGAATGTGCCGACAAATCCCGATATGAGATGCACATATCTCGTTCTCATGGCACACTGGATTAGCAGTCCGTACAACTAAAACCAACCCTCAAGTTTCCCCGAGGTGGCGCTGCAAGGGGCTCTAGTTTGGACCAACACTCAGAGGAGCCCTGGCCCGGGGGGTTAAAATAAAGATGACCCTCGGGCTCCGGAAATCCAAGGGAAAAAGTCTTAGGTTGTTAGGAAAATGTAAAACCAAGGTTGGGCCTTGCTGGAGGAGATTTATTCAAAGCGAACTGTCAAGGGGTTCCCATAACACCCAATCGCGTTAGGAACGCAAAATCAAGGAACATAACACCAGTATGATGGAAACTAGGGCAGCAAGAGTGGAACAAAACACCAGGCATAAGGCCGAGCCTTCCACCCTTTACCAAGTATGTAGATGCATTAAAGTAAATAAGATATATTGTGATATCCAACATATCCATGTTCCAACATGGAACAAACTTCAACTTCAGTCTTCAAATGTAGAGAAAGACGATGAGAAACACCACCATGAATTATTGAGGCACTCCAGAATGAAAATTGGAAAGGTTGAACCAACGATGAAAAGAATTTTGAAGATCTTGCAGAAATACATATGACTGATGATAATTTATTCTTACGTCAAACTTGGAGAAGAATTTGAGAGTAACTCCGAGGAAAATAGAAGAGTCAGGTAAGATCCTGGGAAAAGACCTATGGGTTAGGGCCCACTCAAGAGAAACACCTTCGAACGATTAAAAAGAGAGATTGCGCCGGTTGAATTAAATGACTTGAATGAGATAATAACCTCGAGATAGCTTGAAGGATTTAGGAATGAAAACACGAATCTCCTAAGATATCTTCAGCACTTCGGATATGAATAGAGAGATATTAACGATGAAGAGGTGCATCGGCATGAGAAAACATATGAAACGAGAAAAGGATATGATCGACAAAGCTTGAATTGAATCCATCGGAGAAGAAAAGAGAACGAAGAATGATAAACTTGAAGCTCCGTTAGTATCTTATTGAGAATCACCAGATAAGAACATTGACGGAAAAGAATGGAGAGACTTCCCATCAATAAAAGGATACTTGATTAAGAAATCAGAGTCCTTGAAGAAAAAGGGTGGGAGGGTGGGAAAAAAAGGCAACTTGGGACGGTTGAAACAAATAACGTTGAGAAGACTTTGAGTTGATCTTGCGGATGTTGAAAATGATCGGATCCACTTGTAGAGAAACACGCCGGTTGAAAAGGATTGACATGACAATCTCGATTATCATGAAGGATTAGTATTCGCATAGTAATATGAGAACACCACTTAGCGAAGGTATGGAATCAACACTTGACATTGAAGCAACTTGAATACCACAACTCAAAACAAAACAAAGGATTGGCTTGCAAAATAAGCCGGAAACAAACATATGATAGATCCCATATCTTATCATGTGTCTGTTGGAAGGATATCCTACGTGATACTTGAATTCCCACTTATAAACTCCCGAAACTTTCTAGTTATGAAATCATGTGTTGGGGATATAGGGGAAGCATAATATCTCACCCAAACTAACAATTCTTACATCCAGCTGTATCCATCCTTCAACACATAACCAAGAAACCTTCAGAAATCGGGTACCTTAACCTCCGAAAAGCATCTGTTATACTAGTTATGGAAATACTCCCAAACTCCCGCCCCAGTACTGGGTGGCGTTGAGGTTATCTCACCGACAACTGCATAAAAGAGATTTTTTATGTCGGCGAAACACAGGTATTCCAGAATTGCAACGATAAAATTGTGACGACAACACCTCGGAGCTCAACTCCCCAGGACACTGCCACAGCCCCTAAATGTCAGGAGGCACCAAGAACAATGTTCTCGTCACAAGACTATCGGAACGATTCCAAGATACCCGCGTGATCCTAAAAAAAATCGTGAAATTTGAGGAGAGAAGGGTCAAAACATTTTGTTCTAGACTCAACTACGTCAGCGATTCGATCAAGCAGGAGCTCCTAAGTCGGGGATGGGTCTGATTACCAACTTGAAACACCCACGATGAGGCTATATCTCCCACGTGTCGAGGCACGACTTAGAGGCATAACCGCATTGTGGCTTTCTCGCAAGAGGGGTAATCTTCACACAATCCCATGTACTGAATAAGAAAGGGATAAAGAGTTGGCTTACAATTTACACTTCACACAATACATAAATAATTCATACATCATACAAATACACTCAAAGGTCCGACTACGGAACCAAAATAAAGGAAGCCAACCCCAAATGCTAGATCCCCGATCGTCCCAACTGGGATCCACTACTGATCAAATGGAAACAATACAAAACAACGACCAAGATCTTCATCGAGCTCCCACTTGAGCTGGGTTGTGCCACCTACACTTGTATCATCGGCATCTGCAACTGTTTGGAAGTATCTATGAGTCACGAGGACTCAGCAATCTCACACTCGCGAGATCAAGACTATTTAAGCTTATGGGAAGGAAATGGTAGTGAGGTGGAGCTACAACAAGCACTAAGCATACTAGTAGAATGCCCGTGAGTTGCCACGGGCTTTTAAAATATTATGTTTGAGTTATATATATAACATAAATCATGCTAAATTTCACTTGTATAGAAAAGATAGCAGTAACAATCGGGTAAAAATTGAAATCCACTTTACTTGCAATATAAGTTGATAAAAAGGTAATTTGACTTTGTATACATAGAGAGTGATGATCCAACTAAGAATCTGTTACGAATTAAGCACTACTTGATGCCCTAAGTTGTTCTCGCACAATATCTAGGAATATTGTCTTTAGATTCATTCGCACAATATTTGAGAAAGTATAATAAAAACTACTTCATCAACTCATAATCATCCTGCACAAGAAATATATGTAGTTAACAAGAATATTATTCATGTTGAAGGTCTTAAAATGTGCAACAGTGAATACTCACCGTACAAATCAGATGCACCAATTCTTTGCCATTCCACGAGAGTATACAATCAAAAACATTTATACCCGGTGCGTCGGCCGAACATTGGGCCGGTCATGCGCGGGACGTTCGATCGGGAGTCATCATGTGGCTAGAACAGACTATGACCCCACCTTATCCCTTCGCTATGGTTGCCTTCCTCTTCCGCTCTCTTGCTCCCCATCTGCTCCCCAGTCGTCCGAGCGCGCCCCGCGGCTCCCCTCGACTATGCACCGGCGAGTTGATACCAGAGGTGGACGGAGATATGAGACGGAGCGCGCGCCGGCGAGATCCACACCTCCTCCCTCCACGCGGCATGCAAACCACAGCCGACGAAATCTGCAACCACCCAGAGCTTCGTAAGGGGTGGGGTGGAGCTGCAACGACACACAGCCATGGCGCGACGAGCGACACGTCGATGGAGTTGAACGACGGACAGCGAGCCAATTAATGTTGCAACCGACCGCACAAAGTGCTGGAACCACAACCAGCATTCGGAAGAGCTACCATGAGCCGCGGTGGCGCGACAGTGGAGAACGGTGGGGACACCACGACAATGTTGCAATCGGCGTTACGATTTGCTGGAACCGGCGTTTTGTTTTGCTGGAACGGGAGCCCATGTTTGCTGCAAGATCAATGCAACGCTGCAACCAGCATGGCATTTTGCTGGAACCATTGTCACGTTTTGCTGGAGGCAGACACATCCCTGCAATTTCCTAAATTAATATTATATTAAATATAGTGATAACAGAAAATAAATGCTTGTATCTTTAATGTTATGGTAGTGAAGTATATAAATTTACCCATCTATGATCATTGAAATACCAGCCGAAAATACACGTTGACATCTAGATATATTGGAATTCTAGTCAGGTTGCGCTAATTGGAAGTGTGTCGTTGAATTCCCTCACAAATCATTGTAATCACTAAATTCCTTGGAGTTTTAACCTTTGGCTGATGTATGGATAGGGTCTAAAATATATACATGCTTGCATGTTTTTCGATGATGTACAAGATATATCGAACCATGGATAGGGTCTAATTTGCATATGGAAGATAAATTTACAAGCGGTAGCAATTAAAAACCGTAAACCATGACAACAATGACAAGAGACGTTACTTGCCAGGTCGCACGATGAGATGTTATTGTCTACCTGGACAACTATCAAACAATGTTGTCAACAACTGAATGTTTGGCTTCACGCGGAACTTTAGATCTCGTGTTGAATCTAACATCATGGATTGAGCAAGAAAAGTTATTAGAAACACATTGATACTAATGATTTTGAATGTTTAAATATAAAAATGAAACTAAGACTAAAACAACTGTATTTATTTACAAGAAAAACTATTTTTTTACCTACACAACCTTATCCTCACCGCACAGCGGCCAAAGGTCAGGGTAGTCCTCTCACTGTCTCCACTCACAGCCATATCCATCATCGTGCCTCCCCTTCAGTCCACGTAATCGTTTCACCCCTGCACGGCGTGCGCCAGTTACTCCTCTCCCTGCCGCAGCCGGCCCCTCCTCTCCCCGCCACATCATCGATGCTCCTCCTCTCCACACCACTACAAGAGCCCGTCCACCTCATCCTCCTCTTCCCTCCATGGCGTCGGCTAGCATCTCCTATCCCTGTCGTCTATCGTGTCCCCTTTCTCCACAAGTCCCTCGACAACGTCACCTGCATCCTCCTCTCCTGCCACGGTGTTGCCGGCCCCTTTATCTGCCCGACAATCTCTCGCACCACCGCATTGACACCAAGCCAGTGCATCCGCTAGTCTGACATGGAATCAGTCGGATCCGACTGGTCGATGCAGCAGGGTTCACCGCTCTCTGTCCGGATGTGGGTAGGAGGGACGACACCCAAGGTGAGGACCTCTTTTCATGACCCCCCCTCCCTTGTCTTCTATATTGCTGGCTCTTTTGGGTCAAATTCTTCTTGATCTTCTATATTTGCCTCCCAATCCTAACTTATTTGCAAGATACTCCATCAAATAAATCTAGAGTTTCAAAGCTCAAGAAAATTAACAAAACGTTGTCCTTATTTAAACCTAGCAAGCTAGCTACATATAAGAAATGAAGTACATATAGTACAACTAATTTACTACATGACAAATTGGGGTTATTGTTTGAACTTGTAAGTACATAAAATGGATTATTATATAATTCACTTGCAATTAATTATGCACTAATCAAATAGTTTATGACAATTTGAAAGGGGCCACTTTTGCGTGTCTAGCATACCAACTTAGTGAGAACTTTAAAGTGAAATATTCATATAAGTAAGCGGTAGTGGAGTACAAACTGCAAGGCAATAGAGAGTCTACAATTTGGGAAGCTCCAACAATTGGAGAACATGCAAAAGCTAGACTTAAGATGGCTCACCTTCGTCCCAGCTAGGAATTCTTCTGGCTAAATAAGGAGTAGAACAGCTACGTCCAGATGTCCTAGATCAACACAAACGCCCTAGTTAACTAACGCATTTAAATGTCCTGCAAATTCACCGGCAAATATAGCAACACACGTAAATAATAGCGCACGACGATTCTTCTTGAAATTACTTTACCACACACAACACAACGCATGCATGGAATGGAAAAGGGGGGAACATGGAACTCGGGGGAAATATAACGAATCAAACTACGGAACAATGTGAAGTTGGTGTTGGAGAGCTTCTTCTTGCCTTCCTTCCTCCACTGGTGACACATGACGTAGGTGTCCGCTCCTCATTCCTGGCATCACCACTCAAAGCAACCATATAGCAGGAGAAAAAAAGATCAGATCCAACACATCGCAACGCCACCTCCTGCACCGGCATGCCGTGTGTAGTCTACATCACATGAGCATGAACAACAAATTGAAGGAGACAGAGAAAGATGTGGGAGCTACAACACATGAGCATGAACAAAAAAATATCAATACATTAGCAACTGCAAGAAGTAAAAGTTCACATTAATAAAGTAGCTCACTATACTTGGAAGAAATCTGCAACAAATTGAAGGAGACATGGAAATGTGGGTGCTAAGTACATGTGCATGAACAATAACATATCAGTGCATTAGCAACTGAAGAAGAAAAATTCATATCAATATTATTTGTTATGTGTAAGCAGCAGCAGCACACACAACCCAAAATTGCATCATCATAAATAGATAGAGAATTAATTAATAAGCAGAACAAAAGAAGCAAGACGACGCCCAGTGTCCGCGTAATCTACCACCCACCGTGCTCATGGTGCATATGACAACAATTGTTGTGTGTTCCCTTCGCTACCGCTCCTCTGAGAAAATTGAAAATAATCATGTACTCAGGTTTAGTCAGTAAGGAAAAGGCATGTAGAAAACTTAATTACTGTGTCTGACTCATGATACATGTCTTTGAGTCTTTCAACAATGTAGCACCGATCGTTGTATCTTTCTTTAGCAACATTGAAATCCGCATGAACCTTTAGCTTCAAAATTGCGTAACAAGCAGGCCAATTATAGGAGATAACATGACATGGACTTAAGAAATAAACAGAATACAAAGGGGAACTTTAAAAGGAAAATTCAGTGTAACAATACTGTGTTTTATCTATCTGACTATTCAAGTAAGGGTAGACTATATATTTCTCTTTGTACTCCTGCAAATAATCTTTGTACCTGAAATAAATATAATCAGTTTGTTCCATGTGTGAAAGCAAGCCGCCCAAAGCATGTCACGCCAAAACATTGTGAAGTGAGAAGATTTGTAACAACAAGAGAATAATAGGAGGGATTAGATTCATAATAGTAAACTTGGCAGCGGCAGCCAAGAAGTGAATTGATCATCTGACCTTGACCGGTCGTCCATCCAAGGAACACACCAAAGTACCAATCTCTGTGTTAGCGTTGTCGCCGAAATAGCAGCAGCACACCACACATCTTCTGCTGAAATCAACAGCTGAAGCTTCCCACAGAAGATAGTTAATCAGTATAAAATTCTTCCATCCCATCTGAAGCCTCCTCCCAATCTCCCGCGCACACAGCAGCAGCAGCCAGCAGACAACACCGGACACCAGAGGGAGACGAGCACCGGGACGACGCCTAGACCTCTCCCTCGCCCCAAGCGTTTCCTCCATCCGGGCGGACTCTGCAGGCCGCGGCGGCATGGCCATGCTGGCAGGGATCCGATTGCGGAGGAAAGGGAGGCCACGTTTGTTTTTTTCCTCCTTTGATTTTTGCTCCGATGGCAAACTCTGGCTCGCCTGGCCCTCCTATGTTTTTTTGGCTAAATGTGGAAGATTTCGGCTCTACATGGAAACACTACCGCTTAATCCTAAATTGTCATATGATTTGTGTTATATATGGAATACATGTTATATATGGATATATGGCTGATTGGTTGAATGGCTGCCGATTTACTTCGTTGGTTGATTGACTGCTGATTTACTTCATATATATATATGGAATACATGGATGGCTGCCGGTTCATTTCATTGTAAAAAAACCGAGAGCAATCTAAAAAATCAGTAGCAATAAAAATCGGTGGGAGGGGTGGATCGGTGGATGGGGAGATCGAGATGGGAGGGGGAGCGAGCGAACGAACGAACGAACAACATACGAACTCCTTCATTAGAAGTAGAGATATGGTGGCTGTCATACGCAAAAGAAACCGAGAAGAGAAGCAACTCAACGGTCGAGAAGTTAGAAGTGATCAAGAAATGATCCTGAAACTACTTACGTTCAAGCATAACACTAGGCCGTGTTCATTTCCCGAACTCCGCCGAAAAGAGAACATCATGGCTACACACGCGGTTGATGCATTTTAATTAAGTTAAGTGTCAAGTTCTCTACAACCGGACATTAACAAATTCCCATCTGCCACATAACCGCATGCATGGCTTTCGAATGTTCAAACCCTACAGGGGTGTCCCAACTTAGCCCATCACAAGCTCTCACGGTCAATGAAGAATATTCCTTCTCCCAGGAAGACCCGATCAGACTCGGAACCCCGGTTACAAGACATTTCGACAATGGCAAAACAAGACCAGCAAAGCCACCCGAATGTGCCGACAAATTCCGTTAGGAGCTGCATATATCTCGCTCTCAGGGCACATCGGATGAGCAGTCCGTACAACTAAAATCAACCCTCAAGTTTCCCCAAGGTGGCGCTACAAGGGGCTCTAGTTTGGACCAACACTTAGAGGAGCACTGACCTGGGGGGGGAGGGGTGTTAAAATAAAGACGACCCTCAGGCTCCGGAAACCCAAAGGAAAAAGGCTTAGGTTGTTAGGCAAATGTAAAACCGAGGTTGGGCCTTGCTGGAGGAGTTTTATTCAAAGCGAACTGTCAAGGGCTTCCCATAACACCCAACCGCGTTAGGAACGCAAAATCAAGGAACATAACACCGGTATGACGGAAACTAGGGCGGCAAGAGTGAAACAAAACACCAGGCAAAAGGCCGAGCCTTCCACCCTTACCAAGTATATAGATGCATTAAAGTAAATAAGATATATTGTGATATCCCAACATATCCATGTTCCAACATGGAACAAACTTCAACTTCACCTGTAACTAACAACGCTATAAGAGGGGCTGAACAAAAGCGGTAACTTAGCCAAACAACGGTTTGCTAGGAAGGTGGGTTGGAGGCTTGACATGGCAATATGGGAGGCAAGATATAACAAATGGTAGGTAGCGCGACATAGCGATAGAACCAACAACTAGCAAGAAAAGATAGAAGTGATTTCGAGGGAATGGTCATCTTGCCTGAAATTCAGCAAGGAAGAAGAACGAGTCCATGAAGAAGGAAAACAGACGGAGTCGAACGAATCCTCACAACTCCAGAACGGAACCGAAGCTAACGAGAGAAGAAACCCGAAAAGGAGCAAGCAACATAGTAAACAACCATCACATAAACATGGCATGATTCACAACCAAGTATGATGCATGTCCTGTTTAATGAAACATGACATGGCAAAGTGCAACAAACAATACTACAAATTAAGTGGAGCTCAATATGCAACGAGTTGCATATTGACGAAAGACCACATGACTTATTTAGTTCTCTCCCGTTTATGCTACTCAACAAAATTAAATGTTATTAAGCATGGCAAGAGATGAAGCATCAGTAAACTACACATTTTAGGCAAGTTTAAATGAGTTCGGAAACAACAAACAACAAGTCCGAAAAAATCTCATATGCATTTAGCAATTTTAATGCAAACAACAATTTTATCCATTTTAAATGTTGTTATCATGATGCGGATGATATATGCAAGTTTTATGAAATTTTAAGAAAATGTTGACATGGATATTATGAAGCATTTGTCATCGTGGCACAAATGAAAGGGGTGCCACGTCAACTATAACGGGAATGGTGCCACGGCAACATTCCGGTATCGGTAACTCGATTGAGATGTCGGTGCTAAAGAAAATGTGACGGGAGCGTGTCATGCGATGAAAGGTGGGGTGCTCCCGGTTACCGGGTTCCCACGGGTCGACGGCGGTGCAAGCGAGGAGGAACGTGCAAGGAACAAATGGGACAGTGCAAACACGGGGTTCATCTCGTACATCACAGAACATTCGGTCCACGACGTCGTCTCGGGGTTATACCTTCGGAGAGTGCAAACGGGACGGTTCTCGTTAGGTGCAAAGTAGAGGAAGTAGACATTCTCGTGGCGACGGTAGTGGAAGTAGTCGTTCATGCTCGGGAGCGGTTTACAAGGACGGTAGTTGAACTTGCTGATCCGAGGGTGTATTTGGCAGTCTAGTTCATGCAACGGTAGTCGTTCCCGTTCGTTCGGAGAGGTACTTGATGACTCCAAGTCGTTCGAGCGAAATGCACGTCGATGGTTGTCGTTCTAGGTAGGAAACGGTAGCTAAACATAGTTCGTAGATGTTCATGTCGTCGTGGTCATTTGGGTCTGGGAATGATGGCAGTCGTTCACTTGACGGCTGTGGATGAACTTGGCGGTCCTCGTCGTCCTGGTACTTGGCGTCCTCTCAGCCTTGACGGTGATGAAACGGAACGCGATGGTTGTGGTACTTTGCGAATCCAGGGAAATGGTAGCCGTACACACATCGTAGAGGAACTTGGCGCACCACTGGACTTGGCGATCTTGATGAACTAGAGGGGCATCGAGGGACTTGCACGCCTCTGCCTCAGGAGGTCACCGGAGATAAATGGAGGCAACTCGAGCTGCTGGTTGTTTGTCCGTGGCCGATCCGTGGCTAGAAGAAGTGGCCGGCGTCGGCCTTGGCATGAAGCAGGGAAGCAGCGGCGCACACAGCGAAGGCCGGCGAGGAGCAGGAGATGGCCGGGGTGCCTTGGCGCAACGAAGGCCAAGCAGAGGAGGGCAGCAGCGGCGTGCTTGCTGGGCGGAGCAGGGGTGGCGGAGCGGAGCGGAGCAGAGCAGCAGCGTAGAAGCCGACCGCGGCAGGAGATGGTAGTGGTGCGGGAGGCCGGGCACGGCTGCGGAGGAAGGCGGAGGCTTGGAAGCCATTCTGGAGCAGGGAAGCAGAGGCGGACGGGCAGCGGGGATGGCCGTCAGCGACGGACACCAAGGGCGGCGGTGCTGCAATCCTCCATGGCCGCGACGTGGTTCCTTGTAACACCCACAAAGCAGCTATATCTCCCCCGTGTCGGGGCATGACTTAGAGGCATAGCTGCATGGTAGGTTTGTCGCAAGAGGGGTAATCTTCACACATCCCATGTAATGAATAAGAAAGGGATAAAGAGTTGGCTTACAATCGCCACTTCACACAAATACAAGTTAAACATACATCATCCAGAATACAATCAAGGTCCGACTACGGAACCAAAGTAAAATAAGACAACCCAAATGCTAGATCCCCGATCGACCCGACTGGGCTCCACTACTGATCAACAGGAAACGAAACAACACAACGAACAAGATCTTCATCGAGCTCCCACTGGAGCTGGGTTGCGTCATCTGCACTGGTATCATCGGCACCTGCAACTGTTTGGAAGTATCTTTGAGTCACGAGGACTCAGCAATCTCACACCCGCGAGATCAAGACTATTTAATCTTATGGGTAGTAAAGGGTAGGAGGTGGACCTACAGCAGGCACTAAGCATATATGGTGGCTAACATACGCAAATAAGAGCGAGAAGAGAAGCAAAGCACGGTCGTGAAGCTAGAAGTGATCAAGAAGTGATCCTATAACTACTTACGTTCAAGCATAACACAAGAACCGTGTTCACTTCCCGGACTCCGCCGAGAAGAGACCATCACGGCTACACACGCGGTTGATGCATTTTAATTAAGTTAAGTTTCAAGTTCTCTACAACCGGATATTAACAAATTCCCATCTGCCCATAACCGCGGGCACGGCTTTCGAAAGTTCAAACCCTACTAGGGTGTCCCAACTTAGCCCATCACAATCTCTCATGGTCAACGAAGGATATTCCTTCTCCCAGGAAGACCCGATCAATCTCGGAATCCCGGTTACAAGACATTTCGACAATGGTAAAACAAGACCAGCAAGACCGCCCGATGCGCCGACATCCCGATAGGAGCTGCACATATCTCGTTCTCAGGGCAACACCGGATTGTCCAAGATTCCGATAGACCAATCCAGAGTTGCCCCTGGTGGCCACCGGCGGCTGACAGGTACGGACCAACACTTAGACAAGCACTGGCCCGGGGGGGTTAAAATAAAGATGACCCTCGGGAGCGCGACTCCTAAGGGAAAAGTAGGTGGTGGTGAGGCAAATGGTAAAACCAAGGATGGGCCTTGCTGGAGGAGTTTTATTCAAAGCGAACAGTCAAGGGGTTCCCATAACACCCAACCGTGTAAGGAACGCAAAATCAAGGAAGATAACACCAGTATGATGGAAACTAGGGCAGCAAGAGTGGAACAAAACAGCAGGCATAAGGCCGAGCCTTCCACCCTTTACCAAGTACGTAGATGCATTAAAGTAAATAAGATATATTGTGATATCCCAACATATCCATGTTCCAACATGGAACAAACTTCAACTTCAGTAAGGCCACCATGTTGAACTAGACATTTTTCTACCCCATTTACATATCAAGTTTATTAAAAATGGAGCTATGGTTATTAAGTTATGAAAGAAAGCATTTTAACATGGCATTTAGCAAAATATAAGCAAACATCATTTTAAACATTTTTTAACATGGATGGAAGTTGGATATTATTAATCTACACAAAATTCTAAGCAAGTTTCATATATTAAGTTTTTACATGTGATGCATGGTTGGTGAGTTATTAAATGAATGAAGTAAGAGGGTTTTTCTTAAAAATTGGAAATCCCTGGATAAATGATAAAATCGCACAAAGGAAAGAAAACCTACGGGCCGAAACAGAGGCAGGCCCAACATTGCACTGGGCTCGGGTGCTGCTCACCATGGGCCAAAGGCCTAGATCTGTGGAGGTGGGGACTGGGCCTCGGTCAACGAGCGAAGAGGAGGCGGCCCAGGCGCATGTAGGTGCGGTCAACCGGTCGAGCGGGGTGGGTGAGCTGCTCTTCTCGTTCTGAAGGAAAGCTGCAGCGATAGGTTTAGGGCGATGCAGGCGCCGGGGAGGTTCTGGCGACGGGGTCGACGGGAACTGGCGGGTATGCGTCGGAGATGGCCGGATCTGGTGTATATTCGGGTCGGGGAGACGAGGTGGCATCTGGCGAGCTCCTGCGGCGGCGAAGCAAAACAAGGGCCCCGGTTCAGGTGAAGCAAAGCCGGCGGCGGTGG
Source organism: Triticum urartu (assembly GCF_056163025.1). Classification (NCBI taxonomy): domain Eukaryota; kingdom Viridiplantae; phylum Streptophyta; class Magnoliopsida; order Poales; family Poaceae; genus Triticum; species Triticum urartu. The sequence goes on from NC_141875.1 coordinate 258,970,051, forward strand.
GTTGGCGCAACTGCAGACGTCGCCGGGGACGGGGAAATGGGCAGAGGTGTCCGGAGGAGCGGGAAACGACGAAGAGGAGGCCGGTTCGGGGCGATGCAGCCAAGGGCGCGTGATGGTTGCATCGGCTGCAGCTGCCGCTCATTGCAGAGGAGAAGCGGCACGGCGAGGGACTTGCAGCGGCAGAGGAGCGCCAGCAATGGGCAGAGGGAGGCAGATCCGGTGGAGCTCAACTCCGGCGAGCTACTGCTCGTTGTCGGCCGGACGGAGACGGGTGGAGGGTGGCGGCGCTCCTGCTTGAATGGGGTGAGATAGACAGAGAGGTTAGAGAGAGAAAGAGGGAAAAGTGAGGACGAGGTGCACGGGCAGGGACATGACCTGAGTGGCTGACGCAGGAGAGCTCCAGCTTGGCGGCGCAGGAGTGCTCGGACAAAGGCGGCTATGAGGATTTTGTGTTGTTGGTGTTCGGGAATGACGAACGGGAGGCACGGGAGCATGGCTCCATGGAAATGCTCGAGAGGAGGGGATCCAGACATGGTTCCTACTGATCCAAAAGCGAGGGAGGCTGGGCGCTTGATGATTAGATGGATCTGGCTGGTGGTGTGCGGTGGTTGGCTCGGTGGGGAAAATGAGGAGAAGGCAGGATCGATTGGGTGGATCTGGCAAGATCCCGAGGAAAGGGGGAGACCAGGTGGAGCTAGTGGCGGCGGATGGGATGGATGGGACGGCTCGGACTAGAGTTTGACTATATATATAGGTAGGGATTATGGTAGGGCTATCTCGTCCCAATGATTATAATCGGACGGCCGAGAAAAATATAGGTTAGGAAGTCCAATTAACAAAAAGGAGATGTTTTGTGGATGTTTGGGGATGATCCAGACCCAACGGTGACGACTACCCGGGTCGGGTCCGGGATAGCTTTCGGACGCGCGCGCGAGGAGGGTCACGGGCTGACGAGAGAGGTTAGGTAGGGCCTGGCGGTGAGTGGTAGTGGGCTGTGTAGAAAGCCTTGGGCTGAGAGAAGAGAAGAGAGAGACATGGCGACTATTTAGGAGACTGAAAACGTCCGACGTTTGACCGACTATATTGTCGCTATAGATATCCGTTGGGGCATCAAACGAACTCCGAATGCGATGAAACTTTGCAGGCGACCTACTAACAACATAACAACACCGCATGCCAACTTTCAAACCATTCCGAGAACATTTTCTGACCACTTATAAAATACTATTTTGGACAAGCCGCGGGTGCGTGCAAGTGTGTCTGGGCTCAGGACGGACAACGGAGAGAACGAGGAGACCGGGACGGATGCAAGTTTTGAAAATATGATGATGCAATGCACATGATGACATGGCAAGATGGGACACACAAGCAAATGACATGGCAACAACAGCGAATAACTGGAAGACACCTGGCGCATCGGTCTCGGGGCGTTACAACACTCCATCACTACAAAAGGATCTCGTCCCAAGATCTAGAATGGCACCAGAGAGAAACGGGAGAGGAAGAGAAATGGTAAAACTAAGTTGCTTCTTGGACAAATGAGTGAAACAACAAACCTTGAGAGGTTAAACAATTGAAAGAAAGAATATAACAAAGATGAACACAGTTGATAACACTATGTAAGAAAAGAGGAACAAGGAACATTACTTGAACCTTGTAGGTTGAAAGACATAAGAAAAAGGGTTGCAATGGACAAGAAGTACATACAAGCACCTCGGTTGAGACGAGATGTACAAGGAACGATAAAGATGAACTACGACAACACTCCGGTTAGAAATGGAAGGCATAGAATATGAACTTGACAAAATGAAAGCACTTGGATGAGACTCCGGTTAGAAGAGGAATGATAGACACAACACTCCGGTTAAAACAAGATAAAGATGAAATAAGAATGATATAATTTGGACAGCACTCCGACTGTAAATGGAAGGAATTGAACAATAACTTGACAAGATGAGAGGATACTTGATGAAATCAACAGCACACTGCCTTCGGAACTATTGGAAGAATGGCACAAGTTGTAAGCAAGGTTTCAGACAACACTCCGGTTGAGAAGGGAGGCAAAAACTTGATAAGATGAGAGAACTTCAATGAAGGACACGACACTCCAGTTGAATGGATAAGCAAAGGAAAGAGGATGATCTTGGCAAAATGAGATGATGTGACGAAGAGAGCAACATCACAATGCCTCCGGAACAAATGAATGGAAAACTAGATGGTTGGAAAGAAAAGAACAGAGAAGAAGAATGGCAACTCTCGCAATTAAAATTGAAAGAGCATGCTTACGAAGAAAAGGTTGAATGGATTTGTTGGAAAACCAACAACGAAAAGACTAAGCTTGTTGTGGCTAATGGAAGACATATCAAAATTATGAGTGAGAACCTGCCATTCACGGGAAAAAGATTTGATTGAGAGCTAGAAAAGGTAGAAAGCTTCTCCCACCGAGGTGATAAGAGAACTTGGATCATAGGTAATCCTCACAAAGAGCAACATTCCCAATGGAAGGCTTTAGGTGAAATCTATACCAAGATAACTCCAAGGAAGAAAGTGATGGGTTTAAATACCTCATTCCTGACAACTTGCGAATCATGAAACACGAAAGAAATTGTCAAGAATGACATAACACCACCGCAAGAGACAAGATAGAAAGAATTGCACTTTGGAATGCAAGATGAAGAATACTTGAGATCCTCCATGGAAAATCTTGAAGAACAATTCGAGAATGAATTAAATCTTTGAAGAACGACCATGTAGAACCTCCATGAAGAGCTCCGGTAAAAAAGAATGATCAAACGAAATGAAGGATGAAAAGAATAAGGTTGAAACCTTGCCATGATTAGATGGATCTTCGTGATGATGAGAGCTTGGAACTTTGGGAAAAGAAAAGATGAACCAAATGAAAATGAGAATTTTGATGAGCCTCCGGAATAAGGAGTTAATCATTTGGGTGAATCAAGAATAAGAATTATGTTATGCTCATCCTTCACCAATATAAATTGATGACAAGCAACGGATTTGGCATACTACTTATTCTCGTAGAAAGAATTAAGATAGATATAGCGCAAACTTGAGAAAGGTCTTGAACGAGCCACCGGTAGGATTTGGAAAGCATGAATGAATTGATATGATAACGGAAGAGGAATGTTGAATGAACCACCGTAAGAATTGAAAATGAATGAAGAAACGATAAAGAAACACCGGGGAGAATTAGAGAATGAATGAAGATACTTGAGGGAATTTAGATACAAGTGAACGAAGAGATCCCGAACTAATTAGAGAATACTTGAATGATGACTCGGTAAGATTTAGGGAACGAGAGGTGAAAGCTGGAATGAATAAATCTTCTGAAATGATAGCCCCCGGAGAATCAACCAGACAAAGGTTCCTGAAATGCTCCGGAAGGTTGAAAACAATTCTCACAATCGAAAACAATTATGAGAGGATGGCAACAAGCTAGAATCACGTATCTTTGAGAGAACAGATAAGATTTGGAGGAAAAAAACTCTTCTTCAGTCTTCAAAATCCGAGAATGACGACAATAAACACCACCATAAACTGTTGAGGCACTCCGGAATGAAAAATTAGAAAGGTTGAACCAATGATGATAGAATTTGAAATATCTTGGAGAAAGGCATACGACTAATAATAATTCATTCTTACGACAATATTTGAAATGAATTTGAGAATAACTCCAGAAAAATTAGAAGAGTCAGGTAAGATCCTGGGAAAAGACCTGTGGGTTAGGGCCCACTCAAGAGAAACACCGTTGAACAATTTAAAAGAGAGATTGCACCGGTTGAATTAAATGGCTTGAATGAGATAACATCCTCGAAAGAACTTGAAAGAATTGAGAATGGAAACTAGAATCTTGTGAGATCTCTTCAGCACTCCAGAACAAATGGATGGTGAGAAGTGAATGATCAAGAGGTGCACCGGCATAAGAAAGCATTTGAAACGAGGAAAATAATTTGACCAACATCGAAAGATTGCATTGAAAACATAGGGAAAGATAAGAGAAAAAAGAATGATAAACTAGAAGCTCCGTTAGAATCTTCCTAAAAATCCCCGGATAAGAACATTGAAGAAAGCATGAAGAAACTTCACATCCATAAGATGGATACTTGATTCAGAAATCTGAATCCTTGAAGCAAAAGGGAGGGAGGGTGGGAAAAACAAAGAAAACTTGGGTAGATGGAACAACACTGTTGAGAAGAACTGATAATAGATCTTATAGATGGGCAGAATGATGGGATCATCTCGAAGAGAAACGCACCGGTTGAAAATAGAATTGGGATGACAATCTCGATAAATAAGAAGGATTAATGTTCACATAGAAATATGAGAAAACCACTTAGGGAAGGTATGGAATCAACACTTGACTCCGAAGCAACTCGAATACCACAATCAAAACAAAAACAAAGGATTGGTGTTAGGACCCCGATCCTAAGTCACACCGATCTAGCATGTAACACTTCATATCACTTTGCGGCCTCACGCACGGTATTCCCACGGGTGCCACCTTACCTGGCTCGGGACCGTTTGCGCCTTTTGGCTCACGTATATGATAGTGTCGCTAGCATCCATATGACAGAGAACCTGGGCCGACATGACTAGTCGTGAACCCAAAGTGGCATTAAATTGCGGGGATAGGCATACATGAAGCAACATCGAACATGTCGGTCATCAGCGTGTGAATCAGGGTTGTAGCAACTGGGCTAACAGGACTCCGGGAACCCGGGCTGTAGCAGGCTAGCAGGACTCCGGATGTCACCGCGTGACATTTCCCTGAAGGGATAGACACAGGAACGAAGTGAATCACATGCCGGCCAGTCTAACTGTTCCGGAGCAGTAGTACTGGGCTAGCAGGACTCCGGTAAACCAGGCTGTAGCAGACTACCAAGGGTCAGTGGAAACACCAGACTATATTTCCCCATAAGAGAGGCTACCAAATATAAACAACTAGATTGCCAGATCCCACACATACCAAGCATTTCAATAACATACACACAATATGCTCGATATGTGCAAATACAACATGGCATCACAACAAAACTCTACGACTCAAAGTGTTTAATCATTAGGCTTCGAAGAGCCAGATATTACAAACATGGGTCTCATGACCCAACATTCAGAGCATACCAGACAAAGCACATGCGGAAGCTTAACATGTCTGAGTACATACATCTACAAATGAAAAAGGCTGAGAAGCCTGACTATCTACCAGATCCTGCTGAGGGCACAAGATCGTAGCTGAGGTAACAAGCTAAACATCAAAGTCAAAATGGAACTACTAGCGAGACTAAAGTCTCTCTGCAAAACATAAAATAGGCAAACGTGAGTACAAATGTACCCAGCAAGACTTACATCAGAACTAACTACATATGCATCGGTATCAACAAAAGGGGGTGGTGGAGTTTAACTGCAGCAAGCCAGCTTTGACTCGGTGGTTAACCTGAACTACTACTGCAAGTAACTTTTTTGAGGTGGCGCACACGAGTCCACATATTCACCATATCAATACACCACTATGGATCCGCTCCCGTCTCCCTACGAGAACGCCATCCATAGCACTCACGCTTATCTTGCGTATTTTAGAGTATCCACTTTCAATTGTCTATGAACTGTATAGGGAACCAAGTAGTCCTTTACCGCAGATGCGGCTATTCGAATAGATGATGTTAACCCTGCAGGGGTGTACTTCTTCACACACGCTCTCACCACTTACCACCGTTTACATGACATGTACTCGGCAACCTTCAAGCGGAAGCCCAACGAGGGTGTCGGCCACGGCCTACCTAAACACTCAAGTCTCTAGTCCAGGTTTATCGCCTATCCAGGTTCCATCCGCAGGGAGTCCGGCCGAGGTTTCCACATACGGCCCCGAACGATGTGTACAGGATTCCCGAGACACCAAACGGGCGACTCGGTACACCGTGCCATGGTGTATCTACTGCATCATAGCCCACCCCTAGGGTCAGCGCTACGCACGGCCGCCAACACATATCCTATAAACACCAGAAACTAATGGCAACTCCCGGACAGAGGACTAGGGTGGTTAAGAAGCCGAGAGGGTCCATTAGTTTCGGGCCCAATGCAAGGTAGTAGCTGGTTCTTGAATCACACATACAGATCTCGGTGCTTAAAGACGGTTCCAATGAAAGAACCTACCATGTACTCCTACATGGCCTCTCATCGATACCTTTACCAAATCGTGTTCAACACACTTCGCTCACACATAGTAGGACATGTTCACAACTTTCCAATTCATCCCTGATGAATCAGACCTGACACAACTCTAAGCAATAGCAGGCATGACAAAAAAGCATGAATGAGTAGGCACATCAGGGCTTAAAACAACTCCTACTCATGCTAGTGGGTTTCATCTATTTACTGTGGCAATGACAGGTCATGCAGAGGAAAGGGGTTCAACTACCGCAACATGTAACAATGGAATCGTTGTTGTCCTAATGCAGTAAAAGAGAGCAGTAGCGAGAGAGTGGGATTGTATCGGAATGAACAAGGGTGGTTTTGCTTGCCTAGCACTTCTGAATATAGTATAGTTCTTCATTGGTGTCATCGATCTCATCATCGGAAACACTGTCTACCGAGGGGGAACAACCACTGGCAAACACAGAAAGAACACAATCAATGCAATGCAAAATATGATGCATGATCATGACATGCCAACATGCTATGATTTGAGCTAATGCAACTAGCAACATGTTAAATGGAGTTGGTTTGAACCCTAGGTTCAAATTCAAACTCCATATGTGAGGGTTTAGATGCCATTTATATGTTTTGGCCTAAACAGCAGCCATAAGTTGTTCTAACATGCATGAAAATGGTACATATGGATAGATTGGATTTTTCTGATCATTTTTCATATATAATTTATTTCATTTGGAGATACTGTTGATTTTCTATGATTTTAGAAGTTTAGGCAATTTTCTGGATTTTTTGAATTATTTTAAATCCAGAAAATTATTAACTACGTCAGCATTGCGTCACCATGACGTCAGCAGGTCAACTGCGGCTGACCAGGTCAAACCTGACTAGTCAGGTCCACTGGTCAGTCACACAGTGCTGTTTGGGTCACTGACAGGTGGGGTCAGGTCAACAACCACGTCAGCAAGTCAGCACTGACGTGTGGGGTCGGTCAACATGTGACGTGGCCGGGTCAAACTGACCTGTAGGGCCCGTGTGGTTAGTTTAATCTAAACAAAAGCTAAACCAGAGTTAATTAGGCAGCGGGGCCCACATGTCTGTGAGTCTGTGGATCATTGCTTAGTGCTAATTACTTGTTAGGCTGGCGTTTAGCCGCTGGCGACGAGCAGAGGCGGCGGCGAGGCTCGGGTTTCGCCTACATACTGCGGTTTGAGCCGCGGTTGGTCTCTACGGCTAGCTGGAGCTCGCGCGCATCTATCGGTGGTAGTGGGACGGCGCGAGGTAGCCGGAGTTGAGCACGGCGTCGACCTCGGCGGCGGCTGGAGTTCGGGTTAGTTTGGGCTCGGCGTTAGGGTGCTCGGGAGGAGGAGCTGGTGGGAGCCGCGTGCTCCTGGGAAGGCACCGAGCGCGTTGACGCGCTCAGGCGCGAGCTGTGGTGGCTAAAACGACGGCGGCATCATGGCCGGCGGCGACGAGCTTCGGCTTCAGTCGAAACGGCGGCTATGGTGATCGAGAGGCAAGGGGAAGAGGGGCAAACGATGATGGAGCTCACATCGGTTGCAAAGGGCGTTGAAGCGGGCTCTGGGAAGGCCAGACGGCGACGTACGGGCGCCGGCAATCTCGGGCGCTCGCGGTTGAAAACGGCGGCAACGAGGTCGAAGTAGGGCGTCCCCAGCTGCGTGGCTGGACGAAGACGGAGAAGGCGACGGGGTGGAGCTCTAGGACACAGCAGCAAGGCGAGGGGAGCACGGTGGGCACGACTATGGCGAGCGGCGGCGATGAACCCGTTCGGTGGGTGGGAGAGAGAGGTCCAAGGAAGGGAGGAACGCTCGAGAGCGAGAGAGAGGGAGAGCCAGGGGTGCGTGGCGACGCCAAAGGCATCCAGCCCGTCTAGGGGGAAAGCAAGCAGGGTGGAGGTGGCGCACGTGTGCGTGCGTGCGTCGGACACCCGCCCTCGTCCTCCTGACAGAAGAGGAAGACGACAGGGGGAGGCTGCTGGGCTGGACCAGCCAGCTGGGCCGGCTTCTCTACGGGGCCAGGTAAGCCAGGTGAGGTTCCTTTCTCTCTCTCCTTTCTGTTTTTCTTTTAATTTGTTTCTGTTCTGTGTTTTGGAATAGTAGAAATACTATTCCATTTAGGAAAAACCTGAAAATATTCAGAGGCATATTTGAAAATATTCTCAACAGCCTAAAAATACCTTCAAGATTATTTGGGCATTTTAAAATATTTATAGGATTTAAATTGCCCAAATGGAAATACTTATGGCTTGGTGCAAAAATCCAGAATAGCCTCCAAAAATATGAAACCATTTTTGGCAGAGGGTTTAGCCAGGACCAAAGATGGTGAACATTTATGAAGGGCATTTTGGGTTCATTGAAATTCCAATTGTTGGAACCTAGTATTTCAAAGGGGGTGTTGGGGTTTATTAGTCCCCATTTCAAGTTTAAGAAAAAAATTAGACATGATGCACACATGACGCTATCCTAGTGAAAACAAGAACTAGGGATGTGACAACTCACCCCTACTAAACAAGAATCTCGTCCCGAGATTCAAGACGTGAGGTAAGATGACAGAGGGGGCACAAGAACAACACAAACTTCATGATCCAGGTTGCACCTCATAAGGTTGTTGATTCGTTGCATACGTTGATCATGACATCCTCGCTTTTGAAATCTTCTTTCACGCGATGACAACAGAAAGAAACTATACTAGGATTGATCTTCTCTAAGATCGAGCTATACAAGATCAACTAGCGGAATGAAATTTTGAAACATCTTGATTTGAGACACAAAACACATCGAGAGGGATGGAAGAACAATGACGGGGTTTGATTTGGTGGGCAACAAATCCACGCTTAGAAAGATGGTGGATGGTGTCAAGGTGGCAAGGAAATAATTGCCATGATCCCGTAACGGGGCACCTTGGGAAAGGTGACTAGTTGCACTATTCCCTTAAGTGGCAAAAAGAATAACTTTTCATCCATAGATCATTGAAACTCTTCATACCATCTGAAGGCAATTTATAATTGATCGTTTGAAAGAGCTCGAAGAAATTGCATACTCGGACTAGGATGGATGATGTGGACTACCTTGTTGAAGACAACGCAATGGATGACTTTGCTTATCACCGAAAATGAATGGGACCCATGACAGGACCATTTTTAAAGATGATCCTGGACAGCAACTGCTGAGAAGGACAGCCCATGGAAAATTCGCACGATGGGGTGCAAGCTGGAAACAAAATGCAAATGTTGGGAATGTTCCAACCATCATATCTGCCTGAGATTCAGATCTGGTTGGAAACAGGATATTTCAGACAGCATGTCTGGAAAAGAAAGTTTGCTACACAAACCGACGAGACGGAGTTGCGAGACTCTCGGGGAATGAACTAAGATAGAAAGCTCCAAAACATGGGTTGGTTCTGCTACATACATGTGTACACACTGTCCCAGACAAGCATAACCACATAGTAGTCTTATAATAAAACACTATCGAGTTCAGGTGGGGCACCATCAACGAGGATATCGAAGTCTTGTGCATGAACTAGTATTCGCACAACAACTCCTTTTCCTCGAACAAATCAATCAGTGGCTTGGTGTGCTAGGAATACATATAGAATGAAGGTTGCAAGTCTCTAAACCATAGAATACTTCGCACATATGCATGACTGACTTGGGATGGTCCCGAAGGAAACAAAAATAAACTTTCTCAAATTCACGACGGCAACTTACATCAAATGCACGTGAATTGGAGGAAGTCACTCCTTTCATCCAAACGTATACCTCATGAGCGAAACATGAAGGCTATGCTTACAAAGTTTCCAATACTAGTGTAATGTTCAACATGAATCATGCGGGAGACAAAATGCTGCTGATGGGCTCAACAGCAACTCATCGGAACTTCCTTATCACTGGACTTATACCATCATGTAAACACGGTGATAGCATTGGTCAGACCAAAAGATGTAATGGTGTATGCTCAAGGGATCAACCACGAGTAAGACAACATTACGAACATCGCTGGTTCTAATTTGACCTGATAATAGCCCATACTCAAGTGAAAGTTTTGACAAGGCAATAGATCCAACAACTGATCACGAGGACCAATCGATGGAGATATCATCTTTCTTCAACACACACACACACACAAAAAGATATCCCTTAACATGAACTAAGTCAGACAAGCTTTTATCTTCCAACTCTCCAAGTTGTTGTCTGGCTCAACCAACTAGCTCAGGGATATCCAACAAAGATTCTTGGAGAAGGGGTGATTTATAAGAAAACCAACTTGATCACGAACTCAACATAGCGTTCAGGTGACAACCAGGTAATACTTCCGAGAAGATCTTCGGAAAATCATGAACCACCGATATGTCACTAAGCTCGAGAACAATCTTGCTTTTCAGGGCAAGACGATGTGATCAAGAGAGCGAGGGACTGACACAATCCTAACTCATTGATCGAAGAGTGCACCAGGAAAAATGGACTAGGTAGCACGATCAGTCTTAGAAGGATAATTCAATAACTAGCACACTAAGAATGAGAGTATTTTCCATTAACTACCAAGCAACGGAATTGCAAGGAGTATAGATTTCACACATCACGATTCACTTGTCGGTGTGCCGGTTACAATTACACGGGAACCAAGGAATGAACAATGATGGTAAGAAGTATCACTGCGTCAAGAATTCATAAGAGGTGGTGCAATTCTCATGACATTCTAGGCATAAGATGGTAACACTCCAGGGTAGAACAGAACACAATCTGGATTGGAATTTTGATCTGCGGGATACAACTACTTTGACCCAATCCTAGAAATGGATGAGGTACTGGAGTTTGTTTCTCCTAGTCACTCCAAAATAAAATGGCTTGACGGACCACAAGAATCACAGGCATCGATAACAGGAATGCACAACTAGTCCTGACTATCAATTGATAGGCAGAGGTCAGAATACAACTAAAGAGAGACAACTCAATGGAACATACGATTATTCTGATCTGTGGATGCATAGGTTGGTATGTCGAACGAGTTCAACATATTTCTTCCGGATAACCCATGAAGAAAGGTAGGATTGGCAGAGTCACAACATAGAATGGAGAACTCATCAGGAGCACTCTGGTTGTGATATTTTGGTTCAAAAGAACTTCTACCATGACGGTTCATGGTATTTGGAAGAATGATATACCATGGACCTCGAAGACTATCACAAAGATTACTAATATCCTAAAGGTACGAGCAACACTATCAACACGAGGTAAGTAGAGTGGATCTTGGGTCAAGAACCCAGGAGTAGAATACCTACTACTAAATGGCATCACCGGATGCTTTCGAGAATGGTGGCCAGAATCATCACATCGGGAACACAAAACATGGCTAGATTACTAGGTGCCTCCCTAAAACACCAAGGGTCATAATAATAGCCCCAACATATATACCGAGGTAATAGAGTACCTCAATGCACCGGTTAGTGTGCTTATTCTGATCAAAAGGACATCGGGAACGGAAAGAAAGGATTTGCAAATGCATCAGACTATTTAGTAACCTGGGATGACTCGGACATCATAACGGCTGTAAATGCTCAAAAAGAATTGAGACATCCTGCAAAATGGTGGCATAACCAGTCAACATCACAATATCAAGGTTCTGAGGCCAACTATGAACATACAGAGGTAGTAGAAAATGAACTGAGACTGGAAACTATCAATCCTATAAGTCTATGGATTAGTAACACGTCATCCTGATAGATAGATGAGAAGGCCTAGTTCTTAATCCCCGTAGAAAAGAAGAGGTTGACTTAGATCTGAAGGGCACAAGGTACAGGAGTAACAAGAGCCTTACGTTCCCTTCGACAATCGATTCCCTTATCTATTCCTATATAAATTTTGACTCCCTAGAAATTCCCTCGTTAATTAGATTTTACGAACCGTTAATTTGGTGGGGTCGAATTTTTACGGTGTAGATCAACTAATAAAATCCTGGGAATTTTTTTTAAACACAGGAGAAAAGAACTCCCATGTCAATCTATATACTACTCAACCGCAAAAAAAATCTATCTACTACTCTCTTGTTTTAAAGGCTAATCTATCTACTACCGGGCTAACACAAAAAAATTATTGCTAACTAACAACGTTGCAGAGTCGTGCAGGACTGGTTCTCCTGATTTGTTCGATCTATACGTAGAGACGTCCCGCAAATGCCATGATGCTGCCACCACCGTGACTGCAATCCATCATCGTACGGTGGTGATTACAAGTGCACCCGCAACTGGCTACTACTGCGTCTTTCAGCAGGAAGAGCCTCATCCCTCGTGACACAGGATACGTGGCAGCCAAGAAGCATCTTCCATCGTAGTTGACAATGTCAGATTCATATCCATACAATAAACATCATCAGGTCATGGATGCACATGCATGTGTATAGTGGCATGAGTTGGGCGCACTTTATACATGTACATGTTCAAGTAGTACTCAAGCCTGTAATAAATCCAGCGATTCTGCGTGCGAGCGTTGTGTGTGGTATGCTACCAGAATCCATCAATCTATTTTAGCTAGCTGGCTACTTTATACGTTGATGCATTGCTAATCGATTAATACACATGGTGTTTGCTTTGTACACGATTATGCCACAGAGGAACAACGAGCTTGCTTCGTCGTCATCATGGTCGCCCCTCGCCGGGAAGTACTCACGCCGTGTAGGAATAGGGCCAAGACGGTGAATCATGATAGCTAGGATGTCCGATGGGTAATTATTGATTGGTGCAATCATATCTTTTTTACTAATATATGTATCTGGCACCGTGACATTTATCTTCTATTCTCCACCAGGAATCCATATAAAATTTGTGCAATAAATTTGTTCTGGGAGAAAATTTGTGCAATAATGATGATGCCATGTAGGAAATAGCTGCGCAAAAGAAGCCGTGTAGGAGATGGATTTGTATCAATGTATATGCATGGTATAAAATCTAATGTAGACGAAAAATCTGAAAATGAACAGTACTATATCCATATAATAAATTCTCCTTCGAAACATGGTCCGGTTTTCAAATATTCAATCTACCTCAGGTTATTCATTTTTATCATATTCTTTCTTGCCATGTGGAAGGTTTGAACAATCTGTATGTAATTTTCCTCTATGGTTATTAACTTATACTTCTCCGTTCCTTAATGTAATACGTTTTTTGACACTACATTATGAGATGGAGGGAGTACAATATATAGAATTGCCATCAAGATATACAATTTTATGGGATAATGCACGTGGTACTAGCCTATTCAGTGTTCAGAACGATCCCATATCTTTCTCCTACTTTGACTTTGACATAGATGGAGAGTAAATTGTATACCAGAGCGTCCTGATCTGCGTCTCTGGCGTAGTCCAGGTGCATCAAGTCATGGTTCAGAGGTGTTGAACTAATAGGACGTAGTTGTACCGCTGCGATGAAATACATGATTCTGTAGTCCATGTTGGGCATGACACTGGAGTAAATTTATAAAATTATGCATCGCAAATCATAGTTCTGAGATCTCTATGGTGCTCAAGTGCTACAAAATGGAGCATCTTTTTCTGTTAATCAAATCAACCATACACCGGTTTGTAAGGGCCTTTATAAAAACTACAACCGGACAGAAAAACATTTGAAACAGAAGTCAATTCAGTCTGGTATTAGGACAGATATAGCAACCATACATCGGTAAATCCATGTGAGAGGAAATCAAGATTCTTTATATGGTACTGATGGTTAATGTTAGTAGCATATAAAGTATAACAGTGGGACAATTGTTTGTTGGCCATGTTGTTCTTCCTTTAGTAAAATATTAATATTTCCAATATTTGATTTCTCTTTTTGTATTAGCTCTCTCCTAGCAATGTTTTTTTCTCAAACTTTGTTTAACAAACTTCATTCTTGCGACGGCCAAACCGTGAACCAATCCATATGTAGCTCTTTTATGCAAAATAAATTAGCCCAGAAGTTCATGAAACTTAATTACAAATTCATCTGAAGATGTGTATCCTCTTTCACTAATTGACTATTGTATATATTAATGTCACTAAGTATTGCCATCTAACTTTCAGATTATATATCTTTTGTCACTAATGGTGTTCAGTGGTATTTCCTTAAGCCATTCATGTTTGCATTTAGCTAAATTGGTTACGAATCATTGTAAGCCCGTGCTGATTCCAGCAGAATGTCGTTGTTAAATCCTGCTGAGTTCATGAAGCCTTAGTGACATCACCACATCTCACATAACCAGGGGACATGCTATTGCTGCCACCATGACGTGGTGCAGGTCTGGACGACACTTCTACCATGTAGCTAGCATCGTTGTCAGAGCTACGAGACATCAAAGAATAAGGTCGTCATGATGCGAATATAACATGTACTCCTAGAGGGTCTCCATTAAGGTTGTAGGGCAGAACCCATCATGGCGTCCAACTTCCAGCTAATCAGACCGAAGTGCATGCTTGGTTCTGTGTTCTGCACATCAGCGACTACAAGTGCACACGAAGCCAATGCTGATCTCTTGAAGGAGGAATTTTCTTGATTTGAATACTGAGAGCGCTCAAGATGGTACATGCTATTTCACTGTACATGTTGTCATTCTCTTTTTTCTCGGGTTTTCTTAAAACTAATTACTGTAGTATTGAGTTTTTTCTTTCTTACATAATAATGCAGTTTTATGTGTCTTACTTTTGTACAAAATAGTGCAATCTTCGGTTTCTTTCATTTTGACAGAGTAGTGTAGTATTCCATTTGTGATAACCATGCATAAAGTTGGAAGGATTCATTTAAAATCGTTCTCAGTATTTATGCATCATCAGTGTCCGAATGTACCAGAAAGAGTGTGTGTGTAGATAATACCTATTTCAGTTGTTAAAACAATAG
The DNA here is from genome assembly GCF_056163025.1 of Triticum urartu. NCBI lineage: Eukaryota > Viridiplantae > Streptophyta > Magnoliopsida > Poales > Poaceae > Triticum > Triticum urartu. The sequence continues at coordinate 258,985,102 of NC_141875.1, forward strand.
TTGTTCCTAAGTTTTGTTAGATTAACCGGCTACTTGGCTACACATGAACTATTTATAATTTTCCTTTTGTTCCATACTTTCAGTACTACTACTAGCATAGGGTCTTTGTTATTATCAATAAATTATATTTCAGTTCGGGACATAAGTTCTCAATTGGATACATCCCTTCATTTCATGGGCTTTCTTCAAGTAAAATATCTAGAGGTCGTCTGCAGAAACTGTACAGTCAACATGTTTCTCTTTTCATTCCTTACTCTGCATGAATTTTATTGATACAGTACATCTTCGTAACAGGAACTCTTACCATTGAGAAAAAACAAGGTTCTAATATGTGTTTACACATGTAATTTATATGCCTAAAACCACGGAACAATAATACATGTATATGACAACAATATAATGGCAAGGACCGAAAAACAACACATATAAAAATACATTACAAATCACTAATTTCCTTTGGCTGACTCAAAAATAATATCAAATTTTAAAAAAAAAATCCAGCAATGTCCGATGACTCACGTACAATCAACTCCTGTGCAGATGCAAACAACACATCATAGAGTTGCAAAGGGAGTTCGCCTGGGTGTGGGGACACCTCGGAAATGAAGGGGGTTGGAGGGATAATTCAGATGGTACTACCCAATTCAATTATATTTTCATAGATAGAGGAGACGGAATTTGGAAACATTGGTAAATTCATCGTAACAGCTTTAGATTTAGCCACTTTTAAGCTGGCAAGAAGTGGACCTGATTAAATAGGTAAAGTTAAGCACTCATCGAGACCGATGACAACAATCCGAAATAAAGCGAGAACTAATTAAGGAATCTCACTGTTTTAATAAATTTTCCCGGGTGTGAAATAAACTAAGACACCAATTTCTAAATTGGCCAACATTGTTGAAGAATGGCTCTAAATCCATTGTATGTGCTGAAAAATGGGTATATATACGAAAAAATTTACCGCACCTTACATGAAAATTTATGTTTGCCCCATCAATAAAATGATTAAATAATTCCAAAGCCATTGTGAACTAATAATAGTTTAATTACATTATTTTTTAAAATTATACAAAGTTAGCACTCTTAATAAGCTAGCCCGTGCAAAGCACGGGTTTACGACTAGTATAACTAAATCATTTCTAGACTCTACTTCAACCAGTATGGCTTGGTAATTCTACAGGAAGTCAGGCTCTGATACCAAAGCTGTCAGGACCCCGATCCTAAGTCACACAGATCTAGCATGTAACACTTCATATCACTTTGCGGCCTCACGCACGGTATTCCCACGGGTGCCACCTTACCTGGCCCGGGACCGTTTGCGCCTTTTGGCTCACATATATGATAGTGTCGCTAGCATCCATATGACAGAAAACCCGGGCCGACAGGACTAGTCGTGAACCCAAAGTGGCACTAACTTACGGGGACAGGCATACGTGAAACAACATCGAACATGTCGGTCATCAGCGTGCGAATCCGCGCTGTAGCAACTGGGCTAACAGGACTCCGGGAACCCGGGCTGTAGCAGGCTAGCAGGACTCCGGAAGTCACGGTGTGACATTTCCCCGAAGGGACATACACAGGAACGAAGTGAATCACATGCTGGCCAGTCTAAGTGTTCCGGAGTAGTAGTACTGGGCTAGGAGGACTCCGGTAAACCGGGCTGTAGCAGACTACCAAGGCTCAGTGGAAACATCAGACTACATTTCCCCATAAGAGAGGCTACCAAGGATAAACAACTAGATTGTCGGATCCCACACATAGCAAGCATTTCAATAACATACACACAATATGCTCGATATGTGCAAATACAACATGGCATCACAACAAAACTCTACGACTCAAAGTATTTATTCATTAGGCTCTGAAGAGCCGGATATTACAAACATGGGTCTCATGACCCAACATTCAGAGCATACCAGACAAAGCACATGCGGAAGCTTAACATGTCTGAGTACATACATCTACAAATGAAAAAGGCTGAGAAGCCTGACTATCTACCAGACCCCGCCGAGGGCACAAGATCGTAGCTGAGGTAACAAGCTAAACGTCGAAGTCCACGTGGAACTACTAGCGAGACTGAAATCTCTCTGCAAAACATAAAATAGGCAAACATGAGTACAAATGTACCCAACAAGACTTACATCAGAACTAACTACATATGCATTGGTATCAACAAAAGGGGGTGGTGGAGTTTAACTGCAGCAAGCCAGCTTTGACGCGATGGCTAACCTTAACTACTACTGCAAGTAACTCTTTTGAGGTGGCGCACACGGGTCCACATATTCACCATATCAATACACCAATATGGATCCGCTCCTGTCTCCCTACGAGAACGCCATCCATAGCACTCACACTTATGTTGCGTATTTTAGAGTATCCACTTTCACTTGTCTATGAACTGTATAGGGAACCAAGTAGTCCTTTACTGCCGACGCGGCTATTCGAATAGATGATGTTAACCCTGCAGGGGTGTACTTCTTCACACACGCTCTCACCACTTACCGCCGTTTACATGACATGTACTCGGCAACCTTCAAGCGGAAGCCCAACGAGGGTGTCGGCCACGGCCTACCTAAACACTCAAGTCTCTAGTACAGGTTTATCGCCTATCCAGGTTCCATCCACAGGGAGTCCGGCCGAGGTTTCCACATACGACCCCGAACGATGTGTACAGGATTCCCGAGACACCAAACAGGCGACTCGGTACACCGTGCCACTGTGTATCTACTGCATCATAGCCCACCCCTAGGGTCAGCGCTACGCACTGCCGCCAACACATATCCTATAAACACCAGAAACTAATTGCAACTCCTGGACAGAGGACTAGGGTGGTTAAGAAGCCGAGAGGATCCATTGGTTTTGGGCCCAATGCATGGTAGTAGTTGGTTCTTGAATCACACATACAGATCTCGGTGCTTAAAGACGGTTCCAATGAAACAACCCACCATGTACTCCTACATGGCCTCTCATCGATACCTTTCCCAAATCGTGTTCAACACACTTAGCTCGCACACAGTAGGACATGTTCACAACTTTCCAATTCATCCCCGATGAATCAGACCTGACACAACTCTAAGCAATAGCAGGCATGACAAACAAGCATGAATGAGTAGGCACATCAGGGCTCAAAACAACTCCTACTCATGCTAGTGGGTTTCATCTATTTACTATGGCAATGACAGGTCATGCAGAGGAAAGGGGTTCAACTACCGCAACATGTAACAGTGGAATCGTTGTTGTCCTAATGCAATAAAAGAGAACAGTAGCGAGAGAGTGGGCTTGTATCGGAATGAACAAGGGTGGTTTTGCTTGCCTAGCACTTCTGAATATAGTATAGTTCTTCATTGGTGTCATCGATCTCATCATCGGAAACACTGTCTACCGAGGGGGAACAACCACTGGCAAACACAGAAAGAACACAATCAATGCAATGCACAATATGATGCATGATCATGACATGCCAACATGTTGTGATTTCAGCTAATGCAGCTAGCAACATGTTAAATGGAGTTGGTTTGAACCCTAGGTTCAAATTCAAACTCCATATGTGAGGGTTTAGATGCCATTTATATGTTTTGGCCTAAACAACAGCCATAAGTTGTTCTAACATGCATGAAAATGGTACAATGGATAGATTGGATTTTTCTGGTCATTTTTCATATATAATTTATTTCATTTGGAGATACGGTTGATTTTCTATGATTTTTAGAAGTTTAGGCAATTATTTGGATCTTCTGAATTATTTTAAATCCAGAAAATTATTAACTACGTCAGCATTGCATCACTGTGACGTCATGTAACACCCCGGATATAACTTTCCCAATTTGTACTCCAACTCTTGCCGTTTCCGGCGTTAAGTTATATTTATTTCTCGGGTTTGGGTATTTGTCTCCGTGTGTTGTTTTCGTTGTCATGCATCTCATATCATGTCATCATGTGCATTGCATTTGCATACGTGTTCGTCTCATGCATTCGAGCATTTTCCCCGTTGTCCGTTTTGCATTCCGGCACTTCGTTCTCCTCCGATGGTCATTTCTACCTTTCTTTCGTGTGTGGGGATTAAACATTTCCGGATTGGACCGAGACTTGACAAGCGGCCTTGGTTTACTACCGGTAGACCGCCTGTCAAGTTTCGTATCATTTGGACTTCGTTTGATACTCCAACGGTTAACCGAGGGACCGAAAAGGCCTCGTGTGTGTTGCAGCCCAACACCCCTCCAATTTGGCCCAAAACCCACCAAACTTTGCTCCATCATCTAGGCCATTCGATCACGATCGCGTGGCCGCAAACCATGCTCAATTTGGAGTCTCCTAGCTCCCTCTATGCCTATAAATACACCCCCTCGAAAATTCACGGATCCCCTCTCGAAACTCTAAAAAAATCCCTCTCCGCCGCCGCCGAACGTGTCCGGACGAGCCGGACAATGTCCGGATCCCGCCGCCGCCAACCGACGGCCGCCACGTGGCCGCGCGCCACCGCCCACCGCGCCGGCCCGGGAGCCCGAGGCCGGCCCCCGAGGCCCATGTCGCCCCGCCGCCTCCTTCCCGCACCGCGCCGCCTCTCCCTCGCGGCCGGCCGCCGGCGCCGCCGCGTGCCATCGCCGGTCTTCGCCTCCCCGCCGCCGCAGGTCACCGCCACCGCCCGTCTCCGGCCCTCCTCGTCGGCCCGCGCCGCCGACCACCTCCGCCGCCACCGCACCACGCCGCCCCGGCGTCCTCGTCTCCTCCGGCCGGCGTGCTGCGCCAAGTCCGGCGACGAACTCCGTCGAGCTCCCCGGCCATCCTCGGTTCCCGTGCAGATCTCAGATCTAGATTCAAATCAGGTTGACTTTTTCCTCCGAACCCTTATTTTTATGCCTTCTTTGACCTGCGATATCTCTACATCCGTAACTCCGATTTGAGCATATGGCATATCAAAATGTTCTCTCAGAGAGTAAATCATTTCATTCCATTGCATCATTTTAATTTGAGATCATCTTGATGCCCGAAATGCTGTTAGAAGAGGGCTTCATGAGTTAATTGTCAGATCTGCTACTTCATCTTAGACTTTTGTCATTTTTGCCATGATTATTGTGTGCATGCTATGCCCATGAGTCCTACATATGTTTTGTTAAGGGTTTTGTCATCTTTCCAGAGGTGCAACCCATGTATTTTTGTGATGTGTGTGGTGACTAGTGCAAGCTTGCAAAGTGAGGCACCCGATAACTCTGTTTTCAGGGGCTTAGAATTTTCACGAAGTCCTGGGATTGTTTAGTTCATGATGCGACATGTTCGTGCTGTTTCCTAGTGATCCGTGCCTCTTTTGAGGATGATCAGTAAAGGAGTTTTGTTAATATTGTAGTGCTCTATCCATACATATCTTTGTTTGCAATTATCGAGCACCCTAGCTTGAGTCAATCAAGCTCTACTTTTGCTTCGTTGTGAATCTGGGCAGATTGTCCACTCGTTTGCAATTTTGCCGATGTTATTGTAGTTGATCCGTGCATGCTATGCCATTGTTCTTGCCATGTATAGCTCGCATTTTGTGCCTTCTTAATGGATGTATGCTTTCCTTGCCATGACTTGCACCATAGTGAGTGCATCAAGCTCGTTAACATGCCGTCGTGAGTTATGTTTCAGCATGTCTCAGTTTTCACCAAGTCTGAAAACTGATTATGTTTTAGCTATGTTCGTGTGCTTGTTAGTATATTTTCCGTTCCCTTTTGGCTCAAGGTCACTAAGGGACTTTTGTTAAGCTTGTTGAGTAGCTCCATGCCATGTTCTTCTTTGGCATAATCAGGTCCTGTCGCATGTTGTTTTGTTGCTCCGAAGAGGGCTATATGATCTGAAATTTCAGACAAGTGTTAATTTCACCAAGTCTGAGATCTGTTTTCCATTTGCGTTTTTGCCATGCTTGTTTGAACCTGTTAATGGATGAATTGGCCATGGCTCAGTGCTAGTATTTTGTTAAGCATCTTGAATGCTTCCCTGACATGTATTTTGTTGCCATGTTTGAGTGCTGCAACATGTTCATTTCGTTGCATTTAGAGGCCTACTTGCTGTAAATCGCATACCAGTGTCATATTTGAATCGCTTGCCATTTCCAAACCGTAACTCCGATTCCGGCGTTCTTTATATCGTTTTCATGCGATTTCATCTCATCTTTCAAGTGACACACTTGGTTTTCCAAGTTGAGGCCAGGTTCATGCATTTCCTGTCATATCTTGCATTTCGCATACCGCATCGCATCCCGCATAGCATACCATCATTGCATCTTATTGTTTGAGCTTGCACGTGGTTGATTGTATCCTTGTTGCTTGTTTGTCTTGTTTGGGTAGAGCCGGGAGACGAGTTCGCTAATGAGGAGCCCGTTGAGTTTGCTTTTGAGGATCCAGTCAACTCTGATAGCTTTGCAGGCAAGATGATCATACCCTCGAAATCACTACTATCTTTGCTATGCTAGTTTGCTCTCTCTTTTTCTATGCCAATGCTATGATGCCTACCATTTGCTTGTCAGCCTCCCAATTGCCATGTCAAACCTCTAACCCACCATGTCCTAGCAAACCATTGATTGGATATGTTACCGCTTTGCTCAGCCCCTCTTATAGCATTGCTAGTTGCAGGTGAAGATTGGAACCGTTCTTTGTTGGAACATTTATTTACTTGTTGGGATATCATTATATTGCTATGTTATCTTAATGCATCTATATACTTGGTAAAGGGTGGAAGGCTCGGCCTCTCGCCTAGTGTTTTCTTCCACTCTTGCCGCCCTAGTTTCCGTCATATCGGTGTTATGTTCCCGGATTTTGCGTTCCTTACGAGGTTGGGTTATAATGGGAACCCCTTGATAGTTCACCTTGACTAAAGCTTTTCCAGCAATGCCCAACCTTGGTTTTACCATTTTCCACCTAGCCCTTTTCTTTCCCTTGGGTTCTGCAGACTCAAGGGTCATCTTATTTTAACCCCCCCCCCCCGGGCCAGTGCTCCTCTGAGTGTTGGTCCCAGTGAGCGATGTCCGATGCTACCAGGGCAACTCTGGGCTGGCTTACCCGACATCTGGCTCATCTGAGTGTGCCCTGAGAACGAGATATGTGCAGCTCCTATCGGGATTTGTCGGCACATTCGGGCGGTGTTGCTGGTCTTGTTTTAACCTGTCGAAATGTCTTGTTGTACCGGAATACCGAGTCTGATCGGAACGTCTCGGGTGGAGGTCTATTCCTTCGTTGACCGTGAGAGCTTGTGATGGGCTAAGTTGGGACTCCCCTGCAGGGTTTGAACTTTCGAAAGCCGTGCCCGCGGTTATGGGCAGATGGGAATTTGTTAATGTCCGGTTGTAGATAACTTGAACCTTAATTTATTTAAAATGAATCAACCGTGTGTGTTACCGTGATGGCCCCTTCTCGGCGGAGTCCAGGAAGTGGACACGGTGTTGGAGTTATGTTTGCGCAGGTTGCTCTCTCTAGATTCTCGCTCGCGCTTCGCTTCCTCTTCTCGCTCTCTTTTGCGAATAAGTTAGCCACCATATATGCTAGTCGCTTGCTGCAGCTCCACAGATATTTTGCCTTACCCCTTCCTATAAGCTTAAATAGTCTTGATCGCGAGGGTGCGAGATTGCTGAGTCCCTGTGGCTCACAGATTCCTATTACACCAGATGCAGGTCCAGGTGATTCCGCTCCAGGTGACGCTTACGAGCTCAAGTGGGAGTTCGACGAGGACTCTCAGCGATACTATGTGTCTTTTCCTGACGATCAGTAGTGGTGCCCAGTTGGGGGTGATTGGGACCGTGTCGCATGTTGGGTTTTCTTCTATTTGGTGCCGTAGTCGGGCCATGAGTGTATGAATGATGTATGTTATTTATGTACTTTGATTGACGTGGCGAGTGTAAGCCAACTATGTATCTCCCCTTTTACTATTTATATTACATGGGATGTTGTGATGATTGCCTAACTTGCGACATTGCTTTCAATGCGGTTATGTCTCTAAGTCGTGCCTCGACACGTGGGAGCTATAGCCGCATCGAGGGCATGACACGTCAGCAGGTCAACTACGGCTGACCAGGTCAAACCTGACCAGTGGGGTCCACTGGTCAGTCACACAATGTTGTCTGGGTCACTGACAGGTGGGGTCAGGTCAACAGCCACGTCAGCAAGTCAGCACTAACGTGTGGGGTCGGTCAACGTGTGACGTGGCCAGGTCAAACTGACCTGTAGGGCCCGTGTGGTTAGTTTAATCTAAGCAAAAGCTAAACCAGAGTTAATTAGGCAGCGGGGCCCACATGTCTATGAGTTTGTGGGTCATTAGCTTAGTGCTAATTAGTTGTTAGGCCGGCCTTTAGCCACCAGCGACGAGCAGATGCGGCGGCGAGGCTCGGTTTTCGCTTACAGACTGCGGTTTGAGCCGCAGTTGGTCTCTACGGCTTGCTAGAGCTCGTGCGCATCTATCGGTGGCAGTGGCAGGGCGCGAGGTAGCCGGAGTTGAGCACGGCGTCGACCTCGGTGGTGGCCGGAGTTCGGTTTAGTTTGGGCTCGGCGTTAGGGTGCTGGGGAGGAGGAGCTGGTGGGAGCGGCGTGCTCCTGGGAAGGCACCGAGCGCGTTGACGCGCTCAGGCGCGAGCTGTGGTGGCTAAAACAACGGAGGCATCATGGCCGACGGCGACGAGCTTCGGCTTCGGTCGAAACGGCGGCTACGGTGATAGAGAGGCAAGGGGAAGAGGGGCAAACGACGATGGAGCTCACATCGGTTGCAAAGGGCGTCGAAGCGGGCTCGGGGAAGGCTAGACGGCGACGTACGGGCGCCGGCGATCTCGGGCACTCGCGGATGAAAACGGCGGTAACGAGGTCGAAGTAGGGCATCCCCAGCTGCGTGGCTTGACGAAGACGGAGAAGGCGACGGGGCATAGCTCTAGGACACATCAGCGAGGTGAGGGGAGCACGGTGGGCACAACTATGGCGAGCGGCGGCGACGAACCCGTTCGGTGGGTGGGGGAGAGAGGTCCAGGAAAGGGGGAATGCTCGAGAGCGAGAGAGAGGGAGAGCCAGGGGTGCGTGGCGACGCCAGAGGCGTCCAGGCCGTCGAGGGGGCAAGCAAGCAGGGTGGAGGTGGCGCGCGTGTGCGTGCGTGCGTCGGGCACACGCCCTAGTCCTCCTGGCAGAGGAGGAAGACGACAAGGGGAGGCTGCTGGGCTGGGCCAGCCAGCTGAGCCGGCTTCTCGCCTGGGCCAAGTAAGCCAGGTGAGGTTCTTTTCTCTCTCTCTCTCCTTTCTGTTTTTCTTTTAATTTGTTTCTGTTATGTGTTTTGAAATAGTAGAAATACTATTCCATTTAGGAAAAACCTGAAAATATTTAGAGGCGTATTTGAAAATATTCTCAACATCCTAAAAATACCTTCAAGATTATTTGGGCATTTTAAAATATTTATAGGATTTAAAAATTGCCCAAATGCAAATACTTATGGCTTGGGGCAAAAATCCAGAATAGCCTCCAAAAATATGAAACCATTTTTGGCAAAGGGTTTAGCCAGGACCAAAGATGGTGAACATTTATGAAGGGCATTTTGGGTTCATTGAAATTCCAATTGTTGGAACCTAGTATTTCAAAGGGGGTGTTGGGGTTTATTAGTCCCCATTTCAAGTTGAAGAAAAAATTTAGACATGATGCACATATGACGCTATCCTAGTGCAAACCAGAACTAGGGATGTGACAACTGGCTTGCAGAATAAGCCGGGACAAACATATGATAGAGATTTCGTCCAAAGTTTTCGTGGTGGGGCCCACACGGGCTCGATCGTACAACACCATCATGTACAAGGCAGTGCACATGACATACGAAACGTCCCCGAGTCAGCATAGCCAAGGACTCTTTAAGACACAACGAGACCACTGTAAAACCAACCGTGGATAGGCGGACCACTAGACGTCGAACCCCAATCTCATATCATGCATCTGTCAGAAAGATATCCTAGGCGCTACTTGAATTCCCACTTATAAACTCCCGAAACTTTCTGGTTAGCCAATAAGGTGTTGGGGATACAGGGGAAGCATAATATCTCACCCAAACTAACAATTCCTACATCCAGCTGTATCCATCCTTCAACACATAACCAAGAAACCTTCGGAAATCATTTACCTCAACCTTCGAAAGCATCAGTTATACGAGTTATGGCAATACTCCCGAACTGCCGCCCCAGTACTGGGCGGCGTCGAGGTTATCTCACCAACAACTGCATAAAAGAGATTTTCGATGTCGGCGAACTCAGGTATTCCAGAACTGCAACGATAAAATTGTGACGATAACATCTTGAAGCTCAACTCCCCGGCACACTGCCACAACCCCTGAATGTCAGGAGGCACCAAGAACAATGTTCTCGTCACAAAACCATCGGAACGATTCCAAGATACCCGCGTGATCCTAAAAACAATTCGTGAAATTTGAGGAGAGAAGAGTCAAAACTTCCATGCCAGGAGGCCTCACCAGAGCGACGAAGGGACTGAGGAGTAAAAATAATCCTACTCTCTAATATATATATATATAATCCTAAGACTCAGAACATTTTGTTCTAGACTCAACAACGTCAGCGATTCGATCAAGCAGGGGGCTCCTAAGTCGGGGAAGGCTCTGATACCAACTTGTAACACCCACAATGCGGCTATATCTCCCACGTGTCGGGGCACGACTTAGAGGCATAGCCGCATGGTAGGTTTGTCGCAAGAGGGGTAATCTTCACACATCCCATGTATTGAATAAGAAAGGAATAAACAGTTGGCTTACAATCGCCACTTCACGCAAATACAAGTTAAACATACATCATCCAGAATACAATCAAGGTCTGACTACGGAACCAAAGTAAAAGAAGACAACCCCAAATGCTATATCCCCGATCGACCCGACTAGGCTCCACTATTGATCAACAGGAAACGAAACAACACAACGAACAAGATCTTCATCGAGCTCCCACTATAGCTGGGTTGCGTCATCTGCACTGGTATCATCATCACCTGCAACTGTTTGGAAGTATCTATGAGTCACGAGGACTCAGCAATCTCACATCTGTGAGATCAAGACTATTTAAGCTTATGGGTAGGAAAGGGTAGGAGGTGGAACTACAGCAAGCACTAAGCATATATGGTGGCTAACATACACGGTCGTGAAGCTAGAAGTGATCAAGAAGTGATCCTGAAACTACTTACGTTCAAGAATAACACAAGAACCGTGTTCACTTCCCGGACTCCACTGAGAAGAGACCATCACGGCTACACACACGGTTGATGCATTTTAATTAAGTTTAGTTTTAAGTTCTCTACAACCGGATATTAACAAATTCCCATCTGCCCATAACCACGGGCACGACTTTCAAAAGTTCAAACCCTGCAGGGATGTCCCAACTTAGCCCTTCACAAGCTCTCACGGTCAATGAAGGATATACCTTCTTCTGGGAAGACCCGATCAGTCTCGGAATCCAGGTTACAAGACATTTCGACAATGGTAAAGCAAGACTAGCAAGACCGCCCGATGCGCCAACATCCAGATAGGAGCTGCACATATCTCATTCTCAGGGCAACACTAAATTGTCCAAGATCCCGGTAGACTAATCCAGAGTTGCCCCTGGTGGCCACCGGCGGCTGACAGGCTTGGACCAACACTTAGACAAGCGCTGGCCCGGGGGGAGCGCAACTCCCAAGGGAAAAGTAGGTGGTGGTGAGGCAAATGGTAAAGACAAGGTTGGGCCTTGCTGGAGTAGTTTTACTCAAAGCGAACTGTCAAGGGGTTCCCATAACACCCAACCGTGTAAGGAACACAAAATCAAGGAACATAACACCGGTATGACGGAAACTAGGGTGTCAAGAGTGGAACAAAACACCAGGCATAAGGCCGAGCCTTCCACCCTTTACCAAGTATATAGATACATTAATTTAATAAGAGATATTGTGATATCCCAACAATATCCATGTTCTGACATGGAACAAACTCCATCTTCACCTGCAACTAGCAACGCTATAAGAGGGGTTGAGCAAAGTGGTAACATAGCCAAACAACCATTTGCTAGGTAAGGTGGGTTAGAGGCTTGACATGGCAATATGGGAGGCATGATATAGCTAGTGGTAGGTATCGCAGCATAGCAATAGTGAGCAACTAGCAAGCAAAGATAGAAGTGATTTCGAGGGTATGGTCATCTTGCCTGAGATCCCGCAAGGAAGAAGAACAAGTCCATGAAGAAGACAAACGGACGTAGTCTAACAGATCCTCACAAACGCGACGTTGTCGAAACTAACCCGAAGAGGCAACACCGAAAAGAAGCAAACCACAAAGTAAACAACCACCACATAAACATGGCATGATGCACAACCAAGTATGATGCATGTCTGGTTTAATGAAGCATGGCATGGCAAAGTGCACAAGCAATCCTACAAATTAAGTGGAGCTTAATATGCAAAGTGTTGCATATTGACGAAACACCACGTGACTTATTTAGTTCTCTCCCGTTTATGTACACAACAATATTAAATGTTGGTTAGCATCGCAAGAGGTGAAGCATAATAAAACTACCTAACTAGGAAAGTTTAAATGAGGCCGGAACAACAAACAACAAATCCGGAAATCCTCATGCGCATATTTTAGGTTTGGTACTGTTCTGCCCTAAACCATATTTTAGAGTTGTTAAACATGCAATGTTAAACTAGACATTTTTCTACCCCATTTACATATAAAGTTTATTAAAAATGGAGCTACGGTTAGTAAGTTATGAAACAAAGCATTTTATCATGGCATTTAGCAAAATATAAGCAAACATCATTTTAAACATTTTTAACAAAGATGAAAGTTGGATATTATTAATCTACACAAAATTCTAAGCAAGTTTGATATATTAAGTTTTTACATGTGATGCATGGTTGGTGAGTTATTAAATGAATGAAGTAAGAGGGCTTTTCTGTAAAACTGGAAATCCCTAGATAAATGATAAAATCGCACAAAGGAAAAAACCTACAGGCCAAAATAGAGGCCGGCCCAACATTGCACAGGGGCTCGGGTGCTGCTCACCATGGGCCAAAGCCCAGATTTGTGGAGGTGGGGACTGGGCCTCGGTCAACGAGCGAAGAGGAGGCGGCCCAGGCACGTGGAGGTGCGGTCAACCGGTCGAGTGGGGCGGGCGAGCTACTCTTCTCGTTCTGAAGGAAAGCTGCAGTGACGGGTTCAGGGCGACGCAGGCGCCGGGGAGGTTCTGGCGATGGGGTCGACGGGAACCGGCGGGTATGCATCAGAGATGGCCGGATCTGGTGTCCATTCGGGTTGGGGAGGCGAGGTGGCATCAGGCGAGCTCCTGCTCGTAGCAGGGGATGCAGGGGGCGGCAGGGACTTGGGGCGGGGTGAAGCAGAACAAGGACCCCCGGTTCCGGTGAAGCAGAGCCAACGGCGGCGGCTTGGCGCAGCTGCAGACGTCGCCGGGGATGGGGAAACGGGCGGAGGTGGCTGGAGGAGCGGGAAACGACGAAGATGAGACCGGTTCGGGGCGATGCAGAGGAGAAGCGGCGCGGTGAGGGACTTGTAGTGGCGGAGGAGCGCCAGCAACGGGCAGAGGGAGGCGGATCCGGTGGAGCTCAATTCCAGCGAGCTACTGCTCGTTGTCGGCCGGATGGAGACGGGTTGAGGGCGCCGCCGCTCCTGCTTGAACGAGGTGAGATAGACAGAGAGGTTAGAGAGAGAAAGAGGGAAAAGTGAGGACGAGGGGCACTGGCAGGGACATGACCTGAGTGGCCGACGCAGGAGAGCTCCAGCTTGGCGGCGTGGGAGTGCTCAAACAAAGGCGGCTGCGAGGAATCTGTGCTATTGGTCTTCGGGACTGACGACCGAGAGGCACAGGAGTGTGGCTCCATGGAAGTGCTCGACGGAAGGGGATCCAGACGTGGTTCCTACTGATCCAAAAGCGAGGGAGGCTAGGCGCTTGGTGATTAGATGGATCTGGCTGGTGGTGTTCGGTGGTTGGCTCGGTGGGGAAAATGAGGAGAAGGCAGGATCGATTGGGTGGATCTGGCAAGATCCCAAGGAAAGGGGGAGACCAGGTGGAGCTAGTGGCGGCGGATGGGATGGATGGAATGGATGGGACGACTCGGACTAGGGTTTGAGTATATATATAGGTAGGGATTAGGGTAGGGATATCTCGTCCATACGATTATAATCGGACGGCCGAATAAAATATAGGTTAGGAAGTCCAATTAACAAAAAGGAGATGTTTGGGGATGATCCGGACCCAACGGTGATGACTGCCCGGGTCGGGTCCGGGACAACTTCTGAACGCGAGCGCGAGGAGGGTCACGGGCTGACGAGAGAGGTTAGGTAGGGGCTTGGTGGTGAGTGGTAGTGCGTTGTGCAGAGAGTCTTGGGCTGAGAGAAGAGAGAGACCCGGTGACTATTTAGGAGACCGAAAACGTCCGACGTTTGAACGACTATATTGTCGCTATATATATCCGTTGGGACATCAAACGAACTTCGAATGCGATGACACTTGGCAGGCGACCTACTAACAACATAACAACACCGCATGCCAACTTTCAACCCATTCCGAGAACATTTTCTGACCACTTATAAAATACTATTTTGGACAAGCCGCGGGCACGTGCAAGTGTGTCTGGGCTTAGAACGGACAACGAAGAGAATGAGGAGACCGGGACGGATGCAAGTTTTGAAAACATGATGATGCAATGCACATGATGACATGGCAAGATGCGACACGCAAGTAAATGACATGGCAACAACAGCGAATAACTGGAAGACACCTGACGCGTCGGTCTCGAGGCGTTACATTCCTGTTCGTCTGGTCGCTGGTCGTCGACGCGTGGAGGAGAAAGGGCGAGGCAGAGGGGCTCCTCCAGGGGTGCGAGGTGGAGGAAAGGAGGAGTGGGGATCGGGCAGCGCGCGCATGGTGGTGGTGTTGGACGCGGGCCTGCTCGAAGGAATGAGGGGAGGGGATCGAGAGAGGCAGAAGCGGCGGACAGAGGGGGAGATGGGATTGAGCTCCTGCAGGCACTGGAGGATCGAGCAGGGGAGCGAGAGGGGGGTTTTAATCGGGCTAGGGTTGTAGAGGGTTTAGGTGGGCTGCGGGAGATGGGCCTAGGGATTTGGATGGGCTGAGGTCCTGCACTCTCTTTCTCTCCTAGATCCCTTTTCCCTATTCTAGCAATTAAACAGAGGGTTTGGAGATATAGAGAGAGATAGGAGAAGAATTGGAGCGCAAGGCAAATTTTCTTGGACTCACAAAAATATGCTTGGTCCGAGAAAATTAGAAGTGGCAAGATCGGAAGATATGAATTCAAACTCATTTGAATTTAATCAAATGGTTTGAACTAGGACTAGGGTTTTGATGTGCCCAGAAATGTTGAGAATTTAGGTGGAGCTCGGGGAAGTGACGAAAGAATTTACAGGAAAAGTTTGGGGACCAAACTTGAAGCAGAAAAAAGGCATGTGAGTATTTGCAAGTGTGTTTGAATGTTTATTATAACTCCCTAAAATATTGGGAGAATATGTTTTAAAGAGAAATCACCATAGTGAATATCCCTCGATTTAAATGAATCGAAGATCCATACAATTCAATTGGTTGAGTTTTAAGAAGAGGTGCAAGATGACATGATGCAATGCACATGATGGAAAAAATGAAAGCAATGAACCAAACAAATCACACGATGAAACTCGGAAAACAAGGAAGGCATCTGAAGCTCTGGTCTTGGGGCATCACAACACTCCACCACTACAAGAGGATCTCGTCCCGAGACCTAAGATGGCACCAGAGAGAAGCGGAAGAGGAAGAGGCAAAACAAAGTTTCTTCTTTTACCAACGAGTGAAACCAATGAACCTTGGGAGTTTAAACAATTTCGAGAAAAGAATACAACGGAGATGATCGAAGTTGAAAACACTCCGTTAGAAAAGAGGAACAAGGAACATTACTAGAACCTTGTAGGTTGAAAGACATAAGAAAAGGGTTGCAATGGACAAAAAGTACATCCAAGCACTCAAGTAGAAACGAGATGTACAAGGAACGATAAAGATCAATTACAACAACACTTTGGTTGGAAATGGAAGGCAATAATATGAACTTGGCAAAATGAAAGCACTTGGATGAGACTTCGGTTAGAAGAGGAATGATAGACACAACACTCTGATTAAAACAAGATAGAGAAGGAATAAGAATGATATAATTTGGATAGCACTCCGACTGTAAATGGAAGGAATTGAACATGAACTTGACAAGATGAGAGGATATTTGAAGAAAATAACAACACACTGCCTCCAGAACTATTGAAAGAATGGCACAAGGGGTAAGAAAGATTTCAGACAACACTCCGGTTGAGAAGGGAGGAAAAACTTGACAAAATGGGAGGAACTTGAAAAGAGGGCACAACACTCCGGTCGAAAGGATAAGAAAAGGAAAGAACATGATCTTTGAAAAAACACGAGACGATGGTTAGAAGGGAGTTAAATCACAATGCCTTCGGAACGAGAGAATATAATCTAGATTGATGGAACGAAAGAACGGGGAAGAAAATGATAACTCCTCCCACAAATGAATTTGAAAGAAAACATCCTTACAAAGAACGCTTGAATGGAATTGTTAAAATATCAACAACGAAAACAATAAGCTGCTTGTGGGCTTATGAAAACTTCTCAAAACTATGAGGGGAAATTCTGCCACTAACGGAAACAATAGATTGGATTGACATCAACAAGGAAACGAGAAGCTTATTTCACCGGGAGGTTAAATGAAGAACTTGGGTCATTTATGAGCACCATAAATAGCAAAAATCCTTAGGGAAAGCTTTAGGTGAAATATAACCCAAGATAACTCCAATGAAGATGTTGATTGGTTGAAAAGATATCCTGAATGAATTGAAAATGATGGATTTAAGATATGTCACTCTTGAAAACTTGTGACTCATGAAACACGAAGGGAAATTATCAAAAGTGACATAACACCACCTCAAACGATGAGATATGAAAGAATTGCACTTCGGAATGCAAGATGAAGAATGCTTGATCTCCTAAAACAAAACATGTGTTGAGCATAATGCTTACTTCAGAGTATATCTTGGCGGATCTTAACTTCGAGAGAAAACTTGAAGAACAATTGAAGAATGAAAAGAATCCTTGAGGAAGCACCATGTAGCGCCTCCATAAAGACTCTGGTAATAAAAGGATGATAAAAAGAAAGAGAAGTTGAGAACATAAGGTGAAGCCTTGCGATGATTTAGATGGAGCTTCGTGACGAGATAAAGCAGAAAACTTGAAACTCCGGAAAAGAAAAGATGAAGCATCTCGAACAGAGAAATGTGACATGATGAACATCTCTAGAAAGAAGAAACTAGATCAGTTGGATGAAACAATAATAGGAATTACGTTATGCATATCCTTCATCAATTTAAATTGATGACAAGCAACAGATGTTGTGTACAACTTATTTTCGTAGAAAGGATTAAGAGAGATATAGCGCAAATTTGAGAAAGGTCTTCAACGATCCGCCGGTAGGATTGTAAAGAACGAATGAATTGATATGATAACCAAGGAAGAGAACTCTTGAACGAACCACCGTAAGAATTGCACATGAAAGTAGAAAAATCACAATTCACCCAGAAGAATTGGAAAACGAATGTAGATACTTGATGGAATTTAGAAACATGAGAACGAATAGATCACGAGCAGATTAGAGAATACTTGAATGAAGCACCAATATGATTTGGACAATGAGAGCCGAAAGCTTGAATGAATAATTCTTCTGTAATGACGGCCTCCGGAGAATCAGACTGAAAAGACTCCTGAATTGCTCCGGATGGGTGAAAGAATTCTCACAATCAAAAACAATTAAGAGAGGATGGCAGCAAGCTTGAGCAACGCATCTTCAAGAGAACAGAGCAAGATTTAAGAGAAAATCTTCTTCAGTCATCAAATGGAGAGAAAGACGATGAGAAACACCACCATGAATTATTGAGTCACTCTGGAATGAAATTTGGAAAGGTTGAACCAACGATGAAAAGAATTTGAAAGATCTTGCAGAAATACATATGACTGATGATAATTTATTCTTACGTCAAACTTGGAGAAGAATTTGAGAGTAACTCCAAGGAAAATAGAAAAGTTAGGTAAGATCCTGGGAAAAGACCTATGGGTTAGGGACCACTCAAGAGAAACACCTTCGAACGGTTAAAAAGAGAGATTGCGCCGGTTGAATTAAATGACTTGAATGAGATAATAACCTCGAGATAGCTTGAACGGTTTAGGAATGAAAACACGAATCTCCTGAGATATCTTCAGTACTTCGGATATGAATGGAGAGAGATTAACGATGAAGAGTTGCATCGGCTTGAGAAAACATATGAAATGAGAAAAGGATATGATCGACAAAGTTTGAATTGAATCCATCGGAGAAGAAAAGAGAACGAAGAATGATAAACTTGAAGCTACGTTAGTATCTTCCTGAGAATCACCGGATAAGAACATTGACGGAAAATAATGGAGAGACTTCCCATCAATAAAAGGATACTTGATTAAGAAATCTGAGTGCTTGAAGAAAAAGGGTGGGAAGGCGGGAAAACAAAGGCAACTTGGGACAGATGAAACAAATAACGTTGAGAAGACTTTGAGTTGATCTTGCGGATGTTGAAAATGATCGGATCCACTTGAAGAGAAACACGCCGGTTGAAAAGGATTGACATGAAAATCTCGATTATCATGAAGGATTAGTATTCACATAGGAATATGAGAACACCGCCTAGGGAAGGTATGGAATCAACACTTGACATTGAAGCAACTCGAATACCACAAATCAAAACAAAACAAAGGATTGGCTTGCAAAATAAGCCGTAAACAAAAATATGATAGATCCCATATCTTATCATGTGTCTGTTGGAAGGATATCCTACATGAGACTTGAATTCCCACTTATAAACTCACGAAACTTTCTAGTTATGCAATCAGGTGTTGGGGATACAGGGGAAGCATAATATCTCACCCAAACTAACAATTCCTACGTCCAGCTTTATCCATCCTTCAACACATAACCAAGAAAACTTCAGAAATCGTGTACCTCAACCTTCGAAAAGCATCTGTTATACTAGTTATGGCAATACTCCCGAACTCCCGCCCAGTACTGGGTGGCATCGAGGTTATCTCACCAACAACTACATAAAAGAGATTTTCGATGTCAGCGAAACTCAGGTATTCCAGAATTGCAATGATAAAATTGCGACGATAACACCTCGGAGCTCAACTCCCCGGGACACTGCCACAACCCCTAAATGCCAGGAGGCACCAAGAACAATGTTCTCATCACAAGACTATCAGAACAATTCTAACATACCCGTGTGATCCTAAAAAAATCGTGAAATTTGAGGAGAGAAGGGTCAAAACTTCTACGTCAGGAGGCCTCACCAGAGCGACGAAGGGACCGAGGAGTAAAAATAATCCTACTCTCCGATATATATAATCCTAAGACTCAAAATATTTTGTTCTAGACTCAACAATGTCAGTGATTCGATCAAGCAGGGGCTCCTAAGTCGGGGATGGCTCTGATTACCAACTTGTAACAACCACGATGCGGCTATATCTCCCATGTGTCGAGGCATGACTTAGAGGCATAACCGCATTGTGGCTATGTCACAAGAGGGGTAATCTTCACACAATCCCATGTACTGAATAAGAAAGGGATAAAGAGTTGGCTTACAATCGCCACTTCACACAATACGTAAATAATTCATACATCATCCAAATACACTCAAAGGTCCGACTACGAAACCAAAATAAAGGAAGACAACCCCAAATGCTAGATCCCCGAATGTCCCAACTGGGCTCCAATACTGATCAAATGTAAACAAAACAAAACAACGACCAAGATCTTCATCGAGCTCCCACTTGAGCTGGGTTGTGTCACCTACACTGGTATCATCAGCACCTGCAACTGTTTGGAAGTATCTGTGAGTCACGAGGACTCAGCGATCTCATACCTGCGAGATCAAGACTATTTAAGCTTATGGGTAGGAAAGGGTAGGAGGTGGAACTGCAACAAGCACTAAGCATATATGGTGGCTAACTGTAGCACCCCGGATGTAACTTTCCCAATTTGTACTCCAACTCTTGCCGTTTCTGGCTTTAAGTTATTTTATTTTCTCGGGTTCGGATTTTTGTCTCCGTGTGTTGTTGTCGTTATCATGCATCTCATATCATGTCATCATGTGCATTGCATTTGCATACGTGTTCATCTCATGCATTCGAGCATTTTCCCCGTTGTCCGTTTTGCATTCCGGCGCTACGTTCTCCTCCGGTGGTCATTTCTAGCTTTCTTTCGTGTGTGGGGATTGACCGAGACTTGCCAAGCGGCCTTGGTTTACTACCGGTAGACCGCCTGTCAAGTTTCGTATCATTTGGCTTCGTTTGATACTCCAACGGTTAACCGAGGGACCGAAAAGGCCTCGTGTGTGTTGCAGCCCAACACCCCTCCAATTTGGCCCAAAACCCACCTAAACCTGCTCCATCATCTAGAGCGTTCGATCACGATCGCGTGGCTGAGAACAACACATTATTTGGACTCTCCTAGCTCCTCCTATGCCTATATAAAGACCCCTCCTGAAATTCGCGGATCTCCTCTCTCCCTAACCCTAAAAAAAATTGCCCGCCGCCACCGGACACGTCCTCCCCACCGCCGGACGAATCCCGCCGCCACCTCCGGCCAATCAGCGGGTGCCAAGTGGCATCGCGCCCACTTCCCCGTCGCCGGCCCGGGAGGCCCAAGTCGGGCCCCCGAGGCCCATCGCGCCCCGCCGCCATCCTCCCTCCGCGCCGCCCGAGCCGGACGGCACCTCCAGCCCGGCGCCGCCGCCGCCATCTCGGGCTTCCCGGAGCTCGCCGCTCCGCCGCGCGCCTCGCCGCCGCAAGCTCCCGCCACCACGGGCCACCGCGAGCCGCCGACCCCGCCGGCCATCCTCTACCTCGCCGGTGTCACCACGTCATCCTCTCCGGCCTCCTCCACGCAAGTCCGACGTCCTCCCCGACGAACTCCGGCGAAACCCCAGCGGTCCTCGGCTTCCGCGCTCCGGATCTGAGATCTGGTTTTTTTAGGGTTGACTTTTCTCAGAAACCCTAATCCATGTGCTCCTGTTCATCGCATCATAACTTTGCATCCGTAGCTCCGTTTTTGGCATATAGCATATCAAAATGTTCATCTCAGAGAGTACATCATTTCATTCCATTGCACAATCTTCATTTGAGCTCATCTTGACACCCGAAATGCTGTTAGAAGAGGGCTACTTGAGATAATTGTCAGATCTGCTACTCCATTTGCATATTTGTCATTTTTGCCATGATTATTGTGTGCATGATATGTCCATGAGCTCTACATACGTTTTGTTTTGGTTTTGTCATCTTTCCAAAGGTGCAACCCATGTATTTTTGTGATGTGTGTGGTGACTAGTGCAAGCTTGCGAAGTGAGGCACTTGGTAGTGCTGATTTCAGGGACTTAGCAATTCCACCAAGTCCTTGGGCTGTTTATTTCATATGGCCATATGTTCTTGTTGTTTCTGAGTGATGCGTGCCTCTTTTGAGGATGATCAGTAAGGTTGTTTTGTTAATCTTGTAGTGCTCTATCCATCCATGTCTTTGTTTGCAATTATGGAGCACCCTAGCTTGAGTCAATCGAGCTCTACTTTTGCTACTTCGTGAATCTGGGCAGATTATCTACTTGTTAGCGATTTTGCCGATGATGCTATAGTTGATCCGTGCATGCTATGCTATTGTTCTTGCCATGCCTAGCTTGCATTTTGTGTATTCTTGATGGTTGTATGCTTAGATTGTCATTACTTGCTCCGTAGTGAGTGCATCAAGCTCGTAAACGTGCCTACTTGATATCTGTTTTCAGTATGTCCCAGTTTTCACTAAGTCTGAGATCTGATTATGTTTTTGCCATGTTCACATGCTTGCAATTGTATTTTCTGATCCCTTTTGGCTCTAGGTCACTAATGGACTTTTGTTAAGCTCTTTGAGTAGCTTCATGCCATGCTTTGATTTGCCATGTTCAGGTCCTGTAGCATGTAGTTTTGTTGCTCCAAAGAGAGCTACCTGATCTGAAATTCCAGACAAGTGTTAATTTCACTAAGCCTGAAATCTGTTTGCCATATGCATTTTTGCCATGCTTGTTTGAACCTGTTAATGGATGATTTGGCCGTAGCTCAGTGCTAGACTTTTGTTAAGCATCTTGAGTGCATCCCTGCCATGTATTTTGTTGTCATGTTTGAGTGCTGTAGCATGTTCATCTCATTGCATTTCGATGGCTACTTGGTGTAAATCGCAGACCGGTGTCATATTTGTTTTGTTGGCCATTCCCAAACCGTAACTCCGATTCTGGCGTTCTTTATATCGTTTTCAAGCGATTTCATCTCATCTTTCCAGTGGCACACTTGGATTTCCATGTTGAGGCCAGGGTCATGCATTTCTTGTCACATCTTGCATATGCATCCCGCAACGCATCCCGCATAGCATACCATGTTTGCATCATATTGGTTGATCCTTGCACGGGGTTGAGTATGTCCTTGTTGCTTGTTTGTCTTGTTTGGGTAGAGCCGGGATATGAGTTTGCTAACGAGGAGTCTGTTGAGTTTTCTTTCGAGGATCCAGTCAACTCTGACAACTTTGCAGGCAAGATGATCATACCCTCGAAGTCACTACTATCTTTGCTATACTAGATTGCTCGCTCTTTTGCTATGCCATTGCTACGATGCCTAACACTTGCTTTCAAGCCTCCCAAATTGCCATGTCAAACCTCTAACCCACCATGCCCTAGCAAACCGTTGATTGGCTTTGTTACCGCTTTGCTCAGCCCCTCTTATAGCGTTGCTAGTTGTAGGTAAAGATTGGAGGTCGTACCTTGTTGGAACATTTATTTACTTGTTGGGATATCATTATATTATCTTGTTACCTTAATGCATCTATATACTTGGTAAAGGGTGGAAGGCTCGGCCTCTCGCCTAGTGTTTTATTCCACTCTTGCCGCCCTAGTTTCTGTTATATCGGTGTTATGTTCCCGGATTTTGCGTTCCTTACGCGGTTGGGTTATAATGGGAACCCCTTGATAGTTCGCCTTGATTAAAGCTTTTCCAGCAATCCCCAACCTTGGTTTTACCATTTGCCACCTAGCCTCTTTTCCCCTTGGGTTTCCGGAGCCCGAGGGTCATCTTATTTAAACCCCCCCGGGCCAGTGCTCCTTTGAGTGTTGGTCCACCTGTCAGCTGCCGGTGGCCACCAGGGGCAACTCTGGGATGGCCTACCCGTACCTAGGACAATCTGTGTGTGCCCTGAGAAAGAGATATGTGCAGCTCCTATCGGGATTTGTCCGCACATTCGGGCGGTGTTGCTAGTCTTGTTTTAACCTGTCGAAGTGTCTTGAAGAACCGAGATACCGAGTCTGATTGGAATGTCTTGGGAGGAGGTCTATTCCTTCGTTGACCGTGAGAGCTTGTCATGGGCTAAGTTGGGACTCCCCTGCAGGGATTTGATCTTTCGAAAGCCGTGCCCGCGGTTATGGGCGGATGGGAATTTGTTAATGTCTGGTTGTAGATAACTTGAACCTTAATTTAATTAAAATGAATCAACTGAGTGTGTTACCGTGATGGCCTCTTCTCGGTGGAGTCCGGGAAGTGGACACGGTGTTGGAGTAATGCTTGCGCAGGTTGTCCTCTAGTTTCTCACTCGCGCTTTGCCTCCTCTTCTCGCTCTCTTTTGCGAACAGGATAGCCACCATATATGCTAGTCGCTTGCTGCAGCTCCACTTATATTTACCTTGCCTTACCTATAAGCTTAAATATTCTTGATCGCGAGGGTGCGAGAGTGCTGAGTCCATGTGGCTCACGGATTACTATTACACCAGATGCAGGGCCTGATGATTCCGCTCCAGGTGACGCGCTCGAGCTCAACTGGGAGTTCGACGAGGACTCTCAACGTTACTATGTTTCCTTTCCTGATGATCAGTAGTGGTGCCTAGTTGGGGGTGATCAGGACCGTGTCGCATGTTGGGTTATCTTTTATTTTTGCGTCGTAGTCGGGCCATGAGTGTTTGGATGATGTAATGTTATTTATGTACCTTGATTGACGTGGCGAGTGTAAGCTAACTATGTTATCTCCCCTTTATTATTATATTACATGGGATGTGTAAAGATTACCTTACTTGCGACATATGCCTTCAATGCGATTATGTCTCTAAGTCGTGCCTCGACACGTGGGAGCTATAGTCGCATCGAGGGTGTTACAAGTTGGTATCAGAGCCTTCCCCGACCTTAGGAGCCACATTGCTTGATCGTTTTTAGCGGCTGAGTTGTGTCTAGAAAAATGTTTTGAGTTATTTAGGAATTATATATCGGAGAGTTTAGGAATTCTTTTTACTTCCCAGTCTCCTCATCGCTCTGGTAAGGCATCCTGACGTAGAGTTTTGACTCTTCTCTTCTCAAATTTCACTAAAAAAAAATTAGGATCACGCGGGTATCTTGGAATCGTTCCGATGCTTTTATGATGAGAACATTATCTTGGTGCCTCCTGTCAGGGGTTTTGTGGAAGTGTCCCGGGGAGTTGAGCTCTGAGGTGTTGTCGTCATAATTTTATCGTTGCAGTTCTGGAATACCTGAGTTTATTACGTCGACATCGAAAATCTCTTTTATGCAGTTCGTTGGTGAGATAACCTCGACGCCACCCAGTACTGGGGCGGGAGTTCGGGAGTATCGCCATAACTTGTAGAACGGATGCTTTTCGAAGGTTGAGGTAGATGGTTTCCGAAGTTTTTTCTCGGTTATGTGTTGAAGGATGGATACAGCTGGATGTAGGATTTGCTAGATTTGGGTGAGATATTATGCTTCCCCTGTATCCCCAACACCTGATTGCATAACCGGAAAGGTTCAGGAGTTTCATAGGTGGGAGTAGCTCTAGTTCTTATTCCACGGATATTGGTTTGAGATTGGGATTTCTTACCGATTATTCGTTCTTGATCCGTACCTTGTTGATTTATTTCTCTACCTTAATTCTACGTGGCTTCTCAATTTATGGATATGTGACCATTTCAAGAGGAATGCATTCCTTCATTTTGTTCGAATGTGAAGACTATATGTTGCAATTTTCATTCCGTTGGATTCAGCTTCAATAATTGTCTATCAATGTTCTAATGGATGTCAACCTCTTCAGGATGGCTCCTCCAATGCGCACGACTCCGAATCCTGATCCGCCACCACCTCCACCTCCTCCGGAGGCATGGCAAGCTGTGATGGCCGCAACCAATGCAAACACACAGCTGATCATGCAAATTCTCCAAGAGCGCAATCAAGGCAACCAAGGGAACCAAGGCAACAATCAGAATCACTCTGCTACACTCAACCAGTTCCTTGCTAACGGGCCTAAGACTTTCAGCAATTGTGTTGAGGCAACCGATGCTGACGATCGGCTTGTGGATCTGTGCAAGCATTTCGAGTGCAGTAACGTCAAGCCTGAGGACTTTGTCAAGTTCGCTTCCTTCCAACTCAAAGATCAAGCTGCAGAATGGTTCCAGCAGTACAAGGACTCCAGAGGTGGACGTGTTATCACTTGGGATGATTTTCGTCGAGATTTTAGAGCTCACCATATCCCTCAGAGCGTGGTTGAAAGCACGTGTGAGGAATTCCGCAACCTGAAGCAAGGCTCTTTGTCTGTCTATGACTACAACAAGTTGTTTCAGAAGCTCGCCCGCTTTCCCAAGCAGGATGTCCCTGATGAGAAGAGCATGATATACCAGTTCAGGGGTGGTCTCTGAGAAGAAATCCAGCTAGCTCTTGTTCTCTTTGAGCCCTTGAGGTACGATGAGTTCTACGACATGGCATTGAAGCAAGAGGCTGCTCAATTGAGGTGTGATGCTTCCAAGAAGCGAGTTAGAGATGTTACTCCTTCTTCCTCTACTCAAGTGGCCAAGCAGCAGAAGTATTGGCTTCCTCCTCCTCCGTTCCGTCAGCCGTATCAGCAGAAGAGCAAAGGTGGCAGTGGATCTTCCCACCCCCCCAACCCTGGCTTTCAGAACAAGGCTTCGTCTCAACCTCCAAGATCGAGTGCTTCATACCACCTCCTACTTTCAGAGGTCACGTGCAACAAGTGCCAACAGAAGGGTCACTATGCCAACAAGTGTTTCAAGCATAGGCGTCTTCCTCCTCCTCCTCCTGTCAGATCGGCAAGTACAGTTGTGGTCAAGCATAACCCCAAGCACGCCAAGGTCAATTTGATGAATGCAGCTCAGGCAGAGGATTCGTCAGATGTCATCATGGGTAACCTTCCTGTTAATGATATTCCTGCAAAAGTTCTTTTTGACACTTGTGCATTGCATTGTTTCATCTCGAGACCGTTTACATCTAGGCATGAATTGGTTTCACAAGTTTTGCCTAGTCCATTAGCAGTTGTCTCTCCCGGTAAGCGCATGCATGCTAACTCCATCGTTCCGGATGTTACTATCACCTTGGGTGACTACAAGTTTCTGGCTTCTCCAACGGTTCTTGGTGACTCGGATATTGATCTTATTCTTGGAATGGATTGGCTTTCTAAGCACAAGGCTCAGCTTGATTGTGCAGCCAGGCAGATTCAATTGACTCATTCGTTTGAGGATGTAATTGTCTTTGCCGCTCGTGATGATACTATCCGTCTATTTTCTCTCAATGAGAAGGGTGAACTCGATGCCATCTCGCAAATTCCAGTCATTTGCGAATATCAAGACGTCTTTCCAGAAGAGCTTCCAGGAATGCCTCCGCACCGGCCAGCTGAATTCGTTATTGATCTTGAGCCCGGCACGGAACCTGTTTGCAAACGCCCTTACAAGCTCGGCCCTGAAGAGTTGAAGGAGCTGAAGAAGCAACTCGATATTCAAGAGAGAATGGGTCTCATCCAGCCTAGTTCTTCTCCGTGGGGTTGTGGTGTTCTTTTTGTGAAGAAGAAGGATGGAACGGACCGACTTTGTGTTGATTACCGTCCATTGAACAACAAGACTATAAAGAACAAATACCCACTTCCCAACATCAATGAGCTGTTCGAACAACTCAAAGGTGCCCAAGTATTCTCCAAGCTTGATCTCCGTATGGGTTATCATCAGATTCGAATCCGTGAGCAAGATATTCCCAAGACGGCTTTCAGAACAAGCTATGGTCCATACGAATACACTTTCATGACTTTTGGCCTCGTCAATGCTCCTTCGACTTTCTCTCGCATGATGAACTTCATCTTCAACGCCTACACCAATGACTTCGTTTTGGTCTATCTCGACGACATCCTGGTTTTCTCGAAGAACAAGGAAGATCATGCCAAGCACTTGCGTTTGGTACTCAATAAGCTGAGGGAACATCAGTTCTACGCCAAGTTCTCCAAGTGCGAATTTTGGCTCGATGAGGTTCGTTATCTTGGTCATATCATCTCTGCCAAGGGCATTGCCGTGAATCCTGAGAAGGTGTCTGCAATTGTGAATTGGGAACCTCCTCAGAACGTGAAGCAACTCCGTAGCTTCCTCGGTCTCGCAAGCTACTGCCGAAGATTCGTTGAAAACTTTTCTAAGATCGCAAAGCCTCTCTCAAATCTTCTCCAGAAGCATGTCAAGTACGTTCGGTCTCCGGAGTGTGACATTGCTTTCAACACTATGAAAGAGAAATTGATCTCTGCTCCAGTTCTGACTCCGCCTGATGAATCCAAACCGTACGAGGTCTTTTGTGACGCCTCCCTCCAAGGTCTTGGCGCAGTGTTGATGCAAGAGAAGAAAGTTGTTGCTTATACCTCTCGCCAGTTGAAGCCTAATGAGAAGAACTACCCCACTCATGATCTTGAGTTGGCGGCAGTT
Organism: Triticum urartu; assembly: GCF_056163025.1. Taxonomy (NCBI): domain Eukaryota; kingdom Viridiplantae; phylum Streptophyta; class Magnoliopsida; order Poales; family Poaceae; genus Triticum; species Triticum urartu. The sequence continues at coordinate 259,012,927 of NC_141875.1, forward strand.
GTGCATGCTCTTTTGACGTGGAGACATCTCTTATTGGGAAGAAAAGTGGACATCTTCACTGACCACAAGAGTCTCAAGTACATCTTCACTCAGCCTAATCTCAACCTCAGGCAAACTCGATGGGTCGAAATGATTCAAGAGTATAATCCGAGTATCGAGTATACTCCAGGCAAAGCCAATGTGATTGCTGACGCATTGAGCAGAAAGGCTTACTGTAACAGTCTGATTCTCAAGCATTATCAACCCGAGCTTTGTGAAGCCTTCTGCAAACTTAACCTGCAAGTTGTTCCTCAAGGTTTCCTCGCCAACCTTCAAGTCTCTCCTACCTTAGAAGACCAGATTCGCCAAGCCCAACTTCTTGATGCTATGGTGAAAAAGGTGAAGATTGGGATTGCCAAGAGTCAACCCAAGTACAAGTGCTACCGCCTTGATGACAAGGATACTCTCTTCTTTGAGGATCGTATTGTTGTACCCAAAGGTGACCTTCATAAAGTGATCATGAACGAGGCTCACCATTCTCTCCTCTCCATCCACCCTGGGAGTACGAAGATGTATCAGGACCTCAAGCAGGCTTATTGGTGGACTCGAATGAAGCGCGAGATCGCTTTGTTCGTGAATGAATGTGATGTCTGCAGAAGAGTGAAGGCAGAACACCAAAGGCCAGCTGGTCTCCTCCAACCTCTTGCCATTCCAGAATGGAAGTTTGATCAGATTGAAATGGACTTCGTGACTGGGTTTCCAAAGTCCAAGCGTGGCAATGATGCTATATTCGTTGTCATCGACAAACTCACTACAGTGGCTCATTTTCTGCCTATCAAAGAGTCGATCACTGCAGCTCAATTGGCGGAACTCTATACCTCTCGGATTGTCTCTCTGCACGGTATTCCTCAAGTGATCTCTTCAGACCATGGCAACATCTTTACCTCCAAGTTTTGGGATTCTTTTCAGAAGGCCATGGGCACCAACATCCGCTTCAGCACAGCTTTCCATCCTCAAACTAGCGGCCAAGTCGAGCGTGTCAACTAGATTCTTGAAGATATGCTCAGGGCTTGTGTGATCTCCTTCGGCATGAAGTGGGAGGATTGTCTTCCTTATGCTGAATTCTCCTACAACAACAGTTTTCAAGCAAGTTCGAGCAAGGCCCCATTTGAAATTCTATATGGCAAGAAGTGCCGTACCCCTCTCAACTGGTCTAAAACCGATGAACGTCAGCTTTTGGGTAATGACTTAATCACAGAGGTAGAGGAAATGTGCAAAGTCATTCGAGATAACCTCAAAGCAGCCCAATCCCGTCAGAAGAGCTACTATGATAGTAAGCACCATGATTTGGTTTTCGAGATCAGAGATCATGTTTACCTCCGTGTCTCTCCTATGAAAGGTACTCGTCGCTTTGGTATCAAAGGGAAGCTTGCCCCTAGATACGTGGTACCTTTCAAGATTGTCAGCAAGAGAGGCGATCTCGCCTATCAACTCGAGCTTCCTTCAAACTTTGCAAATGTTCATGATGTGTTCCATGTCTCCCAGCTCCGAAGGTGCTTCAAGACTCCTGACCGCACCATTAACTTCGAGGATATTGAGCTCCAAGAAGATCTTTCCTATCGTGAGCACCCCGTTGCTATTCTTGAAGAGACTGAATGCAAGACTCGCAATAAGTCAATCAAATTCCTCAAAGTCAAGTGGTCACATCATTCCGAGCATGAAGCTACCTGGGAACGCGAGGATCATCTCCGTTCTGAGTACCCGGCATTCTTTCAGTCCTAGATCTCGGGACGAGATCCTTTCGTAGTGGTGGAGTGTTGTAACACCCCGGATGTAACTTTCCCAATTTGTACTCCAACTCTTGTCGTTTCTGGTGTTAAGTTATTTTATTTTCTCGGGTTCGGGTTTTTGTCTCCGTGTGTTGTTGTCGTTGTCATGCATCTCATATCATGTCATCATGTGCATTGCATTTGCATACGTGTTCATCTCATGCATTCGAGCATTTTCCCCGTTGTCCGTTTTGCATTCCGGCGCTCGTTCTCCTCCGGTGGTCATTTCTAGCCTTCTTTCGTGTGTGGGGATTAAAAATTTCCGGATTGGACCGAGACTTGCCAAGCGGCCTTGGTTTACTACCGGTAGACCGCCTGTCAAGTTTCGTATCATTTGGACTTCGTTTGATACTCCAACGGTTAACCGAGGGACCGAAAAGGCCTCGTGTGTGTTGCGGCCCAACACCCCTCTAGTTTGGCCCAAAACCCACCTAAACCTGCTCCATCATCTAGAGCGTTCGATCACGATCGCGTGGCCGAAAACCGCACCTTATTTGGACTCTCCTAGCTCCTCCTATGCCTATATAAAAACCCCTCCCGAAATTCGAGGATCTCCTCTTTCTCTAACCCTAAAAAAATTGCCCGCCGCCATCGGACACGTCCGACCCACCGCCGGACGAATCCCGCCGCCACCTCCGGCCAATCAGCGGGCGCCAAGTGGCATCGCGCCCACTTCCCCGCCACCGGCCCGGGAGGCCCAGGTCGGGCCCCCGAGGCCCATTGCGCCTCACCGCCCGAGCCGGACGGCTCCTCCAGCCTGGCACCGCCGCCGCCATCTCGGGCTTCCCGGAGCTTGCCGCTCCGCCGCGCGCCTCGCCGCCGCAAGCTCCCGCCACCACGGGGTACCGCGAGCCGCCGACCCCGCCGGCCATCCTCTACCTCGCCGGCGTCACCCCTCGTCCTCTCCGGCCTCCTCCACGCAAGTCCGGCGTCCTCCCCGACGAACTCCAGCGAAACCCCGGCGGTCCTCGGCTTCCGCGCTCCGGATCTGAGATCTGGTTTTTTTAGGGTTGACTTTTTCTCAGAAACCCTAATCCATGTGCTCCTGTTCATCGCATCATAACTTTGCATCCGTAGCTCCGTTTTTGGCATATAGCATATCAAAATGTTCATCTCAGGGAGTACATCATTTCATTCCATTGCACAATCTTCATTTGAGCTCATCTTGACGCCCGAAATGCTGTTAGAAGAGGGCTACTTGAGATAATTGTCAGATCTGCTACTCCATTTGCATATTTGTCATTTTTGCCATGATTATTGTGTGCATGATATGTCCATGAGCTCTACATACGTTTTGTTATGGGTTTTGTCATCTTTCCAGAGGTGCAACCCATGTATTTTTGTGATGTGTGTGGTGACTAGTGCAGGCTTGCGAAGTGAGGCACCTGGTAGTGCTGATTTATTTCATATGGCCATATGTTCTTGTTTCTGAGTGATCCGTGCCTCTTTTGAGGGTGATCAGTAAGGATGTTTTATTAATCTTGTAGTGCTCTATCCATCCATGTCTTTGTTTGAAATTATGGAGCACCCTAGCTTGAGTCAATCGAGCTCTACTTTTGCTACTTCGTGAATCTGGGCAGATTATCTACTTGTTAGCGATTTTGCCGATGATGCTATAGTTGATCCGTGCATGCTATGCTATTGTTCTTGCCATGCCTAGCTTGCATTTTGTGTATTCTTGATGGGTGTATTCTTAGATTGTCATGACTTGCTCCGTAGTGAGTGCATAGAGCTCGTAAACATGCCTACTTGATATCTGTTTTTAGCATGTCCCAGTTTTCACTAAGTCTGAGATCGGATTATGTTTTTGCCATGTTCACATGCTTGCAATTGTATTTTCTGATCCCTTTTGGCTCTCGGTCACTAAGGGACTTTTGTTAAGCTCTTTGAGTAGCTCCATGCCATGCTTTACTTTGCCATGTTCAGGTCTTGTAGCATGTAGTTTTGTTGCTCCGAAGAGAGCTACATGATCTGAAATTCCAGACAAGTGTTAATTTCACTAAGCCTGAAATCTGTTTGCCATATGCATTTTTGCCATGCTTGTTTGAACGTGTTAATGGATGATTTGGCCGTTGCTCAGTGCTAGACTTTTGTTAAGCATCTTGAGTGCATACATTCCATGTATTTTGTTGTGATGTTTGAGTGTTGTAGCATGTTCATCTCATTGCATTTAGATAGCTACTTGCTGTAAATCGCAGACCGGTGTCATATTTGTTTTGCTGGCCATTTCCAAACCGTAACTCCGATTCCGTCGTTCTTTATATCGTTTTCAAGCAATTTCATCTCATATTTCCAGTGGCATACTTGGATTTCCAAGTTGAGGCCAGGGTCATGCATTCCTTGTCACATCTTGCATATGCATCCCGCATCGTATCCCGCATAGCATACCATGTTTGCATCATATTGGTTGATCCTTGCACGGGGTTGATTGTGTCCCTGTTGCTTGTTTGTCTTGTTTGGGTAGATCCGGGAGACGAGTTCACTAACGAGGAGTCCGTTGAGTTTGCTTTCGAGGATCCAGTCAACTCTGACAACTTTGCAGGCAAGATGATCATACCCTCAAAATCACTACTATCTTTGCTATACTAGATTGCTCGCTCTTTTGCTATGCCATTGCTACGATGCCTACCACTTGCTTTCAAGCCTCCCAATTGCCATGTCAAAGCTCTAACCCACCATGACCTAGCAAACCGTTAATTGGCTATGTTACCGCTTTTCTCAGCCCCTCTTATAGCATTGCTAGTTGTAGGTGAAGATTGGAGGCCGTTCCTTGTTGGAACATTTATTTACTTGTTGGGATATCATTATATTATCTTGTTACCTTAATGCATCTATATAATTGGTAAAGGGTGGAAGGCTCGGCCTCTCTCCTAGTGTTTTGTTCCACTCTTGCCGCCCTAGTTTCCGTCATATCGGTGTTATGTTCCCAGATTTTGCGTTCCCTTACGCGGTTGGGTTATAATGGGAACCCCTTGATAGTTCGCCTTGATTAAAGCTTTTCCAGCAATGCCCAACCTTGGTTTTACCATTTGCCACCTAGCCTCTTTTTCCCTTGGGTTTCCGGAGCCCGAGGGTCATCTTATTTAAACCCCCCCCCCCCGGGCCAGTGCTCCTCTGAGTGTTGGTCCACCTGTCAGCTGCCGGTGGCCACCAGGGGAAACTCTGGGATGGCCTACCCGTACCTAGGACAATCTGAGTGTGCCCTGAGAAAGAGATATGTGCAGCTCCTATCGGGATTTGTCGGCACATTCGGGCGGTGTTGCTAGTCTTGTTTTAACCTGTCGAAGTGTCTTGAAGAACCGAGATACCGAGTCTGATCAGAACGTCTTGGGAGGAGGTCTATTCCTTCGTTGACCGTGAGAGCTTGTCATGGGCTAAGTTGGGGCTCCCCTACAAGGATTTGACCTTTCGAAAGCCGTGCCCGCGGTTATGGGCGGATGGGAATTTGTTAATGTCTAGTTGTAGATAACTTGAACCTTAACTTAATTAAAATGAATCAACTGAGTGTGTTACCGTGATGGCCTCTTCTCGGCGGAGTCCGGGAAGTGGACACGGTGTTGGAGTAATGCTTGCGCAGGTTGTCCTCTAGTTTCTCGCTCGCGCTTTGCCTCCTCTTCTCGCTCTCTTTTGCAAACAGGATAGCCACCATATATGCTAGTCGCTTGCTGCAGCTCCACTTATATTTACCTTGCCTTACCTATAAGCTTAAATAGTCTTGATCGCGAGGGTGCGAGAGTGCTGAGTCCCTATGGCTCACAGATTACTATTACGCCAGATGCAGGGCCTGATGATTCCGCTCCAGGTGACGCGCTCGAGCTCAAGTGGGAGTTCGACGAGGACTCTCAATGTTACTATGTTTCCTTTCCTGATGATTAGTAGTGGTGCCCAGTTGGGGGTGATCGGGACCGTGTCGCATGTTGGGTTATCTTTTATTTTGGTGTCGTAGTCGGGCCATGAGTGTTTGGATGATGTAATGTTATTTATGTACCTTGATTGACGTGGCGAGTGTAAGCCAACTATGTTATCTCCCCTTTATTATTATATTACATGGGATGTGGAAAGATTACCTTACTTGCGACATATGCCTTCAATGCGATTATGTCTCTAAGTCGTGCCTCGACATGTGGGAGCTATAGTCGCATCGAGGGTGTTACACTAACATACGCAAATAAGAGAGAGAAGAGAAGCAAAGCACGGTCGTGAAGCCAGAAGTGATCAAGAAGGGATCCTGAAACTACTTACGTTCAAGCATAACACAAGGCCGTGTTCACTTCCCGAACTCCGCCGAAAAAAGACCATCATGGCTACACACGCGGTTGATGCATTTAAATTAAGTTAATTGTGAAGTTCTCTACAACCAGACATTAACAAATTCCCATCTGCCACATAACCGCGGGCACGACTTTCAGAAGTTCAAACCCTACAGGGGTGTCCCAACTTGGCCCATCACAAGCTCTCACGGTCAATGAAGGATATTCCTTCTCCTAGGAAGACCTAATCAGGCTTGGAATCCCGGTTACAAGACATTTCAACAATGGAAAAACAAGACCAGCAAAGCCGCCTGAATGTGCCGACAAATCCCGATAGGAGATGCATATATCTTGTTCTCAAGGCACATCAGATGAGCAGTCCGTACAACTAAAATCAACCCTCAAGTTTCCCCGATGTGGCGCTGCAAGGGGCTCTAGTTTGGACCAACACCCAGAGGAGCACTGGCCCGGGGGCTTAAAATAAATATGACCATCGGGCTCCGGAAACCCAAGGGAAAAAGGCTTAGGTTGTTAGGCAAATGTAAAACCAAGGTTGGGCCCTGCTGGAGGAGTTTTATTCAAAGCGATCTGTCAGGGGGTTCCCATAACACCCAACCGCATTAGGAACACAAAATCAAGGAACATAACAACGGTATGATGGAAACTAGGGCGGCAAGAGTGGAACAAAACACCGGGCATAAGGCCGAGCCTTCCACCCTTTACCAAGTATATAGATGCATTACAGTAAATAAGATATATTGTGATATCCCAACATATCCATGTTCCCACAAGGAATAAACTTCAACTTCACCTGCAACTAACAAAGCTATAAGAGGGGCTGAGCAAAAGCGGTAACTTAGCCAAACAACGGTTTGCTAGGAAGGTGGGTTAGAGGCTTGACATGGAAATATGGGAGGCATGATATAATAAGTGGTAGGTAGCACGACATAGCAAACAGACGGAGTCGAATGAATCCTCACAACTCCAGAACGAAACCGAAGCTAACGAGAGAAGAAACCTGGAAAGAAGCAAGCAACATAGTAAACAACCATCACATAAACATGGCATGATGCACAACCAAGTATGAGGCATGTCCGGTTTAATGAAACATGGCATGGCAAAGTGCGACAAAAAATACTACAAATTAAGTGGAGCTCAATATGCAACGAGTTGCATATTGACGAAACACCACATGACTTATTTAGTTCTCTCCCGTTTATGCTACTCAACAAAATTAAATGTTATTAAACATGGCAAGAGGTGAAGCATAAGTAAACTACACATTTTAGGCAAGTTTAAATGAGGCCGGAAACAAGAAACAACAAGTCCGGAAAAACCTCATATGCATTTAGCAATTTTGATGCAAACAACAATTTTAACCATTTGAAATGTTGTTATCATGATGCAGATGATATATGCAAGTTTTATGCAATTTTAAGAAAATGTTGACAAGCATATTATGAAGCATTTGTCATCGTGGCGGAAACGAAAGGGGCGCCACGACAACGATAACGGGAATGGTGCCACTGCAACATTCCGGTACCAATAACTTGATTGAGATGCCGGTGCAAAAGAAAATGTGACGGGAGCGTGTCATGCGATGAAAGGTGGGGTTCTCCCGGTTACCGGGTTCCCATGGGTCGACGGCGGTGCCAAGCGAGGAGGAACGTGCATGGAACAAACGGGACGGTGCAAACACGGGGTTCATCTCGTACATCACACAACATTCGGTCACGACATCGTCTTGGGGTTATATCTTCGGAGCATGCAAACGGGATGGTTCTCATTGAGTGCAAAGTAGAGGAAGTAGACGTTCTCGTGACGACGGTAGTGGAAGAAGTCGTTCATGTTCAGGAAGCGGTTTATGATGACGGTAGTTGAACTTGCTGATCCGAGGGTGTATTTGGCAGTCTTGTTATCGTGATGGTAGTCGTTCCCATTTGTTCGGAGAGGTACTTGATGACTCCCAAGTCCTTCGGGCGAAATGCACGTCGACGGTAGTCGTTCTAGGTAGGAAACGGTAGCTGAACATGGTTCATAGATGTTCATGTCGCCGCGGTCATTTGGGTCTTGGAATGATGGTAGTCGCTCACTTGACAGCGGTGGACAAACTTGGCGGTCCTCGTCGTCCAAGTACTTGGCGTCCTCTCGGCCTTGACGGTGATGAAAAAGAACGTGATGGTCGTGGTGCTTGGCGAATCCAGGGAAACGGTAGCCGTACATGCATCAGAGAGGAACTTGGCGCACCACTGGTCTTGGCGATGTTGATGAACTGACGGGGCATCGAGGGACTTGCACGGCTCTGCCTCAGGATGTCACCGCAGATGAATGGAGGCAGCTCGAGCTGCTGGTTGTTGGTGCATGGCCGAGCCATGGCTAGAAGATGTGGCCGGCGTCAGCCTTCGCCTGAATCAGGGAAGCGGCGGCGCACACAGCGAAGGCCGGCGAGGAGCTGGAGATGGCCGGGGTGCCTTGGCGCAACGGAGGCAGAGCAGAGGAGGGCAGCGGCGGCGCGCTTGCTGGCCGGAGCAGGGGCGGCGGAGCGGAGCAGAGCATCAGCATAGAAGCCGATCGCGGCTGGAGATGGTAGTGGTGCGGGAGGCCGGGCACGGCTGCGGAGGAAGGCGGAGGCTTGGCAGTCATTCTGGAGCAGGGAAGCAGAGGCCAACGGGCAGCGGGGATGGCCATCAGCGACGGACACCAAGGGTGGCGGTGCTGCAATCCGCCATGGCCGTGACGTGGTTCCGGTTCGTCTGGTCGCTGGTCGTCGACGCGTGGAGGAGCAAGGGTGAGGCAGAGGGGCTCCTCCGGGGGCGCGAGGTGGAGGAAAGGAGGAGTGGGGATCGGGCAGCGCGTGGATGGTGGTGATGTTGGACGCGGGCCTGCTCGAAGGAAGGAGGGGAGGGGATCGAGAGAGGGAGAAGTGGCGGACAGAGGGAGAGATGGGATCGAGCTCCTGGCGGCGCTGGAGGATCGAGCTAGGGAGTGAGAGGGGGGTTTCGATCGGGCTAGGGTTGTAGAGGGTTTAGGTGGGCTGCGGGAGATGGGCCTAGGGATTTGGATGGGCTGAGGTCCTGCACTCCCTTTCTCTCCTAGATCCCTTTTCCCTGTTTTAGCAATTAAACAGAGTGTTTGGAGATAGAGAGAGAGAGATAGGAGAAGAATTGGAGCGTGAGGAAAATTTTCTTGGACTCACGAAAATATGCTTGGTCCGAGAAAATTAGAAGTGGCAAGATCGGAAGATATGAATTCAAACTCATTTGAATTTAATCAAATGGTTTGAACTAGGACTAGGGTTTTGAAGTGCCCAAATTTTTTGAGAATTTAGGTGGAGCTCGGGGAAGTGACGAAATAATTTACAGGAAAAGTTTGGGGACCAAACTTGAGGCAGAAAAAAGGCATGTGATTATTTGCAAGTGTGTTTGAATGTTTATTATAGGTCCCTAAAATATTGGGAGAATATGTTTTAAAGAGAAATCACCATAGCGAATATCCCTCGATTTAAATGAATCGAAGATCCATACAATTCAATTGGTTGAGTTTTAAGTAGAGGTGCAAGATGACATGATGCAATGCACATGATGGAAAAAAATGAAAGCAACGAACCAAACAAATCACACGACGAAACTCGAAAAACAAGGAAGGCATCTGAAGCTTCGGTCTTGGGGCGTCACAAGGGTATTACACCACATTGGTGGCCCGAACTAGTATAAATCTTGTGTCTCATGTTCTTTGGGTACGTCGAGCTAGGCCGTGAGATCGTAGAGTGTGCGAGCTAGAGATGGGGAGAGATCTTTGTGCGCACCCCAGTGTTCAAACCTCAAGGGATTTACCGGAACCTGAAATCGGACATTTGGTGCACCAGGTAGGGGTGTGCCGAAGCTTTCCTCTTCATCGATCCGCACTTCACCACTCCGCCAAGTTCATAGCCGACGCTCGCCGGGCCCGCGCTGAGGGCCGAGCCGCTCTCGCCACCTGTGTCGCTCAGACCACCCCTGTCTGTGGACCTCCCCGTCGTTCTCCGTCACCCACCGCCGACGCCGCCACCGGCCCGGCGGCAAACAAGCAGCAGGCCTCTTTGCCGCACCCCTCTGTGCGGCGAGACGGTCGCACCGCCACACCTTCGCTGACTCCAGCCGTCTCATCGTCTCACGCTCGCCGCGCCCCCACGAACGCACATGCCGTGCTTCTCATGGCACGCGAGCTCCTGCGCTACCGCCCAGTCGACGACCTCTACGAGGACTGGTTGGACCGCATTGCCGAGCTCGTCAGCGCTGCGGGGGGCTCTCCTGCACCGTCCGTCTCGCTGCCTCGCCCGCCCCGGCTGTGGGAGATGTGGCTCACGGAGCGCCTCCGCCCCCTCAGCACCAAGATGAAGCCATCGCACCGAGGCGCGCGGCTCATGGAGCGCCTCAGCCTCCCCCGCGTCAAGACGGCATCCTCGCTCCAAGATGTGCAGTCCAGAGGCACGATCCGCCATGCTGTGTGCCCGCGCACGTAGAAAGAAGTTGCCAGGAGGTTCCCTGTCCACAAGAAGATGCTCCACCGCTTCTAGCACCACCACGTCAGGATCGCTTGCTGCGGTAGGGCCATGTGCCACTTGTCGTGGCAGCACGGGGACGCCAAGGTCAAGCTCTGCCTCCACGATGGGCCCTGGTGGCCACGGCGGGCTGCCGCGCCTTCACTCTTGAGCTGCCTCCTCTCCATGACGGCACCGCCGACCCTACGGAGTTTCTGCAGCTCTACGAGCGGAGCATCGAAGCGGCCAATGGCGACGAAAAGGTCATGCCGAACTGGTTTCACATGGCTCTTAAGGACGACGCCTGCTCATGGCTCCTAAACTTGCCCCCAGGCTCGATTTCCTCCTGGGATGAGATGCGCAACCACTTGATCGCCAACTTCCAAGGCACTCGCGACCGCCCCCCGGTCGTGGGTGACCTGCGATGCATCAAGCAACAACCGGGAGAAACCCTGCAGAAGTACATCCAACACTTCAACAGCGCGCGTATCAAGATCCCCAAGGTGGCGGACAAGGCCATCATCCCAGCGTTCTCCGACGGTGTCCGCGACGTCAAGATGAAGGAGGAGCTGGCCATACATGAGGAGATGTGCATGATCTTGGAGTTGTTCAACATAGCAACCAAGTGTGCAAGGGCTGAGGAAGGGCGTCTCTCCATCCTCGATCTCCCTGCTGCGGATCCAGAGGAGAAGAAGGCCAAGGTCAATGACGTGAAGCGCAAAGGAGTGGTCGTACTCACAGCAGAACTAGAAACCAAGCGCGGCCGAGATCTTCCGAGTCGTCCAAGGGCGGCAGTATGTTCTACGCCTTCCAAAACATGCTCACGCACAAAACCAGCGATTGTCAAGAGCTCAGGGCCATTCAAGATGGACGCCTCGGTCGACGCCCCGAGCGCAACGACCGGGGCTACAGCCTAGGAGGTGGACGAGGTGCAGGACGTTGGGACGACCGTGGGCCCCGCCAAGAGTGGCACGACCAGCCTTGCGAGGTTTGTTGGCAGGACCAGCCTCATGAGGGAGCCTGGAGGGACCAGCCTCGTGAGGATCGTCCTCTGGGCAACCCTGGTCTCCCCTCCACTGCCGTCGCCAAGAAGGAATGACGACCATCAATAGGACGAAGGGGCTGGGGGCTTCCTGGAGCCGCGCGCCATCGCCTGCATCTTGGGTGGCGCTCAGGCCCCAGCCTCCCAGCGCATCTTCAAGCAGTTCTCCCGCAAAGTGAATGCAACCCTCCCCAAGCTCGAGGCTACGCGCCCTCTCAGGTGGTCCAAGTACGCCATCACCTTTAGCTCGACGGACCAACTCAAATGCGCGGCAACTGCTGGCATCCTCCCGATGCTTTGTTCACCCGTCATCAGCAATGTCCAAGTCACCAAGACCCTCATCGATGGCGGCGCATGACTTAGTGTCCTATCCGTCGAGACGTTCGATAGCCTTCAAGTCCCATACGATCAGCTCCAACCCACCAAGCCTTTCTTAGGAGTGACAGACGGCTCCACCACCCCGATAGGGCAAGTTCGCCTCCCTGTAACCTTCGGTCAGCGTGACAACTACCACACCAAGCTCATCGACTTCGATGTCGCCTACATCCGCCTGCCGTACAATGCAATCCTCGGGTACCCAACACCGGCCAAATTCATGGTAGTCACCCACCATGGCTACAACGTCCTCAAGATGCCGGGAAGTGGCGGAATCATCACAGTCCCTTGCGAAGAAAGAGACACGGTGTGCTCCCTTGGGAGCGCCTTCCAGGCCGCATCAATCGAAGACACTGACAGCATGAGTGCACAGTACCATCCTGAGGCCAACCCCAAGAAGAAGAAGCAGCTACTCTGCACTGGGCCTCAGGGGAGCGGCACCTCCCGCGGCGCCACTTCAGGATCCGCGCCGGCGCCTGGGGTGCCTCCCTCCCTCACGTAGGGAGGCGCGCCCGGCGCCCTCCTGGGGCAGGGCTCGGGGGCTCTGTTTTGGAGGGCCTCGGACCTACCCAATATCAAGAGGGAGGCACTCGGGCACCACGTGGAGGCGTGATTCGCGGCACGTTTCTCTCAGGAGGACACCAGCGCGAGGAGCGCCCGGTGCTCAGGAGTTCATCACCAAGGCATCTCAGGAGCTTCAAGAAGCAAGAGCAATACGCGGCGACCGCCGCCCACCTGGTGTTGCTCCCCACCCTAGCGAGGGTGGTGAGCTGCGCGTCTGCATCGACATCCCAGGGCTCAACAGGGCCACATGTCAGGAGCTCCTCTAGCCTTCGCGTGCTGGACGGCGTGAGGGCCCGCCTCACAGTTCCGTTCACATGCCGTTAGGCCTGCCGAGCGTGGCTGCTGACTTCCAGCGCAATCTGCGGAGCATCCTGGCAGGTCAGGAGTCCAGGCACCACGCGGTCCTAGTGGAGATGGAGACGGTCCTTCGGAGGCCACCTGAGCCTCAAGAGGCTCAGAGTCTCGGCGGCTTGTGAGAATTGACTTCTTCGTTATGTGTCTTCAGCTACCACAACACTCCTTCGGCAACCAAACCAGGTGACATCTTTCCAAGTTCTTTCAGCTGGGAGCGCCCCCTGGGCTGCATCATCCCCAGGCTGCGTGGGTCCATCCCTGCGGCATGTATCCGCTTGCATCTTTGGTTCACTCTACTGGGAGCGCCCCTCAGGCTGCATTAACCCTAGTCCGCTTGGCTCCAACCCAGTGGCATATATCGTTCTCTCATTTACCTAAGCTAGTTGCTTTTCATGCATAATCTATCCATGGATATCACTTGCCTGATTGTCACCCACCAAGGGAGCCGCGCGCCGATTGTCTTTCTTCAGGATCCTTCGCATAAGAAGGCTAGGCACGGCGTCTGTGCTTGGGCCCGTCCCTGCAGCATCGATAAATCCAACGGTTGAGCTCTGTCTGGCGGGCCGGCCCCGTTCACGTCACCTCCTGGGGTCGTTGGTGCTTGGCGTTCTTGTGCGATAGCCTCAGGAAATCCATTTGGTACAGGTTGTCTAACCATCTCGCAAGAATGCCACAGCCATCAAGAACCAAGACCAGGCACTATCCTCCTTGAGGTAGGGCATCGTGAGTCCCGCGCTAGCTCACGAGTTCCCAGATACACCTCGTGCCCTACCGTGCAAGCCACGTGCTAGGGCGGGGCTGTACACGCCCTGGGGGCTCTCCGCAGTAGGGAGTCCCCTCCCGCGTGCCAGTGACGGACCAACAATCACCATGGCGATTTGCGCCCCTCCTTGCGCTAACCTGCAGGAACTTCCTGAGGACAAAACGGGTGGTACCATAGACTCTCTCTCTTCTCCCATGCAATTCTCTTGCGCATTAAAAGGTGGGCTCCTGAGCGTAGCGAATCGAGAGCTCTTACTGGCTCTCCAGCCCTCTCCCCTGGCCTTGACCACCGCATCGTGACCTGGCATACCAGCGGCGGCTGAGCTCGCTCGAGGGCCAGGACCCGAGGACGTAGAGCACCAGGAAGAGCATGGAGAAGAGGGAGAGGCCCGCACAGGCCTAACTTAGCTAGCCAGCAGCGGCCGACGCCCAAGTCTGGCGCGACACGAGAAACCGGCTCCTGAACGCCAAGATAAGTCTTGTACCTAGACCAACCCAGCGCTACGACATAAGATTCTCACCTTTTTGCTGCCCTGCTGCGGCAACATCGCCTCCCTCGCCCATCTCCAAGTAGCTGCTTGCATGCTAAAGGGGGCCTCTTGAGCATCGCGCCTCGGGAGCTCTTACTGGACCTCGGGCCGCTCACCTCATGGCCTTGGCCACGGCATCATGACCTGGCATACCAGCAATGGATGAAGCCTGCCTGGGGACTGGGACCTGTTAGCGTAGAGCACCAAGCTGCCGCGAGATTGGAAAGGGGAGACCGAGCCTCAGCAGGACATGCGCTCACAAATTTTCATGAAAAGGATAATATCAACAAAAGACATTACAGATCCTTTACACACCCCCACGGGGTCCGTTCTAAATGCCTCACTGGAAACAAAAGAAAGGAGTTCCTAGGAGCTCTATCTACGCACGCCGAACAACACTTACACCATCATAAATAGTGGGCCATGAGAGGCTGGCACCAGCCCCATCCAGATCAGCGATGACGATGGCCGGACGCTGCGGCCTTGCTCCGAGCCAGGCGAGAGCTCAGGGGCACGTAGCTGTCGTCGCTTGTCTCCGGAGACTCAACGAGCTCGGGAGAGTCGCCGCTATCGCTGGAAGAGCTGCGAGCGAAGCCAGCGGCAGGCCCGACACTAGCCGCGGTACCGTCCTGGCGACCCCCTTTGGGGCAGCACTCCAAGCGGCGGCCTTCCTCATCGAAGACCTTGAAGAGTAGCATGGAGGAGCCATCGTACTCGAAGTGGATGGCGAGGGCACCATCCGCGCGGTAGACTCGGGTGACCTCGCCCCAGCCCTAAGTCATGAAGATCCTCCCAGAGGTGACGGCTTCAACCTCCGCTCTAGTCGACGGGGCGTCGGAGTCGGTGTGCTGCAGCCAAAGCTCGAGAGGGCCCCTCGGCGGCATCTCGGCGGTGAAGAATTGCGGGAAGCGAATCCAAGTGCTGGGAGGCATCGCCGCCCATAGCACGAACTCGCGTGAGGAGTCCGCAACATGGACCCCTGGGGCGACGGCGTGCGTCTCCGCGGCACGACGGCCACGGCCCTGGCGCGGGCGGCGGTGCTCATCGCTCCTCCCTCCGGAACCCTCGGCTTGAGCATACAAGGGCAATGGGTACCCCGGAGCTAGCCTCTCGTACCACGGCCGCGACACTACCGGCCTCACGACCATCTCATGATGACGGGACTGCCTCTTCTTCGGCGGGAGTAGCTTGGGCTCGTTGAGGGGAGTCTTGCCCTTCTCGACGGCCAAGAACCTTCGTATCGGCGCCATGACCGCACTAGCGAGAAGTGGATCAAGGAAGAAGAAGAAGAAGAAGAAGCAGGAGAAGCAAGGAAGGGACGGGTTACGGGGGCTCCACCCCACATCCCATTTATAGCCAAGGGGAGGCCAACCGCCGGCCTCCACGATCTAAGGTAATAATGATCTTTTTTATGCATGCAGCAAGGACCCGTCAAGTTAGGCAGTTGCCGAGGCAGCATGGGGAAGCGGAGACGCCCACGTCCAATCAGTCGCCACGTGCCAACCGTGGCCGTAGGGGGCTACTGTTGGAGTTCCGCACTTGCCCTTTGGCTTCGCCTCGAAACCAAGCCCGAGCGCGCCTTGGGCCCGGGGGCTACTGTTGGCGTTCTGGGAACGGGGGTCCCCAGACTTGCCTACCCGCGGCCCACAGCATGGCTCCACCAGCGGCCCTGTACGGCCCATCTTCACCAGCAAACATTCAAGACCCTCGCGAGGGGCCAAGCCTCGCGAGGCGGACGACGCAAGACCTCCTCAGGGGCGGCCTCACCAGGCTGGCTCGCGAGGGGCGGAGAGATCAAGGCAAGGGGCACCTCACGAGGTTTCTGTGATGCAAGGCATGACGACTGGAGCCAGGCGGGCGCCAGCGCGCAATGTCCTCGTTTCATCTTTGGTGCTAAAGGGGCAAGCGGAGACAAGGAGTCCCGAGGCGTCAGGCAAAGGTTTGCATATCGGTGCAACAAGACCATGACCAGCAGGACGGCAGGACAGAGGTCACCGTGGAGCCCAAGACGGTGTCACCACTAGAGCCTTTCGAAGGGGAAGACTACTTTTGTCAGGATAGCTTGTGCTAGTTGTCTCCCTTCGAATTTGGCCGTTGTGGGATCCCTTCCCGCTCAATATTTGCGAAGAGGACCAGGGCCTCTATAAATAGGACTACCACCTCCATAGGGATCTGATTGGGACCTAGATCGGATCCATATCACCCAAGCCACTCAAGTTCACTAAGCACAAGAACACCTCTCCTCGCGATGTTGTTCTTCCCTTGTAACTATTCATCCTCAGCCCAAGAGGCAATCCACCACACCACACTGGAGTAGGGTATTACACCACAACGGTGGCCCAAACCAATATAAATCTTGTGTCTCATGTTCTTTGGGTCCATCGAGCTAGGCCGTGATATAACGGAAAGGCTAAACACCCACAAGGAATAAGAAAGAAGAAAAGAGAGATCTCTATGGCTCAAGTAACCACAAAAGTCATGCTATCAAGGCTGTGGCTAATTCTTCCTCAGAAGGAAATGCCGAAGAAGATTCAGATGACCCAGAAAGGATCAACAAAGATCTTGCACTAATCATGAAAAGATTCCAGCGCCTTCATAGGAAAAAACCAGTTCTAGAAGAAAGGATCCAACAGACCTGGCGGTTTAAAATCTTCATCAAAACCCACTTGAGATTACACCTGCTTCAAGTGCAAAAAGCCAGGACATTTCATGTCGTACTGCCCTCTCTGGGAAGCTAAAATCTGCGCCAGTGGAAGATATTATTTTGGAAACTACCATGGCAAAGGCAAGAGCAAGAACTACGACTCCGATGATGAGAGGAAAACGAAGAAGTTCTTCAAGAAGAAGGACAACTCCGCCTCAAAATATTCGGCAAGATCTTCCTCAACGAATCCTTCCAAGTCCTCCTCCAACCGGAAGAATACCTCTCGCAAGGCCACGACATACCTCGGCAATGAAATGGACTCCGATGAAGAAGAGTTATCCGACTCTGATGAAGCTGATGAATCCGATGAGGATTCTGACCCCGGCATGGCCGGTATAGCATGTGCCTTCTCCCCTGCAACAAACTTCTTCGAGAATCATCCGAGCAACGATAAATCTCCTGCCTACTACTTCATGGCCAAAGCTTCGAAAGGAATGGTATCCTCCAAACATCACAAGGTTCACTCTAGTGATCAATATTCTTCAGATGAGGATGACCATGCTAAGCTGATCAAAATTGCTAATATACAACAAAACTCTCTTGAGAAAATTGAGAAAACCCTCAAGAAATCTGAAGGGTTGTTGGTTGAGGAGATGGAGATAAATCAGTCGCTGACAGAAGAGCATTCTGACCCCATGTCATGAATGGAAGAACTTTCAAATCGTCATGATTTTCTCTCGGCCGACCATGAGAGATTGACTTATGATTACCTAAAAAGAAAACAGGAACTTGAGTCGCTAAGAGAGGCTCATGAGGATTTGGTCAGAGAAAACTCTCTTCTTACCCAACAACTCAAAGAGAAAACTGAAGTGTTTGTTCCACCTTGCTTAAGATGCCTTGAACACCGCAATGCTAAATCAAATGCTGAATCTTCTGTGAAGGGTAACCCCTCTATCGAGGAAAATGGTTCTGTGTCTGATGAAAATGCTAGGCTGTAGGATCTTATTTAGAAAGAAACGTTCAAATCTCTCAAAGGGCATCAGACCCTTTGTGATGTTCTGAAGAAATCCATTCTTCACAAGAATCCCAGGAAAGAAAAGGTACCGAATTCGAAAGGAAACTGAATGAAAATGGCTCCTACTGGGAACCTGATCAATATCCTCGCACTATTTGGGTGCCTGCGAAAAGCAAAACGCTCGACCCAACTTTTCTTTCGGGATATGACTCTCCCATCCCTTAATACTGTTATGATGATTCTCTGGATAACTATAAGTTGTTCAAAAACCAACATGGTGAGGCTGTTGCTCGCTATGTTGGACCAAACAATAGGAATGACCCCCCAAAGAAAGCTATGTGGGTGCCCATGAAAACCATCGAAGCATTGCCTATTACTACTTTACTAACCATGCAGGCAAAAAATGCTTGTTACTTCCTTAAACAAGTTTGACAGAATGAGTACATGCATACCTCATTCAACAACTATACTCTGAAAAGAATTTCAATGCCTACTCTTTCGATTATGCTCGCACTCCCTCGAGTAAAAATTACGATTATTGAAAGAAAACATATGCCGCCCTCTCTGCAAAGATGTTGGTGGTTAATAAACCTAATTCTTTTGCAGGACTATGTCTTCGGGTGTACTGAATGGATAATGGATAGTGGATGCACTAGTCATATGACCGGAGACAAGTCGTTGTTTGTTGACCCCAAGCTCAATTACCCCCTTTTTTATGGAGATTATCATTCTAGGGTCATGGGCTATTTGGATATCCAGGAATAATAAGATCTTTGAGAATATAACTCCTTCATGTTAGGGCTAGAAATTCATTTTTGTGGAGGAGCTCAAGCTGCTAAAATACAGGATGAAGAGAAAACATGTCCTTCAATTCTCTACTTGGTTGGAGACACTGTTGTAATTGTTTTTTAGTAGAAGACTAGCTTTTGTTCCTACCTTTTTAGCTTTCTTTTTGTTTTCCTTTTCTTTTCTTTCTTTCTTATTTTCTTTTTGTTTTTCTGGTGTTACCTCAAGCCTATCAGACAATTTTTTGGTTCTCTGATTCTTAATTAATAAAAGTTGCAGTGGGGTTCTACCCTACTATTTGTAGTAAAAAACAAAGGAAAGGTAATTGGGTTAGGTAAAATTGCTATATTCAAAGACAAGTCCATTGATGATGTCTTACTTGTTCATTCTCTTGGATTCAATCTAATGTCAGTTGGCAAGCTTTGTGATCTAGGCATGGTAGTTCTATTTTCTATATCCAAATGCATCATATTTATGGCCTCTGACAATTCCTTAGTATTCGAGGGAAATAGAAAGGGTGATTTATATATTGTGGATTTTTCTAATGGTGCCTCAGTCCAAACTTGTTTGCTTGCAAAAGCAACCATAGGATGGCTGTGGCACCGAAGACTTGGTCATGCAGGTATGAGAAATTTGCAGACTCTTATGAAGAAAAATCATCTCCGTGGCATTCCTGATGTAAAATTCGACAAGAATCATCTGTGCTGCATGTGAGGCCGGTAAATTGGCTAAGAACGATAACTCATCAAAAACTATTATGACAACAACAAGACCTCTGTAAATTCTTCATATGGATTTATTCAGACCTCAGAACTATGCAAGTTTCGGAGGCAGTCATTATTGTCTGGTTATCGTTGATGATTCTCTTGTTATACTTGGGTATTCTTTCTCGAAGACAAAACCTGCACCCAAGACATCTTGAAAAGATTCTCCAAGAAGACCCAAAATGAATATGGTGTGCAAATTATGCATATCAGAAGCGACAATGGTACTGAGTTCAACATATCAAAGATTTTCTCGATGAAAATGGCATAACTCATGAGTTCTCTACTTCTTACACTCCCCAACAGAATGGAGTTGTTGAGTGAAAGAATGGAACTCTAATTGAAATGGAGATAACAATGCTCAATGAGTATAAAAATCCTATTCACTTCTGGGCTGATACTATTAACACTGCTTTTCATGTTGTGAATCATGTTTATCTTCACAAGTTCCTTAAGAAAACTTCATATGAGATCATCATTGGCAAGAAACCAAATGTTTCTTATTTACATGTTTTTGGTGCACCTTGCTACATTCGTGACATGAATCATAACTCCAAGTTTGCACCTAAGGCACATGAAGGTTTTCTTCTTGGTTATGGCTCGAACTCACATACTTATCGTGGATATAACCCTCACCACAGAAAAGTTATGGAAACGATAAATGTGCGGTTTGATGAATCTAACGGCTCCCTAAAGGAGCACCTGCGTAATCCGATAGATGAACCGCCGATTTCGGATGCTATTCGGCAAATGGCCATTGGGAGCTTCAAGCTAGTTGAAGGAAATGTACCTAACTCTTACTATGATGATGGCCCCATGACTCGAAGCATAACTCGCCAAGCCAGTGCCGAAGAAAATGCCACTCCGAACATGAATGGAAACCAGAATGCAAATGCCAATCAAAATAGCAATCCCGATGAAAATGGCGACACGTAATGCTAATCCTGATGATGATGCCGAGGAAAATGAAAATGGTCATCAAGAAGAAACTCCTCACCCATGAGTGGCTAATCGAGTTGACCCTTCATTAATTCTCAAAGATCTTGAGAATCCAGTTTATCGACCCATAACTCATTCTCGCACTCGTTTGGCTAACTACTGTGGCAGTTTCTCCCCTGTCTCATTGGCAGAACCTACCAAGTATGAGGCGGCCATGAATGATCCAGATTGGATGAATGCCATGCAAGAAGAGTTGGTGCAATTAAAATTGAATGATGTATGGGAATTGGTTGACAAACCGAATCCTAAGAAGCACAATATCATCAGCACCAAATGGATATTCTGGAATAAGCAAGATGAAAATGGTATCGTTGTGAGACTCGCTCAAGGGTATACACAGGTAGAAGGTATGGATTTCGTTGAAACATAAGCTCCCATTGCTCGCCTTGAGGCAATTCGTATTATTCTCGCTTATGCAAACTACAATGATATCCTACTTTATCAAACGGATGTAAAAAGTGCTTTCCATAATGGTGAAATTGAAGACGAAGCATATGTTAGGCAGCTACCCGGCTTTGAAAATCCTCAGTTTCCTAACAAAGTATTCATGTTAAAAATGCTCTATATGGGATAAAGCAAGCCCCTTGAGCATGGTATGACACCATGAATAGGTTTCTACTTGATAAAGGGTTCAAGCTAGGATCCACTGATCCCACTCTTTTCACTCGTGTTGTTGATGGTGATCTATTCGTGTGCCAAATTTATGTGGATGATATTATTTTCGGTAGTACTAACAATGCTTGCAGCTTGGAGTTCGGGTGAATGATGTCTGAGAAATATCAAATGTCTATGATGGGTGAACTTAAGTTCTTTCTCGGACTACAAATACGTCAACAGGGCAATGGAATTTTCATATCTTAGGAGAAATATCTGAGAGAATGTCTGAAGAAGTTCAAAATGCAAGATTCCAAACTGAAGGGCTACAAAACTCCAATGCCCATGAATGGCCAGTTGGACGCAGATGAGTACTGTAAAGATTATGATCAGAAAGCTTATCGTTTGATGCTTGGTTGTCTTCTCTATCTATGTGCATCCAGACCTAATATTATCTTGAGTGTTTGTACGTGTGCTCGTTTTCAAGCTGCACCGAAAGAATCGAATCACCAAGTGGTCAAGCACATTCTGAGATATTTGGCTCACACCCCTGATAACCCACAAGTATAGGGGATCGCAATAGTTTTCGAGGGTAGAGTATTCAACCCAAATTTCTATATTCGACACAAGGGAAGATAAAGAATATCTGAAGGTATTAGCAACTGAGTTGTCAATTCAACCACACTTGGATATTAATCATCTGCAGCAAAGTGATTAGTAGCAAAGTAGTTTGATAGTTTTGATAGTAGTGATAGCAGCAATAGTAACAATAACACTGATAGCTATAATTTTGTAGCTAGTGTAACATTGATGATAGCAGTAGTAACTTAGTAGAAACAATATAAGATAAATTCGTAGGCATTGAATCGGTGATTTGTTGGATGATATTCATCATGAGACAGTTATAACCTAGGGCGATATGACACTAGCTCCAGTTCATCGATATAATGTAGGCATGTATTTCGTAAATAGTCATACGTGCTTTATTAAAAGAACATGCATGACATATTTTGTCCTACCCTCCCGTGGAAGTGGGGTCCATAATGGAAACTAAGGGATATTAAGGCCTCCTTTTAATAGAGAACCGGAACAAAGAATTAACACATAGTGAATACATGAACTCCTCAAACTACGGTCATCACCGGGAGTGGGCCTGGTTGTTGTCACTCCGGGGTTGCCGGATCATAACCGTAGTAGGTGACTATAACTTGCAAGATTGGATCTAGAACATGGACCTAATGATGATAACATAAACGGTTCAGATCTGAAATCATGGCACCCGGGCCCAAAGTGACAAGCATTAAGCATAGCGAAGTCATATCAACATCAATCTAAGAACATAGTGGATACTAGGGATCAGGCCCTAATAAAACTAACTCGATTACTTGATGAATCTCATCCAACTCCTGACCGACCAGCGAGCCTACGAAGGAATTACTCACTCCCGGTGGGGAGCATCATGGAATTGGCGATGGAGAAGAGTTGGTGATGACGAAGAATGATGATCCCCCTCTCCGGAGCCCCAAACGGACTCCCAATCTGCCCTCTCGAGGAAGAACAGGCATGGCGGCGGCTCCGTCTCGTGGACCGTGATAATTCTTTCTCTCCTTTTTTCTAGAAATATGTGATTTGATAGTATCAGGGGGGTCATCAGCGGGGCCACTAGGTGGGTACAACCCACCTGGGCGCGCTAGGAGAGGGGGGCGCGCCCTGGTGGGTTGTACCCACCCAGGGGCCCCTCTTAGGTAGGTCTTGGCTCCAAAAATTCTTATTATTGATATAAAAATTCCTCAAAAAGTTTCGTTCCTTTCTGAGAACTTTTATTTCTGCACAAAAACAACACCATGGTAGTTCTGCTGAAAACAACGTCAGTCTGGGGTTAGTTTCATTCAAATAATGCAAATTAGAGTCCAAAACAAGAGGAAAAGCGTGAGAAAAAGTAGTTACGTTGGAGACGTATCAACTCCCCCAAGCTTAAACCTTTGCTTGTCCTCAAGCAAATCAATTGATAAACTGAAAGTGAGAAAGAAAAACTTTTACGAATTCTTTTGCTCTTGTTTGCATAAATAAGCTTAAACAGGCCCCAGGTTTTCAGCCAGCATTATAACTAACCATGCCAACAATAACTTTTAAAGATTATAATGACTCATATCAGTGACATAATCAGTGACACCTCTCCGTCGTATCTAGTTTTCCAAACACTTTTGCCCTTGTTTTGGACTATAAATTGCATGATTTGAATGGAACTAACCCGGACTGACGCTGTTTCCAGCAGAATTACCATGGTGTTATTTATGTGCAGAAACAAAAGTTCACGGAATGACCAGAAACTTCACAGAACTTCTTTTTGGAAATAATAAAAAATCCTTGCAAAAGATGAAGACTAGGGGCCCACACCCTAGCCACGAGGGTGGGGGCGCGCCCTCCTACCTCGTGGGCCCCCTGGAGCTCCTCCGACCTTAACTCCAACTCTATATATTTGCTTTCGGGGAGAAAAAATCAGAGATAAGGATTCATCGCATTTTATGATACGGAGCCGCCGCCAAGCCCTAAAACCGCCTCAAGAGGGCTGATCTGGAGTCCGTTTGGGGCTCCGGAGAGGGGAATCCGTCGCCATCATCATCATCAACCTTCCTCCATCACCTATTTCATGATGCTCACCACCATGCGTGGGTAATTCCATCATAGGCTTGCTAGACGGTGATGGGTTGGATGAGATTTATCATGTAATCGAGTTAGTTTTGTTAGGGTTTGATCCCTAGTATCCACTATGTTCTGAGATTGATGTTGCTATGACTTTGCTATGCTTAATGCTTGTCACTAGGGCCCAAGTGCCATGATTTCAGATGTGAACCTATTATGTTTTCATCAATATATGAGAGTTATTGATCCTATCTTGAAAGTCTACAGTCACCTATTATGTGTTATGATCGGTTAACCCTGAAGTGACAATAATCGGGATACTTACCGGTGATGACCATAGTTTGAGGAGATCGTGTATTCACTATGTGCTAATGCTTTGTTCCAGTACTCTATTAAAAGGAGGCCTTAATATCACTTAGTTTCCATTAGGACCCCGCTGCCATGGGAGGTTTGGACAAAGGATGTAATGCAAGTTATTTTCCATAAGCACGTATGACGATATTCGGAATACATGCCTACATTACATTGATGAATTGGAGCTACTTCTGTGTCACCCTAGGTTATGACTGTTACATGATGAACTGCATCCGTCATAATTCTCCATCACTGATCCATTGCCTACAAGCTTTCCATATATTGTTCTTCGCTTATTTACTTTTCCGTTGCTATTGCTATCATCACTACAAAATACCAAAAACATTACCTTTGCTACTGTTACCACTACTATCATATTACTTTGCTACTAAATACTTTGCTGTAGATATTAAGTTTCCAGGTGTGGTTGAATTGAGAACTCAGCTGCTAATACTTGAGAATATTCTTTGGCTCCCCTTCTGTCCAATCAATAAATTTGGGTTGAATACTCTACCCTCGAAAACTGTTGTGATCCCCTATACTTGTGGGTTATCAACACTATTTTCTCGCCGTTGCTGGGGAGCATAGCTCTATTCTTTGAGTCATTTGGGATTTATATCTTCTTATCATTATGAGAACTTGAGAGATCCAAAAACCAAGACTTATCCCTCAACTACGAGGGGAGGTGAGGAACTGCCATCTAGCTCTACACTTGATTCACCTTCTGTTTTGAGTAAGCTTGCGACACCTAAACCTGCTTCTACTATTCGTTCTGATATGTCGCATGTTATTGATGATGCCACTTCCACTATGCATGATACTTATGATGAAACTACTTCTATGCTTGATACTACTGTGCCACTTGGTGAATTTCTTGATGAACAACTTGCTATGGTTAAAGAGAATGAAATTATGGAAACTGATAACATTGATGAAAGTGATGATGAAGACTCTCCCCTTAATAAATATGAATCACATGTTATTCCTGAGGGTTATGTTTTTGAAAAGGAAGCTGCTTTAGCTATTTTAGCTTGCAAAGATAGATATGAGCTCAAGAGGTTATTAGCTAAATGGAAGCAGCAATCTCTTAATGCTAGAATGAAACCTGACCCTGATTATGCTACTTCACCTATCTATGTTACTGATAAGGATTATGAATTCTCTGTTGATCCTGATATAATTACTTTGGTTGAATCTGATCCTTTTCATGGCTATGAATCTGAAACTGTTGTGGCACATCTTACTAAATTAAATGATATAGCCACCGTGTTCACTAATGATGAAAAATCTCGCTACCTTTATATCCTTAAAATATTTCCATTCTCATTAAAGGGTGATGCTGAGATATGGTTAAACTCTCTTGATCCTAGTTGTGTGCGTAGTCCCCAGTATATGCTTTATTACTTCTTTGCTAAATATTTCCCTGCTCACAAGAAACAAGCTGCTTTAAGGGATATATACAACTTTGTGCAAATTGTAGAAGAGAGTCTTCCACAAGCTTGGGAGAGGCTTCTCAAGTTACTTAATGCTTTGCCTGATCATCCTCTCAAGAAAAATGAAATACTTGATATCTTTTATAATGGACTAACCGATGCTTCCAGAGATTACCTAGATAGTTGTGTTGGTTCTGTTTTCAGGGAAAGAACACCGGATGAAGCTGAAATTCTATTGAATAATATGTTGACAAATGAAAATAATTGGACACTTCCTGAGCCAGCTCCTAAGCCTATTCCTAAACCAACTCCGAATAAAAGAGGTGCTCTATTTCTTAGTCCTGAAGATATGCAAGAGGCAAAGAAATCTACGAAAGAAAAAGGTATTAAAGCTCAAGATGCTAAGAATTTACCTCCTATTGAAGAAATACACGGTCTTAATTTACCGCCTATTGAAGAAACATATGATCTTAATCCATTACCTATTGAAGAAGCACATGGTCTTGATAACCCGACACGGGTAGTAAAGGTAAATTATCTCTATAGATATGATAAAGCTGAAACCCCTCTTACTTAGTTTGTTAGCCAATGCTTAGATGAGTTTGATAATTTTATGGTGAAGCAAGAAGATTTAATGCTTATTTTGGTAGACAATTGAAATAAAATTCAAATATGCTTGAACACTTGGGTGATTATATGGCTAATGTCAAAGGTGAACTTAAACTTATTAGTAAACATGCTTCTATGGTTACCACTCAAGTAGAACAAGTACTTAAGGCTCAAAATGATTTGCTCAATGAATTGAATAGTAAGAATAATGATTTTGCTGTTAGAGTGGCTACTAGAATAGGTAGAATGACTCAAGAACCTCTGTATCCTGAAGGCCACCCTAAGAGAATTGAGCAAGATTCTCAGAGAAATAATATAGATGCACCTAGTCCTTCTAAAAGTAATAAAAAGAAAAATGATAGGACTTTCATGCTTCTAGTGAACCTATTGCTGAAACACTTGAGAATCCAAATGATATTTGTATTTCTGATGCTGAAACACAATCTGGTAATGAACCTGAAACTAGTGATAATGTTAACAATAATGTTCATGATGATGCTCAACCTAGCAATGATAATGCTATAGAAATTGAACCTGTTGTTGATCTTGATAACCCACAATCAAAGAATCAACGTTATGATAAGGAAGACTTTGTTGCTAGGAAACACGAAAATGAAAGAGAGCCATGGGTTCAAAAACCCATGCCTTTTCCTCCCAACCCATCCAAGAAAAAGGATGATGAGGATTGTGAGCGCTTTTTCTGAAATGATTAGACCTATCTTTTTGCGTATGCGATTAACTGATATGCTTAAAACGAATCCTTATGCTAAGTACATGAAAGAAATTTTTACTAATAAAAGAAAGATACCGGAAGCTGAAATTTCCACCATGCTTGCTAATTATACTTTTAAGGGTGGAATGCCAAAGAAACTTGGAGATCTAGGAGTACCCACTATACCATGCTCCATTAAAAGAAACTATGTTAAAACTGCTTTATGTGATCTTGGAGTCGGTGTTAGTGTTATGCCTCTCTATTTATATTGTAGACTTGATTTCAATAAGTTGACACCTACTGAAATATTTTTACAAATGGCTGATAAATCAACTGCTATACCTATCGGTATTTGTGAGGATGTGCCTGTTGTGGTTGCAAACATTACTATTTTAACGGACTTCATTATTCTTGATATTCCCGAGGACGATAGTATGTCCATTATTCTTGGAAGACCCTTTTTGAATATTGCAGGGGCTGTTATTCATTGCAACAAAGGAAATGTCACTTTTCATGTTAATGGTAATGGGCATACGATACACTTCCCGAGGAAACAACCTTAAGTTCACAGTATCAATTCTATTGGAAAAATTCCATCGATTATATTTGGAGGTTTTGAATTTCCACTTCCTACTGTCAAGAAGAAATAAGGTATTCTTATTATTGGGGATGTGCATATCCCCGTTGAGGTAACATAGTGTTATTCGAAATTTCTCCGGTTCCATGTTATTCGGAATGAGTTCGTTAACAAGACTTGATCAACCTTGTTAGTGGATTTCTTCTGATGAGCATGAGATGGATGAAACTAGAAGACACAACCTTCTGTACCCTCCTTTTACTTTCTGTTATTTATATTAAATAAAATAAAAATAGTATTTTTCTGTCTGTTATTTGAATTATCCGTGCAATATAAAAATACCTCGAAAATAAAAGTTCTCCAAATGCCCTGAAATTCAAATATGTTTTTATGGAATATTTGAGAATATTTAGCACTGAGAACACAGCACAAGGGGCATCCACCTAGCCACGCGGGTGGAGGGCGCGCCCCCTACCTCGTGGGCCCATGGTGGCCCCCCTCCACTTATTCCTGCACCCACACACTCCTTCTTCCTCCCACAAACACGATTATCCAGTTCAAACCCGAGTCCAAGCTCATTTTGCTGCCATTTTCGATCTCCTTGCTCAAAGCACCTCTCACAAAACTGCTTGGGGGAATTGTTCCTTGGTATGTGACTCCTCCATTGGTCCAATTAGTTTTTGTTCTAGTGCTTTATTCATTGCAAATTTGTGTTGCCTAGGTGACCCTGTTCTTGAGCTTGCATGTCAAATTTATGTGGTTCCAAGTAGTTTTGACGCATGATATAGGCTCTAGGCACTTGTAGGAGTAGTTGCTATCAATATTGTGGAGTTTGGTTCACTTTTATTTGAAGTTACTAAAAATTTCAGAATTTTTTTAGAGGAAGAAATATGTTTAGGAAAATGTACCAAGGTGGCTCTTCAAGGAAACAAGAGCCCAGGCTTGCAATGCGTGATGCTGATGATGAGCCACCAAGGGACGCTCCAGTGCAACCCCCTGTGAATGGCCTTCAGAGGATTTCATGGATTGAGCGGGGATTAAAGAAGAATTTAACGCATATTTGCATAATGCTGATCTTGTGAGCTTCGAGAAAGAAAAATGCCGTCAGTACCAGCATCTCACTAGTTCCTTTGTGAGGTGGTTTGAATTTTCATCTTCACGTAATTCTCAAACTGTCCTGTTTGATCTTTATGAAAATTCTTACACCATGTACTTAGAGGACTTTACCACTGTTTGCAAACTTCCACAATGGGGTAGTACTAGTGAACCTCGCAAATCTGAATTTAGAGATTTTCTTAATAGTATAACTGTGGGGGAATCTAGAGATATAACACAAGCTACCATAGGGAGCATTCACTTTCCTGCTATACATTATTGTGCTCGTTTCATAGGTAGATGCATTAATGGTAAAGATGAGGCATGTCACATGTTTGTCCCTGACCTCAGTATTCTTAGGAGTTCTGTGTTAGGAGATAAATCTTATAATTTGGGAGCCATTGTTGCACGTAGGTTGCATCTTAACAGATTTAATGGAGATTTCTTTGGTGGAATTTATGCAACCCGCTTAGCTGATTTTCTTGGTGTAACCATATGTAATGATGATATTGAATTGCCCCCTGCTTACCTGTCAAGACCGGATTTTCAGTGTATTAATTTCCCAGAAAATGGCCCTTGTGCTCACCAGCCCCAGGATTTACTGTTAGCTGATGAGACACCAACTTGATACAAAAACTCCAAGCAAAATACAAAATGTGTAGTATAAGACCATTCTGGCCTATGAGTACAACAAATGGTTTCTAGTGGTTGATGGCGGAAGCGGTTTGTGGTTCATCAGCGTCTATGGGACTCCATTTCCCACAGGAACAGCTGACCTGGATAACTCCTATCTTCGTGAGGCTGCTATCACCATTGCGTAGGTTCCGGGGCTATCATCGCAACTCTCCTCTCCATGCAAGGAATCTGTCCAAGACAATAGCTAGGGACAAGCCAGTGAGTACTTTGAATGTACTCGCAAACATTATGAACACATGTATAATATAACAATTGATAATCATGCTCTGAAATATTTCATGATCACAATGTCAGTCTCAAAATAAGATTCCATGGTGCACACAAGCAGGTTATTCATATACAACATGAATATGAAATAAGGGAGTAGAAATAGAATGCACCAATCGGGTGTCTGAAGCGACGCCTCGAAAGGATAATAATATAAGGCATGCCTCAGTCGGGCGTCTGAGTGAGGCCACATAAAGGGATCATAAAGGAAATAAGTAGCAAACATGCCACGGTCGGGAGTCTGTGCGACACCACATAAAGGGCTTATAGAGTAAGCAAGTAACAAGCATGCCACCGTCAGGTGTCTCAGCGACACCACATAAAGGGCTTATAAAGTAAATGAATAACAAGCATGCAACAGTCGGGCGTCTCCGCGACACCACATAAAGGGCTTATATGAGAGTAGTCACAAATCATGATCCATGTTCTGGTTTAGCAGTTTTTCCTCCGAAGATCGACACTAAGACCGACACTTGACCCATCCCAGACTGTAGTCCTTAACCATGGACACGGCTATTCGACTAGGTATAATCTCTGAAGAGAGTGTACTCTTTACCCACGAGTAACGGATTCCTTTAGTCCATCTGGACTAATTCCGTCTATGGTCTTTTAGTTCTAAACACACCTGACCGCACACACCAGCCTAACTTACCGGTGTCTGGAATCACCCACGACATCTATTAAGCGAAACTCTAAGTGGGGAGGCTACAACCTCGATTAGCATGGGGTCACAAAATTTATAACGCGCGCAAACTAGGGGAGCTACCCCCTCGGCTCCAACAGGAAACACCCATGCCCCCGGATCAGGTGGCATGCCTATCGGATGCAGCCGATATCTTAAACCATGGCCTCTCTGTACGATGTGTGCTAGGAAGGGGTTGACAACTTACTGAACCGTACCCTACCTATGGCAGGGACAAGTGGTAGTACAAAGCAAGTATGGGGGCTACTGGAACAAGACTCGATCTCTGGTCGACTCAGGAGGTTAAAGCATTCCCTGCATCATTACCATAAGAAATGTATTTCACACCAATCAGACAGAATCACCACTCATCATACCTCACCATGCCTTACCGGACACAACTGTCTCGACGAAGAACTAGAGACAAGCTCGTGTCTACCCAAGACAGAGGCTTTCCCGGATTCCTTCTGGTAGGCATGAAAGGCATACAAGGGTGATTACTATCACAAACATATCAAATTCCAACAGCACGGAATCATCGATATGCACTCATGAGTATGATCATATCATCACATAAAATAACGAATACTCCGAGCCAAGGTGGTGTTGTAACCGTATCAAACAACACACAACAATATTTTGCCAGGGTTCAAAATGCTTGCCATCAAGAGTATGCAAGTGGGGGTGCATTTTTTGAAAGTTGCCTCCCTCTCGAAAATCCTATTTAAGAAAAATTCAAATTAACACATAGTTTCAAAACAGTACAAAAAGTTGTTTGAATTTTTTTCAAATAAATATGAAAATAAACTAGACAAAATTTGAGAAACAGCAAAAAAAGAATCTAATCAATTGGACTTGTATTTAAAAAGTTACAGCTAGTCAAAGTTTAGTCAAAATCTGTTTTTAATAAAAATCAGAAAAAAGAAAACGGTTCAGCAACACTTACGTTTTCTTCTAGCGAAGGCGTATTTGGTGGAATGCACTTCAACTTAAAACACGCTTCGGCAGGGCTGGGTCACTAACAGTGGGTCCATCGGGCCCACTGGTCAGGTTTGACCGGTTGCCCGCGCCTCCTTCCTCCTCTGTCCGAGTGGAGGCGGGGCTCCGACGATCGCCGTTGACGAACGGCGGCTCCCCACGGGATTCCGAGGGCAGGGATGGGTCCGCCAATCCAGGGCGGTCCTCCTAGTGGTCGAGAGGGTCATGGGAACAGAGGGGGTCGCCGGCGGCGAGCTCTGCGGCGGACGGTGGCCTCTGGTGGATTGGGGTCTCGGGCTACGGTGGCTCCCGATCGTGTTTGAGAGGTGGGGTGGCTCCGCACGGTCGAGGGGAGGAGGATGGGAGCATTGGATGGACGGGGGAGGCTCTGCTCGCGATGCATGGCACCGGAGCATGGCGGCGGCCGAACTAGCCGGAGATGGGGAAGAAGGCCTCCCTCCGTCGATTGCTGGCTGTGGGGGCTCTAGAGGGATGGCCTGAGGTCGCCTGAAGGTCTGGACGTGCTCGGGGGCTCCTTTTATAGGCGGTCGAGGTTGGTTCCGTGGCGGCCGGGGATAAGATCGACGGTGAGCTGCTACTGTGGCCGTAGACGACATGGGGATGCAGGGGTGGCTTGGAGGAGCGACTGGATGAGCTCGAGCTGTTCAGGGGCGAGCTGGCGCGCGGCTATGGCTCGGGCGGCGCCGTCCATGCCAGGAGCCTGCTGTGGACGCCGGCGTGCCGCCAAGGGAGCTCTGATGACGGTGCTGTAGGGCGCCAAGGTGTCTTGGAGGGTTCTGGCAAGTGGGCGAGGGCAGGGCTTGGCTCTGGGAGTGAGCAAAGGCCAGGAGCCAGACGCAGTGACTCGGGCGCACGCACGTGCAAAACGCGCGCTCTGGCCGCGCCCAGAGCACGCACGCGAGGTGCTCGACAAAATGCCAATGCCTGCCAGGGGGCTCTAATCCTCATGAGGTTTAGCAAGGTGGGGCTATAGACTAAGGTAGAGCCATGAGACATGATGTTTAGGCAAAGCAAGCAGGTTCAAAATGCAAACTAGGTTTAATGCCAATTCTGTTCATGAACTCAAGGTGTTCGACAGAATGCTATGGTCATCTAGGCATCTGTTGGGGTGGCCAAAAACTCCAGATCAGAGTCTCTTTAGATGATAAAGAGGGTGGCAAGGTTAGTTTAACAAAAATAAAAACTACCTAGTGCAAGTTTTTGAGAAAACCAAATCTGGACAGAAAGTAAAGGGCATTATTGCATGGACCAAAAATACTCCAATGGGTCCAATCTCCTGGACTTAAGTATTTTGTAGAGTGGTCTATAAGCAGGAAAAAACTCATGGGCACTAGAGCAAAACAAAATAGGGTTGCAGTAGAAAATACCAAACTTGGCCAGAGAGCAAAAGAGGATGATTTGCTCAAATTTTTCAAAGAACTCCAATGGGTTTTTGCATAAAGTTGAATTATATACTCCTACTAACATCTCCCTAATTTGGTGGAATTTTTAAAGAAAAAATTAAATAGGTTGCAGTGTAAACCACAAACTGATCCAGATTTGAAAACTTGAGGTAGGGCTCAAAATTTCCAAATGAGTAAAAGAGGTTTTTGCATAAAAGTGATGTGGGAACAGCACATGACATTCCCAAATTTTGGTGGGGATTTTAAAGCAGTATTTGAAAGGGTTGTAGTCCAAATGGAACCCTAAAACTTATGAAAAATCACTTTAAAAGAAATAAAGCTCAGGAAAAATAATTGTAGAAATAATTCCACTGATAGAAGAAGTGCTCTTGGGAAGATATACAAGTCCAACAATATTTTGATAGGTTTCCACTTGGGGTGAAAACTCCACAATTTAGGAGAAAAGAGTGGTTCTGAATTAAAAGAAAATGCAGAAAACAAAAAATTAATTTACCATGGAAATTTTTTAATTAATAAATCATGGTTAAATTTTTGGGGTGTTACAACACTACGCCCCTTAAGAAAAATCTCGTCCTCGAGATTTGCTAGGGGCTGTTTTGAAAAAGAATTACTCCTACTATCTCAAAGTAATATCACAAAAATAAACCTCCTACCCACGCAATAAAATGTCGCTACAGTGACTGGGAAAATAAGTGGTGTAAAACTACAGTGTGGAATACTAGCGCTGCGTGGAAAAATCTATGGTTGGGGAATACGAGAAATTTCTACTTTTGGTAACTGTGAATTTAGAATAAATTTCTAAAATACGCTGGTCGTACCCGAGAGAACAGTGCTCTCTCTGGCTGACAAATGGACCCGGGGCCCACTATCAGTCTCTTCTTCTACCTCTGGCTCTCTCTTCTTCCTCTCTCTCGCACGCTTTCCCGCGCTTTCTCCACCGGCGACGTCTAGCGCGTAGGCCATCTAGGCCGTACTGTGGTAGTGCACGGCGGGCTAGCTGCTAGTGCGCTGTTGGCACTGCTCGCGGATTCGTCTCCGAACACCGGCGATTGAGCGACGAGCGGCGCTGGTGGACTTCGCCCACCGTACACCGATCTCGAGCTATAAAATGACCAAGGTGCTCCTTTCTTCTTCCTCACACCTGGCCTCGCTTCTCCTCCTCCTTCCTTCTCCTCCATTTCTATTTGCAGGAGCTCGAGACGAGGATCTAATGGCGGAGGTGATGCTGGACTGGTACATGATCCTAGTGTCCGGAGGGTTGGCGGCATTCCTGGGGTTCTCCGTGCTCTTGTGCGTGATGATCCTTGATGATTGTCACGATGCTGCTGCTCGAGTGTTAGCTCTCCGCGGTGGCGGTGATCATGAGGATTAGGTGCTAGTGTCGGGTGCTAACTGTTGTGAGTGTGCTGTAGGCAACTTGCACCCGAATAATTACCCACAAATCTCTCCTTTAGAGACTGTGGTGTGCAAGGGGTGATGTGGATTTGCAATTAGTGCACGTGGTCGAGTGGTTGGGGTTGTGAGTCTGCTGTCGTGGTGCTGCGTGAATAAAAATCTATGTCGTGAAGAGATATACGCTGCAACAACTCAGGGAGAAATCTCACTTCAGAATTTATCGAGAGTGAAATTAGTTAACCAAAATTAACAGTAGTAAAAACTACTCACATTAATTGGAACCAAATATTTAATTCATCGCACAAATTTACGATCCCACGTACAAGTTGCAACACATCAATAAACGCTAGGACAATAAACATAGGAGTGACGTCTACAATGAAAACGGTAAACAGACAGGGTCCTGAGAAAACGTCTCTAGTACTGGGCCACACTCTTCTTCTATCGGGGAAAGCAGATTGACTAGTCGATGAATGCGTCGCTCCTGGTTGGGCCTCAGTGGTCTGCCGATGGCGATCTGAGGATTTAAATCAGCGAGGCTCTAGAGGTAACCCATTACCTGCTGGGCAAACGCTCTTGAGCGTTGACATACTGGGCAAGGTTGGCCAGCAGTGGGTTTCTCTCAATTCACCCACCAGGAAAAGATGCCACTTCTCCGGGTGTTGCACGACTCGGGAAGTAATAATACCCTGGTTCGCTGGCATAGGGTACCGCGAATCGAAGGCGAGCAAGCACTTCGTACGCAGCAGCTTCTATGGCCCTTTGCGGAGTCGGCATAGATTTTCCCACGAAGGAGACTTCCGTTGGGTCTTGGTTTGGGTTTGTGGGAGGGATGTGCACCACTGCCCAATATTTCAAGGTAGATGGAGTGATCGTCGATTTGAGCAACTCGTACTGGGGTGGATGGGTAGAACTCATTGTACTCCAGGTAAAATCCGACAATATTTTAACAAAACTACCTGGGGTTGCATATGGAGTCCTCAGATAGATACTAGGGCTCGGCATGGCAAAGGAATTGTTGTGAGGGTTGTGCACGAGGAAAGGGATGCTTGGTAAGGTCACGAGGTGGCCTTTTATATAGCATCTGGGCTGGGTCATTCATCACGGTGAGGGGCAACTAGTTTGTCGGTTCTGCTCTATGGGGTCGAGGTCAATGCCACAGATACCCATATCTCACAAAAGTGATGTATTACTGTGGGTGTCGTCGGGGTGGTTTTTGGTAGCTACGCCCGGAATTAAAAATGCAATCGTACGCCAACATACTTATGCATGGCTATTATTTAAAATAGGGGCGCATAAGCAGACAGTATTTAATTATGGCGATACAAGATCACACAATTACAGGGCGTGGACAAACTAAGACTCGGTACTACTCGAGTGACTTAGTCTACCTCGTTTATATCTAAGCGGGCGTGCCTCGTGGACGTCGAGGCTTCTCCACGGGTTTCACCGTCAGGGTTAGCTGGATGGGGCTGAGGAGCTGCAGGGTCGGGGTAGCTATGATGACCATCGCGGGGGTTGTTGGCCACGATCCCGTTGGAGCGTGTTACCAAAAGGCGACGAAGCACTTCTGGGGACACCAAAGCATTTTGGTCTATGGCTGGGGCAGACCTCAAGGACTCGATTGGTTGTCTGAACAACACGACTGGGTTGTCAGCGTCGGGCTCATCTTCTCCTCTTGTCGGGGCTCGGCGAACCAGTTCTCCGCGAGCTGCGATCAGATCAAGGGTGATTTGATCGAACAGTTCCTCTAGTGCACTTACATAGCGCACCAGATGCAACAATACAGGATCCGTCTCGTGATCTCCGTTGGCAACCTGGGGTGGTCTACCATACCCGTCATGGCTGGGGTAGTAGTAGAACGAGCGACAGTTAACTCTGGGTGACAAGTGCCGGAGTTGAACTATAGCCTCTCGAGCAGCTAGTTGGATGGCTTGTGGCTCAAAGGAAGTTGTCCTTCCGGTGAACCTGTAGGGGCGTTCTGGCGATAGACCCCTACCATAGACGTGCACAGTGGCCCAGAATTGACGGCTCTCACCGCTCATGGGCCCTTGGTATACAACATACTTTGGGGGCTCTTCTAATGCAAAGGCACGATGGGTGAGGTTTGCTAGCACGGTCACAAAACCTCCATGGTTGGTTGCTGTGGTCTCATTGTGAACAAATGGGTCCAGGCATTATAGCTCGGTTTGGGGTAGAGGCTGTGTTGTGCTGGGTTGAGGCTAGCGTGCCCTTTTTATAGAAAAAGGGGACGGAGTCTTCCTTCGCATGCTTGCGAAAAAGACAATTTAGGTGTCGGTCACTGGCGCGTGATCAACATGCTAGGCTGATAGGTTGGCACCGACCACCAAAAGGTGTCGTGGTCACTGTGTGGCTATCTTACACGAGAAGCTTGGCCGGGGTTAGGTTAAGGTCTGGTGGGTTGATTAACCTAGGTTTATTGACCTGGCCAAGATAGGATTAGCCAATGGTCAGCCTGGCTCTGCTACCAAGGTTGTCAAGACCGGATTTTCAGGGTATTAATTTACCAGAAAATAGCCCTTGTGCTCACTAGCCCCAGGATTTACTGTTAGCTGATGAGACACCAACTTGATACAGAAACTCCAAGCAAAATTCAAAATGTGTAGTACAAGACCATTCTGGCCTATGAGTACAACAAATGGTTTCTAGTGGTTGATGGCGAAAGCGGTTTGTGGTTCATCAGTGTGTGCGCGACTCCATTTCCCACAGGAACAGATGACCTGGATAACTCCTATCTTCGCGGGGCTGTTATCACCATTGCGTAGGTTCCAGGGATGTCATCGCAACGCTCCTCTCCATGCAAGGAATCTGGCCAAGACAATAGCCAGGGACAAGCCAGTGAGTACTTTGAATGTACTCACGAACATTATGAACACAGGTATAATATAACAATTGATAATCATGCTCTGAAATATTTCATGATCACAACGTCAGTCTCAAAATAAGAATCCATGATGCACGCAAGCAGGTTATTCATATCCAACATGAATATGCAATAAGGGAGTAGAAATAGAATGCACTGATCGGGTATCTGAAGCGATGCCTCGAAAGGATAATAATATAAGGCATGCCTCAGTCGGGCGTCTGAGCGACGCCACATAAAGGGCTCATAAAGGAAATAAGTAGCAAACATGCCACAGTCGGGCGTCTGCGTGACACCACATAAAGGGCTTATAGAGTAAGTAAGTAACAAGCATGCCATAGTCGGGCATCTCAGCGACACCACATAAAGGGCTTATAAAGTAAATGAATAACAAGCATGCCACAGTCGGGCGTCTCCGCGACACCACATAAAGGGCTTATATGAGAGTAGTCACATCGAATATCCAGGAGGTAGAACCGTCCCAGGGATACTCAATAATTCAAATAATGTAAATGATTAATCCATAATAATAGTAATCATAATGATCATAAGTCACAAATCATGATCCTTGTTCTCGTTTAGCAGTTTTTCCTCCGAAGATCGACACTAAGACCGACACTTGACCCATCCCAAACTGTAGCCCTTAACCATGGACACGGCTATTCGAATAGGTATAATCTCTAAAGAGAGTGTACTCTTTACCCACGAGTAACGGACTCCTTTAGTCCATCTGGACTAATTCCGTCTATGGTCTTTTAGTTGAAAACACACCTGACCGCACACACCAGCCTAACTTACCGGTGTCTGGAATCACCCACGACACCCATTAAGCGAAACTCTAAGTGGGGAGGCTACAACCTCGATTAGTATGGGATCACAAAATTTATAACGCGTGCAAACTAGGAGAGCTACCCCCTCGGCTCCAATCGGAAACACCCATGCCCACAGACCAGGTGGCATGCCTACTGGATGTAGCCGGTATCTTCCACCATGGCCTCTCTGTACGGTGTGTGCTAGGAAGGGGTTGACAACTTACTGAACTGTACCCTACCTATGGCAGGGATGGGTCCGCCAATCCAGGGCGGTCCTCCTAGTGGTCGAGAGGGTCATGGGAACAGAGGGGGTCGCCGGCGGCAAGCTCTGCGGCGGACGGTGGCCTCTGGTGGATTGTGGTCTCGGGCTACGGTGGATCCCGATCGTGTTTGTGATGTGGGGTGGCTTCGCACGGTCGAGGGGATGAGGATGGGAGCACTGGATGCACGGGGGAGGCTCTGCTCGCGATGCACGGCACCGGAGCATGGCGGCGGCCGAACTGGCCGGAGATGGGATAGAAGGCCTCCTTCCATCGATTGCTGGCTGTGGGGGCTCTAGGGGGATGGCCTGAGGTCGCTTGAAGGTCTGGATGGGCTCGGGGGCTCCTTTTATAGGCGGTCGAGGTCGGTTCCGCGTGGCCGGGGATAAGATCGACGGTGAGCTGCTATTGTGGCCGTAGACTATGTGGCGATGCAGGGGGTGGCTTGGAGGAGCGACTGGATAAGCTCGAGTTGTTCAGGGGCGAGCTGGCGTGCGGTTGTGGCTCGGGTGGCGCCGTCCATGGCAGGAGCCTGCTGTGGACGTCGCATGCCTCCAAGGGAGCTCTGATGGCGGCGATGTAGGGCGCCAGGGTGGCTTGGAGGGTTCTGGCGAGCAGGCGAGGGCAGGGCGTGGCTCTGGGTGTGAGAAAAGGTCAGGGGCCAGACGCGGCGACTCGGGCGCACACACGTGCAAAACGCGCGCTCTGGCCGCGCGCAGAGCATGCATGCAAGGTGCTCGGCAAAATGCCAATGCCTGCCAGGGGGCTCTAATCTCATGAGGTTTAGCAGGGTGGGGCTATAGACTAAGGTAGAGCCATGAGACATGCTGTTTAGGCAAAGCAAGCAGGTTCAAAATGCAAACTAGGTTTCACGCCAATTCTGTTCATGAACTCAAGGTGTTCGACAGAATGCTATGGTCATCTAGGCATCACTTGGGGTGGCCAAAAACTCCAGATCAGAGTCTCTTTAGATGATTAAGAGGTTGGCAAGGTTAGTATGACAAAAACAAAAACTCCCTAGTGCAAGTTTTTGAGAAAACCAAATCTGGACAGAAAGTAAAGGGCATTATTGCATCGACAAAAAATACTCCAATGGGTCCAATCTGCTGGACTGAAGGGTTTGGTAGAGTGGTCTATAAGCCGGAAAAAAACTCATGGGCACTAGAGCAAAACAAAATAGGGTTGTAGTAGAAAATACCAAACTAGGCCAGAGAGCAAAAGAGGATGATTTGCTCAAATTTTTCAAAGAACTAAAATTTGTTTTTGCATAAAGTTGAATTATATACTCCTACTAACATCTCCCAACTTTGGTGGAATTTTTAAAGAAATATTTAAATAGGTTGCAGTGCAAACCACAAACTGATCCAGATTTGAAAACTTGAGGTAGGGCTCAAAATTTCCAAATGACTAAAAGAGGTTTTTGCAGAAAAGTTATTTGGGAACATCACATGACATCCCCAAATTTTGGTGGTGATTTTAAAGCAATATTTGAAAGGTTTGTAGTGCAAATGGAACCCTAAAACTTAGGAAAAATCACTTTGAAAGAAATAAAGGTCAGGAAAAATAATTGTAGAAATAATTCCACTGATAGAAGAAGTGCTCTTGGGAAGATATACAAGTCCAACAATATTTTGAAAGGTTTCCACTTGGGGTGAAAACTCCACAATTTAGGAGAAAAGAGTGGTTCTGAATTAAAAGAAAATACAGAAAATAAAAATTTAATTTACCATGGAAATTTTTTAATTAATAAATCATGGTTAAATTTTTGGGGTGTTACATTACCTAGACTTTAATGCTATGGTTCACCACCAGTTTGTTGAGATGAATGAATCACCTCTCCAGTATCGCTTAATCTTTGACAGACGCCGTGCTGCCCGTATTACTCTCCCTGCTCCTGCCTTCTTTGATTATTAGGCAAAAGGAAGATATGTTATTATGAGAGAGGAGGCAGATGAGTACGAGAGGAGGGCGGAGGCCGCTCATCGCCACGCTGCAGCTCAGGAGGCGACAGCCGCTGCATCTCAGTACGACCCCAACTATTACTATGGATATGCGCCAGGCCAATCGTGGCCATAGACGAACATAGGCCAAAAGCCTAAGCTTGGGGGGAGTATGTATTTCCCACTGACATTACATTTATGTTCACACACTCATTGCTAGATGTCGGTGCTCATACTTTTTCATTGTAATATCCCTGCTAGTTTATTTCCCTTTTTATGCTTTCTTCTTGTGTGTTTAATAAACCTTAAGAAAAACCAAAAAAAATAGTTGTAGCTTTTAATTAGTTTACTTTCCATGCTTGTAGTAGTAATTAAAAAGAAACCCAAAAATATTTCCTGTTCTTCTTTTGCTTGTTGGGAGCTTTCCCGTGTAAATAGTTTTATTTCTTTTTTTTCTTTGGGGGTCGATAGGAGAAGACCATGATTAAATTGTTGAAGTGGCTCTTATATTCATTATTGTTGATCTAACAAAAGAGCCCATATTGCCTAGTCTTCTCCTGTTTATTGAATGCTTGCAGATTCCAGCTTAGTCCAAT
The DNA here is from genome assembly GCF_056163025.1 of Triticum urartu. Lineage (NCBI taxonomy): Eukaryota > Viridiplantae > Streptophyta > Magnoliopsida > Poales > Poaceae > Triticum > Triticum urartu. Next base: position 259,053,290 of record NC_141875.1, read on the forward strand.
GCACGCGCACTATTATTATTATCCACATCGTTCGGTCGTGCAAGTGAAAGGCAATTATGATGATATATGATGGATTGCCTGAGATGAGAAAAGCTGGTATGAACTAGACCTCTCTTGTTTTTGTAAATATGATTAGTTCATCGTTCCTGATTCAGCCTATTATGAATAAACATGTTTGCAATGACAACTAGAGATCATAGTTTCTTATGCCATGCTTGATTAGCTAGGAGCTTATAATGGTTTACCTTGCATGCCAACATGCTATTAAAATGGTTGTGATGTGGTATGATAGGGCGGTATCCTCCTCTGAATGATTTAAGTGACTTGACTTGGCACATGTTCACGCATGTAGTTGAAACAAAATCAACATAGCCTTCACGATATTTATGTTCATGGTGGATTATATCCTACTCATGCTTGCATTCGGTGTCGATTAATTTTAATGCATGTTCATGACTGTTGTCGCTCTCTAGCTGGTCGCTTCCCAGTCTTTTGCTAGCCTTCACCTATTCTAAGCGGGAATATTGCTTCTGCATACAATCCCATAAACCCCAAAGTTATTCCATATGAGTCCACCATACCTACCTATATATGGTATCTACCTGTTGTTCCAAGTAAATTTGTATGTGCCAAACATCAACCTTTAAATAAATATCCTGTTTTGTATGCTCGAATAGCTCATGTAGCAACTAGGGCTGTCCGTATCTTCCATGTTAGGCGGATTATTCTCAAGAGGAGTGGACTCCGCTCCTCACTCATGATAAAGTCGCTGGTCACCAGGATGCCTAGTCCCATGCTTTATGCAAACTAAATCAAAATAATTGCAAACAAAACTCCCCCTGGGACTCTTGTTAGTTGGAGGCACTCGTTGTTTCGAGCAAGCCATGTATTGATGCTTGTTGGTGGAGGGGGGGTATAAACTTTACCATTTTATTTGGGAACCGCCTATAATGTGTGTAGCATGGAAGATATCGCCATCTCTTGGTTGTTATGTTGACAATGAAAGTATACCGCTCAAAATATTATTCACCTCTATTTCAAAACCGAGCTCTGGCACCCCTACAAATCCCTGCTTCCCTCTGCAAAGGGCCTATCTATTTAGTTTCATGTTGAGTCATCATCCTCTTATTAAAAAGCACCAGTTGGAGAGCACCGCTGTCATTTGCATTCATTACTGTTAGTTTACATTGAGTATGACTTGACTGGATCTCTTTTACCATGAATTACAATGTGTAGCCAGTCCTTGATCTTGAAAGGTGCTCTGCATTTATGTTTTGCGGTCTCAGAAAGGGCTAGCGAGATACCATCTTGTTATATCATATTATGATTGTTTTGAGAAAGTGTTGTCATCTGAGATTTAGTATTATTGCTCGCTAGTTGATTATGCCATTGATATGAGTAAACATGAGACCTATGCGTTATTGTGAATATGGTTAGTTCATAATCTTTGCTGAAAACTTGAATGATGGCTTTACATATTTACAACAACAAGAGCAAACAGAGTTTGTAAAAGTTTTTCTTTATCACTTTCAGTTTATCAACTAAATTCCTTGAGGACAAGCAAAGGATTAAAGCTTGGGGGAGTTGATATGTCTCTGTTGTATCTACTTTTCCAAACACTTTTGCCCTTGTTTTGGACTCTAACTTGCATGATTTGAATGGAACTAACCCGGACTGATGCTATTTTCAGCAGAATTACCATGGTGTTATTTATGTGCAGAAACAAAAGTTCTTGGAATGACCTGAAACTTCACGGAACGTCTTTTTGGAAATAATAAAAATTCTTTGAAAAATGAAGACAAGGGGCCCACACCCTAGGCACGAGGGTGGGGCGCGCGCCTGCCCCCCCCCCCCCCCCAGGGTGTGCCCCCTACCTCGTGGGCCCCTTGGAGCTCCTCCGACCTCAACTACAACTCTATATATTTGCTTTTGGGGAGAAAAAATCAGAGAGAAGGATTCATCACGTTTTATGATACGGAGCCGCCGCCAAGCCCTAAAACCTCTCGGGAGGGCTGATCCGGGGTCCGTTCGGGGCTCTGGAGAGGGGAATCCGTTGCCATCGTCATCATCAACCTTCCTCCATCACCATTTTCATGGTGCTCACTATTGTGCGTGAGTAATTCCATCGTAGGCTTGCTGGACGGTGATGGGTTGGATGAGATTTATCATGTAATCAAGTTAGTTTTGTTAGGGTTTGATCCCTAGTATCCACTTTGTTCTGAGATTGATGTTGCTATGACTTTGCTATGCTTAATGCTTGTCACTAGGGCCCGAGTGCCATGATTTCAGATATGAACCTATTATGTTTTCATCAATATATGAGAGTTCTTGATCCTATCTTGCAAGTCTATAGTCACCTATTATGTGTTATGATCCGTTAACCCCGAAGTGACAATAATTGTCATACTTACCAGTGATGACCGTAGTTTGAGGAGTTCATGTATTTACTATGTGCTAATGCTTTGTTCTGGCACTCTATTAAAAGGAGGCCTTGATATCCCTTAGTTTCCATTAGGACCCCGCTACCACGGGAGGGTAGGACAAAAGATGGCATGCAAGTTCTTTTCCATAAGCACATATGACTATGTTAGGAATACATGCCTACATTACATTGATGAATCAGAGCTAGTTCTGTGTCACCCTAGGTTATGACTGTTACATGATGAACCACATCCGGCATAATTCTCCATCACTGATCCATTGCCTATGAGCTTTCCATATATTGTTCTTCGCTTATTTACTTTTCCGTTGCTATTGCTATCATCACTACAAAATACCAAAAACATTACCTTTGCTACCGTTACCACTACTATCATATTACTTTGCTACTAAATACTTTGCTACAGATATTAAGTTTCCAGGTGTGGTTGAATTGACAACTCAGCTGCTAATACTTGAGAATATTCTTTGGCTGCCCTTGTGTCGAATCAATAAATTTGGGTTGAATCTCTACCCTCGAAAACTGTTGCGATCCCCTATACTTGTGGGTTATCAATCATCTAGCGAGCAATAATAAGATATCTCAAACAGCAATGCATTGTAAAAACAACCATGATATAATATGAAAATAGTGGTATCTCGCTAGCCCTTTCTGAGACCGCAAAACATAAATGCAGAGCACCTCCAAAGTTCAAGCAGCGACTAAACATTTTAATTCATGGTAGAAAAGATCCAGTTATGATGCACCCAACATTAGCTACACACAATGCATAAGTCATGATCGCTGTGCTCTACTCAGTTTCTGGCGCTTGTTTGTTAGAAGGTGATGACACAACATAAAAGTAAAAAGAAAGTCCCTTCGCAGAGGGAAGCAGTGATTTGTACAGGTGCCAGAGCTGAATGTTTAAAAGAGAGATAAATGATATTTTGAGACATGCACCCTTCTTATTCACTTCACGGCCATCAATTATCAACATCTTTCATGCTTAGCACGCTAGTGGCGGTTCCCAAGCGGAAAAAGTAAAGGTTTTGACTCCATTGGGAGTTTTTGTTTAATTATTTCAGAGATGAACTCTTTTTCATTTTTGCAGTTTGGGACTGCGCATCCCTATTACCGCCCATTTTCTCATGCTATGGCGAGTGAATAAACACTCGACCTAAGAATAACCCGCTTAGCACAGAAGATATCGACCACCTCCTGTCGTTCCATGAACAATCCAGGCACACAAAATGGATAATTTTTTTAGAAGTTTGGTGGCACATGCAAATTTACTTAGGATGGCAGGGTAATACAATATATAGGTAGGTATGGTGGACTCATCTGGAATAACTTTGGGTTCAAGGTTTTTGATGTACAAGCAGAATACCCACTTAGTACAGGTGAAGGCTAGCAATTTAGGTTGAGAAGCGGCCAGCTAGAGAGCAACAACGATCATAACCATGCATTATGCGTAAGTAACATTTGACACTACCATGAGTAGGATATGAACACCATGAACATAAATATTATAGAGGCTATGTTGGTTTTGATTCAACTACATGCATGAACATTTACCAAGTCAAGCCACTTGAACATTCAGAGGAGGATACCATATCATCATACTACATCACAATCATTTTAACGCTATGTTGATATTCAAGCTAAATCATTGTTAACTCCTAGCTACTTATGCATGGCATGAGAAACTATAATCTCTAATTGTCATTACAAACATGTTTAATCATAATGGGCTGAATCATGGATGCTAGGTTTAACATATTTACACAGACAAGACAAGTAGAGTTCATACCAGTTTCTCTTTGCCACGGCCAATTCATCGAATGTCGTCATTATTACCTTTCACTTGCACGACCGAATGATATGAAAATAATAATAGTGCAAGAGTGCTACGGACTAAGATGGAATATGCAAACATTTTATTCAACAGGAGAAGACAAGGTAAAATGGGCTCTTTATTAGTTCAACAATTATTCATATGAGAGCCACTCAACATTTTCATCGTGGTCTTCTCCTCGGTACAACTCGAGTAAAAAGAAAAGAATTTCAGAGAAACACACTAAAATATTTTTGGAGTTTTTGGTTTTCTTCAGCAAGCAACTAAAAGGGAAAAGCAAAAACGAGAGAAACTATTTACATGGGAAAGCTCCCAACAAGCAAAAGAAGAACAAGGAAATCTTTTTGGATTTTCTTTGTAGTACTACTACTAAGCATGCATAGAAAGTAAATTAACTACAATTTTTTTGTTTTTCTAAAGTTTCTCAAACACACAAGAAGAAAGCAAGAAAATAAATCTAAGCATGGATGATACAATGAAAAAATATGAACACTGACAAATGGAATAAATAGACATGAATGTAAAGTCGATGGAAACATGTACTCCCCCAAGTTTAGGCTTTTGGCCTAACTTGGTAGTGAATCAGTAGCCTGGAGGGTAGAAGGGATCCTGAGGAACGGGCATCCACTCATCCCACTACGGAGGTGCCTGGTGTACTGCAGCGTGAGCGTTCCACTAGGCGATGATGTTTACAGCCATAATCCAGTATCCGCCCCTGGCAGCAGAATAAAACAAACCAGGAGCATGTAATGGAAGAACATCACGAGCTTCAACACTACGGTCCAAATTGTAGGGAATAGCAATATCAGGGTGATCATGTGCAAGAAAGTGATGGTGATCCATGGCTGCACGATCTAGGTAAACATTAGTCAGAGGGTAATCATGAGGGCGTATCTCAACCTCGAAGTGAGCCACCAAATGAGTAGCATAAATCCCACCGTGTATTTTTCCCTTAGATTTATTAAGGTGGAGGCGACGAGCCACAATAGGTCCCAAGTTATAAGTGTTTTCGCCCTCTAATGCACGACATAGAACAACATGGTCTGGTGAACTAAGTGCACCCACCTTCTCCCTAGCAAGCAAGCATTTAGCAATGAAAAGTGCAAAGTAACGAACAGCGGGAAAAAATGTAAGCCAGCTGCAGTGATGGCTGACACTCCTTTCTCATCACCCACTGTCAGAGTGCGGTAAAAGTCCTCAAATTCGGCCGGCCTAGGCTCAGCCAAGCTCGCATTAGAAGGGATCATGCATGTGTCACAAAACTCAGTAAGTGGTATCTGATGGTTTTCAGCATATAAATCAAAGCTCACTTCAGGAGGATTATTTCTAGGCAAGAAAGTAAAGCTCTGAACAAAGTTGTTTGTGAGGATATGGTGCTGGTCACACTCATCTGCGATGAAGTCGGTGAGGCCGGCATTAGAAATATATTGCATGAACTCCTCAAGAATTCCAGCCTCTTGCAGGAACGGGGTGTGCGGCCATTCGCATGGCTGTACTTCCGCCAACCTCCGAGGGTGGAGATCATTGTCTGAAGACTCCCCAATAACACCCTTGGAGTTCTTCTTGGAGCCAAACTTCCTGAAGATATTCATGTCCGCGTACAATTTTCTGAAAATAAAAATTTTGAGTGACAAAAATTTGTTAACAAAACTTTATAAGATTGATAACAACTACTCATAGGGATACATAGAGGCCATAGCAAGCATTCAAACTACTTAGAACGCTAAGAATTTAACATGCAAGCACGTCTACAACAGAACCAATAGTAGCTAATTATTCAAAGTACAAAGCACTAAAACAAAAACTAATTGGACAAATGGTGGAGTCACATACCAAGCAACAATCCCCCGAAACCATTTCAGAAATGGAGCTTCAAGAAAAGAGATCGAAATCCGCGGGTTTGAGCTCAAGAAAACAGGAGAGAGAGCAAAGGGGATTTTTTTTCTGGAGGTAAGTGACGATGTGGTATGAAGAGATAAGTGAGAGGGCCCACGTGTCGGTGTACAAAAGTAGGGGCTCTCTTTTTGACCCCTTTACTTGTGCATGGGCAGTCAGAGCTGCGTGCCACGGCCACACTTAGCACGGCAGAGGGGGGGAAGCCGGAGGGAAGCCAAAACACGAGGCAACCAAGGCAACGTCAAGACCAGAAGTGCGGGAAAGCAAGAGGGCGAGGTGGACTCCCTCGGCAAGATCCTTGCTGAGGCGGCCCCCCGCAGCCCCGGCAAGAGCCTTGCCGGGGCAACCTGCCCAACACCAGCAGAGTGAGCCACCCTTGAGCCCGCAGGATCCGACCAAATCAACTACATTGGAGCCAAGGCTCGGGAGGCGCCTCTGTGCTGGCATGCAAATCTTCGTCAAGATCATAAACATATGATTTCAGATAAGGACCAGAAGACGGCGACCCTCGGCAGGATCCTTGCCAAGGTAATCCACAAGACCCCCGGCAAGACTCTTGCCGGGGATGACAGCAACGCCACGGCGAGACCCTTGTCGGGCCCCTGGCAAGACCCTTGCCGAGGGCATCAGCAGGGCCACTGCCAGGCCTGCGCCAGCCAAGACTCCCCCGCCGTCCCCATGCAGCTGTCAGCTCAACCAGTTGAGAAGGCGCCTGCGTGGTGACATGCGGCCTCTACACCAACCCATCAAGCTCCTGTGTGGTGGCATGAAAGTCTTCCTGAAGGCTCCACCACCGCACCATCCCAGCAGCCAGCCAACGTGGAGCCACGACGCCCCGTCAGCTCGGACATGTGTCAAGGCCAGGCGAGGCGGTGATGGCTGGGATGTGCTTCCCTGGAGACCTCGATAAAGTACGGGGGGCACGTCGGCAGCGCATTAAATTCGTTTGTCCGACGGTCCCAGAGGATAGGCTCATCGACTGTACACCTTTCCACCTCCCTGTGTGCCACTGTGGCAACCCCTTTTTCCTATAAAAGGAGGCCCGATGCGACCAGGAGAGGGATTCTGCTTTTTGGAATGGCACAGCCACCATAGCTAGTTCGAAAAGCTCAAGAACACTCAATACATCCACCAAAGCAGGACTAGGGTTTTACGCATCCTCGCGGCCCGAACCTAGGCAAACGATTCGTGTGCTTGCTCCTAAACCTACTCTTCTCATGACCTCGCGCCTGCCGACCGTAAAAGGGATCCAGTGATCCCATAGGTGCCAGGTCGGGGTGTGCAGTTATGAGAATCTGGTTTAGCGGCCGGCTTAGCAGTTTCTCATGGCCATGGCTTCCAGAGAAGAAGACGACCAAGAGAACAACGCCGCCTGCAAGCGCGAAGGACACCGGTGCGGCGACAGGAAAGCTAAGTCATGCTAAAGTTTAAGCAATTTCTTTTTAAAAATATGGTTATTATCCTTGAAGGTCCTGCCCTGTGTATGAAAACCTGCACGCAAAGGTGCCCTTCCACAATTGGCAACGCCCTTGTTCTGTTTCGAGTTCGCTCAACAGCTCAAGCGGCCGCGTCGAGAGTGGCGGGGTAGCCTTCCACAACTGGCAACGCTCTCGATTCTGACTTGAGTCAACCTCGACAGTTCGAGCGGCCGCGTTGAGGGTGGTAAGGTGGTTCGCCGGACAGCAAGCACACCTGGCAGGCTATTGGGGATCCGTCCCCAAGTTGCCGCCCTGGGTTTACGCGCCGACGAGCCAACCCGGTTAACGTAGGGCAGACATACAAGGAAAGATCAAACAGGAGAATAACATGCATTGTATCAAAAGTACTGCAGATTTGTATTACATCAATTGTTGCTGCGGTTCTAACTAAACATATAAACTATCTTGGCCATGAACCTGCAGTGGCAATGAGAAACGGGGTGCCAAATCCCGGCGCTGGCCCTCCACCCTCCCGATTCCGCCGATGAGGCTGATGAAAGGCTTGTTACTCTCCTTGAGCGTCACGAGGTCTGCATCCTCCGGCAAGCTCTCTAGCGCGGTGTCAAAGTCGAGGTTGGAGTTCTAGTGCGCCACCTTGGTGAGAACCTTGGTCATGGCACCCCGGCAAAGCCTCCGGGACTCATCGGCTAGGGAGGCTGCCTGGTTGGAGTGGAGCTGCTCCAGGGCCCCGAGGACGCCCTCGAAGAAGATGGTCAGCTTGGCGTTGGGACTCGCATTGCGCTTTGGGGTATACCTCACATTTGGCATCCCCATGGTAGCCAGCTGCATGGTAATCCTGCCGGCGACGCCTTCGAGACGCCCGATCCAGCAGTTCTCTCCTTCCATAAAATCCTTGTGGTTGGCAGCTTCATTCTTCCACAGCTGCTTCTCGGTCTCCAGGTCCTTGGCCTGGGCCTCCTCCCAGGCCTTGCCCTCCGACAGCATCCCCTCGAGACCCTCCAGCTTCAGCTTGAGGTCTTTGATGGGGTTGTTGGCTTCGGAGAGCTGCCCGGCCTTGTCGAGGAATGCGCCCTGCACCTCAACTAGGGCACTGTTGAGCATGTCCTTCTCCTTGTACAGCTTCAGGACCTGATCCTTCAGCTTGTCCCGCTTCACCTCCAGCTCCTTCACCTTGTCAGCATGAACCAGAGCCTGAGCATCGAGCGCCTCCTTGTGCCTCTGCTCCAGCTCCTGGGTCCGCTGCACGACAAGCTTTTCCACCTCCTCGTCCTTGCCATGCAGTGTTGCGGCCAACTTCTCCTCACGCGCGGCAAGATCCTCCTCCTAGGTGTTCAGCGCGGCCTGATGCTGGGCCCGATCGGCCTCGGCTGCGGCGGCCAGGTTCTTCGCCGTCTCCTGGGCCTTCTCGATGTCGGCCCGCTCCATGTTGAGCTCCACCTCGCGCCTGGACAGCTCGCCCTGGGCGGCCTTCAGCACCTCACATGCTTGGTGATACCAAGTCTGTGCCTCGGCGACGCGTCCCTTGAGGTCCTCCTCTGCCTTGTCCACCGCTCCCATCCTGGACTTGGCGCCCATGGCCTGGAGAAGCCGCTCCTCCCAAGAACCGTCACCACCGGTGCTTGGCTCATCGATGACCTCGAGCCCGGCGGCGGCGAGCACCTCCTCGTCGAACACCTCTCCCTCATGGGCGCCTTGGAGCTCGACGCCCCTGGAAGGTGGACAAAAAGGTCGTCGCTCAACCTCAGGTACCTGCTGGAGCCAGAGGCAGCGGAGGAGGAAGGCTGGTCATCAGCCACCTCCTCCTCCTTAGCGGGCTTGCTGGCCTCCCCGACAGGCCCCTTGCCGGCCTCCTTGGCAGTAGCCTTGTCGGGATCCCCGGTAGGCCCCTTGGTGGCATCCTCAGCCGCGCCCTTGGCGGCCTCCTTGGCGGCGATCTTCTTGGCCTCCTGGTCCGCCGACGGAGGATCTGGACATCGAGAAGTGCACGGGCTCTCCTTTTGATCCCTTTACTTGTGCACGGGCAGTCAGAGCCGCACGCCACGGCCACACATAGCAAGGTAGAGGGGGGAAGCCGGAGGGAAGCCAAAACACGAGGCAACCAAGGAAACATCAAGACTAGAAGCGCAGGAAAGCAAGAGGGCGAGGTGGACTCCCTCGGCAAGATCCTTGCCGAGGCGGCCCCCTGCAGCCCCGGCAAGAGCCTTGCCAGCGCAACTTGCCCAACACCAGCAGAGCGAGCCACCCTTGAGCCCACAGGCTCCGACCCAATCAACTACATTGGAGCCAAGGCTCAAGAGGTGCCTCTGTTGTGGCATGCAAATCTTTGTCAAGACAATAAACATATGAGTTCTGATGAGGACTAGAAGACGGCGACTGAGGGAGTCCTCGATCAGGGGGTCTCCGGACAGCCGGACTATATCCTTTGGCCGGACTCTTGGACTATGAAGATACGAGATTGAAGACTTCATCCCGTGCCCTGATGGGACCCTACATGGCGTGGAAGGAATGCTAGGCAATACGGACATGTATATCTCCTCCTTTGTAACCGACCTTGTGTAACCCTAGCCCCTTCCGGTGTCTATATAAACCGGAGGGTTTTAGTCCGTAGGACAACATATGATCATACCATAGCCTAGCTTCTAGGGTTTAGCCTCTTCGATCTCCTGGTAGATCAACTCTTGTACTACTCATATTGTCAAGAATAAATCAAGCAGGACGTAGGGTTTTACCTCCATCAAGAGGGCCCGAACCTGGGTAAAACATCGTGTCCCCTGCCTCCTGTTACCATCCGCCTTAGACACACAGTTCGGGACCCCCTACCCGAGATCCGCCGGTTTTGACACCTACATTGGTGCTTTCATTGAGAGTTCCTCTGTGTCATCATCATTAGGCTTGATGTCTCCTTCAATCATCGATAGCGATGCAGTTCAGGGTGAGACTTTTCTCCCTGGACAGATCTTTGTGTTTTGCGGCTTCGCACTGCGGGCCAACTCGCTTGGCCATCTGGAGCAGATCGAGAGTTACGCCCCTGGCCACCAGGTCAGGTTTGGAAGCTTCAACTACATGGCCGATATCCGCGGAGACTTGATCTTCGACGGATTCGAGCCCCTGCCTAATGCGCCACACGGTCACGATGAGCATGATTTAGCTCTGCCATCGGATAGTGTTCAGGAGATCACACCGGCAACCGCCCCAACCCTCAATTCAGAGCCAGTTGCGCCATCCATGGACGGGTGGATAGACCCCACCACGGAAGCCGCACTCTCATCAGCAATCGAGCCGAGTATCGACCTTACCCTTCACGGGGGCCGTGACGCCGAATTACCGGATTCTTCCCCAGCCACGGACTCTGAACCGCCTGCGCCCATGCCTATCGAATCCGAGTGGGCGCCGATCATGGAGTTTACCTCCGCGGATATTTTTCAACACTCGCCCTTCAGCGACATACTGAACTCATGAAGGTCTCTCTCCTTGTCAGGAGAGTCCTGGCCGAACTATGTCCGGCAGGATTGGGATGCGGATGACGAAGAAATTCGCCGCCCACCCACCACCCACTTAGTAGCCACTGTCAATGATTTCACCGACCCACTCAACTTCGACTCCGAAGACATCGACGGTATGGACGACAATGCAGGAGACGAACAGGAACCACTGCCCACAGGGCACTGGACGCCCACTTCATCATATGATGTATACATGGTGGACACAGCCAAAGAAAACAACGACGAAGAATGGAAGGACGCAGCGAAGGGTTGTTCCCTCGAGAAGCAGTCAAAGCGGCGGCGTAAGCGCCGCTCCAAATCCCGGCTCGGCAGAAACAACAGTCATATAGACCCAGCAATAGAGCAGGGTAAACCATCGCCCGACCAGGGAAACACGGAGAATCAAAGCGAACAACCCGACCCCGTCGAAGATAACAGTCCGGACGACATCACACCGGACAGGCACCCGGGGCAACAAAATGCCCATCAAAGGCTGGTTGCCACTGCGAGGAGTCTGAAAAAGCAGAAGCAAAGGCTTAGGGATGCACAAGACACACTCCGAATCAGATGGAGTGAAGTACTCAACACTACAGCGAAGTACGACGGTAGTCGCCACACCAAGAGCTACCCGAAGCGAAAGCTGCTACCTAAATTCGATGAGGAGGCCTTAGATCCCCCACAATCAAAAAACAAAATGGCCATCCAGTCGGATAGACGACCTCGTGGCCAACATAGAATGGCAAACGACGCCGCACATAAGCCGATATGCGATCCATGTGAGGACTCGCATCAAAAGTACGGCGCAACCAGATCCATCTACGAGCCACGCAAGCACGCTCCAGCACGCAATGCAACACAACAAATATCCCAATACCTCGGTAGACCCAAATACTGGGGTGCCGCACACCCCTATGTTTCACCGATGAGGTGCTAGACCATGAATTTCCAGAGGGATTCAAACCCGTAAACATAGAGGCGTACGATGGAACGACAGACCCTGGGGTCTGGATTGAGGACTACATCCTCCGTATCCATATGGCTCAAGGAGACGATCTCCATGCCATCAAGTACTTACCCCTCAAGCTCAAAGGGCCAGCTCGGCACTGGCTTAAAAGGGAAGCTGGGAAACTGGGAAGAGCTCGAAGATGCCTTTCAGGAAAAATTTCAAGGGACCTATGTCCGTCCACTGGATGCAGACGATTTAAGTCATATAACTCAACAGCCCGGAGAGTCAGCCGGAAAGATTTGGAACAGGTTCCTCACTAAAAAGAACTAAGTAGTCGACTGTCCGGACGCCGAAGCCTTAGCAGCTTTCAAGTACAGCGTTCGAGATGAATGGCTTGCCAGACACCTCGGCCAAGAAAAGCCGAGAACAATGGCAGCATTAACAAGCCTCATGACCCGCTTTTGCATGGGCGAGGACAGCTGGTTAGCCCGATGAAGCACCAACGACCCAAGTACATCCTAAGTCAGGGACGAAAACGGGAAATCACGACGCAGCAAAAACAAGCGCCGGAATAAAGAAGACAGCCCGAAGAGCACAACGGTAAACGCCAGATTCAAAAGCTCTCAGCCAGGTCAGCAAAAGCTGCCCCCAAAGGCAACAGAGACGAACTATCCAGCCTAAACAAGATTCTGGACCAAATATGTCAGATACATAAGCACCCCCGATAAACCTGCAAATCATACCCATAGAGAATGTTGGGTCTTCAAGTAGTTCGGCAAGCTCAACACCGAACACAAGGGGCAGGATACACCAAGCGAAGACGAGGACGAGCCCCGCAAGCAAAGCACTGGGGAACATAAGAAGTTCCCACCAGAAGTCAAAACAGTAAACGTATTACACGTGACAAAGGGGAGAAACAAAGCAGCACTCCTAAAGACACATGCTCCAGGGCCTATCACCGCGGAGTCCTGCCACTGGTCGTCCCAACCGGTCACCTTCGACCATCGAGATTACTCGGCAAGTATCCGGCGTGCAGGATGGGTTGCCTTGGTATTAGAGCCAATAATTGACAGAAACCACTTCACACGAGTCCTGATGGACGGTGGCAGCAGTTTAAACCTGATATATCAGGACACAGTCCGCAAAACGGGGATAGATCCAACAAAAATTAGCTGCAACAATACTACCTTTAAAGGAGTAACGCCAGGCCTAGAGGCCCATTGCACGGGCTCCCTGCTACTAGAGGTTATATTCGGCTTTCCCGATAACTTTTGTAGTGAAAATTTAACGTTCCACATCGCTCCGTTCCAAAGTGGCTATCAAGCACTACTCGGACACGAAGCTTTCGCTCGCTTTAACGCAATACCGCATTAAGCTTCCCTCATGCTTAAGATGCCCGGTCCATGTGGCATCATTACAGTAAATGGAAATATTGAGCGCTCCTTGCATGTGGAAGATCGTGCGGCTGCCTTGGCAGCCGCACACTAAACGGCCTCACCAACTAAAGCATCTGACAGGTCGTTATGACCACAGACACGGTTGGACGAGTCCGGTACTGCTATAGGTAGTTGATACAGGTTTGATGGCTATACCCCTATTACAATACAAGGGGCTCAACGCGCGCGCACAAGTGACAATCAGGCTCAACTTTACTCATATTGTTTATTTAGTGTAACTTACCTTTTGCACGACAACTTTTCAATTAAGTTCCTCTCTTTTTCAGATGACCATCGTGCTACACCCGTCCAGAATATGGCACAATGGAGACACAGGCGCAGACGTGCAGCAGGGACCCGTTCCAAGGATTCTTTTTAGATTAAGACCTTGCATAAACCTTTTTCACTGTCTCTTGTTGATACACATACCTTGGATTCTTAGTACAATTGAGAAGGATGATGACGTCTTGGCATGTGGCCACATCAGAATAATGCACGTACCTGGACACCAGGGCCTTATTACAAAGGGCACTGTTTAGGCCCGGTTTACACCATAAAGACCGAATACCTTAGGAAGTGTTCGGGGTCGCGAGTTTGGCCTTATATGCATCAGCTCCGAATCATGTATTTGGTCAAATGTTGGGTTTGCCCGGCTCCTATGTTTTGCTGCCGTACGTTCCGCTCTATCGGCTAAGGCGGCACCAGGAGAACTGCTGCGATTGTGCCTTGGTTCATTCGGACGAGCACCTCAGTAGAGAAAGCTGAAAACTGACTGTCATGGTATAGCGTGAGACTAGTCAACCACTCGATGACCTATCGGAATCTTCGGGATTCTTTCGCCTTAACAAAGGGCCGTTTCCTGGCCAGGCATGTACGCACCCCGAATTCGGATGAGTGCGGAGCCACCAAGGGCTATATAGTAGCCCCACTGTCAAACTCCTCTGGCTAAGTGAAAGTGTTAAAGCATTATAGTCCCGTTGCCTAGTTTGCTGCGCTATCACCTCCTTAATGGACCAAGATGTTGGGTTAAGTGTGAACATGCGTCTTCTGCGAACACCCCCGCATTATATGCGTGGGGGCTGAAACCGACGACTGCAATCTTTCAGGTTATATACATATATACATAAACGGCCGCACAGGAGGCATCATAATACTTTCAGGCAAAAGTATAAATACGACCTTGATAAACTTAATAAAACATTGTTTTTACAATGGGAATACATGTCACCCAAACATAATATTCTTCGAGCACTGGGCCTCTATCGAATGAGCGCCTTCAAGAACTTCTTCAAAATAGTGCTCGGCAGCCACTTGGCCTATGGCCGAACCCTGCGCCGCAGCAGTGGCGGCATCCATATCCGCCCAGTATGTTTTGACACGGGCAAGGGCCATCCGCGAGCCATCTATACAAGCCGACCTCTTCATCGCATTGATGTGAGGCACTGCACCAAACTAAAATAGTTGTTCGACTTTGGCCTCTCCGGCCACAGATGATCCACAACAGACCTCATGGCCAGTCCAGACAATCTATTCAGCTCGGCCCATTCGGCAAGCCGATCAGTCAATGGAAGCGGACGCTCCGGAATGTTAAATTGTGACCAAAATAGCTTGTCCACTTCACGATCTGTTTGATCTCGGAAGTATTCGGCCGCATCGACAGCACTCGCCGCCAAGTCTAGATATGCGTCCGCCGAACTCCACAGCTGGTCCAGAGGGGCGTACCGAGGATCTCTAAACTTCCTCCGCAGCATAAAGGGTTTCCCAGCCGCGATATCCCCGGCTTGATGCAGCTCCTCCTTTTTCGCTCTCATCGCAGAGCGGGTGTCTTTGGACGCCATCGTGGCCTTTTCCAGGTCCGTCGCCTTCGCCCAGTTTTCTTCTTCAAGAAGCTGTCAACGGTCGGCAATATCTTTTAACTTACAACCATCTTGGCCATTTTCTCTTTGCTCTCGCAATGTGCGGCCTATTCAGCCCTTAACTCTTTGGCCGCCTGTAAAGCGGACACATTGCTACTCCTGGCTTGCTCCTTGGCGCGGGCAAGCTCCGCCCAAAGGGTATCCACGGTGGCTGCTCCATCTGCAGTCACAACATATTAAAGATACTGGCATCATGCTGCTCTTATTTTGTGACGATCACCAGAAAGGCCACTCACCCTGTGCCTCGTCAACCCGCTCGTTGAGAAGCACGATGTCGGCATCTGCTGCATCCAGCTGCCGCTTTAGTTCGGCATACCCATCAGTCTGGCTAGCCACCGGAGCTTCCACCACCTGCACATAAAGGCAGTCTGCTTATTTCCTGGGACTATGATCCTCGTTTTGCCGCCGTTTTCGACGACAACCAGAGTCTCAGGGGCTACTATCTACACAGGGCACATCTAAAAATGTGCGGTACTTCCAAAAATATACATCATTTCACGTACCTCAAAAACCCGCCAGTAGACTCATAAAGGCTTCATGCAGCCCGCTTTCGGCGGACGAAATCCTTTCAATCACTGTACCCATCAATGTGTGGTGCTCTTTTGAGATAGCCGCCTTCTCCAGCAGATCCCTCCATACATCCGACCGCGCACCAGACGGTGCCGGACTCTTTTGATTGCTCTCTTCGAGAGCCGGATACTGAGGACTTCGGGTGGCCATAGGATTAACTTCTGGCCTTGCCGGATCAGGAGAAGCCCTCCGCGACGACACCTCAGGGTCGCCTGCTTCGTAAGGCGGTGTGGCAGGGGGAGGCATTTCGCTCTCCATCATCTCCGGAAGAAGGTCCCTCGAAGACGAGCTCAGCTAAGAAGGGCTAAGATCTGAACTTCAAGATAAATACTTCGGTTATTTTCCTCAGAAGTAAGGTAGGACATCTTCACTATCAAATACGTTTTGATTACTTACAGCTCATTAGAGGTCTGATCCCCGCACAGACATTGTGCGGAAAGAACACCCTCCGAGGCAGGACCCTCTGGCGGAGATTTCTTCTCCCATTTGGAAACCTTGATTTCCAGATCTTCGGAGGTAGTCCTCTTCCTTCCCCGGGGAGAGAGAATCTCAGATTCTTCCCCTTGGTTATCCTCCCTCGCGGAGGCGCTCATTCCCTCGGTTGGAATAGGTAGCGATGGAGGCCCGCTTTCGCCCTCTTTATTGCCCCCTTCACCTTCCTTTGAGGGCACCGGACAAGGTGCTGGCTCGAGCATCTTTTCCAGCACTGGATTGTCCAAGATTTCAGGAAGGAGGGCCGAACACCGGATCATCGTCTCCTTTGTTATCCAGTCCTGGTCAAAGAGCGATTCTTCAGAATGATGTCATGATAAATAAAAGGACAGTGTGTTTGGCCATGGTATTACTTACTTGGGCAGCGGTGCGGTTGCTGCTCAGGCCCACGTCCTCGGTAGTGTCTGGACACTCTATTTGGGGTCCGAAGAATGATTTGTACATATCCTCGTGCGTCATGCCGAGGAAATTCTGAATAGTGCGCGGTCCTTCTGGGTTGAATTCCCACATGCGGAGGGGTCGGCGTTTGCAAGGCTGGACTCGACGAACCAACATAACTTGCATTACCATAACCAGACTGAAATCTCCCTCGAAGAGATCTCAGATGCGGCTCTGCAGTATGGGAACGTCCTTGGCTGGACCCTAGCTCAGCCCCCTACTGATCCATGACATCAGTTGTGGTGGAGGTCCCGAGCGAAAGGTGGGGGCAGCTACCCACTTGGCACTTCTAGGAGCTGTGAAGTAGAACCACTCCCGTTGCCACAATCCGGACACCTCTGGAAAGGAACCCTTTGGCCATGGAGCGTTAGCAATTTTGCTAATTAGAGCACCTCTGCACGTAGCGTACTGCCCCTCTACCATCTTCGGCTTCCCATCGAAGGTCTTGAGCCACAGGCCGAAGTGAGGGGTAATGCGGAGGAAGGCCTCACACAGGAGAATAAATGACGACATGTGAAAAAGAGAATCCGGGGCCAGATCATGAAAATCCAGCCCGTAATAGAACATTAGACCCCTGACAAAGGGATCCAGAGCGAGGCCTAGTCCTCGGAGGAAGTGGGAGACGAACACAACACTCTCGTTGGGTTCGGGAGTAGGGACGACCTGCCCTCGGGTGGGTAGCCTATGCGAAATTTCGGCGGTCAGATATCTGGCCTCCCTCAACTTCTTGATGTCCTCCACCGTGACGGAGGATGACATCCACTGGCCTTGAAGGCTGGATCCGGACATGATTGAAGGTCCGAAGCACCTGACCTTGGCTTTGGTTGTTAGAACTCGAGGAGTGGGAGGGATTCGATTGAGCACGGGAGGGAAAAAAAGTAACAGCCTGGTCCCTTTATAAAGAGGGTGAATATCAAGCGTCCTCCTCGTGGCCGTTTGGGACTTGCCTAAAATCTAGGAGTCTTAGGCATGGTTGGGTTACCCACGTCCATATTGATGAGAATCCCGTAATATGGGGAACACGATCTCTGCTTTGACAAGACGTGTCAAGAAACCGCCTCGCGTTATGTGCGGGGCTGGTTAAAGTAAGACGGTTCGAATAATTACCGGGCCATGGGGTGATGTCATGCTGCCAAAACGTGTCAGCCGATTAGATTTGTGGAAATATTATTCTCTCTATGGTGGTATGTGGAATTTATTTTGCAGGGTCAGACACTATCCTTGTATTCAAACTCTTCTGTGGTGAATTCAGAGGAGGAACCCGCCTTGCAATGCCGAAGACAACACTGCGCGCCGGACTCGTCATCATTGAAGCCTGGTTCAGGGGCTACTGAGGGAGTTCTGGATTAGGGGGTCTCCGGACAGCCGGACTATATCCTTTGGCCGGACTGTTGGACTATGAAGATAAGAGATTGAAGACTTCGTCCCGTGTCCGGAGGGGACTCTACTTGGCGTGGAACGCAAGCTAGGCAATACGGACATGTATATATCCTCCTTTGTAACCGACCTTGTGTAACCCTATCCCCTTCCG
This sequence comes from Triticum urartu, assembly GCF_056163025.1. NCBI lineage: Eukaryota > Viridiplantae > Streptophyta > Magnoliopsida > Poales > Poaceae > Triticum > Triticum urartu. The sequence goes on from NC_141875.1 coordinate 259,071,710, forward strand.
GTGTCTATATAAACCGGAGGGTTTTTAGTCCGTAGGACAACATACAATCATACCATAGGCTAGCTTCTAGGGTTTAGCCCCTTCGATCTCGTGGTAGATCAACTCTTGTACTACCCATATTATCAAGAATAAATCAAGCAGGACGTAGGGTTTTACCTCCATCAAGAGGGCCCGAACCTGGGTAAAACATCGTGTCCCCTGCCTCCTGTTACCATCTGCCTTAGACGCACAGTTCAAGACCCCCTACCCGAGATCCGCCGGTTTTGACACCGACAGCGACCCTCAGCGGGATCCTAGCCGAGGAAATCCACAAGACCCCCGGCAAGACTCTTGCTGAGGATGAGAGCAACGTCACGGAAAGACCCTTGCTGGGCCCCCGGCAAGACCCTTGCGGACGCATCAGCAGGGCCACTGCCAGGCCTGCGCCAGCCAAGACTCCACCACCGTCCCCATGCAGCTGCCAGCTCAACCAGTTGAGCAGGCGCCTGCATGGCGACGTGTAGCCTGTACACCAACCCAGCAAGCTCCTGCGTGGTGGCATGCAAGTCTTCCTGAAGGTTCCACCACCGCGCCAGCCCAGCAGCCAGCCAACGTGGCGCCACGACGCCCCGTCAGCTCGGACGCATTTCAAGGCCAGGCGAGGCGGCGACAGCTGGGACGTGCTTCCCTGCAGCCCCCGATAAAGTAAGGGGGGCACGTCGGCAGCGCATTAAATGCGTTTGTCCGACGGTCCTAGAGGATAGGCTCATCGACTATAGACCTTTCCACCTCCTGTGTGCCACTGTGGCAACCCCTTTTTCCTATAAAAGGATGCCCGAGGAGACCAGGAGAGGGATTCGGCTTTTCGGAATGGCACAGCCACCGTAGCTAGTTCAAAAAGCTCAAGAACACTCAATACATCCACCAAAGCAGGACTAGGGTTTTATGCATCATCGCGGCCCAAACCTGGGTAAACGATCCGTGTGCTTGCTCCTAAACCTGCTCTTCTCATGACCCCGCGGCGGACGGCCGTAGATGGGATCCCAGTGTTCCCATAGGTGTCGTTCCCACCGACACTACATGGGGACCACAACCCGCCAGGGCGCGCTTGGTGGTGCTGGCGCACCCAGGTGGGTAGTGCCCACCTGGTGCACCTCCCTCGGATGTTATTTGCACCCAAAATTCACAAATATTTAGAAAAAAATTGTATTAAATTTTCAGGGCATTATGAGAACTTTTATTTTTGGGTCATTTTTTATTGCACGGGGAATTTAGAAAACATCTAAAACATGGCATTTTATTTTATTTAACTAAAAAACAGAGAACAAAAAGTAGGGACAGAAAGTTGTTCTTACTAAATTCATCAACTTCATACCGTTAAAAAATGATCCATTAATAAGGTTGATCAAGTCTTATTAACAACCACTTTCAATTAGCATGAAACCGATGAATTTTCGTAAATCACTAAGTTACCTCAATGGGGATATGCATTTCCCCAACAATAAGCATTTCATATTTCTTTTTGACAGTAGGTAGAGGTATTTGAAAACTTCCAATAGTGATTGTCAGAGATTTTTCAATAACATTAATACCATTCACTTGGAATTGTTTTCTTCGAAAAGTGCACCATATGCTCATTACTATTAATATGAAAAGTGACCTTGCTTTTATTGCAATCAATAACAGCCCCTGCAGTATTCAAGAAGGGTCTACCAAGGATAATCGACATGTTGTCGTCCTCGGGCATCTCAAGTACAACAAAGTCAGTCAAAATAGTAACATTAGCAACAACAGCGGGCACATCCTCACAAATACCGATAGGTATGGCAGTCGATTTGTCAGGCATTTGCAAAGATATTTCAGTAGGTGTGAGTTTATTGAAGTCAAGTCTTTTATATAAAGAGAAATGCATAGCACTAACACCAGCTCCTAAATCACACAAAGCAGTTTTCACGGATCTCCAAGTTTTTTAGGTACTCCATCTTTAAAAGTGTAATTAGCAAGCATAGTGGAGATTTCAACTTCCCGTATCTTTCTCTTATTTGTGATGATGTCTTTCATATACTTTGCATAAGGAGGCATCTTCAAGATATCAGTCAAGCGAGTACGCAAAAAGACTAGCCTTAGCATTTCAGCAAAGCGTTCAAATTCTTCATCATCATTCTTTTTAGTTGACTTGGGTGGAAAAGGCATTGGTTTTTGAACCCACGGTTCTCTTTCTTTACCGTGTTTTCTAGCAACAATGTCTATTTTGTCATACCTTTTATTCTTAGCTTGTGGGTTATCAAGATCAACAGGTGGTTCTATCTCCACATGATTATCTGGTTCTTTTTCATTGGTTGGTTGAGAGTCTTCATGAACCTCATCATTGTCTTTTTCATTATCACTAGGTGAGTGTTCATTACCAGATTGAGTTTCAGCATCAGAGATAGAAACTTCATTTTCATTATCAGGAGGTTTCTCCATTTCAGGTTCACTAGAAGCATGCAAAGTCCTATCATTTTTCTTTTTCTTTTTCTTTTTCTTTCTAGAAGAACTAGGTGCACTAGTGTTGGCTCTTTGTGAATCTTGTTCAATTCTTTTAGGGTGTCCCTCAGGATAAAGTGGTTCCTGAGTCATTTTACCTCCTCTAGTTGCAACTCTAACATCAAAGTCATGCATATTATGATTCATTTCATCAAGTAATTCTCTTTGAGATTTAGCAACTTGTTCTAACTGAGTTTGAACCATAGAAGCATGCTTTCCAACACTTCTAACATCATTTGAGCAATCATATCAAAATTATATTTCAATTGTTTCAAAACATTTTCATTGTAGTGATCTTGTTTTCTAATGTAGTTTTCATACTCATAAAGGCATTCACTAGGGTGCATATGGTGAGGACTATGATTATCATTAAACTTCATAAGAGAATATACCTCTACCACCTTAGGCATTGGTGGTGTATTAAGCCCATGTATTTCTTCAATAGGAGGTAAATTTTTAACATCCTCAGCTTCAATATTTTTCCTTCTTAGATTTCTTTGCCTCTTGCATATCTTCAGGACTGAGATATAATATACCCCTTTTCTTACGAGTGGGTTTAGGCGGTGGTTCAGGAATAGTCCAATCATCATAATTTTTCAATATGTTATTCAATATTTCTTCAGCTTGTCCAACAATTCGTTCCCTGAAAACACAACCAGCACAACCATCTAGGAAGTCCATAGAAGCATCAGTTAGTCCATTATAGAAGATATCAAGTATTTCATTTTTCTTAAGAGGATGATCGGGCAAAGCATTAAGTAACTGGCAAAGCCTCCCCCAAGCAGGTGGGAGACTCTCTTCTTTAGTTTGCATAAAGTTAAATATTTCCTGTAAGGCAACTTGTTTCATATGAGCAGGAAAATATTTTTCAGAGAAGTAATAAATCATATCCTGGGGACTACGCACACAACCAGGAGGAAGAGTATTGTACCAAGCTTTAGCATCACCCTTTAATGAGAGCGGAAATAATTTGAGAATAAAGTAATAGCGGGTTTTCTCATCATGAGTAAAAAGGGTGGCTATGTCATTGAACTTAGTAAGATGTGCCACAATAGTTTCAGTTTCATAACCATGGAAATGATCAGATTCAACTAGAGTAATTAGCCCTCGGTCGACAGAGAATTCATAATCCTTGTGTATTGATCCGACCTCAGACAGTCAAATCTCTATGCATAAGTGTCATCTCTGGATCGGTCATCCTTGAAGGAAATATGCCCTAGAGGCAATAATAATGTTATTATTTTATTTCCTTATATCATGATAAATGTTTATTATTCATGCTAGAATTGTATTATCCGGAAACATAATACTTGTGTGAATACATAGACAAACCAAACGTCACTAGTATGCCTCTACTTGACTAGCTCGTTAATCGAAGATGGTTATGTTTCCTAACCATAGACATGTGTTGTCATTTGATTAATGGGATCACATCATTAGGAGAATGATGTGATTGACGTGACCCATTCCATTAGCTTAGCACCCGATCGTTTAGTATGTTGCTATTGCTTTCTTCATGACTTATACATGTTCCTATGACTATGAGATTACGCAACTCCCGTTTACCGGAGGAACACTTTGTGTGCTACCAAACGTCACAACGTAACTGGGTGATTATAAAGGAGCTCTACAGGTGTCTCCAAAGGTGAATGTTGGGTTGGCGTATTTCGAGATTAGGATTTGTCACTCCGATTGTCGGAGAGGTATCTCTGGGCCCTCTCGGTAATGCACATCACATAAGCCTTGCAAGCATTACAACTAATGAGTTAGTTGCAAGATGATGTATTACAAACGAGTAAATAGACTTGTCGGTAACGAGATTAAACTAGGTATTGAGATACCGACGATCGAATATCGGGCAAGTAACATACCGATGACAAAGGGAACAACGTATGTTGTTATGCGGTCTGACCGATAAAGATCTTCGTAGAATATGTAGGAGCCAATATGAGCATCCAAGTTCCGCTATTGGTTATTGACCGGAGACGTGTCTCGGTCATGTCTACATTGTTCTCGAAACCGTAGGGTCCGCACGCTTAAGGTTTCGATGACAGTTACATTATGAGTTTATGAGTTTTGATGTACTGAAGTTATTTCGGAGTCCCGGATGTGATCACAGACATGATGAGGAGTCTCGAAATGGTCGAGACATAAAGATTGATATATTGGACGGCTATATTCGGACACCGGAAGTGTTCCGGATGATTTCGGAGAAAACCGGAGAGCCGGAGGGTTACCGGAACCCCCCCGGGAGAAGTAATGGGCCATATGGGCCTTAGTGGAGAGAGAGAGGGGCAGCCAGGGTGGGCCGCGCGCCTCCTCCCCCCCTGGTCCCAATTGGACTAGGAGAGGGGGGGGCGGCGCGCCCCTTTCCTTCTCCCTCCCCACTTCTTTCCCCCTCCTAGTAGGAGTCCTACTCCTACTAGGAGGAGGACTCCTCCTTGGCGCGCCATAGGGGACGGTCGGCCTCCTCCCCTTGCTCCTTTATATACGGGGGCAGGGGGCACCCCTAGAGACACAAGTTGATCCACGTGATCATATTCTTAGCCGTGTGCGGTGCCCCCTTCCACCATAATCCTCGATAATATTGTAGCGGTGCTTAGGCGAAGCCCTGCGACGGTAGTACATCAAGATCGTCACCACGCCGTCGTGCTGACGGAACTCTTCCCCGACACTTTGCTAGATCGGAGTCCGGGGATCGTCATCGAGCTAAACGTGTGCTACAACTCGGAGGTGCCGTAGTTTCGGTACTTGATCGGTCGGGCCGTGAAGACGTACGACTACATCAACCGCGTTGTGCTAACGCTTCCGCTGTCGGTCTAGAAGGGTACGTAGATCACACTCTCCTCTCTCGTTGCTATGCATCACCATGATCTTGCGTGTGCGTAGGAATTTTTTTGAAATTACTATGCTCCCCAACAGTGGCATCCGAGCCTAGGTTTTATGTGTTGATGTTATATGCACGAGTAGAACACAAGTGAGTTGTGGGCGATATAAGTCATACTGCTTACCAGCATGTCATACTTTGGTTCGGCGGTATTGTTGGACGAAGCGGCCCGAACCGACATTACGCGTACGCTTACGCGAGACCGGTTCTCCTGACGTGCTTTGCACAAAGGTGGCTAGTGGGTGACAGTTTCTCCAACTTTAGTTGAACCGAGTGTGGCTACGCCCGGTCCTTGCGAAGGTTAAAACAGCACCAACTTGACAAACTATCTTTGTGGTTTTGATGCGTAGGTAAGATTGGTTCTTGCTTAAGCCCGTAGCAGCCACGTAAAACTTGCAACAACAAAGTAGAGGACGTCTAACTTGTTTTTGCAGGGCATGTTGTGATGTGATATGGTCAAGACATGATGCTATATTTTATTGTATGAGATGATCATGTTTTGTAACCAAGTTATCGGCAACTGGCAGGAGCCATATGGTTGTAGCTTTATTGTATGCAATGCAATTGCGCTGTAATGCTTTACTTTATCACTAAGCGGTAGCAATAGTCGTGGAAGTATAAGATTGGCGAGACGATAACGATGCTACGATGGTGATCAAGGTGTCGCGCCGGTGACGATGGTGATCACGACGGTGCTTCGAAGATGGAGATCACAAGCACAAGATGATGATGGCCATATCATATCACTTATATTGATTGCATGTGATGTTTATCTTGTATGCATCTTATCTTGCTTTGATTGACGGTAGCATTTTAAGATGATCTCTCACTAATTATCAAGAAGTGTTCTCCCTGAGTATGCACCATTGCGAAAGTTCTTCGTGCTGAGACACCACGTGATGATCGGGTGTGATAGGCTCTACGTTCAAATACAACGGGTGCAAAACAGTTGCACACGCAGAATATTCAGGTTATACTTGACGAGCCGAGCATATACAGATATGGCCTCGGAACACAGAGACCGAAAGGTCGAGCGTGAATCATATAGTAGATATGATCAACATAACGATGTTCACCTATGAAACTACTCCATCTCACGTGATGATCGGACATGGTTTAGTTAATTTGGATCACGTAATGACTTAGAGGATTAGAGGGATGTCTATCTAAGTGGGAGTTCTTTAGTAATATGATTAATTGAACCTAAATTTATCATGAACTTAGTACCTGATAGTATCTTGCTTGTTTATGTTTGATTGTAGATAGATGGCCCGTGCTGCTGTTCCGTTGAATTTTAATGCGTTCCTTGAGAAAGTAAAGTTGAAAGATGATGGTAGCAATTACACGGACTGGGTCCATAACTTGAGGATTATCCTCATTGCTGCACAGAAGAATTACGTCCTAGAAGCACCGCTGGGTGCCAGGCCTACTGCTGGAGCAACACCAGATGTTATGAACGTCTGGCAGAGCAAAGCTGATGACTACTCGATAGTTGAGTGTGCCATGCTTTACGGCTTAGAATCGGGACTTCAACGACGTTTTGAACGTCATGGAGCATATGAGATGTTCCAGGAGTTGAAGTTAATATTTCAAGCAAATGCCTGGATTGAGAGGTATGAAGTCTCCAATAAGTTCTATAGTTGCAAGATGGAGGAGAACAGTTCTGTCAGTGAGCATATACTCAAAATGTCTGGGTATAATAATCACTTGATTCAATTGGGAGTTAATCTTCCAGATGATTGCGTCATTGACAGAATTCTCCAACCACTACCACCTAGCTACAAGAGCTTCGTGATGAACTATAATATGCAAGGGATGAATAAGACTATTCCCGAGCTCTTCACAATGCTGAAAGCTACGGAGGTAGAAATCAAGAAGGAGCATCAAGTGTTGATGGTCAACAAGACCACTAGTTTCAAGAAAAAGGGCAAAGGGAAGAAGAAGGGGAACTTCAAAAAGAATAGCAAGCAAGTTGCTACTCAAGAGAAGAAACCCAAACCTGGACCTAAGCCTGAAACTGAGTGCTTCTACTGCAAGCAGACTGGTCACTGGAAGCGGAACTGCCCCAAGTATTTGGCGGATAAAAAGGATGGCAAGGTGAACAAAGGTATATGTGATATACATTTATTGATGTGTACCTTACTAATACTCGCAGTAGCACCTGGGTATTTGATACTGGTTCTGTTGCTAATATTTGCAACTCGAAACAGGGACTACGGATTAAGTGAAGATTGGCTAAGGACGAGGTGACGATGCGCGTGGGAAATGGTTCCAAAGTCGATGTGATCGCAGTCGGCACGCTGCCTCTACATCTACCTTCGGGATTAGTATTAGACCTAAATAATTGTTATTTGGTGCCAGCGTTAAGCATGAACATTATATCTGGATCTTGTTTGATGCGAGACGGTTATTCATTTAAATCAGAGAATAATGGTTGTTCTATTTATATGAGTAATATCTTTTATTGTCATGCACCCTTAAAGAGTGGTCTATTCTTATTAAATATCGATAGTAGTGACACACATATTCATAATGTTGAAGCCAAAAGATGCAGAGTTGATAATGATAGTGCAACTTATTTGTGGCACTGCCGTTTGGGTCATATCGGTGTAAAGCGCATTAAGAAACTCCATACTGATGGGCTTTTGGAACCACTTGATTATGAATCACTTGGTACTTGCGAACCGTGCCTTATGGGTAAGTTGACAAAAACACCGTTCTCCGATACTATGGAGAGAGCAACAGATTTGTTGGAAATCATACATACAGATGTATGTGGTCCGATGAATGTTGAGGCTCGTGGCGGATATCGTTATTTTCCCACCTTCACAGATGACTTAAGCAGATATGGGTATATCTACTTAATGAAACATAAGTCTGAAACGTTGAAAAGTTCAAAGAATTACAGAGTGAAGTTGAAAATCATCGTAACAAGAAAATAAAATTCCTATGATCTGATCGTGGAGGAGAATATTTGAGTTACGAGTTTGGTGTACATTTGAAGCAATGTGGAATAGTTTCACAACTCACACCACCCGGAACACCATAGCGTAATGGTGTGTCCGAACGTCGTAATCGTACTTTACTTGATATTGTGCGATCTATGATGTCTCTTACTGATTTACCGCTATCGTTTTGGGGATATGCTCTAGAGACGGCCGCATTCACGTTAAATAGGGCACCATCAAAATCCGTTGAGATGACGCCTTATGAACTGTGGTTTGGCAAGAAACCAAAGTTGTCATTTCTGAAAGTTTGGGGCTGCGATGCTTATGTGAAAAAGCTTCAACCTGATAAGCTCGAACCCAAATCGGAGAAATGTGTCTTCATAGGATATCCAAAGGAAACTATTGGATACACCTTCTATCACAGATCTGAAGGCAAGACTTTTGTTGCTAAATTCGGAAACTTTCTAGAGAAGGAGTTTCTCTCGAAAGAAGTGAGTGGGAGGAAAGTAGAACTTGACGAGGTAACTGTACCTTCTCCCTTATTGGAAGGTAGTACATCACAGAAACCAGTTTCTGTGACACCTACACCAATTAGTGAGGAAGCTAATGATAATGATCATGAAACTTCAGAATAAGATACTACTGAACCTCGTAGATCAACCAGAGTAAGATCCGCGCCAGAGTGGTACGGTAATCCTATTCTGGAAGTCATGCTACTAGATCATGATGAACTTACGAACTATGAAGAAGCGATGGTGAGCCCAGATTCCGCAAAATGGCTTGAAGCCATGAAATCTGAGATGGGATCTATGTATGAGAACAAAGTATGGACTTTGGTTGACTTACCCAATGATCGGCAAGCAATTGAGAATAAATGGATCTTCAAGAAGAAGGCTGACGCTGACGGTAATGTTACTGTCTACAAAGCTCGACTTGTCGCAAAAGGTTTTCGGCAAGTTTAAGGGATTGACTACGATGAGACCTTCTCACCCGTAGCGATGCTTAAGTCTGTCCGAATCATGCTAGCAATTGCCGCATTTTATGATTATGAAATTTGGCAAATGGATGTCAAAACTGCATTCCTGAATGGATTTCTGCAAGAAGAGTTGTATATGATGCAGCCGGAAGGTTTTGTCGATCCAAAGGGAGCTAACAAAGTGTGCAAGCTCCAGCGATCCATTTATGGACTGGTGCAAGCCTCTCGGAGTTGGAATAAACGTTTTGATAGTGTGATCAAAGCATTTGGTTTTATACAGACTTTTGGAGAAGCCTGTATTTACAAGAAGGAGAGTGGGAGCTCTGTAGCATTTCTGATATTATATGTAGATGACATATTACTAATCAGAAATGATATAGAATTTCTGGATAGCATAAAAGGATACTTGAATAAAAGTTTTTCAATGAAAGACCTCGGTGAAGCTGCCTACATATTGGGCATCAAGATCTATAGAGACAGATCAAGACGCTTAATTGGACTTTCACAAAGCACATACCTTGACAAAGTTTTGAAAAAGTTCAAAATGGATCAAGCAAAGAAAGGATTCTTGCCTGTGTTACAAGGTGTGAAATTGAGTAAGACTCAAAGTCCGACCATTGCAGAAGATAGAGAGAAAATGAAAGACGTTCCCTATGCTTCAGCAATAGGCTCTATCATGTATGCAATGCTGTGTACCAGATCTGATGTGTGTCTTGCTATAAGTCTAGCAGGGAGGTACCAAAGTAATCTAGGAGTGGATCACTGGACAACGGTCAAGAACATCCTGAAATACCTGAAAAGGACTAAGGATATGTTTCTCATATATGGAGGTGACAAAGAGCTCATCGTAAATGGTTATGTTGATGCAAGCTTTGACACTGATCCGGACGATTCTAAATCGCAAACCAGATATGTGTTTACATTAAACGGTGGAGCTGTCAGTTGGTGCAGTTCTAAACAAAGCGTTGTGGCGGGATCTACATGTGAAGCGGAGTACATAGCTGCTTCGGAAGCAGCAAACGAAGGAGTCTGGATGAAGGAGTTCATATACAATCTAGGTGTCATACCTAGTGCATCGGGTCCAATGAAAATCTTTTGTGACAATACTGGTGCAATTGCCTTGGCAAAGGAATCCAGATTTCACAAGAGAACCAAGCACATCAAGAGACGCTTCAATTCCATCCGGGATCTAGTCCAGGAGGGAGACATAGAGATTTGCAAGATACATACGGATCTGAATGTAGCAGACCCGTTGACTAAGCCTCTTCCACGAGCAAAACATGATCAGCACCAAAGCTCCATGGGTGTTAGAATCATTACTGTGTAATCTAGATTATTGACTCTAGTGCAAGTGGGAGACTGAAGAAAATATGCCCTAGAGGCAATAATAATGTTATTATTTATTTCCTTATATCATGATAAATGTTTATTATTCATGCTAGAATTGTATTATCCGGAAACATAATACTTGTGTGAATACATAGACAAACCAAATGTCACTAGTATGCCTCTACTTGACTAGCTCGTTAATCGAACATGGTTATGTTTCCTAACCATAGACATGTGTTGTCATTTGATTAATGGGATCACATCATTAGGAGAATGATGTGATTGACATGACCCATTCCATTAGCTTAGCACCCGATCGTTTAGTATGTTGCTATTGCTTTCTTCATGACTTATACATGTTCCTGTGAGTATGAGATTATGCAACTCCCGTTTACCGGAGGAACACTTTGTGTGCTACCAAACGTCACAACGTAACTGGGTGATTATAAAGGAGCTCTATAGGTGTCTCCAAAGGTGAATGTTGGGTTGGCGTATTTTGAGATTAGGATTTGTCACTCCGATTGTCGGAGAGGTATCTCTGGGCCCTCTTGGTAATGCACATCACATAAGACTTGCAAGCATTACAACTAATGAGTTAGTTGCAAGATGATGTATTACAAACAAGTAAAGAGACTTGCCGGTAATGTGATTGAACTAGGTATTGAGATACCGACGATCGAATCTCGGGCAAGTAACATACTGATGACAAAGGGAACAACGTATGTTTTTATGCAGTCTGACTGATAAAGATCTACATAGAATATGTAGGAGCCAATATGAGCATCCAGGTTCCGCTATTGGTTATTGACTAGAGACGTGTCTCGGTCATGTCTACATTTTTCTCGAACCCGTAGGGTCCGCACGCTTAAAGTTTTGATGACAGTTATATTATGAGTTTATGAGTTTTGATGTACCAAAGTTAGTTCGGAGTCCCGGATGTGATCATGGACATGACGAGGAGTCTCGAAATGGTCGAGACATAAAGATTGATATATTGGACGGCTATATTCGGACACTGGAAGTGTTCCGGATGATTTCGGAGAAAACCGGAGAGCCGAAGGGTTACCGGAACCCCCCCGAGAGAAGTAATGGGCCATATGGGCCTTAGTGGAGAGAGAGAGGGGCAGCCAGGGTGGGCCGCGCGCCTCCTCCCCCCTGGTCCGAATTGGACTAGGAGAGGGGGGGCGGCGCCCCCCTTTCCTTCTCCCTCCCCACTTCTTTCCCCCACCTAGTAGGAGGACTCCTCCTTAGCGCGCCATAGGGGTCGGCCGGCCTCCTCCCCTTGCTCCTTTATATACGGGGGCAGGGGGCACCCCTAGTGACACAAGTTGATCCACGTGATCATATTCTTAGCCGTGTGTGGTGCCCCCTTCCACCATAATCCTCGATAATATTGTAGCGGTGCTTAGGCAAAGCCCTGCGACGGTAGTACATCAAGATCGTCACCACGCCGTCGTGCTGACGGAACTCTTCCCCGACACTTTGCTGGATCGGAGTCCGGGGATCATCATCGAGCTGAACGTGTGCTAAAACTCGGAGGTACCGTAGTTTCGGTACTTGATCGGTCGGGCCGTGAAGACGTACGACTACATCAACTGCATTGTGCTAACGCTTCCACTGTCGGTCTACAAGGGTAAGTAGATCACACTCTCCTCTCTCGTTGCTATGCATCACCATGATCTTGCGTGTGCGTAGGAATTTTTTGAAATTACTACGTTCCCCAACAATGCTGACACACACAGTACTCGAGGATTCATAGCAGAGTTCAATCACACACTTATTACATCGAATGTCTCAAAAGAGCACTTATTACAAAAATATGCCTGAAGGCCATCTAAATAAGATAACAACGGAAGCTTCAAAAGTAAATGAGTCCATCAACTCCAATGGCATAGCTGAGTGCATGACAACGACCTAGCGCACCTTACTCTTCGCCTGAAAACTCTGCAACATAATACGTTGCAGCCTGTGTAG